>NC_039361.1:15270114-16739546 GCF_003573695.1 Papaver somniferum
ACACTTAGTGGTTTAAAAGGCTTAGTGCATACGCTAAATGCATTCGAGAGACCAGCGACAGTGGTATAGTTAGGATTTCCTTAGTTTTTTTTACTTGAGGACAAGTAAAATTCAGGTTTGGGGGTATTTGATGAGTGCCAAATATTGTATATATTTATCCCTTTTTGTTGGCATTTAACTCATCTTTTATGCATTAATTCTACATTTTATCCCATATTCTGTATTTTCATTGTTTTCAAGAATAAATATTTTTATTAATTAATTTTGCATTTTTAGGTAATAAATAAAGTCTGGATGATTGCGGAGCAAAAAGCAGAAAAGTAGTGAAAAGCCGGGAGAAATCACGCAAGGAAGCCGCGAAGAATGGTGCGCACAACCTCATTTTCTACACACAAAAACGCCTCCGTTCTCAGCCATCAGATCAGTTCTCAGAAGCATCCGACGGTCGCTCCCTTGCTGTGCATCGAAGTTTGATATCTCCGCCCTACACTACAGTACCTAACTCCATCAAGTACCGTTCGTTTCGTTGTATCTCTTCATCCGACGGTCGCTCATCGCCTGCCTCCGCATCGCCGTCAGATCCACCTACCATCTTCCCATCCATCGGTCCAGCTGCGCGAAACATCAAAATCCTCTACACCTTCTCAACACCCTAGTACCCGAACCCGAACCCTACACCCATTAGCCAAACACCCCCCCCTTCTTCCAAAACAGTCGAGCCCCTCTCCACCATCTTCCCCCCCCTCTCTGCAACAGTACCACCATGTCCGTCTCCATCACCACTACCTTCCCCCAAATCACTCCACTATCTTCTCCCCAAATCTACTCTACCTAAGCCCATCATCACCATCACGTACTATCTCTTTAACATCACTAATTTCTCCAATTTCTCATCTCTCTGCTCACTGAAACCCTAGGTGAGAAATTGGGGATATAAGTGATGTTTAAAGCAACAATTGGAGCATGAGAGGAACGAGAAGAAGCAGAAGAAGAGTGGGTCGACGAGATGGAGCGAGTATCTCATCAACATTAGGTAAATCAATTTCACCTGATTTTCTGATTTTGGGGAAAATTGGGGGAAAACCCTAAATGGTAATTGGGTATAAATTGGTGTTGTTGGAGTGTGTGAAACACACTGTGTATCTCTCTGGACTAGCCAGTAGAGAATTGAGCCAATTTTTAATGAACTTCAATTTCAGTTGCTTATCTGTTGATAGTTAATGTTGCATATGTTTTTAGAATTTTATCTTGAATGTTAAATGTGTATGAATTATCTTTCTTAATGAATGTATGTTGCTATATCATGTTTAGCATGAGCTAAACAGCATCAGGCCAAGGCTCAGCTGAAGCCTTGTGCACTGTCATTTGACAGGTTGCTAGGATAGTTCTCCTGTTGCCCTGTTTTGCTTGAGCAAATGGGAGATACCAATGCACATAGTGCCTGTGATTGGCTGTGCTGTCAAAAGACAACCAATGCTAGGGGCAAACTAGTGAGCAATTTAGTATTCTTCTATTTCTAGATGTATGCATAGGATCAAACACAACCTAGAAAAATGTCATTTGATTAGGACACAAGGTGGATCCTAAGCCTTGGCTTACCCACCAATTCCCTCTCAGTCACTTACATTTTCAGTCCTGTGTGCTTGCAATTCAATTTATTTTCTTGCCTTTTTTTTTCTCTTGCACTTTGAAGCCTTTTGTGCACTGAAGTCAGTGCACAAACTCACCTCTGCCCTTGGCTTCCAAGCCTTGGTTCTTGTCTGTTTTTCTTTCCTTGCTGTGGTTCCTTGCTGCTGTGGTTCTTGTCTGTATGCCATATTGCTTTGCCTTGCATCACCACTACACACTTTAGCTAGGTAGACTTCTTGTATGCTCCTCTCCCTGTGGACAAACCCCCACTCATCACTATATTATAAATCTTGACCTTGTATACTTGCAAGTGTTTTGTGTGCTTCCCATTTTCACACCATTGTTATTTTGCGAAACCTGGTGTTGTTGCGCTGTTGTTACTTGTAGAAAGGAATTTCGAGTTCTTCATGTTCTTCTATGTTCAGTTCATATGAAGTTAGCTGCTTTTACCTTGTTTTCATGCTTTTCTGCCAAAAAAAAATCTGTAGATAAAAGGTAAGTTCATTCAGCAGCATAATATACTACTCTGTAGTTTGAAGTTGGAACTAAATCCAACCCATCTTAACAAATATTGTTTTTGAAGCATAGATGGAAAGGTAAATACTTTCTTTTCTTATTTTATTGTGGATAATGATACACACATAATTGAGATTCTGAACAAAAACCACCACATAAGATTTTGTGTATGATCATGCGAGACTAAAAATTATAGTATGGAAGTTCTTGATTAAAGGATTTTAAGGAATGTATATTGAAAACTATCAGACAACATGTACTAGTTTCTACGTTGTTGTATATTAATTCTCGAAGCCACTATCTTGGACTTGGAGATGCTAGTTTAATTAATTCAAAGATGATATTGTGCTGCGGAAGCAAAAAAGTCTTTTTTTTCCCCTGCTAGTAAAAAGTTCTAGCATTTCTTTCCGATCAAAAAGCAAAACAATAAAAACTAAATTAAATGATATATATATATATATATATTGTGTAAATCTTCTTCCAAGTTTAGTTATCTGAAAAATATACAAGTAAGAAGACAATGGTTAATGACATTTATTAGTTCTTCTTTTAGATTTGCTAGTTTTTTTAAGGGTGTTACTTTATATACCCCCTAAAAACACTAATGGTACCCAACAGTTAGTTATGTTAGTTACTCCCTCCGTCCCACTATTAAGTGAAATAGTTCAAGTTTGCACAATTTTTAAGCAAGCAAGGAAAATAGTATTTTTAAGCATATTTTACTATTATACCCTTATGGATAATAATTAGTGAAATTTGGAAATGATTTATCTCTCAAAGTACACCACGGATGTTCGCAAACTTTATACCATTGAAAAGCATTTTAAAACACCTACATAACGAATATAAATATGCCTATCAAATTGTGCATATTTCATATATTTCTTATAATCAATTAAAAGGATAATTTAAGAAATATCTCTTTATTTAATGATATAGGTCAGTTAATGGTGGGACAAAATCTTAAAGCAAATAGGTCATTTAATAGTGGGACGGAGGGAGTATAACCTTTAGTTATCATGAAATCCTTAAATTGTTGGAGAATTTTTATACCCATACCCTCTCTTATATCAAATTATGCATATTTCATATGGATCGGGATTCTACAACAAAAGGGTTTGACAAACCCCTTTGACAAAACTGCTGGACCATTAGATGAAGACAATCCAAGGGCACAGATTTTTGATGACGTGGTAATGTAACTACTTTTTTGATCCTTTTATTCGGCTTAATTATCCGAGCCAAATAAAATCTCAAAACAGAAAAGGAAAAAAAAAGATCTAGCCAATATTTTCTCCTCAAAACAAGATCTTTCTAAGATTTTTTTTGCAGCTTCATTGTCTTCTAAGCTTGTTTTTCCTTTCTTGTTCATACTTAATATTCTGATCATGTGCAAACGATAGCTCTCCAAGAAATAAGGTATGATGGCATCTAATCATGATATATAATTCACTTTTTATATGAACCGAGGTAAAGTTTTTTTTTTTTTACTAGAACTATTGTTGTTTATTGATATGTTATGTGATACTATGACGATCTCATACGCATTACCTCTGAATACTATTCTCCACTTATCATTGTTGGCGATCATTATTAGTCGATACTAGCATTCATCGTATCAGTTCAATTGATGTTCCAAAATACAAATCCGTAGTTTTTATTAGAAATTTTAGTTATATTTCATTTTAGGTTTATTGAAACGTATAAAATATTTGTTGTGTGCTAACACTTTCTTTTCTCCATTTCAAGAGTGATGGATGAGTTAGTAGATCATGATACTTTGACTCCAAATAAGAATAACATTAGTCTCGAAACACCATATGAAGGGATGCAATTTAATAGTTACGAAGAAGCCAGAGAATATTATACTGAATATGGACGGTGCAATGGTTTTACCGTGCGAGTTAGATCAACAAATAGAACTCGTAGAGGTGTGGAAAGAAGTGACAGCAACTTACGTGGTATGCTCGAGGGAGGGAAACAAAGTAAAAGTTAGCAATATAGAAGGGGTGGACAAAAAAAGTAGAAGTTGCAACACTATACAGTGTGGCTGCACAACAAAGATGCAAATCCTTCTTAACGAAGAAAATAATATGTGGGTGGTGATGGCATTTTCAGATGAACACAATCACAAGTTTGTGTCACCACGAAAAAGAATGCGGATGCGATCCAATAAATGCATGCCAGAAGGAGTAAAGGATCTTGCAGAAAAGTTCAATATAGAAAACCTTGAAGTCGGAAAAATTCCTGCAATCCTTGAGGGTCAAAATATTGGGTTTAACAAAAGAGATTGCTGGAATCATTTACGGAATGTTAGGCATAAAAATTTGGAACTTGGAGACGCTCAGTCTGTAATTGATTATTTACACAAGAAACAAGGTGAGAATCCTCAATTCTTTTATAGAGTCCGAGTTGATGAACATGGTAGAGCTGTTAATTTTTTTGGGTATATGCGAGATCACGTTTGTCATATGAACAATTCTGGGAGGTAGTTTTTTTCGACACTACGTATCGAACAAATAAATATGAGATGCCGTTCGCACCATTGACGGGGGTAAATCACCATTATCAAACTATCCAGTTTGGGTGTGAACTTTTGCAGGATGAGACTGAACCTACATTTTTATGGTTGTTTAGTATCTGGCTTGAAGCTATGGGAGAACAACATCCTTTAGCCATCATAACTGATCAAGATTCTGCAACGGCTGGAGCTATAAAAAAGGTTTTTCCAAACACTCGCCACCATTTATGCCTTTGGCACATAAAGAAAAAATTCCCTGAAAAACTATCACACATTTATTTCAAGAAGTCCAAGTTCAAGGACGATATGAAAACATGTATTCATCATACTTATAAAGTACAAGAGTTTGAGGAAAGGTGGAAAAAGATGATCATGGAGTTTGGTTTAAGTGACAATGAATGGCTAACGGATTTATATGACATACAAGAATCATGGGTACCTGTATACCATAGAAATACATTTTATGCAGGTATGAATACAACAGGTCGCAGTGAAGGCGTAAATGCCTTTTTCAAATCGTTTGTCTCGTCAAAAACCAATCTCAGGAAATTTGCGGTTCGCTATGACCAAGCAGTGAAAGAAATTGTTGATAAAGAAGATGATGAAGATCTTATATCAGAGCATACCTACCGGATTATTGACGAAAGAAATTTGATACTGAAGCACGGTGCTCAGATATACACTCGCAATATATATAACAAGTATTAGAGACAATGCGTTTTAAGTCGAAGGAGATAGAAAGAGGGGATGATTTTAACACTCACTTAGTAACATCCAAGATTGGTTTTACTCAAAGGTTCACGGTAAAGATTAAGCCGGTTACACATGAGGGATACTGCGAGTGTCAGTATTTTGAATTTAAGGGACTACCTTGCAAACATGTGCTCAAAGTTCTGATGAAGCTGGAGGTAGATGAAATACCACCTCATTTCATTCTAAAAAGGTGGTTGAAAGGTGACAATTCATTTAGGATAATAAATGAAACTTCACTCTCTCAAAATTATGAGAATTCTGAAATATTTAGACTTAGCCATCTTTGTCGAAGATCAACTCAGTTGTCATGTTTGGCTTCAAAGTCAGATGAACTCTATAAAATGGCAATTGCTGGCATTGAAAATATTTTTGCGCAGATCGTAGATGAACATAATAAGTCAGTAGAAGATCGTAAAACGACTTCAACTTCAAGCTCTAAAATCCAAGAAGCTACTGAAATTGAAACAATAGGTCAACCTATTGTCGGGGATCCACATATATCTCAAGTGAAAGGTAGACCTAGAGATAAAAAAAAGAAAAGTCAGTAGCAGTGGTAGAATATTAAGTTCAGTGGAAGTATCGTGTCCCAAGATGAGAAAATGCTCCTTATGTGAGCAACCTGGGCATGAAAAAAGAAAATGTCCAAAAAAATGGATAAAGAACAATTGAAAATTGTTGAACCATGTAAGTATACACAATAAGTACCCTCAATTTGGATACTGTTTTGAATAGTTTCAAAAATAAAGTGTTCAAAATGTTTAATGTTAACGTGCAAGTTCAAGCAACGGGAATGCCACTTCACTTTAAGATAAGATTTTGAGATATATGCAGAGTTTAAGATTAAGGTATACAAGTCTTGTTAGAGCATTTATTTTAGCTGAATCGTTAATTTTCATTTCATTCCAGTTCTGTTTAGCATGCAATTAAAACACAAGCACTACAGGGGAACAAGTGAACAAACACAAAAAAAAAAACCCGAAGAGACGACGTGTCTGACAGATAATCAGAGTAACTTGGATTATTGTGTTTTGGCAATCGTGGAAATATCTTAATTCAATTATATTTTGTCGTTTCAGGGATTAATGAAAGTGTTTCTAAAGCTGCTATAGGCATGTAGCGGTGCTTGGTGATCTAGCTGATTCATATCGAGTCCAAAGATGAAGTCCTATATTCTTCAAGAAAAGTGTCTTTTGTGTTCAGTTTTAAAGAAAATGTCTTATTAATGGCATCTATTAATGCAATATTACTTTGTCTGTGTTTGCAGTCATATATGCACTTCATATGACTGTATCTATATTTGTAGTCATATTATATATATGAACTTCTGTACGGCTTTTGGTTTTTAATACTGCTCATGTATGGTATTTTCCCAAGTTCTGTTCAACGTTTTTTTTTAAATGCTCAAATCTCATATGTTTTGCTTGTGTACAAACATCAAGTTCGAGCTATAACAATTATTCCTCCTGAAGTAATATTCCTCCAAAGTAATATGTATTCTCTGAGTCGTGCTATCGTTTGTTGGAGGCGTGCTTTGTTAAGAACCCCATTTGTTGTCAGTCCAACAATTATTCATCAGCTCTTATTTTCAAAATTCATCAGTCCAACAATTATTCATCAGCTCTTACTTCCAAGATTTGTTGGAGGCGTGCTTTCTTAAGAACCCCATTTGTAAAAACAATCGAATACTCCTCAAAAGAAGTTTAAAGTATGGGGATTACTTATTATTGTCTGGGGTAGCTATCGTTTCGCATATTAGAATGCTAAAGTATGAAGAACAAGGAAGAACAACCGAAGAAGACGATGGAGCTGTAAAAAGAATCTTAAGCAAGATCCGAGGAGAGGGGAAATTATAGGCTAGATTTTTTTTTTCCTTTTCTGTTTTGAGATTTTATTTGGCTCGGCTAATTAAGCCGAATAGAAGGAGCAAAAAAGTAGTTACATTACCACATCATCAAAAATCTGTGCCCTTGGATTGTCTTCATCTAATGGTCCAACAGTTTTGTCAAACCCTTTTGTTGTAGGATCCCGATCCATTTCATATATTTCTTATAATCAATTAAAAGAATAATTTAAAAAATATCTCCTTATTTAATGATATAAGTCACTTAATGGTGGGACAAAATCTTAAAACAAATAGGTCATTTAATAATGGGACGGAGGAGTATAATATTTCGTTATCATGAAATCCTTAAATTGTTGGAGAATTTTTATACCCATACCCTCTCTTTAACGAAAGCAATGCATCCACATGCTTGCCCTGCCAGTCAAAGAACCCAAACAACAATTCATCCCTATCTCGCCCTGCAATTACACCATTTAGTCAATATATCTTCGTCTTTGATTCCACAAATTTGTGGAGACCAAAAACCTCCCGGACAAGTATCTTGTCAATGGTTCTTATCTGTTTAAACCTATTAATTTATGCATAGAACTACACCATTTAGTCAATGTATCTTCGTCTTTGATTTGACAAATTTGTGGAGACCAAAAACCTCCCCGACAAGTATCTTGTCGATGGTTCTTCTCTGTTTAAACCTATTAATTTATGCATAGAATTGTTACACTCCAAAATATTGGAGGGATCAGGTTAGAGGGATGTTGTACAATAGCTACATAATCACTTCGTATACGAGTATATTTCTCCATCACCATTTTCTGCATTGTTAGATCTTGTCCGACAAAGCAAGCACCTATGAAATTTTCTTGTTGTATGCCGGCTACAACATGCATTAACCACCAATGTTACAGGACGATATTTTACTTGATATCCAAATGATTTGAGTTTGATTTTGACGTTTTTCTCTTCTTCGCCTGGCGCAAGAAATCATACAACAACATTAGTATTTTATTAACGAGTAAAGAAAGAGAAAGGGGAGCATGTTTGTAGCCACTAAAACGAAATTATCCTCCACCAGATGAGCTAATGGTTTCCAATAGCTTGCTGCACATCTCCGCTGCTTCAGAGTTCCATCCATTCACATTAAGAGAAAAATCAAGTGCGAAAATTGGCACTAAAGCTGTTTCATTTGCAATCATACAAAGGGCTTTGCTCCATTCACTAACCTTATCTTCTTTCTTGTTCTTCCTTTCAACGTCTTCAATACGGAAGGGTTTTAATCGATCAAAAAGGAAAAAGCAAAAAAGAAAAGAAAAAAAACCTTAAGGGGATTTTGTGATGGCTTTCGTTGATAGAAATTAAAGAGGGTTTCCACTTCGAAGTTTCAGATTTCGATGGGGTTTTAGGGACGTTTAATTAGTTTTGTTTTGTTGATGAGATGAATCTCTAGAGTCTACTGCAAAAACCCTAGCGACGCAGTTTAGAAGATACAAAGCCTGTATCGGGGGTATGCAAAAGGAAAAAATTTGATGGGTAGGAAAATTAGCTTAGAGGGTAGGCAGATAAGGGGTATTCTTAGTGTTTTTAGGGGTATATAAAGGAACACCCTTTTTTAATACCTTCCCTCGATGTAAGTACTTATTAGCCTGATCAACTTTGCAAATGTGGTAATTTTAGCGGCAAGCATTTGCACTTTAAACCAGGATTGAAACAATTGATTATTGGTTCGTGTATTTTCAGGGGCATTTGACATTTAAATGAGGAACACACAAAATTGTCATGATATTTATCTATGAATGACTTCAATTTACTCCTGCATCTCAGTGCCAAAGTGCATTTGCTCTTAATTTCTCAATGTTTTATAAGGATCTAAAATATCAACACCATGCACAAATGTAAATTGTTTATATACTGATAAGTGATAAGTGTTATGAAAATGGAAATTTGACCTGGCTTGTTGTTCAATATGTGATTCTCACCAAATAAAACTACCAACATCGCTTTTTCGTGCATGGCCATGAGTTCTTGGGATGTTTAAATTGCACGAGTTTGGACGTTTCCTAAAATGCGAGGGCTAGATTACTTTACCTGAGCCGTACATGGAGACAAAACCAAAATCAAATACAAAGTATCAATTCATTACCGAAAATGATTTATATCTCCTAGGTTGAATCATACGGGTTATCCCCAGAAAAAGAGTTGGGTGGCACCCACATTAAACTCATTCCTGCTAATCCACCGGATTGGGAGGAGTCCCACCCATTTTCTCTGTCGGGATAACCGGCGGGATTCAGCTGTTCAACGGTTTAGAGTAACTTTCTAGTTAGAAGTGAAGAAGGGACATTTTATAGTCCCACGTAGGTTAGGAAGTACAGCTCTGCTCAAAACGGTCTGTATATAATTAGCGCTTCATGCTCGCAATTTGTTCACTCAGCCGTGCGGTAAGCGAAGAACTATTGTCTCGGCTTTTACATAAAAATACCTTGTGCTTGCCGCGTATAAGCGGCATACGCCTCTAAAAAATGCTGGAGACATTGCCCCATCCAGCAACGTCTCAAATCACTGCTGAAAACTCACCGCCACATGACACAAGAACGATAGGTATTATTCATCCTCCTCCCGACATTCGAACAATTGTTGATAAACTGCACACTTTGTTACAAAGAACGGGCCTGATTTTCAAAAGAGGATTATTGCAAATAATGCTGGAAATGCGAAATTCAATTTCTTGAACGGGTCTGATCCTTATAATGCGTATTACCAACATCGTTTGTCTGAATTACGTGCCCAAAACGAGCTAACCCCACAAACTGATGATTCGTCTGGACTGGAGATAGTCCAAAGTGCTGATTCTTCTAATGATGCTAATGAAACTAAACCTGTCCGAAAAGTTCTTGTGCCTCCGGAACCTGAGACGTATACAGTTCCGCTACCGGAAGGTATTACAGGTGAAGAATTGGATATCATCAAGCTTACTGCTCAGTTTGTTGCTCGAAACGGGAAGTTGTTCTTGACAGGTTTGACTAGTAAAGAGATTAATAACCCTCAGTTCAATTTTTTAAAACCCACTCATAGTAAGTTTATGTTCTTTACTGCACTTGCGGATGCCTATTTGAAGGTTTTGATGCCTCCGAAAGGTTCGACGGAGAAACTTCGTAAAAGTGTGGTGGATATGATCACCACTGTTCTTGAGAGGTGTTTGCATAGACTTGAGTGGGAAAGGTCACAGGAACATGCCAGGTTGAAAGTTGAAGATGAGATTGAACAAGAACGCATGAAGATGGCGATGATTGGTTGGAATGATTTTGTTGTGGTCGAGGCAATTGATTTTGTAGACGACGAGGATGAGGATTTGCCTCCTCTGATGACATTGGAGGAAGTTATCAAAAGGAGCAAGATAACATCACAACCTGTTGAGCCTGGAATGGAGAGATGGATGAAGAAGAAGTGAAGCTTGTTGAGGAGGGTACGAGAGCGACTAGTACGTATGATGAGAAGAAGCAGCGTGAAAATAAATCAGCAGCTTCCAAGGAGCCAGAAGCTCCAATGAGAATCATAAAGAATTGGAAGAGATCCGAAGAGAGGATCCCAGCAGAACGAGATCCTACAAAGTTTGTTCTTTCCCCAATTACTGGAGAATTGATTCCTATAAATGAAATGGCAGAGCATATAAGGATTACTCTAATTGATCCAAAGTACAAGGAACAAAAAGAGAGAATGATGCTTAAGATTTGGGAGACCACTCTTGCTCAAGATGATGAGATATCTAGGAATATTGTGGGTCTTGCTCGAAGACGTCCTGATATTTTTGGAACAACAGAAGAAGAAGTATCTAATGCTGTTAAGGGAGAAATTGGAATGAAAAAAGAGGACCAACCTAAGCAGGTCATATGGGATATGCACACAGGAAGCATTGGTCCGAAACCTGGTGTTCCATCAGTTCGTCCTCTACCTCCACCCGCTGGGTTAGCGTTGAATATGCCTAGAATGGGGCAAAATACAATGCAATATCCTAGTAGCGGACACTACATGCAACCTAGACCTCAGGTAGCTCCTCCTCCACTTCCTGAGGAACGAGAGCCAAAAAGGCAAAAGGTTGAAGATCAGCTTATACCATAAGAACAGTTCTTGGCTCAACATGCAGGACCCGTCCGCATTGCTGTAGCTTTCCTTCCCTGCATGCAGAGTTGGGGTTTAATATGCAGTTTACTTACTACTAGATGGAAGTATCCAGTTAAAAACGCTGTGCAATGTATATTCTACTTTGTTTAATTTCTGTTGTTTTTAGAGTTTCCGTATTGATTCATATCTAGATTTATTTTGGTTTAAACTGATAGCAAGTCTGGCATATACTGCAGATGCGGCGCCTATAGTGAAAATCTTTCAAAGTCCACATGGGAAGTCACAAGTTTATTCTGTTTATGGAGATCAAGTCAGTGATGGCTACTTCTTTAATGTGATATTATATTCATCAGTTTTTTGTGATAAACTGATGAATGCTTGAAATTCGACTTGAAAAAAAAAATTGTCAAATTGATGATAAGCTAACGTCTTTTGAAGTTTACCGAGACTTTACACTTGGAGTAACCCTAACGATAATGTTCACTTAAATATCAAGAAGAATGGGATGAAAATACATTTGGAGTAGGTCATAGAATTCTAGCTACTTACTAGACTGAAATTATATTTAATCGAATGGGACTCCTTACTTTGTATCCACCACTGCTCCAAGTTACAGAAAACTTGCATTGTCAGTCATGCTTGACGTAAACATTTGTTTCTCCAGCTTCATTGAACTTGCGCTAATTTGGTTTCACACCTGTCAGATTCTTAAAAACTGTTGAGCCATGACCATACAGTTCCATTCATATTAGTCACTCAGATAATTGTTATTGGGAATTGGTGGGTTTTTCCATGGTTCTGTAGTGAAATTCCAGAATTGTGCAGGGGTGGCACCATAAGTACATATGCAGTCGATTATGTCGTTGGAGCTGAAATTTTAAACTAATCCAGGAATTAGTGCTGCCAAAATATTTATGTGTCCAGATCCATTGTCAAATGGTGTCTCCGGAGAACCATTAAGATCTTTTCCTATGGGTCTCCAAGTATTATTATTAGGAGATACGTATGTTATTGTATATTTTGTATATATGGTCATTAATAGGTTAGTTAGGAAAGATATTATTTTGTGTAATTATGCTAATCTTGTCTACCTATTTAGCGTTGGAAGAAACGATTTGATTCAAGGTTTTCGATAACGAGCCGCGAGTTATAACCCCAAAGGTGTCACTATCCATATACAAAAACTCCAACAAAACAAATTGTTCACAAAAACCCCATTTAACATAAATTGTCTATATTAGCTTCTAATTTAAATCATCCCAACAAAAATAAAAAACAACTCCACCTTTAATTTTAAATCATCCAACAAAAATAAAAATCAACCCCACCATTAATTTCTATTATATTATCACCACCACAAAATAACACTACCAGCAGAACCACCACTGTGCCGCCACCACTGACCACCGCCGTCGCCAAAAACAACCACTGTCAACCGCCGCCGCCGTCACCGACCACCACCGCGCCACCACCTCCACCGCCGCCAACCACCATCGCGCCACCACCTCCACCGCCGCCAACCACCACCATGCCACCACCTCCACCGCTGCCAACCACCACCACCGCCAACCACCATCATGCCACAACCTCCACCACCGCGCCACCGCCGCCACCACCACCGCCGTCGCCAACCACCATCGCGCCACCGCCTCCACCACCGCCGCCGCCAACCACCGCCGCGCCACCGCCACCGACAACTACCACCTCGCCACCACCACCATCCCCGAAAACCACCACCGCGCCACCGCCGACCACCACCATAGACCACCCCTGTCGCCAACCACCACCACCAGCAACACCACCATTATCGCCGACCACCACCACCAACCAGTCGCCACCGCCACAAAAAATGAATTTCATTGATCAATATTCAACAAAATAAGAAAAAAATGATGAAACCAAACAGAAAAAATGATGAAACCAAAATTGGTTTCACCAAAACTAGATGAAACCTAATTAGGTTTCATCATTTTTCCACATATTGTCATTTCGCCAACACAGCTTCAATGATGAAATCAAACCAAAATAAACTAGGCAAAAATGACCAAAACTAGATAAAACCTAATTAGGTTTCATCATTTTTCCACATATTGTCATTTAGCGAACACAACTTCAATGATGAAACCAAACCAAAATAAACTAGGCAAAAATGATGAAACCAAAATTGGTTTCACCAAAACTAGATGAAACGGAAATTGGTTTCATCATTTTCCACATATTTTCATTTCACCAACACAAACTTCAATGATGAACTGAACCTGCCAATAGATGAAGAAAAAACTGGTTAATACAGGACGAATATATTTGATACTATAACGTTCCCAGGATAAGAAGCCCACATAAACCAAAAGATCTGATTAAATATAGATAGTTGGCTTGCATAATACAATTTAATGTCTAAAGCATAATAAACTGAACACAAATTGGAGAAACTACTAATTCACAAAACAAACAATAATCTTAGCACGGTAACGAAATTGAAGTATATATTCAAGGAAGTCAGTCTCTCTCTCTACCGAATTTCTGCTTGTTTAGTGGAGCTCTGGAGCTTATGCTTCAGATATATGGATTCCTCAATACTTAAACATTGATGGTATAGTTAGTCTATGGTAAATTGCTAATGTCGTAAAACTTCAAGTGATACTGTAAGCAGAAGGCAACCTTATATCCGGATATAATCTCTTACTATAGTACCCAATAAGGCATGAATCCTGCAAAGACGTGACTAAGAGCTGCGACATTTTCCAAAAGAAATGATGCAGAAAACAACATCAACAATTTTATACATGATGGAGCAGCGACGGACCTCATTGCATATACAGGAATTGTTTATTAAGTATAAAGCATCTTTGGCAAGGAGAAGTTCAAAATTTATGCCTAACTACTATTATTTTCTGCAATTCATAGATTAGTATCTAGCAATTCAATCCACAATAATATATACAGACTTAAACAGCAAATTTCTTATTAGGAAGTGGTTAAATTATGATCAGGTTACAGGTATTACCTTAAGGGATAAAATCCCACTTCCTCTGCAACAAAAACTAAACCACCAGATAACCCTCTCCATACATCTCCACGATCAATCAAGCAAATCCACCATGGTTTTCCTTCTGGGAAACCTCTATGGCAACCTCAATATCATCGCATCCTCAATCTAGATAGGTAAATGAGTTGCCTATACCCGAATAGAAACTCATGCCTTTGTAATGTCGTGACCGTTCCGTAGGATCTCTCCAGCTGAAGGATTTGAGAAACAAGCTAACATTCTTAAGAAAGTGGATTTTCCTGCACCATTTGCTTCTGTTAACACGAGTGCACCTCTGTCATGGACTGATGCATTAATGTTTTGAATAATTAGTTGGGCATTTCTCATGCATGGGACATTGTTTAGCAGCATTTTAGGAAGTGGTGGTTTTCTTATAAACATTTTAACTCCAAAACGTCATCAACCTAAAAAAGTAAAACACACAAATTGAGAATGAAAACATAAAAAAACACAAAACCCCAACTCAGAAATCAAATTCCCTCAAAAATCCAATACAATTGAAAACACAAACCCCAAACTCAGTAAATTAGATTCCCTTAGAACTTCAAAACAAATGATGAAAACACCAGTCACCAATTTATATTTCAAAATTGAACAACGACATAGTATAATGAATCCAATTACTTCAAAAGAACAACACAAGATGGAAACCAAAATTGGTTTCACCAAAACTAGATGAAACCGAAATTGGTTTCATCATTTTTCCACATATTTTCATTTCACCAACACAAACTTCGATGATGAACTGAACCTGCCAATAGATGAAGAAAAAACTGGTTAATACATGACGAATATATTTGATACTATAACGTGCCGAGGATAAGAGGCCCACATAAACCAAAAGATCTGATTAAATATAGATAGTTGGGTTGCATAATACAATTTAATGTCTAAAGCATAATAAACTGAACACAAATTGGAGAAACTACAAATTCACAAAACAGACAATAATCTTAGCACGGTAATGACATTGAAGTATATATTCAAGGAAGTCAGTCTCTCTCTCTACCGAATTTCTGCTTGTTTAGTGGAGCTCTGGAGCTTATGCTTCAGATATATGGATTCCTCAGTACTTAACTATTGATGGTATAGTTAGTCTATGGTAAATTGCTAATGTCGTAAAACTTCAAGTGATACTGTAAGCAGAAGGCAACCTTATACCCGGATAGAATCTCTTACTATAGTACCCAATAAGGCATGAATCCTGCAAAGACGTGACTAAGAACTACGACATTTTCCAAAAGAAATGATGCAAAAAACAACATCAACAATTTTATACATGATGGATCAGCGACGGACCTCATTTCATATACAGGAACTGTTTATTAAGTATAAAGCATCTTTGGCAAGGAGAAGTTCAAAATTTATGCCTAACTACTACTATTTTCTGTAATTCATAGATTAGTATCTAGCAATTCAATCCACAATAGTATGTACAGACTTAAACAACAAATTTCTTATTAGGAAGTGGTTAAATTATGATCAGGTTACAAGTATTACCTTAAGGGATAAAATTCCACTTCCTCTGCAACAAAAACTAAACCACCAGATAACCCTCTCCATACATCTCCACGATCAATCAAGCAAATACACCATGGTTTTCCTTCTCGGAAACCTCTATGGAAACCTCAATATCATCGCATCCTCAATCTGGATAGGTAAATGAGTTTCCTATACCCGGATAGAAACTCCTACCTTTGTAATGTCGTGACCGTTCCGTAGGATCTCTCCAGCTGAAGGATTTGAGAAACAAGCTAACATTCTTAAGAAACACTAGTACAAATTTTCACATTGGCCACACTTAATCACCGTGTCCATAGGCTTTTGGTCATGGATTTTTTTCACTCCAAAAATGTGGCATCAGGTGCCGAGACAAAAAGGTAACCCTATGGCTACATAAACTTTCAGTGGCTATAAAATATGATTTACCATGGCCATAACTCTAAAACCGTGTCTATATGGTACTCAATATTTTTCTTGTAGTTAAGCATTTTCACTATCACCATGGCCATAGGATCCTTATAGACACACAATTTAATTATACATGGCTAAAATTTAGCTTAAAGTCACGTGAATTTTATTATAGCCGTGGCCTTTGTCATCAATTGGACACGCAAAATTCATTTTATCATGGCCAATTCATGAGTTGCACTCACACTAATTTTTCTCAGCCATGGCCATCTCTATCATTTGGACACACGGAAAATAATTTAACATGGCTAATACATGATTTGTAGTCACGTTTAATCTATGGTACCATGGCCATCCATATTTTTGGACACATGATAAACATTTTACATGGCCAATTAATAAGTTATGGCTACTAAAAATTTGTGGCACCGTGGCTAAATTTTTTCAAAAGACACATCAAGTGTTTTGAATGTAGCTATTGTTCAACTTTTGGACACATCAAGCGTTTTCAATGTAGCTATTGTTCACCTTTTGGACACATAGTATACCGCAAACCATGGCGATAACCTTTATAAAATGACACAAAACGAATTCAACGTGGCAAATATTAGCTTTTAGTCACTCGAAAAAATTGTAATTTTTATCGCCCAATTTATCTTCACGGACCTATTGGCCCCCTCTTTTATCATTTGTAGCAAAATTCACCTAAATAACCATCCATAAAAAATTAATCAAGACTAAAATTAGAATTGAACCAGTCTAAGATCTCAACAGTTATCGAATCTTAAAATATACCAGCATTCATTAAAATGTAAACCATTAAAATGTGACAGTATTCCAACACTTGAGCTCTTGCAATTTTCTCCTTTATTAGGGTGTAACAAAATAAGACCAGATTTGTACAATGATAAATTAAAAATAAAATCCAGTCAATAACCTAGATAAGCATTCAGGTAGTTGACCTTTCACCTGCACCTTGCGGATGTTTTGTATAGACAACACACTTCAGAGCTGACCACTCAAAGGAGCAAGCAAGTGATCTGCAGCTGACAATTGACAGTTTCAGCTTGAACCAGGGATTCATCCTTGTACTTGTTGATCTTCTTTAGACCTGCAGAATTCAAATTACTTGTTTTTTAGCTAAACAAATTGAAAGAAAATTATATCATATGAAGCTATATGCGCTCTAATTTTTTATTTCAAAATTAACGATGATAGATAAAGAGTAAGTTGTGTTGGCATGTATATGCACAATTAATTTAAGTTAGGTGATTATCATGTAAGAGGGTAAAATCTAAGTTAGGTGATTATCATGCAAGAGGATAAATAAAGATATAAAGTTACACTTAGTTTTGTTCGAACCAAAGCTTAATATTATCTTAGTGTGACCGACAGTATGACACCATGATGGAGATCACCCTTGATTGGCAAGCAACTTAGCCAGGCATGGACAACCTTCCAAACAACAGAACATGCATATGTTATGTTTCTGAATTCCTGACCAATTCTGTATAACAAAGATAACTGGTCTAGGTAAATAAAACTCAAGTTATGAGTCAAACAAAATAGCTGATTTAAGTTTTTGGAAAAAAAACACAATCAGGCATCAACAACTCTAAAAATTGATTATAAAGACATAGCAAAGAAGGATGATATCATACGAAAAGGACCAGACTCTTCCATAATCTTAATTAAGAATCATCATGCTAGAAGAAGGAACTCAAATTCCTTTTCACTGAGAAGTGCATATAGGAATATGAGCTTGAAAAGTCATGTTATGAAGGCGAATAACCAAGAATATGAGCCTCAAGTGCAACTAATACCTGAGATGAATCAATACTGTCTCGATGGTACCGGCATATTTTCCTAACAGCTGAAACAACATTGTCATACGCCATAACATTGTCCATAGATAGCGTATTTGGATGCCTAATCACAACATTTAGCCTGGAAAGTTCCTCTACAATGAAAATTATGAATACAAGTCGGTAGGCTTTTATATATATTTATACCAACAATTATTATTGTTCATATCAAGAACCCACAGCCAATAGTTCATAGAATGCGCAGTAAAAGTAAGTTACCTCCTACTAGAGGTTTGAACGCTGCTCCACCAATCTCTATGCAAATACCAACTCCATATACAGCAGCCTGAAGATAGTATTTCATATTATATGAGATCCATATATAAATAAGAGATAGAAACTGCAACAGGACTCAGTAAAGAATGAACCTGGCGAAAATCTGAATTCTCATCATTGCAAGCCTCCAATAGGAAGATAAGTATCATAATATCCGTGTCAACAAAAGTAAATTAAATAGATTTGAATAAAAAGAAATCTCAACATTCAGAATTGAACCTTATTATATGGTGCTTACTTGAGAGCAGCTTCTTGACACTGCTCGGCAACATCATCAAAAATGCATATAACAACCCTTTTCTCTGCAATCACCAGCTCAAGCTTAGCTTACAAGCCTAGCCTGAAATTATGACAAGCTCTCAGTAGCAACATCTCGCCCCTTGCAATCTCCATCAAGCTCACTGCAACACACCTGCAGTTTCACTGCAACCAAACAACAATACCAGCTTTAGCCAAATTCATTCTTCAGCACCGCTATAACCTACCTGCAAACCAACTTTTAAAGGCCATCAGCTGCTCAAATGATGAGTGCCAAATATTGTATATATTTATCCCTTTTTGTTGGCATTTTAACTCATCTTTTATGCATTAATTCTACATTTTATCCCATATTCTGTATTTTCATTGTTTTCAAGAATAAATATTTTTATTAATTAATTTTGCATTTTTAGGTAATAAATAAAGTTCGGATGAGTCGCGGAGCGAAAAGAGCAGAAAATTAGTGAAAAGCCGGGAGAAATTACGCAAGGAAGCCGCGAAGAATGGTGCGCACAACCTCATTTTCTACACACAAAAGCGCCTCCGTTCTCAGCCATCAGATCAGTTCTCAGAAGCATCCGACGGTCGCTCCTTCATAGAGCATCAAATTCTGAAGTCTATGCCGAGCACCACAGCGCTGAAATTCCAAGCCTTCAGATTAGATGGTAGTTGAATCCAACGGTCGCTCCATTGCTGTGCATCAAAGTTTGATATCTCCGCCTTACACTACAACACCTAACTCCATCTGGCATCGTTGATTTTGTTGTATCATATAATCCAACGGTCGCTCATCGCTTACCTCCGCATCACCGTCCGATCTACCTACCATCTTCGCATCTCGCAGCTCAGAGTCACAGAACATCAAGACTCGATGAAGCCGCCTCACACCCTAACACCCGAGCCCATCCACCTAACCAAACAACCCCCTTATCCCAAACAGTCGAGCCATCACCTACACCACCCCCCCTCTGCAGAACCATCTCCCTGCAACCATGTCCTGCCACCGTCTTCTTCACCTCCACTGCCACCACCACACCGCCACCAAACACCACCATACCACCAACTCTCTATTCTACCTAAACCCATCACGTACCATCTCTTTAATCATCATTTACAACCTCAATTTCTCATCTCTCTGCCTAAAACCCTAGGTGAGAAATTGGTGATATATATGATGATTAAAGCATCAATTGGAGCTGGAGAGGAACGAGAAGAAGCAGGAGAAGATTGGGTCGACGAGATGGAGCGAGAATTTCATCAACAGTAGGTAAATTAATTTTTCACCAAAAACTAATTTTACTGACTTTGGGAAAAATTGGGGAAAACCAAAATTATGTGTATGGGGTATAAATGGGTGTTGGTGGAAGTATTAGAAAGACACTATTTACCTCTCTGGACTAGCCAGTAGAGAATTTGCTAAAATTTTATGAATTTCAAATTTCAGTGTTCTTCTCAGTTAACAGTTGCAAGTTGCTTATGTGTTGAATTATCTGATATGTGCTAGTTATGTATGAATTATCTATGTTAGTGTATGCATGTTGTCACTTCATGGTTAGCATGAGCTAATCATCTTCAGGCCAAGGCTCAGTGAAGCCTTGTGCACTGTCAAGTGTGAATGAGCTAGATAGTCACTTCCTGTTGCTATGTTTTGAATGTGCAAATGAGAGAGTCCAATGCTCATAGAGCCTGTGATTGGCTGTACTGTCAAAAGACAGCCAATGCTAGGGGCAGACTAGTGAGCAAGTTGGTGTTCTTTCATTTCTAGTTGTATGCTTAGGATTGAACATAACCTAGACCATGTCACTTGATTAGAACACAAGGTGGATCATAAGCCTTGGCTTACCACCACTTCCCTTTCAGTCAATCTTAATTTCAGTCACTTTTAATTTCAGTCCTGTATGCTTGTATTTCAGTTACTTTTCTTGCCTTTCATTTTCATGCATTTTGTAGCTATTGTGCACTGAAGTCAGTGCACTGAACTCAACCTGCCCTTGGCTTCCAAGCCTTGGTTATTTGCTGCTTCTTTTAGCTGTTTCTTTGCTGCTTTACTTTCCAAGCCTTGGTTCATATCAGTTACATGTTTAGCTCACTGCCATAGTGCATTGCCACTCTTATTAGTCTAGGAAAACTTCTCATATGCTCCTCTCCCTGTGGACAAACCCCTACTCACTCTTTTATTACAAATATTGACCTTGTATACTTGCAAGCATATTGTGTGCATCTTAGAATCCACAACAAGTTTTTGGCGCCGCTGCCGGGGAGCTGGCTGCCCTATTTTTGAAGTTTTCAGAGTCTGTTGCTGTTGTTGGCCCTGCCAAGTTGCTGCTGCTGCTGGTGTAGAGCTGCTGTTGCCAAGTCTGTTGTTGCCAACTGAAGAGCTGCTGCTTCACTTGCTGCTGCTGCTGCTGCTGCTGCCAAGTTGCTGCCAACTGCTGCTGCTGCTCTGCTGGTGCTGTTGCTGCCAAGCTGTTGCCAACTGCTGCCAATTTGTTGCCAAGCTTGCTGCCAGGCCTGCTGCCAACCTCTGCTGCTGGGCTTGTGCAACTTCTTCTGAACTGGGCTTGTGCAACTTCCTCTGAACTGGGCTTGAACCAACTGAGCTGGGCTCAGTAACCTCAACTGCTCTTGGGCTTGCAACTTCAGCTGGGCTCCGTTGCTGCTGCTGCTGGGCTCTGCTTCACTTGCTGCTGCTGGGCTTGGACGTGAGCTGCTAGGACGATCCTAAAGCCCAACTGGGCCTTGCAACTAAAAAGGGGACTAAAAGCCTATCTTTTTGGGCTTCCCTCCAAAAACAAGTAAGCCTAACCCATGAGTTAACCCACTTGGGCCTCATTTAAATTCAAATTTGGGCTTGTAATAATTTATTTAATTATTTATTTTGGGATTGTAATAATTTTTATTTTCTTTTTCTTTTTTTTTTTATTTGGGATTGTAATAATTTTTTATTTTCTTTTTTGTTTTTCTTTATTTTTCTTTTTTCTTTTATGGGTTTGTTTTAATTATTATTATTGTTTTTATTTTCTTTTATGAGTTGTGATAATTTATGATAGGTTTAGTTCAAAAAAATTTTCAAAAACCCAAAATTTTTAAACCAAAAAACAAAATCCCTTCTTTAAACCAAAACCCATTCAAAAACCAAATCTTCATAACCCTTGGGCCAAATTGTTTCCGATTGCTCTGTCTGACCAACATGTTAGTTAAGGTACCTACTAGGACATGATTGTGACCTACAGAGACCAGACAAACAGACTTGTTAGAATTAACCCAGACGAACCTATCGAAATTCTAAGTTCTGAGGGAGACAGTCCAGATCAACCAGAAAAAATGGGAGAACCACGTACCCTCAAGGATTATATGTACCCCACTAGAGCCAGTCAACCGTCCTGTATTTTGCTGCCCGAGGCTAATGGCCATTATGAGCTGAAATCTAGCACAATACAGATGCTTCCTATTTTTAGAGGTGTTGAGAATGAAAACCCTTACTACCACGTGAGAGAATTCGAGGAAATTTGTGGAACTCTGCGTTTCACTCAAATGACCGACGAAACCCTGAAGTTAAGGCTTTTTCCTTTTTCCCTGAAAGATAAGGCAAAGGCCTGGCTCTATGCTTTACAGCCTCAATCCATCATGACATGGGATGACCTCACAAAGGAGTTTTTCAAAAAGTTTTTCCCGAACCACAAGACTGCGACAATTCGTCAAAGTCTGAATAGCTTTGTGCAATTAGAAGGTGAGACCTTAGCTAGATACCTGGAGAGATTCAATGAATTATTGCTCCAATGTCCCCATCATGGTTTTGAAAAATGGAGACTTGTGCAAATTTTGTATGAAGGTCTAGATGTGTCCACCCGAACAACGGTTGAGTCGATGTGTAATGGTCTATTCGTAGATAAAACTGCTGACGCGTCTTGGGACTTCTTGATTGAAGTAGCTGAAAAGACGCAACAGTGGGAATCCATCCGTGAAACCAGAAAGACTACATCTGAAGCAAAGGCTTTTAGGATTGAAGCGGATTTTGAGGGTAGAGCAAACATGGCATCAATAGTTAGGAGATTAGAAGAGTTAGAACTACATAAAAATTCAAAACCTTCCACCACTACTCTCCGAGAACATGTCGCTTCATCTATTTGTGCTGCTTGTAACGACCCCAACCATCAATTCCAAAATTGTCCAGATTTGCTTGTGGTCCAGGAGTCTAGGCTTGAACAGGCACATGCCATGTTTCAGAAACCAGAGCATAACCCTTATTCTCAGACCTACAATCCAGGATGGAGAAACCACCCTAACTTTTCATGGTCAAAAGGACCCACTCAAGGAGGACCATCTCAACCCAATCAGAGCTATCAAAACAATCAGGGATATCAGAACAATCAAGGTTATCAACACCCGAGAAACCCTCAACAACAATCAAACTCTCAACAACAATCATATCCTCAACAATACCGACAAGAGATTATCCACCTAGAGGAAATGTTCCAGAGTTTGATGCAAAGTCAGAAAAATCTAGATCAAAGATGGATCAAATATGTGAGAGAGAAAAGGGTAAACTTCCGAGCCAACCCCAACAAAATCCAAAGAGGATATTTCAAACAGGCACAACATCCTGCACTGAAACCTCACCTGATCAAATCCATGCCATTACCACCCTCCGAAGTGGTAAAGTCATCGAGAACAACGTAGGCGAACCTAATGAGTCTGATACAAATTCCACGTTGTCTCCACAACCCCAGAAAACCAAAGAATCTGAGCAAGTTGGAAAATCTGACAATTCTACTGCTGTGAATGTCCCTTTGCCAACTCATCTTCCTGTTGCTCCATTTCCTCAAGATTGATCTATCAACAGAAAAGTACCCATTACAATGAGATGTTAGATCTGTTCAAGAGAGTCAACATCAACATTCCTTTTCTTGAAGCAATCAAGCAAATCCCTGCTTATGCCAAATTCCTCAAAGACTTGTGCACTCAAAAGCGCAAGCTCAATGTGCAAAAACGTGCTTTCTTAGCTGAGCAGGTGAGTTCCATCATTCTGAACAAACTCCACCCAAGTTTAGGGATCCAGGATGTCCAACAATTTCTTGCACTATAGGAGAACACACGGTCAATAAAGCGTTATTAGACCTAGGTGCAAGTGTTAACCTACTGCCATATTCTGTTTATGAGCAGTTAGGTCTTGGGGAGTTGAAACCAACATCTATCACTCTACAACTGGCAGACCGATCTGTCAAGATTCCTCGTGGAGTGGTGAAGATGTTTTGATCAAGGTTGACAAATTCTATTTTCCCGTAGACTTCATTGTCTTAGACACTCAACCTGTACAAAACCCAGACTGTCACATTCCTGTCATCTTAGGACGTCCTTTCTTGGCTACGTCCAACGCGATCATTAATTGTCGGAATGGAGTGTTGAAATGTCTTTTGGTAACATGACGGTAGAATTGAATGTGTTCGATATTAGTCAACAACCTGTGAATCTTGATGATGATGATGTACATGAAGTTAATATGATTGAAGGATTAATGCAAGATTCGTTGACTAACATTCTATCCGTCGACCCCTTTCAAGCATGTATGGAGAACTTTAACCCTGATTCTATGATGATGCATACTGTAGTGACGTCCTATCTCTGCTCGAATCTGTACCTCAAATGGACGTCACTGAAAGGAAATATGAAGTGGAACACCCCTATTCTGATTCCAAGCTTTCCATCCATTGTTGAGCCACCCAAGCTTGAATTGAAAACATTGCCTAGTACGTTGAAGTACGCATTCCTAGGTTCTTCTGATACTTTACCTGTCATTATTTCATCATGTTTAGACACGGAACAGGAAAGTAAGCTTTTAGAAGTACTTAAGGAACACAAAGAGGCCTTAGGATGGACCATCTCAGATCTCAAAGGAATTAGTCCCACCATTTGCATGCACCACATTAACCTTGAAGAGAATGCCAAACCATCGAGGGAAATGCAAAGGAGACTTAATCCTAACATGAGAGATGTAGTCAAAGGAGAGATCCTGAAACTACTTGATGCGGGTATCATATACCCAATTCCCGATAGCAAATGGGTTAGTCCCATTCAAGTTGTGCCTAAGAAGTCAGGCATTACTGTTGTTCAGAACGACAAGAATGAATTAGTCCCTACTCGTACAACACAGGATGGCGAGTATGCATCGACTACAGGAAGTTGAACACAGTAACAAGGAAGGATCACTTCCCGCTCCCTTTCATTGACCAAATGCTAGAACGTGTGTCTGGACACAGTCACTACTGTTTTCTAGATGGCTTTTCCGGTTATAACCAAATTCACATTGCTCCGAAGATCAGGAAAAAACTACATTCACGTGTCCATTTGGGACGTTTGCTTATAGACGTATGCCCTTCGGGTTGTGTAATGCACCTGCTACTTTTCAGCGTTGCATGATGAGCATTTTTTCTGACATGATAGATAGTTTTCTCGAGATCTTTATGGATGATTTCTCTGTTTTTGGTTCCTCGTTTGACGAATGTTTGAAGCATCTTGCCCTCGTGATATCCAGATGTAAAGAAAAGAACCTTGTTCTAAATTGGGAAAAATGCCATTTTATGGTGAATTCAGGAATAGTTCTAGGACACATCATCTCAGAAAGGAATTGAAGTGGATAAAGCTAAAGTTGACCTCATTCAACATCTACCACAACCTTGCTCTGTGAAGGAGATCAGATCATTTCTAGGTCATGCTGGTTTTTACCGGCGATTCATCAAAGATTTCAGCAAAATCTCCAGACCTCTGTGCAGTCTTCTCTCCAAAGATGTTGCCTTCAATTTCGATGCTGCTGTGTGAAGGCATGGGAGGAATTAAAAACCCTTCTCACCACCGCTCCTATAGTCCGACCACCCGATTGGAAGCTTCCGTTCGAACTTATGTGTGATGCCTCTGATTATGCTGTTGGTGCTGTTTTAGGACAGCGAGTTGATAGACTACCATATGTGATATACTATGCTAGCAAAACCCTTAATGATGCCCAACTCAATTATTCAACTACCGAGAAGGAATTGCTTGCCGTCGTTTTCGCATTAGACAAGTTTAGATCTTATCTGATAGGGTCTAAGATCATCATATACACAGACCATGCGGCTTTGAAGTATCTTCTTTCCAAGAAGGATGCTAAAGCTCGCCTTATTCGATGGATACTCTTATTACAGGAATTCGATCTCGAAATCCGTGATAAGAAAGGTTGTGAGAATGTGGTTGCTGATCATTTGTCTAGATTAACTTTAGAGTCTATTGATGATGTGAGCTGATTAGAGAATCATTCCCAGATGAACAGCTGATGTCTATCTCAGACCTTCCTTGGTTTGCTGATATTGTTAACTACCTCGCTACAGGTAGGATGCCCTCACGTTGGTCGAGACAAGACCGCTCTAAATTCCTGGCTGAAGTCAAACATTTCCTTTGGGATGACCCATATTTGTTTAAGTACTGTCCAGACCAAATCATTAGGAGATGTGTCCCCAACACTGAACAGAAAGATGTGATATCTTTCTGTCATGACCAAGCATGTGGAGGCCATTTCAGTGCCAAGAAAACCGCTGCAAAGATCTTGCAGTGTGGATTCTATTGGCCATCATTGTTCAAGGATTGCCATGATTATTGTGTTGCTTGTGAACGCTGTCAAAAGCTAGGAAGCATTTCGAGGAGAAACATGATGCCATTGAACCCCATTTTGATTGTGGAGATTTTTGATGTTTGGGGGATAGACTTCATGGGTCCATTTCCCATGTCTGACAGCAAGTTGTACATCCTAGTCGCAGTTGATTACGTTTCTAAGTGGGTAGAAGCCATAGCAACCAGAACAAATGACCACAAGGTGGTACTTTCATTTCTAAAGAGAACATATTTTCACGTTTTGGTACCCCTAGAGCTATCATCAGTGACGGCGGTTCACATTTTCGTAACAAGTACTTTGAGTCTTTAGTACGCAAGTATGGCATAACTCACAAGGTTGCTACTCCGTACCACCCTCAGACTAGTGGACAAGTGGAAGTGTCTAATAGGGAAATTAAGCACATTCTGGAGAAGACGGTCAACCCGTCCAGGAAAGATTGGTCATTGAGATTGAATGATGCTTTGTGGGCCTATAGAACAGCTTATAAGACACCAATTGGCATGTCCCCCTATCGTCTAGTGTATGGAAAGCCGTGCCATCTACCTGTGGAAGAACATCGTGCCTACTGGGCAATCAAAGAGCTGAACTTTCTCTGGACGAAGCTGGAATTCAAAGGAAACTTCAACTCAACGAGTTGGAAGAATTGAGAAATGAGGCTTATGACAGTGCCAAGCTGTACAAGCAGAAGATGAAGATATTTCATGACAAGCGTATTCTGCGCAAATCCTTCACTCCTGGTCAGAAAGTCTTGCTGTATGACTCCCGATTACATCTTTTTCCAGGAAAACTGCGTTCCAGATGGAAGGGTCCGTACCTAGTACGCACAGTTTTTCCTCATGGAGCTGTAGAGCTGGAGGATGTCTCCAACAAGAACGTTTTCAAAGTCAACGGGCAGAGATTAAAGCCATTCCTTGAGCCATTTCCACCCGACATTGAAACAACCACCTGGAGGACCCAGTCTATGTGGACTAAACTGGTCCACTCTTTCCCTAAATAACCAAAGTTTTCCAAATGTTTCCCTAAAAACCAAAATTTTTCGTTTCCCATCAAAACCAAATGTCTCCCAACAAAACCAAATTTTTCCAAAAAGTCCAATCCCATTAAAAACCAAATTTTCTTGTAGATAATGTGTTAGTTAAATTTCCTTTTGTATATATTTTGTGCTCATCCATTGTGACTGCTAATATGATGGATTTTTGCCTTGAAATAACGGAGTTTTAATCGAGCTACCACTGTACAATCGGGTATTCTCTCTCCTTTTACTCTACTCAGCATGTTCCTCTTCATATTTTGTTTTATAATTCTTTCCATGTTTTGAAACATTGAGGACAATGTTTAGTTTAGGTTTGGGGGTATAGAGTAGATGCCATGATAATATGCTATAATTGAAAACGAACTCCTTCTTCTTTTTGTATAGAGTAGATGCCATGATAATATGCTATAATTGAAAACGAACTCCTTCTTCTTTTTGAAAAAATTGAAAAATTTCAAAAAAAAAATTGAAAAATCAAAAATTCAAATAAAAATTAAAAAATGAAAAAAATCATAAAAATGGAGCTCATTTACCTTGAAATGTTGACTCTTGTGCAAATATGTATTTTTATTAGGAGTCTTAGTCTAGATATTTAGGCACCCTGATTCTAGCACAATTCACATAGTGATAAGAAATTTGCACGCGCACGATCTACAAATACATGTGTGGCCTCGATCTTCAAGGTGTTGGATAGGAAGTTACGATTGCCAATCACTTTAGAATACTGAACGAAACTGGACTAGCTTGTTCTTTGGTTGGTTGGGATAGAAGATGGAGGTTACATTAAGAAAGACAACCATCGAATTTAACTGGGTGCATCAAAAAGGGCTACCTCTTGCAAAGTGTCATGTAATTTTTTATTTCCTTTTGTATATTTATCAAAAGTGTTTCCTTATACAGTTGCAAAAAAAAAAAAAAAAAAAAAAAAAAATCGATGTATATATATTCAGAAAAAAAAAATATCAGAAAAATACCAAAAAAAAATCAAGTATTTATCAATTCCATCATCTCTTGTTCCAAAAATAAAAAGAGATTTGTCAATGTAAATAAGAGTCATGTAAATAGTTATCTTTTGTGTTTTTGTTGTAAGCAAGGAGGGTGTATGCCATTGATGTACAACGCGAGAAATTGTGAAATACCTCCAACTCATTCACAATTCTCGTAAAGTCCGGACAGCTAGCTAGATTTCGACCTCAGTTCTTAGCCTGAGAAACTATCTCTTGGTGATTAGTAGTCATAACTTCAGATCTTTCTTTACACATGTGTAGATACACTTTACACTCTTATCACATGTCCTTATTTGTTATCAGTGCTAGGATTGTGCCTTCGATAGCTAGATTGACATCTCCATTTTGCTGTGAGCTTAACTGTTTTGCACATGTCACGTTTGATGGAAGATGAGCTTATATTTTGTCCTTAGGTTTTGTAGGCACACCTCTGGTAAACCTTCACGAGACTTCAACTCGTCCACTAAGGACACTTAGTGGTTTAAAAGGCTTAGTGCATACGCTAAATGCATTCGAGAGACCAGCGACAGTGGTATAGTTAGGATTTCCTTAGTTTTGTTTTACTTGAGGACAAGTAAAATTCAGGTTTGGGGGTATTTGATGAGTGTCAAATATTGTATATATTTATCCCTTTTTGTTGGCATTTTAACTCATCTTTTATGCATTAATTCTACATTTTATCCCATATTCTGTATTTTCATTGTTTTCAAGAATAAATATTTTTATTAATTAATTTTGCATTTTTAGGTAATAAATAAAGTTCGGATGAGTCGCGGAGCGAAAAGAGCAGAAAAGTAGTGAAAAGCCGGGAGAAATTACGCAAGGAAGCCGCGAAGAATGGTGCGCACAACCTCATTTTCTACACACAAAAGCGCCTCCGTTCTCAGCCATCAGATCAGTTCTCAGAAGCATCCGACGGTCGCTCCTTCATAGAGCATCAAATTCTGAAGTCTATGCCGAGCACCACAGCGCTGAAATTCCAAGCCTTCAGATTAGATGGTAGTTGAATCCAACGGTCGCTCCATTGTTGTGCATCAAAGTTTGATATCTCCGCCTTACACTACAACACCTAACTCCATCTGGCATCGTTGATTTTGTTGTATCATATAATCCAACGGTCGCTCATTGCTTACCTCCGCATCACCGTCCGATCTACCTACCATCTTCGCATCTCGCAGCTCAGAGTCACAGAACATCAAGACTCGATGAAGCCGCCTCACACCCTAACACCCGAGCCCATCCACCTAACCAAACAACCCCCTTCTCCCAAACAGTCGAGCCATCACCTACACCACCCCCCCTCTGCAGAACCATCTCCCTGCAACCATGTCCTGCCACCTTCTTCTTCACCTCCACTGCCACCACCACACCGCCACCAAACACCACCATACCACCAACTCTCTATTCTACCTAAACCCATCACGTACCATCTCTTTAATCATCATTTACAACCTCAATTTCTCATCTCTCTGCCTAAAACCCTAGGTGAGAAATTGGTGATATATATGATGATTAAAGCATCAATTGGAGCTGGAGAGGAACGAGAAGAAGCAGGAGAAGATTGGGTCGACGAGATGGAGCGAGAATTTCATCAACAGTAGGTAAATTAATTTTTCACCAAAAACTAATTTTACTGACTTTGGGAAAAATTGGGGAAAACCAAAATTATGTGTATGGGGTATAAATGGGTGTTGGGGGAAGTATTAGAAAGACACTATTTACCTCTCTGGACTAGCCAGTAGAGAATTTGCTAAAATTTTATGAATTTCAAATTTCAGTGTTCTTCTCAGTTAACAGTTGCAAGTTGCTTATGTGTTGAATTATCTGATATGTGCTAGTTATGTATGAATTATCTATGTTAGTGTATGCATGTTGTCACTTCATGGTTAGCATGAGCTAATCATCTTCAGGCCAAGGCTCAGTGAAGCCTTGTGCACTGTCAAGTGTGAATGAGCTAGATAGTCACTTCCTGTTGCTATGTTTTGAATGTGCAAATGAGAGAGGCCAATGCTCATAGAGCCTGTGATTGGCTGTACTGTCAAAAGACAGCCAATGCTAGGGGCAGACTAGTGAGCAAGTTGGTGTTCTTTCATTTCTAGTTGTATGCTTAGGATTGAACATAACCTAGACCATGTCACTTGATTAGAACACAAGGTGGATCATAAGCCTTGGCTTACCACCACTTCCCTTTCAGTCAATCTTAATTTCAGTCACTTTTAATTTCAGTCCTGTATGCTTGTATTTCAGTTACTTTTCTTGCCTTTCATTTTCATGCATTTTGTAGCTATTGTGCACTGAAGTCAGTGCACTGAACTCAACCTGCCCTTGGCTTCCAAGCCTTGGTTATTTGCTGCTTCTTTTAGCTGTTTCTTTGCTGCTTTACTTTCCAAGCCTTGGTTCATATCAGTTACATGTTTAGCTCACTGCCATAGTGCATTGCCACTCTTATTAGTCTAGGAAAACTTCTCATATGCTCCTCTCCCTGTGGACAAACCCCTACTCACTCTTTTATTACAAATATTGACCTTGTATACTTGCAAACATATTGTGTGCATCTTAGAATCCAAAACATCAAACCACCTGCAACTTGGATTCAACTCAATTATTTCTTACTTGTAGCTGTGTGTATATAATTTATCGCATCTTCTCAGATTCATAACCCAACAACCACAAACCCATGGCATCAATATCTCAAACCCTTACGTAAGGACTCAATTCAATCAAACCCTTACACAAAATCTTATGTAATAAGAATTCAAACAAAACCCATCTCTTGATTCTTCTTATGTAATACGAATTCAAACAAACCCAATCTCTTAATAAGAATTGACCTGTTGAATCAAGAACCAACCATGTTCAGTCGAATCACAACAACAAAACTAAACATGTTACACTATCGTTCAAATACTAAATCAAAACACCAAATCAAATATCTATATTATGAAAACCCAATTATAAAACCTAGGGATTCATTATGATGAAAACCCCCAAAAAATTGAAACAAAATCGAACCATTACAAACAAAATGAGGTGTAAAGATAAAAGTAATCGAAACGAAATAAAGAGGAGGAGCAGAAAAACCAGTTGAAAAAGAAGAATTAACTGTCTGATCTTATGAGAAGAAGACTTCATATCCTCACAGACAATAACAGAAAACATCATATTCCACCACTTAAACCCTAAAATCATTTCATAAAAAAATCAATAAAACCCTAAATCCAATTAAACAACGTAGATTGAAAATATAAATCAAATTACTATCACCTTATTGTGCTTCTCTAAACTCAGTCATGGAAAACCCATGTTCCTATTTATCTGAACTCCCATTATGTCAAAAAAATTCAGGTTATGCATCAAAAACAAAAGAAGAGAGATCAGGGTTCTTCAAATCGTATGATGATAAAATAATAAAGATGAAGCCGATTTGTTTCTCTGGATTTTTTTTTTTGGTAGAGTTAGGGTTTTCTTTGTTTGAGAGGCGGAAGAGATGAGGGAAAAGTGAGAGAAGGAAAATGAAAGAATTTTTTTTTTTGGTTATATGTAAAAGAATTTGAACGGCGATAAGAGTTGATTTAAGACTGTCATGCGGATTGTGAAACTCTTTGGATGGCCAAGATTTGATTTAAGACTGTCATACGGATTGAGAAGCTCGTGTATTTTTTTCTTTGTGCTAGTTCAAACTCGTGTATTCGATCTTATTATCAACTTTCGATATGAAAAAAAAATCCGAAAAATATATGGGAATGAAGCAGAAAAATAAGAAAGTGTGTTTTTTTTTGTGCTTTCTCTTTGTGTTTTTGTGCTTTCTCTTTATGCTTCCGGTTTGAATTTCGACTAGTCACATAGGTCATGAAGCAATTTTGACTAGTCATACAGGTCATGAACTTCAAATGTGGTACAACAATGCACAAACTATGAACCAAAATCTTTGGTGGGTTCCGATTTCAAATTTAGTAGGATACATCACCGAAATCGATCAATATGAAGTTCAGTGTCGATTCAAACTTCAAATGTGATATGAAGACATACAAACTACGAACCATGAAGCTCCAGGAGGTTCTGACTTCAAACTTAGCATGATACATCATCGAAATCGATCAATATGAAGCTTGGTGTTGATTTTAATTTCAAATGTGGTATAACACCATGCAAACTACGAACCAAGAAGCTATGATAGGGTTCTAACTTCAAACTTAGCATGATACATCATCGAAATCGATAAATATGAAGCTCAGTGTCGATTCAAACTTCAACTGTTGTATGACGACATACAAACTATGAAACAAGAAGATCCAGGAGAGTTCTGACTTCAAACTTAGCATGATACATCATCGAAGTCGATAAATATGAAGCTCAGTGTCGATTCAAACTTTAAATGTGGTATGACGACATACAAACTATGAACCAAGAAGCTCCATGAGGGTTATGACTTCAAACTTATCAGGATGCATCATCGAAATCGATCAATATGAAGCTTAGTGTCGATTCGAACTTCAAATGTGGTATTATGACGTACAAGCTTAAGTCGGAAACTTTGTAAGAATGATGAATCCGACCATTCATATGTAAGATTCCATCGAAATATTCTACGGAACCTTAAGCTAACCCTTTTCTGGCATATTATATGCGCACCCTTGCTCTAAGATCGAAACCTGGCCGTGAATGGACTACTATAAGTCATAAACTTGGTTAGAACGATGAATCTCTCCATTTACAGGTAAGATCCCTTCAGAATATTCTCTGGAACCTTAAACAAACCCTATTCTGGCATATTGTATGCATACCCTGGCTCCGAGACTGAAACCTGGTCGTGAGTGGACTACTATAATTCGGAAACTTCGTAAGAACGAAGAATCCATCCATTTACAGGTAAGATTCCTTCGAAATATTCCACGAAACCTTAAATAAACCCTGTTCTGGCATATTATATGCACACACTAGCTCCGAGATCGAAACCTTGCCGGGAGTGGACTACTATAAGTCGGAAACTTGGTAAGAACGATCCATTTACAGGTAAGATTCCTTCAGAATATTCTCTGAAACCTTAAACAAACTCTATTCTAGCATATATTATGGACACATAAACAAACCAATGTGGCTAAATAAATCCTCTTTCCCCCATGGATTAATAGGTGTGGCTATTGCCATCCTACACTTTCGACACATACATAATTATTTAATGTGGCCATATAGGCATCTATGTCTACATGTGATGGGATTAGACTGAAAACTATGACCAAACGATACCCTATGGCTACAGTTGATGGGTTTAGGATTAAACCCATGACCAAATGGTGAACTATGGCTACATGGTAACACAAAACGTGGCTATAGTTATGCTGATGACCAATAGCCACACAAATAACCCGAAACGTGGCTGGGTTGTAAACCAAAAAACGTGGCCTATGCGAAGGTTTGTACTAGTGAAAGTGGATTTTCCTGCACCATTTTCTCCTGTTAACACGAGTGCACCTCCGTCATGGACTGATGCATTAATGTTTCGAATAATTAGTTGGGCATTTCTCATGCATGAGACATTGTTTAGCAGCATTCTAGGAAGTGGTGGTTTTCTTATAAACATTTTAACTCCAAAACGTCATCAACCTAAAAAAGTAAAACACACAAATTGAGAATGAAAACATAAAAAAACACAAAACCCCAACTCAGAAATCAAATTCCCTCAAAAATACAATACAATTGAAAACACAAACCCCAAACTCAGTAAATCAGATTCCCTTAGAACTTCAAAACAAATGATGAAAACACCAGTCACCAATTTATATTTCAAAATTGAACAACGTCATAGTATAATCAATCCAATTACTTCAAAAGAACAACACAAATTAAAGATGATGGAAACCAAAATTGGTTTCACCAAAACTAGATGAAACCGAAATTGGTTTCATCATTTTTCCACATATTTTAATTTCACCAACACAAACTTCCAAGTCTGTGTCCGTAACTTTTGTAAGTTAATTAACCTAAAGACATCAAATTCTCAACAACTGAAATGTCTATTTCATTTCTATCAACAACTGAAATGTCTATTTCATCTCCATTAAAAGATATCATCATCATTTTACTCCATAACATCTCAAGCCATCACCTTCATCATATTTGTAGCTTCATATTCCCTGCAACTCATCATAACCTAAACTAATAATCACAACTATCAACTGCAGTTTCAAGGACATTTATAACTCTATCAATTGATATACTACATCTCAGTAAATATTTTTCTAGGTCCAAAACCCATTTACCAAATAGCAGCAGCAACTCAATCTTCTAATTTGTTAAGAAACATAACAATCTCTTCCACTATTTCAACTTAAAATTAGATCCCTCTTCTTAACTCATCATAGATTCAAATTCATCAACATCCTTTTCTCAATCATCTCCTTCTTAATCAAACCCCTCTCCCTAAATTTTGCAGATAGATCAATATCAAAGAAGAACCCTAGTTTCTTAATTTAGGGAAGAACATAAACCATAATTCTCTACGAAATTAAAATTAAACTTCATACTACCATCTCTACTTCAAATAAGAACAAACCCACTTTAATTCTAACAAACCATTGAGATTTAATAAAAAAGAATCAATCAAAACAGAAATCCTAAATTTGACCTCCGATTTACCTTTTCTGTGAATTCTGATTTCAATAATCGATTCAACAACATCACTCTCAATCAAAGCAAAATGAAATTACAAAGATACGAATTAAAATGAAGAATTAAAGAGGTTTGATGCACTAACCCCCTTTTAAGAACCACGATCTAGATTTAACCCTCTTTCTCAACTATTACGGAGAAGAAAACCAAATTTTGAAGACGAAATTGATGCTGGTGGTGACGTAGGTGTTGCTGCTTATGGTGACGGAAGTGTTGCTGCTGGTGTTCGTGGAGATTTTTTGCTGCTGGCGGTGATGGCGGTGGGGAGAAGGAGACGGAAGAAAGAAAGAAGAAAATGTATAAAGGGTATGTTTGGATTTTTATAAAATAAAAAAAACTAAATTTACTCATTATAATTTGAAGTGGGGTTTTTGTGCCACTTTTTAGTCAAATGGTTTTTATTTATTAACGATAATATGGCTGGATTTTTTGCTCCATAAGTTTCGTCACCTTGGTGTTTTATGACTAGTTTTATTTCAATAATAAGAAATCTTCATCTTCTACCTCGTCGTTTCATGGCATCTGAGCCAGGAAAGACTTAACCTAATTAAAATCAAATTAGAAAATTGTGCTTAACAAAATTGTGCTTAAGATTAGCACCGTGACTTGTGTAGCTAATGTAGCGATCACAACCATCAATTCTAGTAGAGGATATCTATCGTTTCAAGATCGACTAGGTCATGATAATACTCTTACTGATACCCAATGGGAAACCATTGTGCAAATGCTTAAAAATTCGAATAATGATTCGAAGCTTTCTGGTAAATGGATACTTGATACAGGGGCTTCACGACACATGACAAGAACTAAAGAATTTTTGTTTAAAACTCATGAAATAGGGTTTTCTTCCGTAAAGCTTCCGAATGACACATATTCTCATGTTCCATGCGAAGGCACTGTGGTGTTTGGAAACAATTTGAAATTATTCTGTGTTTTATTCGTTCCTGATCTCCACTGCAATTTGATTTCCTTAGCAATTTTAATTAAAGATTTGAGATGTATTGTCATTTTGACTGATAAAGTATGTGTGATACAGGACCGCACTACGAGGACGGTGATTAGTGTGGGTGAGGAACGAGATGGGGTCTACATCTTTCATAATGGAACGCTCATTACTGCAAATCGAGTATCTGCTGGAGAAGATTATTGTTTATGACATAGACGTTTAGGTCACGCGTCTAATAAGGTTGTTTCTTTACTTCCGGGTATCAATAAAGTTGATTGTCGGAATTTCTTAATGAACCATGTGATATTTTCTTTAAAGCTAAACAAACTCGGACTAGTTTTCCGGTTAGTGAGAATAAAGCGGATAACTTCTTCAATTTATTACTTTGTGATGTATGGGGTCCTTATCGTACTCCATCTTCTTGTGGTGCACATTATGTTCTTACCATTGTCGACGATTACTCTCGTTGTGTTTGGGTTTATTTGATGGCACATAAAACTGAGGTGGTGCAAAATTTTAGGAACTTTTGTTCTATGGCGAAGACACAATTTGATAGACAAGTTAAGAAGGTGCGCAGTGATAATGGTACAGAATTTCTTCCATTAATTCCTTTCTTTATTGAACATGGTATAAAATTTCAAACTTCATGTGTGGATACACCACAACAAAATGGTCGAGTTGAACGCAAACATCGTCATGTATTGAACGTGGCGCGTGCTTTACGATTTCAAGCCAATTTACCTCTTCGATTTTGGGGTGAGTGTATATTAAGTGCTGATCATATTATTAATCGCACGCCTACGCCCTTACTCAATGGGAGAACTCCATATGAATTGTTACATAAGAAGCCTCCTATTTATACTCATATTAAAGTATTTGGATGTTTGTGCTATCCAAGTCTTATCCCTCGTGATCGTAATAAGTTTAATTCACGAAGTCGAAGATGCATTTTTGTTGGTTATTCTTGCAGAAAAAATGGTTGGCGGTTATTTGGTTTGGAAACCGAAAAATTCTTTATATATTGTGATGTGGTTTTCTTTGAAAATAAATTTCCTTACGCAGTTGTTTCTTCCAACGATGTTTCTTCTAACGATGTTTCTTCGGATGATAATAATAATAATAATGAAGAATGCCGAGTTGAATTGGAGCTCCCTACGAAACAGTCAGATTTGTTATTGTCTGACACAACCACTATAAGTCCAGCACACAGGGAGATTAACATATTACATACGGATTTGCAGACAATGTCAGATACTATTCCTATTCCCGCTATTAATTCAAAGAAACGGACAGATGGTACTCCTGTAATCGGTACACACACTACAAAAAAAGTAGCTTCTAGGGACGGCTGTTGAAAAAACCGTCCCTAAAGAAGGATATTTGGGACGATGATGGCCTGACCGTTCCTAATAGTCATAAAATATTTAAATCAAGACTAAAATATGTCCGTCCCAAAAAAGAAACATGGCCAAATAGTATTAGTGACGGTGGAACAGGGGACGGTACATAGTTTTTTGTCCTCTTGGGACGGCCAAACAGTTTTGTCTCATCTGATGTTAACGGTCAGAGTGTTCCAGGCGAGATAACCAGAACTGGTGTTGGACAGGAAGTCAGAAGGTGTCCCGTGCAGTGTGTTCCAAACACTGCTGTGCATATTTTGTCCGGTAGCAGCAAACTGCTCGAGGCAGTGATGTAGGTGATTCTAGTAGTCACAGAAGTCAAGTGGGCAATGATGTACATATTTTGTCCGGCAGTGACAAGACTACTGCTCCAGGCAGTAATTCACGTGATGTGTTTCATAGTGACAGAAGTCGAACAGTCACAGGAAGTGACAGAAGTTGAACAGTCGCAGAACCATCTTTAGTCTCTTCTGGGCCCCAACAGAATACGTCATCCGTCAGGGAAAAAGTTGGTTATAGTTCTGATGCAGCTTTATCACCTGCTAAGGAAAGTGATGCTACCGGTGATAGTTCTGATAAGGCAGTTCGACGAAGTGTTCGGATTCGGGTACCTAATACTCAGTTAAAGGATTATATATGTGATACTATCAAAGCAATAGACCCCGCCTCCTCTACTCCTCACTCGTCAACGTTCTCAGGTACGTCTTATCCCTTAATTAATTATGTGTCATATGGAAAGTTTTCTGCTAATCATGGTCATTTTTTTGCGGCGATTACTACTCTTAAAGAACCTACGAGTTATGCCGAAGCTGTTCGTCTTCCCGTTTGGCGTGTAGCTATGTTTAAGGAGATTAGTGCTCTTGATAAGAATGACACGTTATCTGTTACGGATCTTCCCCCAGGCAAGAAGGCAATTGGTTGTAAATGGGTTTATAAAATTAAATATAATTCTGATGGTACTGTCGAGCGATATAAAGCTCGCTTGGTTGTCCTCGGTAGTAGACAAGTGGAAGATGTGGATTATCATGAAACATTTGCTCCTGTAGCTAAAATGGTTTCAGTAGAACATTTTTAGCAGTCGCAGTTGCTCGTGATTGGGAGTTACATCAAATGGATGTTCACAATGCTTTTCTACATGGGGATCTTGATGAGGAAGTATATATGCAACTTCCTCCAGGATATTCGACTAATTCTTCTGGTAAAGTGTGTCGCCTCCATAAATCTTTGTATGGTCTTCGTCAAGCTCCTCGTAATTGGTTTGCTAAGCTTGCAGGTGCTCTTAAGGCTTTTATATTTGTACAATCTTATGCTGATTATTCTTTATTTACCCTGCGACGAGGTGAGAATTCTATTAACGTACTTGTCTATGTGGATGATTTGATTATTGCTGGGAACAATTCCGCTGCTATTACTGCTTTTAAAGCATACTTAAGCCGTTGCTTTCATATGAAAGATCTGGGCCATCTCAAGTATTTTCTTGGTATTGAAATGTCTCGAGGAGCTGATGGTCTGTTTTTATCTCAACGGAAATACACCTTGGATATTTTGTCTGAGACTGGACTTCTTGGAGCCAAACCAGCTTCTTCACCCATTGATCAACATCATCGTTTAGCTCTAGATGATGGACCTTTGTATTCTGATTCATCCCAGTATCGTCGACTTATTTGGACGTTTGATATATTTGACCATAACTCATCCTGAATTGTGTTACTCGGTGCATGTTTTGGCTCAATTTATGCAGTCTCCTCGGGTGTCTCATTGGGAAGCTGCTCTTCGAGTTCTTCGTTATCTAAAGGGTCATCCGGGTCAAGGGATTATTTTACGCAAGGATAGTGCTATTCAGCTTACTTCTTATTGTGACTCTGATTGGGCCTCATGCCCTCTTAGTCGTCGTTCGCTTACTGGTTACTTTATTTTCTTGGGAGGCTCACCTATATCTTGGAAGACAAAGAAGCAACATACCGTTTCTCGTTCTTAGGCTGAGGCCGAGTACCGTTCCATGGCTCATACTTGTAGTGAACTCACGTGGCTAAAGGCATTGTTGAAATCTCTAGGTGTGTCTCATTCTCAGCCTATGTGTCTTTATTGTGATAGTCAATCTGCACTTCATATTGCTGCTAATCCTGTTTTCATGAGCGTACCAAGCATATTGAGATTTATTGTCATTATGTACGCGATCAAGTTCAGTCCGGCGCTGTTACTACTTCTCATGTTCGCACAACCACCCAGCTTGCAGACATTTTCACCAAAGCTCTTGAGCGACCCCAGTTTGAGCTGCTTCTTCGCAAGTTGGGAATTCGTGATCTCCATGCTCCAACTTGAAGGGGGTATTAGGAGATACGTATATTATTGTATATTTTGTATATATGGTCATTAATAGGTTAGTTAGGAAAGATATTATTTTGTGTAATTATGCTAACCGTGTCTACCTATTTAGCCTTGGAAGAAACGATTTGATTCAAGCTTTTCAATAATAAGAAATCTTCATCTTCTAACTGGTCGTTTCAATTATCCATCACAGTAGTTGCATAGGTGAAAATCTAAAATGATGTCAGAGTTATAATTTTTCGAATTCAATTTCTACTAGTGTAATTCTGAATGTCAGAAAGATGGTCGTGAACCTGTTGTCATGATTGTTTATTTTATAGGAGAAAACAAGGGGGTGATTTTATGAAAGCAGCAAACACGATAATTATGTGGAAGAGATGGAGGTGCACGTTATCCTTGCTGCTTTAACTTGGGTCTTATGGTCCAAAAAAAACTTCTGAACTTTCAAAATGAGGGCTATTTATATAATTTATACAATTAGAATTACACCTATAAGACAGACAGATAAGGACCTAGGCATCGATGCTAACTGCTAAGTCCCTAGTTCTTGTTTGGTCCGCTGCTGCAGGCCATAGAGTCCATGTAAATTTCACCAATTAATGCGTTAGTCCCACAACGTTCAAACCGACTGGATGTAGGTATTATAAAAACACAAGCATCTAACCCGGCGCATACGCACCGACTGTTACGATAGTGCCTATATCGTAGGCGCCTAAAATGTAGCATTATCATAGAGCGTCGTAAAAAACTCACATGAAACTTAGAAAACCGTAAGCAGTATCCAATAGAAGCCTTTAAAATGTAGCAGTATCACAGAGCGTCATAATAAACTCACATGAAACTTAGAAAACCGTAAGCACCATCCAATAGAAGCCTTGTCGCGATTCTTATGAGGATTTGCTCATATTTTTTCATGACAGCGAAAACTTAATGCATACGCACCGACATTACCAAATTGTACGATGAAAAGAATCTCACTTTATTGTGCAGAACATTTCTCAAAGTTGAATTGGTTAATTTTGTAAACCAAATTGTTATCGACCATTGCAATGAGATATTCTGGTTTGGATAGTTCATTGTATAAGTGTCTGCTCTATCTCTTTGGTACTTCTCCAAAATTTAAAATAAATGATTTTGGACTATTGGCATCGAATATGTCTTTCCATTTCCGACTTCCGTGTGTAATATAGGTTCAAATCAAGGTAGTTAATTTCGGATTCCGGTTTATCTCGGTCCCGAACGAGACACTGGTACAACATTGTCTCGGGGAGATTTCGTTTTCAAATTTCGGTGTAATTTCGGTTCCAACTTTTATAATAAGAAGTGTTTGTTGCCAGGTTCAATTAATTCCAATCCTAGTTTGAGTCAGACTAGAAGATTGAGGGAGTATTGACCCACTTAAAAGAAACATAGTATTAGTAAATCTGGTTGTTCACCTTCCTCATCATCAACGCCACATGATAATTTTAGGTCAAGAAATTCAAACACAACAACAAGCAATAATACTAGTGAGTGAATTAATCTGTTTAATTTTTGTACTTGAGATTAATCCACTCAATTTTAAAAAAATTTATATATATATATATATATATATATATATATATATATATATATATATATATATTCCGGCCGAAATTCCGACCGAAAAACGCGTTTCCGGCCGAAATTTTCGTAAAGATTTCGTCCGGCCGAAATTAACAAAATCTCATCTTCTTGGACCGAAATCCGGAATTTCGCCGAAATTTCGGCCGAGATGGCCGAAATTAACTACCTTGGTTCAAATAGAGTATACTTAAGTGCCGTCCCTACACTTTTTGGTCTACTGCCCTTGTAAATATATATTCTCCCACGGAAGGTTAGCCACTCCCCGGGTCCACTAACTGCCCTTTTCTTCTTCTTTTTTTATGGTGTATTTCTTAGGTTATCGTCATAACCCAAGTTTCTTACAAAACAGTTCTCAGCTTCATCCCCATTGATCCTACAGTACTTTGGGTATAGGTAATTCATAAGTTTACATAAAAATTAAAGGGATTCTTCGTCCGTTACATAATACATGTTTCAGAAATTAAAAATTAAACTAAAATTACAAATATATCATCAAACCAAAACACCAAAACTTAGTCGACAGAAATTACCAACCATTTAAACTTAACGCATCCAGACAATCATAGTGCAGCCTAGATTCTCCAAGACCAAAACCAATGGTTTCCCGTGTCCTTTTAAAATACACATAGTAGGTAGTATTTCTTTTCTCTGTAATTCGTCCGCACCACCATCCATCATTATAAAACGCGTCTACTATGTCTGAGATGTGAAAATCAAAAACGGTTTCAATCGGCTGAGCGGGTCGGATTTGGGTTATGTGAACCACCTCTGTAAGTAGGCCTTGCTCATCATCAGTTAATAAAGTGCAGTATCGCACTGCAACGTTTTCTTCAAAAATCTGCATTATCTTTGCTTTGTAATGGGAATCGAAAAACCCTTATTCGTTAATGCTTACTTCCACCCAATCTCCAACGCTAAACTTCTGGTGTGACCATAGAGATCTTTTGTAAACGAACTTCCACTGTTTGTTAGAAATAGCATAGGACTCCATGATTTTTCTTTTGTGAATCAAACGTAAAGCAGAATAAAAGATGGTTGCAAAGGTATTTTTGGATTCGTCCAGGGTATATATAGGTTTGAATCGTTATGTCTGATCGGATATATTTTAGGGATACGATGGTTGGTATGTATCCCCTAGACTTTAGGAGTTTTAAATCTTTTTTGACATATATGAAAGGTCCTGACTCTATTTTGACATGTATGAAAGGTCTTAAGCACATGTATGAAAGGTCCTGACTCTTTTTTGACACGTATGTTTCTGTACTTACTCCCTTGACACTTTCTCTACCCAATTAAATTCTTAGGCCAGCTTATGTCTACCAAGCTAAGGTCCTGTTTGGTATAGTTTTCAAAAACAGTTTTTTGTTTTTAAAAACAGAGAAAACAGAAAACAGGAGAAAACGCGTTTGGTAAGGACATTTTTAGAAAATGTTTTCTATCTGTTTTCTGTTTTTAAAAACAAAAAAATGAAAACAACAAATTATTGTTTTCTGTGTTTTCTCTTTTTTTCTTTTCTTTATTCTTTTCTTCTTTTCAGAACAAAGTAAGAGATGGGGAATGACTGCAAGTGAGTCATGGCTAATATCACTATCTCTTAGAGGAATCTTTACATTTGATCCGATTTAGTTGGTTTTCCTTGTTTTCAAAAACAAATTAGCAGACAATTTTTAGAAAATGAAAACAAGGAAAAAAGGGTATGTTTTTAAAACAGTGGAAAACTATTTTTGAAAACTGTTTTTCAAAACTGTACCAAACAGGCCCTAACTTTCTCATAAAGTCTCATCAATACTCAACCACTGTAGCTTACAACATAATTGGTAAATTCGGTATTACAAAAGATTGCTTAAGTTAAAATTTAGGCACCTAAATTCATATACATTCCTGAGATTCAATGAATGGCACTTATATTAAAATTCATATAACTTCCATAATAGCTTAAAACTTGATTAGAAGCTTAATGTTTTCCAAGAAAAAAAAAAATTGGTCATAAGAAATTTCACCCTTTCGTTAGCCTTTTAAAGTTTCATAGATGTGGTAACTCTGGGTTGAATTGATTGTAGCATTCGTATTACAGTTCATGTTGTGGCCTTCTGGGTTCATTTCTTTTCCCTTCAAAAGTGGACAGTTTTGGAATAAAATTACCACGGGATATGCATGCTCCACACTTAAAATTGTGAAAGCATATTTTGACACATCTCATACTCTGTAATTTGTTAATTTTGCCTGTAGTATATAATAATTCTAATGAAACACGATAAAATCGAATAACATAAGTATTGGTAGAACACCCACTCTGGTTTCAGTGGTTGGCATAGATTTTTTTTACAATGTTGTTGTCACTAAGTCTGATAAATGCTTCAAAAAAAAATTATGTTTGATACTAAAATATCTTAATGACCATTAAGGTCAATTTATTAACAATTACAATAGTCTGATTCGAAAGTATTAATAATAAATCTTGCTTCCTTCATGTGTGATTCTAAATAGCTTGCTTGCTGTTATGGTCATTTATTCGTGTTGGAATGTCCACGCCCGCTTATTTATCTACGTCGACTAAGAATCGTCTGTAGAACACCCTCCAGAAGTTGGATGTAGATGGAAAAGTAGTCTTTTTTTCTTTGGATGTCCTTCATCATCCAAGGTATTGTTACTTCCGATTTCAGCTACTTTAGATGGGCCACGATTCTGGGATTCTGCGGTTCTCATTGGAGTTTCTGAAATTGCAGTTCCGATTCCAGTTTCTACAACTCCAAGCACACCTGTATTAGATTTTGTAGTTTCTGAAATTGGCATTCTTGTTGGAGTGTCTACAACCTGTATGAAACCTGCATTAGATAAAACTCCAAGTTGTAGTTAATATTATAGATTCTACCTAATGAAATTGTCTATTATAAGAGATGTTACCTGGGTGCAAATTATTGAAGACCTCTTTGTAAACAATATTCTGTGTAAAACCTAGTGGTTGTTTATCACTTTTTTTTATCAGAATCTTCAAACCTTCTTTTGATGTCGTTATAGACACTGCCATATATAATTGTCCATGAGTAAAAAGTGGTTTTGGCAAATAGATGCCCACTTGCTGTAGTGTTTGAACTTGGATCTTGTTGATTGTCATAGCAAAACATACTTTTACAGGGAATTGCCTTCTTCTGAATACAAAAGGTAAGTTCGCTCCGGTAGGAGAGAATATCATCCTTGGAATGCATACATGAAAGCCAACGCTGTTCCCTGTTATGATCTGTCCTTCAATAAACCTTTTACCAATTTGTTTTACAACTAATTGTGTTCCGTTGCAGAGACCCATGCTCTCATTTATTGTCTGCAGTAGCGTTACAGGAACCCCAATTTTAAGTTGCAAGTGGTGGTCCGGAAATCCTGGAAATTGCAGGGAATTCAGAAATTTGGTAGAGTACGGAACAACTTACCGTTGAATGGATCCTGTCATCAAGGTAATGCTATCTGAACTAAACAAATGATGTGTTTCTCCTGGGTAAGTTGAAACAATGTAGTGATTAATTTCATCGACAGTCTCGTTGTTTGGTGCCAATATACATCTTTCACTTAAGTACTCTGCATCTCCATATCTGTCTAGCATGCCTGATATATGATGGACACAATTTGTTTCACGCAATCCTCATCTGGTACAATGAGGTACTCGTCTGGTATTTTGATCCAGGTTGGGTCTTTCAGATGGGTAAGTGCAATTGCCGAAAGATTTCCATTTCCAATATCAAGTACCCATTTAGAAAATATTTATTTTTCTTTTGTTGCAGATGAAACTCCCGAAATTATGCGCATCTTCTCACCAAGGCTGAAGATTCCGAAATATCTCCACAACTTCGATCTATTAATTGATGTGTCAACAGTCATTTTCCTGGTTCCTTCGGGAGTAATCGGTAAGATCTGCCTAAAATCTCCACCCAGAACTATAGTTTTTCCTCCAAATATCTTGATTGGATTGCTCATCAGATCCTTGAATGTTCTATCCAGTGCTTCAAAGGCATGTTGATGTACCATCGTTGCTGTTGGATATAGGTCGGTGGGTTTGAGTTTTAGATAACTCAAACAAAACTTGGTAGGTGGAGTTAATTTGGGATAAACCCAAATTTGGTCGGTCACCAAAAGGATTAGGATTAAGAGTTTGTGATAACTCTTAATTGGTTTACTTGATCCTAAATTCTAGGAACTTTGTAAACAAGTTATTAAACCCTAATCTTATAGGCTAAGTAATGTACCTATATAAATAGCCTAGTAGAGAATTTAGAAAAACACACCAAAAATTCTTCTTTCTCTCTTAGAGTTTATATGTTTTCTCCCAAACGATAATACATAAATCTCTTATTTTTCCCGAGGATTCAACTTCGTTAAATTCTCGTCTCTTTTCTTTTCTACTTTGTGTTCTTTGCAATATTTGGAGTACCATTGTGTAGCTGTGCAAATCGCTTCCACAGGGTTTTAGCGCAACAATTGGCATCAAGAGCTCGGGTTAGGTTCTTGGAATTTTCGGTATTCATAATATTGCAGCGGGAGTATTTTTTTCCGAAGTTGTTTGAGGTAATTCTGATCTCAAAGTTTAGTTTTTTTATCTATATTTGGTTGTTTGTGAACAATGGTTGACGGGAAAGATCCAGTTGATCCGAAAGATCCTTTAGGAGCACATTCGGAGTCCACAAGTAAAGATAAAGAAACAAAAGAAGAAATACTGCATTCTCATAGATCACAAATGAAGGTTGAAAAGTTCACCGGAACCAATAACTTTGGTTTATGGAGAACAGACGTAATGGATGCTCTTGTTCATCTTGACCTAGAAGAAGCTCTAGAAGGTCGGCCAGCGGAGATGTCTGACAAGCAGTGGAACAAGATGAATAAATTATGTTTGGGTTCGATTCGTGGGTGTTTAGCAACGTCAGTAAGAGTTAATTATCAGCACGAGACTTCATCTAAGGATCTCTGAGAAAAGCTAGAGAAGGAGTACCTTGTGAAGAACGTGGATAATAGGATACATCTTAAGAGAAATTTGTATCGCTATAACATGAAGAAAGGTGCAACTCTAACAGAGCACCTGGATTCATATAATAAACTTCTTGCTGAGTTAGTTAACTATGATGAGAAGATCAACGACGAGGAACAAGCTTTGTGTCTGATAAACTCTCTTCCTGAAAGGTATGAACCCGTGATTAAGGATTTAATGCATGGCAAGGATAAGATGACATACGTTGAGTTCACTACAGCATTGTGTAATGAGGAGTTCAGGAAGATGGACCGTGAAGACCTGTCAAGTGAAGATAACAGTGACTTGCTTCTTTCAATAGGTCGTTCAACAGACAGGAGAAAGAAGAATGGTGATCGTGGCAAAGTGAAAGGGCGTTCAAAGTCAAGAGCGCGTCTGCAGAAGAATGAATGCTCATGGTATCATGAATTTGGCCATTGGGCTAAGGATTGTACCAAGCGTAAAGATAAAGAAGGAGATAACAACAAGACCGAGGTGAACATTGCTAAGGCAAGTGATGATTCAGATGTAGCTTCAGATTTCTCACTGACTGTGACACCATCAGCTTGTATCGTAACTGACGGTACATGGGTACTAGATTCTGGTGCTACTTATAACATATGTCCTCATCGGGACTGGTTCTCAAGCTTCGAGAAGTTTGATGGAGAAGTACGTATGGGGAATAATCATACCTGCAGGGTGATCGGGATTGGTAGTGTTCGAATCAAGATGCATGATGGTATGGTTCGGGAACTGAAGGAAGTAAGGTTCGTACCTGCTGTGAAGAAGAATCTGGTTTCGCTTGGAACTTTGGAAGCTAAGGGATACAAGTTAGTCGCTGAAAATGGCATTCTAAAGATAATCTCTGGATCGTTGGTAATCATGAAGGGCACAAGGAATCATAACTTGTACTACTTAACTGGGAGTACAGTAACTGGAGATGTGTCAATTTCTGAACACATCGAGACTGCAGCGATGGAGACCACGAAGTTATGGCATATGCGACTTGCACATCCAGGTGATAAGTCGTTACACTCTTTAATTCGTCAAGATTTATTGAAAGGTGTTATTGCCTGCAAATTAGAGTTTTGTGAACATTGTGTGAAAGGCAAGAAAACAAGAACAAGCTTTGGCACAGCAATCCACAACACTAGTGGAGTTCTTGATTATGTTCACTCAGATGTTTGGGGTCCCTCCAAGAATGCATCATTGGGAGGGAAACATTGGTTCGTGTCTTTCATTGATGACTATTCTAGGCGAGTATGGGTGTACACCATGAGGCATAAGGATGAAGTCCTAGAAGTCTTTGTGAGGTGGAAAAAGGCAACTGAGACTCAAACTGGCAGAAAGATCAAGGTACTACGTTCGGACAATGGTGGAGAGTAAAAGTGATCCATTCTTGCAAGTATGTCAGGATGAGGGAATACAGAGGCATTTCACAGTTAAGAAGACACGCAACAAAATGGGGTAGCTGAACGCATGAATCGTACTTTGCTGGAGAAGGTACGATGTATGTTATCTAATGCTGGATTAGGTAAAGCGTTTTGGGCTGAGGCAGTTACATATGCGTGCTTCCTCATTAATAGGTTGCCATCAGCTGCATTAGAAGGTAAAACTCCGATGGAGAAGTGGTATGGTAAACCAGCTTATGACTATGACTCAATTCATATCTTTGGTTGCCCTGCTTGGTATCATGTTAGTGAAAACAAGCTTGATAGCCGTGCTGTTAAAGGCATCTTTATGGGTGTGAAGAAAGGAGTGAAAGGGTTCAAAATTTGGAATCCAGTAGAGAAGAAGATAGTCATGAGTAGAGATGTTACATTTGATGAAGCGTCTATGGTAAAGTCTTGGGGTTCTCAGCAGGTGGAGAACAGAAGCACCAATACTAGTGAGCCTTTGCAACAGGTGGAGATTGATGCAACTCCACTAATTCCAGCTAAGTATGTATCTGTTACGACTACTTCGGAAGGCGTGACGTCTACAAGGGAGGTAACTACTGAAGTTCCAAATGATAGTGACGATGTTTATGAAGAGGAACATGAAGCAGTGGAAGATACAGAAGCTACGGTCACTGAGACCATAGCAACCAGCAAACCGATAAGATCAATCAGGAAACCTGGTTGGATGAATGATTTTATATCTTATGCATTACCATTTGTTGAAGAAGGTATTTCTAATACCTATTTTGAAGCTATACACAGTGTAGAGCATCAAGAATGGGAAGCTGCTATGCAGGATGAGATGGAGTCTCTTTACAAGAATGGCACATGGATTCTTACGAAGCTTCCGAACGGTAAGAAGGCCATTGGGTGAAAATGGGTATATGCTAAGAAAGAAGGATCTCATATGAATCAAGTACGCTACAAGGCAAGGTTAGTTGCAAAAGGTTATGCCCAAAAGGAAGGGATTGACTACAATGAGGTGTTCTCTCCAGTTGTGAAACACTCATCAATCCGAATTTTGTTGGCCTTGGTAGCACAATATGATTTAGACCTAGTTCAGCTAGATGTGAAGACGGCGTTCTTACATGGTGATCTATAAGAGGAAATTTATATGACTCAGTCGAGTGGGTTCAAAGTTGCTGGAAGAGAAGATTGTGTATGCAAGCTGAAGAAATCGTTGTGTGGGCTGAAACAGTCTCCAAGACAGTGGTATAAGCGATTTGATCATTTTATGATTGGCCAGACATACACAAGAAGTCACTATGAACATTGTGTATACTTCAAGAAGCTACGTGATGGGTATTTCATATATTTGCTCTTGTATGTCGATGATATGCTGATAGCTTCGAATAACAAGAAAGAGATTGATAATTTGAAGCAAAAATTGTCAACTGAGTTCGAGATGAAAGATCTGGGAGAAGCTAAGAAGATTCTTGGCATGAAGATTCAACGTGACAGAAAGAAGGGTAAAGTTTGTTTGTCTCAAAAGGCATACTTGAAGAAAGTGTTACAGAAATTTGGTATCTGCGAAGGAACTAAATCTGTAAGTACTCCCCTTGGTCCTCATTTTAAGTTGAGTTCTGATATGTCTCCCACTACTGAAGAAGAGCGTGAGTATATGGCCCAAGTCCCATATGCTAGTGTTGTTGGTAGCTTGATGTATGCGATGGTATGTACAAGGACGGATATTTCACATGGAGTAAGTATGATCATCCGTTATATGCATAATCCTGGTAAAGGACATTGGAAAGCTGTGAAATGGATTTTGAGGTATCTTTATGGTACTGTTGATGTTGGCTTGGAGTTTGTGAAGGAAGATGGGAACAATCAGCTGTATGTTGGTTATGTGGATTCTGACTATGCTGGTGATTTGGACAAGAGGCGTTCAACTACAGGGTATGTATTTACCTTAGCTGGAGCACCGGTTAGTTGGAGATCGATTTTGCAGTCTACTGTGGCTCTCTCAACTATGAAGTGGAGTATATGGCAGTGACTGAAGCATTTAAGGAGGTTATATGGTTACAGGGTTTGCTAGATGACTTGGGTGTTGTGCAGGAACAACTGCCCGTGCATTGTGATAGTCTTAGTGCAATTTACTTGGCTAAGAATCAAGTGCATCATGCCATAACCAAACATATAGATGTTCAATTTCACTTTGTTAGAGAAATTCTGGAAGAAGAAGACATTCTACTTGTGAAGATCGATACCAAAGACAATCCAGCTGATATGTTAACGAAAGTAATATCTGGGGTCAAGTTTCGTCATTGCTCGAAATTGATCCACATTCTTCCGGTTTGGTGATACCCTTTGGGGTAGAGGTTCTTAGGAACCTGGTGGAGGCCTTCTAGCAAGGGCATTGAGTGAACTACGGTCGGTTTGATTCCTTGCAGAGGATACGTAGGCAACCTATGGCGCAATCGACGTTGGAAGACGAAGGTGGTTTCTTATATTGATCGTCTCATGCATAAATACATGATCCGAGGTGGAGAATTGTTGGATATAGGTCGGTGGGTTTGAGTTTTAGATAACTCAAACAAAACTTGGTAGGTGGAGTTAATTTGGGATAAACCCAAATTTGGTCGGTCACCAAAAGGATTAGGATTAAGAGTTTGTGATAACTCTTAGTTGGTTTACTTGATCCTAAATTCTAGGAACTTTGTAAACAAGTTATTAAACCCTAATCTTATAAGCTAAGTAATGTACCTATATAAATAGCCTAGTAGAGAACCTAGAAAAACACACCAAAAATTCTTCTTTCTCTCTTAGGGTTTATATGTTTTCTTCCAAACGATAATATATAAATCTCTTATTTTTCCTGAGGATTCAACCTCGTTAAATTATCGTCTCTTTTCTTTTCTACTTTGTGTTCTTTGAAATATTTGGAGTACCATTGTGTAGCTGTGCAAATCGCTTCCGCAGGGTTTTAGCGCAACAGTTGCTTCATCCCATATTATTAGGTCTGCCTTGCACATTAACTCTACCAAATACGTTCCCTTTCGTATGCCACAAACTGAGTCTTTACCAAGTTGTAGGGGTATTTTGAACATTGAATGTGTTGTCCTCCCCCCGGACAAAGAGAGTGACGCGATTCCTGATGAAGCCACTGTTATAACATTTTTTGATGTCGGTCTTAATCCGGTTGCCAATAGATTGAATAGATATGTTTTTCCCGTCCCACTGCTTCCAACGACGAAAAACGCTCCCACTTTTTGGTATTTGACTGCCTCTTTTACAGCTTTAAACACGTTTCTTTGGTGGATGTTCAATCCATTATAAAGCTGTAAGAATTCTCCTCGAATTTGTGTCTCATTGTAGTTAACTTCTTCATGAGTGTCTTTTCATTTTTCTGTTGAAGAGGGTAAGGAAGCATTGGGAATTCTTTGAGAGACCTGTTGATCAGGTTCATTGATTTTTCAATTTCAAATAATACCAGGTATTTGAGTTGTTCATCCTCATTTTGTTCATGCAGAATATCTTCAGATAGTAGTCTCCAGTTTCGGTTCCACATCTCCGCTGGATCAGTTATTTCGCAATACAGTAGCAGGGTTATGAACATTTCACGTAAGGACTTGGTGGATCCCCAAGTACTTGCCTCTTCAATCACTTTCTTCCATTCATGATCGACATCCATTTTCTGCAATTTTGGAATGTAAAAGTTTTGGTTGTTAGTGGTCGTATTCAAAACGATGTGATTGTATTTGATGGTTTGCAACCGTTTTGTAAATCTGAATGTGGAGAGACGTTTGGTGTGTTTCTTATACTGCAATATAAGACGCGTTTGGTGAAAAGGCACGTTTGTTGTGTTTCTTACAGTGCAATATAGTGAGTAGAAATTTTTCTGGGCGGGTCCCATAATAATGCACATCAGGTGAAAAGGCACGCGATAATTTGCGTTACCTCCCCTACAGAAATTAAATTAGCAAGACCTCCCTTCGTTACATTTTCCAGTTAGCTGAGTCACCTACTTTGTACAGCTAGACCAAAATTTACACATGGATCTTCATTTTCCCAAAATACCCACTATACTTTCTTCATCTTATACATCCCTAACATCTCACTTGCAGGAATTTCATCAAGATAAATCATAGTAAATCAAATACACGATGAAATGTACGTTAAACGATTTAAGAAACTCAAACGTCAAACCAAATTTAGCACAATCAAAATACGCAAGCACCGTGATTCAAAAGTTTTGGATCTTTTGGAATTCGTGGAATGCCCAGATCATCTTTATCAGACAGTAGCTAATGGCAATTAGATGGTCTGCCATTAAAAACTTTTCACTACCATTAACAACCGATCCGTGTAATGGGTTTGTTCATTTCACCTTGTTTTACATCCCAAAACACCAAAACTCTTTTCCACCAAGATGAATATTACCTGCTACAAATTTTACTTCTTGCTGATCCCGTCCATTTTTAGACGCCATTAAAATTGTGCCCAGTGAATCTAAGTTTGTTCTGCCTTCCGATTCTTCCCGATTTGGATGAGTGAAATCGACTTTAGATTTTCTTCTCGTTTTTTAAATCATGATTAACAGTGTGAATCAGTGAAGCTAGAGTTCTAAGATCGTAGTTTCATTACTTTAGTAGTTGGTTTTTCGAGATGCGAGGTGAAATTGGTTTTTCTAAAAGAATTAAATTTGACCGTTCCGGGTGAAATTTAGTTGAGGAAGATGAGGGTATAATGGGTATTATTCTTGCCACGAGTATACCTTTAACACGTATTCACTATTGCCACCTCATCTAACAAAAAAGTTGACGGGAAATGTAACGAAGGGAGGTCTTGCTAATTTAATTTCTGTAGGGGAGGTAATTCAAATCAACGATCTTAGCAGGGGAGGTAACACAAATTATCCCAAAGGCACGTTTGTTGTGTTTCTTATATTGCAAGGGTTTCCTCATCTTTCGAAAGCGACCTTTGAGGTTGCCAAATGGAACCTGTTAGATGGTGGCCAATCATATGCCGCTGGCATGGAAATTTGATGTTGATGTGGGCTCACCACATCTAAGAATCATTCTGGGAAGACATGTCAGCATTTTGGGGTCTCTTATTATAAAGAAAGACAAGTAGAGTGCTCACTCAGATTTTATTTTTAGGTATACTAATTTACCTATTATTTACTACAAATCCCCACATTTCTATTTATTATGTTTAGGTCCCTGTGCATTAGGTTTACCTTTTATTCTGTTAGAAGTCCCCGCGTTTATATTTATGCGTTTATATTTATTCTGTTAGAAGTATCCACGTTTATTTTTACTACAGTTAAGTCCCCGTATGCAGACACCAAAATTTAACATGACCTAACGGCTGAATTTTGAGATCTGAATTTTGAGATCATCAGATCCAACGGACAAAACGGAATGTGCAGACACCAAATTTTGGTTAATGAAGACACGGAAATGTTTCTGGTCTTTCTTATTGCTATTAAAAGGAGGGAGATAGTTGATCCTTGAATTGTTTATACATGTCTGCGCTTGGGTATTTATTGTTAGTCGCGTCTTCTGCGCTTGGGTCGGTGACCGAGCGGCATTGACGCATCTAATGAAGTAATAACCGAGGTACGTTATTGCAGACGGACACCCTCCTCGGCCGTTGGGTATCCTTTGGCCTTCGAATTTTTGGAAGGGCTCCCTCTAGTGAAGGGTAAACCCCTGAGCTAGAGCGTACTGAACCCAAGTTAGACTAGAGAATAGAATGAAGTGCTGCACTGATGCTGATTGACTTTTGAATTTAACCTGTATCAGTTTGGAGAAACCAAGAACTCTTTCCAAAAAAGCTCGTTCCAAATTCACGAACAAAAGCGGCTTGATAATGTTGAAATCACACATTGGTGAAAATTTAAATTGATGAAGCTTCTGTCGAATTTGAAACTGTGATGCTTTTATTAAGTATGTCAAGAAGGAATACAAGTTGATGGTAAACAAGTACTGCTCTGGAAGCATGTTTATTAACTATTCAAAAGAAAATTTAATGATGAATCCTGTTCAAAGAGACATGTGCTGCTCTTTGGCGCATTGTTGGTAGTGAAAACTACAGGGAAACCCATTCTCCCAGATTTTTTCACTGTGAAACCCACACCCAAAAATCTACAGGCGTGCACCCATTTTCTGGGTGAAAATTCTCCCACACCTAGATTTTATAAAATTATGTTTCAGTCTTTTTTTTTCATCTCCATCTTCAATTCATTTTCTGCTTCCTCTCCACTCTACCGTAAATTCCCGATGGCGGTTGTTGCTGAGAGTTAATGAAATCTCAGAGACTTGGGAGCCGGATAAATCATGGAAGAACGAGAAGAATTAAGATGAAGTTGTTCTGAACTGAGATTGAGAATGGGAATGGTGAGATTTTGATGTGATTCTTTCTTTGAATCGTGAAGAAAGCAGACATATTTGATTGTTTATGTGATGGAGGAGATGAAATTGTTGTCATTTGGTCGATTCAATCAGGGAAGAAGAGCTAGGGCATGATGCTGAGAATCACAAAGAAATTGAAGGAGATTATGAACGCGTTTTGTCTGAATAAGGAAGCAACGATGTTGTGTGAGATAGGGAAGGCTAAATTGAAACATGGGTTTGACGTATTTGATGATTCTGGTGAAATTAGGGTTCTCATATGGATAAATTGAGCTCAAAGAAGGAAATGAATCAGATCGAGACTAGAGTATTGAAGAAGATGAGTCTACCGCTGCTGCTGTTACTAAGAATCGAAGATGAAAAGGTAAATTCTAGGTTGTGGGTTTTGAAGAGTAAGATTGAAAGATGGACAGAGAAAGAAGGTGAAAGTGGTAATGTGACCTGAGATGCAGAATAATGGAATTATTGGTTTGATGATTTACAGAGGATTGTCGTGCTGGTGAAGATGCAGGAAATGGAGTTGTGTTATTGCTGCAGTTTCAGCTGGTGTTGCAGGTGGTTTTACGATGGATTCAGAAAAGTATGGGCGTGCTGCTGACTAAAACAAGGATGTCAATGTGCAAAGGAGGAATGGTTGCTGTTGTAACTGAACAAAGGCTTAGTGTTGCGCTGGATTAGGATTAAGGGTTTGCAGGAACTCAATTGAAATGGTGCAGGTGGAACCTAGATGAATGCTTAGGATTGCAATGAAGGTACTGGTGGTGCCATTGAATTGCTGTAAAACTACAGATAATGAGAATAGAGAGAAATATGAATGGTGGTGTTGTTGTTGGTATTTGTGTTTGTTGTTCATGGTGTAACTGAAATAGGAATAGTTTGTAATTGTGTTTGTTGTTGGTATTTGTTACCACATTGAAGTAGGTGAAAGCTGGAAGTGGTGGATTGGGAGATACAGATGGAGGATAATGGTTTGTGTGGGAGTTATTGAAACATGAAAGAAGATGACGATGTGGTTATGACTGAATAACATGTCATGCAGTCGAGAAAATATCTGCATAACATGTTATGCAATCGTGAAAATGGATGCATAACCTGTTATGCGTCTACAAAATTTGTTGCATAACTTGTTATGCAGTCCAGAGAACGGTCGCATAACACGTTATGCAGTAACTTTTTTGTTACTATTGAAACCAACAAAAACAAAGACTGCATAACTTGTCACGCACCTATAATGATATCTGCATAACATGTTATGCAGTCGTGAAAATAGATGCATAACCTGATATGCATCCGTAAATATGGATGCATACTGCATTATGCATCAATTTTTTTTATGTACGCACTAAAATCAACCAAAACAATGATTACATAACTTGTTATAGATGCATAACTTTGTTATCCAAATGCATAATTTGTTATGAAGTGGAAAAAATGGTTGCATAATTCGTTATGCGTCTGCAGAATGTGTTATGCATCTTTTTTGGTGGCTGCATAATGGTCATGTATCAAGTTTTCGGAAATTTTGCCTAAAATGATGATCAATTCCGATTTTTTCGTGAGAAACAAAAATTTTATATTCTTGTTTGTACTCGTTGCGTATCTCTCTTAAAAAGATTTCCAACGATATAAAATTTGAAAAATTCCAAGGCGCGGACTTTTAGATATGTTATATCCAAGTTGCATTGCCAATTATACCCCTGGTGCATAACATGTCATGCGGATGCATAGTCCGTCATGCATACATTTTTAATAATTTCATATAATTATGGGTGTCACGTAAATAATTATGGGTATCATGGTACCCAAAATTAATTGTGGGCTTGACAATGAGGATATTATTTTTTTTGGGTCTCCTCCTAGTTTTCCCTTGTTGGTAAGAAGATTACAAAGGCCCAAACTATACCCATGAAAAGAAGAAATAAATGGAAGGTAATTGTAGTTCCACATTGGTCAAGTACCGTAGAAGATAAAGAAAACAACCCTATAAGATTAGCTTGAAATGTGATCAGAATTCATACTTACTTTTCTAATAAACTTCGAATATTAAATCGTCCTTGACAAAAAGGTTGGTGTAGTCTGTAAAATTAAAAACAAATAGACTAAGATATAATTTACTTTCTCTTTCATAGGTTAGAAATGGTCATTCAAAAAGTGGTTGGAGTTCAGTTTGTTGCTCGATTTCTGACTAATTATTATCGATAATAATTCGTCTCTAATTTTTATACCGGATGATAATTCTTCTGAGTTATGATAAATGCAGGATGATAGTTTTCTCTGAGATAATAAAAAGTTATACCTCGATTCAGACACGGATTCGTCAACTAATTTAAACAAATATAAAATAATATATGGTTTATATGCTTAATACCAAAATAAAAATGAAAACAAATAGACTAAGATATTATTTAAACAAATAGATTAACCCAGAGATGAGTTAGAGTATAGAACCAAAATCATGTAGGAGTTATATCCTTAATACCATTAAACTCTTTATTCTAAATCAACTTCAAATTCCTCCAACATCCCACTAAGCAACTCGTTTTACGCATCAACATTGAGTACTATCTCCGTTAGAACTGGACATCATAAACTCTTTTCACTAACGGGTTTTATAACCCACAATGACAAATCTTCATAACTTTTGTATTGTGATAAAGATGTAAAGTGTGATAATTTACAGGAAAAACAAAGATCGCTAACATTATCTAACTACTTTTTGGATCACGGTATTAAGTGTTCCACCAAACTTCATCCAATTTTTCTTGTTTTCTTTTCCCGTCCTATTCTTGGATTCCAATCAACCTTTTATAGGTTAAAAGCATGGACGAATCCAGGATTGTTCCTTCCTTGGGTAAGGCTAGTATAATTAATTAGAAAGGGAATATATTGATAGAAAAATGAATGTAAAAAACTTACAACATCTACCACAGACAGATTAGAAAACTAGCAGACTAGCGAAAAGTAAAAACTAGATTATACTGAGAGAACTTGTAATTATTATTGATAAAACAGATGAATTCTGTAAGAGTTTTACAAAGCCTATTTAAGGCTATTCAGACAGGTGAATTTATTACAGATAACTCAATATTTGACCAGTGGACCTGCGACACATGTGTTGACTCACACACTTAACACACACATGCACATTATCTCTAACACACCCCCTTCAATGTGATACTGGCAGACACAGTATCATATTGACACACAGTTTAACAAGTAAAGAAAAAACTAACAGAAGTAAAGCAATAAGCTAAAAAGACTAAACATCTGTTGAAGTAATCTGGACAGAAGTAGAAGAAGAGGCTGGAGCAGATGAAGGAACTGAAACACCCAGCAACAGCTGTAACAATCTTGCAAAAGCTGGAAAGCATAACCCTTTTGTAGAAAGATCTTCAACTTGATCCTCAGAAGTATATGTTGAAGTTTTAAGAAACCTTCTTCTACCAGCTCCCTGACAGTATGATACTGTATTTCTATGTAATTTGTTCTGGCATGGAATACATGATTAGTTTCCAAGGCTAAAGCACTAGTATTGTCACAATAAAGCAACGCAGGATCATGCAAAGTAATATGCAAGTCACTTAAAAGATAAGATAATCATTTTAACTCAGCAGAATCAACTGACAAACATTTATATTCAGCCTATGCAGATGATTTTGAAACAGTTGGCTATTTCTTTGAAAACCAGGAAACCAGATTGGGACCAAGAGAAACAACAAAACCAGAAGTTGATCTTTTAGTTTCTGGGCAACCAGCCCGATCTGAATCAAAATAAGCTTTTATACTACACAAACTTCCTTTGAACAAAGTTATTCCCATACCAGTGGCGCCCTTCAAATATCTCAATATACTTTTCACAAGTTGCAAGTGTAAATCAGTAGGTGAATGCATGAACTGTGAAACATAATTAACCCCAAAAGAAATATCAGGTCTAGTGACAGTCAAATATTGCAAAGCTCCAACAAATGCCCTGAAATCAGTAGGATTATCTAGTTTGACTCCATAATTGACTGACAAACTTGCACCTTTTGTAACAGGAGTATCACAAGGCTTACAATCTATCATCTTAGCTTTATCTAACAGCTCTAAAGTGTATTTCTTATGAGTTAAATTTATAGAATCTGAAGTTCTCACTGCTTCTAGAACCATAAAATATCCTAATTCTCCTAACTCCTTCATTGCAAATTCCTTCTTTAAAGTAGCTACTAAGTCATCCAACATCATAGGAGAACTTCCAGTTAACACAATTTCATCCATATATAGTAATAAAACCATCATTCCTTTGTCACACACATTAACAAACATTGAATTGTCTGAGACTGACTTTTTAAAACCACAAGAAATAAGGAATGAACTGAACCTATGAAACCATGCTCTAGGAGCCTGCTTTAATGCATAAAAACTTTTCTTCAGTTTACACACATAATTTGAAGGATAATTTGGATTGAAAAACCCTTGTGGCTGTGACATGTATACATCCTCATCCAGAAAACCATGAAGAAAAGCATTACTTACATCTAATTGTCTAATATGCCAATTATTTGTAAGTTCCAAAGACAACACAACTCTAACAGTAACAACTTAACCACATGACTGAAAATCTCACTAAAATCTATACCATCCTGCTGGTTGTATTCTTTGGCAACAAGTCTTGACTTTAATCTATCTATAGGACCATCAGCTTTCTGTTTAACTTTGTATACCCATTTAGAACCTAGAATGTTCATATGTGGTTCAGGTGGTACATAATCCCAAGTAACATTATTTCTTAATTCTGTATATTCATCCTTTACGGAAACCTGCCATTTTGGATCCTTAATAGAAGTCTTAAAGGTCTTTGGCTCAGCAACATTAGTTAACAAAGAAGTATAAGAAGGTGACATGGAATATTTTTTAATTATATTGGAAACAAAGTCAGGAAATTGTTTAGGCTTAGAAATACCTTTTTGTGATCTTGTAACAATGGTATTAGAAGGAAGAGACAAATAAGAAAATGTATTCTCTGGAAACAAAAAAGATATTAACAAAGATGGGTGTCAATATCTCCCAAGGGTTTTGTTGGGGCCCCGTTGAATCCGTAGATGGTGTAATAAGAAGACATCAACTTTTCGTCGTTCAGCTCCATCCGCTTGAACGTGTCATAGAACAGAACATTAACCGAGCTCCCTACATCGATGAGGATCTTCCTGATGTTGCATCCAGCCAATGGCAAAGTGAGGACCAAGGGATCGTTGTGATCTTCCATGTCTTCCTCTATATCTTCAGCATCGAAGGTCATAGGTGCGTTCATCCACTGCTCGTGTTCCTCTACTTCTACCCTATCGATCTTGTACAGCTCACAGTAATCCTTGAATTGCTTTCTTAGTCTTTTCCCTATCTGGGAAGTCAACGATGGTCCAATACTTCAGAACATGAGATGGTGTTGATGCTTCGATTACCTTCAGGTAGTTGGACTTGCTTGCTTCGCTTTTCCATATCTTCAGTTTATGCCTTCTGTATGTATTGCCTGAGGTCACCAGTGTCAATCATCTTCTGGATCATTATTTTGAGGTTCTTGCATTTCTCTATTTGGTGCCCGTTGAAGCAATGGTATTCAAAATAATCCTTTGACTTCTCAGTCCTAGGGGGCTGCTTTCCTTTGGACCATGGCCATTCCAAGTTTTCCCGGTCCTTGATTTCCCTTAGAATGCGAGTGTAGTTTGTGTTCAGCTTCGTGAAGACTTGATCTTCGAATTTACGGTCGTCACGTCGACGGTCGTCCCTTCGTCCTCTTTTATCATCATTAGGACGTTCAGCTGAACCGCCCCTCTTTGATTCGCTGGCTTGTTCTACGGAATTAGTCCGATGATATCTTTGAGCTTGGGCCCTAGGGTTCTCCCGCTGGATCTCTTTTAGCCTGGCGTGCTTTTCAATGATTACTCAAAGGTCTCCTTCTATCTTAGGGACACTTCCATGAATCTCCACAAATAATGGGCTCACTCTATCCAGTCCCCATTTGTAACAGTTGATGTTGACCACTGGATCTAAATTTTCTATGGCTTGACAAATCCTGTGCCATCTGTCGGTATACTCCCTGATTGTCTCTTTGTGAGCATTTTCTAGTGAGAAGAGCTTATCCATTCCTGCGTTGACATCCTTGTTGTACATGTAAGTTTCTAAGAACTTCTCAGCGAGCTGGCCATAAGAGGTGATGGAGTTGGGCGGTAGGTTGTCGAACCAAGATAGTGCTGATCCCTTTAGACTTGAAGGAAAATACCTGCAGAGGACTGCATCGTCTTATTCCCATCGGGCTAAGATACTATTGTAATAACAAAGATGTGTTGCGGGATCGCTGGAACCATCATAACATTCGAATGCTGGATCAGGGCACTTATAGGGGATAAGTGCTTTGGCCAAGTGTGGGGTCAGTGATGTGGTGCTTACTTCTCTCATTACCTCTTCTAGTCTTCCCCCTCCTTGCCTGGATTTTAGCTGCTTGACCTCCTCCATCATTTCAGCACGAAGGTCCTCCACTGCCCGCTGGTGGTCTTCTTGGATCGTAGTTTGCCCTGGTCTTAGATTCTCACTATCAAAATAGTCTGAATCCTCTGGTATAAAATCTGGGTCGGATGACCTATTTCCTCTGGTGGCTCCTCGGTTTAATGGCTCGGGATTAGTCACGACAAGCCTTTGGTCACGGTTCGGCTCTGGTGCTTTAGAATTTGCTTCATCGTGTTGATGCATTGCTCCGATGCTTTGAGAAATCTTTTCCTTGAGCTCCTGATTTTCTCGAGCTAATAATGCCACAACCTATGCATATGTCTTCTGGCTCTTCTTTAGTTCTTCGAGCTCTGCTATCAGCTGAGGGGAATGATTCGATCCTTGGTTTGGAGTTCCGATCCACCCTTGCCCTCCAATGGCCACAGTGTGATCTTCATCAACGGTATGGATTAAGGGATGGGGCGGGTCGGAATTTGGCAACAAAAATTCTATCTGTGGAGGCGTCGGTTGTGTAGCCGGCAGGGTCTGGTTCTGGTCGTTCGTTGCTGGGATTCCAAGGGCTGGCTGCTGCATCGTTGATTCTGCAAACCCTTCTCGTTGTTGGTGAGCACGGGAAGCAGCGGATACCTTTGCTGCTTCAGCTTTGGCAACCATAGCTTTGAGTGCCGCTGCTGCTACAACGTTGACATCAGGAGGTGAGGTAATTTCCGCTGTATCTGGCTTCTGGTTTGGTGCCTTCGTCTTCTCACCCTTTTGTTTGCTGCGCGTCATAACTGGCGTCGTCCTTGGTGTTTCTTTAGATGATGCCTTGGTTTTTCCCGCATCCTTTGTCTTTTCCATCTTCGATCTTTTTGCCTGCACATGAAAAACATCATCGAAAATACGTTATCCAAGTGGGCCCTTTTAGTAAAGTTAATTCAAATGTGAAGGTCATAAGTGTAACTCCGCCAAAAGATTTTGGGGATAGCGAAAGGAGAAAACTGTGTTAGAAAGGGAAGATCCAATAATTATAAACATAGATCTATTCACGGATCTTGAAAAATATTTTAAGGGAAGTGCAAATCGACCAGTTTTAAGTATGAAAATCATGAAAAATTCTAAGAAAAGCGCCGATCTCCAAGATTTAAGCGTGGAATGCGTACAACATTTTAAGGAACACATAAATCCGTAAATTTTGAATTCGGGAAACATGGAAAACTCTAAAAAAACGCGTAGATCTATGAGTTTTAAGCATGGAAAACAAATATAATTTCTAAGAAAAATACAAATTTATAAGTATTACTTAAATCCTGATACAATAACTGTTAAATCTCGTGAAGAAAATTGTTTTCGAAGGATGATTTTGACTGTTAGCTTAAATTCGAACACTATTATTTAGAGAATAGTACGGGGAGTCAAAAATGGGTAAAATCACAGGATAAGATAAATCTTTTACCGGGACAGAGTCCCTGTTTCTAGCGCCATATTGTGAACACAGAAATAACGATGGTATCCAAGTGTTCACAAACAACGTTCGCATTTACTCATGTACGAATAAAGGAAAGTACATTACTAGGAAAATTGCATTAAGACGATGACTCATCGAATCAGAGCCTTCGGGCTCGTCCTTGTCTAGTCATGAGGGAATAATTTAGTTATTCATGCGTTCGTAGAGTATAAAATCAAAGCATAATGATGAGCACGAAAGTGCGACACATTTTCACCCATAAATACAGTAGCTGGGACTCATTTTATCACTAATAAACTTGTTTGTAGGTGTTTTTGTGAAATAAGCTCTTATGGAGAAAGTTGCTCGAAAAGTGGTTTTTGGACCCCAGAGGACACGTGTTATTCGGACTCTCACTGTTGGTTAAGGGGCACCTCAATTATTGTTTGCACCCCAGAGCATCCCAGCTGTTAAAGGAGCTCACGATTTGGTTAATGGCACATCATCTTCAACATTTCAAATTCGGTTTTGGCGGGAAAACTGGAAGCAAAATTAGGGCTTCGGTTTTGGAGGTGTTTGGGTGAGACTAAATGGCTATAATCAAATGGGTTTGTTCCTAGTACCCAAACAGAGCTGGTATGGGTCTCTGTTTCGATTTAAATTGGCTAGAATCATGGATCTGAAGCATCATAGTTTTGGCGGGAAAATGGGTTTTAATGGAACAGAATTAGGGTTGATGTTTTGAAGCTGCTGTACTAAGACTCAATCGCTGAAATTTCATGGGACGTCTTGATTAAGCTTTACAGGAATCGTATGATCATTATTTTGGATTAGAATTGGCTGGAACTTCAATTTGAATCACACAGGGAGTTACGGGTTTCTTTTTAAAATCCGAGAGCTTATGTGAAGAATTACAGGGAGTTTTTGCGAGATTAAATTGCTGAGGTTGACTTGGAATATCCTGTTTTAACTAAACAGGAGTGGTAATGGTGTTCGAATTGAAAATGTTGGGCTGTCCACGCGGCTTAAAGTAAAACACGAAAGATATTGTCTTCTCGAGGATATATCGAGTATACTTATCAGTTAAGATATTTTTTGAGGATTTCGTGCGCTGTAATTAGTCACACTCAATCAAGATACGTGCAGCTTCGTGTTTGGAGTGTGTAGTCTGTCAACAGACGTGAGAATGAGATAAAAAAAGGGAACTATTCCCGTGAAGAATAATGAAAGTTATTGCGAGATATTGTGGAGTAATTACGAAGATTTTGTAGTACTGTGAGTATAAATAGAGTTTCCTGGGAGCAGAGAAGATCATCGAGAGTTTGGGGCAGAGACTGAGTGTAAAATAGGAGGTTGCAGAGTGAATCATCACCTACAGGAAGAATAAGCCACGGAGAAAATAAGACTGCAAACTGCAGTCGTTATTTCTAGTGTCTTATTTTTCCAACATCCTAGCGTCTTAAATTTTGTAACAGTCCATTGTAACAAGTAGCTTCAGTTTGCAACAAATTTTGTAACAGTGGTTTCTGTAACGCCTATGTAGCGTTGCAGATTCATTGTTTTATTAATAAAAACACCATTTGAGCTATAAATCATATTTTTTGAGTGTGTTTTTATCATGAGAAGCTAGACCCCAACACTGGGTCGACGGAGGAAGCCGGACTTCATACATGGGTGAATTTGTTTTATTTTCTATTTGACTTTTGCACTTAATTAAAATAAAATTATGATTTGAAAAAATTAGTTATTATTTTATTAGATGGGTCATGCTTGCTTAGATGTTTGATGTCCCATGCTTACGATTTATAACTAATGTTTGGACAATCTACCTTGGCAAGAATAAGAGTCGATGTTGTTTTATTTGTCGAGCGATAATTGTTTGAGAATGAATAATTGAACATATTGATATGAGTTTGTCCGAATCCTAGACCCAGTAACTCTCTATTTTATTCCTTTAAAATTAATCTTAACAAGTCTTAGAGTTCGAATCCTATTTACTAAAAATACAACGACAAATTAAAAAGTTCATCATTTTGGCGCTGCCGACGCGGATTTGTTTTTAGATTAATTTTTAGGTTTTTTTTTTAATTTTGTACAGTATTTTCATTTTCATTTTTTTTAGATTTTATTTTTTCCTTTTTATGCGTTTCTTTTTGTATTTATCTTCAGGGACATTTTGAGGATGATGACTTCTTATGAGGAGAGGTCACCTACGATGACGCTGGCAGAATATAAGCGTATAAAGTCAAATTATCAGGAAACCTCATCTACGATGACGCTGGCTGAATATAAGCGTAGGCAGTGGTATGGAGTTTCTGCTCCACATGAGGTAAGTGAAGAATCTCCTCTAGAGATATATGAGAAGTATTATAAACACACACCACCTAGTTTGGAACAAAGACTGAGATTATTGGAATGCCAAAAATTATTTAATGATGATGATGATCAGTCTTGTAGTGACTCTCTGTTCCAGACAGAATTTGAAAATGACCCTATGGATGATTGTGTTGATGATTTGCCTAATTCCATAGATGAATCCATCCCACAAGATAATTCACCCAACTTAGAGGATGTTTCTAGACCCCTAGACTTCCAAAAGTTTCCTAATTTAGGGTTAGAATTTCTTGCTTCTAGAGTGTTGTAGGATTACTTTGCATCTAAGTACCCAGAGGACTTGCCTATTCCTGATACAGTGCATGAGCCGATTGATAATTCCCCAGTCTCAATAGAATTCCCATATTTTGTTCTTTACGCACTTCCTTGTGTAGTAAAAACATGGTTTAGGGAGAAATCTTTGTTTTTGATAGTTTCAGTGTCTCCGCATCGTTATAACATAAGTGTGAAGTTGTCATTTACAAATGTTGTATTTTAGGTCGATCCCCAATTTCAAGTTGTTAATTTTTGGGGATCCTTTTTTTTTTGTACATTCCAGTAGGTGTATTTTATTTTTATTTTTATATTTTCGTTTACTTTTTTTCATCTTCTGGATTTCCCATCTTAAATTTTGCATTGGATGACTCAATTACATTGAGGACAACTAATGTTTAAGTGTGGGGGAGTGGTTAACGTTTTATTTTTCTTTTTCAGGAATTTCCTTGCATGTTATGACCAGCTAGGTAGCGGGTCTCCAAAAAAAAAAAAAATAAATAAATAAAAAATAATAATAATGATCAGCTGTTTAGCGGGTCTATACAAAAAAAATAAATAATATTATGACCAGGTGTGTAGCGGGTCTCTCTATGTCTCTTATTATATGACCAGATGTGTCGCGGGTCAGTTTCTGTATTGCTCGAGGACTAGCAAAATGTAAGTGTGGGGGAATTTGATGAGCACGAAAGTGCGACACATTTTCACCCATAAATACATTAGCTGTGACTCATTTTATCACTAATAAACTTGTTTATATATGTTTTTGTGAAATATGCTCTTATGGAGAAAGTTGCTAGAAAAGTGGTTTTTGGACCTCGGAGGACACTTGTTATTCGTACTCTCACTGTTGGTTAAGGGGCACCTCAATTACTAAGGGGCACCTCAATTACTGTTTGCACCCCAGAGCATCCCAGCTGTTAAAGGCGCCCACGATTTGGTTAAGGGCACTTAATCTTCAACATTTCAAATTCGGTTTTGGCGGGAAAACTGGTAGCAAAATTAGGGCTTCGGTTTTGGAGGTGTTTGGGTGAGACTAAATGGCTAAAATAAAATGGGTTTGTTCCTAGTACCCAAACAGAGCTGGTATGGGTCTCTGTTTCGATTTAAATTGGCTAGAATCATGGATCTGAAGCATCATAGTTTTGGCGGGAAAATGGGTTTTAATGGAACAGAATTAGGGTTGATGTTTTGAAGCTGCTGTACTGAGAATCAATCGCTGAAATTTCATGGGACGTCTTGATTAAGCTTTACAGGAATGGTATGATCATTATTTTGCATTAGAATTGGCTGGAACTTCAATTTGAATCACACAGGGAGTTACGGGTTTGTTTTTAAAATCCGAGAGCTTATGTGAAGAATTACAGGGAGTTTTGGCGAGATTAAATCGCTGGGGTTGACTTGAAATATCCTGTTTTGACTAAACAGGAATGGTAATGGTATTCGAATTGAAAATATTGGGTTGTCCACGCGGCTTGAAGTAAAACAGGGAAGATATTGTTTTCTCGAGGATATATCGAGTATATTTATCAGTTAAGATATTTTTGGAGGATTTTGTGCGCTGGAATTAGTCACACTCAATCAAGATACGTGCAGCTTCGTGTTTGGAGTGTGTAGTCTGTCAACAGACGTGAGAATGAGATAAAAAAAAGGGAACTATTCCCGTGAAGAATAATGAAAGTTATTGCGAGATATTGTGGAGTAATTATGAAGATTTTGAAGTACTGTGAGTATAAATAGAGTTTCCTGGGAGCAGAGAAGATCAGCGAGAGTTTGGGGCAGAGACTGCGTGTAAAATAGGAGGTTGCAAAGTGAATCATCACCTGTAGGAAGAATAAGCCACGAAGAAAATAAGACTGCAAACTGCAGTCGTTATTTCTAGTGTCTTATTTTTCCAACATCCTAGCGTCTTAAATTTTGTAACAGTCCATTGTAACAATAGCTTCAGTTTGCAACAAATTTTGTAACAGTGATTTCTGTAACGCCTATGCAGCGTTGTAGATTCATTGTTTTATTAATATAAACACCATTTGAGCTATAAATCATATTTTTTGAGTGTGTCTTTATCATGAGAAGTTAGACCCCAACACTGGGTCGATGGAGGAAGCCGGACTTCATACATGGGTGAATTTGTTTTATTTTCTATTTGACTTTTGCACTTAATTAAAATATAATTATGATTTGAAAAAATTAGTTATTATTTTATTAGATGGGTCATGCTTGCTTAGATGTTTGATGTCCCATGCTTACGATTTATAAATGTTTGGAGAATCTACCTTGGCAAGAATAAGAGTCGATGTTTTTTTATTTGTCGAGCGATAATTGTTTGAGAATGAATAATTGAACATATTGATATGAGTTTGGCCGAATCCTAGACCAAGTAAATCTCTATTATATTCCTTTAAAATTAATCTTAACAAGTCTTAGAGTTCGAATCCTATTTACTAAAAATACAACGACAAATTAAAAAGTTCATCACATAATAATCAAGACAGAAAGTAAAGTGTTGAATGTAAATAAGACGATGATTTAGGTGGTTCAGCACTAAGGCCTACATCCACGGGGGTTTGTGTTTCACTATGTATTGAGTAGTTACAAAGGTAGTCGAATGACTCTGTGTGAATAACAAAGCTAAGGGGGAAATAAAACTCATACTTACTCTTCCTATTTCTCTCTCCTAACCTCTTCTATATCTTACTAAGAACTGGTCAACCCCTTCTCTTTCAGTGGAGAGGGGTATTTATAGAGATAGAACACGGGGTCCGCTATTTGGGACAGTTGTATCCTTATCTTGTTGTTCTTTGTGCCGATCCCGCTGGTATCTTCGTTCTCGACCGAAGGCTCCCTCGGTCATGTATGGTTACGAAGGGTCACCTCCTTTTCTTCCACAGATCTGCTGACACGTACCCTATGCTTATGGTATTTAATGCGGGTGGTTGGGGAGGTCCGCACGCGTCATACAGATGTATGATGTCCCTGTCACATCTTCGTCAGTGGAGCTAATCTTCGCCGTTGATCTTGGATCTGCCTCGAGATGGGATAAAGCAGAGCTTTGGGTGCTCTTCACTACTTCGCGGTGGCTCGTTCCTTCAGTGCTCCACATTCCTAAGCCATTGGATCATCGTGATGATGAACAGATCTAGGCGATAGAGGTCCCCTGGGTGTTGGGACGTGGCATCATATCTTGATGTCTCACAGTTGCGTGTCTTCCACGTGTACTCCTTTTAACACGTGGCGGATGATGAATAATGTGTATACATGTGAAGTAAGGTGTTTTTCCTAATTTATGGGCTAAATGCGATTGACATGATGCTACTTGATCTAATTGTCATTTAAAATGATGCTCTTGAATCTTGAAAGATCAAGCAAGTGATTTCGTTAATACTGTGAACTTTAGTAAGCTGAATCAAGTGATTTAATTAATACTGCAAATTTTATTAAGCTGATCAATTTCTACAGCATACATTGTTATTGAAGTAATTAATTTGTTTTCGTATTCCGTTAAAAGGAGCATCCAGTTTACCGCACGGATTGAAACTTAGGACAAACTCTTTTCATTTGTTTGCATAATAATTAATTGACTTAATTTCACACTGATCATCTTATTTTACATTAAAAGATGTTTTTTTTTTTTTTTTTTAAGTTTGCTCTCGTATGGAGTTGCATACGTTCTTAAAACAGGATAGTCAATTATAGTAAACTTAGAACAGGATCTCAACTAATTATTTTCAGTATTCAATATTGTGATCTTTTTATTTTGAGATACGATATATGCTATTTTCCAATTATAGTTTTCAATTTGAATTAAGATAAAACATAAAAACATTATTAATAAATAGTTGACGGTTGTTTTAGGGTGACTAATAGGATTAATTTGTTTTGTGCACACTCTTTAAAGGAGTGTGCACGAAATTGATGGTGAGATTAAACGGGAAAGAAGGAGCTACTGCTTCCGTCGACGTTTTTGTGATGAATGGCTTGAGTTTAATTGGTTCGTTACACGGGGATACCTTCCGTAGAAAAGCTGAACTGATGGCGTGATGGTTAACAGTTGTTGAAGCGGGTTGGACACGATCTCTGACCGAGAAAACAAGAGGAAATTGGCTCGATGGTGTGCTGATTTGGTCAAGTCTCGGTGAATCAGGGTGGGCTTGAGAGTTTGGCCTGTTCATGGTGGTGCTACTGTTGGAGATTGACGAATCAGGGAATGGATGATTGATGGAGTGCCGATAGAGTTAAATCGAGAGAGTTGTTGCTGCTCGGGAGGAAACGTTGTTGCTGGTTAATGTTGTAGAACGATGAATGATTGATAATGCTACCATTGATGGTGGTTATCAATGGACGGATGGGTGTGGTTTTTTTTTTTAGAGACTTTTACGATGGCAGCAATAACGATAACCGGCGATGAAGTCTGCTGCCATTAGCGGTGATGAGGTGCTACTGGTGTTTACAAAAAAAAAGTGTTATTGAAAGTTTGTAACAGTATATGATGTGTTACAAAGAACAATCACAGTTACAGAATTCTTACAGAGAGTTGTTACAGTTTAACAGAAGTGTGACAGAAGAAAAGGTCACAGTTTGTGACAGTAGGCGTGACAAAAAAGTGTTATAACGGTGGAAAAGTGTGACAGTTTTCTGACAGAGGCGTTGCAAAAAGCAGATTTGATGATTGTTGAAGTAGTAAGCAACTGTTGTTGTGGCAGAGCATTGGTTGATTTAGAAGGTGAAGAAGCTTTGGATGAGTGGTTGATTAAAAGGGTTAGGTTATGGATTCGAAATCAATATAAGTAGAGGATTAAAGCTGGTATTGCAGTAAGGAGGACTGATATAGTTTGATGGAGGATCAAAGTTGGTATGCAGTCAGGACTGGTACAATTTGATGAAGTTGAAATCGAATTCAGAGACTTAGAATGACAAGGAATGTTGGGTGGTTATGTTTGAGCTTAAGGGAGGATGGTGTCATGTTGGAGTTTAAGCTCAAACATGTTGGTTGAAGAATTTGTGGCGGAAACTTGGAAAACCTACAAAGTGTGGCAGACTTTGGAAGAACAGTTAGAGCTTGTGGAAGAAGCGTGACTGGAACAGAGAAGAAAGAACAACAAAGTTGTGAAGAAAGAGAAGTATCAGTAGAATTTTTGGCTTCATTTCTTATCCTTTGTGCTAGTTCTTTTATTCTTTGATTGCAACATGAGTTGTGGACGTAAAGCAACATGTGTACTTGAGAAGAGAAGAAAGGTTTGTGAACTACTGTGAAAAGATCAGTTGTAACAGACATCACTAATTGTCGGTTGTGATTCTTGTTTAAGTAACATGTGAAGAGAAGAAATCCTACGAGTAAAGTAGGTAAGTAGAGAAGAAATCCTACGAGTAAAGTAGGTAAGTAGAGAAGAAATCCTGCAAGTGAAGTAGGTGATAAAGAGGAGAGGAGTTGGTTTCGAAGAAGTTTCAATTGAAGTGAGGCTTGATCAGTGTGTGGAAATCTGGGAGTAATACAGTCTTGGTTTAAACAATAAACCAAGACTATATTTGGAAGTCGAGGTAACTTGTGAAGCAAGGTGTTTTGGTTCTAGAGAGTTCTAGAAAGTTCTATTTAGAGTTTGTTTATGTTAAGAAAGTTTCTTTGTTTAGATATTGATCTTTGTTAGGAAAGTCGTTTGAGTGATCGACAAGTTTGTGAGACTATAAGTAGGTTGTTGAGCCATGAGAAATTGTACACCGAATTTAATTATCAATGTAGTCGTTTTATTGCTTCCGCATTGTGCTCTCCTCTCTGTTGCTCGATTCTACAACCTGATAACAACGACCCCAGTTTTGACTCATAATAGGACGAGGTATTGTTGACGTATCTGAATTTCATAATTTGAGGAGATTTTTTCTGGATTGACTTCAAAACCATAAATCAGGTCACCAAACTCTTCCAAAATGAAAATGTGTAGTATTTGGTTTTGGTTTGTCTCCATGCGCGGTCCTTCCTCAGGTGAAGTAGTCTTGCTCTTGCATATTACGAAACGTCCAAACTCACGAAATTTAAACACCCCAATCTGCATGAAAATGTGATGTGGTAGTTAATCTCTTATTCATAATTTTAACAAGCCATGTCAAGTTTCCATTTTCACGACACTTCTTTACGTAGTATATAAACAACTTATTTTGACATGGTGTTTGATGTTTAAGATTCTCAGAAGCCAAAATTGAAAAACTAGTAAGAAATATATATACTTGCGCAGTTGAGATGTAGGAAGAAATTAAAATAATTTAAAGGTTAATGGCTGGACATTTTGAGTGCCTATAAATTAAATGGCAAAAGCCTTTGTAAATACATATACAAGAAACCAATCATTGGAATCTTGGGTTTCATATGGGGGCTTAGATTTAATGATTTTAGATAGCCTGAGACGTTTCTTTTGTAGCAGTCGGAATAAGTTCTTATTATTGATGTTTATATTGATTTTATATATGGAGATGGAAGAAAAAAAGATGTTTGGTCGAGTAATTGGTGTGATTCAAACAATGTAATGTCTCTTCCTTGGTTTTATAAAATCTCCTTTTATAAAAATAAGTAAATAGGTTCTCAATATTAGACCTAGAAATATACCGCATTTCTAAATGTTGATCACTAGATGTATGTAGGGTAAAAATGACTTAACTAGTGACTAGTCATGCTTATCAGAGCTCAGGACTCAAATGCAGCGCCAAACCTAGAATCCAGATGTTAATTTGTCATCTTTGTGAGCGCATAAGACTCAAACGCTGAGCGCATAGTCAGTTATTTCTCTATTTCAGTATTACAAAACACACATTTGTCACTTTCCAGCTCAATTCCTTTGAGGCTTGACCCTACATTCCCAAAGCCTCTAATAAACACACAGCATAAAGAAGAAATAACTGACAACTTGTCACCGTAATAACTACTAGACTAAAATCACCAGTAAACCCACAGGATAAGCAAGAACTGAATGTTTCGAAGTATACATATAATACAAGTTCCACATCTAACAGCATAAGTAACGGAATTTCTACAAACATCCCATGTACCTACTGAATTTCTAAATGCACATGCGCGTCTAATCGAACCGTGTTGGATTGGTTTTGATCATCTCTAGATCTGCGTCTCGGCTGTCTACCTACTAAATGAAAAACTAGTTGAAGTCTTCACAAGTTTTCATGTAATTATATGTGAAAGTTTAATTAGTATGAATGTCGTCTCTCTCTTGAGCAGCTGATGACATAAAAAGAGATAAAACAAATCCCAGATCTGAGAAAACAATGAAAATCACATCTCTACATATTAAAGATTATAAGTATCCTTACTGGCTAGTTTCAGCTTAATATGCTAGAAGGATTTTTATGTTCGAAACCTAAAAATAATGAGATGGTGGAGATAGCTGGATAAGAGTGAGTTGAATCGTTTCAGGTGGCAAACGGATTCATCAACTGTACGTGGAGAGGAAAATTGGTAACCAGGTTCTAGTGTTGGACACTAATTCACCATGGTGATATGTCCGAGGTGTTATGAGGCTCCAGTCTAGGCAATCTGTTATATTAATTTCTTCTGACATTTGTTTTCTTTAAATGATGATACAAAAAAATTCCATTTCAGTCGTATATGCTTGCTTTTGCTTAGGTGATATAGGATATGGACAATTTCTCGCCCATAAGCGTAACAACAATTGACTTTGATGTTTATCTAAAAATATTCAGGTTGCTACCGGCATAAAATATACGATCCAAGCTCTAAGGTACATCAAAATTTGAGATTGGCCCAAATACGTACTAAGCTTCTTTTTCCCCTTTTCCCAGTGCACCACACCAGTCTCCCTAGTCCTATTTTCCACAATCTCTTAAGAGTGTGCACGTGGCATGTTACCTTCAATTTAATTTTGGAAAGTAGATGTAAGCAAAGACGAAATCCTTATTATACTTGATTATAAGATCACGGATTAACTACCTAACCAATCAAATGATCGTGTCAAATTAACAATTTTTATGCCGGATCTTTTCCTCCAAGGCCATCTTACAAATTAGAAATATGATTGTGTGTTGAATGATTACTGAGGTTGGTTCACTTAGAACATCTTCAGTGGATCCTTGAACATTTTTCTATGTGGATGCCGTAAGAGAACATCTTTTGAAGAGATATAAATCAAAATCTCCCTCCTTCGGGAGGAAGAAATGTAACAGTAATTCTATTAGGAAAAGAATATGGGACATAATTCCATTTGTTATTTGGTGGGCTGTATGGATTGAAAGAAATTCAAGACTTTTCAATGGGAAGCATAACTCTTTAGAATCTATCACTGATAGGGTAAATTTTTTTATCTTTAACTGGTATATGGAAAAAGCATCTTTCAGGGTCATTCTTTAAATATAACTCTTTAGAACTGGGAGGCTTTAATGCAATAGTTGTAATTGTTTTCTCTTTAAAAAGCTCTACTACAACTGAGATTCTTTTGTATTTTCCACTCTTCACTAGCTTAGAGTTGAGTTGTCTTTTTAATACACTTTCCCATTTTGAGTAAGAAAAATAAATGAAACCATCTTTAATGGGATTCTTTTGTGGGATTTAATGGGTGAGTAGTTTGACCACAAGTCAAACTCTATTAAAAGCAAGCTTGTTCCTAAAGTTTAGGAACTTAAGATATAAGTTAGGAAAACTTGTTCCCAAAGTTAGGGTTTCTTGAGGGCCAAGTTTGTGTCTCTATATATTGGACTAGAATTGTAGGTTTGTGAGAATCCAACATAGAAGAGTGGTAAAACCTTGTGCTTAGGTTTTTGGTATCTTTGTTAGGGAGGGTCGTGTGCTACCGTGAAGGTCAATATCCGTGTGAGAGAAAAACTTTGTAGAGAGAGGAATTTGGTGTTCTAGTGTTTAGGGTTTGGGGCTTTGCCTTAAACCAAGTTTCTAGGGTTTCCATGTTTCTCCTCTGTTACTAGCAGTTGTGAAGACAGTGTAGAAGAGAAGACATGAGGCTGGTTCGAGGAATGGTTAGAGAGTTGGTTTCTATGGTTTCTTCAATGGTGTTCTCGGGTATGTCTTGTTAAATCTTTGGTTCTTGTCTTGGGTTGCATAAAGAGTATGTAATGGTCTTTGATTCAATGGAAGTTTTTCTGGTGGTGTTGGCCGTGGATGTAGCCTGTAAAGGTGAACCACGTATATCTTGTGTTGTGGTTGTGTGTTTATATTATCTTCTATCTCTCTTGTTATTTCTCCGTGTTTGGTTCAAATCACCAATTGTCCTTTGTGATCCTGATTTCCGTTGTGCTCGGGGTGCTAATTTTCCCAACAATTGGTATCAGAGCCAAGAAAGGGTTGGTGTGATTGAACCTGGAATTGAACGATGGTTTATTCTTCGGGTGGAGAAATATATTTTGAAGATAATGTTTCAACTGGTATTACAAAAAGATGGGTTTGTGATGTGATTTACAAATCGGAGGTTCAACTTGGTAGAAGTTTATGTTCTTTGTTTGTTTTTATGATGTAGTATGGGATGCAGAATAAGGATGAATGAGGAGGAATACATATATACTTCTTGAAGAGTGTTTGTAATCATACACTATAAAGAATGGGTTATAAAGTTTGAAGAAATGATGGGACTGTGAGGTCTTATATATGTAGAAGCAAGTCCAGCAAACGCTTCGAAGTTATGCACGAGATGTTATGGATTTATGTTCTTAAATCTATGTTGAAGTATTCTTGATGGCTTGCACGGAATATCAAGAATGATCCCGATCTCGAAAGAATGTGCCATGGAAATATGGGCATTCACACGGTATATATTCTAAGCGAGTATTTCGGGTGTGATGGTGGTAAAAGTATGTCAGATTGGCGATGGCTTTGAGAATCGCTTAAAGGATTAAGCCTGTTCATCTCAGTGGAGATGTCTGATGGGTTGTTTCAGATACACGGTAATCATGATATGTGCCGGAGTACGATATTGAATCTAACTCTTTCTTTCTGGATTAGTGTTCAATATGTGTTTAGCTTGCTGGTTAGGTGGAGCTTATGGTGAGTCTTATGGATGGTTCTCTTGTTGATCAATGGTGGAGTCTGTGCAAGGATTCGTTGATGGTGGTTGAAGATTTTCATGGTGTTTGTGAAACATGATCAATTTCACAAGTGTTCTTCATGAAGAAGATGGTTTGAAGACTTTTACCAACATCATGGTGTTTTGATCGAAGAGATGGTTCTATGAAGATGGAACTTTTTAGAGAGAGGATTTTGGTGTTCTAGTGTTTAGGTTTTGGGGCTTTGCCCTAAACCAAGTTTCTGGGGTTTCCATGTTTCTTCTCTGTTACTAGCAGCTGTGAAGACAGTATAGAAGAGAAGATATGAGTCTGGTTTGAGGAATGGTTAGAGAGTTGGTTTCTATGGTTTCTTCAATGGTGTTCTCGGGTATGTCTTGTTAACTCTTTGGTTCTTGTCTTGGGTTGCGGAAAGAGCATGCAATGGTCTTTGATTCGATGGAAGTTTTTCTGGTGGTGTTGGTTGTGGATGTAGCATGTAAAGGTGAACCACGCATATCTTCTCTTGTGGTTGTGTGGTTATATTATCTTCTATCTCTCTTGTTATTTCTCCTTGTTTGGTTCAAATCACCAATTGTCCTTTGTGATCCTGATTTCCGATGCGCTAGGGGTGCTAATTTTCCCAACAATTGGTATCAGAGCCAAGGACGGGTTGGTGTGATTGAACCTGGAATTGAACGATGGTTTATTGTTCTGGTGGAGAAATATATTTTGAAGATAATGTTTCAACTGGTATTACACAAAGATGGTTTTGTGATGTGTTTTGCAAATCGGAGGTTCAACTTGGTAGAAGTTTATGTTCTTTGTTTGTTTTTATGATGTAGTATGGAATGCAGAATAAGGATGAATGAGGAGGAATACATATATACTTCTTGAAGAGTGTTAGTAATCATACACTATAAAGAATGGGTTACAAAGTTTGAAGAAATGATGTGACTGTGAGGTCTCATGTAGAAGCAAGTCCAGCAAATGCTTCGAAGTTATGCACGAGATTTTAAAGATTTATGTTCTTAAATCTATGTTAAAGTATTCTTGATGGCTTGCACGTAATATCAAGAATGAGCCCGATCTCGAAAGCATGTGCCTCGGTAATATGGGCATTCACACGGTATATATTCTAAGCGAGTATGTTGGGTGTGATAGTGGTAAAAGTATGTCAGATTGGTGATGGCTTTGAGAATCGCTTAAAGGATGGTTTGTTTCAGATACACGGTAATCATGACATGTGCCGGAGTATGATATTGAATATAACTCTTTCTTTCTGGATTAGTGTTCGATATATTGTTAGCTTACTGGTTAGGTGGAGCTAATGGTGATTCTTCTGGATGGTTCTCTTGTTGATCAATGGTGGAGTCTATGCAAGGATTCGTTGATGGTGTGGAAGATTTTCATGGTGTTTGTGAAACATGATCAATTTCACAAGTGTTCTTCATGAAGAAGATAGTTTGAAGACTTTTATCAATATCATGGTGTTTTGATCGAAGAGATGGTTCTATGAAGATGAAGTTCAGGTTTGAGCTTCAAAAGTAATTCAACGGGTATATAGAGATGCTGAAAAACTATGGTGGAAGATGGAGGTAATTTCTGTGATCGTCTCATGCTTGAAAGCATCATCCGAGGTGGAGAATTGCGGGAGTTAATCGGTGAGTAGTTTGACCACAAGTCAAACTCTATTTTAAGCAAGCTTGTTACCAAAGTTAAGGCTTCTTGAGGGCCAAGTTTGTGTCTTTATATATAGGACTAGAATTGTATGTTTGTGAGAATCCAACCTAGAACAGTGGTAAAACCTCTAACTTAGGTTTTTGGTCTCTTTGTTAGGGAGGGTCATGTCCTACCGTGAAGGTCAATATCGGTGTGAGATAAAAACTTTGTAGAGAGAGGATTTTGGTGTTCTAGTTTTTAGGATTTGGGGCTTTTCCCTAAACCAAGTTTCTAGGGTTTCCATGTTTCTCCTCTGTTACTAGAAGCTGTGAAGACAGTGTAGAAGAGAAGACATGATGCTGGTTTGAGGAATGGTTAGAGAGTTGGTTTCTATGGTTTCTTCAATGGTGTTCTCGGGTATGTCTTGTTAACTCTTTGGTTCTTGTCTTGGGTTGCGGAAAGAGCATGCAATGGTCTTTGATTCGATGGAAGTTTTTCTGGTGGTGTTGGCCGTAGATGTAGCCTGTAAAGGTGAACCACGTATATCTTCTCTTGTGGTTGTGTGGTTCAATTATCTTCTATCTCTCTTGTTATTTCTCCATGTTTGGTTCAACTCACCAATTGTCCTTTGTGATCCTGATTTCCGATGCGCTCGGGGTGCTAATTTTCCCAACAATTGGTATCAGAGCCAAGAGCGGGTTGGTGTGATTGAACTTGGAATTGAACGATGGTTTATTGTTCGGGTGGAGAAATATATTTTGAAGATAATGTTTCAACTGGTATTACACGAAGATGGGTTTGTGATGTGATTTACAAATCGGAGGTTCAACTTGGTAGAAGTTTATGTTCTTTGTTTGTTTTTATGATGTAGTATGGGATGCATAATAAGGATGAATGAGGAGGAATACATATATACTTCTTGAAGAGTGTTAGTAATCATACACTATAAAGAATGGGTTACAAAGTTTGAAGAAATAATGAGACTGTGAGGTCTCATGTAGAAGCAAGTCCAGCAAACGCTTCGAAGTTATGCACGAGATGTTATAGATTTATGTTCTTAAATCTATGTTAAAGTATTATTGATGGCTTGCACGGAATATCAAGAATGATCCCGATCTCGAAAGCATGTGCCACGGTAATATGGGAATTCACACGGTATATATTCTAAGCGAGTATGTTGGGTGTGATGGTGGTAAAAGTATGTCAGATTGGTGATGGCTTTGAGAATCGCTTAAAGGATGGTTTGTTTCAGATACACGGTAATCATGACATGTGACAGAGTATGATATTGAATATAACTCTTTCTTTCTGGATTAGTGTTCAATATATTGTTAGCTTACTGGTTAGGTGGAGCTAATGGTGATTCTTCTGGATGGTTCTCTTGTTGATCAATGGTGGAGTCTGTGCAAGGATTGGTTGATGGTGTTGAAGATTTTCATGGTGTTTGTGAAACATGATCAATTTCACAAGTGTTATTCATGAAGAAGATAGTTTGAAAAATTTTATCAACATCATGGTGTTTTGATCGAAGAGATGGTTCTACGAAGATGGAAGTTCAGGTTTGAGCTTCTAAAGTAATTCAACGGGTATATAGAGATGCTGAACAACTATGGTGGAAGATGGAGGTAATTTTCTTTGATCGTGTCATGCTTGAAAGCATCATCCGAGGTGGAGAATTATGGGAGTTAATCGGTGAGTAGTTTGACCACAAGTCAAACTATATTCTAAGCAAGCTTGTTACCAAAGTTAGGGCTTCTTGAGGGCCAAGTTTGTGTCTCTATATATAGGACTAGAATTGTATGTTTGTGAGAATCCTACCTAGAACAGTGGTAAAACCTTGAACTTAGGTTTTTGGTCTCTTTGTTAGGGAGGGTCGTGTGCTACCGTGAAGGTCAATATCGGTGTGAGAGAAAAACTTTGTAGAGAGAGGATTTTGGTGTTCTAGTTTTTAGGATTTGGGGCTTTTCCCTAAACCAAGTTTCTAGGGTTTCCATGTTTCTCCTCTGTTACTAGCAGCTGTGAAGACAGTGTAGAAGAGAAGACATGAGGCTGGTTTGTGGAATGGTTAGAGAGTTGGTTTCCATGGTTTCTTCAATGGTGTTCTCGGGTATGTCTTGCTAACTCTTTGGTTCTTTTCTTGGGTTGCGTAAAGAGCATGCAATGGTCTTTGATTCGATGGAAGTTTTTCTGGTTGTGTTGGCCGTGGATGAAGCCTGTAAAGGTGAACCACGTATATCTTCTCTTGTGGTTTTGTGGTTCTATTATATTCTATCTCTCTTGTTATTTATCCATGTTTGGTTCAAATAACTAATTGTCCTTTGTGATCCTGATTTCCGCTGCGCTCGGGGTGCTAATTTTCCCAAAAATTGGTATCAGAGCCAATGACGGGTTGGTGTGATTAAACCTGGAATTGAATGATGGTTTATTGTTCGGGTGGAGAAATATATTTTGAAGATAATGCTTCAACTGGTATTACACAAAGATGGGTTTGTGATGTGATTTACAAATCGGAGGTTCAACTTGGTAGAAGTTTATGTTCTTTGTTTGTTTTTATGATGTAGTATGGGATGCAGAATAAGGATGAATGGGGAGGAATACATATATACTTCTTGAAGAGTGTCAATTAGTAATCATACACTATAAGGAATGTGTTACAAAGTTTGAAGAAATGATGGGACAGTGAGGTCTCATTTAGAAGAAAGTCCAGCAAACGCTTCGAAGTTATGCACGATATGTTATAGATTTATGTTCTTAAGTCTATGTTGAATTATTCTTGATGGCTTGCACAGAATATCAAGAATGAGCCCGATCTCGAAAGCATGTGCCACGGTAATATGGGCATTCACACGGTATATATTCCAAGCGAGTATGTTGGGTGTGATGGTGGTAAAAGTATGTCAGATTGGTGATGGCTTTGAGAATCGCTTAAAGGATGGTTTGTTTCAGATACACGGTAACCATGACATGTGCCGGAGTACGATATTGAATATAACTCTTTCTTTCTGGATTAATGTTCAATATATTGTTAGCTTACTGGTTAGGTGGAGCTAATGGTGATTCTTCTGGATGGTTCTCTTGTTGATCAATGGTGGAGTCTGTGCAAGGATTCGTTGATGGTGGTTGAAGATTTTCATGGTGTTTGTGAAACATGATCAATTTCACAAGTGTTCTTCATGAAGAAGATAGTTTGAAGACTTTTATCAACATCATGGTGTTTTGATCGAAGAGATGGTTCTATGAAGATGGAAGTTAAGGTTTGAGCTTCAAAAGTAATTCAACGGATATATAGAGATGGTGAAAAACTATGGTGGAAGATGGAGGTAATTTTCTGTGATCGTCTCATGCTTGAAAGCATCATCCGAGGTGGAGAATTGTGGGAGTTAATCGGTGAGTAGTTTGACCACAAGTCAAACTCTATTCTAAGCAAGCTTGTTACCAAAGTTAGGGCTTCTTGAAGGCGAAGTTTGTGTCTCTATATATAGGACTAGAATTGTATGTTTGTGAGAATCCATCCTAGAAGAGTGGTAAAACCTTGAACTTAGGTTTTTGGTCTCTTTGTTAGGGAGGGTCGTGTGCTACCGTGAAGGTCAATATTGGTGTGAGAGAAAAAATTTATAGAGAGAGGATTTTGGTGTTCTAGTTTTTAGGATTTTGGGGCTTTGCCCTAAACCAAGTTTCTAGGGTTTCCATGTTTCTCCTCTATTACTAGCAGCTGTGAAGACAATGTAGAAGATAAGACATGAAGCTGGTTTGAGGAATGGTTAGAGAGTTGGTTTCTATGGTTTCTTCAATGGTGTTATCGGGTATGTCTTGCTAACTCTTTGGTTCTTGTCTTGGGTTGCGGAAAGAGCATGCAATGGTCTTTGATTCAATGGAAGTTTTTCTGGTGGTATTGGCCGTGGATGTAGCCTGTAAAGGTGAACTACGTATATCTTCTATTGTAGTTGTGTGGTTCTATTATCTTCTATCTCTCTTGTTATTTCTCCATGTTTGGTTCAAATCACCAATTGTCCTTTGTGATCCTGATTTCCGCTGCGCTCGGGGTTCTAATTTTCCCAAAAATTGGTATCAGAGCCAAGGACGGGTTGGTGTGATTGAACCTGTAATTGAACGATGGTTTATTGTTCGGCTGGAGAAATATATTTTGAAGATAATGTTTCAACTGGTATTGCACAAAGATGGGTTTGTGATGTGATTTACAAATCGGAGGTTCAACTTGGTAGAAGTTTATGTTATTTGTTTGTTTTTATGATGTAGTATGGGATGCAGAATAAGGATGAATGAGGAGGAATACATATATACTTCTTGAAGAGTGTTAGTAATCATACACTATAAAGAATGGGTTACAAAGTTTGAAGAAATGATGGGACTGTGAGGTCTCATGTAGAAGAAAGTCCGGCAAACACTTTGAAGTTATGCACGAGATGTTATAGATTTATGTTCTTAAATATATGTTAAAGTATTATTGATAGCTTGCACGGAATATCAAGAATGAGCCCGATCTCGAAAGAATGTGTCACGATAATATGAGCATTCACACGGTATATATTCCAAGCGAGTATGTTGGGTGTGATGGTGGTAAAAGTATGTCAAATTGGTGATGGCTTTGAGAATCGCTTAAAGGATGGTTTGTTTCAGATACACGGTAATCATGACATGTGCCGGAGTATGATATTGAATATAACTCTTTCTTTCTGGATTAGAGTTCATTATATTGTTAGCTTACTGGTTAGGTGGAGCTAATGGTGATTCTTCTGGATGGTTCTCTTGTTGATCAATGGTGGAGTCTGTGCAAGGATTCGTTGATGGTGGTTGAAGATTTTCATGGTGTTTGTGAAACATGATCAATTTCACAATTGTTCTTAATTAAGAAGATAGTTTGAAGACTTTTATCAACATCATGGTGTTTTGATCGAAGAGAATGTTCTATGAAGATGGAAGTTCAGGTTAGAGCTTCAAAAGTAATTCAACGGATATATATAGATGGTGAACAACTATGGTGGAAGATGGAGGTAATTTTCTGTGATCGTCTCATGCTTGAAAGCATCATCCGAGGTGGAGAATTGTGGGAGTTAATCGGTGAGTAGTATGACCACAAGTCAAACTCTATTCTAAGCAAGCTTGTTACCAAAGTTAGGGCTTCTTGAGGGCCAAGTTTGTGTCTCTATATATAGGACTAGAATTGTATGTTTGTGAGAATCCAACCTAGAAGAGTGGTAAAACCTTGAACTTAGGTTTTTGGTCTCTTTGTTAGGGAGGGTCGTGTTCTACCGTGAAGGTCAATATTGGTGTGAGAGAAAAACTTTGTAGAGAGAGGATTTTGGTGTTCTAGTTTTTAGGATTTGGGGATTTGCCCTAAACCAAGTTTCTAGGGTTTCCATGTTTCTCCTCTGTTACTAGCAGCTGTGAAGATAGTGTAGAAGATAAGACATGAGGCTGGTTTGAGGAATGGTTAGAGAGTTTGCTTCTATGGTTTCTTCAATGGTGTTCTCGGGTATGTCTTGTTCACTCTTTGGTTCTTGTCTTGGGTTGCGGAAAGAGCATGCAATGGTCTTTGATTCAATGAAAGTTTTTCTGGTGGTGTTGGCCGTGGATGTAGCCTGTAAAGGTGAACTATGTATATCTTCTGTTGTGGTTGTGTGGTTCTATTATCTTCTATATCTCTTGTTATTTCTTCATGTTTGGTTCAAATCACCAATTGTACTTTGTGATCCTGATTTCCGCTGCGCTCGGGGTGCTAATTTTCCCAAAAATTGGTATCAGAGCCAAGGACGGGTTGGTGTGATTGAAACTGGAATTGAACGATGGTTTATTGTTCGGGTGGAGAAATATATTTTGAAGATAATGTTTCAACTGGTAATACACAAAGATGGCTTTGTGATGTGATTTACAATTTGGAGGTTCAACTTGGTAGAAGTTTATGTTATTTGTTTGTTTTTATGATGTAGTATGGGATGCAGAATAAGGATGAATGAGGAGGAATACATATATACTTCTTGAAGAGTGTTAGTAATCATACACTATAAAGAATGGGTTACAAAGTTTGAAGAAATGATGGGACTGTGAGGTCTCATGTAGAAGCAAGTCCAGCAAACGTTTCGAAGTTATGCACGAGATGTTATAGATTTATGTTCTTAAATATATGTTGAAGTATTCTTGATGGCTTGCACGGAATATCAAGAATGAGCCCGATATCAAAAGCATGTGCCACGATAATGTGGGCATTCACACGGTATATATTCTAAGCGAGTATTTCGGGTGTGATGGTGGTAAAAGTATGTCAGATTGGTGATGGCTTTGAGAATCACTTAAAGGATTAAGCCTGTTAATCACAGTGGAGATGTCTGATGGTTTGTTTCAGATACACGGTAATCATGACATGTGCTGGAGTACGATATTGAATCTAACTCTTTCTTTCTGGATTAGTGTTCAATATATTGTTATCTTACTGGTTAGGTGGAGCTAATGGTCATTCTTCTGGATGGTTCTCTTGTTGATCAATGGTGGAGTCTGTGCAAGGATTCGTTGATGGTGGTTGAAGATTTTCATGGTGTTTGTGAAACATGATGAATTTCACAAGTATGAGTAGCTAATTTATTCATTATTGGTTAATGATGTAGTCCTATATCTACAACTTGTGCTTGATTAATGCATTAGTTTTCTCTCTTGATTATCTTTCAAATCTCTATTATTTTAATAATCACATGATTGATGTATTGTGATAGGACTTAGATGTTTGGTTAGTTAAGTGGCCAATTAATTGAACTTTCATCCTTGTCCATAGCTATTTTAGGGTTTTTCATCAAGCGATAACCCCGAATACAAGAGCATGATATGATTACGATTTGTAGTGATACACTCTTGTAATCATATGTAGAGTTTGACCTTTTTCCGAATTGTCATGCGCAATGTATGACAATTGCATTGATTAGCCTATTTCCAAAACTTAATGCTCCTGGGAATTGAACTTAATTAGCGCAAGGCGTTAGGTTATTCTTTAGGTAGAATTCACATACGCAGCTCTAGGAAATTAATAGATTATCTTGCTCTCTTGATTCTCTAGGCTTTTGATAATAAAAGAGATTAAATTGTAATTCTAATCATGAATGCAAGCACTTGTTTAAGATAGAAGATGAATTCCTTGACCAATATCTTTCTCTCATTGATTACATTCTACTATTTACTTTGCTTTTAATTTAATTTATATTTCTTTATAAAATCAGAAATCCCCCTAATTGGTTACTTAGGAAATTGAATACGTAATAACTACAATTGCCTCTCTGTGGAAACGAACTCTTTATTAGCATATACTTTAGGAAAGTGAAATTATTTTTGACGCATACGACAGCGATCAGTAAGCGAGTTAAACTCAGCTCAAAATATCAAATGTGTTTAATCAAATACTATATAGCAATACGACTTTTGTCTCAATATAGGAGATAGAGTAGAAATAGACTTTCCGAGTAATAGATGAGTTTCAGTCTCCACATACCTTTTGTTGATGAAGTTCCACAAGTTCTCCTTAGTAGTTATTCGTCTTCAATTGATGAACGCCATGAAGTCTAAAGCTCAACTACACAATCTATCCTAGTCCGAGACATAGCTATAAGTAGACTAGAAATCAAGATTTATAGTTTTGATCACTAACATTGACAAACAAGCTTGAGATAGAAACGCTTGCACGAGCAGTTCTCTAACAGGTCATATTCAGTATCCCAACCGAACTCAACAAAACCTCCATTACAAGGGGAGTTCGCTTACTTGCGTCTGTGGAAAAAGTAGTCTAAACTAGACTTCCATCAGTGTTCGGCTACCTGTTCTTCATGTAAAGTAACCAAACAGTGTTGACCTAGCCGAAATATACTTCAAAAATTTACATTTTTATGAAAGTTTGGACCAATTCAACCAACGTTATCTAAGTTTGAAGCATAGCTGGGTACCCAAATACTCTTCCTCCGGTTGTGGTTGGTAAAATCCATGATTTTCATCTTGAGATTGAGTTCGGGGAAGAATACATTCACCATCTAACAAATAACTCATATCCGTATCGTTGTGAAGATTAACGAATACTCTAGGAGAGGAAGGAGATGAAGATGAAGACTCAGATGAGCTATCATCACTTGAATCATTGAATTCAAGATGAGTGAACTCAAAAAAATGTTTATTTTCCATGTTCTTCTTCTTCTTCATCTTCTTCCACTACTTTACTCTACTCTGTTTTTGCTTCTTAAAAACAAAACCCATATATTAATCCATCTGATTACTTAACTAAACTAATCATAACACTAACCAATTATTAAACAAAACTAATCAGAAGGGTAATTTTGGTATTTATATAAATATTTGCACAAATGGTAACTCAATTTTAATTCAAATATCTTTCCTAAAAATGAAAATGGTCCCCAAAAAAACAATGGAGCCCAGAAAATCGTTCATGTTTTAAAGGAACTGATAACTCATTCCTTTAGAAACCTATTATAGGGGCTCCAAACTTTGATTTCTAGGGGCTCACAAGATGACAAAATAGAGAGTTTTGAAGACTTTTATCAACATCATGGTGTTTTGATCGAAGAGATGGTTCTATAAAGATGGAAGTTCAGGTTTGAGCTTCAAAAGTAATTCAACGGGTATATAGAGATGGTGAACAACTATAGTGGAAGATGGAGGTAATTTTCTGTCATCGTCTCATGCTTGAAAGCATCATCCGAGGTGGAGAATTGTGGGAGTTAATCGGTGAGTAGTTTGACCACAAGTCAAATACTATTCTAAGCAAGCTTGTTACCAAAGTTAGGGTTTCTTGAGGACCAAGTTTGTGTCTCTAAATATAGGAATAGAATTGTAGGTTTGTGAGAATCCAACCTAGAAGAGTGGTAAAACCTTGTGCTTAGGTTTTTGGTCTCTTTTTTAGGGAGGTTCGTGTGCTACCGTGAAGGTCAATATCGGTGTGAGAGAAAAACTTTGTCGAAAGAGGATTTTTGTGTTCTAGTGTTTAGGGTTTGGGGCTTTGCCCTAAACCAAGTTTCTAGGGTTTTCATGTTTCTCCTCTGTTACTAGCAGCTGTGATTAAAAGAGAAGACATGAGGCTGGTTCGAGGAATGGTTAGAGAGTTGGTTTCTATGGTTTATTCAATGGTGTTCTCGGGTATGTCTTGTTAACTCTTTGGTTCTTGTCTTGGGTTGCGGAAAGTGCTTGTAATGGTCTTTGATTCAATGGATATTTTTCTGGTGGTGTTGGCCGTGGATGTACCCTGTAAAGGTGAACCACGTATATCTTGTGTTGTGGTTGTGTGGTTCTATTATCTTCTATCTGTCTTGTTATTTCTCCATGTTTGGTTCAAATCACCAATTGTCCTTTGAGATCCTGTTTTCCGTTGCGCTCGGGGTGCTAATTTTCCCAACAATTGGTATCAGAGCCAAGGACGGGTTGGTGTGATTGAACCTGGAATTGAACGATGGTTTATTGTTCGGGTGGAGAAATATATTTTGAAGATAATGTTTCAACTGGTATTACACAAAGATGGGTTTGTGATGTGATTGACAAATCGGAGGTTCAACTTGGTAGAAGTTTATGCTCTTTGTTTGTTTTTATGATGTAGTATGGGATGCAGAATAAGGATGAATGAGGAGGAATACATATATACTTCTTGAAGAGTGTTAGTTATCATACATTATAAAGAATGGGTTACAAAGTTTGAAGAAAGGATGGGACTGTCAGGTCTCATGTAGAAGCAAGTCCAGCAAACGCTTCGAAGTTATGCACGAGATGTTATAGATTTATGTTCTTAAATCTATGTTAAAGTATTCTTGATGGCTTGCACGGAATATCAAGAATGAACCCGATCTCGAAAGCATGTGCCACGATAATATGGGCATTCACACGGTATATATTCTAAGCGAGTATGTTGGGTGTAATGGTGGTAAAAGTACGTCAGATTGGTGATGGCTTTGAGAATCGCTTAAAGGATTAAGCCTGTTAATCACAGTGGAGATTTATGATGGTTTGTTTCAGATACACGGTAATCATGACATGTACTAGAGTACGATATTGAATCTAACTATTTCTTTTGGGATTAGTTTTCAATATGTTGTTAGCTTACTGGTTAGGTGGAGCTAATAGTGATTCTTCTGGATGGTTCTCTTGTTGATCAATGGTGGAGTCTGTGCAAGGATTCGTTGATGGTGGTTGAAGATTTTCATGGTGTTTGTGAAACATGATCAATTTCACAAGTGTTCTTCATGAAGAAAACGGTTTGAAGACTTTTATCAACATCATGGTGTTTTGATCGAAGAGATGGTTCTATGAAGACGGAAGTTCAGGTTTGAGCTTCAAAAGTAATTCAACGGGTATATAGAGATGGTGAACAACTATGGTGGAAGATGGAGGTAATTTTCTGTAATCGTCTCATGCTTGAAAGCATGATCTGAGGTGGAGAATTGTGGGATTTAATCGGTGAGTATTTTGACCATAAGTCAAAATCTATTCTAAGGAAGCTTGTTCCCAAAGTTAGGGCTTCTTGAGGGCCAAGTTTGTGTCTCTATATATAGGAGTAGAATTGTAGGTTTGTGAGAATCCAACCTAGAAGAGTGGTAAAACCTTGTGCTTAGGTTTTTGGTCTCTTTGTTAGGGAGGGTCGTGTGCCACCGTGAAGGTCAATATCGGTGTGAGAGAAAAACTTTGTAGAGAGAGGATTTTGGTGTTCTAGTGTTTAGGGTTTGGGGCTTTGCTCTAAACCAAGTTTCTAGGGTTTCCATGTTTCTCCTTTGTTACCAGCAGCTGTGAAAACAGTGTAGATTAGAAGACATGAGGCTGGTTAGAGGAATGGTTAGAGAGTTGGTTTCTATGGTTTCTTCAATGGTATTCTCGGGTATGTCTTGTTAGCTCTTTGGTTCTTGTCTTGGGTTGCGGAAAGAGGATGTAATGGTCTTTGATTTAATGAAAGTTTTTCTGGTGGTGTTGGTCGTGGATGTAGCCTGTAAAGGTGAACCACGTATATCTTGTATTGTGGTTGTGTGGTTCTATTATCTTCTATCTCTCTTGTTATTTCTCCATGTTTGGTTCAAATCACCAATTGTCCTTTGTGATCCTGATTTCCATTGCGCTCGGGGTGCCAATTTTTCCAACATCTTTTTTATTAGAAAACTTGGAGTGGGATTTTTTATTGTGAATATCTTTTACTCAAAAAAATAATTTTCACTGTTTTTAATACGAGTCGTGCTCTCCCGCGCAACAGCGCAAGAAGCCATTATAAGCTAACAACTTGATTGTTGTTAGATTTTGAATCCAACGGACGTCAAACAAATTTAATTACAAATTGATCCTCTAACATATTTGAAAAAGCGGGGGTCTAACAACACCACCAAATATTTCGCTTAGCAATCTGTATGGACTAACTCCGATATACTTTGCTAGATGATCAACTAGACAGTCAGACTCAATCTAGATAAAAAGTATCTCAAAGAGTTATTATCTCAATCTCTCGATTTGATTTCTACTCAATCTAAAATCAATAGAGACTCTTTATCAAAGAGAGATAACTTGGGAGGTACCAAAGACCAATGTCCAAGGATCAATCAACTACAATCAACAAACAAAACTTGGATTAGAGAAGTTGATGATCACGAACGCACAACCTGTATTATTTATATTATATAAAATATAATGCGGAAAGAAAATAACACAGACACCAGAAGTTTTGTTAACGAGGAAACCGCAAATGCAGAAAAAACCTGGGACCTAGTACAGATTAAATACACACTGTATTAAGCCGCTACAGACACCAGCCTACTCCAAGCTAACTTCGGACTGATCTGTAGTTGAACCCCTACCAATCTCTCACTGACGCAAGGTACAGTTGTACTCCTACGCCTATGATCCCAGCATGACACTGCGTACTTGATTCCCTTTGTTAATCTCACCCACAACAAAGAGTTGTTGCAACCCAAAATCACAGACTTGATAATAAACGAATTTGTCTCACACAGAAAAGTCTATCGAAAGGATAAATCTGTCTCCCACAGATAAACCCTAGGTTTTGTTCCGTCTTTAGATATAAAATCAAGGTAACAGGAACCAATTGATAATCCAGACTTATATTCCCAAAGAACAACCTAGATTAATCAATCACCTCTCTACAATCCTTCCTGACTACACAAGCGGATTGTCGAGGAATCACAAACAATGAGACGAAGATGTTTGTGACTTCTTTATCTTGCATTTCGGAGAACTCTCACGATCTCAAGCCAATCAATCGATTGTACTCGTACGATAGAAGATGCAAGATCAGATCACACAACTACGATAAAAGTAGTATCGGTCTGGCTTCACAATCCCAATGAAGCTTTAAGTCGTTAACTCGAGTTTAGAGAAGAAACTCAAGAGTTAATGGAGATCGACTCTAGCGAGAGCACTAGTAGCACAAAGACGTGTGGGGATTAGGTTTGCTCAATGCTAGATGTCTCCTTTATATAGCCTTCAAATCAGGGTTTTGCCTTAGGTACAAAGCAAACTCTATTCATCGTTAGATGAAAACCTGATTTAGATTCAAGCCAATATCCCTCAACTGTTAGATCGAAAGACATAGCTTATCACACACAATTGGATACACGTTTACTGGGTTTGAGAAAAACCATGCCCAAACGAGTACATGTATGTTGGTTCAACATGATTACCCAAAAGTTCAACCAAATGAGCATCTCATATTAATCATGTTCTTGTTCACCATAACTAGTTCAATTCACTCAAATGAACTAGTTAGGAGTTGTTCAATTGCTATGAGATCTTATGTAACTATACAAGACACAATTGAAACAAAGATGATTCGATTCGATTAGAATCGGCTCATGAACATTATATCCACGGTTTGCATAAAGCATTCCTTAATAATTAATGTTTCATGTTCAGAGAACATCTTTAGATCATAACCTCTTAAGATCACAAACAAGTTCGCGGACTTAAGTTAATCGGTTAAGTTTTCCAAACTCAGCAGAAATTCTCGGGTCGAGAACTTCCGCCAGTTCGTGGACTTAGCACACAAACGAGCTTTGAAAATCCCAGCAGAAATTCTCGGTCGAGAACTTCCTTCAGTTCGCGGACTGAGTTCGCGGACTTGGCAAGCCAATTCCACAATCCTACCGATTTCTCTTGATCAACAAAGTTCGAAAACTTTGGTTCAAGGAATACATGGTTATATAATCTAAACTTTCATTTCAATCATTGAAACATTCTCAGACGGTGATATTCAGTCGTGAAGAACAACAGACCTTTCTCGTCAGAGCAATTACCAAAGTGATTGAAACTTTCATGAATTTCGTCACTAGGTGAAGATAAACCTGATCAAAGCGAAACGCTTTACCAACACATGATTTCGAGTAAAAGATAAGCAATAAATACTCATCTCGAAATATCAAGTGTATATGATCTAGTCTATATAGCATACGACTTTTGTCTCATAAGAAGTAGGAGAAGAATAAATAGACTTTCGAGTGATAGATAAGTTCAAGTCTTCACATACCTTTTTGTTGATGAAGTTCCACGGTTCCTTGGTGTAGATCTTCGTCGTTTTCGTTGAATCACCATGAAGTACTTGAGCTCAACTACACTTTTCCTATCCTATTCCGAGACTTAGCTAATAGGATAGAAATCAAGACTTTATAGTTTTGATCACTAACATTGAAATACATGCTTGATATAGTAACGCATGCGAGGTTGACCGAGCTATGCTCTAACAATCTCCCTCTTTGTCAATTTTAGTGACAAAACTATTAATACATATGGAATACAAAAAAGATAAACTTTAGTGGCTCCTATTCCATAGTCCAATCTTCAACGTTCTTTGAAATCTTCGTCCTTCCAAGTACTCCAATGATCCCAAAGGTTGTACGTTTAGTATCACCATTGTTGAAGATCCATAGCTATAACAATGAGAGAAATCGAGATTCTCGATCATTATTATACAGTGTCATGGTATTATTATGAACATCAAAGTCCAATTGCATCGACTTTAACAATAATAGTATGGTGATATGTATCACTCCCCCTTAGTCAATACTCCATCTCGATCATGGAAACCACTCCCCCTTACACAATGATCCGAAAACCATATGTATTTGTAGTGTGATCTACAATATTTCTCCCCCTTTTTGTCAATAAAATTGGAAAAGGTACAAGAACGGGTTCATAATGAAATTTCCACAAGAGACATTTCATGACCAAAAGAAAGACAATATATCATCTTAATTTAGATGCAAGCTTATATACGAAGCTAACAACATTCATCAAGGAGTTTTAAGACGCAAGATAACCCCTATAAAATTCCACAACCGCAAGATATTACCATTAAGCACAAGTTCAAAAGAACTTTCCCCCATTTGATGTCATTCCCAAAGGAACACAAGAGCGACCTTAATTTCGAAAGAAAAGAAGGATTTTTAAACTCAAAAAAAAAATATCAAAAAGATGACAACGACGAACCTACCGAAACAGAACTGGAAAGTACCTACTGGGTTTTCAGACTCAATTGCCCAAAAGATAAGGATAAGCAAAGGGGCAAGAGTCAATGAAACGGTTTAATGAACTAAAACAACACCAATAGAATGCCGCAAGTGTTGAAAACTTGCAGTGTCTAAGGGTTTGGTGAGAATATCAGCTAATTGTTGTTCGGAAGGCGCAAATTCCATACTGATGATACCATTTTCATAAAGATCACGAATAAAATGGTACCTTATGTCGATGTGCTTTGTTCTTGAGTGCTCAACAGGACTCTTAGTGATTCGAATCGCAATGGAGTTATCACAAAAGATCTTCATTATCCCAGTATCTATTCCATAATCAGCAAGCATCTGTTTCATCCATAGGAATTGAGTACAACAAGATCCAGCTGCAATATATTCTGCTTCACATGTAGACAGGGATTGAGAATTTTGTTTCTTGCTATGCCATGCCACAAGATTGAGACCTACATAGTAGAAGCCCCCTGATGTACATTTTCTGTTTTCTACACAACTTGCCCAATCATCATCAGAATAAGCAAAAATATCAGCATTAGTATCAAAAGTGTACGAGAGACCATACCCAACAGTATGATTTATATATCGTATGATTCTCTTCGCAGTTGGAAGATGAGATTCTTTTGGATCCGCCTGAAACCTGGCACAACAACCAACACTGAAAGAAATATCAGGTCTAGTGGCTATAAGATACAAAAGGCTACCTATAATGAACTGATATAATTTTTGATCCACTTTTGCTCCTTTCTCATCCCTGTGCAATTTACCAGTAGTAGGCATAGGAGTCAGTTTAGGAGATGACTTATCCAGACCAAATATTGACACAAGATTACGTGCATACTTCTCTTGGGATAAGTAAATACCCTCCTTATGTTGTTGAATCTGTAACCCTAAGAAATTTTTTAACTCACCAGCATTGCTCATTTCAAATTCTTTACCAAGAGAGATTTGAAAGTCTTTTGCAAGTTTTTCAGAGGTTGATCCATAGATGATATCATCTACATAGATTTGAGCAATGACAACATCTTTCTCACTCCATTTGGTAAAAAATGTTTTATCAGCTCCTCCTCTTGAGAATCCTTTTCTAATAAGATAAGTAGTGAGTTTCTCAAACCAGGCTCTTGGTGCTTGTTTCAATCCATATAACGCCTTTTTGAGCTTCATCACATGATCAGGGAAGTCAGGATTTTCGAATCCTTTAGGTTGAGCAACATAGACTTCCTCTTTTAAAATCCCATTCAGAAATGCTGATTTTATGTCCATCTGAAACAACTTAATCTTGAGAAAGCAGGCATGTGCCAATAAAAGTCAAATGGACTCAAGACGTGCCACAGGAGCAAAGGTTTCATCAAAGTCGATTCCTTCAATCTGTGAATATCTTTGAGCGACAAGTCTAGCTTTATTTCTGACAATTGTGCCATACTCACCAGACTTGTTCTTGAATATCCATTTGGTACCAACAATATTTACATTAGGAGGACAAGATACACGTTCCCAGACATTTTGTCTTTCAAATTGATTTTACTCTTCATGCATTGCATTTACCCAAAAAGGATCTTTCAGAGCTTCATCAATATTCCTTGGTTCCACCTGCGAAAGATAACAACCAAAATTGCATATATTTTGAAGTTGACCTCTTGTTTTGGCAGTAGAATCCCTTCCCCCAATAATGTTGTTGGGGTCATGATCCCTTTGAACCCAAAGATGTCGTGGAGGAATACGTACATGTTCATCAGGAATGGCTTGATCAGTGCTCTTCTCCTCGTCACTAGAAATGTCAGGATCAGTAACAGTTGGGATAACTTCAACTGATTCTGGAATTTCTTTGACTTTCTCAATTGTCTCAGTTGGAGGCAATTCAGCAGAAGGACTATCTTGACGAAAGTTACTAATGTTGTCGATAATAACATTAGCAGATTCCATCATGACTTGAGTTCTGAGATTAAAAACTCGAAAACCACGACTATCAGATGCGTAGCCAAGAAAGATACCTTCGTCACTTTTGGTGTCGAATTTCCCTTTCTGTTCTCGATCTTTCAGAATATATCACTTACATCCAAAAACCCTGAGATAGTGTAGGTTGGGTTTCCTTCCATACCATAGCTCATAAGGAGTGTGAAGGGTTTTAGACCGCAAATAGACACGGTTGATCAAGTAGCATGCTGTAAAGACAGCTTCTCCCCAAAATCTTAAAGGTAAGTTTTTGTTGTGGAGCATTACCCTGGCCATTTCTTGAATGTTCATATTCTTTCTTTCAGCAACTCCATTAGCTTGAGGAGTAATAGCTGGTGAGTATTGTTAAATGATCCATAGTTCGTCACATAAATCAAATACCTTGGTGTCTTTGAATTCAGTGCCACGATCGCTCCTAATTTTCTTTAGTTTGCTGGTAGACGCATTTATGTGTCTAATTTGTCCTCAATGTTTCGTATTGTTGGTACTCGTTTTCGTCCTTATTATGGTGTTTTGTGTATTTTTAGGTATTTTTGGAAAATAAATATTTTTGGAAAAATCGGCTCGAAAAATCGGCTCGGAACACTCCCCGAGGACACTTGCTATACGGAGCCCAGATTTGGTTAAGGGGCACCTCAATTACTAAGGGGAACCCCAAAAAGGCAGCTGTTATTCGCACCCTACAGCTGGTTAGGGGGACACCATCTTCTTCGTTTGAAACTTAAAAATTGGCGGGAAAAATGTGGCAGCTCTCTGAGAATTTTCGATCGAAATTTGAAGATGTTATAGTGTGATTCAATGGCTAAAACTTCACGGGAACACTTGACTGAGATATACAGCAATGGTATGGGCTTCAAAATCATCCGGATTTGGTTGGATAATCGGCAGTGAAGAAAACAGGGTTGCTCGGGTTTTGGTTGCTCCATCACGAGTTCTGTGTAGTTGGCGTATGGATTGATAGAGTTTTACTTCTGGTGGAACGTGAAAACAATGCCCTAAGAGTATATCGACATCAGCAGGCGTGTGAAGAGGCGAGAAAGGAAAGAAAATTTCCTTTATTATTTTTTCTTTACTGTCGAGATATGGGAAGATTTTCTGGAGTAATGAGTGAAGATTCTTAGTCCAAAGGTGTATAAATAGGCTACTGGGGTCGAGCAGAAGAGGCACGGAGAGATTGGGAGAGAAAAAGAGCACCACAGAGAGAAAAATCAAATTTGCAAAGCTGTCATTTCTGATGCTGCAAAACTGAAGAACACGAAGAACGGACCTGCACCAGCAGTCGTTTTTGAACAGTGACAGCGACTCATTCTGTGGGTCGCAGTTTACAGGCAGACTTAAAAACGCAACAGCAACAGTAACGGCTTTTGCAACAGTTATAAGCGTTGAAAACCCGATTTTTATTATAATTCTCTCTTATTCATCATTTGTAACCCTTTGAGCATAAATGAAATCAACTTTTGAGCGTGTTTCCAACATGATGAGCGGCTAATTCTGTCGTAACCAAGGCAATGGATGAAGCTATTCACACATGAACAATGGATAACTATTTCATTTTCTCTAATATTTAATTATAATTCACTCAATCACTGCTTTTGCAGAGTTCTTAAAAGTTTACATAATTTTCTTCATTAGTTGTGATTCAATTAGATAGGTTATGCTTTGGTTAGATAATCTATGCTTAAGGGATACAATTAATTTTTGAGAATATGTTTGATTATTTGTGGATTAAGAAATAAAGGATTAAAAGGATAATTAGAGTTATGAAATATTTGACATCATTCATGTGTAATAGTGGATTCTAGTTTCTTGGTTATTTTCCAATCACTTGAAATCAATTTTGAGTTAAGTTTTCTATATTTTTAAGTTCTATTAAGTCTAGAATTCATTGCCTTCACAAGCCTCAACGAACTCTTTACTACAACATCATTGAAAAGATCATCAATTTTTGGCGCCGCCGACGCGGACTTGTCTTTAGGATAGAGTTTTTAGATATTTTTTTTTTTGTTCTTCTTTACGTTTTTGGGTTTTTGTCTTTTTATTTCAGATTTTGGGAATTTGGAGCGAAAGAAATTTGTGCCAAAGCTTTTGGCGAATATTTAAAGACTTGAAGTAAAAGGCAAAGCGAAAGGAGCTAAAGAAGAAGAATTTTTTTTTATTTTATAGAAAAAGAGAGAAAAAAGAGAGTGTTATTTTATTAGATTGTATTAGGAATTCTTTTTTATTTTGTATTTTTCTTTTTCTTTTTGCACTTTATTTTTTGGACCTTTCTTTTGGACTTTGGACATTTGGACATTAATTTTTTTAAACCCTACGGAAGGGTAGATTAAATATTAAACTGTTTGCAGAGAAGGACGGTGATTACGATATCACCTCGGCCCCTCGGGTTCGTACACAACATATGAGTTGTGGCCCGAGTCGACGACAACGGTTTATCCCCCGTCTGGAACGGGAGGTAAGTTTCTCGAAACACTCGCGAATCCCCTGTCAGCGAGTTACTGTATTCCTTCGTTTGCATATATGCTTAGGAATTGAAAACGGCTGCTTTAAATTCCTAGTGGCAAGGACTGGCCATACAAGATAAGGGTTCGGATTTCATCACCGTTTCCTTCTTTCCCGCCTTAGGAAAACAAAACCAAACGCGAACCTAAGCTTAAAATTTTGACTAGAACGAGACCTATAGGGTAACGACCTTAGTAGGAAAGTCGTTCGAAAAATATTGGTTACTCTTTTAGCATACTTCGAAGTTCATGATGGTTTCTGTGAGTTGAATGTGTGACTGCGCCGCCTTGTGATAGCGGTGAGGCCTTGGGTATCAAAGCTCCACTGAGCTTCCCTCGCCTCAATTCAACTTACTTTGACTCGGATTGATTCCAGAGGGGTTTGATTAAATTGTAACGAATTCCCTTTCGAAGGATTAGAAGCTGGTCTAGAAACAATCTAAGTGAAGCCATCATGCTTTTTGTTTGCTAGAATTCAGTAGGTTTGCTGTGGTGGAGTCAGCCTTGTTTGTGTTTGCATAGAACTTCCCCAGGATTTGAAATAGAAATAATATTATCATTGTAAATCTCAATTGGAGATACCCTCGTTTAGGGCTTTTCGTTTTAGTTTTGTTTTTCTAGTGTATGACCGAGGTCATTAGAGAACGGGCTTGGAAAAGAAACACTCTAGGTCGTCTGATTAGTGATAAACCTAGTAATTCTTCTTGTGAAGGCGGGGAGCTCGAAGACTCTTCTTTAGAGAGCCCCGTTTTTGGAAACTTCAGTTTTGAGAATCTGCTTCTTTTGTGAAGTAAGTACTCCTAGTCCTTCGGTAGTGCCAGAAATGGCAACTTTAAAAGCTTTATTGAACCCAACTAGGACCTCTCGTCCGTCTTGTATCAAGTTAGCTGAAACCGAGGAAAATTATGAACTCAAACCTGGGACTTTACAGATGCTCCCAAACTTTTTAGGAAAATAGAATGAGAACCCCTATTTTCATGTTAGGGAATTTGAGGAAGTATGTAGTACTCTGAAAATTAAAAACCTTAGTGATGATGCAGTGAAACTTAGGTTATTCCCCTTTTCCTTAAAAGATAAAGCCAAATATTGGCTGTATAGTTTGGATTCTGAGTCAATTGAAACCTATGAACAACTTACATCTGCCTTTATACATAAGTTTTTCCCAAGGCACAAAACATCGTCTATTATGACACAAATTTGTATTTTTGCTCAACAAGAGGGAGAATCTTTATATAGGTATTTAGAAAGGTTCAGTGACTTAATATCTCAATGTCCTCATCATGATTTAGAGAAGGTTAGGTTAGTTCAGATCCTCTACGAGGGTTTAGATTATTCAACAACAACCATGGTTGAGTCCTTATGCACAGGTGGGTTTGAGAATAAAACTGCTGATGAGGCGATGACATTTTTGAATGAAATCGCCAATAAGACCCAACAATGGGAAAATAATACGGAACCCCAGAAAATAATTCTTCTAAGTAGAGGAAATGTCAATATGGTAGAAGGATCCTATGAGTCATATGCTAAAATAGAAGCCATAGCCAAAAGGTTAGAAGCGTTGGAATTAGGTCATTCTAGTGGTACTGGTGGTAGAATAGAGCCTTTTTTGGAAGGCCATACTGTTGAAGAGCAAGCCAATGCTCTTTATAACAACACTAGATTCGATAACCGTCAGAAGTTTGACCCTTATTCAGAAACCTATAAACCTGGCTGGAGAAACCATCCCAACCTTTCTTGGTCTAAGGGCCAGAATCAAGGTCAGTCTAGTAACTCTCAAGATTCCCATGGTTTTGGCTATCCTAAGAATCCTTCAGCCCCGGCACAGTTTCAGAACCCTTCGTATAAGAAGATTATGAGTTTAGAAGAGTCTCTTGCTTTGTTAACTCGTAACACTATGCAGTTTCAGCAATCTGTTGCTCAAGGTATAGAAGAAAATAAGAGAATAAGCCATGCTAACTCTCAGGCTATTTCCGAGTTGAAAACCAAGGTTAGTCATATAAATGAGTCTTTAAGAGAAAGAGGTAAGTTTCCTAGTCAAACTCAACCAAAACCTAGAGGAATTAATGAAATAGGTGAAAGACCATCCGATCATGTAAATGCTATTAAAACCCTTAGGAGCGTTAGAGAGATAGACAACAAGGTTTCCATGCCTAATAGTGAACATGTTGTAGTTCACCCTTCTGAGCCAGAGAATGAGAAAACTGATAGAGTCTCCAAAGAGACCAATGAGGGTCCTGCTGAGCCCGACTTTGTTCCCAGAGCCCCGTTTCCCCAGCTGCTAGTTCCGACTAAGAGGGAGTCCAACTTTAATGATATATTGGAGGTTTTTAAGCAAGTTACTATCAACCTACCGTTGTTGGATGCGATTAAGAAGATTCCGGATTATGCCAAGTCCCTTAAGGACTTGTGTACATGAAAGCGTAAGCTCAGTGTCCAGAAGAAAGCCTTCCTAGCTAGTCACGTGAGTTCCATTATTCAGAATACCACTACTCCTAAGTATAAAGACCCAGGGTCCCCTAACATTTCTTGCATAATAAGTAAACACCGTGTTGAGAAAGCTTTGCTTGAATTAGGAGACAGTGTGAATTTACTTCCATACCATGTGTACCTTAAGCTAGGACTTGGTGAGATGAAACCTACCCAGATGACACTCCAGTTAGCTGATAGGTTCGTTAAAATTCCTCGTGGTGTGATCGAGGATGTTCTTATTGAGGTCGACAAATTTATTTATCCAGTGGATTTTGTTATCCTAGATACCCAACCTATCCCTGACCCAGAGAACTAGATACCGGTGATTTTAGGTCGCCCATTTTTAGCAACATCCAATGCGATCATTAATTGTCGAACTGGTATTATGAATTTGTCTTTTGGTAATATGACTATTGAGCTGAACATATTTCACATTAGTAAGCTACCCCATGAATTGGACGACTCGAGCGTAGAAGAGGTGAACATGATAGGCACCTTAGTAGAGGAGTCATTACCAAACACTTTGATAGAAGATACATTAGAGAAATGCCTAGCTCACTTTGGGATTGATTTTGATGATGATGATGTGATTAATGAGGTGAATGATTTGTTAGATTTAACCCCTTTGTTAGACACTAGTAATGGATGGAAACCTAAGTTCGAACCTTTACCCGTTTCCGAGTCTACCCTAGTTCCTTCGTTGGAAAAGCCTCCCAAGTTGGACCTTAAACCATTACCAGATACCCTGAAGTATGTGTTTTTAGGCCCCTCTGAAACTTTACCTGTGATTATAGCATCCGACTTGGATAGTGATCAGGAAAGTAGGCTAGTGACTGTCCTTCAGAATAACAAAGAAGCTTTAGGGTGGACCATAGCAGACATTAAGGGTATAAGTCCTATTGATTGTATGCATCATATCTATTTAGAAAGTGACACCAAACCTTCTAGGGAGATGCAACGTCGACTGAACCCTAATATGAAAGAAGTTGTTCGAACCGAGGTTCTGAAGCTGTTAGATGCAGGCATTATCTACCCCATTTCAGACAGTAAGTGGGTCAGCCCCGTTCAGGTTGTTCCCAAGAAATCCGGTATTACTGTAGTCCAGAATGATAACAATGAGTTAATCCCAACCCGAATGACCACGAGTTGGCGTGTCTGTATTGACTATAGAAAATTGAAAAAGGTCACTAGGAAGGACCACTTTCCCCTTCCCTTCATCGACCAAATGCTAGAGAGATTAGCTGGACGTAGCCATTATTGCTTTTTAGATGGATACTGCGGTTATAATCAGGTTCTTATTGCCCCAGAAGACCAAGAGAAAACCATTTTTACCTGTCCCTTTGGTACCTTTGCGTATACACGCATGCCTTTCGGCGTATGTAATTCCCCTGCGACCTTTCAGCGTTGTATGATGAGCATATTTTCTGACATGGTAGAACGGTTCTTAGAGGTCTTTATGGATGATTTTTCAGTGTTTGGTTCGTCTTTCGATGAGTGCTTGCATCATTTGTCATTAGTTTTGACTAGGTGTAAGGAAAAGAATTTAGTGCTTAATTGGGAGAAATGTCACTTCATGGTTCGTTCAGGAATTGTTCTAGGGCATATCGTATCTTCAAAGGGTATAGAGGTAGATAGAGCCAAAGTTGACCTTATTAAAACTTTACCAGTCCCAAAAACCGTAAAAGGTATTAGGTCATTCTTAGGGCATGCTGGTTTTTATCGTTGATTCATTAAGGATTTTAGCTTGATTTCTAGACCTCTTTGCAATTTGCTTGCAAAAGATGTTAAGTTTGTCTTTGATGATGCTTGTTTAGAGGCCTTCGAGAAGCTTAAAACTTTACTCACTACCGCCCCCATAGTCCAGGCACCCAACAAGAACCTACCCTTTGAAATCATGTGCGATGCTTCAGATTATGCTATTGATGTAAAACAAGTTACTTCATGTAATTTACTATGCTATCAAAACTCTGAATGATGCGCAGTTGAACTATACCACTACGGAGAAGGAACTGTTAGCCATTGTGTTTGCCTTAGACAAGTTTAGACCCTATCTCTTAGGTTCTAAGATCGTAATGTATACTGATCATGCTGCTTTGAAATATCTTTTGTCTAAGAAGGATACGCAACCTAGATTGATTAGGTGGATCCTGTTGTTACAAGAGTTTTCTCCGGACATTAGAGACAAAAAGGGTGCATAAAATGTAGTAGCAGACCACTTGTCTAGACTTGTTGTGGATGCCCTTAATGATTCCCTTCCTATAAGGGACAGCTTTCCTGATGAACAATTGTTCTTTGTTACCCAATTACCTTGGTATGCGAATATAGTGAACTATCTTGTTACTGGTCGAATGCCCCAACATTGGGGTAAACAAGAGCTTTCTAGATTTTTAGCTGAGATTAAGCACTTCTTTTGGAATGATCCTTATTTGTTTAAGTATTGTCCAGACCAGATTATTAGGAGATGTATACCTGAGAGTGACCAGTCCAGTATTATTTCCTTTTGTCATGATCATGTGTGTGGGGGTCACTTTAGTGCTAAGAAGACTGCTGCTAAGATATTGCAGTGTGGATTCTATTGGCCTTCGTTGTTTAAAAACTCCCACAGTTACTGTGTTACTTGTGAACGTTGCCAGAAATGAGGAACTATTTCCCGTAGGAACATGATGCCCTTGAACCCTATTTTAGTTGTCGAGGTCTTTGATGTGTGGGGTATTGAATTTATGGGTTCGTTTCTTAATTCTTTTGGTAACCTATACATCCTTGTCGCTGTAGACTATGTCTCTAAGTGGATTGAGGAGATTGCGTGTAAAACCAATGACCATAGGGTTGTGATTGATTTCTTGAAAAATAATATTCTTACACGTTTTGGTACACCGCGAGCTATAATTAGTGATGGTGTGTCGCACTTTTGTAATGGACCTTTTAGGATTTTGATGAAGAAATATGGTATTACACATAAGGTAGCTACCCCGTATCATCCACAGACTAGTGGTCAGGTTGAGGTTTCCAATAGGGAGATAAAACGTATATTAGAAAAAACAATTAATCCTAATCGGAAAGACTGGTCGTCTAGGATTACTGATGCCTTATGGGCTTACCGTACTGCGTTTAAGACCCCCATTGGAATGTCGCCTTATCGTCTTATGTATGGCAAGGCATGTCATTTACCTGTTGAGTTAGAACATGGAGCTTATTGGGTTGTTAAGCAACAAAAGTTTTCACTTGACAAGGCAGGAGCCCATAAGAAACTCCAGCTCAATGAGTTGGACGAGATTCGTATAGATGCTTACGATAGTGCGAAGGAGTATAAGAACAAAATGAAACTTGTGCATGATAGAAATATTTTAGGGAAGTCATTTTCTCCAGGTCAAAAAGTTCTTCTATATGATACCCGTTTACATCTTTTCCCTGGGAAGTTACGTTCTCGGTGGACGGGTCCTTTTATTGTTTGCACTGTCTTTCCTCATGGAGTTGTTGAAATTGAGACACCGGATGGTAGTAGTTCTTCGAAGGTTAACGGTCAGATATTGAAACCCTTTTTAGAGCCCTTTCCTACAGGTGATGTTGAGGAGGTCCCTGTTTACCCTTGATTGACCATCGAGGAAGTTGTATGTTGTATATTAGTTTTTGATTTTCTTCACCCAGGTACTATCTTTCCAACTTCTCCTCGTGTTATTTTACTTTTGGTATTGCTATTTCATTAGAAACATTGAGGACAATGTTAGATTTAAGTTTGGGGGTGGGGAAGAACTTTTTAGTTGCACTTTTGAAACTTCTAGCGTCACATGGTACCCGGTTAGCTAAGTTTACATACTGTTTCTCACCGAAAAGATAGAAATTGGAATGCTAGGGATAAAAAACTTTTGAGACATTAGAGAAAAAGACATTGAGATCCTTGAAATTCAGGAGAGAACTTGTTCCTTTTTTAGGGTAACCGTGATGGACCTAACCATACATGATGGAAAGGCAAGTAGGTCAGGAAATGCCAGAAAGACAAAGAAACCTCACAATGTAGTCTTAGTTACTGGATTGCTACTCTCTCTCAGTAGAAACTTATCATCATCAACAAGCGGAGCGACATCAAAATCTATGAAGAAAGTTGAACACGTTTTAGGTTTAGAAGCAACAATAGAAGAGAATAATTCAAAAATCAAAGTTGAAGTTATAAGAGCAAATGATATAAGTTGTTAGAATCCATGATACCAAGACATCACAAGTTGCGAAGATCCAAGTTTTGAAAGTCCTTCTCTCATGGCCATGTAAATTGTTGTCTTGTAATTTTTGTTTCAAAAAAAAAAATGAAAAAAAAAATGAAAAATGAAAAAAATCATCGTTATGTTTTGTTCAATAAGGCCAAAGGGAAGTAGAAATTTATAAGTCAAGCAAGAAATTGAAGAGAAGAGTTAATTGTCAAGGTTCTATGAGGTTCGATAGTTTATCATCAACAGTTGAAGACCAAAGAAGACGTTGTTTCTACTGAGCACTATGAGAGAGTCGAAGAAAGATACATTTGGTTGCTTTGTTAGTCCGCTTTCAATCTGGCACAAGATCTTTCTAGCACTGGTTTAACTCATCACACGTAATTAGTCCAGCTGTGTAGAAGATGTCCCTCTCATCTTTATCTCTCTCCTAATCTTATCCAGCTGTAAAGCAGCGGACGCATCTTACAATGTTTATCTAGCTGTGTAGCGGATATCTTTTTATCTAGCAGTGTTGCGGATGTATCTCCCTTTTCTTCAGTCAGCTTTAGAGCTGACACCTTTAATTTCTCTGTCATTCTAGTTACTTGGAGATAGGTTGAGAATATGTATGTCCTCATAGCTCTTTGGATACTTGTGACCAATTAGAAGTAATGGTTTTGTGGGTACACCTCTGGTAAACCCTCCGGAGATTAACTCGGTTTTATTTATTTTTTATTAGTTTTGCTCGAGGACTAGCAAATAATAAGTTTGGGGGTATTTGATAGACGCATTTATGTGTCTAATTTTTCCTCAATGTTTCGTATTGTTGGTACTCGTTTTCGTCCTTATTATGGTGTTTTGTGTATTTTTAGGTATTTTTGGAAAATAAATATTGTTGGAAACGACTCGAAAAATCACTCAGAACACTCCCCGGAGGACACTTGCTATACGGAGCCCAGATTTGGTTAAGGGGCACCTCAATTACTACGGGGCACCCCCAAAAAGGCAGCTGCTATTCACACCCTACAGCTGGTTAGGGGGACACCATCTTCTTCGTTTGAAACTTAAAAATTGGCGGGAAAAATGTGGCAGCTCTCTGAGAATTTTCGATCGAAATTTGAAGATGTTATAGTGTGATTCAATGGATAAAACTTCACGGGAACACTTGACTGAGATATACAGGCATGGTATGGGCTTCAAAATCATCCGGATTTGGTTGGATAATCGGCAGTGAAGAAAACAGGGTTGCTCGGGTTTTGGTTGCTCCATCACGAGTTCTGTGTAGTTGGCGTATGGATTGATAGAGTTTTACTTCTGGTGGAACGTGAAAACAATGCCCTAAGAGTATATCGACATCAGCAGGCGTGTGAAGAGGCGAGAAAGGAAAGAAAATTTCCTTTATTATTTTTTCTTTACTGTCGAGATATGGGAAGATTTTCTGGAGTAATGAGTGAAGATTCTTAGTCCAAAGGTGTATAAATAGGCTACTGGGGTCGAGCAGAAGAGGCACGGAGAGATTGGGAGAGAAAAAGAGCACCACAGAGAGAAAAATCAAATTTGCAAAGCTGTCATTTCTGATGCTGCAAAACTGAAGAACACGAAGAACGGACCTGCACCAGCAGTCGTTTTTGAACAGTGACAGCGACTCATTCTGTGGGTCGCAGTTTACAGGCAGACTTAAAAACGCAACAGCAACAGTAACGGCTTTTGCAACAGTTATAAGCGTTGAAAACCCGATTTTTATTATAATTCTCTCTTATTCATCATTTGTAACCCTTTGAGCATAAATGAAATCAACTTTTGAGCGTGTTTCCAACATGATGAGCGGCTAATTCTGTCGTAACCAAGGCAATGGATGAAGCTATTCACACATGAACAATGGATAACTATTTCATTTTCTCTAATATTTAATTATAATTCACTCAATCACTGCTTTTGCAGAGTTCTTAAAAGTTTACATAATTTTCTTCATTAGTTGTGATTCAATTAGATAGGTTATGTTTTGGTTAGATAATCTATGCTTAAGGGATACAATTAATTTTTGAGAATATGTTTGATTATTTGTGGATTAATAAATAAAGGATTAAAAGGATAATTAGAGTTATGAAATATTTGACATCATTCATGTTTAATAGTGGATTCTAGTGTCTTGGTTATTTTCCAATCACTTGAAATCAATTTGAGTTAAGTTTTCTATATTTTTAAGTTCTATTAAGTCTAGAATTCATTGCCTTCACAAGCCTCAACGAACTCTTTACTACAACATCATTGAAAATATCATCATTTGTGACCTTGTTCGTTCTGGATCCTTTTAACAATAATCTTATGAGATAGGAATGCAAACCAAGTGAATCTGGTGTAATCATCTACCATAACTATAGCATACTTCTTACCGGCATCAGTGGGTTGTTGAATTGGTCCGAAGAGATCCATATGAATTAAATCAAGTGGAGATTTAGTGAAAATATCTCGTGATGATTTATGGTGAACTTTCCTTTGTATCCCCTTTTGACAGGCACCACATACACCTTCAATTTTTGCATTGGCTTTGGGAATGCCTCTAAAAAGTTCTTTGTTAATGATCTTAGTTAGGAGGCGATAATTGGTTTGACCAAAACGCTCATGCAAAAGATTTGTAGATTCCACCTTAGTCAAATTGCAGCGGTTGCTAAACTGAGTATCAAGAAGATAACGGTTGTTTTTACCACGAGTTCCTTGAAAGATTACCTTCCCGGTTTTGTCAACAATGTCACATCCATTCGCATTGAAGACAACTCGATGGCCCTTGTCGCAAATTTGACTAATAGAAAGAATATTAGCAGTCATACCTTTAACGTATACCACATCATGGATTTATGGAACACCGGGTTGCTTGATCCTTCCCTTTTTGCTAATGTAGCAACAACTTCCATCTCTGAACGTTACAGAACCTCCTTCATAGTCAACTGATGATACAAACCAAGTGAGATCTCCTGTCATATGACAACTACATACACTATCAAGAAACCATTGAAAAGGAGATGTAGATCTTAAAGCAAAGGCACCCATACTACTAGTACTTCTCGACTTAGAGTTTCCAGGTAGGGTTGTATGAACTTTTAGGGAGTCATACAATTGTTTAGCTTTATTACAAAGATTACTTGCAACATTAAGACTCTTTTGAAAGGACATACAAACTCGCTGCAAATGATCGGATGAATTGCAACATGATCCTATGCTTTGAAGATTGTCTGACTGGTTCTTTGTCATATCAGTTTTCTCAACATCCTGTCATTGAATACTACCTGACTTATGACTTTTCATGAGAGAGGAACATCTAATATTTTTCAACCTCTTAAGGGAAGTATTTTCGGATATCAAATCCTTAAGAATTGCAATTTCAGCAACAAGACCAAAGTTGATCCGGATTTGTTCATCCAACCTTCTTTGAAGAGCTATCAGTTTGTCATACCTTTCCTTGCGGTTGTTTTTCGAACCTGGTGAAGCGTTAATTGAGACTTTATAATCCATAGAGTCAGATTGTTATAAACACAGAATGATGAGGTCTTTAACGTGTTTGCCTGCTCTGATACCAATTGAAAAAGCGGGGGTCTAACAACACCACCCAATATTTCGCTTAACAATCTGTATGGACTAACTCCGAAATACTTTGCTAGAGAATCAACTAGACAGTCAGACTCAATCTAGATAAAAAGTATCTCAAAGAGTTATTATCTCAATCTCTCGATTTTATTTCTACTCAAGCTAAAATCAATAGCGAGTCTTTATCAAAGAGAGATAACTTGGAAGGTACCAAAGACCAATGTCCAAGGATCAATCAACTACAATCAACAACCAAAAGTTGGATTAGAGAAGTTGATGATCACGAACGCACAACCTGTATTATTTCTATTATATAAAATATAATGTGGAAAAGAAATAACACAGACACCATAAGTTTTGTTAACGAGGAAACCGCAAATGCAGAAAAACCCCGGCACCTAGTCCAGATTGAATACACACTGTATTAAGCCGCTACAGACACTATCCTACTCCAAGCTAACTTCGGACTGATCTATAGTTGAACCCCTACCAATCTCCCACTGACACAAGGTACAGTTGTACTCTTACGCCTCTGATCCCAGCAGGACACTGCGTACTTGATTCCCTTTGTTGATCTCACCCACAACAAATAGTTGCTGCAACCCAAAATCACAGACTTGATAATAAACGAATCTGTCTCACACAGAAAAGTCTATCGAAAGGATAAATTTGTCTCCCACAGATAAATCCTAGGTTTTGTTCCGTATTTAGATATAAAATCAAGGTAACAGGAACCAATTGATAATCGGGACTTATATTCCCGAAGAACAACCTAAATTAATCAATCACCTCTCTACAATCCTTCCTGACTACACAAGCGGATTGTCGAGGAATCACAAACAGTGAGACGAAGATGTTTGTGACTTCTTTATATTTCCTATCGGAGAACTCTCACGATCTCAAGCCAATCAATCGATTGTACTCGTAAGATAGAAGATGCAAGATCAGATCACACAACTACGATAAAAGTAGTATCGGTCTGGCTTCACAATCCCAATGAAGTCTTCATGTCGTTAACTCGAGTTTAGAGAATAAACTCCAGAGTTAATGGAGATCGACTCTAGCGAGAGCACTAGTAGCACACAGACGTGTGGGGATTAGGTTTGCTCAATGCTAGATGTCTCCTTTATATAGCCTTCAAATCAGGGTTTTGCCTTAGGTACAAAGCAAACTCTATTCACCATTAGATGAAAACCTGATTTAAATTCAAGCCAATATCTCTCAACCGTTAGATCGAAAGACATAGCTTGTCACACACACTTGGGTACACGTTTACTGGGTTTGAGAAAAACCATGCCCAAACGAGTATACGTATGTTGGTTCAACATGATAACCCAAAAGGTCAACCAAATGAGCATCTCATATTAATCATGTTCTTCTTCACCGTAACTAGTTCAATTGACTCAAATGAACTAGTTAAGAGTTATTCAATTGCTATGAGATCTTATGTAACTACACAAGACACAATTGAAACAAAGATGATTCGATTCGATTAGAATCGACTCATGAACATTATAGCCACGGTTTGCATAAAACATTCCTTAATAATTAATGTTTCATGTTCAGAGCACATATTTAGATCATAACCTTTTAAGCTCACAAAAAAGTTCGCGGACTTAAGTTAATCGGTTGAGTTTTCCAAACTCAGCAGAAATTCTCGGGTCAAGAACTGCCGCCAGTTCGCGGACTTAGCACACAAACGAGTTTTGGAAATCCCGGCAGAAATTCTCGGTCGAGAACTTCCTTCAGTTCGCGGACTGAGTTCGCGGACTTGGCAAGCCAATTCCACAATCCTACCGATTTCTCTTGATCAACAAAGTTCAAAAACTTTGGTTCAAGGAATACATGGTTATATAATCTAAACTTTCATTTCAATTATTGAAACATTCTCAGAGGGCGATATTCAGTCGTGAAGAACAACAAACCTTTCTCGTCAGAGCAATTTCCAAAGTGATTGAAACTTTCATGACTTTCGTCACTAGGTGAAGATAAACCTGATCAAAGCGAAACGCTTTACCAACACATGATTTCGAGTAAAAGATAAGCAATGAATACTCAGCTCGAAATATCAAGTGTATATGATCTCTTCTATATAGCATACGACTTTTCTCTCATAAGAAGTAGGAGAAGAATAGATAAAATTTCGAGTGATAGATAAGTTCAAGTCTTCACATACCTTTTTGTTGATGAAGTTCCACGGTTCCTTGGTGTAGATATTCGTCGTTGTCGTTGAATCACCATGAAGTCCTTGAGCTCAACTACACTTTTCCTATCCTAGTCCGAGACTTAGCTAATAGTCTAGAAATCAAGACTTTATAGTTTTGATCACTAACATTGACAAACATGCTTGATATAGCAACACATGCGAGGTTGAACGAGCTATGCTCTAACAATATTATATATTTAGTATTTGGTACTTAGATGCAGTCCACTGGTCACTTTAAAGCTCTGTGTATTAATCTGTAAAATCATAGTGATCATATAATCTTTCTGATGGTTTTAGAACTGACCTTTTTGTGGTACTTTAGGATGTTCATTAGAGAAATCGAAACCCCTGATGTCAACTCATACAGCGGCGGAGCCAGAAAATCTACTATGGGGAGGCAAAGTTTGTTCAGGGTAGGTAAAAATGCAGAAAAAAGCTTGAGCTAGGCAAAAAAAAACCTTGGCATAGTCCAAAAAGGGCTTGGCAGCCAGCCTTGCCATGGGCTGGCTCCGCCACTGAATCATGAACTAAAAGGTTCTCAAGTATGTGATCAATGAGAAATTGTAAACAATTCATACAAATAACATATATAAAAAGGCTTGATGAAATTAGTCATGATGTCGTAAATAGATTCAAAGAACTTTTCATCCCTAACCTAACATCATTAGCAACCTACCAACCCCATCTTCAATATCGATTTTAATAATGTGCCTTTTAGTTGAACTAACTAAATCACCTTCAGAAAGGAGCAAAAGAAAGGGAACGAGAAAGCCTTTTTAAAACTCAATGGAATAACGCGCCGCATATTTAAACAAACCTCATTTTAGTTGGAGTTCGGATCTAATACTCTGATTTACAGCGTTAATACACATATAAAATAAGTTTAGAGGAAGAAAAAAATATATGGTATTCCAGAAGATCTATATACTGTAAAGATGAATTTTTTTCGGAGGACCTACTAATAATTAACTTTACTTTCGGATGAAACATTTTCCTAGAGATATGATTTTTGATAATCTGGCGGCAACGAACCTGCTAGCTTATATCGATGCCCTGCACTTTCATGCGGGATAGCATTATCCTTAAAACATAAAATATTATTCACATCCTCCAAGAGATCCGTTGAAACCAGGGGATCTCATAAAGGATGTCCAAACAACCGTATGTAACTCATTTTCACATTCTCTCTCTACACCTTTGTTGGAAATGAATTTTGGATAAAAATCAAATGTATCCTGGATGACTATATACTTTATTAATTGTTAAGTACACTTGCACCATTTTTTCAGGGCTTACTCGGTGCTGGCCTGAATGTTCGAAAAGTGAATATCTGTTACTAATCCATGGAATTCAGTTGAAAATAAGCCATGAAACAGAGTAATGAGATAAAATAGATTATTTTCTAGAAATTCAATTGATGAAGTTGTGTTAGAATTAATCTATGAATGGCTCTATACTAGCATGCAATATGTCTAGGAGCATTTATTCGAGAATCGAGGTATGAGATGGTAGAGACATCATACTCGTTCTCAATATTAATTCTGTATAGTCATGGAACATTCCGACATCCTGAAGACGTTAACGCTCTATATTAGCATGCAATATGTCTAGGAGCTGTCCAATCTTCATCGATTCTTATACAGAAGTATTGATGAAATATACGAAGTGTTGAAAGCTAAGTTGAGAGGCTTTAAGGATCACATATTCATGCATGCTCTGAGAGGGTATACACTTAGTCAGAGATTGTGAAATGAGCTTTCACGAATCCTAAAATATGAGTTTCACGTACGTGTCTAAAGTTGTGTCAAAAATATGCATGATCGTAATTTTACGATTTTATCCTTCGTCGAAAATCCACCATCAACAATAATGTAGAAAAGTTTAAAGAATTGGAAAAGAAATATTCCACATTTTTCTTAGATTAAGACTGGGATCATACTAGAAAGACACTGGTTCTTCTATAACTATGAATGGATATAGGAAAAAGACCCAAGTATTATATGTTATTAGTGAATAGATTAAGACTAGGTTCAGACAAGGAAGATACTGGTTCTTCTATAACTATAAATGGAAATAGGAAAACGATCCAAGGAATACATGTTATTAGTGATGCATAATTGCATAATTATTACATGTTACAACTAAAACACATAATAATTTCATGTTGGATGGAAAGAAAAATCCAAAAGAAAAAGTGAGAAATTTAAGATCTTAGGAAAAATCAACAAACGAGTGGGCTTTAAATTAAATAAATTGACGTGTAAATCCACTCTGTTTATCACAAGAAAAGATAGGTGGGTCAAGTCGTGGTGGTGGGTTGGATTGGTTTTGATCATCCCTAAGTCCCATGTGTCTCTATTGTCTAACCATGAACCGAAATGAATAACTAGTCGAAATCTCGACAAAGCTTTCATGTATTATGAGTGAATGTTTAATTAGTATGAGACACAATTCTATGATTAACACATGATATAAACAAAGATGTAATCCATAAAATTTGGAGCATAGAAAACCACTTTTCTACATATTATAAATATCCTTACCGACTAGTTTAATCTATTACTATGTCGCCAATATATTAGGTTGTTGGAAGATTTTTACATTTGAAACCTAAGAATCATGAGATGGTGGAGATAATTAAATACCTGGAATTAAGATACTTTTCCTATCAAATCTACTATTAGTTGGCAAGAAAATTGATTAGATTGTTTCAATGCTGGAGAATCATAGAGCTTACGTGCATGTATGTAATTTCCTCAAGGGTTCAATGGTTTTGTAGATGGTGGATTTTTGACAAGGGCTAAAATCGTAAACTCATAATTATACGAAGCTCTGATCCAACAAACAGACGTGAGTATTGAGACACGGGTCTCTCATCGAATTCTTAACTGAGAGTACTTTCTCTTAGAGTACATGTAGATATGTAGTCTCATGACTGGACAACGGCATATCTGATGAATACTGAACACTTTCAGTGATTATATCTATATAGTATCACGAGATGGACGGCTCCTAGACAGCTTGCTCTGCTAGTATAGAGCGATAACGTCTTCAGGAACAAACAACGAGTTTATCCTGACTATATAAAGGATATGACTTACCGACAAGCTCATATCGGGATAATTAGTGCTCCTAGACAGCTTGCTCTGCTAGTATAGAGCCACAAAGTTAATTATTCATAATTAAGATTAATTCTGCCGTGACATTCACTAGTGAATTCCCAGAATAATCTATTATTGCTCCTATTCCATGGTCGAATCCACGACTGGTCCCATGGAATGGCAATCACAATTTCTCTTATTCCATGGTCGAATCCACGACTGGTCCCATGGAATGGCAATAAACAATTGTTCTGATTTTATGATCGAATCCACGGCTTGATCTCATAGAATAGCAATAACTATATTATCTCATTACTCCGATTTCATGATCGAATCCACAACTGGTCTCATAAATGGTCATAGATAAATCTTAATTACTCCGCTTCTATTGTCGAATCTACGATCCTATGGAATGGTAATGCTCACTTTATTATTCTGAATTCGTAGTCGAATCCTCAGCTGATCCTATGAATTAATAATAAACATCTTATTACTCAGTTTTGTGAATTATTCTCCACTGAATTCCATAATTAGTAATAAATAATCAACAACCGGGCGTCTGAGCTACCTCTAAGTAAGTCCCGATTCAAATGGTGAAGGTGTATTCAACGACGATACACTAACAGTCACCGCACGAACGAGTATTTCAAAATACAACGAAACGATGAACTTATGCAAAATAGGGAAGAAAATAATAAATAATTAAAAATATTGACCAAGGTGCTGGGAACATGGACACACGACCAACCGACCGTGTCGTGGTCAGTCCTACGCCAGTTTTTATATTTTTAATACATCATTTTCCATGATTTGATGAAAATTCTCTCATTTGATCAAATCTCCTTCGTATCGAGGAAACTCCTCGGTTTCATGGTATTGTCATAAATCCATAAAAAATAATATAAAATTAACGAAAGGAGTGTTGGGCGTGACCATGGGCCAACCGGCCGTGCCTTGGTCCCAGACGGCCCCACACCTCATGGTTCCTCATTATTTTATTATTATTATTATTTCTCTAATTTAATGAAAAAACTCCTTGATTTCATGGTATTTTGCACAAATCACCAAATAATAATAAAATAAAATAAATTATGAAAACTTGTGGGACCGGGCTCTGGCCGGCCGGTCATGCCCTAGCCGGTCCCACACGCCCCTTTGTTTTATTTTTATTTTTTATTTATTTTCCTTGAATTCATCAAATTCCTTGATTTTATGGTATTTCTCTCAAATTAGGAAAAATTCCCTCAAATCATGAAAAAATACCTAAAAAAATATTAAAAATTATGAAAACTCGTGGGACCGGGCCCTAGCCGTCCGGCCGCGCCTCCACGGTCCCACACGCCCTTATTATTTTAATATTTTTTGCTTCCCTGAACTCATGAAAACTCCTTCAATTCATGGAAACTCCCTAAATTCATCAAATTTCTCAAAATTCATGAATTTTTCATAAAATCATCAAAATATTATAAAATTAAGGAAAAGGCACCACGGGACCGTGGCCACGACCGGCCGACCATGCCTTGGCCTCGGCAGTCCCACGCCTCCTTATTCCTTATTTTATAATTATTTTCCATCATCTCATGGTGTTTTCCTCAGTTTCGTCGAAACCCTAATTTTGGCATATTTTCTCGAATGGATGCTCAATTGCACGCCAGAAAATATCAAAATTCTTAGGACTGAGACGCGGACGCCTTGGGGACACGAGCACACTATCTTGACCAACCAAGATTGACTCTTTGGCTTACAAAATCCGGTCCCATCAAGTTTCACAGTTTTGACCTAATTTGCACAATTGCACGTATTAGGTCAAAGACTCTTCCAAACACTTTGGATTTTCATGCAGTGATCATCAGGCGGTCACGTGACTACCCAGGGCCGGTTTCATGACCCCATGGTCGGTCCCTCACTCCGTCATAATTAATTAGGTTTTCTCACCTAAGGCTCAGACGAGCATTTTCGAATAAATGATTAAACCAGCATTTAATCATTCTTTCACCAACAAATCGTCAAATTTTCAGAAGTTCTTCTTATTTGCTCACGTGAGCATATGGACACTACATGGTTGATCCACGGTCCCATGTAGCCGCTCCTTCCTTCTTTTCATGGTTAAACTTCTGACGAACCATGAATTGATCATCAATTGATCAAATTAGGGTTTCTGAATCCAAGGATCATCATTCCAGATTCCAACCTTAATAATTTCATGACGACCTCATGGTCATTAATTTTATTAATTATGCTCGGTTCAACGACCAGTATTCTAATTAATATTTTTGGTACGCTGCCAATAATCCATCAGATGAGCAACACATGCTCAGACGATCAAATATTCAACAATTCATCACATGATCAACACTTGCTCAGATGATAAATATTTGCTCAAACCAAGGAATATTGGTTAAACAATCAATATTCAACAGTCCATCGAATGAGCAATACTTGCTCACTTCATCGTAAGAACTATACCTATGTCTCATGACATGTTCAATTCATGAGTTTCAGAACATCATGTTCAACTCAACAACTACGTGGACTCATCGTCCCATCAAACCACGAAGTCATCAATTGACTAACAAACCACGAGACGTCAATCGTGTTACTTTGGGGGGATATCACTTAGGGTTTTGGTCTGGCGGTCTACGGCACGTGTGTTCAACACATGATGAAATGTGAGCAAGTCGTGCAATCAGTTGAAGGAATTCACGAGGTAGTGGGTGGAAAATCGACCAAGTCTCCACACGTTGAGCAACTGGTTTCAAACACGATCTCCACTTCCCCACTCCTTGATTCCATCAACTGTCACACTTCATGGGGCCATGGTGTCTAAAATTCCAGCAATATAAATAAGTCTCTGAATCATGATTGAATGATCAACATCAACAGTATCATCAATCTCACGTCTCATCGACAACACGAGATCATCAACTCATCAATTGAGCAACTACTCTCAATTGAGCAATTTCAAATCATTCAGAGCTTATCATATTCAGAATTCACACACTCACAATCTTTGATTACCATTGATTCCACACATTTCCCAGATTCCCTCCTACAGATCAACCCATCCTCTCTTGTGACCGAATTTACTCTGGAACGGTCATTGTCTTGATTTAGACTGGAGTACTACAGATTGATCTCTCGAATCTAAAGCACCCCCTTTGCAGCGGTGCATCTGTGTGAGGTTTAACATTTCGCTCGGTTCGAGGAGTCTCCTCCGTATGGTCGTCTCCTCAATTCCTTAAAAACCAGCAAATCGTTTTTCCCATCCACAAGTTTGAAAGGGATTTTCTTCAAAATTCAAATCTCGGTGTTGTAAATGTCTTATTAATTTTGAAATTTTGTTTGGAGTTGCTACCGGCCTAATTATATGCACAACCAATTCAATTGCAGCATGTAAATTCAAATTTTCCCATCCAAGCACCCCTCAATTTAATTGTTTGCCTAGGACTTGCCCTAAATGGAAGATATCCCTACGATCAATACAAAACAATGGTAGCGTATTGGATCCATGCTTTATTCGAAAGATTAAGAAAAACTCAAAACAAATACGGGAAACAAACACTATAAATTTTGAAGAAATTATATTAATTGAAATAAAAAAAATTGTTTACCATAGTGGGAGAAAAAACTTTTTAGTGTTCATGTTTAGACTTTGATTTTCCGTCTCCTTCGGGAAACAAGAAACTTCATTGGGTGTCACAAAAATCAAGTGCGAATTGAATACACATCATTTACCACTTCCCTACACATCATTTACCACTTCCCCTCTATAAATAGTGTAGTTCCTTCCAGTTGGCTTTTCTATCTTTAGAACCTGTGATATATAAACATTACTCGGATTCTAAATCCGGGCAAATTGGCACCATAGTGCTAACTTTCATTACCACTCTCTCTCAAGTCTCAATAAATTAGTGTTAGGAAGCGTACTTGCACATGGAACAAAAAGAAATGCAAATAAAGCTTACCTCATTTGGAGTTCATGCACATATAGTTCTAATGAGCAAAACTGGAAACACAATTCTGTAGAACACCGCAAGATTGGAAAAATAATTATGAACTAGAATAAAGTGGTAGACTGCAGCTTAGGCGAACTACTAGGTATTCTCGTCAGGTTCAACCAAGCCAAAAACAAAGGAACGCGAATAATGTTTACCTCATAATTTCCTATCGTTGCGACTTTTCAAAAAAAGTATTTCTTTTTTTGCAAAGTTCTTAAAAATCTTTGGTTAAGTATCGATTATAATTGTATCTTCGTAATAAACAAGGGCATTCTACAAACAGGGCATACGCACTAATCCAATGCCATGGAAAGAACATTAACAAAAAAATCATATTTCCATCTGTTTAATTTAACTAAAAAAAATTAATTTTTAGCTTAATTAATTAATGCTAATGATGCATTTGCAAGCAAAAGTACATCTGCTTGTCACCATATTTTTTACGTCGATTTTTTTTTAAGCCACTAATGGATGATGTTTGGTGAACCCGAAAAGGAAACAATGAACTCTTTGGGATCATAACACGGAGACTATAACACTAAAACTATTTTGTCAACCGATCTATAACAGTAAGATCGCTTCTGATAATTCCTAAGGAACAACAAATGTATAGACTTATCTTATATTTCTAAGCAGTTTATTTTAACATTTAATGTTGTTATTAATAAAATTCCGTCGTTATGTTTTACTAAACCCTAATAATATTTTCTGTGAAAATAAATTAAATTAAGATAAGATAATATTGTAATATTATAGAGATTTTTTCTTTAAAAATATGGATAAAATTTATAGGTCGCAAAAAGAAATCAGGGAAATGAATATTAGTGTATATGGAGCTTTTTATTTAGGGCTTTTAAAGGCTCATTATTTCTGGCTTTTAAAAGTTAGGTGAAAATCAAAACCTTTTTCTACCAAATGTGCATGTCAAAATATATTAGCTAATTAAAATAAATGTTTGCATTGCAGAAAAAGAATTATACTCTAACATAGGAACAATTATCTTTCAAAAATAAAATAAAAAACAATTAAAATATGTGACAAGGCATGCATGTGCAAGATAATAGCCCTCGGCTACACGCATTCGAAAGCGATGTTATAGCTCTCATGTTAGGGTACCGACCCCAACTAGCCATAAGCATATGGGTAGAACTCAACTCGAAAATCGGTTAACTAGATGAGGGAACCCATTGACTTATAAACTACCAATTAAGTCCCATCTAATCAATGTGGGACTAGGATTCCAACATCCCACCACGCTTCCAGACCCAACGTCCTCGTTGGCCCACTCTATCGACACTGACCCCAAGGTAGCCCTTTTTCTTATGGCGGCTTCACTCCCCTATCAGTATTCAATGCGGGTGACAACTACACCCATACATAGGTGTCCCAACACTTTAATCCAGACTATAGGTCACCCCTTCCGTGGAGGGAGCATGGGTCGTCGTGGAGGGAGCATGGGTCATGGTGGTTGGCTCTGATACCAAATGTTAGGGTACCGACCCCAACTAGCCATAAGCCCATGGGTAGAACTCAACTCGAAAACCGGTTAACTAGATGAGAAAACCCATTGACTTATAAACTACCAATTAAGCCCCATCTAACCAATGTGGGACTAGGATCCCAACATCTTAAGGCAGTTCTAATGAAACACTCAAATAGCGAATTTGAGCATTTAAGGTCTCCACTATGGAATGACCAGATGGGTATAAACAGGATGAGTAAATGCAATGTTCAGGGGTTTGCTTTTCTCGGTCACCCATAGCTTCTCAGCTATATCTTGGCCGTATGTATTTCTTTTCCACTTTTTTGACAACTCATGAAGTTCCATATTGGGGAGTAAAAACTTTTCAGCGGTTTATCTTTTGAATTTAGTTTTCCATTTCATTTTGGAAACAAGGATACTTCATGGGTGTCACAAAAGTCAAGTCCGGATTCAATACAGTGCAGGCAGCATTTGTCATTTCCCATCTATATAAACACTGGAATATTTGTTTTGTAGTACTTCCATTTCTTGTTCTATCTCCATCTTACAAAAATTCGATTTCTTGTACTATCTCCATCCTCTATTTCTCAAAGCTTTTCTCTCACCTTAAATTCAAGACCCGGTTGTAAGTAAGCTTCTGAAAGCCCTCATCTTGAACAACTTCTACTACTTTGGGTATAAGTTTTCTCTTTATCCTTCTGTGATATTTGTTGTTATATATCTTTGTATGTCTATTTGAAATTATGTTTTCTCAGGTTGATCACTGTTATCTCATTTTGGTTGTGTATTATTTTCAAGTTCCAACTTGATGTTAAAGAGTGCCTATAAGCAAATTAAGTTGAACCCGAATCTGTATATTTTGAGCATGATGGTTATAATAGATAACTTTGGTAGGTACATAATTTGAGGTATTCTATGAATTTTTTATTATCCTTACCTCTCTGTCATGTACACAACTTATCAGGAACTTGTAGAAGATATGGAGAGGAGGCAATTGATCTGTATTGGAGTATGTTTTCTAGGGCTCTTAGCTGCTGCGCTAGGTTTCGCTGCAGAATCTAAGAGGATCAATGTATGCTATTTCCCTATAAGATGCATTACTTATTTATCGTTTTTTCTATACGATCGGTAGTAAAGTATTATTTGTGTTTGAGATGTGATTTAAGTGATTGGGTAATGCTTAATTTTGCAGAGATCTGATATTGAGTTTTACTCTTCTGGCGAATGTACATACCCTAGAAGCCCAGCTTTCGCCCTCGGGTTGACTGCATTTTTGCTTCTTGTAGTTGCTCATGCAATTATTAATGCTTCAGCTGGCTGTATTTGTTGTAACAACAATGCTTGGATGTCACTCTTCGCTGTGCTTTCCTGGTAATTTATATTATTCGTTTTTTCAATTGTCAGTGCACATATTCATTCTTCATTTTAATGCTATGGCTTCACGTGAACGACTACATAAACTACTTAACATAGTCTAAATTCCAGTTCTTGTGACGTCCTATGCTTGTTGTTACCTCTTTCTTCGTTGCATATGAGCTATCATATTCATATACATAGGTACCAAATTACAATAGACGACCTGTGGAAATTATTGCAGGTCGATGTTTGCTCTAGCATCTATTCTGTTACTTGTGGGATCGGTTCTGAATAACCGACATACTATGGATGACCCCATTAACTTCTGTTACGGAGTTCGTGAGCCTTGGATATTTGTAAACGGTGCATTACTGGGTCTTCTCAGTGTTACCTTTGGGATCTTTTATTATATCACCCATCTTCAACCAACGGCATGAGCCAAATGGGGACCCCTGTCAATACTGCTAATATATCATGGAAGTATTGCGATGACCTAACCTCAAGTCCCAGCTCAAATAACTCTACAACCGGTATAAGTTCCTGAAGATACGTATAGTCGGCGGCAACTCGTGTAGCAATACCTTTGGCATTGAGTAGCTAGAAACTCTTTTTATTATGTCTATATATATAAGATCGACATTTGAACTCAATGCTGTGCACATGACATGTTATAAATAGTACCCAAAAAGAATGGCACTGTCTTCTATTTTTCTTTTCTTGTTAGTTTCTTTTGCCTTTTTTCTTGTTATCCTATAACATGTCCTGCAAACATGAGTCTGACAAAATTTTAACTGCATGTGTTGCTATCCCATCCCTGACGATTTGAAGATCTGTTACAGGGTTTTCTATGCAATTTTGATGTGGAAACAAATTAAAAATAGTGTGCAGTGTTTTTAAACGAACAACTGTAGTGTCTAAAATTTGTCCTTAAATCATGAATCAAATCAATAGATAAGGTTTACAGACTTAGGTACGATCATATTTTGTCCGCCATTTTTCATCTGTAACTAAGTTGTTTTAAACCATATATCATTTTGTGAGTAAAAATTAGTTGAAAATGTAGTGTTTCATTGTGACTGATTACTACCACTTTCGTTTAGCTTGTGCATCCTCTAATGGACAACAGTTTCTACTACCGCCTAAGTGCCAATCATCATGATTTGTGTCATGCTCTTATTTAGAAAATAATAATTCGCACATTTTTTTTTAATATTTTTTATTGATTTGACCATGGTAATGTAACTAAAAACTGTTTTGTACGAGTGAATCTTCTGATATATTTATTTTTGGTCTGGTTTTCCTCATAAACCATTTAGGATGCAAGTGTTGTCAAAAGAGTCACGGTGAAGTTCCTCACTCCATGTGGATGAACAAACCCTACTTATATTGTAGTTTTTAATTAACAGAAGTTTACAGCTTTGAGGACCTCATGTTGTTTCTTTGTTGTCTAACCACAAACCGAAAATGAAAAACTCCTGCTAATTAATCAAAGTCTTAAAGTCTAGAAAAAGTTTTCATTTCTTAGGCGTCAAAATTTGATTCCTATGAGGCCGTTTCTCCATAGTGGAGTTTTCTGACGTTAGAACCTGTGATGTGATATATAAACATTACTTTGATTTCCATACGTAGGCCATTTTAGCTCCATAGGGTTGCATTTGTAGGAGTTAAATATCGCACACGTTAATAACTACGCGAAGTAAAGAATACAACCTAAGCGAAGGGCGTCACACACAGCAAAGTTGAGATGACGCACCAGATGATGTCAGCAAAGTCACGAGTAAAGTGTGAAGAATCATGCGAAGAAGTATGCTATGCGAAGATGAGCGATTGTATATGAGCGAATATATCGCATAGTGATCCCGAAAATAATGGGATTCTTAGCTGTCATCCACTATGTAAAATCCTATATAAAGGAGAGAGAGTCATTGTTTCTAGGAGGATTCTAGGACAAGTCTTGATAAAGAAATAGGAAGAGAGAGAAAGTGAAAGTGAGCTTAGGTTTCAAGTAGAATTGTTGTAATACTTGAATCCATTTTGTAAACATTCTTAATCTTTAGTTAATAAAACAAGAGTTCACAATGATCACCTAGAGATTGAATCAGTTATTGTGGAGTGTAGTTGTAAGATTTCTTACAACTACATTTTTGGCGCTAGAAAACAGCTCTGGATGCTAATTCCTGATAGTATATCATAGATTTTAAGGAAAAAATGTGAGATCTAAAAATTTAGAAATGGTAAGAATCGAGTCTGTTGTTGAACAAGGAATGACAACTAGAAGAAGTAACAGACTTGCTGAACGAAGACGAATTACAAATCTTGAGCAACAAGAGGAAAGAATGTAATAACATCAAAGAACAGAAATTCCAATTGGATCTCAGCGAGCACAAGGACAGAATAACGATATAGATTATGATAGAGTGAGTGTCCATACTACGATGACGAATACTACAGACGAAGGACGGGGAATTGGGAACGAAGAACCAATTACAGCGAGTGAAGGAAATATGACGATTTCAGAGCTTATGCAAAAATTAATAATTGAAAGAAAGAGAGAAGAAGAGGAGCGTGCGAATTTAATCCGTCAAAATGATGGTTTACGAGAAGAGAATCTTAGATTACAAAAACAAAGGTCAAGGATTGCTACACGCTCAAGGTCAAGATCCAGTAGGAGTTCTTCTCGACAGAGCCAATCTAACCGAAGAAATGATAGGCGAAGGCAACATATGGAAGTCATTGAAGAAAACTCGCAAGAAGATGAAAATTTGGAAGATCAAAGGGAAAGGAGACGTGTAATTAACTTAGAAACTAATCGATATGAACACCCACGCGAACTTCTTCGTCGTGCAAATATTAATTGTGAAAGGGAAGAAGAGGATCCAAGGCAAGGACAAATGATATTACATGGTAGAGAAATGTTGAGAGACGAATATGAGCGCGAACGAGAGATTGCACGTGCGAGAGGTAGACAGAGAAGAAAGGAAGAATTAGAAGAAAAAGAGTTACAAAGCATATTGCGTCATATTGATAATCGAGTAAGGGAACGCGAGCGTCATCGCATAAATGATATAGATCAAGGTAGAATTACTCCACAAGAAAGAGAAATATCAAGACATCGATATGATCGCACATGCAATGAAGAAAGACTTTATAGAGTACAAATTGAAGCAAATACTGAAAGGCATAGGCGAAGAAGAGAGGAAACTGAACAACAGGAGATACAAGAGGCAATACGCCAAAACAATCATGGGAATAGATTGAGACAAGCAAGATTAAAAAGATCCATGCGAGAGGATTTGGATCAATCATTAAGCGAAGAAATTCTTAAGGAGATGGCAGAATTAAGAGAAATGATGACTACAAAGAGAAATGATGGAAGAAGACAACTATAGGAAACAGTGGAGGAAGCTGGAAAAACTCCATTTACAAAAGAAATTCAAAGAGCACCGACACCATCTAAGTGCAGTTTACCGGCATTTACAAGTATATTTGATGGAAGCACATGTGCGATACAATATGTCAAAGCTTATTTTAGATGTTTATTGAAATGGGAAAATTATGATGCAGTAATGTGCAAATATTTTGCTGCAAGTCTAGCAGGAGAAGCTTTGAAATGGTTTGAAGGCCTATTTGTAGAATCCATTGGCTCATTTCATCATCTACAAAATGTATTTTTGGGACAATACATAAGTAATAATCTATCAAGACCAGGGATTGAGACTGCATTCGGACTTCGCAGAAGAACAAATGAGAGTTTGCATCATCTAACGACTCGTTGGAGAACAATGTGCAGTGAAATGGGAAGACGGGTGAATGAGCGACATCTCATTCTCGCATTCATTAATGCTCTCTTTGCAACAAATTTATTATATACCCAAATCTTCAGAATAAAGGATACAATAACAATGTCGGAGCTGCGCGAATTTCAAGAAGAATACATAGCACTTGAGGAAAAGAAAAGAGATATGGAATCTCACCCAGTTGCAATATCTGATTTGAAAGGTGGAAATACAAGTTTACTTACGAGGCTGACAAATGCTGTTGCGAGTACGTCGCAGGGAACCCAAGGAAGGAATAATGCAGAGATGGAACAAAAGTTAGTTTCTATGGGAAGTGCAGATCAAGCAGAGTTTGATAAAGAATACAGAGACAAACAACTTCAAAATTATGGAGGTACTGATACAGTTCAACCAGGAAGCTCTGCAGGACAGCAAACACATTATAACAAGAAAACTGGAAGAATAGTGTGGGAACAGATAAATTTGCCAAAGTTGAACACTACAGTGGATAAAGTATGGGAAGCCGCTCTCCTAATGGATGATATTCCAGAACCACATAACGTAGGCGAAGAGCCACCACCAGAAAGGAGGAGTAAATAATTTTGTGTCTATCATAGATTCCATGGTCACACAACAAGCAACTGTAGAAATGTGAGGAAAATTATATTGCGAATGATCGAGCAAGGAAAGTTGGACCATTTCTTACTAAAACAGCCAAGGAATTTACCACCACCACCTCCACCTCAAGGAAATACATATGCAAAGGAGAAGGACATGAATGCATTTGTTATTGAAGTGAGAGCGAAGGAAAAGAATTTATATTGTAACTCGATCATACACTCGTTCAGAAACATAGAAGATTTTCATGATAATGTATTAAGATGAGTATATGCGAGAGATGCTGAAGGAAGGGAAATTTTCAACCTGGCAAAAATATCAACTTTGAAGGACTGGGAAAGGAAGAAAATCTCGTTCAGTGCAGATGAAATACCAGAAGGAAGATCATCACATGAGTGTCCACTGGTGGTGAGATTGGGAATTAACCCGAAGCCATTGGAAGAATATGAACAAGAAAATGAGAAAAATACTTGGGCGATAAATAGGATACTTATAGATACTGGAAGTTCTGTAGATATTCTGTTTTACCATACATATAAAACAATGGGAGGGAGAGATCATGAGTTAATCCCTTCAACATACAAAATCTATGGCTTTAATGGTTCTACGAATAAACCAAAAGGGGAAGTGACTATGAGAATTCTTCTACAAAATTTACCAATGCATCAAGTCGCCCTATAATGCTCTCATTGGAAGACCATGGCTACATGGAATATTAGCTGTTGCATCAACATTTCATCAATGCATCAAGCTTCCTCTACCTCAGGGAGTTGGACATTATAAGAGGAGATACCATTGAAAGTAAAAAATGCAAAGAAATTGATGTTGACAAATGCGAAGCAAGAGAGTTCAAGCGAAGAGATTTCAAAAAGTATGCGACAGATAGTCAAAGAGCAGAGAGATTGATGGTTGATGCAGTGTATGAAGTTGGAGAGGCAAGTATGTGAAGTGCTGGAATAGATTCTTCTGCGAATAATAAAAAAAAATGTTAATCAAAGTTAGCAACGCAGACCCTATGGAAAGAAAAAGCGTAGAGGAAAAATACCAAAAATTGGAAGGTACAATGACTTTCGCGTCAAGCCAACTTAATGGTCATGCGAATGAATATTCTGGAAAACATATGTGAACTTAAGAAGATTCAAAACGTGTAGAAGTTAAATGAGTAGAATGAATAGCGTTCCTCATTTTCCTCGAATAAGATGATTCGAAAGCAACATTTACGTACTACAGTTGTACGAATTTAAAGATTGGAATGAGAAATTTTAATTTCATATGGTAAATCCATAATAAGAAAACAAAAAGAGAAATCTTTATAATAAGACCTTTATAAAAGGCTACAGAAAATGATATTTATTATCATATTGGCTAGGGATCCAAATGTGGCGTGCACCCTAGTTCGCTTATATGCAAGAGGCAATATAGTAAGACCTATCGCACGTCATAGTTGGAGAAAACTAGAAGGCATGACTCAAGGGAAGGCTACACCGACCCCGGAACTTGAGTTGTGGGGATTTGGGGTGAGAATAAAACGATAATGCCCATCCGGGAGAGATACCTTGAATTTTCAGTCTAAGATAGTAATCTTAGATTGAGAGCCTAAGGTGGGAAAGGCTCTCCTAAGGAGTGAAGAAACTCGATTAGGGCGCCGAGGTACACGGTTGAGTCAAGAGTGCCCGGGACGTCTGGAGCCTACCTTGCCACTCTTGACAAGTCCTGGCTATGATGCACTCGGTCCGAAGATACCCCACTTAGGGTGCGATCTTGCTGCCATAAACCCTATAGGTAGCGTATGCGAAATTGCGAAATCAACTGGTTGTTGAAAAGACGGATGGGAAGAGCCATAATCTTAACACGATAGAGGTAAGCTTCCTTGAAGGGGAAGCCAGGGGGAAGATAAGGACGACACCCTCCATTAAGGAGCTGAATTGTGTCAAAAGTCGTAAATATCATAAGACTTTTAACTCATACGAGTATTAAGACTTGTGGTATTTACACGAATTAACTTGAAGAGAAAATAATACAAGAAAATGATAAGACGAGATCAATGGTCAATACACTATGATGTAAAGACTGCCTGCGATTTCGTCGTACATAAACAGAGGCAACATAAGACCTTTATATAGGAAGTCAAAAATAAGACCTCATAGATAATACAAATAAATAAATTATTCATAATGTTTAAAATATGCTCGCACCAAGAGAAGTTCATGATAAAGTATACCAATCATATTTGGTTTGTCAAAATTTTCCAAATAACAAGAGGCAAGAATGGGAATGCAAAAGAAGTGTTATTTTCCCCATTTTGATAAGTCTTACATGCATATGAAGAAGTCATAAATATGAAGCGAAGGAAAGAAGAATCATATTAAAAAGATGAAAACTGAATTTACAAGAATTTACAAGTATATTACAACAAGAAGAAGCAATCAACTTTCATCTTCTTCATTTCGCTCAGACTCAAATAACTAATTTCTTCTTCGAAATCTTCTTCTCCATCAGTAACTTGGATATCAGGAATGGGTACACAAGTGGAAAACTGACGATTTAAGATAGTCAGATAGTGTCGTTTTAACGAGTTAAACGGCACTTTCGGGGTGCTGCTGAAAGTGTCGTAGATTCAGTGTCTTTTTCTGGAACGACACTTTCTGAATGCCCCTAAATTACGATGCTTTCTGGGTGCCGCTACGCACGACATCTGGATATATCGTCGTAGATTTAATTTTTTTAGTATAAAAAAATAGTCAGATCTGGCTAGCTGACTCCAGCTATTCTGACTGGGCTGAAATAAATCTGATTCAAATTCAAATTGTACTAAAATGAAACTCAAATTAAACTGAAATTTAAATGACAATTAAAATTCAAATGTGTTGATGGTGGTTTTTAGACAAGGGGTAAAATCGTAAAACCTTCCGCATAGCATGACGTCACCGGTGACGCTAAACACATTTATTAGAACATTTAATGCACTTATGTAAAAAATTACCAGGGTATCTTTTTTCAAATGCTAAACTAGGGTTTCGACACACAAAACCCTAAGCCGCACAATCGCTGCGCATCATGGCAACTATGCCAAAACCAAAGCCGCACAATCGCTGCGCATCATGGCGACTATGCCAAAACCAAAGCCGCACAATCACCGCATCATGGCAACCATGCCAAAACCAAGCCGCATGATCGTTGCGCATCATGACCATTATGCCAAAACCAAAGCCGCAAAATCGTTGCGCATCATGGCAATCATGCCAAAACCAAGCCGCACGATCGCTGCGCATCATGGAAACTATGCCAAAACCAAAGCCGCGCAATCATTACGCTTCACGAAAACCGTGCCAAATTCGAGCTGCACAATCATTACGCCACACGCACCGTTGGCACATGCCAATCGACGCTTGCGACCTAGCATGCCAAGCCGTGCAAACCTAGGGCCAAGCCGCCACACGCGCCATTGGCACATGCCAAGCGACGCTTGCGAACCTAGCATGCCAAGCCGTGCAAACCTAGGGCCAAGCCGCCACACGCGCCATTGGAACATGCCAAGCGACGCTTGCGACCTAGCATGCCAAGCCGTGCAAACCTAGGGCCAAGCCGCCACACACGCCAAGCGACGCTTTCGACCTAGCATGCCAAGCCGTGCAAACCTAGGGCCAAGCCGCCACACGCGCCATTGGCACACGCCAAGCGACGCTTGCGACCTAGCATGCCAAGCCGTGCAAACCTAGGGCCAATCCACATGCCAAGCGACGCTTGCGACCTAGCATGCCAAGCCGTGCAAACCTAGGGCCAAGCCGCCACACGCGCCATTGGCACATGCCAAGCGACGCTTGCGACCTAGCATGCCAAGCCGTGCAAACCTAGGGCCAAGCCGCCACACGCGCCATTGGCACATGCCAAGCGACACTTGCGACCTAGCATGCCAAGTCGTGCAAACCTAGGGCCAATCCGCCACACGCGCCATTGGCACATGCCAAGCGACGCTTGCGACCTAGCATGCCAAGCCGTGCAAACCTAGGGCCAAGCTTCCACACGCGCCATTGGCACATGCCAAGCGACGCTTGCAACCTAGCATGCCAAGCCGTGCAAACCTAGTGCCAAGCCGCCACACGCGCCATTGGCACATGCCAAGCGACCCTCGCAACCTAGCATGTCAGGTCGTGCAAACCTAGGTCCAAAGCCGCTACGCGTGCCATTGGCACATGCCATGCAACACTTGCATTTTGGCATTGCCACCTGCACCCGATGCGCACCAAGGCATTCCACACAAGCCATTGGCACATGCCATGCAACCCTTGCACTTTGGCATGCCGCGCCTACATCAAAGGCCACGATTCCTCTCAAGATGCAAAATCTCGACCGTCGAAGGTCGCCACTGAGCCAGCACATCTCTCAAGCTCAACTTATCAAACACCAGCGACATGCTACACGTTTTCCACGAAAACATCCGAGATGTCAATACATGTCACAAACTGGGGGATGCTCTTTAGGGTTTTGGTTTGGTGGTTTACAGCGTGCGGCATACACAAATGCATGTTTCAAGACAGTGTATTAAGAATAAAACGGTTAGTAAATGCAGGAAGTAATGGTGAAACGCTCTTTCATTATGGAACATCAATTCCATCAATATCATGTGTTACCACCTCTTCCCATTTAACTCATCCGTTTCTTTTTCTTACGAGGCCATAGTACGTTTCACTTAGACTTGTATAAATAGGCTTACCTATTTCCACCAAGACAACAAGTTTTTGGTCAGGAGAAATACAATACTTAGAAAGGCAACTTTGCTAGCTTTCCCAAAAGCTTTCACCTTCTGATACAAGTCAAGTACTGCTCTTTCAGAACTGTTCTGGTCTCAACACTCTCTTTGCTTCCCTCCCTAAACCAGCCCTTCTCCTCCTCTTTGTGACAGAAGCAAATCCGAAATGGTCATTTCTTGGTTTAGGCCGGAGTTGTACAGATTGATCTCTCGAATCTAAAGTACTCCCGTGCAGTACATTTGTTTAGGGTTTAGATTTGTTTCTCACTCAACTACCAAAATTACCAAAATCGGCAAAAACGATTTTCACCCATAAACAAAATGAAATTACTCAAGTTCTCAAATTCAAGTGAAATTCAAATTCTCAAATTCAAATTCCATGTAGAACCTGATTCGTCTAATACCAAATGATAGCTCGATTACATTGAACTGTACTCATAAATTTAGTCCAAAATCATTAAAAAAAGGCTTCTAATTATTAAGGTTTCTTAAGTGATACAAGTCCTGAGAATTTCAACAACTTCAGTCATTAGGATCTTGGCACTAGCTTGCGTGAGAGCAGAACTGTAGACGCACAATCCTTTCAACCATTTCTACATCCAGCAGGAACAACAATCTTACCATCAACCATGACATCAGTTAGCCTCATGAGACCATCGGGAACAGAGCGACCATCGGGAACAGAGTGCCGACATCCATGAAGGTACCAAACTACATTCAGAAGAAGAGTAAGTCAGGCCTTATATGCTAGGTTTACACATACTCAAAAACACCAAAAGAAATCTAGTCAAATATTGAATTCACACCATTATAAGTTCCAAAAGGATAATGCTTTCTAACAGTCAGTGCAGACCAACCCTATAAACACAAACTGCATCCAAAACTAGCAAAAAAAATGAAATGGCATGCCCAATTTAGAACTTGCCAGTACACGTAGAAAAAGTAAGTTTGGACATTAAAAGTTTAACTGCAAAGAGGTCATAACTTGGCAATTAACATCAATACAGAATCAACCTTAATAAAGCTGAATGTAAAATTATTAAACGAAGCATATATTTGTTGGAAATGGTGCGTCTGCAATATGGACAGGTCAATTTAACGGACTTGATAAACAATGTGCAAGATATATCATGGTTCAATGAAGTCAGTAGTGGCATATAAGGACATAGGCAAACAATGATCATCAAGAAACTAGTAAAAGTAGGTATTATTTTAACGCTAGGTTACACTGACTAATAACATGATTAATTCACAATAGTAAGTTTACATAAGGCTCTGGGTAAAGATGAAGAGGGTCTTTTAGGCACAAAACTTACTGTTTGTCACAGAGATTTCTTCATTTCTGTAGACTGTTGTCACTTGGCGCTGTACAGCGTCCAAGTGTCTTCTCCTACTATCATTTTCTGCAATAGAAACTATCGGGCATTAGTAAACACAGCGAGATTGACCTCTAAGTGTGCTTACACAATTCAGGCACTAAAACAGTATATCATACCTAATTAGGAAAGAGATTGACCTCTAAGTTTGCTTACACAATTTAGGCACTAAAAATCTGTATGCAGCTTGGCGAGATGACATCGCAGAATATAAGCAGTACATAAAAAACCTACATATCAACAAGAAACAATTCAGAAAATTGAAGCATAGGTAACAATAATGGAAGATACAAGCTGCAAAAATGAAACATCTTACTCTCTATGAAGCACATGACAGTAAATGTACCAATATTGGTATTTTCTTGCAAGTTTGAGGTTTCATTCTTCCACCATTAAAAGCTATAATTGTTGGACTCTGAAATCAAGAAAACCAGCGCACATTCATCACAGGACAAACATAAAGCAAATAATATGAAGTCCTCCACCAGCTTAATGCAAATCAAAAGTAACAAACCTGAAACATAAAGACCAAAAGACCAACGAAATTCATATAATTTTAGAGCTTGCATCATTAAAGCTATTAAAATTACTTCACTAAAGATGTTTACATTCTTAAATATTCCTCTTCGCATAAAACAACCTCCCTCTAACTCACTATATCATAAAAACTACCAAAAGTAAAATAGGAAATGTTAACATCATGAGGCCCTAATGAAAAGCAAGTTTAAACCAAGATATTTCCACTTACACATATCGAGCATTAAGGCCAAACATAGTCTACAAGGTCAGACCAGCGACGTATTGGAAACTAGACATCAGAGGAGTTCTATAAGAAGACCTCGTATACCCCCGAAGTCAGACCTTTCACAATACTTGAGAACACATCAGTATACCCTAGGAGCTCCCGAACCTACTGGAGATCTTAGTATTAGAACACATCATCTAAAATACTTGAGAAAACACCCACTGTAACAATAATGAGACCGCAGTCTTGTTAGCTTTCTCAAAAGAAACGTGGCAGTCTTGTTAGTCTTGGTAGTAGTTTTCTCAGTACTAGTCCATAACTCACACTACATCAAATTAACAAATTTTTTTCGAGAACTCGACGAGGCATATAATCATTGAGCCAAAGGCACTACAATTAATCCCAAGAACCACATGTACACAACTGATCTAATCACCATATACCGATGTTGTATACACCAAACACTAATCCACATGTAATTTTAAAGGCAGTAGCATATAATGTAGTTGTCTGAAACACAAATTTCATCCAACTAACATGATAAGAATGCTCTTTTTTCTACACGGAACATTTAATCTAAGCAAATAAATCCCCTTTCAAAATTACACCCAACCCATAACAATAATCAACACAACCTTACTTTTAAGCCCAACGATTATAACAATTGATTAACAATTCTCAAAGGACGTCGATCAGAAAAAATTCAACTTAACTGTACAGTCAAATATATCATGGTTTTGCTTATAACATCAGATATCTTACCCCAAGTTGCTAGTATCAAAGAGGAATAAGAGTCATCTTCTTTCAGGCTTTTCATCACACATGATGTGCAGTTTCCGTGGTGTTTAAAGGTGTGTTTCTCTTTTTGGTATTGAGCTCCCCTCAGAACTTGTTCTCTTGCCAATTCGAGTCCAGATGCAAACCCAACAAGGCAACAATTTCAAGCAATCCTTAACTCTTAACAATCACAATTCTCATGACACTGCTCTTAGTAAGACTTCCTTACCATAGGAATCTCTAACACTGAAAGGAAGGTGTTAACAACAAGTTCTATAAGACTTGAGACAAAAGAACTACGATTCTAACAATCATTTCTTCAAACACCTTAGGCTCCTTAAAAATAGTGACCACAAGTTCTCATTTTCAGAACCACATATTTTCATTGCTAAAATATATTTGCATACACCTACTCATTTAAGTATGCAAATAAGTTAATGAATTCTTTAGTTTCAAATCCAATCAAACCTCGTACTCATTCAAACTTAACATACATTGTACTATATATATATTTAACCCCAAAGGATGAGCACAGACTATGCTAGATATCCTGTCGAAATCAATGGAAGATCCCCAACAATGTTTTCTTTCATAGCATGGACTAAGTAGTCTAAACAAGACCCATTGGTTATGTTGCAGAGATCAAGGATATAAAAAAAAAATCATAAATTTACTATCAATTCAAAGCAAGTATTCACAGAAAAGTACCTAACCTAATCATCCATGCATCTAGTTTGATACCCAAATTTGCAAATTGATAAGAACCATCGCATCAATTGGGTGAGAACCACTTTCCACAATTTAAATTTTGGTGGTGAAGAACAGAAATTCCTCTTTTAACACTTTGCGATAACCTTCCATGGCAGAATACAGCTTCTTCAACTGAATTTTCCTTGTCCTCTCTGCAAATATCAGACCCCCAAAAATTCAAAATTGAACATTCAATGAAGTAAAGATTGAGTCAGTTATACTGATAACACAAAGAAATCATTAAAGGGTTTCAATCAAAATTGTACCTGGAGTTTTGTTTTGAGTCTCTGATTGTAAACAAAATCCAAAACCCCGTAACCTTTTCTTCTTCCACATCATGACCAAGAAGTTTAAACCTAGTAGTAAATCTACTCCATACACAATTAGACCAACCACCATCCTAAAATCAATAGAGAAAACCATAAATTCAAGTGAAACTAGAATAGACAAACAGAGGCAAAATAAAATTCAACTAATTAACCTCACCTCAAATCTTTCATTTTTAACAAACTACTCTTTTGTTCCATTATCACCTGAACGTTGAATGAAATTCAAACATAGTTACCTGAACAAGATTTATTAGCACAAATTTTGAGAAGAATTAAAATGCTACTCAAATGATTCATATCACCTCAAGACCCTAGACTCATTACCAGCATTCACTGTCCCAAGACTCGAATCACCCAAAACAAAAACACACAAAATATTTCAGAGATCAAATAAACATAAATTACAGCGAATGAAAGAAACCTCAGATTCTGATGAAAAATGAGCAAAAAAAAAAATCAATAAAAAGAGTAAGAAATTAGGGGTTTGTTACTGATTCTTACCAACTACGATATCCAGGTTCAGAATTCGTAGGATGAGAATTCCAGATATTAGCGTAACTCATATTCTTCTTCTTCTTCACAACTAAAACCCTAGATTTGCTTAAGTTCTACAGAGGCGACTGAAGAAGAGAACAGACGAGGGAAAGAAAAGAAGAGAAAAACCCTACTAACAAATCAAAGTGGAAAATCGATTTACCATGTGTAGATCTGCAGAGGAAGAAGTGGGTTTGAATCGTTGTGAGAGAAAAAAAAAAAGTGAAAGAGGCGGAGAGAAAAAGAATGGTTTCTCTCTCTGGTATAGATAAGGTTATGTGAGATGCTTCATCTCTAGCCATCCATAAATCAGAAGAGTAAAAACCCTAACCGTACAATTAAATATTCATATTATAGAAACGGCACTATTCGACGTCGTTGTATAAGTCAACTAAAGTCCTGCCACAACGACGTGTTGGCTTTAGTCAGCGAAAGAAAAGAGTATCGTTGTTTAAGTCAATAAAAGTCCTCACACAACGACAATTTGACTTTAGTTGATGGCACTTTCCGAATGCAGTGAGAGCGCGATATGTAGTTTGTGTCGTTTCATTATGTCTCAGATAGCCCATTTTCCACTAGTGGTACATTTTCAGGAATCGCTGGAAAGTTGTATTTCGACAAAGGAATACCATTCTCTAGACAAACTCTTTTAATAGCAGCCTCACGAGAACGATTAGCATCGTTACTGTTGTTCTGGACTAAGTTAAACCAATTTTGCTTCAATTGCTGATACTTTGAGTTACGAGTAGATGATTCTTCTTCCTTAGCAGCCAAGCGAGTTTCTAGCTCTGAAACTCTCTTTTGATATTCCTTATCTTTCTCTGTGAAGCATCAACAAAAGAGTTAAGATAACAGATAATTATTCTTAAAAAATATGACTGAAGATCGAAGAACAACAAATGACCTTCATAATTGGAAATAATGTCTGCGACCAGTGTAGAATGCTCAGTGTGAAGACTAACATTTACACCTAGATTATTTCTAGCATCGTTCAAAACCCTATCAGCCCAGTTAAACTCAACTTCACTTTCTATAATGAGTTGAGATCGAATTAAATTTCTTTCCTCAATAAGAATGTCTCTCTCACGACAAGCTGAATCACGTTTTATCTTAACCTCAATAATGGATTCTTGAAATTGTTCTAGTACTTTCGCACCCCTAAGGGCGACTTCATCTTTCTCAATGATAAGTTTGTTCTTCTTCGCCTCCAATACTTGAATTGCTTCTCTTTCCTCATAAAAACGTCGTTTAAAATTATTGGCAGCGGATAATGCATTTTTATGGCGTTCTCTAAGGATAATATATTTTAATCTTAATTCTTCCAAGCTAAGATTTTCAAATCCTCGAGTAGGATAATTATTTAAAGAGGAATTGAGGTGTTCTAAAAGAGTTTCAACATCGGGAAGGTTAGCCACTTCATCTGAAAGGTCATACAGGTCTGCGAAGACAGTTAAGTAAGAAGTGCGAACGATCGCATAAAAGAAAAGGAGTGAGAAAATATAAGTTGCATACTAATGAGTTCCTTGTTTCTTTCTCGAGCTTGGAGAACCAATTGAGAATTAGTTAAATTCTCATTTTTGAGTTTTGTATTCTCGCCTGTAAGATTCGCATTCACATCCGAAAGAATACATTTCTCATGTTTCAGTTTGGCATTCTCATCCTGCAACCTGCAAAGTTTTCTTTCATTGTCTAAATAAATGGCATAAGATATGCGGGCACTCTGGGAAAATAAAAGCATCATAAGTAAAAGAAGGAATAATAAGGAAAGGATAAAAGGAAAATGTTGCAGAATATTACCAAGCCATTCATCGCAACTTGAAAATCTGGGTTTATCACAGAGGCAGCTCCACGAAGAGATCGATCCCCCCAATCAGAAGCAGTACAGATCCTTGAGACCATCTTGAAGGCACGATCCATTTAATCATCCCCAAGAGTAGCAAGAGCATCTCCATAAAAAGATCAGACAACTTCTTTCGATACGAATCAACGATACCTCTTCCTCATAAACAAAAGTATCTCTATCTGGAGATTATGAACTTGAAGAAGATTCATACCTCACACGCTTTCTAGAGATATTATCTTTTAACGAGGTTTTCTTGGATTCAGATTTTGATGCGCGTTTCTTAGGAGTGCTCTTTTTTTTGCCTAAAGTTTTGTCGTTCAAAGGATTCACCTACGCAAATAATCAAGATAAGAAACAGAGGCAACAATATTGTTAAAAATAGAAAGTGTGTTTCTTACTTCCTTATTCTGCGAAGATGATACTTTGCGCGAAGTACTGACCTTTTTGGCATCCTACGAAAGAGAAGAAATAAGATATAAGAAGCAAAGTTACGAGAATTTACAAATTGAATTAAGAGGATCACATACCACTACTTTCTTTTCCTCATTTTCGAATAATTTAAATCCCCAAGGTTGGTAAAGAGGAAAATCTTCAGGCAGAGGATTGTCAGAACCATCCGTAGCTTTACCAGATACAAAGGATCCTTCCAAGATAACAGGGAAATTAAGCCAACTAGAATCATTGGATCTGCGAGCAGCACGATTAGAGTTTGAATTCCAATCAACGTCTCGCATAATTTTTTCATCTTCAGTGATACCATCTACTCTCCTTATGCGAACAACCCACTTAGTCACGTTACTTTTCATAATAGCGATGTAATAATTCTTAAAGAAATTACCAAGAGTATACTCAGCAGGATCTATAATTTTATCACGATGATCCTCTTTTCGCACTTCATCAGGATAAGAATTTCCAAGACCAGCTGCGCGACGAGCATACTCTAATGGTATCCTGATAGCATCACCACTCAACTGAAATATTCCTCGTGCGAATCTTTCATCAGCAAGAATTCTATAGAAAAGAGAAATCTCAGGATTATATAATGGAATTGGTAGAAATTGAAGTTGACCTAACGAAACGATGATTTTTCGGTTATTCCATTGCTCAGATTTGATTAGATCAAGATTAAGTTTGGATGCGAAATTACATGAAGGAGGAAGAGAGAGTTCATAACCCCTCTGATTGAAGTCAGTTTTCACTCTGTTAAATTCGATCTCCATCTTTTTACCAGCAGGAGTCATTAAAGAATGGGAATGAAGAATATAAATTTGCAGAGAAGGTGAAGAAGAATGAAGGAAATAAAAGGAGTAAGATAGAAGCGAATATATAGGAAAGAGCGACCCGCTTTTCAAGATTTATTCTCATTAATGCGAAGAAATGAACGGATAAAAACATACGGTTAAAAGGGACGTGTCAAAAGATGAGTGGTTAAAGGACACGCGTACATAAGGAGAGCTTGAAATATGGAAAATTGTCGGCAAAGTAAAATGAAAAAAAGACAAGCATGTGCGATTTGCAAGAGGATAATTTCTCATATCGCTCACTCCGAAGAATAAGCAACATGAGAAGAGGCAAATGTAGGAGTTAAATATCGCACACGTTAATAACTACGCGAAATAAAGAATACAACCTAAGCGAAGGGCGTCGCACACAGCAAAGTTGAGATGATGTCAGCAAAGTCACGAGTAAAGTGTGAATAATCATGCGAAGAAGTATGCTATGCGAAGATGAGCAATTGTATATGAGCGAATATGTCGCATAGTGATCCCGAAAATGATGGGATTCGTAGCTGTCATCCATTATATAAAATCATATATAAAGGAGAGAGGGTCATTGTTTCTAGGAGGATTCTAGGACAAGTCTTGGAAAAGAAATAGAAAAAGAGAGAAAATGAGCTTAGGATTCAAGTAGATTTGTTGTAATACTTGAATCCGTTTTGTAAACATTCTTAATTTTTAATTAATAAAACAAGAATTCATGATGATCACCTAGAGATTGAATCGGTTATCGTGGAGTGTAGGTGTAAGATTTCTTACAACTACAACACTGCCATGGGTGTGGATGGTTTTTGGAACCATAGTGCTAGTAGCTTTCATTACCACTCCCTCTCAAGTCTCCATCAATTAGTGATACCTAGGAAGGAACAGTCACATGGAACAAAAGGAAGAGCGACTAATGCTAATTACCTCATCCGATGTTCATGTGCATTTATGATTCAAAAATAATTCAGAACTGGAAATCTTTTGTACAATACGACAAGATTGGAAATTTAATTTACCACTAAGAATTACAATAGAGTGGTAGATGGATAAAATAATCTCATCAGGTTTAACCGAGCCAAAAAATAATTAAATAAAGTAATGCCAATAACATTACCTCATTTACTAGGTTACGAAAAGGGGTTCTACAAAAAGAAATCAAGGTAATAAATAGTAGAGAACACAGAGCATTTGATTTTAAAGTTTTTAAAAGCTCATTTTCCCTAGCTTTTAAAAGTTAGGTGAAAATCAATATATTTTCCAACCAAACATGAATGTAAAAAAATATTAGGTAATAAAGATGTTTAAACTTTGAAATGCTGTTGCAAAATAAAAATAGAATATGTCGATCAGATAGCTACTATTTTGTCCAGCTCCTAGTTAGCAATTCGCGATTCGGCAAACGTACGGAACGACAAACGTACGAGTACTATACGATTTTGTAAAATCCAAATTCGGTCCAAAACTCGGTCAACGGAACGTGATTCGTCAGTAATTCGAAACGGCATACGTACGTGTATATTTTGATTTATAAATGTGAGTTCGGCTCTGAAAATTCGGTATCTATATATAATAAATAATTAGTATTTATAAGATCATAGACTAATTTTTATGCATACGTGGGAGTTATTTAAAGAAAAAATAAACTTAATATGATGATATTAATAATATATACAACATTAGTCATCAAAGAGGACGTGGTATAGTGGTTTAGATCTCTCTCACCTTCACCTTCAAATCTCTTCTGTCATTTTTGTTTCATAAAAATTACAACAACGTCTAATATTGGGCCGTGTATGCTTGGGAGGCAGTAAAGCCCAAAAAATAGGACCTTTGAAAACATAAAAGCTAAAGAATTTCTGGCGAATTAAGCGGACGTATCATTCGGGATACGTAAAGTTCGTGAACGATTCGCGAATAATCCGGAAATGCCACATAATACACGTCTTGGGTTCAGAGTTGCAAACGTACGCGAATAAAACGGAAAAATTCGCGATACGCAAAAGTTCCCGAATAAAACGTATGCTCAACTATGTGAACTGACATTTTTTACTGCTGTATTAACGATTAAAAAAAAAGTTGTACTCCATCGTCACAACAACAATTAAGATATTACAACTCTTGGAGTAGTTGCAATGGAACTAGAGCTGGCAAACGGGAGGGTCGGAGATGGCTTGTTACGGGTTATACGGGTTCGGGTTAACACTGGCTAAAACCTGCGGGTTGATATTCTTCACGGCTGGTCATTTTTTCAACCCGCGCCCGTACACATGTAAAGCTTGCGGGTTCACGGGTTGGCTGGTTTCTGGTGAGTCAAATCGCCAGAAACCGATTTGACAGAGTTTTCTCTGAATTCTGGTCTATATCCTGCCACATTCAGGCCATCTAAAGCTCCTTCTCTGTAACCTAACATCCATCTAATTCATTTGATGTTTCGATTCAATTCAACCAACAGATTTAACGGTCACCGTGTCACTCCAAAATTTAAAAATATAATGAAAGGGTCGAGAAAATTGCAAAACTTAACAATAAATTGAAGATGATATTCAGTTATCTACCATACACATTATTATCTTGAATACATGAAACTAGCCTGAAGCATGCAGTACATCAACATTTTATGCTCCATTGTTGAATTTAATATACACAATTTAAGTCTTAACAACCGGATTCCCAGAACCCAGTCATGGATAGTACTCAACAAAGAAACAACAAGCAAGGAATTTCACTAAATAAACCCCCACTTTGTTCTTTCAAGGTAACACTAGTCACTAGGTGTTGCCAAACAAAGCATACAATCAGTAAAGATGAATGGAAATGTAAAGAACCAACTGTAGCCAAGCGCAAATTAAAATAAAACCTAACATTGGAATCATGGCTACTGGCTTTGATACAATTGCTTGCAATAAACACAATCACATAAATAAGCAAATCCCTAGTTAAAACCACATAGTTTGAGCATGCTGCGCATAAATCTCAACACAATCACATAAATCAGTCAAGTGCTAATCAAAACATCCATCCAAATCAAAACTCATCCTTTAATTCCTCTATTCATAATTAATTTTACAATAATTAATTATGAAATCAAAGAATCCTAAATTAATTTTTTCTTTGCGTCTGAACTCTGAATCACCTCGTTGATCAGCTTGTGAAGGAAACTTAGCAGCAACAGCAACAGAAACTTAATCAAAAGCAGGAGTGATGGAGGTGGTGAGGACTGAGAACTGAGAAGGGAGGCGCAGCCGCGGCCGCAGGAGAAGACGGTGGGGATAAAAAAGAAAAGAAATAGGAAGAAGAAGAATGAAACGATCTGTCTAGGGTTTTAGTGCTTTTATAGGTTTAACGTAAGGATAGGATTAAGTATTAACCCAGTCCTACATAATCCAACGGTGAAAATTAAATGTAATTTATTAATTATTACTGTACATGGGTTTACGGGTTTACCTGCGGGTTTACAGGTCGGGCACGGGTTAACCCGTTTACTAACAAGCTGTCATTTCTCTAACCCTAATCCGGCTTGTTTATAACCCAGCCAAATCGGATTAGGGTTTTCACGAGCCGGGTATGGTTTTATCCGCGAGTTTCGGCTTGTTTGCCAGCTCTAAATGGAACACTCAAATAGCAAAATTGAGCATTTTAAGTCTCCACTATGGAATGATCAAATTGGCAGATAGGATGAGTAAATTCTTAGTTTCAAGGGTTTGCTATTCTCGGTCATCTCAATATTTTTAGCCATGATGCATATGAATAGCCCTAATGAGCTACATTTCCAATCTGGAAAACTACAACCAAGATAACTTAGTAAAGTTATGGTTGATTTGGATCAAGCTCAAACCAAATACATTAAAGCTCCAATTTTCTTGCCCATTTCATAGATTCCAGATATGCTTACCAATCAAAGTTCAACATATATTAAGCGCATATTGTGTCACCCAAAAGATGCATTAAATTATTGAGCACCATATTAAAAGGAAGTAAATGCAATGAAATTAATTCACAAAATTGATTATAAAGACCAAAATCAACAATTCCTGGGTGAAAAAGACTTGTACATTTTGATATTGTTCAAATGGACAAAAATTTAAAATATACTGTTTAAATGGACAAAAATATAAAAATAGTCAGGATGTAACCAATTTCATCCTACCCATTTTCCAATATTTTTTCTTATTTTTAATTTATATTAGGATGCATCCAGTTTCATCCTTGCTATTTTTTAAGTTTAAGCCGCGATAAATCCAGTTTCATCCTTGCTATTTTTTTTGTGTCCATTTCACCCATACTAATTTTTACTCGTCCATTTGAACCATGTTTTAAATTTTTTTTGGACAAATGACCCATTTTCTGAAATTAATTATACTTACCAGATTCGGTTTTATGAAACGAAGAAAATAAAGGAATCATTTAGTTAATTCCATTTAGATTCTTGTTGATTTTTGCTTGATAACGTTAGCCGTTAATATAGAGAGTGATCATTGTCACGATATCTCAATTATAGAATTGAAAAGATTTTTCTTGAGGTCGAATTCAGAATCCTGGATAATTCATGTTACCAGTTATTGTTGGAATATTGTGTTCGTGTATCAACAACCAAGGTGATCGTGCAGTTCACATGAAGAGAAGACTAAGTACGTGTATATGAAGAAAGACTAAGTCTAGTAATATATATATATATATATATATATATAATCTAACTACCGTAAACTCCACTTAAAATAAGTGAAGAAGAGTCAAAGCATCCAAAATATGTGGATCTGTTAATCATGTAGTTGGTCATAGTTTAATCTCTTATCACTATATAATAAGAGAACCTTATGTAACTGTAATTATCCCAGAATTATCAAACTCCGGCGATCAATCAAATTCACCCTTCGGGGTTCTATCAATGGACGTAGGCGTTAGTGCCGAACCACTTTAAACATTGTCTTCTTTGATTTCTGTTTTCCGATCTATGAACCCTCGATACCCATAATTTATTATGGTATCAGAGCGGGGAGATCCGCTCAAATCGCTTCCGCAACAAAGTTAAAAGTTTTTTTCTTCGTATGAACAGACATTTTTTTTCTTTTCTTTGTCAATCTAAAATAATCAATGCTTTTGCTGCTCTCAAGCAATCAACAGTGAGAGTTTGGTCATGATCTTGCATATAAGGTCGTGTGTTCTAGCACAAAAGATATTTTTCATCAAGTTTATTTTTTGGTGCTATCTTATTTGCAAACTATTGATCGCATCAATATATGCTTTCATGTCTGTGCAATAATATCTAAATGAATTGATTTATTGCTTCCCATCTATTCCATGACTAATGGGAATTCATTAACTCACCAAGCCAGATGAGTCATACAACTTCTTTTTTGGTTGTTTCTTCAAGAAGTAAGTCGTTTTACTTTTACTTTTGTTACGGGTCACGGTTGTTATCATACGACTCTGTCCTGCTCATGTCCCATATATTTTGGGATATATTCATCACAGTCTATTCTATATGGATTTTCCCAGAACATTTCGAAATCAGTTTTCATTCAAGAAAACTCTCATTACCCGAGATTTTTACCATGGGTATCGAACATAACCCTAGGTTGTTTCGTTTTCTGTCAACACCTAAGGGGTTTCTTCCTCTAAACGAGGTTTTCTATTCAGTAGTTCGACATGATCTTGTTGAACTTTTTGGAAATAGTTTATTTACTAATTATTCAATCATCTACGGGTATATTCGTTCTTATTTGAATTTATTGTTCGTATGTTTAATCTCTGATCTTTGCAGTTAAGTAGGAAACACAATGGTTCTCCCTGTCACCGCATCAGATCATCTTTTTGCTTCATCAACAGTATTTTTAATTTGTTCTTCATTTTTTTTTATTCGTTTCATATTAAGAGTATCCAAATCAATTCCGAAAATGGAAAACATTTTCGAACTTCTTACCTTTTCTGGTAATCAAAATATTTGTGGAATATATTCCACATCTTCACAAGCCAGCAAGTTGGACTATCATAGATTGGTAGTTATTTTTTTTTTGCTTTTCTGTATTGCAATTTCACAGTAGCAATTACTTTTCTTTCCATTCATGGTGTTCCACCATCCATCAACAGTGGTTCGAGTCTACAACCACTGCAATAATTATTGTTGGTCAATGAAAGATTGTGTTCCCATCGAGAAAGCAATCTTTATCTCACTCATTCAAGTATAGCACTCTATGGGGTTTTTCAGATATCCTCACAGAAGCATTGGTATTGAAATATCATTTGCATAATTGCATCACAAACTTTTTTTTTAACAAGGTTAATTCATGTATTCTTCTGTATCATTTTGATAAGGTATCAATCATATATATTTTGCTTATAGAAAATCATAAATTCTCTTTTCCTTCTTTTCTGAGAATTTATTTCCGAAAATATCTCTGATTTTCGAGAATATCCTGCCAATATATGGTAGTCTCTTTTCCTTCGTTTGGTAATCTATTTTATACCAAGATTTTCTCTAGTTTTCTGATCTCATTTACAACAGTGTTTTTCATTCACGAAAACTCGCGTACCCAGATGTAAATATGTGTTTCTCAATACGGTCAATTCTTATACAAAACAATTTGATCGTTTCATCCAGCCAATATTTTCAACCCTAAGGGACAAGACTTTATGTGCTGCGGTTTTGAAGATCTATTTGTTGTTTCTGTACCTTTGTTCAAGTGTCAATCTCCGTGATTGGAGATCGAAGTTCAACCTACATAGTTTTGGGTTACAAAGTTCTATTCCAGAGATTTTTCAAGTTGTACACTTCAGAAAACTTCCGTGTTCAACTTGAGGGGGGTGTTGGAATATTGTGTTCGTGTATCAACAACCAAGATGATCGTGCAGTTCACATGAAGAGAAGACTAAGTACGTTCATATGAAGAAAGACTAAGTCTACTAATATATATATGTAATCTAACTAGCGTAGACTCCACTTAAGATAAGTGAAGAAGAGTCAAAGCATCCAAAATATGTGGATCTGTTAATCATATAGTTGGTCATAGTTTAATCTCTTATCACTCTATAAATAAGAGAACCTTATGTAACTGTAATTATCCCAGAATTATCAAACTCTGGAGATCAATCAAATTCACCCTTCGGGGTTCTATCAATGGACGTAGGCGTTAGTGCCGAACCACTTTAAACATTGTTTTTTTTTATTTCTGTTTTCCGATCTATGAACCCTCGATACCCACAATTTATTAGTTACCACCTCTCTTGGTCCTCTCCCCATAAGAAAATATATAATTTTTAGTCTCGCATGACCATACACGTGAAGATCATGTGGTAGTTTTGGTTGTTAGGAATCTCACTTATGTGTGTAATACATGTCCACATTAAAATATACAATGGGTCGTATTTTCATGACAGTTATCTTGGTAAATAGTTAAACAATTTTTTTCCTGGTGATGGTCATGTAGGCTTTTTCAAAAAATTATGGGGGAATGGGTGCTTGTTGAGACGCCGGAGGAAATTGAATTAACTCGGTATCGGTCGGAGTCATTCGATGAATTCAGTAGATAAATATAGTTTGAAGATTAATATGTTTTGTGCTCCAATGAAAGAATAGGCGAAAGTCGACACCCACATCCAACACTCAAAAAGATAAACCGAAGTATACGCCAACATTTTGTAAAGGTGTAAAGTGTTAAAAAATCAACTGATGATATTAAAATTTGTGAGTTTTCCACGATTTTCTTTTTTCATTTGAACAAAAAAAATTAAAATAAATTAAATTATGTGCGAACGACGAACGTCCTAAACTTTATCAGGTTGATTTTGATCACATTTATGTATCGTCTTCCTTGACAAGTGTTGAAAGTCTAGATATTTTTAACAATTTTATGTTTACTTTAAAACATCCCGGCAAAAACTCCCATGAGAGACAACTTTAACACGGTCCGTGCTAAACTCCTGGTGGGGTCCCCGGAGTACTTTCTTCTGGGATATATTACTGGGATTTTTCACGGTCAACGTAGAATCACCCTACTATGTTAGGTTCCATGAGAGCTTCCAAAACGCCCAAGAGGCCAAGACCATACCACTTCCGTATTATAATTTAATTAGTGATTTGAATTTTCGAAATCTGCATTGATGCTTAAAATCTGTTGTCATGACCAAAAATCTGTTCGGAGACTTATAATCTGTTATGTGCCATTACTTTATTCATGTGAAGAATAATTGCCTGTGTTTACCTGAAATCTCAACACAAATTTGGTTAAAAAGACCAAAGTCAACAATTTCTGGGTGAAATGGACAGTTAGATTTTGATACTGTTTAAATGGATAAAAATATAAAAGTAGGCAGGATGTAACCAGTTTCATCGTGCCCATTTTCAAATATTTTTTCTTATTTTTAATTTACACAGGATGTATCCAATTTCATCCTTGCTATTTTTTAAATTTAAGCTAGGATGAAACCAGTTCCATCCTTACTATTTTTTTTTGGCCATTTCACCCAAACTATTTTTTACTCGTACATTTGAACCGTGATTTAAAAATATTTGGACAAATGACCCATTTCCCGAAATCTCAATGACTATAAAATTACTTAATGTCCCATGATCTCTGACCCAAAATTTGTTTAGTGATTCAAAATCTTTCCCATGATCCAAATTTTTTTTAGTGATTCAAATTTTTTCTCATGGACTAAAATTTGTATTGGTGAACAAAATCTTAACTACGACTAGTCTAAAGTGTTACCTTAAATTTGCACATTGGCCTAGATTTTGCATAGTGGTTTATAATTTGTCTCGGGATTCACAACCTACCGCATGACCAAATACGAATCATAATCAACATACATAACAATATCTCCCTATGATCTAAAACTCTTTTTCTTACTCGGTCAACAAAAATAGAATAAAAAAGCGAAACTGTACAGGACTAGGCTAAATTAGCGCTAAGCTAAAAGGCTACACGCTAATAGAACCTATTTAAAACGAAAGTAAACCTCTCCAGGCCATTCAACAGAATGAATAAAGTCTGGCCTACCCTCATAAAACTCATAAATGTCCTCAGCCAACAAACAAGCTTGTTTGGCCGATTCATCAGCTGAAAAGTTTCCCTCTCTGTAGCTATGAACATAAAAAATATTGTTGTAAAAACTCTTCGCCATTCCCCACTTCTGCATTAGCTGCCACGGCAACTCTCCTTTTTGAAGAGCAAAAATGCAACTCATCGAATCCGATCTGACGCAAAGATTATTGACATTCCATCTTTTAGCATAAACTGCACCGTAGATAACCGCACAAACTTCCGCATAGAAGTTGGTCTGCCAACCCAGCCCAACGCACAAAACTCGCAAAACTTCCGAGTTAGAATCACGAAAGACAATACCAGACCCAGCTTGGCCCGGGTTGCCAAGTGATGCACCATCACAACAGATCATAAGCTCACCTGGATTAGGTGGCGTCCAAGTAGCTTCAATTGGAACTAAGTGTTTGCAAGACCTATGCTTCACTCGAAAGAAATTCAAAATTCGCAAATCATCTAAGGCATTATACATGTGGCCCTTCATTCTAATTGAGTTATCACGAATTACCTGATGAACCCGTCCCTTAAATTCAAGCCATCGGACCCGCATGTTCTCATAATAAGCCTTGTTGCGCAACTTCCATAATTCCGTAACCATTGCTAGATTTGCAACAAGCCATAGATCCTTTATCATCCTACTCCGCCCTTTTGCAACCTTGTAAGAGGCCACAAGATCTTCTTTCGGTTGAAGATTAAAAATATCAGCTGCCCAATTCCAAATCTTCTTAGCAATTTTGCAATGCCAAGTAATATGGCTGACATCTTCACAATCCTCCCTGCACAAGCGACAGATAGAAGGCATCTCCCTACCTGTCTTCCTCATAATATTATCATCAGTAGCACAACATTTCTTATGAAATAGCTTCCAGTACTGAACACTTAAAGTAGGATGCACAACACTTCTCGAGAATAAAGCTGCAGCTGGCGAAATTTCTGCAGGCCCCCTGATGGCAGCCTTAGCCGACTTAACAGAAAACACGCCCTTGCTGTCCAAGTCCCAAATTTTGTAATCATCTCCACCACCAATAAGAGGCAAGTTATCAATATCAATATTGCATCTTATCATCAATTCCTTAGTCTTTGGAGGAATAACCCATGAGCCATCAACAATAATATCACTAACCTTGGCCTTAAAATCATTAGGGCCTTTTTTAGTGATGCCAAGTCTTTCCGCAATTGAAAAATCATCACACCAATTATCAAAAAATAAGGAAGTATTAGCATTATTACCTATAATTGAGCGTGTATGCCTTTGCACAAAATTATGCACCAATATGATTCCTGGAAAAATCGAAGAACCCAATTTATAATCAATCAAGTTGTCATTAACCTTGAAATACTTTGCTTTCAAGAATCTTGCCCAAGTCTTATCCGAGTCACGAATCGAAACCCACAACTTCATAAGCATGGCCCTATTAACATCAATCAATTTCTTAAGACCAAGTCCACCTTCACGCCTAGAACGACAAAGATCATCATAAAGAACCGTAAAGTGTTTACGCTTCTCAGCATCACCAGACCAAAAGAAATTTCGAATGGATCGTTCAACTGTCTTGATAGCCGTGCAAGGCCATTTATACACAGCCATGGAATGAAGCAAATAACTAGAAATCACTGATTTAATCAACACTAGCCGAGCCTGAAAGGACAAAAGCTTACCCTTCCAACCTGCCAGCTTATCCATAATCTTCTTCATTACTTGTCGAACATGAATATGACGCACAATACCAGGTTTTAATTGGATTCCCAAATATTTATCTGGGAATAATGCCCTTTCCATGCCCATAAAATTTGCAATAGCAACAACACGAGAATTTCTGTCTCCACCATAATAGAATTTGCTTTTGGCATAACTAACATATTGCCCAGAGGCAAGTTGATACATACCAAGCATCTCCTTCAAATGCTGCAAACTGTGAAGATTACCTTTACAGAAAATAAGAATATCATCCGCAAAGAGAAAGTGAGTTGGCGCCACACCTTTCTTGCTCACCATATGGTGCATACTTCTTGCTGCAAACAACTTAGAGAGATTGCGGCTCAAGACATCTTCAATAAGAACAAAAATCAAAGGTGAAAGAGGATCACCTTGACACAGCCCTCTAGTGATACTAAAAAAACCTTCAGGACTACCATTAATCATAATAGAAATCCCAGCGGAGTTAAGAATATTAAGCAGCCACGAGCACCATGCATCAGAAAAACCATATTGACGAAAAACTTCCACAACAAACTCCCAACTAACAGTGTCAAAAGCTTGGGCTATATCCAGTTTGAGGCCAACATTACCATGCTTCCTTTCCACACTAATATCATTGATCAGTTCCGACGCCAAAGCTATGTTTTCATGAATGTTTCTTCCCTTCATAAACGCCACTTGTTCTTCAGAAATCAATTTATTCAGCACTGAACCAAGTCTGGTAGCCATAATCTTTGTAATGATCTTGAAGAAGAAGTTGCTTAAACCAATTGGCCTATAATCCTTAATAACATCAGATTTATTATTCTTGGGGATTAGAACAATAAAACTAGAGTTAATGCCGTTAGGAATTTTCCGCATTGCCCAACAGTTTGCAATAGCATTAAAAAGATCTCTAGAAATAATGTTCCAACAGACTCTAAAGAAAGAACCTGTAAAACCATCAGGGCCAGGAGCAGAATCAGCGCCCAGATCAAAAACAGCTTCCTTAACTTCATCCAAAGATGGAATAGCATCCATAAAATCACTTTCAGCAGCGGAGATGCTTTCATGTTCATAATCAAACAACTTTGGATCAATGTGCACAGCTCCACCATTGAATTTTGCTCGGTAGTGATCGACAATGTAATCTTTTATTTCATCCTGCAAAAACAAAGTAGAGTTAGTAGAAATATTCAATTCAGAGATTGTGTTTTGGCTCCTCCTCATACGAATGGAGTTGTGGAAAAACCGAGTGTTTTGATCACCATCCTCCAACCAACTAGTTCTCGATTTTTGCTTAAGCATAACTGCCAGCTCAGTCCGCACCTCATCAACAGCTTTCCTAGCATCAGCAACTCTCAAAAATTGCAGCTCACAACTAACATTATGATCCAAAATATCATTCTCCTTATCAAGATTCAATTCCGCTTGCTTTAAGCGAAACCGAACATCTCCAAACACCGTTCTATTCCAAATCTTCAACGCATCTTTCAGTCTCCTCAGCTTATACGTGAAAACAAAAGGAGGCGCACCATCCAGCCTGGCACTCCAATTATCCTTTACAAAATCCAAAAAACAAGGGTGAGAAAGCCACATTTTCTGAATTCTAAAAGGGGCCCTATTTGGCCTTGGACTATCAAATGAAAAACCAAAAAGAGGGGAATGATCAGAGAAAATTCTTGGCATAGATTTACACCTCCAGTTAGCAAACTTATCATGCCAAGCATCATTAATAACATCCATATCATGTTTAGAAACAATTCTATGGATGCCACTCCGACAATTAGACCGAGTATATTTCTTCCCAATATCATCTGTTTCCACCAAACCATTGTCAGAGATCCAGCTTCGAAATTCATTCATAAAAATTTCTTTGATCGTCCTTCCACCCTTATTTTCATCTAAATGCAAAACACAATTAAAATCACCCAACACCAACCACGGAATGGAAATAATTCCCAGCCCCAGTTGCCGCCAAAGAGACCTCCTTGCCACCGCATCAGAAGAAGCATGCACAGCCTTGATATAATTATCAGAAAAAATCTAAAATGATAGCCTGTTTTGAAGAAGATAAAACATTCGTCCTTGGTAGAGAATTCCTCCAAAAGACCCAGATGTTACCTCTCTGACCATGCACCTCATTAGTGATAACATCTTCACAAAAATCAAGCAAATTTAAGTTCCTAACAAAACGTGTAGTGCAACGAACCTGCGGCTCCGCAATACAAATAACATCAGGATTGTGCAAGCGATATAACTCACTCAACTTGGCCCTTGCACCATCTTTAGCCAAGCCTTGATCATTCCAATAAAAGACACGCATTAATTAACTTTGTTCTTCGAAGGGCTTGCCGAACCCTGTCTGGAAGATTTTCCGTCTCGTGTTTGAACTTGACTAACATTTGCCACATTAATTGTCTTCTTATTAGGAACTCTTGATTTTTTCTTTTTGTCAGCCAATTCCTACTTCTCACGCTCATCTAGCTCTTTATCAGCAAGTAACTCCAAATTTCTTGCATCCTCTTCAACTATCTTGGAAGTGTTTGTTACTACCATATCCACCGCATCTGCAACTTCGTCATCAGTTTTAATAACTACATTATCAATTCCTTCGGTCCCAGTTTCAAACCTATTAGAAAGTGTTAAGTTCTCTAAAGATTTAGCTGGAGTAGATCTTCTTGAAGTTTTAGTGGCTTCACTAAAACTAGCTTCATCATGAGCATCCATAGGAGTCGGATTATTAACTGGGGAATCTTGCAAATCTAAAACCTTCTTCCTCAAATTCTCTATCCTTGTTTTAGCAATATCTTGTTGAATTTTGGCGACTTCAGCATCAGCCTCACGTTGCCTGGATGTCTCTTTCATGGCCTCATAATTCCTATAAGCTTCCATCTCTTGCATCTCCAAATTTGTATCATCCTCCTTGCACAAATTATCGTGCACAGTTTCCGCAAGTTCCGCACCAACACTACGCAAAACTGATTCAGCATCCTCATTGCGGACAAATTCTGCATCATCATTATGCATCCCAGGCAAAGCCTCACCACCATCAATGAGCTGCACGGAATGGACAACACTTTCATTGCGAACTCCAGCTAATGAAGTACCATCATTATGCGGCACGGACGATGCTGCACCATCATTATGCATCTCCGATTCATTACCATCTTCACCCAATTGTCCACCAGAACTATCACTATGCTCGGGAAAAATTGTGCGTTTACCAGTAGCCATCTCAAGAATTGAATTCTTCTTCTTCATAATTTTGGGATCATCTCCAGGCTTATTAGGTTGGTCTTTTTCCAAGATTGGAGTATCATCTGGCACGTTCTTCTTACCTTTAGGAATTCGTTCTTTTTGCCAGAAATTCTTAAGATCATCCATATCAGCTTCAATTGATTTTTTGATCTCAGGGTCAGTTTCTACATCAGCCTTGTCCTTCAAATCATCAAACTTTTTTGTTCTACAATCAGATTTTTTATGGCCGATAGATTTGCAGTAATCACAAAAACTTGGCCTGTTTAAAATTTCATAGTCTTGAACAAAGATTTCGTCATTCTCTTCACCATCAATCAAAATCCGTCCTAAAGGTTGATAGAAATCTATGTCAATCAAAGCAGCAGCAAAGTAACCATATTCATGGCGCAAAGTATGCGGATCAACAGAAACCGGCTTACCAAGCCCTCTTGCCATTCTAAAAATCGTCTCTTCATCCCAAAACTCCATTGGCAAAGCCGTGAAACGAACCCAAACTGCAGCTCTAGTAATCTTATCTTTCCCAGGATCAAACATAGGCGTCCATGGATGAATTTTAAGCTGCTTAAATCCTGTTGCAGATTTAATCTTCCACGGACCATCGTAGCTTACACGTTTTCGATCATCTTCACTGTCTAGCTTAAGAACAAAGTATCCCTTCTTCCATGGAATAAATTGAACCGAACCAGATAACTTCCATTGATTCAATAACTCTCTTTTAACATCTTCAAATTTTAGGGTTTTGAAAAATACCAAACGGCCAACCAAACTAAATCTCCGCACAGCCTTAATCCTTGCGTGAGTCTCTCGTAGGATCTTAATCAAAACATCATTGTTTGTTGTAGAACGAATTGGAGGATGAGAGAGTGTTTCAGCATCAATCCTTGATAAAACATGTGTTCTCTTCTTTAATATAGCCGCATAAGAGCCTTCCATATGCACGCCTTGATTGCCATCTTCATGCGGTTTCCTAAACGTGTTATGATTGTCGTCTTCCGTCGGATTCCTAAACGCGTTAGGATTGCCATCTTCGTGCTGCCTCCCAAACTCGGATGAATTAGGGTTCATAGCATTAGGGTTTGCAGCGTTATTCCTAGGGATATAGATACTTTTTGATCGAAATTGATTCCGTATCCTTTTAGATTGATTATCTTGACGATTGTTCAAAACAGGCGGATTATTGTCTTGATTTTGCGCCATTAGAGCGCAAAATCAAAAGAAATCTAAAGAACGCAAAAGAGAAAAGGGAGGGAGAGAAAACCGGAACTTCCCACGTGAAACCCTAGAGTTTTCGCTTTTAAAAAACGCGTTAGGATTGCCATCTTCGTGCTGCCTCCCAAACTCGGATGAATTCCCTATGATCTAAAACTCGCATTACACTATTAGGCCCTTGAATTCTATTTTATACTACCATACATGCATATCCAGGAAAATTGTTCAGTAGCCTTTGGCTATCAAGCTAGGTGAAATAAATTATCACTATTTATCTCAAGTATCACTTACTTTTATTAGATTATCTCACATCAAATTTTTTTTTTTAATTCTTTTTCCACAATAAAAATAAAAATCGGAAAATGGGTCATTTGTCGAAATATTTTTAAAACATGGTTCAAATGGACGAGTAAAAATTATTATGGGTGAAATGGACACCAAAAAAATAGGAAGGATGAAACTGGATTCATCCTGACTTAAACTTAAAAAATAGTAAGGATGAAACTAGATGCATCCTGATGTAAATTAAAAATAAGAAAAAGTATTTGAAAATGGGTAGGATGAAACTGTTTACATCCTAGCTATTTTTACATTTTTGTCCATTTAAACAGTATCAAAATCTAAATGTCCTTTTCATCCAGAAATTGTTGATTTTGGTCTTTTTAACCAATTGTGTGAATAAAAATTTCATTGAATGTGCTGACTAAGTAAGCAAAATATAGCCCAAGAGTAGTGAGAACTTATGCAAGCCCAACACCCAACTAAAAACATAAGATAGACTCTAAAAGATGAACGATTTTTTGGGGGCCATGGTTTTTTTGGGGGGACCATGGTTTTATTTTGGGTAAAGGCATTAGAAGTAATTTTAGGTCACCCCATATCTAGTTATTTATTTAATACCTAATCTACCCTCTTAATTAATTTTAGGTTATGATTAGTGAATGATTTAGTTAAAAACAATTAGTGAGATTAAATTAAAAGATGAGTTTATTATTAGTTGAGTAGAATTATTGAGAGAGTAGAGTTAGAGAAGATGAAGGAGAAAAACATGGAAAATAAAAATTTTTTCCAATTCACTAAGTTTGAGTATTCAAATGATGAAAACTCATCTGATTCTTCATCTCCATCCTCTCCTAGAATATTTGTTAATCTTCAAAATGATCCGGATTTGAACTGGATTTTGAACAGTTCAGTTACTTTATATGAAGAACAAGTAACCGAACTCATCTGAAGCTGTAGTTCGTTTGCCCCGTGAGATGAACAAGTAACCGAAATCATCTGAAAGTGTGGTTCGGTTACTTGTTCCAAACACGCAGGTTACCGAACTCTCAAATAATAGAATTTCTAGGAGTTACAACGTTATGTTCGGTTGGTTCTCAACGAACCGAACTTTGGTGTACAAAGTTCGACTGGTTCGCAAACAACATGCACTTTTGATTTAACCGAACTTTACGTAATATAACAGTATATAAGTTTACAAAGTTCGGTTCTTTCGCAAACTTGAACCTAATAGCTAACCAACCGAACTCTGAGTTCGGTTTCTGCGATAAAATTGTGAAGTTACCGAACTTAACAAACAAACAAAAATGTGAAGTTCCAGCGTCTATTGGCTAAGTTCGGTTACTTTGTAGTTTTAAAAGTTTTTGCGAACAAACCGAACTCTATTGGCTAAGTTCGGTTATTTTGGAACTCAACATAGTGGCCTCAACAACACAGTTCGGTTAGACTGGATTTGTTTTTTTTCGGTTCTAAGAGTGGAGTTCGGTTACTTTGTAGTTTTAATTTTTTTTGCGAAACAACCGAACAGAGAGTTCGGTGACTTAGTTTTAAATCCAATAGAACCGAACTTTTCTTCGTGTTCTTCATTTTCAAGAAGTTCGGTTAGTAAACTAGGGTTTTTTGGAAAATCGGCCTAACCGAACATGGCTCTGTAACTCCTATTAGAACCCTATTTTGATGATTTATATTCGATTGAAGCAATCAAAATCAAATTAAAGTGAAGGGTTTGTTGGAAAATACCTCCGGAGTGGTCCCATGGCAGAATCAGGTTGCGGCTGGCGTCTTTATACTAGATAAAATTATTATGTAACCGAACTTAATTGTGATTGCATTGATGTTGTTACATTTCTTAAATAGTCGGTGGTGGTAATCGGTGGTTGGTGGTTGTGATAATCGGAGGTGGTGGTGGTAATCGGTGACGGTGAGCGGTGGTGGTGGTGGTGGTGATAATCGGAGGTGGTGGTGGTGGTAATCGGCGGTGGTGGGCGGTGGTGGTGGGAGGAGGTGGTGGTTATATGTATAGGTGGTTATTAGGTTGGTTTTAAATTAAATTAGGTTAAGAGTAGGTTAGTCATTTCAACGTTTTAGGACACCTCTTATCACTATGGGAAGGTGGTCTAATAAAACCATGGTCCCCTCAAAAAAATCATGGTCCATAAAAAAATCATTCTAAAAGATTAAAAGATTACATGAAAAATTGTCCCCAATAGGACATTACCGTATCCAATAATACTCCTTTCAAATTAAGCATCCAAGTTTCTGAACTTGTTCCCATCGAAAATTGACTCTTCAAATATTCGTATCCGTCCAGATGGTCCAAGTGGGGTGCTGGAAGGACCTCCCACAAAACTTAACCAGTCGTTGAGAGGTTTTTCATTCTCCAACAACTCTTAATGACTAAGTAAATACAATCTACCTGTTCCAACTTACGTAGGACAAGAAGTAATTCCATATACCAGCAGATATACCTGCAGACGTTGGACAATGGAGAAGAAGATGAGTGGCGGATTCTCCATCCTTCTAGCATAGAAGACAAAACTTTGACCTTTGCAGTCCTGGTACCATAGGGAACCCACCAAGTTCAATTTTCTCACCGATAATACCCCTCTCGGTTCTAACCCCTTGGCCATGTGCACCATTTCGCTCCAAATAATGGATTTGAGGAGGGAAGGAAATTGGCAAAATCTAAGTCAATATTTGGTCAAACAAAAAATCTATTAAGAAGAAATAAATATTTATAAAATGCCAATCTCGCCCTTATTAACCTAACCGATCCTTATCTCCGGCCTCCCTCCCAAGAATCCATCGTTATTCATCTTCTTCTTGCAACCAAAACCCTAGATTTTCATAAAAGCAAGTATGATCACTATTTTAGGAAATCATGGGAGACACAACTTACGGGGCTGGCAAGATTTTTCTTTGCCTCCAAACTTGTATGATGACAAACAACTACATTAATCAATCATGAATCTCCATTGAAGAATATTGTTTTGGGAACTATGCTACACCATATTCTACGGCTCTAATCATGTTTCGTCTCTAAATAAGATTTGTATATCAGTGCATAAATCCAAAACCTGAGTCCTAACCCTTCCCGGATCTCTCTGTTCCTTTTCTTCGTGTTTTCATTTCAAACTTAACGATACATTATAGTGCGAGATCAGCAGACCACCATATGCTTGGATCAAATTCAAATACATAATTTATCTTTTGACGATGTACAGGTAGCTGGTATATATGTGCTTATATTAACGTCCATTTCTTTTCACAAAAACTGAAATCGTGAACTCGCAATTTACAGATTGTATTGCTGCATACCGTGTAATCCTATATATGAATAATAGCAGATATGCAAATATGAACCAGAATTTCGAACCTATAACATTGGATATCAAGGATATTATGGATATTTTAATGTTTTTTCAAAGGGTCAATCCCTCCTCCCAAATTTTGATTCCCTCCTCGTAATCCTTCCCTCCTCAAATCCATTGTTTCCCTTCTATTAACAACAGGACTCGTAAACTATTACTGTCTCTGCACTCTGTTTTCGCGTATGTTTTGGAAATCGTAAATTCAGGTCCAAAATAAAAATTTGTAAATCTTTCAAAACATAAAATTTGTAAATCATTTCTCTCGTGTAGCTTCAGGAACAAACTAAAAATGAGCTTAGAAATCCAAATTTATAATATTGGTCACGAAATGTAGTTTTTCTCTTGTTCACTCATTTAAAAAGATGTCTTTTAGGGGATTTTTGAAGTGTCGTATGATATGTGTCGATTTATATGTGTAGTTTTGCGTGCCACGAGATTTCCAAGCACATGAAAAGAGAAAATGGTTGTGGGCACCCCACTGAAAGAGACCACCGGACCGTGGTTAATTGCTCTTGGATCTCACCTGCTAGTAAAGGCAGCGGCAAGTTTTTGGCATGTAGCGGGATGAGTACTGCAAGTCCAAAGATACCCCACTTTTAATGTAAGTAGTTTTTCTAGAGTGAATTCAAAATCATGCCGGTCAACAGCTCAGCATGCAATGCTAGTAAGTGGAAGTTCAACTGCTAGATTTAAACCACAAAAAGGATTCAGACAAGATGATCCTTTGTCTCCTTTCATATTTATTTTAGTTACAAAAATATTCTCAAAAGTTATGAAGAATGTTGTGCAACTAAATATGATCTCTGATTCTCAATAAATTCCATTTAAATATCCCACTTACAATATGCAGATGATACCTTGGTCTTCTTAGATGCATCAGAAGAAGAAGCATAAAATTTAGTTCTTATTCTTCAAATTTTTGAAACAATCACAGGGCTGAAAGTGAACTTCAATAAAAGCTCAGTCATAAGTATAGATGTAGATCACAAGGTGGATGCAATTGAAGAAATTCTTCACTGCAAAGTTGAACAGTTACCCCTCAAGTATCTGGGCATGCCTATGGGAGCCAAATCAAGAAATATTGCCATTTGGGACTCAGTCATAGAGAAATTTCAGAAGAAATTAACATTCTGGAAAAGAAAAATTTTCTCTAAAGAGGGAAGGCTAGTCTTAATCAAAGCTACTCTTTCAAGTCTGCATGTTTATTACATGTCCATCTTTCAGCTCCATGTGTCTGTTGAAAAGAAGCTTAATCATATAATGAGAAACTTCTTATGGGGATCAACTTCAGAGAAAAAGAAGATAAACTGGGTGGCTTGGAAAAGAGCATGCAGAACAAAAAAATCTAGAGGTTTGGGCATTAGAAATCTAAGGCTCACAAACAAAGCTCTGTTGTCAAAATGGTCATGGAAACTTTCCAGAGAAACGAAACAGCCGTGGAGAAGAATCATTCAGGGAAAAATGAATACAACAAATGAAGCAAGATGGGTAAGAGAATCTACCAAATCACAAGGAAGAGGGCTGTGGAACAACATTCAAAAGCAAAGAGAGGTAGTGGAGCAAATTTCCAGGGTGCAAATCAATAAAGGTAATGCAGTTTCTATTTGAAATGATATTTGGTTTGGATCACAAACTCTAAGGCTCAGATTCCCATTAGTTTATAAAATGGCTTTGTACAAAAATGCTCCAGTAAGTGCAATGATTACAGCTAATACTTGAGATATAAAGATGAAAAGAAATCCAAATGATGGAGAACTCCCAGAGTTGTTAGAGTTATTCAGAGTATTGGAAACTCCACCTTTGCTAGAAGAAGACACGGAAGATGAACTGCTTTGCACAGTCTCAGGGGGTTTCAGCTCCAAAACCCGCTACAAATGGCTAGACCAATAGCTACCCACTCTGTCAGACGACTTTCCTTACTCATGCATATGGATTCAATATGTACCTCCAAAAGTCCAATTCTATATGGGGACAGCGGCTCACAACTATATTGCGGCAACATACAATTTACTCAGGAGAGGTTGTCAGATACAGAACCACTTGTGCTCTCTGTGCAATGAGCAGCCAGAAACAGTAGATCATCTTCTAATTCACTGCAATTATTCTCATAAAGTCTGGAGCTATTTCATAGGGGGCAACAACATAAAATTGGTACAAGCTGGGAATTTAACTATGCAGCTGCAGGCTTGGAAATTTAGGAGAGGGAGAAATAGAGGAAGAAAAGTATGGCAACTTCTAATTTTTGCTATATGCTGGGCCTTATGGATCGAAAGAAATTCAAAATGCTGACAGACACAGGCATAAAGCTGAAACTGAGACGATTTTAGAGATCAAACATCTCTTATACATCTGGGGAAGGATGGAAAAAATCTTTTAAGTTCATTACTTTCAGGGAACTCACAACTCATTGGAAAGTTGTCTTAGATAGCAGAGAACAAACTTTGTAATCTGTAAACTCTAAAATGGAGGCTCAATTTTTGGGTCTTATTACATTTTCTTATACATAAACCTTTTTAAGTCAAAAAGAAACAGGCAAGTCACCGACTCTCCCCCGGTGAAATGATTTGTCATATACTACAGATGTACAAACTCAGGCAAACTGAACACCGTGTGCTGTGACCTTACACGAAAAAGTGGTAGGGAAGTTTTATCCGTTGAGAATCTCACATTCACATAATTGTGTGTAGATATCCACAATTAAAATAACCTCGTGTTTTTAGGAGCCACTCAAAAGGATTTAGGGGCCAACAATAAAACAAAAAAGGTCACCCAAAGGAAAAATGTAGCCAGCCCTTATCTCGCGTAATTCGCAATGGCAAAATTACCCTTATATATTCGGAGGATATGATAACATTTTTATCCTCCGATTTCAATCGGAAGACAAAAATTTACCCAGGCTTCCGATTGTTGTCGGTGCAGTATTAGAATGATTTCTGTTTCATTTTTTCCATTTCTTTTTCATTTTTGAGTTGTTAGAGTTATAGAGAAGAAGGTGAAGGAAAAAAAGGAAAACCCATTTTATCACTACAAAAATGGATGGATATGAAGAAGAAGGTGAGAATCATGGCGAAGACGATTTGGGATATATGTTGAATGATCCAAACTTTTGTGGAGAGGAAAACCTAGACGACCCTTTCATGGAAGAAAATGGAGAATCGCCTGATATTGAAGCTAACGATGCATGTAAAACACAGGTATTGTGTTAAGAAACTCAAATACTCGATTTGCATGTGTTTGTGTGCTTTTGTAAACAAGAAATACCGATTATTGCATGCATTGAATGCCATGAACTACCCAGATTCGGTAGATAATTTCTCGAATAAACTTACAAATATAACACACTGAGTACCAAATATGTATATTCGGTAGTTCCAAGATAGTAGTTTACTGCCGAATATGAGAAAAAACCCCAAACTGGTTTTCTAAAAAAATCTACATTCGGTAGTTATGTAGAGTTATTTACCTCCGAATGGCCCCAAAAACGAATTCCTCAAAAATTTCAAAACTCAGTATTCTTATCCTTTACAATCGGTAATAGTTTAACATTATTTGACTGCCGAATATAACAGTGGCCTCAAAATAAAATTTCCGAAAACTTGAAAATCGGATGTTTATCGATTAAAGTTATCTCCCGGTTATTTATATTCGACTGTTTTACTATATATTTTAGATTCCGATTATATCATTTTTTGCACTCAGTAAACTGTGTACATTCATTTGCATAAATCGGGTGTCTTGGGTAACCGATAGGATTCCGAATATAGTATATTCGGCAGTTTGACTTATTTAATAACCTCCGATTATTGTATAATAATTTGTTGCTTTCATATGCAGGCCGTTGAAGAGTTTGTTGATGATTTCTATTTGAGGCCCGACACTTCCCTATACTATGCAAATGATTTGGTATACTCATTACTACTTATCTTTTTTTTTTCAAAATTTATATGTTAAATGGTTATGCTTATTAGATTTGTTTTGTTTTATGCACGTTTAGACATTTGGAAGTAAGAAGGAGGCAAAGGAATGGCTTATGAACAAGGCAAAAGATAACATGTGCGTGGTAGTTCAAAATAATCATGTTAGTGACACTCGATTTGAAATGATTTGTGAGCAAGGTGGGACGCGAAAGAGTCACGAGGGAAAGAATAGTAAGTACGTACGGAAGACGAATAGGAAATACCGAAGCAATACCAAGAAGATAGGATGCCCATTTAAGATTGTCTTCTATAAGCCCGATGGTATTAAAGGTAAAGAGTATAAAATGTATAAAGTTGATAACGGTTGTCACAACCATGATGATCCGTTGGATTTAGTTGGACATGTAATGGTTGCCAAGTTAAAACCACATCAAATGCAGACGGTGAGGTCTATGCGGATCCAAAAAGCGAGTGTGATCTTAAGTAAAATAAAGGCGGACGACCCCTACAACTTGTCTTCTTTGTCTACAATTAAGTCGGCCCTAGCTACGATTAAAAGGACTGAATGGGATGGTAGAAAGGTCATGCAACAATGGAGTGGTTAGCGGAGTTACACGGCTACACCTTGAGAAAGGAAGAAAAGGATGGTATAGTGGTTCGTATTTTCTTGGAACATCCAGAAATGATCCAATTGGCTCAATGCTTTCATCAAATTTTGTTGATAGATGCTACTTATAAGACAAACAAGTATAACATGCCGTTGTTGAACATTGCTTGCCATACTTCGGACAAAAACACGTTTAAGATTGCATGGGGTTTAATGGATCATGAGAACGATGTGAGTTTCATTTGGATGTTGGAGACGTTGAGGTCCATTTATAACGGTGATAATTTTCCAAGGGTTATTGTAACGGATAACGATCAATCCTTAATGCATGCAATAGCGGTAGTGTTTCCGGAAGCCCAAAACTTGCAATGTACGTGGCACATTCAATGCAATCTCAAAACCAATTGCCATCATCATTTCCAAGCTAAAATACCAAGGAAGGGTACCAAGAGGTCAAAGGAAGAGGATGAGCGCATTAGTAAATTAACCGTGGAAGAACGTAAGGAAGAGGATAGGTTATTTGAAGAAAAGTGGAAGGAGGATGGAATTATTTGGAAAATGTTCATGAAAGCATGGGACAAAATCGTTTGGTTGATGACCTAGGAAATTTACGAATGTAACTTGAAGAAATTTGAGGATGAATACGGCACGGACTACCCAAAACCGGTTGAGTATTGTAAAAAATAATGTTTAACGATTATGGAGAGGTTTGTGTTTGCATGGACATATGAATATCGTAACTTCAAGAACGAGGCGACAAGCATTGCGGAGGGGTCTCATGGTCGACTAAAGAAAATACTAATTGGTAGTCAAAATGGAGTTGTGTCGATCCAAGAAGCAATCCATGAATTCACCAATCGTGATCTCGTAAAGATTAGAAAATGTATGCAATTTAGTGTACACCAATTCCCGATGGAACATATTAAGGAAAAATTGCTTCTAAGGGGAGTTGTTCATAAAGTTTCAAGATGGGCAATAAATCGCATGATGAAAAATTGAAGTTATATAAAACTTATGATGACGAGAATACGGTTTGTGTTTGCAAGGATATGATAGGTATTGGACTCCCGTGTCGTCATAAGTTGGGTAGGTATGTTGAAGTGATTGACATCAATGATATTCATCCATTTTGGAAGCAATTAAATTTCACTCCGAACACCCGGGTAGTTGATGGTCCGTCTTTCTTGGAGTCGGAATTGTGTGCACGAATAGCCGCGCGTTACGCTACATCAAACGGAACCAAAAAGCAAATATTGATTCATAATTTGGAGGAAGCCCTTCACCCTTGTTTAAGGGAGGTTGATAAACCTATTAAGCAAAAGAACACCGGTAGGCCGAACACCGAAGTGTCGAGGACCATCCAAAGAAAAGAGTTGAAGGAGTATTTTTCTAATAAAAGAATATTGTCTAGGCACGAGCGTTCGGAAGCCGAATTTGAAGATGAGCCGGAACCAAAGAAAAGAGGTCGTCCAAGAAATGATCAAAGTGGACCAACCACCCGACAAGTAAGGCCAAAGATCTCTACAGAGCCTTCTCAAGTAAGTCAACCCAATGTTGTCGAAGAAGTTGTTGAGCAAATGAACGCCTCGCAACAAACCCAACCAATGGAAATTCTTACTATAAAAGAGGACAAAGGTACTCTTCGTTTCCCTAGAGATCTTAATGGAAGACCAAATCGATCCACATATAAAATATACAAAGAGTATTTGGAACAACTCCCTCCACTTATCATTCCATTTGTTTTGTCGACCGACGAGGTTAATGGGGATGGAAATTGTGGGTTTCACGTTGCTACGGAACAAATGGGTTACTTTAGAGAGGCGGATATCGAAGATGTCACCCAATACCAATATTTAAGAAATAAGATGGCGGTACAACTAGTGAAGTACAAGGGTTTTTATATGGATATGATGAGGCGAGGAGATAGATACGACAAAGAACAAGAGTTCAAAGACTTAGTTGCGCGTGTGAAGTGCCGAAAGGGATTGAAGACAATCGGATCCAAGTATTGGATGACAATACCTAAATTTGGATATCTCCTAGCGGACGTTTTGAATTGCGTGGTACATTTCTTTGTTCCTCCTATGTATGAACTTAGCATGACGTTTGCACCCACAAGAACGGCTTGCGACGAGTCGGTTAAAGATAGAAGAAACTTGCAAATTTTGAACTTGCAATAATCAGAAGTAAACTTAGTTACCCAAACTTCCGAATATGGGTTGTCTAACCTTCTATATTGTCCATTGGAACCACCTAGAGCCATGGCATGGTTTGTTTTGAACTTGTAATATTCAGAGGATAATTTTTTTTTTTGTAAAGTCCCGAATGTACGATGGCCCAAAAATCAGAATTTGGGAAAAACTGATACTTTTCAAATTTTAAACTTGCAATAATCGGAAGTAAACTTAGTTACCCAAACTTCCGAATATGGGTTGTCTAACCTTCTATATTGGCCCTTGAAACCACCTAGAGCCATGGCATGGGTTGTTTTGAACTTGTATTATTCGGAGGATAATTTTTTTTTGTAAAGTCCCGAATGTACGATGGCCCAAAAATCAGAATTTGGGAAAAACTGATACTTTTCAAATTTTGAACTTGCAATAATCGGAAGTAAACTTAGTTACCCAAACTTCCGAATATGGGTTGTCTAACCTTCTATATTGTCCCTTGGAACCACCTAGAGCCATGGCATGGTTTGTTTTGAACTTGTAATATTCGGAGGATAATTTTTTTTTGTAAAGTCCCGAATGTACGATGGCCCAAAAATCAGAATTTGGGAAAAACTTATACTTTTCAAATTTTGAACTTGCAATAATCGGAAGTAAACTTAGTTACCCAAACTTCCGAATATGGGTTGTCTAACCTTCTATATTGGCCCTTGGAACCACCTAGAGCCATGGCATGGTTTGTTTTGAACTTGTAATATTCGGAGAATAATCTTTTTTTGTAAAGTCCCGAATGTACGATGGCCCAAAAATCAGAATTTGAGAAAAACTGATACTTTTCAAATTTTGAACTTGCAATAATCGGAAGTAAACTTAGTTACCCAAACTTCTGAATATGGTTGTCTAACCTTCTATATTAGCCCTTGGAACCACCTAGAGCCATGGCATGGTTTGTTTTGAAATTCTAATATTCGGAGGATAATTTTTTTTTGTAAAGTCCCGAATGTACGATTGCCCAAAAATCAGAATTTGGGAAAAACTGATACTTTTCAAATTTTGAACTTGCAATAATCGGAAGTAAACTTAGTTACCCAAACTTCCGAATGTACAACACAAATCATTGTCATTTATCTGCTCTTCTTTACTTTACGACCGTGACTACCTCCCAGTCCTGCACGACCACGGGTTTGAGCACCTTCAGTTGGAGCACCTTCAGCGCTCGATGAAGCTCGAGTTCTTTTACCCGTCTTTGATACTGCCACCTTGGGCGGATGCCTCTTCGTGACTTTCTCCCCAAACTGGGCAGCATAATCTTCGTTATCCATATTATCAACTAGTCTCTAGCCTCTTTGATCTTCTCAGCTGGCATGGGATCTCCGCTCTTCAGGCATGCAGTTAACATTTTGGAAACACGCTTGAACCTATTCACCTGTTTTTTATACGTAATGACATAACATCAAACGGTAATTACCTAAGATTTATAGGAAAAAAAAAAAATATAAAAACAAAAAGAACACGCACCAGTCTATCATAACCAGCTGGTTTGTCTTTGATGATACAATTATAACTTGAACCCGCCGCAGTAGTGTTGGATTTGATTTCACGGATAACCAAAGGATGTGATACCTTGTTATACCAACTCATATAGTCTGGAGAATTTTCATCACCTCGGGTGGTTCGTCTACCAGTGTCGATAATGAAGTCATTCCTCTTATCCCAGTTATCAAGAACAGTAGGTGGGCCTGTGTGAACAATCGTGAGATTGTCACCACTAGAAGAGCACAACTCCAACTCCAATTTGTAGTAATCCCCCATTTTCTCCACAGGTTGATGTTGTATATACCCGTGTTGTCGCATCACCCTAGAGGGGTTATACATCACATATCCTGTGGGGTGCCACAATGGTCCAAAATAAAGGGACAAGTCCGACCGAACATTTATATGCCCACTGGCTCGATCTTCCTTGTATGGATCAAAGCATACGTCCGAGGCCTTCAATTGGTCCAAAATCTCCCTCATGCGAATCAACTGCTGCTCTTTTTCCTAGAACGGTTGTCTTCAAATATATACTTTGTTCCTCTAGGAGTACCTTTGCACCACCCCGGGTTCTCTCCGGCCAACTTCAGGATAGGGAAGTGGTCATAGATCCATGCCTATATACATAAGAAACCAAGTTTTAGTAAATAGATTGTGTATATTCGGTAGTAATTTCCAAACATTATTTCCGATTATATTAATCGGAAATAAAACTGAGTACCTATCCACCGAATACCAACATTCGGAAATAGATGGATCATTTCCTAACGAATATGCGTCATTTGGAGTTCAGTAACCTATAGTTTTTCTGGCCTGTATATTCGGTAGTAATATCAAAAGAATATTTCCGATATATATAATCGAAAATAAAATAAGTACCTAGCCACCGAATAACCAACATTCGGAAAAGAGATGGATCATTTCCTACCGAATATGCGTCATTTGGAGTTCAGTAACCTATAGTTTTTCTGGCCTGTATATTCGGTTCTAATATCAAAAGAATATTTCCGATTATATAATCGGAAAAAAACTAAGTACCTAGCCACCGAATAACCAACATTCGGAAAAGAGATGGATCATTTCCTACCGAATATGCGTCATTTGGAGTTCAGTAACCTATAGTTTTTCTGGCCTGTATATTCGGTTCTAATATCAAAAGAATATTTCCGATTATATATAATCGGAAAACAAATAAGTACCTAGCCACCGAATAACCAACATTCGGAAAAAGATGGATCATTTCCTACCGAATATGCGTCATTTGGAGTTATGATATGCATCATATGTATTGTCTACCGAATAACTATAGAGTGAGTTATAGAGTTAAAGAAAAAACCTGCAATAGAGCCACGTTCCCGGCAACTTGGCAGGTTCCTAGCCTCGAAGCCTTTCTCAACTCTTCCATCAAGAATGCTAGGCATGCCGTGCCCCAAGAATAGTCACCGACTTCATGGAGAGGATCCAAAAGTTGTATAAGGTTGGCGTCGATCCGGTTTCCAGAAGTATTGGGGAATATGACACATCCCAATACACAAAGGAGATATGCGGTGGCAGCGTGGTTCACTTGCTCATCAGTTAACGTTCCATTCTTTTCCTTCTCCAAGGTGCCTCGAACATATTCATCAAAGCTGTAATGTTGATCTGTCTTGTTCTGTAACTTGCATGCCTCCTAAACTCTGCTGTTGTTGTCTCTTCATCCCAACCTAAGCACTTTTTAGTTAGAGCATAAAGTTGTGCCCAACTTAACTGCTTTGTGTAGTTAAACTTCACAGCTGTGCCTTGGTCGGGAAGGTTAAGAATCTGCACAACATCATCCGGAGTAATCGTCATCTCCCCAAACGGCATATGGAAAGTATCGGTCTCAGGATACATTCTCTCCACGAACGCCGATATGGCCACACGATCATGTTCCAACAATGAATTCTCGGCGGCATTAGCTAACCCCGAGTTGGCAACAATTGACTTGAACCTTTCACATTCACCGGATAAAGGCCACGCAAGCATTTTTGTTGGTGCGGCGGTAGGTTTGAGTAGACGGACCGCATCTTGATGATCCTATTAAAGTACATAAAAAAATCCTTAATACAAATATTACGATATAACACATAGACAATACATTAATAAAAAATAGTAATTTTATTACCTCGGTTTCGCATATTTCTCTGGCCCATGAGTCTTTGTATCCAAATAGCAATTTTCCTCCATCCGCCGGTAGCCCAAGGATTGTGCCTGCTGGAATACCCTTCTTCTTCAAGTGCAGAGGGACAAGATGTGATGCTTTCTTAGCAATATCCTTCTTTACACCATCTTTTCCTTTTTTGGATTTTTGGGTACCACTTGGTTGTCTTTCTTCTTCTACTCTTGGCACTGGATCAACTGGTTTAATTTCATGGTGGGGTGTAACTTGTGGAGCAGTTGGTTCTGCACTTTGTTGAGCGGCTTGTTCAACACTTGGTTGCACCCCTTGTTCACTGCCTTGTTGTTCTACACTTTGTTCAGCACTTGGTTGCACTCCTTGTTGACTGCTTTGTTCTTGTAAGCTTTGTTGAGCACTTGAATTATCTTTGGCACTCCTTTCCCTCCTAGAACTAGCTGTCACTTTCTTCTTCCTTTCTCGACTTTGTCTAAACAACAAAGAAAGGAACAATATTTACAAACTATACAATCGGAAGACAAAGTATGGAAATATAACCCGAATGTACACATTCGGACGTAAGAAGACACATACTGTTCCCGAATACAAAAAAATCGAAAGCTAACTAAACCTACTTACAACCGAATATGCATCAATTGGAGTTCAGAAGCTCTAAATTTTTCATCCTACACAATCGGAATAAAAAGTACAAAACTATAACCCGAATAAACAAATTCGGAAGTAAGAAGACACATATTTTTCCCGAATGAAAAACAATCGAAATATAACTAAACATGTTTACAACCGAATATTCATCAACTGGAGTTCATAAACTCTAAAATTTTATCCTACACAATCGGAGGTATAAAACATTATATTATCTTCCGAATAAATACTGGCCCCAAAATGGAATTTTTCCTATATCAGAAATTTTGAGATTTTTTCAATATATATATATATATATATATATTTGGTAGTGAGTGTACTTCCGAATACTGTGTGTCTACTTAAATATATTCGGGAGCCAACAAATTCATTAAACTACCGATTATTACCAGTTTGTATCCAGGAAGATATGGCCAACAATATTCGGCCGATAACCATCAAATATTTCTCCCGAATACTGTCGATGTTCTTGATAAATGAAGAACACGACTACATTCGGAAGTAAATAAGCATGAATATCGCCCGAATCTGGATAAATAACCGAAAACCCTGGAATTTTTTTTTCTCGATTCGTCGAATTAAAGCGAAATAAACCCCAAAAATGATAGATTCTTACCTAATTGGGGACATTTGAAGTTGACGAAGTGTTTGACTATCGGAATCGCAGCCACCGGCTACATCGACGGGTACTTCTTCTTCGCGTTCTTCGCGTTCTTCTTTATTTGCAGCAACAATTTCTTTATTTCTTGCTAAAATCCCAATCTTTGGATCGATACCCCGAGCAACGTTTTTGGTTCTAGGTCTGTGGGTTTCATTTGCCTTATCCATTGTTTTATAAACGAATCGTTGATGTTTTGATTTTACAATTCGTGGCGATGTTTCGGTTGAACACAAGAACGAGGGAAAGTTTTTTTTTCTTCCACAATCGGAAAATAATATGAAACTGGGAAAAGAAGAGTTGAAATGAGTAGAATTTTTTTTGATTTGGTTTTTATACAGTTTTACCAAAAGGGCATTTATGTAACTTCAATATCATATAGGGTACCCCTTAACTAGAGTCTTTGGCTGGGTATAAATTGATGGACCCTAAATCCTTTCGGATGGCCCCTAAAAACGCGAGGTAAAATAACAAGCCAAGTCAAAGTTCCATTTTTATGATACTTGTTTTTGTATATAACCCGTCTTGACATGTTTGATATTTCATTTAGACTTTTAGACACCAATATTAAATTACGAGGAGCAAATGTATTTTTCACTGGGATGCAGGAGGAAATTGAATTTATGATGAATTTTGGAATTAGGTCCATATTTGGTTTTTGTGGTACGTAATGATATGGAATGCATATACAAATCAAATTTTCCCTAATTACATATCGATATGCATCGTAGGATCATATTCAAGCATAAACTAGGTAATTTTTGACGTAGTTTTTATCTTAATTAACTAAGATTAATCCTCATTAAGTAAGATTATTCTTAATTATGTAAAGGTTGGTTAGCCATTACTAAAGATATATGGTTAAGGGGCTTTAGCCTCGCTGGCCCTAATTGATTTGGTTATACCTAATCTGCCGAGTATAATGTATGGAGACGAAACTCAAATAACTCATTTGGGTGAGTCGAGATGGTCGAAAAGTGTAATGTAGATTCATGCTGTAAAATTACCGTCAACTTACCACATTTTTTCCTTTGAAATTATTTTTTGAGAATCAAATCGGTTAATATGAGGCAATGAGAATAAAAAATGAAACATGTTATTGTTATTAACAGGTGTCTATTATATTGTGCAAAAAAAAGAAAAGAAAAAAAACGGAGTCCAATTCTCATCTGTTCATTCACTGTGAGGTTAGAAAACAAATTTGGGATTTCTTCTTTGGATGTGTCAAAGTTAAATTAATGGATGTTTCAAGAATCAGTAAAAGCTCCATACCGTGGGATGGAGAAAGAAAAACCACAAAGCTATCAAATGGAAGTTTTGGGATTTGTTTCCATTTGCCATATGGTGGACGATTTGGTTAGAAAGGAATCAAAGAAATTTTCTAAGAAAGTACATAACTACAGAGACTGATTGAGAGACACTGATTGACGATGTAGGTCTCTACCTTCTAAAATTTTTGAGAACTCTTCTATTTAGAATTGGTCATATATTTTTTTATTTTTTTGTGAATAAGGTATTACATTAAAAAAGACTAACTTATGGTGCTAGTAGCCGTGGTTACATTGGTAGCATAGCCATTTATAGCGGCTAACAAATTAAAGGAAATACATGAAAAATAAAAGACGAAAAATAGAAAGTAAAGCTGAAACCCACCAAAAGGTGTTGGACAAGCATATGTTTCCTTTTTTTTTTGTACTCTTAAGGTTAAATTGTCAACGTATAATTCATGTCACTAAGTACCTATAAGGTAAGAAAATGTATACTCTCTCCATCTCTTTTTTCTTTTTTTCCTTTGTCAACCAATATATTTCAATTTATTCAAATTAAAATAATGATTACATGATCGCTTGTCAGAATAACAAAAACATCAAAATACAAAATAATCAAAATCCTAATACAAATGAACATATCAATCACAAGTAAATCGCGAAGAGAAATAGACATACAACGCAAAGATACCAATTTTATTCAATGTAATCCGGAAGGATGATGGTATAATCCGGAATCCATTCCGACCATTTGATTTGATTTTCTCCTCCTTCAATAAGAAATGCTCTTATAAGAAAGGAGTATTTGCCCGTAATATTGCAGAACTAAACGAACCCGAATACCCTAAATCCGTTAGATTGATATGGATTCAAAGCAACGCCGTGTGGAATAATCGATACTCTTGAATCGAAAATAGCAGGACACGATCAATGATCAAAGTTTGAATAAATCGCCCTCAAAGCATAGAGAAATTTGTCACATATAGCAAAGAAAAGTCACTTCAAATAGCAAGAAATATGTCGAAAGACATCAAAAAAAAAAAACTAGTTTTAATTAATTAACTATAAATTAAAATTTAAAAAGAAAAGAGATCTTGCTCAGATCTGGTCCTTTTCTGCGCAGTTTTTTTATGGAGAATATAGTTGTTTCTTTTTCCCTTAGAGGGGAGAGGAACGGAGAGGAGAGAGAAACTAACAAAACAACACGATTCCTCCCTCCATCTCAGGTAATTAAAGGTTTATATATGTTTTTCACTTACATTAATATAAAATAACGGTCCGCGAGTTATAACCCCAAAGGAGTCACTATCCAACCACAAAAAACCCGCCAAAACAAAAGTAACACAAAAACCCCAAAAAGCAAAATTTTGATGAAACCAAAATTTGGTTTCATCATAAAATTTGATGAAACCTCATAGAATTTGACGAAACCAATTTTTGGTTTCATCATAAAATTTGATGAAACCAATTTTGAAATTTGGAGTTTTTGTATCAATTTTTTAAAATTTTGGGGTTTTTGTATTAGTTAGTTTAAGATGGAGTTTCATGAATCCTAACATTTGAGTGGGGTTTTTGTACCACAAGTTTGGTCACCTTGGATTTTTATGACTAGTTTTGATAAAATAAAGAAGATAATAATTGTTTTTCCAAATATATAGTAAAAACTCCATATATTAATAAACTCTATATATTAATAAAAAATCATAGGCCCAACTTAGGCCAGTTATAAATAGTAATAATCTCCACATTTTAATATTAATAGATTTTTCTAGTCCATCCATAAGGAATTTACCTCCATATATTAATATAATCATCATTATTGGAAACTTATAGATCTTGTTACATCGAAATTTAAGATATAATAAAATACTTATCGATATTTTTTTGAAAAAATGATGTAACTTTTTGATTTTCGGATACGTAAGACCCATTACTGTGGGCACCTTCTTGTTGAAGCCAAAAAATTTCCAACTTGTCGAGCATGTTTAAAGCTTCTTGAAATGAAACTTTTGGTATTTATGTATTATCATCATCAAGATTATCTCCCTTTGCTTCTTGTCTAATTTCATCGATGATTTCTTCTTTGGTTAAAGCATATGCGACTTGTGCTCATTTGTATGATTAAGGAAGAAATCCATATTCATTATCATTTAATACTTTGAATTAGCTAAAAATCATTTTTTTTGGTATACCTCCCTGTATTAATAAACTCCATATATTACTAATTTTGTGAAGTCCAAAGGATAATATATAGAGTTTTTATTGTATCTCTTAATAATATTTGTCTAAATATTTAAATATCCTATTTTTTATTCTTTGTTTCTGATAGTTTGATTTCAACGCAGGGATAAATCATGAAAAATGATGAAAAAAATATGAAAACCTTTATCAATTTCAGAAGTAAAAATAAATCCTACTACAATCTTCAACTAAAATAGGATGGATGGAGTAATTTTTAGTTGCATGATCAGATAAGAAAATATCATGTGGTAGTTATATTCATGACAGTTATCTATATATTTAATCATAGATAAATAATTTTACATGTGCGTGTATTTATATTCACAATAAAAGAAAAACATATCTGAGCAAATTTGCATATTCATGACACTTATCTGTGTATTTAAACATCTTTTCGTAGATGGTAACTTAGATTTTTAAAAATTGAATTGAGATAATTATGAGAAAATATACTTAGTTAAAGCGTTGAGATGCGAGAGGAAATTGAACGATATCACGATTAACTACGAAATCTGTTTACAATTTTCTGACTAATCTAAAGATAGATAAGAATGAAACTAACTTTTGGAAGCAAACTTAGAGTCTAAATATTCTGCCTAAAGTTAATATGTTTTGCTGGAAAGTTGTTTCAAATGCTATAGCTTTAGGGAAGAATATGTCTAAATATGTTAAAGAAACAAACCCTTACTGTCTTCTCTGTGAAGCGCATGCTGTTGAAGATGAAATGCATTTGTTTGTCAATTGTCTGTTTACAAGAAAAGTCTGAAATGCTTTTGATCTTAATAACATTTATAATTATAGAGGAAATCAGGACATTATACATTGGTTTAAATTTTGGTTAAACAATAAAGCTTTTAATGACAAGCATGATTTAGTTTCATTCATTATCTAGTCCATCTGGAAATTTAGAAATAGTGTGCATTTTGATAATGTTGTGCCTGAAATGCAAAAATTAATTGATTTAGTAAAGTTTCCCACCAGAAGTTAGCTATATCAAGGACACCTATGCCAGTCATGTTTCTGTTACTACAAAGAAGCAATGCAATGATAATTACTTACAAGACGGATGTTCATTTGACTGGTTTATTTATTTTGATGCTTCTTTCCTTGAAGCTGATTTTACTATGGGTTATGCAATCTCAATTCTAGATAACGAAGGAGCCAGGAAGCACTGTTGAGCAGGAAACAGTTGGGCTTCATGCTCCTTAAATGCAGAAGCTAAAGCAGGAATCGAGGCTCTTAGGTGGGTGAAGGATTTGAATCTCAACAATTGTTGCATGATTAATGACAGTCAGACCTTAATGAAGATTATAAAAGGAGAAGCTACTCCAGATGTTCAACCTTGGAGATCTCAGACAAGCATCAACATATGCAAATTTTCCCATAAGTATTGTAATTCGGTTTCCTTTATGTATAAATTTAGGAAGTTTGTGGATTTCGAAGATAGACTGGCTAAGGAAGTAAGGTCTAGGAGAATTAGTTACATCTCTACAGAGAATATGAAAACAAATGAAAGAATCAATATCCTAGATAGGGCTAACCTTGTATTAGATCCCATCTTATATAATGTAAACTTCCTTCTATAAATAAATAAAAGTCTTCTTATCAGAAAAAAAAAAAAAAAACTCCCTGTGACGCTTATTTCTGATTCTTTTCACATTATTAGTTTTTTTTTTCATTATTTTATTTCTCCTTATTTTTACTAACAAGCAATAACTATTGGCTTTACGCATCCATCTCAAACTTATACTGTCTCGCAAAATACTTATGATACGTTAACTTTTTCGTTTTTGCCTATGTCTATGCAAAAAATAAATAATAAACGTATCATTTGTTCTTTAACATAGTTAATAATATTGATGATTTCAGTGGGTATTTCTCAGTAGTTATAACTTTCAAAAGATGCCCTTCAAGTGATATCCGGGGTTTCATGACTCACGGTATATTTAGATTTACATGTGGCTTGATTTTTGTAATTTTCTTTTCTTTTTATCCGGCCCTTGGGAGAGCAGGAAAAATAAAAACTTCCGCACCCTAGTTAATTGCTCTTAGGCTATTGTTGATATTTGCTTGACAACAACGGCGACGAGTTTTGAATTATCGGGGGATGACGTATTATTGAGGTAGAATTTAAAAAGATCTTTTTCAGATTAAATCAAAATCGTTGTAAACCACAATTTTGATAACTAAACTCTCCCAACATGAAAATGTGTAAAATTAGGTTGTGGTTGTCTCCATATCCCTTCCCCTAGGTAAAGTAGTCTTGCTCTTGCCTATGGCGAAACGTCCAATCTCTCGAAATTTGAACATCCTACTTTGCATGAAAATGTGATGTGGTTAGTCTCACATTTACAATTGTACAAAAAAGCTGGGTCAGGTTTTCATTTTTCATGACATTAATTCTCTACGTTTATAAACAAGTCATTCGATCACGGTGTTTGGTGTTTTAGGTTCTCAGAGACCAAAATTGAAAAATTAGGAGCAAATGTACTTTGGCAGGTGAGATGTAAGAGGATATTGAATTTATTCACAGATTAATGATGTTTGGGTATTTTGCCTGCCCCTCATTTAAATGGCAAATGCCCCTGAAAATACTACAAGAAACCAATCATTTCAATCTTGAGTTTAGTCTCGGTTTTAGATTTAATGATTCACAAAGGAATCAATGGTTTACCTATTTACAATGTTAATCACTAGATGCTCGGAGGGAAAGCAAAAAAGAAATTGACGGTTAAAGTCATCTTAAATAGCTGCTGATAAATATTGATGATCACTATGCATAGTCCCTTGGCTTGAGAAAGATAAAACTTTGAAAGAAAATTTATACAAACTTTTTTCTAACGTGTTTTGGTTGGAAAAAAAACGGTAGAACTTTACTAGCAGGGAAACAAATATGGATGAATTGGTGAAGTAAAAATTTTGGATCCCATTTGGGGTCGTCTCTCTTTCATATAGAATTTGTTTTTAAACCAGTGTTTCATTTAGATGATATTATGTGAAACTAGGGCGCTAGACATGCGCAAGGCTGGCCTAGCGTGGGCAAGGTAATATGTACCACAGACATTGCCTCATCCAAATCTGAAATATTCAAGTAGTCAAATTTTATATGCCGCTCTCATATCTCTCAGCCCAAGAGAGCCTGCATCTCTACATGATATTTTTAAGACTGGCAAAGTACTGGAACTGTTTCACCAGAATCAGTTACCTTTTCGCTTGAATGACTCTGGTCACAAAATATGTGCAAATAAAAATTGTTGCTGGAACATATCCAAAATATGCAAATTGAATATCCAAATACTATTAAGAGACTCACTCGTCAAATAAATAACAGACACCATTACATGCTAGTGTCAGCAGTAGGCCCGGACCAGATTTACTGGGGATTTGGTGGACGACTGTTTGCAGAACAAACCCTTGAACCCCATTCCAGCAACTCTTTGCTTGTATCATCCTTGTGAACTATAATCTCAATGAAACACAAGCAATCCTTCTTAACTTCAGTGGAAATCTCTATCGCTTCCACCAGCTCTTCCTCACATTGAACCTAAAATCATCAAACCGATAAAATTTAACAAGGTCAGCCGTGCATTTGAATACACATCAAGCAAACTAAAAAGTAGATATCCAAATGTAAAGCCAATATACCTTGGTAGTCCAGCATTTTCCATCACCATTATGAATAGCATCAACCAAACCAGTGTAGTTCCAGTTCTTGATCACATTGTAAGGTCCGTCATGGATCTCAACTTCGATGGTGTACCCACCATTATTTATCAGGAAGATGATGGTGTTCTGCTCACATCTCAACATTGTTGATATATCTTGTGCAGTTACCTGGAAACTTCCATCACCAATACAAGCAATCACTCGCTTATTCTTTGCAGCCTGTGCATATCCAAGTGTTGCACCAACTGACCAACCGATAGATCCGTACTGCATTTGGAATTCATACCTGCAATGACACCCCCCATATAGGTATATATATGCTTACTGACTAAGTTCTAAAAACTACATAAACAAGAACATGAGGTTCATGTAAATTTCTTACCCGCACCCTTCGGGTAATTTCAGTTTCTGGCAATTAAACCAGGAATCACCAGTTTCAGCAATAATAGCACTGTCCCCTGATAGCATCTCCTGAATGTGTTTGAACAATCTATTAATCCTCAATGGCTCTTTTGGGTAACCCTGAAGAGGAAGCCCTTGTGGGACATAGATCCTGCGGTGATTCTCATAAGCAGATGTATTTCTCTTAAGTTTCTTTGCCAATGCTGGTAAGAATTCCTTCATTAAAACACATCCAAATGCAGGTCCATTAGCAATGAATACCCGGTCAGGCTGCACGATAATCGCCTTCTCCTTCTTGAGAAGTAGTGAGTACCCCACGGAGCTATAGTCATTAAAGATTGGTCCTGCAAATATGTAAGCATCAGCTGATTCGACAATTTCAGCACAGAAAGCAGTGCTTACTGCACCCCAGTAAGTCCCAATGAATTGTGGATGACTCTCTTTCATTAGTCCTTTTGCTGATGGCATTGCCGCAACTGCATAACCACAAGCATCTGCCAATTCTAGAAACGCATTGCAAGCTTTGGCAACCTTTAGTTTTGGCCCTGCCACCATCACTGGCTTTGCAGCCTTATTCAAGAACTCTGCTGCAGCGTCCACTGCTGCTTCCAAACCCATACTATTACTCAACCTGCAAACCCGAAAAAAACCCAAAAATGTATCAGCACCCTGAAAAACCTACACCGGTAACTAAAAGATAAAAATAATTGCTGTAAGTTAAATCAGAGATTATTACTTGGGTTCTAAGCAGAATGGAACTGGCTCATGACTGAACGTAGGATGTGGTATGGCAGACAAATTACAACTGATACTGATATAAACAGGTTTGCTTTCTTTCAAAGCTGTCAGAATTGCAGTGTCGATTTTTTCATGTGCATCTTCCATGGAATTAACAATCGCCTACAACAATCAACACAAGAAACTCACAAGTATTATCATCACCAAAATTCACAAGCAGATCAAAAACATAGCAAAAACCAAGCAAAAATTCGTACCTGATGACAAGTGACAGTCTGGAAACAACGAAGCTCTTGACTAAAATCCGGCAACCCAATAGTATGATGCAAGATGCGATTAGTCCCATAATCATTAGAATTCGGACCACCAACAATACAAATGATCGGCAAATTCTCACTGTAAGCACCAGCAATAGCATTTAAAATACTTAAACCACCAACAGTAAAAGTAACAGCACAAGCACCAACACCACGAGACCTCGCATAACCATCCGCAGCATAACCAGCATTAAGTTCATTACAACAACCAATTAATTCCAATCCAGGTTCAGCAATAAGATCATCAAGTAACGTTAGATTAAAATCACCAGGTACTGCAAATACATCACTCACACCAATTTGTACTAAACGTCTTGCTAAATATCTTCCTAAAGTTGCTGCAGCTGAACTTATTGGTGTTATTGGTGTTGTACTCTTGATGCTTGATACATGATTTGTAGCTAAACAACCCACGTCTCCGTTTGCTGGTTTGTCTGTATTAAGAGAACCAACTTTGAAATCCATTTCTTTGGAAGAATGTTAATGATCAGTTTAAGAAGTCTAAGAAATGGGTTTCGACGTCGATCAGATGAATATTTGTAAGGAATTGAGAAATGATACAAGGATATTTATGGTGGAACGAGAGAAGCAACTAACTGATCATGCAACAATGCTCGGTTTCCTCGAAACCCAACTAACGTGGCTTGCATGATTGAAGTTTAAAGTCACACCATACCCAACGTGTTCCAGGCTTATTGATTTTCTTTTCTCATGAAGAGAATATCTTGTGCAGTTGGGCAAAATCTGGATTAAAAAAATTATTTCAACCGTCTAATTGTCTTTACAGGTTGGAATCTCTAAGGCTACAAGAAGAACGTAGAAATATTATTCTTTCCCTCTTTTCCATTATCACTAAAAAATTGTTGTGAAGGTAGCATATCTACTAGTTATTTGGTGCATGTGAAATTAATAAATATACATACAAGAGTTGACTAAGGAAATCAAATACAATATACGTCCAGGAAGGAATATGCATTACTAGCAACATGGAACGTGCATTTAGTAGCCATTTACACATGTTTATGCACACTATGTAGCATCGTGCACAACACCGCTGTGCACTTGTTATAGAAACTAGACCCACACAACTGACATTTGCAGCACTCTCTCTTGGATGATCACTATTCCACTATCTTTACTTCATTAGAAATCTTGCTCGTTGGTTATTGGGAAAGAGTGTACCATGGGAATCTTCTGATGATGTTGGCCGCTAAGATCATCACCTTGTCAAAATCTTGAGGGGAAAATAACTTGGACAAAACCCGGAAAGGGTACAACATAAGCAACCCGATAAATTCTTGTACTTATACAGAGCTGAGATTTAAGGAAGAGGTAACTGATGGAACACACTAGCTCATTCAAATATTGGTGGGATGCTCGATAAGCTCAAGGCTGATCGTGATTCGAGGGTCTATAACGATCCTAATTCAATTGATATTAATCCAAGCATTTTTAGCTCTTTCTTTTTTTTTTTTTTTTTTTTTTGTGAACTCTCTCTAGTGCTTTTTTAAGAGCTAATAACATGACTGTTTATTTATTGAGATCTTTTATGGTGTATGATGGCAAAAATTAATAGCTTTTGGGATTGGGTCAGTCGTCAGTGTTTGTTTCTTCGAGTCGCAAATTCTAATATATCCCAAGTTTTACCGCGCAAAAAATAAATATCGAAGAACTAATTAGGATCAAACTTGTTCTAACTTGTGTACATTTTTCTTTATGCAAAAAAGATAATAAAATTAATTTGAGATTTTGGATCCCAACAGTTAGAGGTTTTGAATAATCTAGCATGCGTAGCCAACTAGTCAGTTGGATTCTCCGTTGCCAGGACAACATAGTAAAATTACTATCCACTGCAACTACAGTACTGAATTGGGTCAAGCTCAAAGCAAATATGTATAGAAACCACATATGGTTTGTAGTTAATTTCTTTGAGGTTGAATTCAAAAAATCATGATCGACCAATAACTCGTGTTTCTTTTAAGCTCAAAAGAAACAATAACTCATGCTCATGCCACCACCTCTCCCTCATAAGGAAATGTATAACTTTTATTCTTGCATTATTTCACACGAAAAGATCATTTGGTAGCTTTTGTTTTCTTTGTTGAGAAGTTCACTTACGCGTGTATAAAAAGAACAAGCTAGGTCATGTTTTCATTTTCATGAGACTTAATCTGTGTATTTAAATAATTTTTAATATGGTATTTTAGATTTACAGAAACCAAATCTAGAAAATTATGAGAAAGTATAATTAGGCGTTGAAATGTCGGAGGAAATTGAATTCACTTATAGATGACACCATTTACATCTAGTATGTGTTGGGCCGGGCATGTCCAATAGTCCAGGTATCCCCTTAACCATTTAAGGGAGTCAACTAGCAGTGCCTTTGTTAGGTCATAACAAGGCATCAGGAGGCGTTTTCCTCCACGAGTTTATCTTCTCAAGTGAGAAAAGAAAGGGAGGTAGAGAGAGAGTAACCGGGAAAGTGAGGAACCACCATTAGCGTTTATTTTTGGTGAGATCTTCAAATTAATCTTTAAAGAAGAAAGGGTTCTTAGATAAGGATCTATTGGTTAGTGTGGTGAAGATTGATTAATCAATTTCCACATATCTTTAAAAGGGGGAAAATCTAGGTTTTGTTCAAATCCTAAAAGTAAGTATCTCTTACTCTTGATATTCTCATATTGATAGTAAATCTCATCTTATTGATGAATGAATTGTTGATCCATCCGTTGGGATGAGCGTAATTTAGGCAAATTGTTATCCAAGTGTTATATGCACCTTGAAGAAGCGTGTATCCCCAAATTGGGAGAATTATGTGTAACTCATTGTTTGATTATAGTGGAAGATTTGCCCGTGGTTTTTACCCTTCACCTTGGAGGGGTTTTTCCACGTAATTGCCGGTGTTGTGTGATTGCTTCTTATATCGTCATAGTTGTATAATTTCCGCATTGTGTTTCATTGCTTGTGCGATTTTCATATTGCGCATAGCGGCTCGGATTTTGCAAGTCTCCCTAACAAGTGGTATCAGAGCTTTTGGGTTGAGCTAATCCTGTGCAATGACGGAAGCTAGCACTAGTAATAGAATGGTCATCTTGACCGGTGAGAACTATGTGATATGGAAGGTTAAGATCGAGGATTGGTTATATTGTGAAGATCTCTATGGTCCAATAGAGGGCAAAGGAGTAAAGCCTAAGATGATAGAAGATAAAGTATGGAGTGTTGCTAACCGTAAAGTTGTTAGTTTCATTTTGCAATGGGTTGATGATTATATTTTTCTTCATGTGGCTAGTGAGAAACTAGCAAATTCTTTGTGGTCGAAGATAGAGGAGTTATATGATCAGAAATATGTTTGTGGCAAAGTTCTTGACCGTGGAAAGTCAAGAAGTAAATCAAAGTCTAGTGAAGACGTGGATTGTTGTAAGAATGATCATTATTCAAATGAATGCAGGAAGACGACGCAAGAACCAAGGGAAGTGAATGTAAATGACAGACAAGTCAATGATGTTACAGTTGTGGTAACAAGTACTGATATTACTTCATTCTCCTATTGTAATGATGTATGTATGAGTTCTGCAGTTCCTGGTTCAGAGTGGATAGTGGATTCAGGTGCATCCTATCATGCAACTCCTCGAGAAGATGTGTTTATCTCCTACAAGGATGGTGATTTTGGTTCAGTCAAAATGGAAAACAGTGGTGTTTCGAAGATTGTAGGAATGGGTGATGTGAAGGTCGAGACCAGTGTTGGCTGCACATTGGTTCTCAGAAATGTGCGACATGTACCTGATCTTCGTTTGAATCTAATGTCACCGTGAGTATTAGATGATGAAGGGTACAACAATCACTTAGGTGATAGAAAATGGAAGCTAACCAAGGGCTCCATGGTTATTGCAAGAGGCAAGAAGTGTGGAACATTGTATAAGACACAAGTGAAGGTGTTGAAAGGTGAGTTGAATGTTGCTGACAAAGATTCAACCTCCGAGCTATGGCATAGAAGACTTGGTCATCTTAGTGAGAATGGAATTCAAATCCTCACCAAAAGGCAAGTCTTTCCAAAGGCGAAAGGTACGCAATTGGGTAAGTGCACTAATTGTTTAGTTGGTAAACAAACTAGAGTTTCTTTTCATAAATCTTTACCCAAGCGTAATTCTGGTATTATTGATCTTGTTCATTCTGACGTATGTGGACCTTTAAGGGTCAAAACACTTGGTGGTGCTTTTTATGTTTTTACTTTCATAGATGATGCTTCAAGGAAGGTTTGGTTCCTATGCAATCAAGACCAAAGATGATGTTTTTCCTGTGTTCAAGATGTTTCACAACATGGTGGAAAGAGAGACAGGTATAACCTTGAAGTGCCTTCGTTCTGACAACGGGGGAGAGTACATTGGGCCACTTGAAGAGTATTGTAATAGCATGGGTATACGTCATGAACAATCAGTACCGAAGACTCCACAACATAATGGTGTTGCAGAGCGGATGAATCGCACTATTCTTGAGAGAATTAGGTGCATGCTATCTCATTCCAAGTTGCAGAAGCATTTTTGGGGTGAAGCAATGAATATTGTTGTGTACTTGATCAATCGATCACTTTCAAGACCGCTAGATGGAGAAGTAGCATAGAAGGTATGGATAGACAAAGAGCCTATTTATGATCACTTGAGAGTGTTTGGTTGCAGGACATTTGTTTATATCCCAAAAGATCAGAGGTCAAAGCTTGATGACAAAGAGAAGCAGTGTGTGTTCCTAGGCTATGAAACAGAGAAGTTTGGTTACATATTTTGGGATCCAGTTGACAGAAAAGTTATCAGAAGTAGGGACACAATATTCGTTGAAGACCAAAATATTGAAGACTTTGAGAAGATTGAAAAGCCAAATCTTCAATAAGATATGCTATTGGATCCAAATCCAGTTGTTTCTTCTCTTGAACAACGTGATGATGATGTTGATGGTAATGGTAATGAAGAACTAGAACACAATCATGAAGATGAAGCTCATGAAGATGTTCCAGTGGGTGATGTTGAGCAAGAGGTGCAACAACAACCAGAAGTTGAGTTGAGAAGATCCAGCAGGACCAGATTACCTTCAACGAAGTATACACCACATGAGTATGTGATGCTCACAGATGCAGGTGAACCACAGTCTTATAAAGAAGCTCTTAGTGTTCCTGAAAGTCAGAAGTGGTTGAAATCCATGAAATAAGAGGTTGGCTCTTTGAATGACAATGAAATGTTTGATTTGGTTGACAAGCCAAAGAACAAGAAAATTCTGAAGAACAAGTGGGTGTATAGAATCAAGACTGAAGATGGTAACTCCCAACCAATGTACAAAGCACGCTTAGTTGTGAAGGGTTATGAACAGAGAAAAGGTGTTGACTTTGACGAGATTTTCTCACCAGTGGTGAGATTTCCTTCTATTCGGGTTGTCTTGGCATTAACATCTAGTTTGGATCTTGAGATAGAACAACTAAATGTCAAGACAACATTTCTTCACGGTGAGTTGAGGAAGATGTGTATATGGCACAACCCGAGGGTTTTGAATTCAAAGGAAAAGAACATACGATATGCAAGCTAAAGAAGAGTCTATATGGTTTGAAGCAAGCTCCGAGAAGATGGTACAAAAATTTTGAATCGTTCATGAAGGAACATGGGTACAAGAGGACATCTTCAGATCATTGTGTATTCATTCGAAAATTTGTTGATGGTGAATTTCTTATTTTTTTGCTATATGTTGATGACATGCTGATAGTTGGCAATGATAAGAATAAGATCGATAGGTTGAAGTCAGATATGAGCAAGTCTTTTGCGATGAAAGACTTGGGTGCAGCAAAGCGTATTCTTGGCATGCAAATCTCTCGTGATAGGAAAGCAAGGAAGTTGTGGCTATCACAAGAAGACTATATTGAGAAGGTGTTGAAAAGATTCAACATGGACAAGGCTGAGCCGTTAAGTTGTCCACTTGCAAACCATTTTAAGTTAACTCTTGATCGATGTCCTGTGAATGATGTTGAGAAACGGAAGATGGAGAAAATTCCTTATGCATCCGCGGTTGGTAGTTTGATGTATGCCATGGTGTGTACAAGGCCAGATATAACTTATGCAGTTGGAGTGGTACGCAGATTTCTAGATAATCCTGGTATGCAACATTGGGAAGCGGTGAAATGGATACTACGGTATCTAAGGGGTACTTCTAATATGTGTTTGTGTTATGGTGGTGATAATCCAGAGTTAGTGGGTTACACGGATTCAGATTGGGAAGGTTCTCAAGACAGTCTCAAGTCGACATCGGGTTACTTATTTACCTATGGAGGGGGAGCTGTGTCTTGGAAGTCCAAGTTACAAAGATGTGTGGCATTATCTACTACAGAGGTAGAGTACATTGCATATACAGAGAGTTGCAAGGAGATTATATGGATGAAGAGGTTTGTTCGGGAACTCGGTGTGAAGCAACAAAGGTTCATCATTTACTGTGACAACCATAATGCCATCCATCTCAGCAAGAATTCGAGTTTTCACTCGAGGACCAAGCACATCAATATTAGGTATCAATGGATACAAGAAGTTCTCGATGAGAAGGTCTTGCAGATTGAGAAGATTCATACAGATGACAATGGTTCTGATATGATGACAAAGTCGCTACCAAAGTACAAGCATGTGTATTTCTGCAGCAGGGCAGGTTTGGTAGTGATGGGTACCTCACCATAAGTCGTGAGGGCGAGATTGTTGGGTCGGGCCTTTCCCTCCTTATGGGTCCAATAGTCCAGGTATCCCCTTAACTATTTAAGGGAGTCAACTAGCAGTTCCTTTGTTAGGTTATAACAAGGCATCAAGAGGCGTTTTTCTCCTCCACGAGTTTATCTTCTCAAGTGAGAAAAGAAAGGGAGGTAGAGAGAGAGTAAGTGGGAAAGTGAGGAACCACCATTATAGTTCATTTTTGGTGAGATCTTCAAGTTAATCTTTGAAGAAGAAAGGGTTCTTAGCTAAGGATCTATTGGTTAGTGTGGTGAAGATTAATTGATCAATTTCCACATCTCTTCAAAAGGGGGAAAATTTAGGGTTTGTTCAAATCCTAAAAGTAAGTATATATCTCTTACTCTTGCTATTCTCAAATTTATAGTGTATCTCATCTTATTGATGAATGAATTGTTGATCCATCCATTGGGATGAGTGTAATTTAGGCAAATTGTTATCCAAGTGCTATATGCACCTTGAAGAAGAGTGTATCCCCAAATTGGGAGAATTGTGTGTAACCCATTGTTTGATTATAGTGGAAGATTTGCGCGTGGTTTTTTACCCTTCACCTTGGAGGATTTTTCCACGTAATTGCCGGTGTTGTGTGATTTCTTCTTATATCGTCATTGTTGTATTATTTCCGCATTGTCTTTCATTGCTTGTGTGGTTTTCATATTGCGCATAGCGGCTCGGATTTTGCAAGTCTCCCCAACAGTATGATACAGAGAGAATAAGGCAAATATACAATATGAAGATCGGTAGATTTACATTTGATGAATTAGGAACTAGCAAATTTTGTAACATCTAACACTCAAAAATATGGGTCAAAAAATGTAACAAAATAGAATTATCACCTAGAATGCTATAAAGTTCTTGTGTTAAGATTGAAATATGAAAAATTGTATTAGATTTTGTGAGTATTTATTTTCTCCCCGTCTTTTTTATCTAAATAGATGGTTGCACTTAGCTTAATCAGAGTGACTGTGATAAAATTAGATTTTTGTTAAAAAGAGACCAAAAAGAGATCAGAGGAGAGCAGAAATCGTAATCAACTCGGTAACTAGGTTTGATTTTATATTTTTAAACGAGTCAGACATAACTACCCTTATTAACCGCACATACTTGACATCACCATAAATTAACCTAACCCGCTCGTCATGTTCGTCTCTTCTTCCCCGCAATGCTCATATGTGTCCTCGGTTCTCACCCTAACTATCACTGAACTTGTTTTTATTTGTAATAAATATATCAAGTTCATCAAACAAAAAACCCAGTAAATATTTATAGCAATTCTATTTTCATTATATTAAAAAAATAAGCTACGTTTGGATGATTGGATCCATAATGATATCAACTTGATCAGATTTAAAGTTTAAAGACCAAAGAGGTCAGATTGGATATTTAGGTTCACTTAATCCTCCCAAATAATAGGAAATATCTAATTTTCCCTTTAAGAATTTTTTCGATTCCTTTCAAAAAAATTATGATTGATTTGCTAAAAACTCACATGAAGAATTTTCTTACTTCCATAATCTTCATTAGAGGATACTTATGCTCTCCTTTATCCTCGTCTTAATATCTTAGCCAATCTCGTTACCAATCCAACAATTGTATTCGTACTCAAAGGACATTTAGTAATTTTAGTTGATTTTTTCAAAATGCTACGAATCATTTTTTAGTTTTGGGGATTTAAGATTAGGAAACAGATGGGTGTTGCAGGTGATAGTAGGGTTACGTTGATTCACTTTACGTAAATCGTGGGAAGCATTTGTGTTTTCCAAGGGTAACTTTGTCCGACTCATGTAAATTTATAAGACTATACCTAGTTAGCGAGTCAATTACGATTTTTGCTCTCCTCGGATCTCTTTTTGCTCTCCCTTTAACAAAAATCTAAAATTAACCGCCTTCCTTTTAAGGTTGAAATTCTACATATTTTAGGTCATATGAAAGCTCAAAAAACGACCAAAACTCCAAGTTCATGCTAAATTCCACTTTCCATGTATTTATTCTAAACTTTGAATACACTAGAAATTAGTGACGCAGAAAGGAATCATGGATTGGGGGTAAAGATATATATACAACACAGCGACGTAACCATGATTTGATGTTTGGGTGTGCTATTTTTTGTTTTTTAATGACCTCTCAGTTTCGTTCATCCGGAAAAAAAATGCAGTCCAACAACTAAAGTGAGCAAGGTACGCAACATGTTGCCTTTTCTTTATCTGATGCAAAACACGAGATTTTATTAACCTGATGAAAGTGTAATAAAAAGATTCATATCCTCCAATATTGCACTTGCAATAAAACTTGGAGGACATTCATACCAAGTCTGCATCCATTTCAAAACTTGCAAACGTTGCATTTCCTTTAAAACACAAAACATTGAGTCAAATCTGTTCAATTATAGCTAATAGTTTTTCTAGAATTACGTCTACCATACATACGAGAGCGCGGGAACGGAGACTAGCCTTAACTTTTTGTGTTTCAAAATTCATAATGCTGATTTGTTTTGGCGGCCGAAGGTCGCCTAAATTTTTTTGGGTTTTGTATGCTAATTTTATCTCGTGACAATACTATAAAATACTTCAGATTTGTTGCACATAAGCATAGTGAGTTACAACATTTTTCATGGTCGTAATGAATGTTAACATTTTCAATTATTTAAAACAATGAAATTAGTTCATAGATAATAGGAAAAATGTATTTTTGGGACAACCAATTGCATTGGGTAAGAACAAAATAACTCTGCATTTCTCATATTATAAGCAATATATACGCGGTTAAATCTAAAATAAGCCATGCATATGTATCATGAGTAATAATAGATGGCTGTGATTTGAGAAAGTTTCCTTGCTTTTGTCTCATGTCAAAACTACACTATGTAAAAAGTCGTTGGATATTCATCAAGATGACATCAGGTTTGGAAACTATTGGGTTGTTTTTAATTAACTATTATAACCTTATGAGTTTTTTTTTATCACCATAAAATTTTGATATTCCAATAAAATTTTATGTCATTCAAACCACCAGTATTTGTAAGAAAAATTACAATATTGTAGAAGATTATTTCGCAAGCCGATAACAATTAATTTATAAAATCCTAAAAGGAGACAAATGTCTAAAAACCTTACAAAAGCTAAGTGTCACTACCAGGTATTATCACTTTTTTAAAAATCGAGGGAGTAAGTATTTGGGATTGTACGGAGCACAATGAACTTCCTTAGGTTCTTCCTTAGCCCCTTGGTGGCTCCGTCCCACCTAGAATTGTTATTAGGCTGTTTTACTAAAATTTTGCAATTTTACATGTAATAAAAAATTGATAATATTTAAATTTAAGGATAATTTAGCCATTTATATAAAATAAAATAATGACAGAAAAGGAAAATAAAATTTTAAATTAGGACGGGATCACATGTTATGTTTTTGGACCTTTTAAAGGCTCCTCTCCTCAACTTTCAAAAGTGGTGGAGTTTTGGAATTAAAGAGTTTTACATATAAAGCACTTTGCAAAAACCTTGGCAAACACTTAAGATAAAAAGTTTTTACTATAAACAAGTTTTAAAAGTGCGTTTGAGAGAAAGAAAAAAACATTACCAAACTCAGCTTTAAATAAAATGGTACTTTGAAACTTTGTTAATGACTTGACTTGAAACTCAATCTGTACAAGTTATTTATTAAACTACGACATGATGCATTAATACTTTTTTTTTTTGATAAATAATGAACCTTTTCAGTAATGAAAATTGAGATTACAATGTGTTTAAGATCGAAAATAGGAGAATACAAAGTAACAAAAACATACCGTAAAAGTACAATACTGAAAAATCCGAAAAGAGGAAGAAAATGATTATCGGAGTAAGACAAATACAAGTATGAATAAGATTCGATTAAATCGGATGAAGAATGGTTTTCGTAATCCCAACCATTTAGTTTGTTTTTCTTCTTTAACAAGTTGTTCTCCCAAAATAGGAGTTATTTGCTTAAATCTCTTATAACTAGTGATGAAGTTTCCGTCGTCAAACAAACCACCGATAAAGATGGAGATTTCGATCATTGGAGAGCATCACTATCGATCGTAGAACCCAACCCAATAATCAAGAACTGTCATTAAAGCGAAGATAAACCTCAAAATAGTAGATAAAACCACCATAATGATGTAGATAAATAGAAAACATAATAAAAACTTAGCTAAATCTACTAACTAATCTAGAAAACAAGAAATAGTGAAGAAATCTTCTCAGCACTGGTCCATTTGGAAAAGGATTGCTCTTAATGGTTTTGTTGAAGAAGAAGGAATAAGAGAGAAAGGAAAGAGAGAAAAGTCTAAATTAGTTTTTTGTTATAGGGCCTGTGGCCCATTGATGTGCGGTCCATTAGAATACTAGAATTTTCCCTTCCCTTGTATAAATAGGATTCTATACCTATGTAATATGGTTCCCTCTCTGGCTAATAGAAATGTTCTTCTCTTTTATCTCTTTCTTATTATCACTACAAAACGTTATCAGCACGAGCTCAACCACCATTTTTTTTTCTTCTTCTTTTTGGGTTATTATCAAATCACTGAAGGAAGCGCTACTTTTAGTTAGATCCGTATTTCTGATTTTTTTCTCAATCAAGCAATACATTGAGGTATACCTAAATTTTTTATCAATTTTCTTATCAATTAACATGTGATCTTGTCTTCCATGTTCTCATGTTGTATTTATGTAAAAAAAAAATATTCTTTCTTCACATGTATATTTGTATCACATGCGTAGATCATGTTCTGATTGATTGAGTAAATTTTTTAATTTATGATTGCGTATATTTTATATATATATTATTCTAATGATCCCCCATGTACTAATCTATGATCTACCCATATATATATATTATTCTAATGTTTGTTGTGAGATGTTTGTTTGTTGTACACAATCTGTTTGTTCCTATTCGTTTCTCGAGATTATTATGATTATTATAATATAATATTGTATTGTTTGTTGTTCAATCAACTGTTTTATTTTATAAGAATTTTTTTATTATTGTCGAAGAGTTGTATGTCCTTTTTCAACCAGTGATTTATTTTAATTTTTAAAAAGTTTCTGATCATGATTGTTTTTACTGTATGTGTGTAATTGTCTTGATTGATTTGAAAAGTAATAATAAAATAATTAGTATTTTTTTAGGTGCTCTGTGAATGTAACGTCCGTTTTAATTATTTGTTTAATTAGTTGTAACGTCTGCTTATATTATTTGTTTAATTAGTCGCAACGTTTTTTATTAGTTGTAATGCCTGTTTTAATTATTCGTTTAATTAGTTGTAACGTCCACTTTTATTATTTGTTTAATTAGTTGCAACGTCTGTTTTGATTATTTGTTTAATTAGTTGTAACGTCTGCTTTTATTATTTGTTTAATTAGTTGCAACATCTGTTTTTATTATTTATTTAATTAGTTGCAACATCTGTTTTTATTATTTGTTTAATTAGTTGTAATGTATGCTTTAAATTATTTGTTTATTATGCACCATTCCATGTTCTGTGTTATTTTTCACATTTTTTTTTGTAACGTCTGCACTATTATAATGTTATGACGTTATTGTTGGAAAATGACTAAGTATTGTCAATCATTAACGGGGTTATTATCATTGGTTGGTTATTGACTATCAACTTTGATTGTTGAATGAATTATGATTATTGGCTGGATTTCTGACTTAACCGATTGACCTTTTGTTTATAGTATTTCGATTGCGGTAAATAAGGATTCGTTGCTCGGACTTGAAAAGATTTTTAAAACAAAAATATATACACAATATTTGTCACAGGATCAAGAGACACTAGGACACAGGATTCCACCATTAATCATTCACACAATTCATATATTTATTCGAAACAATTATAGCTCAAATCATAAGGACTCTCATTTTTGCCAAGGTAGATTTTTAGAATATTTATTGTATATCACTAGCATGACGCATCAAAAGCACTACGACCAAGCATACATCATCATACGATATCACAACCAATTAATAAAAATCATAAATCGATTAATAAAAAGTGCAAGTAGTCAAAAAAAGAATTAATATAATTATCATATGCGTAAAGAACGGCTTCCTCCATCATCCCAGTGTTGGGGTTTAGCTAATCATAATAATCATGTTCTCAAAATATATATTTGATGCTCAAAGTATGATTAAAAGAGTCAAAAGTTATAAAACAGTGGTTCTGAGACTCACAAAACACGTCCAGAAAGAAACGATACCAGAAAACTGCAGCTAAACTGCGACACTTCTCCACTGCTGCTGGAACTGTTGAAGAACGACGGTATTTGGACGTCCGTTCTTCGTGTTCTTGATCTCCTCCTTCTTCTTCAGCAGCAGCAGGTGAACAATCCTGCAAGTCCCGATTTCTCGCTCCTCTCGGCTCTCGCTCGATCGCAAACTCTTCACCCCCCTTCTCTGCGATACCAGAAATCTATTTATACTCCTCAGCCTCATTTAATCACGCCATAACTCAAGATAATTCTCTCTTTACTCGGCTTAAAGAGAAAATATTTTTTGTATATTTTCTTCCTTTAATTAGCTCTCCACGCGCTGAAATGATGTATAAACACTCCAAACATGATCTTACACGTTGTAGAATTTATTCAACACTCTCCAAACACATGAGTACACGTCTAAATTTGATGTGATCGTGTGATATTCATTTCTTGAACGTGCTTCCTGATTTCTTGATTGCGATGATTCCAGCCAATTATGATCGATCCTAACACCCAAAATGTCTTCCTCTATCCATATCACAAATACCCATTGAAAATCAGAGGTTTAATCGAACTCTAACCCCTCCAAAAATCGATCGACCCAACTGCCAGTGAGAAGAAATATTTTCCCGCCATTTTCCAAAATTTGAATTATGAGAAGAAAAGTGTCCTCCCCCTAATCCTGTACGGGTGTCCCTTTAGCAATTGGGGTGGAAATAGTAATTTTTCTGGGTTCCTCCAGTACATTTCTGGGACGCTTCCGGTGCATTTCTGAGGTGCCTCCGGTACATTATCCTGGGGTGTAAAACATTACTTTTCGAGCTCATTTCGCCGCAAAGGCTTATTTCTCTAAAAACATCTACAAAAACACAAAATAACACAATAAGTACTTAATCGAGTCTAACAATACAGAATATTGAGAACAAAATAGACACATAAATGCGTCTATCACTTTTAGAACCACCAAGAAATTTGGTCTCTAAAAATCCATTTTGACCATAAAAAAATTTGGTTTGGGGATTATTATACTGTAATTATTTATTTTAATGTCCTTTATTATGGTACTTTACGGTTGGTCCCAACTCGACTCAAAAATAACATTTTGGATCCAAAAGTAATTGAGAATCATTATTATGCTTTTTGATGTGGAAACCATTTCTTTGTGAGAAATGAATATATTCCTTCATAAAACCTTCTGCCAATGACAAAGCACCGTCTAAAAGGTGGAGCTAAATATACCTTATGTTTCTAAGCACATGCATTCCAATTTTTGTGTAAGCACTTACAAAGGGCGATATGAGTCGAATTTTTTTTTTTACATTTTTCTACTTCATTCATGGTACTAACAAACGGGCCTATCTTGAAGTATCCCAACAAGAGATTCACTATCTTTAGTAATATATTCAACCTAAAGTAATTGGTTGAAATGTGTAGTGAGATTTTCTTGGCATATTGAGATAAAGAAATTTCTCAAATTAAGCTAAATGTAGCAAAATTGAAAATGGAAAGAACCCCGAAGTAATAAAGGTTAGACGTACTGACTCATATAAAGCATGTGAAAAGGGACATATATATCATGAGACAAAGATATATTTATTTCCTCGAGTAGTGATGACACCAAAGTACATGTATAAACTGAATATGGGACGAAGCTAAAATGTAACTCTAGCTCCCATCATAAATGAAAGAGTTAGAAATGCACCTAGTCACAGATGTTGGTATATACAATGTACTGTATGTCAATTTTAATGGCAACAAGAATTTCGCCTGGCCAATTGACTATCTTATCGAGCGCAACACTGCTCATTTTTTTCAAGATTGAACAAAGACGTCGCAAAATCTCTAGATTTACCAAGAGATAATCACACCTTGATAAATTCCCAAGTAATCCGTGCAAATGGATATCATGTGTAACATAAAAATTATTAAAATGTAATTGATTGCATCTTTTATAGTCTCTAATATATTTGGAAGGAAATATATTTTAGAGAAACGAATGAGTCAATCTAGTGCAATGTAATTCACTATAATATCTGGATTATTGAATCCATATTGACCCCGACGATGAAATGTTGGAAACTGACTCATACAGGCTTTGGGTATAACCATAAAGAAACTTTGGTTGTGACATGATGATTGTTTTGAAAGAACTCATGCAAATATCACTTTATTTGAGTGAACGAAAATGGGAAAAAGATTGACAGAATGCAAAGTGACGGCATATCTCTCAATAAGTGTTTTCTAAATTACTAGATGCACAACCCCCTTCCCATTATGCTTTTAGGTAAGAAATCATATCACTCATTTTTACAAAGTCTTCAGTAAAACAGGATCGAGACCATCCTAAGATGCAAATGGTAAAAATTCCATATTATAAAGAAAACAAGGAGAAATTTAGAAAAATATTCATGCAGAATGCGGACCATTAAAGTGGCTGATGGATCTGGTGAATGTTTTGACATTTTGGACTAGTTATAGTTCCCAAGAAATTTGCGTTTTGAAAACTCCTAGCACAAATTACGTACACAATGCTAAGTACAAAGGCTAACCACCCTTGTTAATGCTAGAGAATTTACATCAAAAGGACTTGATGAATATTGCATGTTTAATAGGATCAATATAGAGCATCTTATACCCCAATGGTCTCGCAGAAGCTACCATCAAAGGTTACGGATGGTGTCTAAGGAATAGGTTATGCGTATCAACCTACCTTTTATTGCTTTGGGGAATATGCAATATTAACGCATCTTTACTTAATTCGTTTTAGAACCCAATATTAGTCAACCTTTTCTACGTAACAGTTGATAGATGGAATTAATCCTGACATTCATGTTATTACGCATTTTTGGTTGCACTATATATGTGCCATTACGACTCCACATCGTACTATGACGGGTCTTCAAAACTGTTATGTATTATGTTGGAAATGAGTTCCCAACAATTATCCGCATTTTAAAACTTTTGGCAGGAGATTTCTTACCGCTAGATTTGCGGGTTATCACTTTAATGAGACAGTCTTCCCGTCGTTAGGGGGAGATAAGAAAAAGTATTTTCTATGGGAACGACAGGAATTGTCATGGTGTGTTCCCACTGTGTCTCAAATTGATTCTTGTACTCCACAAATGTAAATGTGAAGTGATAAAGAATATTCGATTTTCAGAATGAAAAATGATGTTGCTAAAATGATGAGATCACACATACCAGCTGTAAACCTGCCTGCAAAGTTACAAATACTCAATACGAGATATACACCATAGACTAAGGTGTTGCAACTACACTCAGTGGAAGTGTGGTTGAGGCCGTGACTCCATAAAGGAAGCTGGAGAGACCACTTGGTTCGATCAATCCTCACCTATAAAGGAAGTAGGTGAGTAAGGCACAACTTATTTATATCATCAGAAATCATCTCATAAGATTGTCTCTGAACATGTCCATGGATCAAACTGCAGGACGCTCCGAAGTTTTAAATGATTTTAGAGAACAATGAAATCTTGACGGATTATGAGATTGCACAAGAGTCAATGGAAGGATCATGCGTGTACAATGATGATATAATCGATAAATAGTTGCTCCATAAGTAGAGCACAATGAGATCGAACCATGCTTTATTTTGATTAATCTCAAATAAATAACATATTTGGCCTAAGAAATCCAGGTAGAACTTATTTCTTTGGAAAAAATATGGGTATTTGGTGTGATAGTGCTAACCAACCAAGTGTAAATCCTATCCGACATACATAATTAACTTGTCAAAAAGCATAATTAGAAGTAATTAGTCTTAAAGTACAAAGACTCGCCTTGTGGCGCGAGGTTTCTCACAAAGCCCTGGAATTGTTCTCTTGTAACGAATGTTATAGACTTCCTCTACTTAGTTAGCTTGGTAATTTCAAAATGACTTGAAATGCAGCATATGTATGTGGTTGTTACGTATCTCTGAAAGAATCAAGAGATATCAGATATTTACAAAATTACTTGATAGACTTTTGTTTCCCAAATCAAATGACTCTAAATCATAGAGTGCGTTTACAGTTAGATAGAACGCTCACTTATAGATTCAAGCAATCAGGCGGATGTGGTATACCCGTCTAAGTGGCTATTTGATTTGGAGGGGATAGACAATTAAGTCATTTTTCCTTGCGTGTTCATAAGAAAGTTCCTGATTTGTAAATGTAGCTATTTATGTTGATGTTACAGACATGATGTGTACTCTTGATGTAATAAGAGACCTCAAAAGCTATTTAAAATCCGAATTTGAGATGAAAAATCTAGGGAAAGCTCGATTGAATACTGAGCTTGTGGTATATTATTCCACCAGTTTGCATGTCTAAAGTTTTCAGGCAATTTAACAAAGACATGCATCCTGATAGCACTCCCATGATTAGTCGAGGTTCAAATGTAAGTAACCATTTCATCCAAAGGAATATGACGAAGATGTGTTGGGAGATGAAATTACCATATCTAAGTACAATAGACGCATTGTTGTACTTAGTATAATTACGTACTCGATTAAATTTTACATCCTAAGGAACTTGTTAGCTAGATATAGCTCCGCGCCAACGCAACGTCATTGAAATGGTATAGTGAATGTAATCATGTGCTTAAAAGTAACCATTGACATAAATTTGTTTTATGCATTCAAAGAAATAAAAAGGAATGCTAACGAAAGTGCAATCCAAAGGTTGTTGATTATAAAAGAACAATAATCTCTTCTCCAATGAAAGTAATCAGGGGGAGATACGGTAGACTATTTTCTAGGTCATTACCGATATTCAGTTTCGAAAAGTACATGACAAAAAGAACAGTCTGGAACAACTTTGAAAGTAATCAGGTGGAGATGCCGATATCAGTGGGAGGATCCAAGGATATGATGTCGACATATTTTACTTCGCCATTGAAGTTGTGTTGTACTCTTTTTCCCTTCGATCGAGAATAGTTTTTCCCACAGGGTTTTTGTTACTCGACAAGGTTTTTAGCGAGATAACACTAAAAACATCAAGTATGTTGACCGTTGAAGACATAAAGATCGCGTTGATATTACTGAAAATATCTGAATCAAAGAAATGAAACACGATAGTCTGATAAGCGACGTAACTTCCAGAATCAACAACATGGTCTTATAAACATTCAAGTCACCAAAGTAAAGTGTGATAAACTCCCTTTTGACTGCATTAGACTAATGAAAATTGTCTGACATCAGGGGGAGCATCTAATGGTGTGTTGGACTATTTTCCTTCATCGAGGTTAATTTTTCCCATAGGGTTTTGTTACTCGGCAAGGTTTTTAATAAGACAACAATAAACACCGGGAAGTAATTTCCCAACTAATGCTATTGTCTTTCCCACAAGGATTTTCTGCCTTAGGAGTTGTGAAGTGATAGATACATTTTTGTGTCTACTTTGTCCTCAATGTCTGTATTGTTGGAACTCTATTTTTATACTAGTATTGTGTTTTTATGTATTTTTAGGAAATAAACATTTTTGGAAAATTCGGCTCGAAAAGTTGATTTTGGCACCCGGAGGACAAGTGTTATTTGGACTCTCACTTTTGGATAAGTGGTAACCTAATTACTAAGGGGCAGCCCCAGGTCACCCCCAAGGTATCTGTTATTCGCACCCCAGTTCAGGATAGGGGGCATATCATCTTCAACCTTTTTGAATTTCAAATTTTGGCGGGAAAAATTGTTCTTGAACTGCCGTGACTAGGGTTGAGGATTTGAAGGTGTTCCAGTGAGATTCAATGGCCCAAATTAAATAGGTTTGTTCCTAGGGCCTAGATAGAGCTGGTATGGGTGTTGGATTCGGTCAAAAATTGGTTAGATAACCGGTGGGAATCAAATCAAGGAAAATATTCTAAAATAGGAAAAATATTCTATTCTTGGAATTCTTGGATGGAAGAGACGTGCATGGGTTGATTCTATTGGCTGGAAACAATCCGTAACAAATCAGATAATTAAAGAAAAAATATTTCGGAATATTATCTTCAATGGCCGGATATTCTTGAAATTATTACGAGGATTTGAGTGACCTGTTGTGTATAAATAGGTCCCTAATGTCGAGAAGGAGGGGCTAGCAAGTTTAGGGAGAGTTTGGAAGAGAATAGAGACGTAAAATCGAAGAACTAGGCGCTGTGAAGAAGAAGTTCCTGCTGCTGCTAGAACTGAAGAACACGAAGAACATTGGACGAGGAAGGAAAGTCGTTAAAAACTGTCGCTTTATTGCGACACTTTTCCACTCCTTTCCGCGACTGAGTCATTGTACCAACAACACTATCTCTGTGTCGTTGATTCTGGACGCCTTCTGTGGGTCGCAGAATCCTGTTTTATACTATTTACTTCTCTTTCTCTTCATTGTAAAACACTTCTGAGCATCAATGAAATATTTTGAGAGGTTTTCCAACATGATGAGCGGCTAAAATACCTGGTGACTGAGGCGACGGAGGAGCTATTCACTCATGTTTGATTGGTAAATTCTTTTTATAATTTCTTAATTATTTATTTTATTTAATTCATTTGGATCAATAAAAAAAGAGATAAAATGGTTTTCTTAATTAGTTGTGAATCAGTTTGATGTTTTATGCTTAGAATTAATTCTTTGATAAATCATGCTTAAGGATTACAATTTAATATTTGGACACCTTATAGATTAATAAGTGATTTAATGGAAAAAGAGTTAGATAATAATTATGAAATATTTTTGTAACCAATCAACTTGAAGTAATAGTGAATCCAGAACCTTAGTCCATTTTAAATCTTGACATCACTCTTTGAAAATTAATTTGCTTTATTTTTATTAAGTCTAAAAATTCATTGCCTTCACAAGTCTTAAAACAACCCTTATATCACTATCTACAACAACTTTGAAAAAACATCAATTTTTGGCGCCGCCGACGCGGACTTGTCCTTAGGATAGAGTTTTTAGATTTATTTTTTTTAGTTTTTTTTGTTCTTCTTTACGTTTCTGGGTTTTTTGTCTTTTTCTTTCAGATTTTGGAAGTTGGAGCGAAAGAAAAATTTGCCAAAGTTTTTGGTGAATACTTAAAGACTGGAGTAAAAGGCAAAGCGAAAGGGGCGAAAGAAGAAGATTTTTTTTTATTTTTTATTTTGATAAAAAAAGAGAGAAAAAAAGAGAGATATTTGTATTTTTTTTTTAGACTTTATTTTTGTTTTGCACTTTATTTTTCTATGGACTTTGGACTTTAAATTTTGCGACATTATTTTTTTACCCTACGGAAGGGTACCCTTAAATATAAACTTTGTGCAGGGAAGGACGACGATTACAATATCGTCTCGGCCCCTCGGGTTCGCACATGACATAGGAGTCGTGGCCCGAGTCGACTTCAGCGGTTCTTCGCCCGTCTGGTACAGGAGGTAAACTTCTAAACACCCGCGAATCTCCTGTCAGCGGGTTTATTGTATGCCTTAAGGTGAATATATGTTGAGGATTTGAATACGGTTTTTTTAATTTCCTAGTAAAGGCAAGGCCTGGCAAAATTAAGATAAGGACTCGGATTTCATCACCGTTTTCTTCTTGCCCGCTTTAGGAAAACGAAACCAAACGCGAACCTAAGCTTAAAATTTTGACTAGAACGAGACCTATAGGGTAACGAGCTTGGTAGGAAAATCTTTCGAAAAATATTGGTTACTCTTTTAAGCATACTTCAAAGTTCTTGATGGTTTCTGTAAGTTGAATGCGTGACTGCGCCGCCTTGTGATAGCGGTGAGGCCTTGGGTATCAAAGCTCCACTGAGCTTCCCTCGCCTCAATTCAACTTATTTTTGACTCGGATTGATTCCATAGGGGTTTGCTTAAATTGTAACGAATTCCCTTTCGAAGGATTAGAAGCTGGTCTAGAAACAATCTAAGTGGAACCATCATGCTTGTTGTTTGCTAGATTTTATAGGTTTGATTTGGTCGAGTCAGCCTTGTTTGTGATTGTGTAGAATTCCCTTGCAATTAAGAATGTCGAACTGGTATGATAGAAGCCAATACAATGATTATCGACCTGAATTTGAATATGGACATCATCCTTTTTAAGACCATGTTTGGAAAAGTGGTTGGGAACGCCATCCTTTGGAAGGATATGGGTCATACCCTGGTGAGCCCAATTACTATCCACACATGCATCAGTCTTACGAGCAAGAAGATTATAGTACTAGTTCTTCGTCTCTATAGGATACAATCAAACTATTGAAAAGTAGTCCTTTTTATGATCCCTCTGTTCCTATTCCTCCTTTAGAAGAGTCCCTCAGGGAGTCAGCTGAGTCGACGCGTAAGTTAGCTGAGATGAATAGTGTAATTATAGACGAAAGAACTACAATAATGAGTGAACTATATATAGAGGAATCCCTCAAGCTGATGGCTGACGAACAAAAGACTTGCTCGAAATAATCTTACTTTCCAATATAGTGTTTCCAATAATACCCTTAAAAATGAGGATAGTTATTTGCATAATCAGGATGACGAGGTTAGAATTGGTAACACTACTTGTTTTGATGAGGTTCGATCTTTTTCATGTTATTATGATGAGGATAGTGTTGATGGAGAATCATACTTATATAGGAATAGTAATCAGGAAATGGTTACTCCAATTGAGCTTTACAATGATAATATTATTTCTAGTTCAAATCCAAATAATTTTAATAATTATTCACCTATTCAAAAGGACGAGGATTTGACTAGAGATACCCTCGTTTTAGACGATGTAGTATTTCCTGTTTACAAAGCCGATAATGATTTAGAGGAACGAGTTTATTCTGAGAATAATGTTTTAGAGTCTAGCGATTTAGAAACAATAGTCTTAGACGAAGAAGATGAACTCGTAGAGATGAGTGAGGATGAACCTGACTTAGGAGAATCAATTGACCATTTCCAGGAATCTGATGACCTAGAAATTAGAGAAGTTGTGACTAGTCTTTCTAGAGACACAGAAAACTCTAAGTTTGGGGGTGATTATCATTCTCCATGTGCTTTAACTCTTAGAAAGTTCCCTCGTGTAGGACTTGACATTTATGCCTCAACCATATTACAAGATTATCTTCATACATGTTTTCCCGAACCTAATGATGTCCATAGAGAAGATCAGTTGTTAGAAACCCATCCTCTGGTTGATGTGGTTAACCCAGGCTATGATACCAAGATTAACTTTGTTGTCCCACCAAAAACTTTTCAACCAATTGTGGGAACTTTTGATTTTAAGATGTGTCGGTTATTAAGTTTTGAGACTAAACCTAATCACTTTAGGATATTAGGGTCGACACATTTTCTTAAGGAAGACCACCTCTTTCATTGTGGTCAGCTGTGTGAGTCAAATCTGATTGACTTAGAGGATCCCCAGTTATTCAGGTTGTTGTTATGTGCTTCTAAGTTCTTAATTGAGTTTTTACAGACTCTAATACCTGAACCGGATCTTAGCTTTGAGGAAATCCAACCGATGAAAACCTTTTATTTAGACCCTTTTATAGATCCTGAACCTGAACCACAACTAGATGTAGTTTTCTTAAGCAAGGGTATGTTCGGTATCTTCTTGGTCTGTTGTAGTTTCCTCTTCTTGTGGGTAACACTTTTTGATCCAGATAACCCAAAGTTATTCCGGCTACTACTATATGATTCTACGTGGTGACTAATCCTTGCTTAGTCTGTTGAAGACTTTAAACTTATCACTTTTTGGGAGGTAACCCAATATTCACGCGACATGGTAATATCTTTCCTTATCTCTTTATCTTCATTGGTAACAATTTCTCCTTATTCATGCTTTTAATTTTATCTTTAGAACATCGAGGACAATGTTAGATTTAAGTTTGGGGGTGGGGAAGAAACTTTTTGTTAGCTTTTAGTTGCAATAAATAAACTCCAGAGCCTAGAAATTTATGCGTATTCAGGATGGCACTAACTAATCTAAGTGGATGGAAGCATCTTGGTTGTAGGAGTTGAGGAACCAATCTGATTAGATGGAAACATCTATAGAGTCTATTCATAAAAGCACAGAGCTCAGGTGTTAGAAATAACATGATAGTTGCACCATATCTCATTGAGTCCTTTTCATTTCTTTTTTTATTTTATTTTTTCATTTTAAACTATGTTTCTCTAAGTGATTAGGTGGGGCACACGATTCAAGTTGTTACCACTGCTAGGATGAATTAGAGTGACTGAGTTACTAAAAAAAGAAAAAAAAGAGACCGGACCAGTTAGACAAATCGGAATAAGTATTAACACTTGGATAGCAATATGCGTGTGTTCTCCCTGTTTCCGTCGCCTAAGCAAGCGTGGAATGCAGGACCCGTGGGAACTATCGTGTAATCTGCTGACAAGAAGCATGCGCTTGGATCAAAAAGATCTATCATGCCGTTAAGTTAAAAAAAAAAATTGTTATTGTTATGTGTAGTCAACTGCTGGTTCCCTTGTATTTGCCAGTTTGTTGATCTAGATTTAAGTTATTGACCACTGGTTCCCTTGTATATGCCAGTTGTGTTGATATTAGTCAGACCGGTATCTCAGTCCATTAGGATAGGTTCATTCTTGCAGTGGCCTTCAGAAAGATATGTGAAACATCGATCATTTGGTTAACATCAAAACCATCTACATTTTTCTATTTCCATCTCCTTTTTCTATCCATATGATTAGTTTGACTCCGAATATGATGTCCACAGTGCAACTATCTGAATAAATCTCTGTCACTTTATATGAATTTTAGTATGCTTGAGTGCAAACTCGTGTACAACAATTGGAATTTCGCATCAGGGTACTTCCTCCTATAGTCAATGATTGTATGCCAACCAAGGAGATTCTTTAGTGCCTTCCAAGGTTCGTTGTAGATAGCTAGGGTCTGGAGTAAAGGTTTTGTGGGTACACCTCTGGTAAACCCTACGGAGACAACACTCCGCCACTAGGGCCACCTAGTGGTTTAACGGCTTACTGCACGTGCTAAGTGTAGTCATTTTATTTTAGATTAGATTTTCTCGAGGACTAGCAAATAATAGGTTTGGGGGTATTTGATAGACACATTTTTGTGTCTACTTTGTCCTCAATGTCTGTATTGTTGGAACTCTATTTTTGTACTAATATTGTGTTTTTATGTATTTTTAGGAAATAAACATTTTTGGAAAATTCGGCTCGAAAAGTTGATTTTGGCACCCGAAGGACAAGTGTTATTTGGACTCTCACTTTTGGATAAGGGGTAACCTAATTACTAAGGGGAAGCCCCAGGTCACCCCAAGGCATCTGCTATTCGCACCCCAGTTCAGGATAGGGGGCATATCATCTTCAGCCTTTTTGAATTTCAAATTTTGGCGGGAAAAATTGTTCTTGAACTGCCGTGACTAGGGTTGAGGATTTGAAGGTGTTCCAGTGAGATTCAATGGCCCAAATTAAATGGGTTTGTTCCTAGGGCCTAGATAGAGCTGGTATGGGTGTTGGATTCGGTCAAAAATTGGTCAGATAACCGGTGGGAATAAAATCAAGGAAAATATTCTAAAATAGGAAAAATATTCTATTCTTGGAATTCTTGGATGGAAGACACGTCCATGGGTTGATTCTATTGGCTGGAAACAATCCCTACAGCTCATGGATGACGCGTGAGAAGAGATAAAACAGGGAACAATCCGTAACAAATCAGAGAACTAAAGAAAAAATATTTCGGAATATTTTCTTTAATGGCCGGATATTCTTGGAATTATTACGAGGATTTGAGTGACATGTTGTGTATAAATAGGTCCCTAATGTCGAGAAGGAGAGGCTAGCAAGTTTAGGGAGAGTTTGGAAGAGAATAGAGACGTAAAATCGAAGAACTAGGCGTTGTGAAGAAGAAGTTCCTGCTGCTGCTGGAACTGAAGAACACGAAGAACATTGGACGAGGCAGGAAAGTCGTTAAAAACTGTCGCTTTATTGCGACACTTTTCCACTCCTTTCCGCGACTGAGTCATTGTACCAACAACACTATCTTTGTGTCGTTGATTCTGGACGCCTTCTGTGGGTCGCAGAATCCTGTTTTATACTATTTACTTCTCTTTCTCTTCACTGTAAAACACTTTTGAGCATCAATGAAATATTTTGAGAGGTTTTCCAACATGATGAGCGGGTAAAATACCTGGTGACTGAGGCGACGGAGGAGCTATTCACTCATGTTTGATTGGTAAATTCTTTTTATAATTTCTTAATTATTTATTTTATTTAATTCACTTGGATCAATAAAAAAAAGAGATAAAAATGGTTTTCTTAATTAGTTGTGAATCAGTTTGATGTTTTATGCTTAGAATTAATTCTTTGATAAATCATGCTTAAGGATTACAATTTAATATTTGGACACCTTATAGATTAATAAGTGATTTAATGGAAAAAGAGCTAGATAATAATTATGAAATATTTTTGTAACCAATCAACTTGAAGTAATAGTGAATCCGGAGCCTTAGTCCATTTTAAATCTTGACATCACTCTTTCAAAATTAATTTGCTTTATTTTTATTAAGTCTAAAAATTCATTGCCTTCACAAGTCTTAAAACAACCCTTATGTCACTATCTACAATAACTTTGAAAAAACATCAATTTTTGGCGTCGCCGACGCGGACTTGTCCTTAGGATAGAGTTTTTAGATTTATTTTTTTAGTTTTTTTTGTTCTTCTTTACGTTTCTGGGTTTTTTGTCTTTTTCTTTCAGATTTTGGAAGTTGGAGCGAAAGAAAAATTTGCCAAAGTTTTTGGTGAATACTTAAAGACTGGAGTAAAAGGCAAAGCGAAAGGGGCGAAAGAACAAGATTTTTTTTTATTTTTTATTTTGATAAAAAAAGAGAGAAAAAGAGAGATATTTGTATTTTTTTTTTAGACTTTATTTTTCTTTTGCACTTTATTTTTCTATGGACTTTGGACTTTAAATTTTGGGACATTATTTTTTTACCCTACGGAAGGGTACCCTTAAATATAAACTGTGTGCAGGGAAGGACGACGATTACAATATCGTCTCGGCCCCTCGGGTTCGCACATGACATATGAGTCGTGGCCCGAGTCGACTTCAGCGGTTCTTCGCCCGTCTGGTACGGGAGGTAAAATTCTAAACACCCGCGAATCTCCTGTCAGCGGGTTTATTGTATGCCTTAAGGTGAATATATGCTGAGGCTTTGAATACGGTTGTTTTAATTTCCTAGTAAAGGGTAAGGCCTGGCCAAATTAAGATAAGGACTCGGATTTCATCACCGTTTCCTTCTTGCCCGCTTTAGGAAAACGAAACCAAACGCGAACCTAAGCTTAAAATTTTGACTAGAACCCTGACGAAGTTTTAACGAGGAAATTAACTTAGACTAGTCGGTCCTTGAAGATCGTTTTGCATGTGATGAATTACATGTAAAGTACTAGATAACATGTGAAGTACTACTACATGTGAAGAGTCGTACTAATGTTTTGTCCCACTGGGTTTTCCCTTGTCAAAGTTTTAGTAAGGAAATTAATTTCGTCACAAGTCACCAAGGAGAGAACGATATTTGAAGAACTACATTCAAAGCACTATATATGAAGCATTATGTATAAAGTTTTGTTATTGAACCGCACAAGGAGAGTGTTATAGGGCCTGTGGCCCATGGATGTGCGGTCCATTAGAATACTAAAGTTTTCCCTTCCCTTGTATAAATAAAATTCTATAACTATGTAATATGATTCCCTCTCTGGCTAATAGAAATGTTTTTCTCTTTTATCTGTTTCTTATTATCACTACAAAAATTTTCATTTTTTTTTTATTCTATTGATTTGATGACTCATTTTCTTAGTCTTTTTGGAAATGACTTAATGGTTGACACTTGTTTCCACATACAATATTTTTGTGCTAGTTGTTCCTAAAGGCGCCTGACCTCCATTTCCGACCCTAGTTAGCAATTCGGAATCATCCTAATCGGATTGATATTTCTGAATAAAAAAATATGGGTGTTAGACGGGTCCCGACCACTGAACCACACGCTGATTGTTATTTATAAATGAGATATCATTTATGTATTCGGATTAAATCATATTTTTATGTGAATCCACGATAGAATGTATTTACCAATAATTTAATGTGTGCCGAAATTTCGACACCGAACTTATATTTCTAAAAAGAATTATGCACGTACGTATGCAGTTTCAAACTACTGCTGAACAACGAACTGTTGACCGTATTTTTGACCCAATCCGATCTGTCCGACCTTGTATAATTTCCGTACATATGCCGTTCCGAACTCCTCTCTGTATCCCAAATTGCTAACTATTTCCAACAGGCCTACTGTATAAAACACCACTGCAAGTTTGAACTACTGTCGTGAGCACACAGTAAGCACCTATATAATTATTAATAGAGTGTCAGTTTACTGAAGAGGGTACGAAATCCATATCAAACAAACTAGAATGCCCTCTTGGTGATACATCATAAAGGCAAATTCATTACTAGAAAAACAACAATTATATAGAGAGTTCCAACTCAATGATTGAATGATACATCTTGGTGGAGCTGCAGCCCACACTTGATTACATTCATACTTCTTGGCATATTTGGCTAGACCATCAGCCGCCTCATTACCTAGTCTAGGAACGAAAACACACTTGACACAAAATAACGATTCTAAAATCCTACTAATATCCGAAAGGAGATTGTTATCCTTCCAACTAGAGTTTACAAAATTTGAAGTCACAGCTTCAGTGACAGACTTACAGTCCCCTTCAATGATAACCTTCTTCCACCCTCTGCTATTCATCCATTCTACTGCCTCTAAGAGAGCTAAACCTTCTCCTTGTTCAGCATCTCTAGCTTTTTTTACTTTCACCACGGTCTCCAAAAATCTCCCTGCACAATCCCTCAAAATCAGTCCAATACCACTTTTACTCTTTGTATCAAAAGTTGCATCAAAGTTTAATTTCCACCAATTTGCAGGTGGATTCTGCCACGTTATTTTATTTATATTGCCTTTTTTCATGCAAATATTGTTAGTTTCACAAGCAAGAATATTATATTTTGTGCAAAAAATTTTAATCCTCATGATTATGTTGTTTGGATGAGGGTTTTTTCCTTCAAAAACAAGGGTGCATCTATGTTTCCAAATTTGCCACATGATAACAGTAGCTAGAAGGATGTTTTTTTATTTTTTGAAGGATATGATGCTTTGATCTTGATTCCAAGATTTGATCCAGTCTTGCAGGGAATGACATTGTTGTTGAGAATGCATAGCTTCAGGGAGAATTGTGAACCAGATTACTTTTGACAGATCACATTGCAAGAAGATATGGGTATCTATTTCTGGAGATTGTTTGCAGAAGGAACAAGAGTAGTGTTCAAGCTGCATATTTCTGCCCACTCTGGTTCTTGTTTGAATAATGTCTTTTAAACATCTATCTTACAAAATCAAATGTGTTTTGCCTAATCTGACGGCTCTGTATGGGTCTTTTCTAACGATCGACGGTTCATATTCTTCTCAAAATGCAAAAGACAAATCGTGGCTCAAGATGAATCCCCCTTTTAAGCCCTAATTTGACGGTCGAGCTCCCTTATATCCTTTTCAGTTACAAAATAGGGGTTTCCTTTAACAATTCTCCCTCCCATTATTCGTCAGTTACAAAAACTGTTCATGAAAAAATTTATGTGCTCCATTCAATCCCTTAGATTAATACCCGGTAATCAATTTCATGCGTTACATTCACGCAACAACCCCTTAAAATGTTCGACTACATAAACCTCAAGAGAGAAAATCTTATTCCCAGGTTTCGCCACATTTTTTCTTCATCTTAGTTTGAATTAATTTTCTTTAAATTTGTATTTCATTGGTATATTTTAAAAACAACTCTGAGACCATCTATCCTAGATTTGTATATTTGGATTTATGTTTCTTCCGTATCTTCAATTGGAATTTCTGATTTTGGATGTATTTTTGCAGAAATCGAACAATATGAAAAAAGCTGGTATTCTAACTGTGACCGAAAGTGATGGATTATTAGAGGTATCACATGAGATATTGTTGTTATTCGTTCATTTCGTGTATTAGTATTTTCAAATACACAAAATTGGTTAAAAAGACCAAAATCAACAATTCCTGGTGAAAAAAACTTGTACATTTTGATACTGTTTAAATGGACAAAAATTAAAAAGATACTGTTCAAATGGATAAAAATATAAAAATAGCCAGGATGTAACCAGTTTCATCCTACCCATTTTCAAATATTTTTTTTTAATTTTTAATTTATATCAGGATGCATCCAGTTTCAGCCTTACTATTTTTTAAATTTAAGCCGCGATGAATCCAGTTTCATATTTGCTATTTTTTTTTGTCCATTTCACCCATACTAATTTTTACTCGTCCATTTGAACCATGATTTAAAAAAATTTGGAAAAATGACCAATTTTCGGTTTCAAATAAGGATATTTTATTGGCAAATCTTAAGATCAAATGTATTTTATTTATTATAAGATATGGTACTTGTTTTCTGATTTTCCAATGCATTTATCGATTACAGAGCAGAGGAAGGAAATGAATGGGATTATTGGTTTGTTTACTTGCTCATGAAATTGGTTTTCCTTTGATGATCAAGGTATACATCTCTTTCCTTGATATATCACAAAGGGTGAGTCAAGAAACTAGCTAAGTTGTAACCTAGATACCAATGGGACACCACTAAACAAGTGCATTTCTAACTATCCATAGCTGTGGCATAGGTTATAACGTATATTCTCAATGTAAATAAATTACTCACATCACTGATGGGTATCCAACCATGTATGCAGGTACTCAACTGAATTATTTTCAAAGCCATTATAACTCCAATGTGGACTACCAATGGGTGGTACTACTTAGGATGCAACAAGTACCCGACTGAAGTGGTTGATGAAGTCTGCAGCAACAGATGCACCAAATGTAAAAACAAGGTCGAGGATCATATACCGAGGTTCGCTTCTATTGTATATGAATTCATTTTTGTTTTAGATAAATCTTCCCATTTCTCAATTTTCATGTTATTAATATATAATGAAACCCCACAAATAAATCGATATAGGTACTGTCTCCGTTTAAGGTAACTGACCACGCCGGATCCATCATTTATGCTTCCCTAGATAATGAAGTCTAATGTATTGTCCGTGCCACTGCTTCCGACATGGTCATGATGGGAGTGTACACTATAGGTTGTTTTCATTACTTAAAGTGATCCTTCCGAATAATCAAAGCAAATCCTGTTTGTACACCTTTTTACTATACAAATTACTTCATGCTGTAATCCCAGACATGTTGTTATGCCAATAGGAAGAAGGAAAATGTACTACCAAATAACGCTTTTTAACAAGAAGAAGCAAGCCAATCCGGTCTTCATGGTGACCACGTTCCCTTACCCTTTACAACCCCCACCAGCCTATCACTCAAGTAAATGCCACGCGAAAGGACTAGGTTAGTGTCTAACATGACGTCAGACTCCACAGTGGTTAGCAGTACTGAAGACTGAACGACAGGAGATCTTTAAAACTAAATTCCTGTCATGAACCATATAAATTACATTGATGAAGGAAGAAGGTACGGAGTATTATCTTTTTTGTTTCCGACTTTAAGTGTGATGCAATTAGGCACAAAATGAGAATGTTACCGTATTGATTATCTGCTACTGAAGATCTTCTTGTATGGTTTGACAAATAACATTGGGATATTTTTTATTGCGTATACCATTTTTTCAATGTTAAAAATTGGCTGCAACTGCACTCATTCCTCCAGGAACTCTCCAATTTTACATCTATGATGTCTTTCTTAAAATTACAGGAAGCAGTTTATTCTAGGTGTTAAGAGACTATAATATAATAGTTGGTTTGGTTTTGATAGATTGGTAATACTCGCATGCTTTTCTTAAAACTGCAGATACCTTAGTGCAGGATCTGTCTTTTTTATTGTCTTCAAATGTTGGTTTAAGAAGATTTCTTTAGTTTCGAGATCTGGGGTTCTATAGAAGATTTCTTTATTGTGACAGTCATTCTTTAATGTCTTCTTATACATTAATGAATAAGAAGTGAAGAGCTAGAGTTTTCTCATATGTTTACCCCGGTCCAGCATATAAGGCGCATTTGCGGCTGGAATAACGAGATTTTTCTCACCATTGTTTCCAACACCCTGAACTTTCGATGTCGACAAGTTCGATGTTATCAAAATTGAGAAGTGCAGGCTGGAGTGAATCTTGATATATCTCCAAAATGGCACTTTCTGCAAGACTTTCTCGGTGAAGTCCTGTTACATATGGTTGATGCAGGATAAGCTCCTTTTGAGGTTGAACCGAGCTGTCAACCGAAAGACTGTGGAAATACATAAAGTGCCATTTGAAGTGTGTGTTTTTGTTCGATTGGAAATGTTAAGGATATGTACTACGAGGTTGAACTTGATTTGAACAGGAATTAACGTCCCTGACATTATGTTTTTTGTGTTGTTGCTACTAATGGGGAAAAATCTATCATATACTAATCCATTTCCTATCAAATTTGGTCTAATATGTTGCCAAAGAGAGGGGGATTGGTCATGGGTTATGCCAAAGACAGCGAGTCATCTCTTTTTGCCAGTTGGAAACTGAACGTTTTAAATAAATGGGGAAGGTGATGCTCCCAGCAATTGTTTGGTCTATATGAAAGTAAAGGAACCATCGTGTTTTCAAAGGAAAGAGCACGTAAAACAGTGGATGCTTTTACCAAAGCTACAAAGGTTCTACTTTTCTCTTGGACCAATGTCCACTATTCTCACCTAAATTGCAATTTTGATTCACGGCTTCACAATTGGGATGTTGTTTCGTACGGGATCTTCTGTGGTTTTTTGTACCTATCTTTTTATCAAAAAAAAAAAGTTGTACAAATATATATATATTTTTTAAAAAAGGTTATCAATAACTTGAAAAATAAACAATCATAATTCATAACAACAAATTGAAGCTCGGGCCGTTACGGCACGGGTCATATTCTAGTCTCCATAGAAAGAGATTGAGTTTGTATGGGAGCTTTAGGTGCCAGATTTTTAACCAAAATTTCTGATCTTCTTTGCTGATGTTGTTACCACTGGTTTGTTGGATTAAAGCTTTGTATGTAGACTGCACTGTGAAAGAACCATTTCTAGTAAGACTCCAAATTAGAGTATCCCTGGCATTTTTGGGAATTCTTATTTTCTGGATCTTTTTGCTTTCTTCTTGATTGAAGAGTTGATCGTTATCCTGCACTTTCCATTGTTTAGAGTCTTGCTGAATTAGACTCTGAACTTTATCACTGTTACCTGAGAACTGTGCTGTCTTTGAGAGCTGAGAGTGATGAATGCCTGTAACCCAGTTATGCCTCCAGATTTTTATACTTGAGCAATCTCCTATATTCCATATATAATATTTCTTTACTATCTGTAGACCTCTGTGAATACTTCTCCAAATCCATGAGCCTCGAGGACTTATTTCATCACATAATGGGTCCTTGTTGTGGAAGTATTTTGCTTTCAAAATTCTGACACATAATGAGTTATGATCTGTAATCATCTTCCAAGCTAATTTTGCTAGTAAAGCATCATTGAATTTGATGGTGTTTTTGAAACCCATACTACCTAATCTTTTTGGTTTGCAAACAGAAGACCAAGAGATAGGGTTCATTCCTTTTTTGCTGTCTTTGTTCCACCAGTATCTTCTCTGGATTCTGTCAAGAGATTCAGTCACATGTTTTGACATCTTGAAGCAACCCATCTGATGGTTTGCCATTGTGCTTAAAATTGACTGCACTTGTGTTGATTTGCCAGCTTGATCTACAGTCTTTCCTTGCCAAGTACTTAACCTGCTCTGCACTTTGTCTTCTATTGGTTTAAAGCTTTCTTTTTTCTCTGCCTAAGAAGAGAGGTAATCCAAGGTATTTTTCATTCAATCCCATGGGTTTCATTTGCAGCAGACTTGTTAGATGATCACATCTATGAGGTTGCATATGTTTGTTGAAGAAGACACTTGACTTTTGGAAATTTATAACTTGACCAGATGCTGCACTGAATTTGTTTATGATGTCTAAAAGGTTTCTTATCTCCTGATCTTTGCCTTTGCAGAAGAGCAAACAATCATCTGCAAGTAGTAGATGATTTATGCTTGGACTGTAGATGCTTGGTTTGATGCCATGTATTTTCTTCATGCTTTCTGCCTTGCATAACATTCTTGAGAAACCTTCCATGCAAAGAATGAATAAGTAAGGAGAAATTGGGTCTCCTTGTCTTAGTCCCCTTGATGGGTTGAAAGGTTGACAAGAAGAACCATTTAGAAGTATGAACACTGAAGTGGTGTTGATACATTGATTTATCAAGTTGCACCATTTGTTGCAGAATCCCAGTTTCTTCATTATATCCATCAGAAACCACCATTCAATCCTGTCGAAAGCTTTTGACATATCTAGTTTGATTCCAACTTCCCCAAATTTGTTTTTGCTTCTTTTCATATGATGAACAATTTCATGAGCTATGATAGTGTTATCTGAGATATTTCTGGTTGGGACATAGGCAGCTTGAAAAGGAGAAACTATTTTTTGCAAGATGGGTTTGAGTCTATTTGCAAGGATTTTAGAGATGATTTTATAATTTATGTTGTAAAGACTATAATCTGAAGGGGTTTGAGGGCATTCAACTTTTGGGATAAGGATTTGAAATGTGTAATTGAGCTCCTTTAGCGAGTAGCCATTTCTGAAAAAAATTTGAGTCATGAGAATGATGTCATTACCTACAGTGTCCCAGTATTGTTGTTAGAAGCCTGGTTGAAAGCCATCAGGTCCAGGTGCTGCCCATGATCTGGCAACCCCATTAGTAATATTGCTCGCCTGGAGCCAATTAAGTCTAAAAACTAACCACTCACTTCCCAACATGCTTGAACTAATACATCTTTAATAAAACAACCACGTCCTTTGATTTTGACTCATAGGTTTGTCCGAATTTAACAAAAAAAAAAAATTGATCGTTGAGAATTGTCTTTTTATTCTTTTTATCACCACAAAATACTTAGACCAAAATCTCACACCTGAAATGCCTGTAACACTTCATAAACAATGCAACCCCTTAAGTGTTGCCTGACCATTTCATTTTCATGATATTTGGCTATAAAAACAAGACCGTCTCCATTCCCTTTTCCTTAGTCACATAATTTAATACATCACTAGCAAAGTGAAAGTAAAAATTATTTGACGGGATTTTGGAGTAAACTAAATTTGCCCTATCATAAGAGATACAATTAAAAATGAAGTGATGTAATTCCTATACCCATGGGGATATAAAAAAAATAGGTTATGTTTCTTTAACTTTGGAGATCTGATAAGAAACTAGGATCTAATTATAGATAGCAATTAACCCTTATCATGTACGGAAAATGGGTCATTTGTCCAACTATTTTTAAAATATGGTTCAAATGGACGAGTAAAAATTATTATGGGTGAAATGGACACCAAAAAAATAGAAAGAATGAAACTGGATTCATCCTGACTTAAACTTAAAAAATAGTAAGGATGAAACTGGATGCATCCTGATGTGAATTAAAAATAAGAAAAAGTATTTGAAAATGGGTAGGATGAAACTGTTTACATCCTGGCAATTTTTACATTTTTGTTCATTTAAACAGTATCAAAATCTGAATGTCCTTTTAATCCAGGAATTGTTGATTTTGGTCTTTTTAACCAATTCTGTGTATCATGTAGTATGTTTTATGCTTGAGGTCTGAGGTTTATCCTTTTTTATAAAAAAAAATGTATGTTTTATGCTTCCAAGAAAAAACCATATATGATTTTGGGCTTCCGACATGAGTTCAAAGTTTTTCTGGTATCTTCATTTTACTTTTGATAACATGTAATTTCTTTCCCTCAAAAAAAAAACAAAAAAAATGCAAAATTGTTTGAAAAAGGAAGAAAACGGTACAGAGGCAATTCCAAACAAAGGAAGAAAATGGTGCAAAGGCTATTCCTCGACAATAAATAGAAAAGCAATTTATGAACCCTGAACCAAGAAATTCTAGTTGAAAACCGAAAGATGAAAGGAGATTTTCCTTGTTGTACACTTGCACACCAACCCGACCAGAAGATTGTGGCTTTTAGAGTTGGTACTTCGGTAAAATCTTGTTCTTTCGTAAACTTGTCGTTGAAGACTCCTTGACTTTTTTCTTTCCATTGTGTCCAAATCAAGACGTATAATGGACAGCTCGATTTTTTTTATTCCTTCCCGCTTGAATGCTGATAGTTGGAGAATGGATTTTTTTTTATTTTTTTTTCCTAGGTCAAAATAGTTGGAGAATGGAGTTTGGTCTTACCCATGGCTAGTCTGTCTTAGGTGAAAGTTGATCCCAAACTTACTGTAAGAAAGTTACCGTTCCAAAATCCTGAACAATTTGGTTCCTTTTCATTTACTAGTGCATTCTCTTGCATAAGCCATCAATTAATATGCTAACTTTATAAAGTCTTGTGAAAGATTGAAGAGAGCTCAATTATTTGCTTAATTAAAATTTTTCGTATGGTGTAAACTTAATTTTTACTGGAATAAGCTGAGTATCAACAGTATGTGCAGCTAAAGCTGAGTATCAACAGTTTGCCAACAAAGCCAATAAGATGTTTTTTTTTCCTCGCAAAACTAAGAATATATTGAAAGGCTTACTGGAAGTAAGCAAAAACAACACCCCACATCATACAAATAAGACTTCCCAATTCAATTTTCGGCACAGCGAAAGAAGAGAGAAAGGAGAACCTCCCAAAAAAACTAACCTGGTAGAAAAAGAGATAACCCAATACAGACCACATTAGGACTTTAATTTACAAAATATTCCCCCCAGTTCGATTTTACATTGTCTAAAGAAATGTTTTTCAGAGCTTCCACATTCTTACACCAATAATATGCTTGTGTTTTCACTTTTTCGATGACTTGCTGAACTTCGAAGTTGATTTCTTTGAAAACCAAGTCATTTCTGGAATTCCATATTGTCCAAGTGATGGCTGCCGGAAGAATCTGCCACAAAAATTGTCCAACCGTGGATAAGTTCTTCACCTTCCAGCCCTTGATGATCAAGTCGATACAGTTTGGCATTACCCATTCCCTTTTCACGTATGATCTGAAGTATAACCAAATCTTAGTAACCTCGGGATAATGAAACATCAAGTGAGAAGATGTTTCTCCCTCTTTGCGACACAGGAAACATCTGTTGACAATTAGCTTACCTTTCTCGTAAAGGGTGTCCATCGTCGCAATCTGTATGCCATAAAAAGAAACCCACTTTGTGTGGCCAAGATCTAGACCAGATGCTAAGGTTTGGAGTTTCAATCTCGTGTTCTTTTTCAAACCAAGAGTATGCCGATGTAGTTGCAGGAAATCCTACACTACATCCCGCACAAGATTTCATTAACATTCAACTCATTTTAGATTAACAATCTTAATTTATTGATCAATCTTTGAACAATCTTACAAGAAAAGATAAAGGAATCAAGAATAATCACTGCTCTAGATTTTCTCTCTCCTATTTACTTGCTTCTCACTCAGAAAATGATCTATCCCTTTCCTTCACCACTGAACGGCTATTTATAGGGAATTACATAGTGGATGACAGCTAATAGGTCCTTTATTTTCGGATATGGCTTGCGATATTCTCGTAACCTTACAAATGTTAATCTCGCAAACTCTCTTATTTTCGCAGGACCATCACATTTTTCTCATGATTTTAGCTGACGTCATTTATTATGTCATTTCTGAAATTGTTCTGCGACGCTGTTGTGTTGTTGATAATTTCGCTGAGGCATTATTGCTGCGAGATTCTGATCCTACATCTTGCCTCTTCTCATATCTTCTCTGCGAAGTAGAGAACGATGTGATAAATGTTGCAACTGTCCATCTCTTCATATTCTGCATTTATCACACGTATCCTTTCTTCCATCTATTTCTTGACACGTCTTGTGTAACCGCTGCTTTTCAACCGCTCACGTCTTTTCTCATTAATGGTTTTTATTTCTTCGAGTAAAAATATCTTCTTTGTATATTCTTCTTACTCTTCTTTCTATTTTCTTTTTACTTTCTCTTCTCTTTTTACTCTCTCATCTCTGCAAGTCTATTGTTCTTCCGTAAGTTCTTCTACTGTAATTCTTCCTTCTTCAATCTTTTTATTTTTCATCCATTCCCATACTCTATATTCAGATATGCCCCCAAGCGGTGAAAAACATGAGAAAACTTTTAAGAAACCCAAAAAGATCTTCCCGAGAAAGGTTTCACACTTTCTACCATTCCTGGTGAAAGTTCCAAATCAATTCTTTCTATCAAACTTTTCTCTGATCAACATTGTGATGATCAATCAATCATAGTTTCGCTGGGTCAAATTCTCGCAGGTCTCCCCATTCCTCTTTAGGACCCAAATATTCCTCTGTTCTATGAAATTCTCGCTCACTCGGGATTTTCGCGAGCTATCTTCCAGTTGAGTGGGGATTGCATCCGTCTGATGCTGGAGTTCGCTAATCGTGGTGCTGGTAAAGGATCTCTTTACTATAAAGAACTTAGGGATCCTAAATTCGCAGATTTGGAGATAATCGCTGAAAAATACACAGTAGCGAGTTTCTTTGAGAATTATGAATTGATCTCCATGAAGAAAGAGAATACTCGCTGGGATATTCGCTTGAAAAGGAAAGATAATATTGATGAAGGTAAAATACTCATGCAAGACATTGATTGGCATTCTGGTAAGAACACAACTTCTCGCCAATCCAAAGATGATAAATGGTGTGTTTTTCCCTTGATGCTGAAAGGACCTTACATTGCTGGGTCAAATGTTCTTCCTAAGAATCTCGCTACTTATCAACCTTGGGTATTCTCTTGGACCGAGAAGGAGAAAGAGATATGTTTCTTCCAGTTTTGCCCACTTTACATTTCTTTATTTATCTTTATTCTTTTGTTCGTTGATTCTTGCGACATGCTACAGATCCAGAAACTGAAAGATAGCTATCACAAGACTGGGAAGGCTAACACCTTGTTAGCTCTTCGTTCATACACAGATGAGGTAAGAAATATTCTCTTATGATTTTAAACAGTATATTGTTGCCTCTATTTCTTATTTCTATCTGTGCGTGAAGATTATTGCTGAAATAAAATAGCCTGCCAATGTTGCGAAGACTGGTGATAAAGGCAAAGGTGCTCTTCGCAGGGAAAAACCAACTGCTCCTCTTTCAAAGCAGAGAAAAATCCGTTCTTCCTCTCCTTCAAATATTCCTTCTCATGAAAACTCCGATAGTGATGAGGATGATGAGGATAATGATGACCTTGCTGCAAATGAAGATTCTCCATCTGAATCTTCTATGGCTAAGCTCTCTGGCCTCTTTTCTGATTCTTTGCAAGGAATGGGAGATAGTCAATTCGCTAATACCTGCAAATCTCTCGCTACGATTTGCGATGTTCCTTTATTGGATGGTGATAATTCTTTTCGTGGAGTTTCTAGATTGGTGACTCCCAATATCCTGCATTCTCTTAATAGTCTGGTATGCTTTCGTCATTTACTTCTTCATTATTGTAACTCAAAATCTCTTTCTATTTTAATACTTTTTACATTTTCTCGCAGGCTGGAAAAGCTTCTTTCGTTGTTGCCTCAGATCTGGAGAGGAGACGCGAAATTCTTGAAAAGAAGAATCTTCAATTTCGTACAAAGAATGAGGAACTGGAAGCTGAAGTTAAATGTCTTCGCGAAAAGAACAAACAACTAGAAATTGATTCTTCTTCATACAAGAACAAAATCTCTAGTCTTCGGCAAGCTAATAATCAACTTTATGGTATGTTACTTTTCTCCTTTCTCTTCGTTCATTCATCTTGTTGTTTTATCTTATTTAATTGATCCTTTTTGCAGACATTTATGGTCTTTCTGATGAAGATACCATTCTTCGTTCATTTCCTAATTCCTTGGATAATGATACCCTTCTTGAGCGTCTTAATAAATCTTTAAATAGTTTCTCAAATTATAAAATTTCATCTCTTTCTCTGAATGAACTGAGATCCAAATTTCGCCTCTTAGAGATTGACCATAGATCTAGTTTAGGCTTAGCCAACCAATATAAGCGTCTCTTTATTAATTCTGAAGAGAAAATCAATGAGCTAAGAACCAAAATTAGCGGTCTCATAGATGATAAGGATCGCATCTCTGATCAAAGTGCTAAGGCTTTGGCGAAATTCCAAGAGACCCTTCTTGAAGTTCAACTTGAACGAGATGAATCTAACCGCAAGAATATCGAGTTCTGCAAAAGAGAAAACCAAATTCGTTCTCGTCTTCTTATAAATAATAAGGATGAATTCGCTTGGGCTGCGAAAATCTTAGACGATGCCAGAAAAGATTTAGCTGTAAATGTTAGTCTCCAAGTTGAGCATACAGCCTTGATTAGAGATATGATTTCTGACAGAGAAAGTTATTAACTGTTCTTCTTCACTAATCTTTTGTTCCTTATGAATTTTCATCAAGTTATTAATTGATTGCCTTTTGCTCGCAGATTCTGAAAGTAGATATCACGAAAGAATTGAGGAACTTGAAGCTGAAAAAGAGGAACTCACAAAGAATCTTTCTTCTCACAACGACAAGTATTCTAGATTAAAGAATCAAATCAAGATCACTGTTGCGAACTTTATGAATGACTCTATGCATTTTCGCAATCAAACTATTCAAATATTTTGTGATGACCATGGTATTCCTCACTCTGATTATCCTCGTCTTTTGGAGGAGATCCCAAAGAACATTCCTAGTCTGACTATCTCTGATAGCGAAACTGATGATGAAGAATATGATGGTGATGAAGGTTCTGATGGAGATAAAAGTTCTGATGCAGACGAAGAAGGGAACAATTCAGATGAAGATGATGAAGGATCAACTAAGAAGTAGTCTTTGTTTCTTTCTTTGATCTTCAGTAATATTTGTACATTTATTCCTTCTTTCTGTATATTTGCGAATTCTTTTGGTTTCCCATATTCCTTAATATATGAGTTTCTTTCATTTTGACCTGCATTCATGAAAACAATTATTCCTTGCAATACAGTTAATCAACGTAATCATTAATTTTTGAATTTTTGTGTAAATCTATCATATGGAGAAAAATAACATTTTCTAATTTCATTCATTCCCATACTTGCCTTTGTTATTTGTATCCAAATGGGAGATTTTGCAGATTTTTCTTATTTTGTGCCTCAACTTCGCAGTTGTTTATGTATAATTTCGCAATCATATGTGAAGTGAATTTTGATTCTTTTCAAAATCTCATTCTTGTGTGGTCTTATTTTTCCTTCCTAGTTAAAGGTCTTATTATGCCACCTCTTGTCATTGCGACAAAATCGCAGGACGTTCTTGCACTTTCATGCAAAAACCCTTAATCTTTCCTTAACTTTTTCTTTTGTATTATGGCCTCTTCAGAAATGTTGCGATAATATGACAGGCCTAAATATTCTTGCGAAAATAAAGCCCCATGACATTGTCGTCTTGCGACGAAATCGCAGGACGTCTTCGCACTTTCATGCGAAAACCCATTGATCTCGTCTTATCTTTTTCTTTTGTATTATTACCTCTTCAGGATTGTCGCACAAATATTATAAGCCTTAATACCCTTACGAGTAAAAGCCTCATGACATTTGCGTCTTAAGACACTTATCAGCTCCCTAATGGAGGGTGCCGCCCTTATCTTCCACCTGGTTGCCCCTTCAAGGAGGCGTACCTCTAACATACAAGGTTGGCTCCTCCCATCCGGTCTTAAAAACAACCAGTTGTTTTCGCAGCCTCTTATCCCTTTTACCTATAGGGTTTATGGTTACGAGACTGCACCCTAAGTGGGGTTTTCTTCGGGCCGAGTGAAGTATAAGCCAAGACTTGTCAAGAATGGCAAGGTACGCTCTAGACGCCCCTGGCACTCTTGACTCAACCGTGTACCTCGGCGCCTTGGTCAGATTCTGCACTCCTTGGGAGAGTCCTTATTACCTTAGTCGCCCAACCTAAGTCATATTCTTAAGCTGAGAATCCATGGTGCCTCTCCTGGATGGGATTTATTGACCCCAAATCTCCATGACTCAGGTTCCGGTGGCGGTGTATCCTTTCCCTGAGCCATGCAACAGGTACCCCCTTATATGACGTACTTTAGGTCTTACATTTGCCTCTTGCGAAATTGTATTCGCGAACTAGGGTGTATGCCATAAAGGTTCGCCCCTTTCTCTTTTGTCATTGTTCTCTGATTGTGTTTTGTAGAATTCATTATCTCTGCGAAATACTCGCACATCATCATATCATATTTGCATTTCACAATCTCAAATTTGTCATTCAACAAAATGTATTTTTGAGAATTTTATTTATTGCGAAAGTGTCGCAACAAATCAATCATTCATACATTTCTTATTTTTATTACCTTTGTCATTCTCTGCTTCTTTGTTATTTTCTGCTATTGCTTCTTTGTTATTTTCTGCTATTGCTTCCTTGGTAGTGGTATGTTCATCATTTTTTATTCTGAGCTAGCATTAGTTTCGCAACATCTCTTCTTCTTTTCGTTCGATTGCATCCACCATCAATCTCTCATTTCTTTGTGTCTCTTTGATTTTGTGTCGCCAATTTTCCTTCTTGTTTGCTCTTCCTTCGCAAGATTCTACCTCAGTTTCGTAACACCTCTTTCCTTCAACCCAATCTTTCTTTATGATTCCTACACCGCGGGGGTGAGGGAATTTGATACACTGATGGAAAGTTGAAGCTACACCTATAATCCCGTGTAGCCAAGGTCGACCAATTAATGCATTGTAGGGTGACTCTACGTCAACGACACGGAACAGGATTTCAGAAGATATTCCCTTCAATGGAATTCGCATAGTAACCTCCCCTTTAGGCTTGTTGGCAGTACCATCAAAACCATATATCTTATTTATTGATGGTATAAGATCATCATCTCTTCGTCCCATAGTTTTATAAGTATGATAAAATAAGATGTTCACAGAGCATCCAGTATCGATTAGAATCCTATTAATTGCCCATGAATCTTCAGCTTCATCATCCTCATCTTCTTTCGGTTTTGGATTAATTTCTAATTTTACTACCAATGGATTATCATGTACCTCTTCACCTTCGGGGATTTCTTCTACGGTAAAAGAAATAATCTGTTTCTGCCATTTGATGAGTGCTAAAAAGTGCATATTTCTATATCTTTTTGTTGGCATTTAACTCATCTTTTGTGCATTAATTCTACATTTTATCCCATATTCTGTATTTTCTTTGTTTTCAAGAATAAATATTTTTATTAACTAATTTTGCATTTTTAGGTAATAAATAAAGTTTGGATGAATAGCGGAGCAAAAAGAGCAGAAAAGTGGTGGAAGCCAAGAGGAATCACACAAGGAAGCCGCGAAGAATGTTGTGCGCAAGACCAAAAGGCTAGAACTGGGCTTGAAGAGGAAGAATTGTTCTTAAAGAAGATATGGGCTTGGCATACCCAAGGCCCAAAACCCTCACCCAAACCCATTTCCAATATCCATACCCGCCTTCATATTCAGCCGTCGGATTGGATCATCTCAGCATCGTACGGTCGCTTCATCATAGTGCATCAAAATCTGAAGATCCTGAAAAACACTATAGCACCTAACTCCATCTTGAGCCGTCAGTTTCGTTGCACTTCCGCATCCAACGGTCGCTCCTCGCTTCCTTCCATCTCGTCGTTAGATCGATCCATCATCTCCACATCCCACGGCTCATCCTCGCTGTTCATCCAATTTGCTACAACCGCTCAACACCCGAGTACCCAATACCTATACCCTAACCCAAACACACCCTAACCCTAAAACTATCGACTTCACCTCCCTCACCTCCGTCTGCAACAGCCCCACCTTCTCCTGCTCCGCCACCAACTCCTTCTCAACCACCACAACCACCACCATCTCTTCTCAAATCATCATACACACTCGACCCATCACCTATATCACGTTCTAATCTCTCTCAAACAACTAATTTCGCCTATTCTCTCACCTCTGAACCCTAGGAGTGAGTTGGTGAAATTAGTTGATGATATAGATCAATTGGAGGCGTGGGAAGCATCAGAAGACAGTAAGGAAGCATGGGTGAGAGCTATCAAGAGTTTGCAGTGATTAGGTAAACCTAATTTCTATTTCTTATAAACCCTAATTTCATAATTTGGGGATAATTGGGGGAACATGATTGTACGTATAATTGAAGCATGGGTTGGTTGATTGGGTTGTTATCAGTAGGTTAGGTGAACCAATTTTGGGTTTAATTGTATTTTTTTACAAACCCTAATTTTGCTGTTAATTGGGGATTTTTTGGGATTTCCATTATATGTATAAATAGGGGTCTTTGGGTGTTGTAATGGGTTATGCCTGGATTAGCCAGAGCATCAGTAGAATAGTTTAGTGTTGTTATTTCCATGAACTGTAGCTTTGAGGGTTATCAATCTTTTCAATTCCATGATTCTCAATTCAAATGCATTGTTAATTTTAGCTGTTCTGAACTCCAACATGTATTGAATTTGAGTGTGTGATTGTTACAATTTATATCAAGCTCCTGTTCATGTTTATGTTATGTTATGTTCTTATGATTTGTTCTTAGGATAGTCTCATTCTAGTGCACTGTTGAATGATGTATTGCTAGGATAGTTATCTTGATGCATGTTTTGCTTGAGCAATGGGAAGTAATCAGTGCTCTGGTATGCCTGTGATTGACTGTGCTGTCAAAAGACAGTCAATACTAGGGGCATATCAGTGAGCAAGCTGATTTTCCTCCCATTCTAATATATGCTCAAGGTCTTCAACTCAACCTAGAATTGCATTGCTTGATTAGGTCACAAGGTGGATTCTAAGCCTTGGCTTAGCCACAAATCTTTTTACAGTCACTTATAATTTCAAGCCTGTTTTGATTCCCTGCTCAGTTAAATTTCTTAGCCATCTTGTTCAGTTTTTCTTGCAAATTGTAGCTGTTGTGCATTGAAATCAGTGCACAAACTCCTCCCTGCCCTTGGCTTACAGCCTTGGTTCTTAACTGTTTTGCCATATTGCTTTGCATCTGTTTTGTTTATTTTGCAGCCTTGGTTTGTAACCTTGGTTTGTAGCCTTGGTTTGCATCTGTTTTGTTTATTTTGCAACTATCACTTCCCTGTAAATACCATTGTATATGCCATTGTTGTTCCATTGTAAATTCACTGCCTTGCCTTGTAAATGTCACCATCTTCTTTGTAACACTATCTTTGTATCTCTTTTTTTGTTTCATTGTCTCTCATTCTCTTTGTATGCCCCTGTCACTCTTATTGTTACACTATGCTTTGTAAATATGCACTGTCACTGCCCTGTAAAGCCTATGTCTACCTATGTTTCATTATCTTTGTTTCCCTCACTGCCTTGGTTTGCTTTGCCTTTGCCACTGCCTAAATACCATTGTATATGCCACTGTCACCTTTAACTCACCTTGTGTAGGCCCTGTTTTGCTCTCTTTGCTTCATTGTGTCATTGTCACTCATTGCATTTAGATTAACTAGTTTAGGAAACTTCAACTTACACACCCTAGTCCCTGTGGATTCGACCCGTATTTGCACAAGCTACAACCGACACCGTGCACTTGCGGTTATAACATGTAGGCTTCCTCTTGCTCTTATTTTCTGTCCCCTTTCAAAGCCTACCACCATTCCTCTAGCGGCGATATTTTCGCAATATTCATAATTTCTCTTTCGAACACTCTACTCAAAACATTGTCATGAAAATATTCAATTGTCTTGTATGAATGTACGATAGAGTGACAGAACAGATTCTTTGCTTTTGCACCAACTTTTATGAAGAATGTTTCCTTCTTTTTCATCGTGTTTACTTTGTGATGCTCTGGTGGTGGTGGCAATGGTTGAGATTGTGGGTGTCCTACCAAAAAGTGGTTTCGTTTTCCTTGATCTATCATTCTTAGAATAATTCTTTTTACATTTCTGCAATCATTTGTAGTATGTCCATGAAAATGATGATAAGAACAGAACTCATGACTTCTGTAGTTTGGAGGTGGTTCCGTTCCCATGTTCCATGGTGAAGGTATATTCTCCATCAAAATTATAGCTTTCCATATTTTCTCCACACTTGCATTTAGAGGTGGCATCTTGATTTCTTCCCAAACTACCTTGTGACCTCCTTGTCCTCTATTATAGTTTTGTCTTTGACCTCCATAAGTTTCTTGCGGATGATCGAGTCTTTGAATCTTGTTATTTCCACCACGATTGTAGAAATTTCTTTCTCTTTCATACTCCTCTTGATCTCGACTTCCCATAGCCACCAGTTTTTGTTGATTGTTGTCTGTCACCTTCTCTTGTTGTATTTGCGAAGTGCTCTCCACTGTGTTTATTAGTTTGGGTAATAAGCTTGCATTCGCTGTTTGTGAACTGGTGTTCGCAACTGGGTATGATTCCATTTCATTTTTCCTTTTCTCTAGAGCAATATACTCTTCCTGAAGTTCTCGCAATTCAATCATTGTGATCGTATTCTTGACTCTGAGAATTTGGATATACAATAGGTTGGTTGCAAACGTAGAATTGATAAATGATAAGATAAGATATCTCTCATCCACACGGCCAGCCATTTAGCTACACATAATCCTCCATATTTTAGTTAGGTGCTTCAAACTTTCGCCAATCCTTTGTTTTAATCCAAACACGTCTTCAATACCAGGTCGCGAAGAATTATTACTTATATATGCCCCCAGGAATGTAGTCTGCAAATGATTGAATGATGTTATTGTATTCTTTGGTAGTCCTTCGAACCATTTTAACGCCTCCCCTGTTAAGCTGGATGCAAAATACTTGCATAATACGGCATCATGATTTTCCCATTGCAACATGCACCTCACGTAGGCTTTAATGTTGAATTGCATAAGTTGTTCCATCAAAAATGCTGGTTAATGCGGGAAAATTGCATTTCGGAGGTATTCCTCCTAGTTGTACTTCCCTTGTAAATGGAGTTTTCGCAGCTTCTTCTATAGCTTCATCTAATTGTCTTCTGCCTACTTCTCCTCTATTGTTTAGCATTCCTCTCATTTCTTCTAATTCTTTTAAGATTTGTTTATTTACACCTGAATTTTGATCCATTGGTTTTTTTAATTTCGCCTCCCTTCTTCTGCGTTCATGTCTTTCTTCTCTCGCAAAATTTTGGATTTCTTCTTCATCATCCTCATCTCGTATTCTTTTGCGATTCCCTTCCTCATCTCTGTCTTGAATTCGCATATGATGATGTCTCTCATTTTTTCCTCCATGATTTTGTCCATTTCTCATCAATTCCATTCGCTGTCTTTTAGCCATCCTATGTACTCTAACATACTCTTCATTGATATTACCGTTATTCCGGTTTTGTGTTCGTCTTCTTTCTCGATTGTCGTGATTGTTCTGGCGAATTGTTTCCTGAAGCTCTTGTTCTTCCATTTCCACTCTCAATCTTTCAAGTTCGCAAATTAAACGTGCTTGTTCAGCGTAATGTCTTTCAATTTCTTCTTCAATCGTTTGTTGATTTCTTTGAGCTTCTCTCTCATGTAAAATTCTCCTTTCTTCCTATCGATTCCCTTCGCCATCTTGATTATTTCGTCCCTGACGTTGTCCATTCTCTTGATTTCTATCATTTTTCCTATCATCAAAAGTTTCATTTTGTGGAACGTAACGATCATCAGTCCTTTCTCTATCTTCGCGATGTTTTTCATTAGGATTTGATATTTCTTCTCGAATATTATTTCCAGCATTAGTTGTGGGTGAGTTTCGCCTCATGTCTCTTCTAGTCGATCTTGAATATGATTTTGTAATACTTCTCGATTTTATACTCTGTAGTCTCATATTTTCCATCCTCAATTCGTGATTTTGCCTTGTTAGATTTGCACGTTCTTCTGCCTCAACTCTTCTTCCTTCATGTATTATTCGTCTCAATATTTCTAACGCTCTAATTTCCTCATCTCCATGAATTATTCCTTCATCTGCTTCTTGATTTCTCTCTACATGTCTATGGTTTCTGGTTTGCTGCTCTTCTTCTACTTCTTCTGCTGAATTTGATTGCCAAGTGTGTATACTCATCCTATCATAATCTGTATTCCTTCCTTGTACTAGTGTTTGTTGAACTGGTGGTTGAATTTGATTTTCTCTATTATTTCTCATTCTAGTAGATTCTCCCATTTCACTTCTTTCCCTTCCAGCAAGTCTCTTGCTTCTTCTAACAGTAGTTGGTTGTTCTGATATATTTCTTCTTCTAGCCATTTCTTCAATATTAATGAATTGCAAGAGATTATGTAAAATTCTTAATCAATCACTTCAAATCTTCACAAATCTCAATATTAATCTTCAATTTTTTTCTAGAATAATCTTCAATCTTCAATACTCCCTGTTTCTAGCGCCATTATGTAGTTGAAGGAAATCCTACACTACACCCCTCACAAGATTTCATCAACATTCAAGTCATTTTAGATTAACAATCTTAATTTTATTGATCAATCTTTGAACAATCTGACAAGAAAAGATACAGGAATCAAGAATAACCACTGCTCTACATTTTCTCTCTCCTATTTACTTGCTTCTCACTCAGAAAAAGATTTCTCCCTTTCCTTCACCACTGAACGGCTATTTATAGGGAATTACATAGTGGATGACAGCTAATCTGTCCTTTATTTTCGGATATGGCTTGCGATATTCTCGCCACCTTACAAATGTTAATCTTGCAAACTCTCTTATTTTTGCAGGACCATCACATTTTTCTCATGATTTTAGCTGACGTCGTTTATTATGTCATTTCTGAAATTGTTCTGCGACGCTGTTGTGTTGTGTTGTGTTGTTGATAATTTCGCTGAGGCATTATTGCTGCGAGATTCTGATCCTACAGCCGATTTTACAGAAAATTGGCCCTTTTTGTCGAAAGACCAAGATAAAACACCTTCTGAATTACCAACAATTTTATCTCCAAGAAGATTAAGTAAAGAGCATACCTTGTCGATTTGATGTTGATACAGCCTTCGGGACAATCCTAAATTCAAGCTCCCACCATTTTCCATAGTGGCAGTGAAATCTTTTACCGTCAAATTCTTGGAATCTGAGATAGAGTATATGCACGGGTACTTGACTTGGAAAGAATGCTCACCTACCCAAGTATCTTCCCAGAACCTAATGGTGTTTCCATCCCCAAAGTGAGAGTTGCGCCTTGTTTGAAAGCCTTTAGCTGCGAAAAAATGCCTTTCCAGTCTCCACACTTGTTAGGATTTTTGGGTTTCTTGGTTTCACGATCAAAATTCTCAGATTCATATTTTTCGACCATTGCTTTCCTCCAAAGAGCAGTCTTTTCCCTATTAAAAAGCCACCACCATTTCGAAAGTAACGCTTTATTCATGACAAGTGCACAAAGCCAATAATATGTTCCCAATGGCCAATAACCAATGAACATAGAGTAGCTAGATATTTTCAAATTTTTCTCTCTGGATGTTACGCCATGACAAGTGCACATTAAATATATGCCTGATTCATAGCCACTAAGGGGGCGTTTTAGTGAACCGATTCATTTTTAATACAACAACGACTACATGGATTACTATTGCGAGGTTTTTTCTTCCCAACTTCGCATTACATCATTTATTAAGCTTGTAGTGTAGGCTTTAGGCAAATTATTCTCAAAAGCTAACAAATATAAAATCCGCAAGAGGCACATTAAAAAAACTGAAAACGCGATTTTCTTGGCCACACTTTTGGCTGAGAACTTACGCTTCCATTCAGACGTCGTCAAAGCTGGTGGTTTTGCGACTTTGTATGCCGTACCTGGAAAGATGTAAGACCATTTATGTTAAGTGAAAACTACAGGGAGACCCATTCTACCAGATTTTTCTATTGAGAAACCCACGGACAGAAAATTTCAGACGCGCACCTATTTTTGGGGAAAAAATTATTCCCAAACCCAAAATTTATAATATTTGGTTCTTCGTAGTTGAAGAAGAAGCAGTGAAGATGAAGTCGGACGAATCAATCAACAAAGAACAAATCCATCTTTTAACTCATTCATTTTCGTTCTATTTCTTATTTTTCAGATCTGATTAACAAACTTTTCTTTGAATTTTTTTTTATGACGGCTTTGTTCGTTCTTCAATAAGAATCCGTCGAAGAACCCAATCTCGTCTATGCTAGACAATGGAAATTCAGGGCCAGGGTCCCTATTTCAGATTGAGAAGCAAGGAAATGGATCTGTTGCGATGTGGATGGAATTTGGGTGAATTTGTATGTGAAATGATACGAATGAATTAGATGGTTTGAGGTGGATGAATTAGATGGTTTGCAGTGGATGTTCTTGGCAAGATACAAGGCTGTTAACATTCAAGATATGGAAGAAATTGGGTCAAGACGAAGATGCAATAGAGGGTACAACTTTCTTCCTGTCTTCTCTTTCCATACAGATATGAGAGGCGTTTTTGTGGTTGATTGTGGCAGTAAATGGTGCAGATTGATGAAAATTTTAAGTCCTTGATGGAATTGGAGTTATGGGTTTGTGATTGAACTTGAATGTGCAGGAATTGGAGAGCTGGAGATGGGGTTTCTTGATGCACAGCAACAACATCAGTTTCTGCTCAAGAGGTGTTCGAGAAAATGCTTGAACGTTTCTGATGTTAAAGATGGAATTTAGGGGTTGGTTGTTGGTTACTGAGAGCTGCAGGAATCAGTTGGTGTTCTTGTAGTTGCTATAGTGCTGCTAATGGAGTTGTTGTTGACAGTGGTTGATGGATGGTAATGAAGCGGTGATGCTGTTATGACTGCATAACATGTCATGCAGTCGAGAAAATGTCTACATAAACTATTATGCAGTCAAGGAAATGGATGCATAACACATTATCTGGCATTTTTTTATTGGGTATGAAATCGAAAATTGTTGCATAACTTGTTATGCAGTCAAGAAAATGGATGCATAACTTGATATGCATCCAAAATATGAATGCATAATGCATTATGCATCGAGAAAATGGATGCATAACATGATATGCATCCGTAAATATGGTTGCATAATGCATCATGCATCAATCTTTTCTGTATGCACTAAAATCAACCAAAATAATAGTTACATAACTTGTTATAGATGCATAACTTTGTTATGCAGATGCATAATTTGTTATGCAGTGGAGAAAATAGTTGCATAATTCGTTATGCGTCTGCAGAATGTGTTATGCATCTTTTTTGGTGGCTGCATAATGGTTATGTATCAAGTTTTCAAAAATTTTGCCTAAAATGATGATCACCTCCGATTTTTTCGTGAAAAACAAAAATTTGATATTCTTGTTTGTACTCGTTGCGTAGCTCTCTTAAAAAGATTTCCAACGATATAAAATTTGTAAAATTCCAAGGCGCGGATTTTTAGATACGTTATGTCCATGTTGCGTTGCCAATTATACCCCTGATGCATAACCCGTCATGCAGATGCATAATCCGTCATCCAGACATTTAATAATTTCATATAATTATGGGTGTCATGGTACCTAAAATTAATTGTGGGCCTAACAATGAGAATATTATTATTTTTTGGGTCTCCCCCTAATTTTCCCTTATGCTAAAGGCCAAAGAGGGCCCATTTAAAGCACAGCTCAAAAATTTACATCTAAGCCAACAAACTTACTTTCATTAAAGATTATAAAATCATGTCCAACCAATGAATTTACAAGCTTATTTTCTCTAAGCCTAGAACAAAAACATTCTTTGCTGCAATGTGGTACACGGGCAAAGATTTCCTGGCCTATATATAATGCCAAGAACCGGGACAGTTTTTGTTTTCGTGAACAAAGCATGTTTCTTGTCACCAAAATATTTGCATCGCAATCTCACACCTGACATGCCCCCTATTCACAAATTTTGATTTTCATGTATTTTGGCTATAAAATGGTTGGTAACTACTTCAAAAACAAAAAAAAAAAAACAAAAAAAAAAGCGGGGGGCGGGGGAACCAATTCAATTTTCATGATATTTTAACCATAAAAACACGACAGTCTTTCCTCGCAATCCTTTAGATACACAAGATAATATTGTCTAAAGTCAAAAACTGTTTGGTGGGATTTTGGTGGAAACTAAATTCGTTGTGTCATGGAAAGTAACTGCGAAAAGATTAGAATCTCTATCACTACTGGGTGTGGACTAAGGAAACAATTACCAGTTCCAGGTATATTTTCATTAATATCAGCTAAAGATTGGAATCCCCAATTGAAGATTCAGCATTGTCGGTTTCTCAATCGAAATCACCCTCTGGACCTTAGGCTGTTAATAAGATGACTTGAATTGGGTAGGTGTATTATGTTAATAAGATGACTTGGACAGGGCCTTAGCCGGTCCCACAAGCCTCTTATTTTATTATTGTTATTTGTTTTGTTTTCCTCATTCCATGAAAATCCCTTGATTTTAACAAAATACCTTGGTTTCAACAAATCTCTCTGATTTTATGAAAATTCTCTAAATTCATGAAAATTATATAAAATTGGGAAGAGTGTCCTGAGACCGTACCCGTTGGCCGGCCGGCCATGCCTTGGCCATTGCCAGTCCCACACTCCATCATTCCCTATTTTATTATTATTTTATTTCTCTCATCTCATGGAAGTTCCCTAATTTCATAAAACTCTCTGGTTTCATGGGATTTCCCTCAATTCAGAGAAAATACGCAAAATTACATAAAACTGGGAAAGTGTGAGACCGTACTTGTCAGCCGGCCGACCATGCCCTAGCCGTGGCCGATCCCACACCTTGCAATTCCCTGTTTTATTTATTATTTTTCATCATCTTATGTATTTTTCCTAGTTTCAGCAAAACCCTGGATTCTGCATATTTTCTCAAAATGTTGCTCAAACGCGCATCGGAAAATATTGAAACTCTCAGGACTGAGACATGGAAACTATGGTGAGACGGGCACATCCCCTTGACCGACCAAGGGTGACCCTAAGGCTTGCAAACATCCGGTCCCACACGTTTTAATGATTTTAACCTAAGTTGCTCAATTGCTCATATTAGGTTCAAACTCTTTCTAAACAATTGGGGATTTGCTCAAACGATCATCAACTGGTCCCACAGCCACCAAGAACCGGTCCCGTGACCTCTTGGTCGGTCCCTCATCTTTTCATGCCTAGGTTTATTATCTGTCGCTCACACGAGCATTATTTTAATAAATGATTAAACCAACATTTAATCATTCTTTCACCAACTGGTCCTCAAGAGACTTTGGTATTTTTCTCATTCGAGCATCTGGGCGTTTCATGGTGGAGTCATCATCCCATGTAGTCGGTCCCTGCTTCATTTTGCGGTTGATTTTCAATAAATCATCATTTCATTAAAATTAGGGTTTTGAATCCAGGGCTCTGCAAAAACATGATTCTAAGCAGATTCAAAAACTGATAATGTTATGTTGATTCCATGATCAACATTTTTATTTATTATACTCGACCCAGCAATCAGTATCTTAAATTAATATTTTATTTGGTCCTGCTACCAATAATTCATCAAATGAGCAATATACGCTCAAACCGGCAATATTTGCTCGAATTAGCAATATTTGCTCGAACCAGCAATATTTGCTCAGATTCAAGAATATTGATTCAACTATCAATATTCAACAATTCAGCAACACAGTTTGCTCGTCTTAGGTAATCAACATAATAATACCTCGTCTCAGCAGACATATTTAATTCATGAGTTTCAGAACATTTGCAAATCATGTTCAACTCAGCAATACATGGACTCATCGTCCCATAAAGTCAGCAACTGACTCCACAATCACGAGGCATCAATCGTGTCACATGGGGGATATTAACTAGGATTTTTGTATGGCGGTCTACGACACGTGTGTTCACCCACGACGAGAATGTGAGCAAGTTGTGCAATCAGTTGGAAGAGTCAGCAAAGTAGTGGGTGGAAAATTAACCAAGTCTCCGCACGATTAGCAACTGGTTTTAACACGATTTCCCACTTCCCCACTCTCTGATTCCAGCAACTGTCACACTTAATGGGATCATGGTGTTTTCAATTTAGCAATATAAAAAGACATTTGAATCATGATTGAAAGAACAAGATATGAATACTCGAACACTCTTCTACACAAGGAATTTCTCGGCAAGTTCATATAGACAATCTTTCGTCTACACGAACTCATCGTCTGAGCAATCACTCTCAATTGAACAAAATTTAATCATTAAGAGCGTTCTTATTCTGAATTCACAACACATCTACAATCCCAGATCACCATTGATCTCACACATTTCTCAACTTCCCTCCTACAGATCAACCCATCCTCTCTTGTGACCGAATTGACTCTGGAACGACCATTGTACTTGGTTTAGGCCGGAGTCTTACAGATTGATCTCTCGAATTTAAAGCACTCCCTTCTTGCAGTGCATCTGTGTGAGGTTCAACATTTCGCTCGGTTCAAGGTGTCTCCACACGGTCGACTCTTCAATTACGTAAAATCCAGCAAATCTTTTTCCCCCATCTACAGATTGGCGACCACAGTGGGAGATTAATCTCTCGGTTGCAATCTCAGAATTTTACAAGATGGCTGGTCTTAGGTCTGGGTTAGTTACCGGTTCCAATACAAATGATGCTAGCACTAGCAACAACAACAATTAGGATATCCCGGAAAAAATTCCGGCCTCTAACACTGGCGGTGATGATGTTACTCCTCCTCACGCTAACACGGAAGGTGATCCTATGTTCAGCCGACACTATGAGGAAGTCAGAGGAAACCCACCACCTACCATGCCTGATCTCATCAAAGTGCAAGAAACTATTGCAAAGAATCAAACTGATATGGATGCAACACAGAAAGAGTTGTTTAATTATCTGAAGACTCTCACTAACAAGATGTCATAGAAAACTCAAGAAAAAGGAAAAGAAAAAGATAAATCCTCAGATGCTGATCCTGAGGTGGTTGCAATTCATATGGTGAATAACGATGAAGTCCGCAAAGCCGTAGACGATCCATCAGCAAAGGAGCCATCAAATTTCATTACTCGGGAAGATTTGGAGCGCCTTTTGGAGAATCGCGGAAAGGATAAGACATCACATTTCAATCGTCACCATCCTCCATATCCTGCTTCTACGCAAAGGGTCCTTCTTCCGAAAGGTTACACTTCTCCGACTTTCACTATGTATGATGGAACTGGCAATGCTCGAGAACATGTCTCTCGTTTCCTGGAAGCCTTGGTAGAACATGAACACAACCATGTTGTTCGCCTCAAGGAGTTTTCAAAATCTTTGAAAGGCAGCGCATACACCTGGTACACCAACATCGCACCAGGGACTATCAACAATTGGGGAGAAATGATTAACGCCTTCTACATGAAGTACTTCTTTGTGTCAGAATAAGTCAATCTCTCTGATCTTGGGAGAATGTTTCAAAGGGTTAGTGAAATTCCCAATGACTACGTGAAAAGATTCAGAGTCCAAGCCATGGACTGCCATGATCCAAATGTCATAGAGAAGCAGCTGGTAGATTTATGCATCAATGGCATGATCCCGGTCTACAGAGCTTTACTGGAAATTCTTCGTTTCCAGACTTTCTCAGAGCTTCACGAAGCTGCAAAGAGATCGGAAACTACTCCACCTGCTCTGTTGGAAAGGGAAAAATCTACAAAGACTAAAGAATCACGAGACACTCGAGGAAACAGACGTCTGATCAACAAGAAGTACAACCTGCAGCCTTCCGCAAACGCTATTGCAGAAGGGAGAAAACGCAAGGCCGAACCTCCAAGTAAGCATACCTCAGCTCCTCCAAAGACACAAAAGATGGAAAAACCAGAGGCACATGCCCCTGGCCAATGTACAGAGACTCCTGATCAAGAGGCACCTAACTTTCGTCTCTCCCATTGGAGAAGTGCTCGAACTACTGGATGCCTGGATCCAAGATGGTGCAATCAAATTTCCATATGTCAGGAGAGATCCAACTAAGGAGGACATGGAAAATCCTCGTTACTGTCGCTTCCACAGGTTCGTCAATCACCCCACAAGTAGCTGCAAAGTTTTGAAACGCATATTCAGGGAAAAGGTTGAATCAGGAGAACTTAATCTGGGGGCTGAAGGAGTACACAGAGATCCCCTCCCAGTCAGGACTTTCTCCATCTCTGAAGAACCATTCAAGGAAGCAGTCCAGTCATTGATAGAGCATGTATGCGAATTACTCTATCTGTCAAAGGCGCAACGGGGAGACATGTTCACGGCTTTGAACCACATAGTATCTGGAAAACGCATGTTGATTCCAGAAGTACCTCCTAAACCTTTAGACATTGACAAAGAAATGTATGACTGGGGACTGCTCACCACAGTGCATATTAAAGGAAACGAATTCAAGAGAACATTTGTTGATGTCGGTACTGCCGTCAACATCATTTCTTTGAAAACTCTCAAAGCCGCTGGCATTACTCGACAAGAGGCTATTCACGCTACCATGGCAATCAGAGATCACGAAGGGATTTCCAGAGACGCGTATGGCTATATCATCCTCAAAGTTAAAGAAAATTTGGTCTACACTGAGACCAAGTTTTACATAGTCTGAGAAGACCCAGGATATGACATGATCCTTGAACGAGCTTGGATTCACGCTGGAAAGAAGGCTCCAACGCCTTCAACTCGTCCTGCTGTTGAAGAGGAATCTGAATTAAAAGAAACGGAGGATACTCCCCCGTTCGAGCATCTGGAGGAAGTTAAATCCTTGACAGAACTCACACAAAATCCTGGAGAAAGTGCCCATTTTTTCATCAAGAGATTTCGTACTCAGGAAAGTATTATTCCTCTTCATGCGCCAATAATACCAATATTGAAATATACTACTCTGGTCCGGGGACTTCTCCCTACTAACAACTTAGCGATTACAAAACGCTACGAATGGATAATCTCACCTCAGCAATATTATACCAAATGGTTGCGCTCAGAGTCCCTTCAAATTGGTCACTCTATCGAGAGGTTTATTGCTGAAGACCTGTCTAAGCATGACCGACAGTATGCTGGATACTCCCCTCTGTGTGAGTGTCCATATGTACCACATCCATGGAATCAACAAAAAATATTCAAGGCGCGAACTACTAAACCGAACAAATTCGAGGGAGGAGATTTGGTTCTCAAGGAAACTAAAGGTGATCTCTATTCTGCAAGGAGCTCCAATTGGGAAGGACCATTTACGGTTGCTAAATCCATAACTGCAGGATACTACAAATTGATCAACACAGATGGCAGAACCCTGCCAGTAATTCACGAGAATTGGATTAAGGCATTTGTCTGAAATTATTGGGCATTTGAAGTACCTGATGGTGTGCCAATGGAAAACACACAGAAGCTTGCAAGTATACAAGGCCAAGTTATGATATAGAAGGTAAGCAGGGGAAAGTCCACAGGGAGTGGGAGCAAACTAGAGAGAAACCTAAGCTAACAATGGAGACAGGGCACTATGGCAGTGAGCAAAGCAAGGTAATGTGGCAGATTCAAAGAACTAAAACAGTTACACAACAAAGCAGCACAGCAGAATAACAATAGCAGGGAACCAAGGCTATAAGCCAAGGGCAAGGTGAGGATTGTGCACTGATTTCAGTGCACAACAGCTACAAATTGCAGGAATTTAAACAAGAAAAACAGGCAAGGAGAATAACTGATCAGGAAGCAAAATAGAACTGAATAGAGGTGACTGCAAAGGGATTGGTGGTTAAGCCAAGGCTTAGGATCCACCTTGTGTCCTAATCAAACAACATGTTTCTAGGTTAAGTTTGATCCTATGCATAATCTAGAAATAGAAGAGTACTAAATTGCTCAATAGTTTGCCCCTAGCATTGGCTGTCTTTTGACAGCACAGCCAATCACATGCACTATGAGCATTGGTATCTCCCATTTGCTCAATCAAAACATACATCAGGAGAACTATCCTAGCAACCTGTCAATTGACAGTACACAAGGCTTCAACAGAGCCTTAGCTTAGTGCTACTTAGCTCATGCTCAACATGTTACAAACACAAGCATTCATCATACAGAAATAATTCAAACATAACATAACAATCAACTGTTAATTGCATAAGAAGACTGAAATTGAAATTCATAACTAAAAATTGTCTCAATTCTCTACTGGCTATCCAGAGAGATACACAATGTCCTTCACACACACCACATAATACCAATTTTATACCCCCAAATATCAGTTTAGGGTTCACAGCCCCTTTTCCCCAAAAACAGAAAATTAGGTAAATTTGGTTTACCTAATTTTGATGAGATACTCACTCCATCTCGTCGACCCACTCTCCAATTATTTCTTCTCGTTCATCTCCTGCTCCAATTGCTGCTCTAACATCAACTTATATCTTCAATTTCTCACCTAGGGTTTCAGTGATGAGAGATGAGAAATTGAGGAGATTAGTTGATGAAAAAGAGGTAAAACGTGATAGTGATGATGGGTTTTTGGTTATAGGTAGAGTAGAGTGATTTGGTGGCGTAGATGGTGGAGTGATTTGGGGAGAAGATGGTGGTGATGGAGACGGACATGGTGGTACTGTTGCAGAGAGGGGGGGGGGGGAAGATGGTGTCGATGGGTTTTGAGGAAGGGTGTGTTTGGCTATGGGTATAGGTATTAGGTACTAGGGTGTTTGAGCAGGTGTAGAGGATTTTGATGTTTCGCGAAGCTGGACCGATGGATGGGAAGATGGTAGGTGGATCTGACGGCGATGCGGAGGCAGGCGATGAGCGACCGTCGGATGAAGAGATACAACGAAACGAACGGTACTTGATGGAGTTAGGTACTGTAGTGTAAGGCGGAGATATCAAACTTCGATGCACAGCAAGGGAGCGACCGTCGGATGCTTCTGAGAACTGATCTGACGGCTGAAGACGCAAGCGGGTATGGATTTGGGTTTTAGGCTTTTGGGTATAGAATATGGGTTTGGGAAATGAGTTTGGGCTTGGAAAACCTTGAGCCCACTTCTTCTTTAAGAACAACTTTCTTCTTCTTGAGCCCATTTCCAGCTTTTTGGACGTGCGCTCCATTCTTTGCGGCTTCCTTGCGTAATTTCTCCCGGCTTTTCACTACTTTTCTGCTCTTTTTGCTCCGCTCATCCAACTTTATTTATTACCTAAAAATGCAAAATTAAGTAAAAAAATATTTATTCTTGAAAACAATGAAAATACAGAATATGGGATAAAATGTAGAATTAATGCAAAAGATGAGTTAAATGCCAACAAAAAGGGATAAATATATACAATATTTGGCACTCATCAAATACCCCCAAACCTGAATTTTACTTGTCCTCAAGTAAAACAAAACTAAGGAAATCCTAACTATACCACTGTCGCTGGTCTCTCGAATGCATTTAGCGTATGCACTAAGCCTTTTAAACCACTAAGTGTCCCTAGTGGACGAGTTGAAGTCTCGTGAAGGTTTGCTTAGAACGTACCTACAAAGTTCTAGGTCAAAATATAAGCTCAGATTCCATCAAATGTGACATGTGCAAAACAGTTTAAGCTCACAGCAAAATGGAGATGCCAATCTAGCTATCAAAGGCACAATCCTAGCACTGATAACAAAAAAAAGACATGTGATAAGAGTATAAAGTGTATCTACACATGTGTAAAGAAAGATCTGAAGTTATGACTACAAATCACCAAGAGATAGTTTCTCAGGCTAAGAACTGAGGTCGAAATCTAGCTAGCTGTCCGGACTTTACGAGAATTGTGAATGAGTTGGAGGTATTTCACAATTACTCGCGTTGTACATCAATGGCATACACCCTCCTTGCTTATTACAATGAAACAACAAAATGACTATTTACATGACTCTTATTTACATTGACTACTCTCTTTTTATTTTTTGGAACAAGAGATGATGGAATTGATAAATACTTGATTTTTTTGTATTTTTCTGATATATTTTTTTTTTTTTTTTTTTTTTTAAGGAAACACTTTTGATACATAACAAAAAGAAACAAAAGATTACATGACACTTTGCAAGAGGTAGCCCTTTTTGATGCACCCAGTTAAATTCGATGGTTGTCTTTCTTAATGTAACCTCCACCTTCTATCCCAACCAACCAAAGAACAAGCTAGTCAAGTTTCGTTCAGTATTCTAAAGTGATTGGCAATCGTAACTTCCTATCAAACACCTTGAAGATCGAGGCCAAACATGTATTGGTAGATCGTGCGCGTGCAAATTTCTTATCACAATGTGAATTGTGCTAGAATCAGGGTGCCTAAATATCTAGACTAAGACTCCTAATAAAAATACATATTTGCACAAGAGTCAACATTTCAAGGTAAATGAGCTCCATTTTTTATGATTTTTTCATTTTTTTAATTTTTTTGAATTTTGATTTTTTTAATTTTTTTGGAATTTTTCAATTTTTTCAAAAAGAAGAAGGAGTTCGTTTTCAATTATGGCAAATTATCATGGTATCTACTCTATACCCCCAAACCTAAACTAAACATTGTCCTCAATGTTTCAAAATATGGAAAGAATTATAAAACAATATATGAAGAGGAACATGCTGAGTAGAGTAAAAGGAGAGAGAATACCCGATTGTACGGTGGCAGCTCGATTAAAACTCCGTTATTCAAGGCAAAAATCCATCATATTAGGAGTCACAATGGATGAGCACAAAATATACACAAAAGAAATTTAACTAACACATTATCTACAAGAAAATTTGGTTTTTAATGGGATTGGACTTTTTGGAAAAAATTTGGTTTTGTTGGGAAAAAGACAAATTTTGGTTTTGATGGGAAAACGAAAAATTTTGGTTTTTAGGGAAAGATTTGGAAAACTTTTTTGGTTATTTAGGGAAAGAGTGGACCAGTTTAGTCCACATAGACTGGGTCCTCCAGGTTGGTCGTTTCAATGTCGGGTGGAAATGGCTCAAGGAATGGCTTTAATCTCTGCCCGTTGACTTTGAAAACGTTCTTGTTGGAGACATCCTCCAGCTCTACAGCTCCATGAGGAAAAACTGTGCGTACTAGGTACGGACCCTTCCATCTGGAACGCAGTTTTCCTGGAAAAAGATGTAATCGGGAGTCATACAGCAAGACTTTCTGACCAGGAGTGAAAGGATTTGCGTAGAATACGCTTGTCATGAAACATCTTCATCTTCTGCTTATATAGCTTGGCACTATCATAAGCCTCATTTCTCAATTCTTCCAACTCGTTGAGTTGAAGTTTCCGTTGAATTCCAGCTTCGTCCAGAGAGAAGTTCAGCTCTTTGATTGCCCAGTAGGCACGATGTTCTAATTCCACAGGTAGATGGCACGGCTTTCCATACACTAGACGATAGGGGGACATGCCAATTGGTGTCTTATAAGCTGTTCTATAGGCCCACAAAGCATCATTCAATCTCAATGACCAATCTTTCCTGGACGGGTTGACCGTCTTCTCCAGAATGTGCTTAATCTCCCTATTAGAAACTTCTACTTGTCCACTCGTCTGAGGGTGGTATGGAGTAGCAACCTTGTGAGTTATTCCATACTTGCGTACTAAAGACTCGAAGTGCCTATTGCAGAAATGTGAGCCACCGTCACTGATGATAGCTCTAGGGGTACCAAAACGTGAAAATATGTTCTCCTTTAGAAATGAAAGTACCACCTTGTGGTCATTTGTTCTGGTTGCTATGGCTTCTACCCACTTAGACACGTAGTCAACGGCGACTAAGATGTACAACTTGCTGTCAGACATGGGAAATGGACCCATGAAGTCTATCCCCCAAACATCAAAAATCTCCACAATCAAAATGGGGTTCAATGGCATCATGTTTCTCCTCGAAATGCTTCCTAGCTTTTGACAGCGTTCACAAGCAACACAATAATCATGGCAATCCTTGAACAATGATGGCCAATAGAATCCACACTGCAAGATCTTTGCAGCGGTTTTCTTGGCACTGAAATGGCCTCCACATGCTTGGTCATGACAGAAAGATATCACATCTTTCTCTTCAGTGTTGGGGACACATCTCCTAATGATTTGGTCTGGGCAGTACTTAAACAAATATGGGTCATCCCAAAGGAAATGTTTGACTTCAGCCAGGAATTTAGAGCGGTCTTGTCTCGACCAACGTGAGGGCATCCTACCTGTAGCGAGGTAGTTAACAATATCAGCAAACCAAGGAAGGTCTGAGATAGACATCAGCTGTTCATCTGGGAATGATTCTCTAATCATCTCATATTCATCAATAGACTCTAAAGTTAATCTAGACAAATGATCAGCAACCACATTCTCACAACCTTTCTTATCACGGATTTCGAGATCGAATTCCTGTAATAAGAGTATCCATCGAATAAGGCGAGCTTTAGCATCCTTCTTGGAAAGAAGATACTTCAAAGCCGCATGGTCTGTGTATATGATGATCTTAGACCCTATCAGATAAGATCTAAACTTGTCTAATGCGAAAACGACGGCAAGAAATTCCTTCTCGGTAGTTGAATAATTGAGTTGGGCATCATTAAGGGTTTTGCTAGCATAGTATATCACATATGGTAGTCTATCAACTCGCTGTCCTAAAACAGCACCAACAGCATAATCAGAGGCATCACACATAAGTTCGAACGGAAGCTTCCAATCGGGTGGTCGGACTATAGGAGCGGTGGTGAGAAGGGTTTTTAATTCCTCCCATGCCTTCACACAAGCAGCATCGAAATTGAAGGCAACATCTTTGGAGAGAAGACTGCACAGAGGTCTGGAGATTTTGCTGAAATCTTTGATGAATCGCCGGTAAAAACCAGCATGACCTAGAAATGATCTGATCTCCTTCACAGAGCAAGGTTGTGGTAGATGTTGAATGAGGTCAACTTTAGCTTTATCCACTTCAATTCCTTTTTCTGAGATGATGTGTCCTAGAACTATTCCTGAATTCACCATAAAATGGCATTTTTCCCAATTTAGAACAAGGTTCTTTTCTTTACATCTGGATATCACGAGGGCAAGATGCTTCAAACATTAGACCTATAGGGTAACGAGCTTGGTAGGAAAATCTTTCGAAAAATATTGGTTACTCTTTTAAGCATACTTCAAAGTTCTTGATGGTTTCTGTAAGTTGAATGCGTGACTGCGCCGCCTTGTGATAGCGGTGAGGCCTTGGGTATCAAAGCTCCACTGAGCTTCCCTCGCCTCAATTCAACTTACTTTGACTCGGATTGATTCCATAGGGGTTTGATTAAATTGTAACGAATTCCCTTTCGAAGGATTAAAATATGGTCTATAAACAATCTAAGTGGAGCCATCATGCTTGTTGTTTGCTAGATTTTATAGGTTTGATTTGGTCGAGTCAGCCTTGTTTGTGATTGTGTAGAATTCCCTTGCAATTAAGAATGTCGAACTAGTATGATAGAAGCCAATACAATGATTATCGACCTGAATTTGAATATGGACATCATTCTTTTTATGACCATGTTTGGAAAAGTGGTTGGGAACGCCATCCTTTGGAAGGATATGGGTCATACCCTGGTGAGCCCAATTACTATCCACACATGCATCAGTCTTACGAGCAAGAAGATTAAAGTACTAGTTCTTCGTCTCTAGAGGATACAATCAAACTATTGAAAAGTAGTCCTTTTTATGATCCCTCTGTTCCTATTCCTCCTTTAGAAGAGTCCCTCGGGGAGTTAGCTGAGTCGACGCGTAAGTTAGCTGAGATGAATAGTGTAATTATAGACGAAAGAACTACAATAATGAGTGAACTTTCTATAGAGGAATCCCTCAAGCTGATGGCTGAGACGAACGAAAGACTTGCTCGAAATAATCTTACTTTCCAATATAGTGTTTCCAATAATACCCTTAAAAATAAGGATAGTTATTTGCATAATCAAGATGACGAGGTTAGAATTGGTAACACTACTTGTTTTGATGAGGTTCGATCTTTTTCATGTTAATATGATGAGGATAGTGTTGATGGAGAATCATACTTATGTAGGAATAGTAATCAGGAAATGGTTACTCCAATTGAGCTTTACAATGATAATATTATTTCTAGTTCAAATCCAAATAATTTTAATAATTATTCACCTATTCAAAAGGACGAGGATTTTACTAGAGATACCCTCGTTTTAGACGATGTAGTATTTCCTGTTTACAAAGACGATAATGATTTAGAGGAACGAGTTTATTCTGAGAATAATGTTTTAGAGTCTAGCGATTTAGAAACAATAGTCTTAGACGAAGAAGATGAACTCGTAGAAATGAGTGAGGATGAACCTGACTTAGAAGAATCAATTGACCATTTCCAGGAATCTGATGACCTAGAAATTAGGGAAGTTGTGACTAGTCTTTCTAGAGACACAGAAAACTCTAAGTTTGGGGGTGATTATCATTCTCCATGTGCTTTAACTCTTAGAAAGTTCCCTCGTGTAGGACTTGACATTTATGCCTCAACCATATTACAAGATTATCTTCATACATGTTTTCCCGAACCTAATGATGTCCATAGAGAAGATCAGTTGTTAGAAACCCATCCTCTGGTTGATGTGGTTAACCCAGGCTATGATACCAAGATTGACTTTGTTGTCCCACCAAAAACTTTTCAACCAATTGTGGGAACTTTTGATTTTAAGATGTGTCGGTTATTAAGTTTTGAGACTAAACCTAATCACTTTAGGATATTAGGGTCGACACATTTTCTTAAGGAAGACCACCTATTTCATTGTGGTCAGCTGTGTGAGTCAAATCTGATTGACTTAGAGGATCCCCAGTTATTCAGGTTGTTGTTATGTGCTTCTAAGTTCTTAATTGGGTTTTTTCAGACTCTAATACCTGAACCGGATCTTAGCTTTGAGGAAATCCAACCGATGAAAACCTTTTATTTAGACCCTTTTATAGATCCTGAACCTGAACCACAACTAGATGTAGTTGTCTTAAGAAAGGGTATGTTCGGTATCTTCTTGGTCTGTTGCAGTTTCCTCTTCTTGTGGGTAACACTTTTTGATCCAGATGACCCACAGTTATTCCGGCTACTATTATATGATTCTACGTGGTGACTAATCCTTGCTTAGTCTGTTGAAGACTTTAAACTTATCACTTCTTGGGAGGTAACCCAATATTCACGCGACATGGTAATATCTTTCCTTATCTCTTTATCTTCATTGGTAACAGTTTCTCCTTATTCATGCTTTTAATTTTATCTTTAGAACATCGAGGACAATGTTAGATTTAAGTTTGGGGGTGGGGAAGAAACTTTTTGTTAGCTTTTAGTTGCAATAAATAAACTCCAGAGCCTAGAAATTTATGCGTATTCAGGATGGCACTAACTAATCTAAGTGGATGGAAGCATCTTGGTTGTAGGAGTTGAGGAACCAATCTGATTAGATGGAAACATCTATAGAGTCTATTCATAAAATCACAGAGCTCAGGTGTTAGAAATAACATGATAGTTGCACCATATCTCGTTGAGTCCTTCTCATTTCTTTTTTTATTTTATTTTTTCATTTTAAACTATGTTTCTCTAAGTGATTAGGTGGGGCACACGATTCAAGTTGTTACCACTGCTAGGATGAATTAGAGTGACTGAGTTACTAAAAAAAGAAAAAAAAGAGACCGGACCAGTTAGACCAATCGGAATAAGTATTAACACTTGGATAGCAATATGCGTGTGTTCTCCCTGTTTCCGTCGCCTAAGCAAGCGTGGAATGCAGGACCCGTGGGAACTATCGTGTAATTTGCTGACAAGAAGCATGCGCTTGGATCAAAAAGATCTATTCATGCCGTTAAGTTAAAAAAAAATGGTTATTGTTATGTGTAGTCAACTGCTGGTTCCCTTGTATTTGTTAGTTTGTTGATCTAGATTTAAGTTATTGACCACTGGTTCCCTTGTATATGCCAGTTGTGTTGATATTAGTCAGACCGGTATCTCAGTCCATTAGGATAGGTTCATTCTTGCAGTGGCCTTTAGAAAGATATGTGAAACATCGATCATTTGGTTAACATCAAAACCATCTACATTTTTCTATTTCCATCTCCTTTTTCTATCCATATGATTAGTTTGACTCCGAATATGATGTCCATAGTGCAACTATCTGAGTAGAGCTCTGTCACTTTATATGAATTTTAGTATGCTTGAGTGCAAACTCGTGTACAACAATTGGAATTTCGCATCAGGGTACTTCCTCCTATAGTCAATGATTGTATATGACAACCAAGGAGATTCTTTAGTGCCTTCCAAGGTTCGTTGTAGATAGCTAGGGTCTGGAGTAAAGGTTTTGTGGGTACACCTCTGGTAAACCATCCGGAGACAACACTCCGCCACTAGGGCCACCTAGTGGTTTAACGGCTTACTGCACGTGCTAAGTGTAGTCATTTTATTTTAGATTAGATTTGCTCGAGGACTAGCAAATAATAGGTTTGGGGGTATTTGATAGACACATTTTTGTGTCTACTTTGTCCTCAATGTCTGTATTGTTGGAACTCTATTTTTGTACTAATATTGTGTTTTTATGTATTTTTAGGAAATAAACATTTTTGGAAAATTCGGCTCGAAAAGTTGATTTTGGCACCCGGAGGACAAGTGTTATTCGGACTCTCACTTTTGGATAAGGGGTAACCTAATTACTAAGGAGAAGCCCCAGGTCACCCCAAGGCATCTGCTATTCGCACCCCAGTTCAGGATAGGGGGCATATCATCTTCAACCTTTTTGAATTTCAAATTTTGGCGGGAAAAATTGTTCTTGAACTGCCTTGACTAGGGTTGAGGATTTGAAGGTGTTCCAGTGAGATTCAATGGCCCAAATTAAATGGGTTTGTTCCTAGGGCCTAGATAGAGCTGGTATGGGTGTTGGATTCGGTCAAAAATTGGTCAGATAACCGGTGGAATCAAATCAAGGAAAATATTCTAAAATAGGAAAAATATTCTATTCTTGGAATTCTTGGATGGAAGAGACGTCCATGGGTTGATTCTATTGGCTGGAAACAATCCCTACAGCTCATGGATGACGCGTGAGAAGAGATAAAACAGGGAACAATCCGTAACAAATCAGAGAATTAAAGAAAAAATATTTCGGAATATTTTCTTTAATGGCCGGATATTCTTGGAATTATTACGAGGATTTGAGTGACATGTTGTGTATAAATAGGTCCCTAATGTCGAGAAGGAGGGGCTAGCAAGTTTAGGGAGAGTTTGGAAGAGAATAGAGACGTAAAATCGAAGAACTAGGCGTTGTGAAGAAGAAGTTCCTGCTGCTGCTGGAACTGAAGAACACGAAGAACATTGGACGAGGAAGGAAAGTCGTTAAAAACTGTCGCTTTTTTGCGACACTTTTCCACTCCTTTCCGCGACTGAGTCATTGTACCAACAACACTATCTTTGTGTCGTTGATTCTGGACGCCTTCTGTGGGTCGCAGAATCCTGTTTTATACTATTTACTTCTCTTTCTCTTCATTGTAAAACACTTTTGAGCATCAATGAAATATTTTGAGAGGTTTTCCAACATGATGAGCGGCTAAAATACCTGGTGACTGAGGCGACGGAGGAGCTATTCACTCATGTTTGATTGGTAAATTCTTTTTATAATTTCTTAATTATTTATTTTATTTAATTCACTTGGATCAATAAAAAAAAAGAGATAAAAATGGTTTTCTTAATTAGTTGTGAATCAGTTTGATGTTTTATGCTTAGAATTAATTCTTTGATAAATCATGCTTAAGGATTAGAATTTAATATTTGGACACCTTATAGATTAATAAGTGATTTAATGGAAAAAGAGCTAGATAATAATTATGAAATATTTTTGTAACCAATCAACTTGAAGTAATAGTGAATCCGGAGCCTTAGTCCATTTTAAATCTTGACATCACTCTTTGAAAATTAATTTCCTTTATTTTTATTAAGTCTAAAAATTCATTGCCTTCACAAGTCTTAAAACAACCCTTTTATCACTATCTACAACAACTTTGAAAAAACATCATGAAGCAACTAGTCAACTTCAACTGAGCAAATTGATCATCTGCAACTGATCAACTTTACTTGCATCTGTCACGTTGTACTCTTTTCCTTTCGTCAAGGTTTTTTACTAATGGGTTTCCTTGTCAAGGTTTTAATGAGGCAACGTATGCGAGTCCATCTATGTTCTAAGTTTGATTAATATTGCACTCTTTTCTTTAGTTCAGGTTTTGTCCCTCTGGGTTTTTGGAAAAGCCATCTAGAAAACAGTACTGACTGTGTCCAGACACACGTTCTAGCATTTGGTCAATGAAAGGGAGCGGGAAGTGATCCTTCCTTGTTACTGTGTTCAACTTCCTGTAGTCGATGCATACTCGCCATCCTGTGGTTGTACGAGTAGGGACTAATTCATTCTTGTCGTTCTGAACTACAGTAATGCCTGACTTCTTAGGCACAACTTGAATGGGACTAACCCATTTGCTATCGGGAATTGGGTATATGATACCCGCATCAAGTAGTTTCAGGATCTCTCCTTTGACTACATCTCTCATGTTAGGATTAAGTCTCCTTTGCATTTCCCTCGATGGTTTGGCATTCTCTTCAAGGTTAATGTGGTGCATGCAGATGGTGGGACTAATTCCTTTGAGATCTGAGATGGTCCATCCTAAGGCCTCTTTGTGTTCCTTAAGTACTTCTAAAAGCTTACTTTCCTGTTCCGTGTCTAAACATGATGAAATAATGACAGGTAAAGTATCAGAAGAACCTAGGAATGCGTACTTCAACGTACTAGGCAATGTTTTCAATTCAAGCTTGGGTGGCTCAACAATGGATGAAATAAGCTTGGAATCAGAGAGTAAGGGTGGTTCAACTTCATATTTCCTTTCAGTGATGTCCATTTGAGGTACAGATTCGAGCAGAGATAGGACGTCACTACAGTATGCATCATCATAGGAATCTGGGTTAAAGTTCTCCATACATGCTTGAAAGGGGTCGACGGATAGAATGTTAGTCAATGAATCTTGCATTAATCCTTCAATCATATTAACTTCATGCACATCATCATCATCAAGATTCACAGGTTGTTGACTAATATCGAACACATTCAATTCTACCGTCATGTTGCCAAAAGACAGTTTCAACACTCCATTCCGACAGTTGATGATCGCGTTGGACGTAGCCAAGAAAGGACGTCCTAAGATGACAGGAATGTGACAGTCTGGGTTTTGTACAGGTTGAGTGTCTAAGACAATGAAGTCTACGGGAAAATAGAATTTGTCAACCTTGATCAAAACATCTTCGACCACTCCACGAGGAATCTTGACAGATCGGTCTGCCAGTTGTAGAGTGATAGATGTTGGTTTCAACTCCCCAAGACCTAACTGCTCATAAACAGAATATGGCAGTAGGTTAACACTTGCACCTAGGTCTAATAACGCTTTATTGACCGTGTGTTCTCCTATAGTGCAAGAAATTGTTGGACATCCTGGATCCCTAAATTTGGGTGGAGTTTTGTTCAGAATGATGGAACTCACCTGCTCAGCTAAGAAAGCACGTTTTTGCACATTGAGCTTGCGCTTTTGAGTACACAAGTCTTTGAGGAATTTGGCATAAGAAGGGATTTGCTTGATTGCTTCAAGAAAAGGAATGTTGATGTTGACTCTCTTGAACAGATCTAACATCTCATTGTAATGGGTACTTTTCTGTTGATAGATCAATCTTTGAGGAAATGGGGCAACAGGAGAATGAGTTGGCAAAGGGACATTCACAGCAGTAGAATTGTCAGATTTTCCAACTTGCTCAGGTTCTTTGGTTTTCTGGGGTTGTGGAGACAGCGTGGAATTTGTATCAGATTCATTAGGTTCGCCCACGTTGTTCTCGATGACTTTACCACTTCGGAGGGTGGTAATGGCATGGATTTGATCGGGTGAGGTTTCAGTGCAGGATGTTGTGCCTGTTTGAAATATCCTCTTTGGATTTTGTTGGGGTTGGCTCGGAAGTTTACCCTTTTCTCTCTCACACATTTGATCCATCTTTTGATCAAGATTTTTCTGACTTTGCACCAAACTCTGGAACATTTCCTCTAGGGTGGATAATCTCTTGTCGGTATTGTGTTGAGGATATGATTGTTGTTGAGAGTTTGATTGTTGTTGAGGGTTTCTCGGGTGTTGATAACCTTGATTGTTCTGATATCCCTGATTGTTTTGATAGCTCTGATTGGGTTGAGATGGTCCTCCTTGAGTGGGTCCTTTTGACCATGAAAAGTTAGGGTGGTTTCTCCATCCTGGATTGTAGGTCTGTGAATAAGGGTTATGCTCTGGTTTTTGAAACATGGCATGTGCCTGTTCAAGCCTAGATTCCTGGACTGCAAGCAAATCGGGACAATTTTGGAATTGATGGTTGGGGTCGTTACAAGCAGCACAAACAGACGAAGCGACATGTTCTCGGAGAGTAGTGGTGGAAGGTTTTGAATTTTTATGTAGTTCTAACTCTTCTAATCTCCTAACTATTGATGCCATGTTTGCTCTTCCCTCAAAATCCGCTTCAATCCTAAAAGCCTTTGCTTCGGATGTAGTCTTTCTGGTTTCACGGATGGATTCCCACTGTTGCGTCTTTTCAGCTACTTCAATCAAGAAGTCCCAAGACGCGTCAGCAGTTTTATCTACGAATAGACCATTACACATCGACTCAACCGTTGTTCGGGTGGACACATCTAGACCTTCATACAAAATTTGCACAAGTCTCCATTTTTCAAAACCATGATGGGGACATTGGAGCAATAATTCATTGAATCTCTCCAGGTATCTAGCTAAGGTCTCACCTTCTAATTGCACAAAGCTATTCAGACTTTGACGAATTGTCGCAGTCTTGTGGTTCGGGAAAAACTTTTTGAAAAACTCCTTTATGAGGTCATCCCATGTCATGATGGATTGAGGCTGTAAAGCATAGAGCCAGGCCTTTGCCTTATCTTTCAGGGAGAAAGGAAAAAGCCTTAACTTCAGGGTTTCGTCGGACATTTGAGTGAAACGCAGAGTTCCACAAATTTCCTCGAATTCTCTCACGTGGTGGTACGGGTTTTCATTCTCAACACCTCTAAAAATAGGAAGCATCTGTATTGTGCTTGATTTCAGCTCATAATGGCCATTAGCCTCGGGTAGCACAATACAAGAAGGTTGACTGGCTCTAGTTGGGTACATATAATCCTTGAGGGTACGGGGTTCTCCCATTGTTTCTGGTTGATCTGGACTGTCTCCCTCAGAACTTAGAATTTCGATAGGTTCGTCTGGGTTAATTCTAACAAGTCTGTTTGTCTGGTCTCTGTAGGTCACAATCATGTCCTAGTAGGTACCTTAACTAACATGTTGGTCAGACAGAGCAATCGGAAACAATTTGGCCCACAAGGGTTATGAAGATTTGGTTTTGAATGGGTTTGGACTAACAAGGGATTTTGTTTTGGGTTTAAAATTGGGCTTTGAAAATTTTTTTTGAACTTAACCTAGCATAAATTAGCACAACTCATAAAAGAAAAATAAAAAAAAACAATAATAATAATTAAAACAAACCCATAAAAGAAAAAAGAAAAATAAAAGAAAAATAAAGAAAAACAAAAAAAACAAAAAAAATAATTACAGTCCCAAATATAAAAAAAAAGAAAAAGAAAATAAAAATTATTACAATCCCAAATAAATAATTAAATTAATTATTACAAGCCCGAATTTGAATTTAAATGAGGCCCAAGTGGGTTAACTCATGGGTTAGGCTTACTTGTTTTTTGGAGGGAAGCCCAAAAATAGGCTTTTAGTCCCCTTTTAGTTGCATAGCCCAGTTGGGCTTTATGATCGTCCTAAGCTCACGCTCAAGCCCAGCAGAATCTGCAGCGAAGCCCAGCAGAGAATGAGGTTACTAAGCCCAGCTCAGTTGGTTCAAGCCCAGCAGCAAAGGTTGGATCAGAGCCCAGCAGCAGAGGGTGCACAAGCCCAGTTGACAGCTTCAGTTGGCAGCCCAGTTGACAGCTTCAGTTGGCAGCAGCAGGCTTTGGCTTGGCAGCAACAGCACAGCACAGCTTGGCAGCAGCAACAGCAGCAGCAGCAACAGCAGCAGTAGAAGCAGCAACAGCAGCAGCAGGCTTTGGCTTAGCAGCACAGCTCTGCAGCAACTCAGCAACAGCAGCAGCAACAGCAGCAGCAACTCAGTGGCACCTGCAAGTGAACAAGAGTGCAATGATATCAGGAGACATCTTCAAGCACAGCAAGGTAAGATGCACTTTCAGCAGAGTATGCAGTGGTAGATGAAAGACAGCAAAGGAAATCAGCAGATGGCAGCACCACTCCCCGGCAGCGGCGCCAAAAACTTGGTGTGCCAATGGAAAACACACAGAAGCTTGCAAGTATACAAGGCCAAGTTATGATATAGAAGGTAAGCAGGGGAAAGTCCACAGGGAGTGGGAGCAAACTAGAGAGAAACCTAAGCTAACAATGGAGACAGGGCACTATGGCAGTGAGCAAAGCAAGGTAATGTGGCAGATTCAAAGAACTAAAACAGTTACACAACAAAGCAGCACAGCAGAATAACAATAGCAGGGAACCAAGGCTATAAGCCAAGGGCAAGGTGAGGATTGTGCACTGATTTCAGTGCACAACAGCTACAAATTGCAGGAATTTAAACAAGAAAAACAGGCAAGGAGAATAACTGATCAGGAAGCAAAATAGAACTGAATAGAGGTGACTGCAAAGGGATTGGTGGTTAAGCCAAGGCTTAGGATCCACCTTGTGTCCTAATCAAACAACATGTTTCTAGGTTAAGTTTGATCCTATGCATACATCTAGAAATAGAAGAGTACTAAATTGCTCAATAGTTTGCCCCTAGCATTGGCTGTCTTTTGACAGCACAGCCAATCACAGGCACTATGAGCATTGGTATCTCCCATTTGCTCAATCAGAACATACATCAGGAGAACTATCCTAGCAACCTGTCAATTGACAGTACACAAGGCTTCAACAGAGCCTTAGCTTAGTGCTACTTAGCTCATGCTCAACATGTTACAAACACAAGCATTCATCATACAGAAATAATTCAAACATAACATAACAATCAACTGTTAATTGCATAAGAAGACTGAAATTGAAATTCATTAAATAAAAATTGTCTCAATTCTCTACTGGCTAATCCAGAGAGATACACAGTGTCCTTCACACACACCACATAATACCAATTTATACCCCCCAAATATCAGTTTAGGGTTCACAGCCCCTTTTCCCCAAAAACAGAAAATTAGGTAAATTTGGTTTACCTAATTTTGATGAGATACTCACTCCATCTCGTCGACCCACTCTCCAATTACTTCTTCTCGTTCATCTCCTGCTCCAATTGCTGCTCTAACATCAACTTATATCTTCAATTTCTCACCTAGGGTTTCAGTGATGAGAGATGAGAAATTGAGGAGATTAGTTGATGAAAAAGAGGTAAAACGTGATAGTGATGATGGGTTTTTGGTTATAGGTAGAGTAGAGTGATTTGGTGGCGTAGATGGTGGAGTGATTTGGGGAGAAGATGGTGGTGATGGAGACGGACATGGTGGTACTGTTGCAGAGAGGGGGGGGGGAAAGATGGTGTCGATGGGTTTTGAGGAAGGGTGTGTTTGGCAATGGGTATAGGTATTAGGTACTAGGGTGTTTGAGCAGGTGTAGAGGATTTTGATGTTTCGCGAAGTTGGACCGATGGATGGGAAGATGGTAGGTGGATCTGACGGCGATGCGGAGGCAGGCGATGAGCGACCGTCGGATGAAGAGATACAACGAAACGAACGGTACTTGATGGAGTTAGGTACTGTAGTGTAAGGCGGAGATATCAAACTTCGATGCACATCAAGGGAGCGACTGTCGGATGCTTCTGAGAACTGATCTGACGGCTGAAGACGCAAGCGGGTATGGATTTGGGTTTTAGGCTTTTGGGTATAGAATATGGGTTTGGGAAATGAGTTTGGGCTTGGAAAACCTTGAGCCCACTTCTTCTTTAAGAACAACTTTCTTCTTCTTGAGCCCATTTCCAGCTTTTTGGACGTGCACTCCATTCTTTGCGGCTTCCTTGCGTAATTTCTCCCGGCTTTTCACTACTTTTCTGCTCTTTTTGCTTCGCAAGTCATCCAGACTTTATTTATTACCTAAAAATGCAAAATTAATTAATAAAAATATTTATTCTTGAAAACAATGAAAATACAGAATATGGGATAAAATGTAGAATTAATGCATAAAAGATGAGTTAAATGCCAACAAAAAGGGATAAATATATACAATATTTGGCACTCATCACCTGACGCTTGAGCATTCATAGCGTCTGGATTTGGAATTTACGATTTTCTTTCATTGTATTTCAATTCCTCCAAAACGTTTGCAATACTTGCAATCAGTATTTGAATTCAGCAATTTATCAAAATTCAATTCATATTTCTTAAAAGAAAATCTCTATCAAATCCAAAAGAAAATACTCAATCATCTACCAATCCAAAACCATTTAATATCAAAACCCAAATAAAAACCTCACATCTCTCACAAGTTCATAAGTTCAAGAGATTATGAAAAGAAAATCAAAGAAAATCAGCAAAAAAGGATTTTTGCTCCTCTGCATCCTTCAAGACCTGCAAAGTCGCCTTCTCCTTGTTCATCTCTTCAGTCAGCCTGGCAATCTTGTCTTCTTTCTCCATCACAGCATCATTGGGAAAGGGTATTTTGTTCTCACATGAGTCCTTGATAGTGTTCATTTTCTTACGAAGCCACTTTACATTGAAGTCAAGTCTTTCTGAATTCTCCAAGTTAAACTCCCAATCAAAGAATACATCTTGAGTCACAGTATTTCTGTCCCTAGTGCATATATCACTTACAACACGTAAGATAACACTTACTTGCATTGTTAAAGCATAAGCACGTCCAGGATACCTGTTAACAATGACGTGACCAAACTTTTTCCATATTTTCTTATACAAGCCCGCATATCCAATAGGAACGCTGAACCTACCAACTAGTTCATGATATGGGAGTGGTGCATCAAATGGAGGATCAAAAGAAACTCCTGCACTTGGATATTCATGCACCACTATACGGTTCTCAGTTACTGGAGCAACTTCTACACTCAAGACAACAGCTTCTTCAGTATTCTCTACTGGTAGCTCGGTTTCTTCTATCACTGAACCAGCAACAATCAGGGTTTCCATAACTTCAGTGACAACCTTATCATGGCCTTAATTTAAGGGATGTTTGTCTCTTCATAAATAACCTCAGGCCATATCGAATTATCCTTATTGGTTTCAGTATCCTCAACTTCGGTATTTGACACCTAATACGAAGATTACATGAGGTTAGAGAAATCTAAACATGAAACCAAATGATATCATAAAATAAAATATACAATCAGTCCAAAATCATCAAGATTCATCATTATAAACTCAAGGCGCGATCAAATAACATGAAAGTCGTGAAAATTCGTTTTGCGGCGAGCTCATCTGAAGGGACTGTACTCTGCCCTGTACTAGATGACGAACTGGGAGCAATCTACAAGGAATCTGAGGATGAGTTATATACCATTATCTTTGTATGGATGTCCTCTACCACATATCAAAATTTCATAACACTCCGATGAGCTATAAAAGAGATGTGGTCAAAACATCGAACAACTTACAGTCTGAAAAAGTTCTGAAAATCTCCTGAAAGTTTATTGTTTCGCCTTTTTCAGGATCTGAACGCGCTCAAAACTTAAAAAGCTTCTTTGTTAAAGCTTGCAAATTCTCTTGGATTAAAGATACATATACAAACCATGAAATTCCTACTTCAGATGAAGGTTTTATGGCATATTTGCTAAAAAGATGGGTTCTGAATTTTCTGACGACGAATTTCGACAAAGTTTTATGTATATGCACATGGATTCTCATTCATTCACTCAAAAATAAACAATTTCATACTTCTATGAAGAGGTTACAATATATGTGCTTACTTGGGGAGTCTCCGAAACGTTCAAAGAGTTGGGGTTGTCCGTGTCAACATCAAGAGGCTCATTGCTTCCATTCGGTTCCGAGCCTTTGGAATTTCCTCCATCTCTATTCTCAAAGGATGACCGAGTATCAACACTCTCCACCTCCATGGCGACATCCTAATGGACATATTAGCATTTTACATATGAAGCATTATATTTGGATATGAGGAATAGTACTCAAAGCATTTTCTTCTTCAACGCTCGAATCAGAAATTGTCTTCTCAGCAGTAGAGAATTGAAGACCATCAATACTAGACAGAGCAAAATTCTATAACCAAATAACAAATATTGGTTTCACGATCCTAGTAATACGGATAGAAGAAGTCGATGTGGAAAAAGTGTCGACAACTCACCAAAGAAACAACCGGGGACTTTATGGTGTTAGGAAGAAGCTTACAATTCTTGTTCCTACCTTCTCCACCATGAATGACTGTTTCAGCTTCTGAGAATTTCACTTCAAGACGAGGTCTCACAGCACGACCGTCCTGCAACACAAATTGAGGTGATAATCAAAGGAAATTATTTCAATTTTACGAAGAATAAAAGATACATACTGGTGAACATCCTGGAGATGTCTTTCTCTTATCACCGCCGGAGATGTGTTTCAATCTGGGTCGAGAAGCAATCATATCAGCAGAAGGAGACTCTTTCACCAAAGGTTGACTAACACTTATGAAATCATGTAAGCGTTCAAATTGCTGGTTCCAGAAATCTATATAACCTGGAGTTACATACGTAACTCGGTCAGCACAAGGGAACCAATAAGACCTTCCTTCGACATGTGTACGGTCTAAACAAGTTTTAATCTGTTCCACCGATGGTTTGCTCCTCCGAAAAGTTGGAACGCACTGATCCATACCCATCTGACGGGCTGCTCTATCAATATTGTATTCCTCCACCGAAAAATCTTCATATGTTGCTGTTATTAAATAACCTGGAGTGCAGCTCAACATGAAAGATCTTTCACCATCGCTCAAGTCAGCACCAAATTTCAAAGCCATGCTTTCTCCAGCATTGAAAGTTGTCAATTGGGAAACATGAAGGAGAATCATGACCCAAGGACGAAAGTTAAACTCAAACTCATCGTCTATAACGTCAATGAAACGCGTCTTGGATTGAGGCTATTTTGTTGACCAGCGCATAATCCTGGCGTTATCCTTCTCGGGGAAAATACGTCGAGAATCATCGGCATTCAACCCTTGCAAGATACTACGGGGAATAGGTGCATACTTCGCGAAGCGTTCCCACATCAAGTCCTGGAGAAACAATCGTATTGGCGTAGCATTCAATCTTCATAAAGTCGTTCGAAACACTGGAGTCTATAACCAAGGAGTCCAGGTTAGAGCACAAAGAACCCAAGAATAATATACCTATGGGAAGTTGTTCACCTTGAGCCATCTTAATGGAAAAAGGGATTACAAACGACTTTAGCAAGGCTCCGGCGTCTTCGAACACGTCCCTGGACAGCCATAAACACAAGAAAGCAGCAATAGACAATATACCGTCAGGTTCGTCAAGAGGGACATCTCGTGTCCACCAGTTTGTTAACCAGTGAGCATAAAAGCCTTTTCCAGAAGTTTTTTGAATTCTCTCCATCTCAACTGTTAAGGTGTCGGAAATTGCTTTCTCCTCCATCGAAATATCTTCAAGAAAATTACCTGTGATTGGAAGATGCAATAAAGCAACTACATCTTCCAAGGTAATAGTAAACTCTCCCCAGCTGCATATAAATGTATGAGTTGGAAAGCACCAGCAAGCGAGAAGGGACACAATACCTCGTGCATCATGAAAAATATACAAATCTCCGGATGATTGAATATCTCTGGTAACCTGTCTATATCCAGCATAGCTCTAACACGAGGAAAACCCAGCATGTGTCTTGCCCATCCAGAAAATTTCTCTTAAGGTCGTCGAGAGAGTTTGGATTCTATAATTGAGGCAAGGAAAAGTCCTCGTTCAAGGAAAAACCGAATAGCCACCAACTTCTTTTGAATAACCTTTCTAGGATTTATCAAAAGGCGGAATGCCGGAGTTCTGAGACGTCTTTCAATGACTTGTTGAACCGCGAAGAATGCATCATCTATACATTTTTGATTCCAGGTGCTTCTTCTTCACCACCAATAATAGAAGTCTTGTCCATACACGTATCACTGGAAGTGTCATTTTCCTGGGAGTCAGACATCCTTGCGAAGTAGCTGTAATGTGCACAAAGCATTTTATTTCAGTATATCATCATACCAGATGCAAACTTCGACAATATGATGGGGTCATAAATCTGGCAACATGATACGTATGGAGACATCTACAAAAATGGTAATTCTTAACTCTTACCTCTTCACAATTCCACTAACGATTGTGATTGTGCCGCAAGAGTTAACACTCCAAAATTAGTTCGTTCCTTGAAACCTGCAATAACGAAAGAAGCTTTATTAATTTTGAAACTAATTTTTCATAAAATCATAGACACAATTTTCATAGTATAAACATCCACAACTGAGCTATGAAATTTACACCAAGACATATTTCATCATAAATAGATAGTCAAATTCCGAGGGTTACTCAAAACCCATGTTTCGATTTTACGAAACAATGAAAACCGTGATTAACTCACGTAAAGAAAAAATTTGACGTGAGCTCAGGCTCACGTGAGTTTATCAAAAAAAAAATGTCTTTGTGTACCTCCACGGTTTCACATATATATATATATATATAATCTATTTTCCTTTGTACGAGCATTTTTCTTTTGGTTTTGTGAAAGCTCACATCTTTTAAAGATAAAGTTTTGATTTCCATGAAAGCTCATAAACAAAATTTTATCACTGGACACAGGTCTATTTCCAAAGAAAAATCTCTCTCAAGTTAGGGATTGTTGCTAGTTTCTTAAACTAACGATCGAATGAACATACGTTCCTAAAACAAGGGTTTTTCATAAAACTCACATCCAAAGTATGTAGATGCACATATTATTTTATGAAAAACTCATGAACAAACAACAAGCTTTTGAAAAAATAAATAAATTAGCGTACCTGACGTGTCGGCCGGAAGTTGGTCGGACGGTGATCGGACGGCCGGTGACGATGACTTCTGGCGAATTTTCTCCTCTCCCTACTGACGACGTGAAGATGTGAAGGGGATGAATCTGGTGGACGTGTGGGAAGAAATAAAAAAAAAAGAGGAACTAATCCCTTTTATACCAAATTTTATTTCCAAAATCTAATTCCAAAAGGATTTCCTTTTCGGGCCCGGCCCGTGAATCCTAAACCGACCAAGGTTCCACCATTGAATCATCGTTTCTACACCAATTTATGATCGCTGGATGACGCTCTATTATACCACTGGGGTTTTCACTCAAACCATGGTTTCCTCATTCGGTCGAAATCCAGTAACATCTTATCTTATGACTAAGTTCAATTACTTATTTTTGTTTGTACCTGGAAAATCACCATTCAATGCTGACTGAGGAACATGACTGTTCCTCACTAAGCAGGGGACTTAATGTAGATGGTGGATTTTCGACAAGGGAAGAATCGTAAAACCATAATTATGCATACTCCGGATCCGGCAATCGGATGAGTATTGAGACTCATGTCTCTCAAAGCGTGAAAGATCATGCCATAAAATCTCTGACTGAGAAGGATGTCTCTTAGAGTATCTATAGATGTGTAGCCTCCCAGCTGAGGCCACGACACATCTCATGAATACTGAGCAATTTCAGTAATTATTTCTATATAGAATCGAAAGATTGGACGGCTCCTAGACAGCATGCCTTCTAGTATAGAGCGACAACGTCTTCAGGATGAAATCAGGTTTTCCCTAACTATATAGGAGAAATATGATACTCCAACAAGTTCATATTGCTCAACTCTCAGATAATTAATGCTCCTAGATAGGAAGCCTGGTAGTATACAACCATCAGTTAATTATCTCTAATCGCCTGAATATCCAGCAATATTCTACGATTCTTCGTTATATTTCGTCACTTCAATTCGTGGTTCTTCCCGGCAGAATTCCACGGGTTAGTGATAAATATTCAACGAAACAGACATCTGAGCATCGAATACGCCCTGACTAAAATGGTGCAAGTGTACTTAGCAATAATGCACAGACCAGCATTTGAATGCGCAAACGAGCATTTCAAAAATACGAATGGACGATAAACCTATGCAAAATAGGAAGGAAAAAAATAATAATAAAATATTAGCAAAAGCGTCAGGGACTGGGCTCACCAGCCAGCCAGTCATGCCGTGACCAGTCCCACGCCCAATTTTATATTTTATCATATTTTACTATTTTTCCCTGATCTTATGAAAATTCTCTCGTTCGATCAAATCTCCTTCGATTCAAGGAAATTATCTAATCTCATGATATTTCTTTATGTCAAGAAAATAATAAAATTAGGGAAAGGTGTCACGGGACCGAGCACCAGCCGGCCGGCCATGCCCTAGCCGTGGCCGGTCCCACACCTCACGTCCCCATTATTTTATTATTTCTCTCAATCCATGAAAATTCCCTGATTTCATGAATTTTCCCTAAAACCATGAAAATTACCTGATTTCATGAATTTTCCCTAAACCCATGAAAAATATTATAAAATTAAGAAAACTCGTGGGACCGGGCCCTAGCCGGCCGGTCATGCCCTAGCCGGTCCGACACGCCTCTTATTTTATTATTGTTATTTGTTTTGTTTTCCTCATTCCATGAAAACTCCCTGATTTCAACAAAATACCTTGGTTTTAGCAAATCTCTCTGATTTTATGAAAATTCTCTAAAATCATGAAAATTACATAAAATTGGGAAGAGTGCCCTGCGACCGTGCCCGTTGGCCGGCCGGCCATGCCTTGGCCATGATCGGTCCCACACTCCATCATTCCCTATTTTATTATTATTTTATTTTCCTCATCTCATGGAAGTTCCCTAATTTCATAAAACTCTCTGGTTTCATGGGATTTCCTTCAACTCATAGAAAATACGCAAAATTACATAAAACTGGGAAAGTGTGGGACCGTGCTTGTCAGCCGGCCGGCCATGCCCTAGCCGTGGCCGGTCCCAACCTTGCAATTCCCTGTTTTATTTATTATTTTTCATCATCTTATGTATTTTTCCTAGTTTCAGCAAAACCCTGGATTCTGCATATTTTCTCAAAATGTTGCTCAAACGCGCATCGGAAAATATTGAAACTCTCAGGACTGAGACACGGACACTATGGTGACACGGGCACATCCCTTTGACCGACCAAGGGTGACACTAAGGCTTGCAAACAGCCGGTCCCACACGTTTTAATGATTTTAACCTAATTTGCTCAATTGCTCATATTAGGTTCAAACTCTTTCCAAACAATTGGGGGTTTGCTCAAACGACCATCAATTGGTCCCACGGCCACCAAGAGCCGGTCCCGTGACCTCTTGGTCGGTCCCTCATATTTTCATGGCTAAGTTTTATTATCTGTCACTCACACGAGCATTATTTTAATAAATGATTAAACCAACATTTAATCATTCTTTCACCAACTGGTCCTCAAGAGACTTTGGTATTTTGGTCATTCGAGCATCTGGGCGTTATATGGTGGAGTCATCATCCCATGTAGTCGGTCCCTGCTTCACTCTGCTGTTGATTTTCAATAAATCACCATTTCATTAAAATTAGGGTTTTTGAATCCAAGGCTCTGCAAAAACATGATTCTAAGCAGATTCAAAAACTGATAATGTTATGTTGATTCCATGATCAACATTTTTATTTATTATACTCGACCCAGCAGTCAGTATCTTAAATTAATATTTTATTTGGTCCTGCTACCAACAGTTCATCAAATGAGCAATATTCGCTCAAACCGGCAATATTTGCTCGAACCAACAATATTTGCTCAGATTCAAGAATATTGGTTCAACTATCAATGTTCAACAATTCAGCAACATAGTTTGCTCGTCTTAGGTAATCAACATAATAATACCTCGTCTCAGCAGACATATTTAATTCATGAGTTTCAGAACATTTTCAAATCATGTTCAACTCAGCAATACATGGACTCATCGTCCCATTAAGTTAGCAACTGACTCCACAATCACGAGATATCAATCGTGTCACATGAGGGATATTAACTAGGGTTTTGGTATGGCGGTCTACGGCACGTGTGTTCACCCACGACGAGATCGTGAGCAAGTTGTGCAATCAGTTGGAAGAGTCAGCAAAATAGTGGGTGGAAAATTAACCAAGTCTCCGCACGATGAGCAACTTGTTTTAACACGATTTTCCACTTCCCCACTCTCTGATGCCAGCAACTGTCACACTTCATGGGATCATGGTGTTTTCAATTTAGCAATATAAAAAGACCTCTGAATCATTATTGAAAGAACAAGATTCGAATACTCGAACATTCGTCTAAACAAGGAATTTCTCGTCAAGTTCATACAGACAATCTTTCGTCTACACGAACTCATCGTCTGAGCAAGCACTCTCAATTGAAAAAAAATTCAATCATTCAGAGCGTTCTTATGCTAAATTCACAACACACCTACATTCTCAGATCACCATTGATCTCACACATTTCTCAGCTTTCCTCATACAGATCAACCCATCCTCTCTTGTGACTGAATTGACTCTGGAACGACCATTATTCTTGGTTTAGGCCGGAGTCTTACAGATTGATCTCTCGAATTTAAAGCACTCCCTTCTTGCAGTGCATATGTGTGAGGTTCAACACGGTCGACTCTTCAATTCCGTAAAAACCAGCAAATCGTTTTTTCCCATCTACTGGGGGCAACAACATATTCAAATAAGAACCCACCTAGAGTCAACCCTGACTAAAACTTTACCATACATTTTCTTACGTTTTATGAGAAGGAAATCAAGGAATTAAAGAAACATAGAACCCGTAATAACCACACCACCCAGTTGTAGTTATTATTTATTTATTTTTCCATACATCCCAAAAACACCAAACCCGCAGTAACACCGGTTTGCTATCTAGCTAGATGAAATAAGTTTTTCATTTTGCCAAATCTTAATAAATGGATGCAGTTTCTTATGAAATTCCGTTCAAATCCTTTTCATGAGATCCCAACTTCCAAATTTATAGTTTTGGTCATGAAATGTAGTGTTTCTCTAATTCCCCCGTTCAAAAAGATGTCTTTTATGGCTATGGATTTCCTGAAGTGTCGCATGACATGCTTAGAATTGCACGCAACGACTTTTCCAAGGTACTACAGAGATACCTCAATTTCAATGTTAGTAGTTTTTCTAGTGAATTCAAAATCATGCCGGTCAATTACAATTAGGTGACCAACTTTCCCGAAATGAAACAAAGAAAAAAACTCTCCCCAGATGAAAATTTCACATTGGAACTTGGTATGTAACTTCGGATCCATGTGCGGTCCTTCCCTTTGGTAAACTAATCTTGCATAATACAAATCTCCGAACTCATACAAATTAAACTTCGTGTGCCAATGACCATACGCGAAAAAGTGATATGGTAGTTTTATCGGAAAATGGGTCATTTGTTCAAATATTTTTAAAACATGATTCAAATGGACGAGTAAAAATTATTATGGGTGAAATGGACACCAAAAAAATAGCAAGGATAAAATTGCATTCATCCTGACTTAAACTTAAAAAATAGCAAGGATGAAACTGGATGCATCCTGATGCAAATTAAAAATAAGAAAAAGTTTTTGAAAATGGGTAGGATGAAACTGTTTATATCCTGGTTATTTTTACATTTTTGTCGATTTAAACAGCATCAAAATCTAAATGTTCTTTTCACCCAGGAATTGTTGATTTTGGTCTTTTTAACCAATTTTGTGTAGTTTTATCTGTCTAAAGCCTCACATTCAAATAAGAGTGTACGATTATTCACAATAAAACAACAAGGCATTCCATTTTCATGATACTTGGTCATGTATATAATTGGTTTATTGCCAACATGGTGATTGATATTTCATTTAAATTTTAGAACCCGACCTTAAAATGTTATGAGCGAATGAATATGGGCATTCAGACGGAGGAGGAAATTGAATTAATTGTGCGTTTGGGATTTGGGTCCTTGCTTGTTTCTTCAAACTGGTTCTATTCATACTAAAGAACCAGCTTGAGCATGTTCCAACCAATATGTCGTGCACGTCGTGGGGGCCACCTTCCGAGACAATATTCACTGTCCAGTAACAAACATAGTTGACATTCCCATGATTGAAACTATACTTGAGTACACATCCAATATAAAGAAAACTGAAGCTCGGGAAATTTTAAAATCAGTATAGCTGTATAGGTACAATCATTAATATAAATATGTAACAATCGAAGTATGGGTTTTTTTAATTTTGTGTCACAATAATTTTAACTATAGGCGATTGTTAATCGTTGGGCAAGCACTTCTTACCAAATTGGTTTTTGTGGAACTTTGCTTTCGAATAGGATATTACGTTAGATTAATCAGTCGATCATAAAATATAAAATCTAATCTAACCAATATAAAGAAAAGAGGTATATTGGTTGTCACAAAATGACAAAATAATCTGGTTTAATTCTGAAATTATTAATATGACCTTCAATATTAGTTATCAGTACATATATGTATTCAAGGGTAAAAATGTACATGAAATTAATATCTATATTCCATAGAAATGTCATTGTTTTAAAAATGAAAAAACTTGACATCTTTCAAAATACATGCCCGATTTTTATAATATTAATAAATTTGAGAAGCACTTTGAATTATCTATGTAACGAACACAAATAAGAAAATTTAATTTCTTTTACGATTTTTTTTTTGTTATCCAATTTGGTATTGTTAAAATAGTAAAATTCAAGCATATGTTTTTGACTTGTAAATTAAAGGAGAACTGTTATCGAAGGAAAAATAAAAATTACAGCCAGCAAAGAAGCACATACTGTTTTTTCTGAAAGATCACAATATTTTGCAATGCGGTTGGATCTCTATAAAATGAACAAACAACTCTTAAATGCAATTATTTTGACTGACATATTCAACAACCAGAATGGTAAAAATCTTTGAGCCACATCCTGTGATCTAATTCAAAATTCACAAGGTTCGAATTTACCTTTTACTGGAATATGTTGGGTATCAACCGTATGGGCAACTAAAGTGAGCCACACACTCTTTTATATGTGCAACATAGAGATAAAACAGTTCTTCCAACAATACGATAATTTGTTTCTAAGAAAGTAGTTTCAAATATCAAACATTTTTCTTTCGAACCTACGTAACCTACATAGTACATTTGGAAAAAGGATATACCACCTAAAGTCTCAATATTTGCTCTTATAAACCTACGGCATAGAAGGATTCAAACTACAAATGTAATTTGCAAGTTTTGTAGTAGTGAAGAGGATGACGGAAGTCATATTAATTTTATTTCATTCACACTATGCAAAAGAGATACTTCATCCGTCCCATCATTAGTTGACCTAGTCATTTTTAGATTTCGGCCCATTAATAATTGATTTTATATTATTTGATACTTATGTTTATATTCGTTATGTAGGTGTTTTAAAATACTTTTCGATTATATAAAATTTACGAATATACTTAGTATAGTTTGAGAGATTTATCATTTCTATATTGTACTACTAGGTCAACTAATAGTTGGACAGAGGGAGTATTATTCTACTTCGTCAGTTCCTTCAAAATCCGGGTGCTTACAAGAGATTCTCATTATAAAATTGAGGCTTGGAGGTGCTAAGGTGTGTCAGTTAGAAATCCTCCAGAATCTACTCAACCCAACTAGAAGAGGGATAAAATGATAGGACAAATATGGGAAAGGAGGTGCGTCCTTCCCCATCGTGGATTAACAATGGGTGCTTTCGTGGGAAGCGATGAATAGGCGTCATGCCAATTCTCTTCAACTTTTCTCTCGATCCCGCTTTTGCCCCATTCTAGCATTTTCAGGATCTACTCCCTATAGGATGATTTGGTCTTTACAGACAAAAAAAAAAAAACCAAATGTTTCTCTAGGAAATCGAAACCATCCACTGATATCGTTTTATAGGTTATAGAACACCAGATGTTTCATTTTGTTTAGCCATATACCTGTAAACTCCATGCGCCATATACAATTAGAAGGTAGTATCAGTTTTATTATTTGCTACCTTATTTCATTTTTTTTTTTTTGAAGCATATTTCAGGTGATGTTTGTATTTCTTCAAAAATTTATAGTTTTTCGTCAAAAGAAAAAGAACAAAAATTTTCTCTTTCGACTGCAGTGCCATCTCCACGAGAAAACCCACACGTTAACAGATATCTAAGGATTTTGGGTATACTTTTGTAAAGGTTGTCTCAAAATAGATGGCAATGACATTGTTTTTCTGAACAAAAAAGCAATATATGCCCTTCGTCCCATAATAGGTGACTTACTTCAAATTTGAACAATCATTAAGGCAAGGAGGAGAGACGAGAATTCTTAAGTATTTTTTATACAATTATACCTTTACAGATAATAAGTACTAGTAAAGTTTAGAAATGATTTACCTCTCAACCTATGTCACAAATATTCATAAATTTTATATCATCGAAAAGGTATTTTAAAAGATCTACCTAACGAATACAAACATGACTTCTTCTTTTTTGAAATGAAAAGTTTATATTAAGAAAGAAAAAGGATAGTACAAGGAATGGAGTTGTTCATAACATCACATATGAAGAACAGTCTCCCAATGAAACAAAACTTGGTTAACAGTAACATGATCAAACACATCTTCCTCAGAACACCAAAGCACAATATTCTGCTTAACCAACATTAATACCTCCTCCACTGCCATAGCTCTGCCTCCATGATTTCTTCTGTTTCTCTCAGTCCACAGTTGCCAACACACTGCATAAATCACCTTCCACCAAATCCTTTTACATCTACCATGGAGGCTGTTCAAATTCCAAGCTTGAAAGAAATTCTTCACTGAAAAAGGAGCAACCCAGGATAGTTTAAATGCCTTAAAGAAATGACACCAAACTTTATGAGCAAAAGAGCATCCAACAAACAAATGGTCTGCACATTCCTCCTCTCTCTTACAGAAAAGACACAAGGTGTTTCAATAATCTTCAATTAAAAAGGTAATTTTACAAATAACCCCTTGTTTGATAATATATGAGGTCAACTGTATTAGTGGGACAAAATTTAAAAATAAGTACGTAATCTATTGTGGGACGGAGGGAGTGTTTTCAGTCGGAAAAGATTGTATTGTATATTGAACAAAGGACCGGGGAAATACTTTTGAGAAAACAATACATATATATGAGACTTTGATAACATTAATGTGGCAATGGACTTAGGAGAAGTTTAATCCCAGCATTTACAAATTTTGAACAATCTAGCACGCCAAGCCGATTAGTCACAATAAAATTTCCATTTCTACAAATGAACTACTGCCCACATATCATAATAAAATTTCCATTCACTGCCTATACTACTGATTCAAGAATTGATTTGAAGTTGTCCTCTACCGCTGATTTGGTTCAATCTCAAAGCTGGAACGAGCTCTCTTGCCCATTTTATAGATTCCAGCAATGCTTACACATAAGAACTTATGAGAAAATTAAAGCTAAACAGAAAAGGCACGTGATGTTTGGCACTGGCGCATGATCATTCACGAACTCAAAATCATGGTCAACCAATAACTCATGTCACCAACGCTCCCCATAAGAAAATGTATAGATTTTAATCTCACATGATCGTACACGAAAGGATCATGTAGTTTTTAATCTCAAATCGCATTTTCGTGACCTATATATTTATATTTATGTACTTACAAAAATTTGAGTAATTTAAGATTTGCAGAAACCAAATCCGGAAGATCATGAGAACATATAGTAAGATGTTGAGATGCCGGAGGAAATCGAATGAACTCGTATATAAGCGTTTCCCATTCCACTGTGTTGTGAGAATAAGCAAACGTATACAATTTGAAGATTTTATATACGTTCAATAGAGTAAACAAGAAATAAGGAAAGGTGATACCATTTGGAACATTCTAAAGGAAAAGAATCAGCGATTCATTATCAGTTCCCAAACACATCCGAAATATCAAGTTCACATAGCTTTTTGGCTGTGCCAGCATCCTTAATTCTGTGGTATCACCTTACAGCACTTAATGCTGAGTTGGAAAGAAGTTGGGTTTGTACCACCATGAATCATCTGTGTCTCATGTTCCTTTAAGCTCCATTTAGTCTTTCCTTTGATGACACTATCTTTTGGGATCGTGACAACCTTCTCAAGAAGAATGATGAATTGAGAGGTATGATTTTTTTATCTGTATCTTCAATTTGCCTTTCTAATGGTTTTTTCCTTCCCATATTTAATTATCCTTGAAATCCTTCTTTCGCATGTTAAGCCTTAAACCAGAAACGAATAATGGAGAGATATCAATTTGAATCTGTTGTTGAAGAAGCCCGTGTTGATAAAGAGATTTTGATGGATCAATATAACCAATTAGATAATCTTTATTCATATTCTCTTGATCATATAAATAATCTTACCAATGAAAATACCCAATTAGTTCAGAAGCAAGATTTATTAAGTAATGAAATATCTCCCCTTTCTTATTCTTTAACTAAAGCTAATTTAGGGATGGAAACTTTATCAGATGAGAATAAAACCTTATCTCAAGAGAAGCGAACTTGTTTAAACAAGATGGCGATATCTTCGCAACAACTTAGCATTCTTCAGAAAGTATGTGATGACCAAGACAATCTCTTCGCTCTTTGAGAAATGAACTTAAAGAAGACAGAGTCATCTATCGCTGAAAGAGATACACTCATTCAAAGATAGAATAGCTTTAAGTGTAAAGGCGAATCAACTTAAAGAACAATATTCCAAATTAGAAGAATCTTATTCTTCTCTTGCGAAGAAAAATGCCTTTCTTATTTCTAAAGAGAAAAATCTTCAGTCTCGACTTAAAGGTTTAGTTGGAGATAAATTTGATGACGATGGACCGTTGGGAGAATAGTTGTCTGTCCTTGATTCAACACCTTATTTCGCAAAAGGAAGGTAGTCATAATATTTGACTGCCTTAACTATCTTTTCTTTGTCATATTTTTTGAGTTTTCATCTTATTGAAATTTTGTATTCTACCTTTCGCAGAGTCTGAGAAGAATCTTCATTCCTCCATTTCTGTTTGGAGGCTAAATATGCCAAAATTCGCAAAGAAAATGCATTGCTCGTCTCTGTCCTTACTGGTTCTCGCGACCGAGCAGAAAGAAGACTTGATTATCTTGCTTATTTTAAGGATATTCAAGATAGGAATCATCAGAGAGCACTTCTTCGTCAAGTTCATCTCCGGGTGAAGTCCTTGTAAATGATATTTATTGTCCAAATCTTCCTCCTACATCAATTGAACCTTTGGAAGTAGATGATGATGAAGTTCCTCGTCCTGCTGATAGTGATTATGATTATGAAAGTGGTGCAGAGGAATCTCTTGGAAGTGAAGAAGAAATTCCTTCTAAGGAAGCATCTGCTGGTGTTAATCAAAATGAGAAAGAAATCTCTCTGAAGAAGTAATTGCTGGCGATAATCAAGGTGCTAGTCAAGGCGAAGATCAGAACCGAAATGAAGGAGGCTTGCGATATGAGAACATTGGCGGAACGAATTATCTCTCTTGAATTGTTCTACTTTTATCTATTCAATTTTCTTAACTTTGGAATCAATTTTCCTTTTAGTATTTTGCTGATGAGAAAGATAATGCTTCTTGTTTATTGATTCCCATACTTGCCTCTCATTATCTTTCTTGCAAAAAATAATCTGTTACGAATACTTATAAATTTTGTTTTATCATGTGGTCTTATTTTGCCTTCCTAATTAAAGGTCTTATTATGCCACCTCTTGTCATTGCGACAAAATCGCAGGACGTCCTTGCACTTTCATGCAAAAACCCATTGATCTTGCCTTAACTTTTTCTTTTGTATTATGGCCTCTTCAGGAATGTTGCGACAATATGACAGGCCTAAATATTCTTGCGAAAATAAAGCCCCATGACATTGCCGTCTTGCGACGAAATCGCAGGACGTCTTCGCACTTTCATGCGAAAACCCATTGATCTCGTCTTATCTTTTTCTTTTGTATTATTGCCTCTTCAGGATTGTTGCACAAATATGACAAGCCTTAATACTCTTGCGAATAAAAGCCTCATGACATTTGCGTCTTAAGACACTTATCAGCTCCCTAATGGAGGGTGCCGCCCTTATCTTCCCCCTGGTTGCCCCTTCAAGGAGGCGTACTTCTACCATACAAGGTTAGCTCCTCCCATCCAGTCTTAACAACAACCAGTTGTTTTCGCAGCCTCTTATCCCTTTTACCTATAGGGCTTATGGTTACGAGACTGCACCCTAAGTGGGGTTTTTTCGCCAAGACTTGTCAAGAATGGCAAGGTACGCTTCAAACGTCCCTGGCACTCTTGACTCAACCGTGTACCTCGGCGCCTTGATCAGATCTGCACTCCTTGGGAGAGTCCTTATTACCTTAGTCGCCCAACCCAAGTCATATGCTTAAGCTGAGAATCCAAGGTGCCTCTCCCGGATGGGCTTTATTGACCCCAAATCTCCATGACTCAGGTTCCGGTGGCGGTGTAGCCTTTCCCTGAGCCATGCAACAGGTACCCCCTAATATGACGTACTTTAGGTCTTACATTTGCCTCTTGCGAAATTTTATTCGCGAACTAGGGTGTACGCCATAAAGGTTCGCCCCTTTCTTTTATGTCATTGTTCTGTGATTATCTCTGCGAAAATTTCGCACATCATGATCTTGTTTTGATATGAATAATCTTGCAATTATTTTTCAGAATCCATAACTTCTCAAAGCTTCTTACGGATAATATCTTTTTAAGTACAACCTGTTCCATGGTCTGTCAAGTCTATGACCAACATCTCTACCTTCTGGATCCATTAATCTATAAGCTCCTGTTCCAACTATCTCCTTAATGATGTAAGGTCCATCCCATTTTTTCGCTAATTTTCCACCATTTTCTCGCTGATATATTGGTGTCTCTCGCAGAACTAAATCTCCTGGTTGGAATTCGCGTACTTTGACACGTTTATTATATTCTCGGGCTAATCTTCGCTGATAATTCTCCATATGTTGTAAAGCTTTTTCTCTTCTTTCTTCTAATTCATCAAGTTTATTTAAGATCAAACCCGCACTAAGATTTTTCTCCCAAGCTTCTCTTTTTGTTGTCGGAATAACAACTTCTGTTGGTAACACCGCTTCAACTCCGTATGTTAAACAAAAAGGTGACATTCCAGTAGCTTCTCTTCTAGTTGTATTATAAGCCCATACTGCATTATGTACTTGTTCGCACCATGCTCTGTGATGTCCTTCCAATTTCTTCTTTAATATATCTGCGATTGTTTTGTTTGTTGCTTCTACCTGTCCATTAGCTTGTGGATACAAAGGAGTAGACTTTCCACATTTTATTTTAAATGCATTGAGTAACATTTCTACGTTTTGTCCTTCAAACTGTTTCCCATTATCAGATACCAATTGCGTAGGAATTCCGAATTTTCAAATGATATTTTCGAATATGAATGTAAAGATATCTTTGTCGCGAATATGTTGTACTGCCTTCACTTCTGTCCATTTTGTGAAATAATCTGTTGAGACTATTAAGTATCTTCTTTGTCCAGAACCTGGTAAAAATGGCCCCACAATATCTAAACCCCACTTCCCAAAAGGCCATACACTGGTTGAAGATGACAATGGTGCTCCAGGTGCATGTATTTTCTTTCCATGTCGCTGACAATCTTCACAACGTCTTGATATTTTTTTTGCATCTTCGTGCATGTATGGCCAGTAATAGCCTTGCATTTTTGCTCTATGTGCCAAAGATCTTCCCCCGCTATGATTTCCAGCATCCCCACTGTGTAACATTTTTAGCACTTTTTCTCCTTCCTCTCGTGTCAAACATCTAAATGATGGTCCATTAAAGGATTTTCGGTATAGCATCCCATCTCTTAATTCATAATTCGTTGCACGGCTTTTTAACTTGTGTGTTTCCAATCTATTTATTGGTGTTTCTCCTTTCGCCAAATATGCATGAAGTTTCATTCTCCAGTCTGCGATATTGTTCGTTTGTTCTTCTTCTTTATTGTCTATTATCATCACGTCCACTTCTTCTTCTTTATTGATTGATGGTGACAGAAGTGTTTGTATTTTTATGCATCTCGCAGTTGGATCTGTCATCATGCTTGAGATGAAAGCAAAAGCATCTGCGAGTCTGTTATCCTTCTTTGAAATGTGTCTCCATTTTATTTTTGGGATTTTCGCTGACAATTCTTCAACGAGCTTCTTGTATTTCTTCAAGGATGGTTCATTTGTAGTATACTCTCCCTTTATTTGGCGAATAACTAGCTTCGAATCACAAGTGATCCTGGAATTTTCTAGTTTCATTTCTATTGCGAATTTTAAGGCATGTATCAAAGCTTCATATTCCGTTTCGTTATTAGTGGATGCGAATTCGAATCTGAATGAAAAAGCCATCTTTATTCCTTCTGGCGAAATTAAAACAATTCCAACTCCATTTCCTTCTCCATTTGATGATTCATCTACCAATATCTCCCATCTATTTGGTTCTGTTAATAAATCTTTTGGATCTCCGTGTTCTTCTTCTATATCCATCATTTCTTCTACCGCTTCATCTTCTTCTAAAGGAAATTCTGTCAAGAAATCTGCAACAACTTGTGATTTTGGTGAAGACAAAATTTCATATTTAATATCAAAGTGGCCTACTTGTGCATTCCATCTCTCGACTCTTCCTGATCTTTTAGAATTCTTCATTACTGATCCAATTGGTACTTTTGTTAATACCTTTATCTTGTGCGCTTGAAAATATATGCGAAGCTTAAATGATGCATAAACTAATGCTAAGATCAACTTCTCAATTTTTGAGTAATTCTTCTCGGTAGTATTAAAAGTTTTGCTAATGTAATAAATGGGTTTCTCTACTCCTTCGTCTACTCGCAATAACACAACACTTAATGCATGCGACGTCATCGCAAGATAGATCAATAATTCTTCTCCTGATTCTTCTTTTTGTAAAATAGTTGTATTCATAAGATGTTCTTTGATTCCTTGAAAAGCCTTTTCGCATTCCTCATTCCATTTGAATTTCGCACCCTTCTTGAATATATCGAAAAAAATATTTGCATTTGTCTGATGATCGCGAAATGAATCTCCCCAGCGAAGCTAGAAGCCCATTCAACTTATGTACATCTTTTATTGTTGCTGGTGTTGGCATGTCACGAACTGCTTGCACTTTTTCTGGATCAACCTGTATTCCTTCCTTTGATACAATGTAGCCTAAATAATTTCCCGATGCAACTCCAATAGTACACTTCTCAGGATTCAGTTTAATGTTATACTGCCGCATTTGTTCAAAAATCTCCCTCAGGTCCTGTACATGGTCTTTAGCTTCTTTACTCTTTACTAACATGTCATCCACGTATACTTCTAATGTTTTGTGTATCCATTTTGCAAACACCTTCTCTACTATTCTTTGGTATGTCGCTCCCGCATTTCGCAAACCAAATGGCATTTTCGTGTAACAATATAAACCTCTAGGGGCGAAGAAAGCAGTATGTTCTTGATCTTCTTCAGCGAGATGGATTTGGTTATACCCTTTGTACCCATCTAAAGACGATACCCTATCATTTCCCGCTGCGGATTCCACCATTTGAGGAATATCTGGTAACGGAAAACTATCTTTAGGGCAAGCTTTGTTTAAATCAGTGAAATCTATGCAAATCCTGATTCCTTTGTTTTTCTTTGGGACAATGACCATATTCGCTATCCATTCTGGGTATTTAGCTTCTCTTATGATTCCCGCATCAAGCATTTTCTGTAGTTCTTCTTCTATTTGGGAATGGTAAGTTGTTGCAGTTTTTCTTATTCTCTGTTTGAATGGTCTCATATTTTTTTTAATCTCCAACTTGTGGCATGCAATTGATGGATCTATTCCCGGTATCTCATCCATGCTTCCTGCGAAAACGTCTTTATATTCTCGCAAAAGGTTAACAGTTCTTTCTTCTTCCACATCCATCTTGGTTCCAATTCTCAATATTAAAGGTTGTTCTATAGTCCCAATGTTTATTTCTTTTGTTGGTTCTTCGGCAGTGTAACTGGGCTTGGGTTCTCCCATTGGTGTTGGTTCTTTTATTGTTTTCACAGGTCCTTCTCCTTCTTCCGAAATCTCGCTGGGTATTCCCTTGCCTTCTTTTGCCCATATCATATATACTCTAAATTCTTCTTCTTTCTTTGCTTCCTTTGCCAATTTTCTACGAAATTGTTTCCTTTTTGCTTGTCCTTCATAATGCTTTACTTCAATTTGATGACATAATTTCGCGTTATCAACATCTCCTCTGATTTCTCCTATTCCATTTGGTGTGGGGAATTTAATACATTGATGCAACGTTGATACTACAACTTTTATCGCATGTATCCATGGTCTTCCTAGCAACATATTATATGGCGATTCCATATCCACCACGCATAGTGTTACATGTGTTTCGATCTCTCCTAGTGGAATTCGTACCACTATTTCTCCTTTAGGTTTTGTTGTGGATTTCCCAAATCCATGAACAAAATATGTTGAATTGTACATTTCTTCATCTTTAAATCCCATTCCCCTGAATGCATGATAGAATATTATATCCACTGAACTTCCTGTATCGATTAAAGTTCTGTTCAATATTCATTCTCCCGTGGATTTTTTTGTTGTCTCCTTCTCTTTTCGCGTAATAGGCACTGTAATAACCAATAGAGATGTGTGGTTCAAATTTTCTTTTGGTATTTCTGCCGCCATTAATGTAATTTTTTGTTTTTCCCAATATTTCAAGGGTGATGTCTTTTCTACCGCCACAACCTTCCTTTCTTCAAAATTTCGTTTATGTATTCTTCCTTTGATGTTTTCATGGAATTCATTAACCATTGTTTTTGTTATCATATTACACTCCAATCTTTTTTTATATTCATTGACTCTAATCATTTTTCTTTTAACTGGTCCACTGATTTATTTAATGGCTTTCTTGATTTGAACAATTTCAACAACAATCTTTAACTTTCTATCTTCAGCCTCTCCCTGTTTCTAGCGCCATTATGTAGTTGCAGGAAATCCTACACTACACCCCTCATATGATTTCACTAACATTCAGCTCGTTTTAGATTAACAATCTTAATTTTATTGATGAATCTTTGAACAATCTTACAATAAAAGATAAAGGAATCAAGAATAACCCTTACTCTAGATTTTCTCTCTCCTATTTACTTGTTTCTCCTCCAGAAAAAGATCTCTCTCTTTCCTCACAGTTGAACGACTATTTATAAGGAAATACATAGTGGACGACAGCGAATCTGTCCTTTATTTTCGGATATGGATTGCGATATTCTCGCAACCTTACAAATGTTAATCTCACAAACTCTCTAATTTTCGCAGGACCATCATATCTTTCTCATGATTTTAGCTGGCGTCGTTTATTATATCGTTTCTGAAAATTGTTCTGCGACGCTGTTGTGTTGTGTTGTGTTGTTGATAATTTCGCTGAGACATTATTGTTGCGAGATTATGATCCTACAGAAACGTAAATACGATACTGAAATGTAAATGACATAGAGATTTACGTGGTTCAACACTAAGGCATACATCCACGGGGTGTTGAGTTTCACTATGTATTGAAGGGTTACAAATGAAGTCGGATGACTTTAAGTGAAATACGATGATGGAGGGAATGGAAATCATACTTACTCTTCCTATTTCTATCTCCTAGTTCTCTCTTCACTCTTACAGATTGGTCGCCCCCTTATCTCTCAGAGGAGGAGGGTATTTATAGGGAAAGTATGCGGGGTCTCTTGTCAGAGACCGTTGAAACCTTATCTTCTTGTTCTCTGTGCCAATCTCGCTGGTGCCTTCGTTCCGGACCGATGCCCCCAGCGTCTGTTGTTGATACCGCTGGATCGTGCATTCTCTTCCTCGGATATCTTGACACGTATCCTATGGTTATGGCATTTAATGTGGGTGGTTGGGTCGTCTGCATGCGACAGTCAGCTGTCTGCAGGTCTCATCACACCCATGTCAGTCTATTTAACCCCTACCGTCGATATTGAGTTATCCTCGAGATCGGATAAAGCAAATTTTAGGGCATCCTTCCCTACTTCTCGGTGGTTCGTAGCTTCAGTGCCCCTTGGTATAGTGGTCCGCATGCCTTCGACGTGTAGATCTTTGGACACGTGTCGAGAGATGGATTATGTGCATACAATTTTCCCCTTTTCTTCTAATGTGGGGTTTAGTCAAGGTTAGAAGATAACTGTCGTTATAATCTTCCCATCTCTCATCAATAATTTCCCCTGGATTTTAGGGCACGTTCCCCACGCCCTTGCAATAACTTCTTCTCGATTCGTGGGTTGGTCTCGATACTCCTGGTGCTATAAATGGGGGGAGAGAAAGTTAATTTTGAAATAAATTCACATTCTCTCTCTCTCTTTCTTCTGTCAGCCTTCAACTCCTGACTCTTCATCCTCTTCTTCTATTTTTTTCTTTTGTTCTTTAGTTCTTTACTACTGGTGCTGCAAGGAGTAGGATATCATAGGATTTTTCAGAGTTTTGTCCGCTTGTCGCTACCTTCCTTACTCTCCTCTGTAAGCTTGAATCGCAGGTATGGGGTTTTGTCCTCTTCTTTCAGTTGCGTTTGTTTTGCTTCTCTGCTGTTGTATTATTGGTTTAGTGATGAAGAACAATTATACGAAAGTATATATACTTGCCCCTGTTCTTCATCACTAAACCTATAAGCTTCTTGCTCTTTGGACTTACTTCTTTTGTTTGCATCCTATCTAGGGTTCTCCGCTAGATACTCTCTTTTAGGGTTTTCAAATAATGTTCATGATGAGCTCACAGAACCTGAAAATTTGCACTTTTTGATCCTTATGGTTTCTTTTGTTTTAACTTCGTGTTGTTTTCATGCCTTCTACGTGTAGATATGGCTGATCATCACCGAGCTCCCTACCAGACTCCGCCACCGAGCCCTCATGGGACTCCTCCTAGGGACCCAGATATATCTCCGCCCGAAGGAGGTCCAGCTAGGTCTTCGCACCCATATCTTCGTGCCCAGAGGACCTCTTCTGCCCCAAGTTCTAGAACTTCTTCTGTTAAGAAGGGGGGTCAAGCAAGGGGTCCTCAAGGGTCAAGGTACGCTGTTAGTCGTCCAGCGGCTACCCAACGGGCTGGGTCGGCAGCAGCACCTCCTACTTCTCATCGTCTCACTGAGCCGCTTCTGAATATCCAACCTCTTCGCTCAGTTGTTCCTGACACGATTCCTCCTCCCCCTCCGGCCATTCCGATGAGAGGGAAGATCATTAAAGGCGGTGCTTCAAAGATTGGTTCATCCAGGAATCCGTCATCTAAGAGAAAAGCTTCGGACTTAAGTCCCCTGAAGGGGTCTTATCTAGATCAAGATAAAGATTCCGAGGCCCTTCCCTTGATACAGAGACTCTCCGTTTCCAGAAAGAAGGTAACTTTCAAGCACATAAATCTCGAGGCTTTTAAAGCGAAACACGAGATCGAACACTTTGATGTTAGATTTTATGCTCCTGATGATGATCTTACCTTTGAGATGATATCAAGATATAAGTACGATGATTATAATCTGCTTACTACGGTGGGGCCCTTCGAGGCCGGGTTGATGTTGCCTTTGTAAAAATCTGGCGATTCTTTCTACTACGACGCCTTGGCTAATCGTGAGGGTTCTACTTCTTATAGACACTGTCGTTCCGTGGTGCATCTGACCAGGAATTATTTCGTGCACTCAAGGAATGTAATCTCCGTGGCAAGGGGCAAACAACGATGACCTGCTATGTTCCTAACCCAGCTGAGCAGGGATGGTATACTCCTGAGAATTTTAATAGCTACTTCGGTGATTATGTTAATGGGAGGAACCGCAAGCCTTAGAGTATTGGTCTTCGTACTATTACGACACCTAGTTGTGGTGTTCGTCTTTTAAGTGAAGTGTGTGGTACCAAGCTGAAATACGTTCCTGGTACCGAAAAGTCAATCCAGCGGAGGCTTTTTCCTAATCGTGAGAGGATTCAACGTGATCATGATTATGAGTGGAATGCTACCGTTATTGAGGTTATTGGTCCTTGGGCTTATGGTTGGATACCTGGTCCACGTGATTGGCGTCCTGTTGCTGGTAGCAAGGATCGTGAAACTCCTCCCTCTCGCTATGGTGATTTCTGTCCGTGGCGACTAAACTTTGAGGGGATGAACTTTGAATATGCCTGCGACGTTGTTGATATGGATGAGGATGAGAGTTCTGATCTTCCTCCGAAGAGTTCCGATGCCCTCAAGGTATGGATTATTGTTAGTACGTATATTTGCCCGTGTCCTCAATCTTCGATGCCTGCATCCACCCAAGAGTTTTCTTTTGGAAAGATTTACTCTTTGGGTGGCCCGGTTGATATGGGCGTTGTCATGGGTTGGACAGAGGATTTCTCTCTTCTTTTTACTAATGATGATTGGGATGTCCTTGGTGACGGGATGGGTGGTGACCCCATCGGTGCGGGTGACAAGACTGTTGGGGAGGAGAGTCGTTCTGTTGGCGAAGATGCAGAAGCTCTTGCTGGCAAGGAGAAGGAGGTTCAGAAAATTTCTGTAGAGACGGGTAATCCTGATACAGGAAAAGGAGTTGTCGTCGAAGGTACTATCGTTGATTCATCCTCAGAGGAATTTCCTCAGTTGATGACACCTGAAGGTGACGATGTAATCCTTGATTGGATGATGAAGAGCAAGCTGATTTTCGTGCCCCACCCTGCACCGTTGGTTCTTGGCGAGAAAAAAGCTGATGCCTTTACTCGTCAGATGATGCAGATGACTCCCGAAGGGAAAGTTGCAAAAGTGTGGGACAAAGATTTAAGAGGTTCTTCTTCGAATATCCTGGTTGATCCTCCTTCATCGGTTGCTGAGATGTTGGTCATTGCTAACGGCTATCAATATGGTTTTCCTCAACAGCGAGTACTCGAGGTATGTTCTTTAGATCTATGATTGATCACTCTTTCGTGAGCGTAAAATCTGACTTCTACTTTGCTCAATCAGATGATGAGGAGTGAGTACTGCAACCACACTTTTTACCACTTTTTCAGGGCCAAAGCCCTTAAGCTTGAGGCCAAGCTTCGTCATCGGGAAGAGGAGTTGAGCACCGCTGAGTCTCTCATCTATGCTAAGGATAAAGAGATTCAGGATTCGAAGGACAAATTGAAAGGGAAAGATCAACTGCGCGTTATGGAAGAGAAGCTTCGAACGGACTTGGCCCTTGTTCGAAGCGAGTTGGAGGAAGCTCGCAAGGGCTCTTCGTCAGTTAAAGGTTCGTGTTTTCTTCTTTATCTTATCTTCGTTTTCTTCCTTAGTCTTCTTAGTATTCTGTCTGAGTCCCACCCTATCTCCAGCGGATGACAATGGAGAGTTGATGTGTCTTCGGAAGGAGAGGGTCCGTCTAGCCTCTCATATCAAGGGGTTAGTGGAGAAGATCAAGAGTGAAGCCACCAAGTGGAATACTAGGGCCGAAGAGCATAACAAGCTTCTAGCTGGGTTAAGGGCCAGGAAAACCCAGTTTATTGATATGCAGAATAGTCTTCGTGAGGCCACTGAACATGCCTCTATCTTGGAGGCTAGGGTAGAGCAGTTAGAGAGGGAGCTACATCAAGCTCTCTCTTCACATGGTCCTGAGGTTACTGATTATATACATCAGCTCGTTCGAGAGAGAGATGATGCTAGGGCCGAAGCCCATGCTCTTAGCAATGCTTTGATTGCTTCTCGTGCTGACGTTGCCCGTATGGTCGAGTCTGAGAGGAATCTCGAGATGAACATGTATAGGCTTAATAAAGGGATAGAGAAAATGAATGATGAAGTTAACCACCTTCGTCACCAGGACTCTATGAATCGGGTAGAGTTAGATGAGAGTCAATATGCTCTCTCAAATCTTCAGTTGGATTATAAGAAAATATCCGATGAGTTCGATTTTCTCGCTGAAGGCGGCGATGTTGTTGTTTATGATTTAAAGGCATCTTCGGCTAGAGTCGGAGGTATATGTTTATTTTTTGGTGTGTAAATTTGTATCTTTAATTCCTTATACGCTGCGTTTATTCCTTGTGTAGAGCTCGAGGGAAAGCTTCTTGCTACAAATGCAAAGCTTAAAGAGGCTCAATCTTCCCTAGTGCAACAGGAGAGACAAACATCGTATTACAAAGGTTTAGATGGTTCTCGTGACAAAGCGGCGACGGAGGCAGCTAAGGAAGTGGCTCGGTTGATTTCTTTATTGTCCCAATCTGAGCTTCGGGCTACTGTTATTGGTCATAAGGCTCGCTGTCAGTTGGCTGAGGAAGTTAACAAAGTTTTAACATGGGTAGAGCAAGGCCTCCTAAGGGATCATAATATTGTCAAGAACTATCCCCGTCGCTTCATGCCCGAACCTTTGACTTTCTCCTCTGGTCCTTCTTCGGGTGGGAGCGTTCCTTCATCTCAGAAGAAGACTGATCATGCTCAGTCATCTAGGGGAAAATAGGTTTCTTTCTTCTTGGGAAGTTGATATTTGTTGTTTATTTGGCTTCGGGACATTTTTTGGATATAATGTTGTTTTCTTGTGTTTTTCCCGATCTTATAATCAACTTTCATGAAATAGATCAACGCCTTTTGGTATATTTACAATTTTCTTTCTACCTGCAACATTTGGTCAGTTAATATGTTAGATGCTTAATAAAATTTTAAATGATAAAAGTGTTTGGTTGCGATGCCAAAGGTGTGCACCTTCGTGATCATCTTGGGACCTATACCCCGCTGGCTAATCCTGGGCCAGAGGATTCCCAGACGGTGGGGGTCGAGGTAGCGTTCCCGGATATGTAGTGAGTTATGGAAATATTTACAAACACCCATTCGGCTGAACCACTACCTTAAAATTGGTTGGGTATCTCTTTCTGCCGGATGCCTCCCCCATGGTTTTACACTTATAAACACTTATAGGGGGGTCCTGAGAGATTGTAAGTGAATACTTTCCCCAATGGATAGATTTTTCAAAAAGTTGATTTTTTTGATTGATAGATTGAGGGCTGCTACTCCTCGTCCAGAGATAGAAACATGTCGAGCGGGTACGCTGCTTTCTTCTTCCGGTACTCTTCACGCAGGTGCAGGGCTGCGCTGCATTATGGGTAGTATGGCTTGAGATATTTAGCATTCCAAGGGTGTCTGAGGATTTCTCCTTTAAGGTTACGCAGGTAATATGCCACGTTTCCTGCGATGTCGTGTATAACAAATGGTCCTCCCCACGTTGGTGCTAGTTTACCCCACTTCTTCTCTCGCTGGTATTGGGGTATAGTTCTCAGCACATACTTCCCTTCTACAAAATTTCTAAGCTTAAACTTTTTATTGTATTCCCTTGCTAACTTTTTCTGGTAGTTTTCCATCCTTTGTAACGCTGATTCCCTTCTTTCCTCCAAGTCATCTAGCCTTTCCAACATCATGTACGTGGTGAGGTTCTTTTCCCATGCCTCGGTCTTCGTGGTTGGCATAAGGATTTCCTTTGGTATGACCGCTTCGGCCCCATAGGTAAGGAGGAATGGAGATTCACCGGTGGCGTACCGACGCGTGGTTCGGTATGCCCATAAGCCGTTGTGTAGTTGTTCGCACCAACGTTTTTTGTGTTCGTCCAATTTCTTCTTGAGGATGAGGGCGATAGTTTTATTTGTGGCTTCGGCCTGTCCGTTGCTCCGGGGATAGATAGGTGTTGATTTGTTCTTTCTGATTTTGAAAGTATCGAAAAGCATGTCTATGTTTTTTCTTTGTAATTGCTTTCCATTGTCGGAGAAGATTTCCGCTGGGATACCGAACCTGCAGATGATATTTTGGAAGATGAAAATGAATACGTATGAGTCAAGGATTATATCCAGAGCCTTGGCCTCCACCCACTTGCTGAAGTAGTCTGTGGCTACGATTAAGAATCGTCTTTTTCCTGACCCTTCAATCAGGGGTCCGACAATGTCTATTCCCCATTTGGAGAAAGGTCAGGGACTATCTATAGAATTTAACTTTGTTGCGGGAGCATGGATCCTTTTGGCAAACCGTTGACATTCTTCACATCTTCTGGCCATCCTAGATGCATCTCTTATCATGTGCGGCCAGTAATACCCCTGCATTTTTTCCTTGTCCGATAACGATCTCATTCCGCTATGATTCCCTGCATCTCCATAATGTATTTCTTTTAAAATGGGGTGCCCTTATTGTCTTGACACACATCGTAGTAATGGTCCGAGGAAAGATTTTTTATATAAGATCCCGTCGCGGAGGTCATATCTCCCTGCCTTGGCTTGTTTCAGATCTGCAGGTAGAGTACCTTCTTGAAGGTAAAGATGAATATCAGATCTCCAATCTTTCTCCTTGGTAAAATCCTCATCCTCATTTTCTTTCGTTACGATGTCATCTTCCATGAAATCGTCGGCAATATCCTCCCCTACATCATCCTCAGCAATGTCCTCCCCAACGTTATCCTTGCGGTGTGTGGCGAGGGATTGCTGAGGGATGATGGAAGGTTCGTATACCCTGGATACTTTGATAGATTTCACGCTCTCATCTTTAACATAGATGAAATGTATGCCAGAGCATCGGCATGACTAAGTTCCTTTCTGCATAGGTTCCGAAATTTGATGTTCGGTATCTGGGCTGCGAGTGTCTGGACTAACGCTATATACTTTGAAAGGGTTTCGTCGTAGACATTATATTTTATCCCGATTTTCCGTATGACCAGATATGAGTCACTTGTCAAGCGTACCTCGGTTAGGCCCATTTCTATTATTAAACGAAGAGAATGCACCACAGCTTCGTATTCGACAATATTGTTGGTATGCCCCTTGAATTCTAGTCTCAGTGCATGGACGATCCTTTCTCCGGTGGGGGTGGTGATTACGATGCCTATGCCAGCACCTTCCCAATTTATGGACCCGTCTACGAAGACTTCCCATTGCCTTTGGTTTGTAGGTTCCAGAATATCGACAGGGTCTTTTCCATCTTCGGTTTCTGGCATGCCTTGGACTTCCTCGTCATTGTCTAAAGGTAAGTCCGCTAGGAAATCTTCCAAAACTTGAGATTTCTGGGAATGTTGAATCTCATGGATTATGTTGAATTGGTCGAGATGTGTGTTCCATTTTGCTACCCTTCCAACTTTCCCAGTGCTTTTGAGAATAGCTTCTAATGGTGCTTTGCAGGGGACACGAATATAATGAGTCAAGAAATAGGTTCTCAACTTCTGAGTTGCCCATACTAATGCCAAAATGAGCTGCTCGATTAAAAAATTCGTGTAATTCCGTTCCGCTGGGTTAAGTGTCTTGCTGACATAGTAAATTGGCTGCTCAATCTTCGTATTGGTTTTAACTAGCACTGCGTTGACCGCATCATCGGTTGCAGCTATATAAAGAGCCAATACTTCGTCAGGATCCGGCTTCTGGAGAATGGGGATTGTCACCAAGTACTCCTTAATTTGTTGGAAAGCTATTTCACATTCAGGGGTCCACTCGAATTTGCATCCCTTCTTGAGGATGTTGATAAAGGGTTTGCATCTATATGACGATCTTGAGATAAACCTCCCTAGCGCTGCTAGGGATCCATTGAGTTTTTTGACTTCTTTCAAGTTCTTCGGGGATGGCATTTCTACGATGGCTTGGATTTTGGCCGACTTCGATGCCCCTTTTAGTTACTAGGTATCCGAGGAATTTTCCTGAAGTAACACCAAACGTACACTTCTCCGTGTTTACTTTCATGTTGTGCTTCCTTATAGCCTCAAAGATATCTCTCAAATCCTGGTGATGATCCGCGCGTATCTTACTTTTGACCAGCATATCATCTACATAGACCTCCAACGTATTCCCTATCCACGGGTTGAAGATAGCGTCAACCATCCTCTGATATGTTTCCCCTGCATTTCTCAGTTCGAAGGGAATCCTTGTGTAACAATAGAGGCCGTGAGGGGTGTAGAATGTTGTGTGTTATTGATATTCTTCCGCCAGCAAAACCTGGTTGTATCCTGAGTAACCGTCCATGAAGGAAAGTTCTTCATATCCTTTCACTGCTTCGACCAGTTGGTCAATGCTAGGGAGTGGATAGTTGTCCTTAGGGCAGGCCTTCTTGAGGTTGGTGAAGTCGATGAAAATTCTCACCCCTCCGTTTTTCTTTGGCACGATGACCATGTTCGAAATCCACGTGGGGTATTTCACCTCCTTGATGAATCCTGCTTCTAGAAACTTGCGGAGTTCCTTCTCAATGGGCTCATGATACTCTGGGGCTATCTTGCGCACCTTCTTCCTGAAAGGAGTTGTGCCTAGTTTTATACGGAGCTCATGTTGAATTATCTTCGGATCTATTCCCGGAATATCTCCTAATTTCCACGCAAAGACATCCGCGTACTCCATGAGTAGTTTGGTTAGGGCTAGCTCTCTTTCCTTGATCACTAAAGTTCCTATCTTGATCATTCTTTAAATGTAGGCTTCGGTTCCCCTAGGTGAGAGACATTCTTTAATTGTTATTTGGTAGGCTCCTCAACCGCCTTGGCCACTAAGGTACTTGCCTCAGCGCATTGAACGTCTCCCCCCTTCGTCAGGCTTTTTCCTGAGATCTCTTCGAGGTAAAGATTAATTGTTTTTTCCTTAGCAACTTCTTTGTTCCGACTTCTACGGGATTTTCGTTGCTCATCTAGCTCGTTATTGAGCTAGTTTTGCATAGCTTGGCATTCCCGAGAAGTAACCTGGTCACCCTTGATCTCCATTATCCCTTAGGGTGACGGGAATCGAAGACACTGGTGATAAGTTGATGTTATCCCTTTGAGCTTGTGTACCCATCTTCGTCCTATGATAGCATTGTAGGGGGAAAGAGCGTCTACTACGCTGAAATGGGTGTCTATCTTCATCGGTCCTGCATTTATTTGCATAACAATGTCCCCCAATGGTTTCCTAGGAGCCCCGTTGAATCCATAAATGGTGTGGTACGAAGATATCAGCTGCTCGTTGTTTAGCTCCATCCGTTTGAACGTATCATAGAACAGGACGTTGACTGAACTTCCTCCGTCAGTGAGGATTTTCTTGATATTGCACCCTGCTATGGGCAGTGTGAGGATCAAAGGATCATTGTGATCCTCCATGTCTTCCTCCACATCATCTGCCTCGAAAGTGATCGGTGCATTCATCCATATCTCGTGATCGTCTATTTCTACCCCCATCAATTTTGTACAGCTCGCAGTAGTCTTCGAATTACTTTCTCGGCCTTTTTCCAATCTGCGCTGTTAATGATGGTCCAGTGGCTTCCGAACATGAAATGGTGTTTAGCTTTCGATTTCCTTCAGGCAGTTGAAATTGCTTGCTTCATTTCGACCTATCATCGTCTTCTTCCTTATGTATTGCTTCAGTTCTCCGTTGTCGATAAGCTTTTGGACCATTATCTTCAACTTCTTGCACTTCTCGGTTGGGTGCCCATTGAAACAGTGGTAATCGCAGTATTCCTTCGATTTTTCGGATCTTGGGGGTTGTTTTCCTTTTGACCATGGCCATTCCAAGTTTTCTCGACCCTTAATTTCTTTTAAGATTCGAGCGTAACTTGTGTTTAGCTTAGTGTAAACTTGATCTTCGAACCTTCGATCATCGTTTTGAGGACCTTCTATTCTTCCTCTCCTAACTTCGTGTGGGCGTTCGATTGAACTTCTTTTCGATCCGCTGGCCTGCTCTGTGGAGTTAGTTCAATGAGATCTTTGAGCATGGGCCCTCGGATTTTCTCGTAGGATTTCTTCCAACATGGCGTGTTTTTCGATGATTACTCGAAGATACCCTTCCGTCGTGGGTACGCTCCTATGAATCTCGACAAACAACGGGCTCATCCTGTCTAAACCCCACTTGTAGCAGTTAATGCTCACCACTGGGTCTACATTCCCTATAGCCTGACATATTTTATGCCACTATCCGTGTATTCCCTGGTCGTCTCCTTGTATTTGATGGCCAATGCGAATAGCTTGTCCATCCCAACGTGGACAGCCTTGTTATACATGTAAGTTCTTAAAAACTTTTCAGTAAGTTGCTCTTACGAACCAATGGAGTTGGGAGGTAGGTTATCGAACCAAGAAAGAGCTGATCCCTTCAACCTTGAAGGGAAATAACTACAAAGGACCACGTCGTCCTGATCCCACCGGGCCAACATACGGTTATAATACCGAAGGTGGGCCGCGGGATCACTGGATCCATCGTAGCATTCAAATGATGGGATCGGACATTTCTTGGAGATTTCAGCTTTGGCTAAGCTTGGGACTAGAGGAGTAGTATTAGCTTCTCTCATGACTTCCTCTAATCTTCCACCTCCTTTCCTGGACTTCAGCTGCTTGATCTCTGCCATCATATCAGCGCGAAGATCTTCCATTGCACGGTGATGGCCGGCTATTGCTACGGATTTTCCTGGTCTTTGATCATTACTATCAAAGTAATCCGAGTCTTCGGGAACATATTCTCGGTCTGAGGATCGGTTTCCCCTGACGTGTCCTCGGTTCAAGGGCTTAGGATTGGCTTCGTTTGTTACGACCATTCTTCGATCGTGATTGGGATCTGGTGCCTTTGAATTAGCTTCGTCATGTTGGTTCGCCATCTTACCTTTGAGCTCCTGGTTTTCTCTATCCAGTAATTCCACTGCTTCTGCGTATGTTCTCTGGTTATTTTTTAGTTCTTCGAGCTCTGCCATCAATTGGGAGGAATGATTCGATCCTTGGTTCGTTGTCCCGACCTGTCCCTGCCCTCCAACCGCCATGGTTCGAACTTCGTCGATTGTATGGATTTAGGGGGCAGGGGGATCGGTTGTCCTCATCGGTGGCTCTCCTTGTGTTATGATGGGTTGATTCATCGTTAGCAATGACTGAGTGGTTGGAATGGTTTGGTTTTGATCATTTGTTTGCGGCATTCTGAAGGCTTCCAGGTGCATTGTTGATTCCGCGAACCCTTCACGTTGCTCATGAACGCGTGATCCCGTTGCTAGATTGGCCTTATCGGCCTGTGCCGGAAGGTCTTTGACTGCTGCCGCCGCTATCGTGCTGGCGTTCATTGGTGATGTGATCTCTGTTGTGTCCACCTTCTGGGTCGCTGTCTTTGCTTTCTCACCCTTTTTCTTACTGCGGGTCACAACGGGTGTGGTACTCAGTGTTTTTTTTGATGGGGCCTTTCCTTTTCCTACCTCTTTGACTTTTTCCATGTCAGATTCCTGCAAAAAACGACAAGTAGTCGAGAGAGAGGGGACCGCAACGGTTTAGTTAGCAAAGTTAAACTTAAGTGCGTGCGATCACGACACCGAAGGTATGAAAAAGATATTCTAGCTATTACTCCCCTCTTCAGAGGTATTGGATCTTCTTGATTCCTTCGATCCATCGTGAATCTCTAAAAATAACACGAGAGGGAGTTTTAAATGAGTTTTAACATCCGAATATGACAGATCTGCGGTTTTTAAATGATAATGGTTGGCAGATCTGTTTGTTTTAAACAACAAAGGTACCAGATCTGCGGTTTCAACACTCAAAGTTGACAGATTCGGTATTTTAAAAGGACAGATGGCAGATTTGTTACATTAAAACAGAGGAGATAAATCCTAGGAAACAGATCTGCTGTTTTTACAGGTCCGAAAACGAAGTTTATAGAAAAATCGGTTTATACTTATAGAAAAATCAGTGTAAAATTCTTGTAGAAGAATCAGCGTAACTCTTATAGAAAAATCAGTGTAAAATACTTATAGAAAAATCAGTGTAAAATTCTTGTAGAAGAATCAGCGTAAAACTCTTATAGAATTGTTAAGGCTTTTAAAGGCGGCTATAACGAAATTAGATTAAACCGTCTGAGATTATATTTCACGAGGAATAGTATCAAAGGATCAAAAATCACAGAAAAGATAAATCTTTTACCGGGGAAAAGTCCATGTTTGTAGCGCCATATTGTGGACACGAAAATCACGATAACATCCACGTGTCCAGACACAATGTTCGCATATACAAATGAAAGTCGTTATACACAATATGACGGTTATAAACAGCACAAACACGATGACTCATCGACTCAGAGTCTTCGGACTCGTCACTGTCTAGTCGAGATTAAGTTAGATCACTCATCCCACGGGGTTACGAAGCATGACCAAGCTAGATATAAGTAATGAAACGTAAATACGATACTGAAATGTAAATGACACAGAGATTTACGTGGTTCAGCACTAAGGCCTACATCCACGGGGTGTTGAGTTTCAATATGTATTGAAGGGTTACAAATGAAGTCGGATGACTTTAAGTGAAACACGATGATGGAGGGAATGGAAATCATACTTACTCTTCCTATTTCTCTCTCCTAGTTCTTTCTTCACTCTTACAGATTGGTCGCCCCTTCTCTCTCAGAGGAGAAGGGTATTTATAAGGAAAGTATGTGGGGTCTCTTGGCAGAAACCGTTGAAACCTTATCTTCTTGTTCTCTGTGCCAATCCCGCTGGTGTCTTCGTTCCGGACTGATGCCCCCAGCGTCTGTTGTTGATACCGCTGGATCGTGCCTTCTCTTCCTCAGATATCTTGACACGTATCTTATGGTTAGGGAATTTAATGTGGGTGGTTGGGTCGTCTGCATGCGACAGTCAGCTGTCTGCAGGTCCCATCACACCCATGTCAGTTTGTTTAACCCCTACCGTCGATCTTGAGTTATCCTCGAGATCGGATAAAGCAAATTTTAGGGCATCCTTCCCTACTTCTCGGTGGTTTGGAGCTTCAGTGCCCCTTGGTATAGTGGTCCGCATGCCTTCCACATGTAGATCTTTGGACACGTATCGAGAGATCGATTATGTGCATACAAAATTGATTCATATATTAACAATATCCACTCATAAGTAGAGAAAACCTAAGGATTGCTTCAGTTTCCAAGTGAAAGAAATACCAGAGAAAAAGGGAGAGCAAAAATCTTGAGACAAACGTTTGCCAGACTCGAAAGAAAGTTGTAAAGAATAAGAGAAAAAGAAAGGGAGGGGGAAACAAGGAATTGAGGCCAAGACACCTTGAAAGGACAACTTCTGCATATCTGATACAAGCCATCAGATATTGAAGTCAATAATTTGTACTCTCCAGTATTTATTTATAAAATTAAGGAAATATAACTACATGGTATAATCAAGATCCATAAATTGTTGAAATTGAAACCTAAGTAAATAATAAAACTTAAACTTGTAATTAGTACATAATTGTTTGTCTTAATCTGCAAACACCAAAAAATGATTTCAGGTACGAGTTTTGGTACGATCATAAAAGAGTACAAGTATGTCCGATTTAATTAAAAGGTTTTATATTATGATTAATGGTGTTGCACATGAAACGGAGAGTGCACAAATCTTCGAAAATGCTTCACACCCTCCTAAATTCTTCCCTGCAATTCCTTCCCACGTGACGTGCCGCCATCTTAATGGCCCAATTTAACACTAATGGAACCTGTGTTTGCTCCACAAGCATCAAGGGGATGCCACGCCATGATAGAAAATGGTGGGGTGTACGTAGCAAGGTCACAAATCTTTATAGTTGCCGGAGAAAAGAAATCAACTTACATTTGTCATAAAGTAAAGATTTAATGATTATCCAAGAGATCAGATAGAGTAGGTTCTACTTACCTATATTAAAATGGTTACCAAAAATTTTGTTTATCATTATGGCTTGTATTTAACCCAACCATGTGTTGTATTTAGATCAGATAGAGTAGGTTCTACTTACTTAGTCACTACCCAAAAAAAAAAAACCATTTGTTGTATTTAGATTTAATATATAATAAATAATTTATATATTTAATACAAAAAAAGAAGAATATAATCAACAAAAAACTATAAATTTACGCGTGATTAATAGATATTTTGACAAATTTGCCACCCGAAAATTAAACCTAATTGAACACGAACATAATGTATAGGTTGAGATCTCGCATAACGTGGAGTTTTTGGAAAATAAATAGTTTTTTTAATATATACGTGGAATTTATTATAGCTTATTTGGTTTATTATTATTTATTTATTTTATTTTTTGAAATATCCTAAAATCTCTCCAAATATCACATATGTTGGAGAGACTTTGTTTAAGAATGCGAAATTGGGGGATGAAAAAAGGAATTGGGGGATATGATTACTTCCCCCAACCCATGTTGTGTACTAAGGGGTGATTATTGGGTATGAAAATACTAAAATACCCTTTGATTAATCAAAAAACATTATGAAAAGACCATTATACCCTTTCTCCTAAAACATTAAAATCAAAAACCAAATTCATATATCCCCATATTCGTTTCAGTTCCGGCACTGACCTAGGGTTAGGTTTTGAAAAAAAATATATCATCGTTCTTCATCCGTTAATCGTCGATTCAAAAGTTTCTTCGTCGATTAACCTACCTGAATCATAAACAATGCCTCCACGAAAGAAAACGAATGCCCAATCAGACTCAAAATCGATTGCTCAACAAAAACAATTACAAAGAATTGTTAAGATTGCTCAAGAGCAAGAAGAAGAACAAGCAGCAGATTCGGACAATCAACCTCTCGCAACCATGGCTTCTGTGAGAAGGTAAGTGATTTTAAACTACTTTATGAGTGTTTAAATCGATTTATAGCAATGGGTTTAGGTTAGAATCGCAAACCCTAACTGAAACAGTTGAGTTTCAGTGAGTACCGGCACTGAAATATATATGAATACAGTGCCGGTTTTATGTTCCGGCATTCAATCTAGGATGAATGCAATGCCGATTTCAGTCCCCAAATTCACCAGAAACTGAATTTTCTATACCGGCATAGAATTTGGGTCGAATTCCATGTCGGATCTTGGTACCGGCAGTCATTCATAACTATTCGTGTATGCCGGTAGTGCTCTTAAAACATACAGGAGAGTTCATGAATTTGTCACCAGTACCGGAATAGACTTTTGGTTGCATTGTATGCCGGTTTAGGGTACCGACATTCTTTTGTAAAAATTAGAGCATGCCGGCAGTTGACTTAAAACATACAGGAAAACTTAAGAATTTTTCACCTATATCGGCATAGATTTTTAGGTTGATTTGTATGCCGGCACAAAGTTACGGCACGGAATTGATTTATTTATGATTACCGTCATTGTCGATAATCATTGTTCAATGCCAGAACAGACAACCGGCATGCCGGTAGAAAAACTGAAAGTGAGTTATCTCACATTCATTTCGTGTGCTTTTATGATATAGGTCAAAATCCAAGGAGGCTAACAAAATAAAAACTAAATACGCGGTCACTAAGAGAAGAAGGAGGGACGGTCTTGATACTCCTCAATCTCTCCCTCCTCGAGGGAAAGATGAAGGTCGTAAAAAGCGTTTGGGGGCTGAGACAAGAGGGATAATTTGGGAGAGTGGTGGTGATCGTAGTCGATCTGTAAGTCGTGACCACGATGATCAAGATGAGCAAGATGAAGAGGAAAGTGAGGATGAAGATAATGTGGTTCCTCCAAGTCAATTAGCAAGCCAAAGCGAAGTTGGTGGGCCAAGTCAATAACCAACACAGGGCAAAGGCAAGAAGGGCAATGTCAAAGTGAAAGTTAAAGGTTACCACCTTCCTCATATTAATGACATGATACTTGACCTTGAACGTGGTAGAATTTGGGGTGAAGCTCCGGAACCAGAAACTATTTGGATACAAGCACTCGTGGGCTCGTACTATCTATCAAACCTATGTAAGCATTTTTTATCTTGTGCATATGTATTATTGTGTATTTATGTAAAATATCTTAATTGTCTTGTCTCCTAATTGTAGGATCATAAGAAGGCTGTGCGTGTTTGCCGAAACCAAGCCACGGATTGTTGGAAATTGTCCGAGGAATGTGAGGAGGTCCAACAAATAGTAATGGATTCTGGTCTATATGCTTTGGTTGAAAATTATGTGAAGCTTGATTCTGTGACTGTCAATTGCTTCGTCGAAAGGTATCATGGTGAAACCGATACCATGCACTTCCGTTTTGGGGAAATGACCTTCATCCCTGATGATGCTCAGAACATTATAGGCTTGAATGTTAGCGACAAATCAATTGCAGAAGGAGTTGAGTCTCTAGACCTAGAATGGTCGAAGTTGCACGCTCTGACTATCAAGCTGTTTGGTTGGGACTACAAAACTTCTGTGGAGAGCTTTTATGAATCTGCGTCTGGTAAGACAAAGACAATCAAGTTGACGCTGCTTAATAAGAAGTTTGAAAACACAAATCAAAGAATTTTGGAGGATGGATGGGACCCTGAACAAATTCGTTATACTGCCGCTGCATACCTCTTATACATCTTGGGCACTAGGGTATTTCCTGACACTAATGGCAACACGGTTAGTGCGAACTACCTTCAGTACTTGGATCCGTTGGAAGATGTCTATGGGTATTCTTGGGGCACCGCGGTAATGTCACATTTGATGATGGAGATGAGAAGGGCCTCTAAGGCTAAAATCAACCAATTTGTCGGGAATTTCACTCTACTGCAGGTAATTTTATTTTTAAACTTATGTTATTATGTATATTGTTCACATGTACCCTTATCATGAACTTAGAAACTAAACTTATTGCCTCACCTTGGAATAGGTGTGGGCTTATGAACACCTCCCCACCTTGTTCAAGGACTAGACCTCCTTGAAGATCAAAGACCTTCCCGAACCAGATACGCCTATAGCTAGGAGATAAGAGTTCAACAATACTCCGAAGCCCGGTAACATAGGTCGACTGATCGATATGAGATTATCTTTGGACGCGATGAGTACCAAAGATGTTTTGTTCGAACCTTACAAGGAGAGGAAACCGCCAAGTTTTGAGGTATGCTAACGTTGCATTCTACCATGAGTCGTTTTTCCACCCAAAAGGATACGTTATGGCCAATCCTACACGTGTGATGCGCCAACTTGGATATAAGCAATTATCACATATCAAGACGGACTCTTTCCAATGTTTTATTCTTGACCTTTCTCGGTGCTTTTCAACTCCTAATCGGTTGCATGTAGAGTATGATTCAAAACCGGATCCAACAGATTGGAGGGATGGGGAACCACGTCGTTTGGTATATATTAGTCAGTGGGATAAGTGGGAGCTTGCGGAAAACGGTGATTAGGTTGATGCCGACTACATGGAAGATTACCTGTAATGGTCACATCCTTTTTTCGTCCGCCCGGATGACGTCCAAGTTCCACCCCAGAAACACCCTCTCGTTCAAATTCCCGCACTGGAACCACCTACGGTCGCCCAACTTAATAAGACCGTTGGATTGCTAGTAAGTATTGTTATTTACTTAGTCGTTTAATGTACACATAATCTTATATTATCATATATATACTAATTATGTGGTGTATGTATAAAACTAGCGGCGTCGGCTTGGCAAGTTGAGGAAGCAGTTATGTTGCAAGTACGATGAAGGAGTGGGGCTATCCAATGAAGAAGTTAAGGAAGTCGTGGAGAAGATTGATAAAATTAAAGAAGACGACCCTAGTGCAAGAGATTTGTTCGGGGAAATTAAGAAGAAACCGGCACAAAAAAAGCAAAATACCAATTGATTAACTATTTAGTTGTGTTTATTTTTCTGGATGGTGGTTGTTACGTCTTGAAAAATTCCGAACTTGTTTTCGTTTGTACCTCATGGTTAACTCTTTAGTTGTTTGGTTTGCTTTTAGTTTATGTTACCTGGATTAAGAACATTTAAGCAGAATCCAGTTGTTTGGTTTATGTTGAACATGTTTAGGTTTCTAGTGATTGCTTTATGTTGAACAGGTTTTGATTTCTAGTGAAATGTTATTTTTGCAAGATTTATTACGACTGCTTCCGGCATGGAAAAGCTTTGGTTCAACAACGCCGGTACTTGTTCCGGCATGCGAGAAAATTACAGTTCATTGCTGGTTCCTGGTACCGGCAAAGAAATGTTTTATAAACCATACCGGAACTAGAAGATTAAAAATTTCATGTTCCTGTATAGAAATTGGAAGGTACCGGCATAGTCCTTTTTCTAAAATCTATGCCGGTTTTATGATTTTTTTCCAAATTTTCATAGTCGACAGAAAACCGGCACTGTAAGCTTGGTTGCTTCTATGCCGGCACTCTTCTAATTTTGAGTATAAATGCTCTTTTATTTCATTCCTAAGTAGTCTATTACATTGGATTTGAAACTTTAAATTAAAACATGCTAGAAAACATAGAATGGATTACATTTGGTTAAAGATTATCTATTTCCATCCCTTTTCAACAATTGCGGAACCTTTGAGCGTTTTCCGAATCTGTTCGAAGACATCGTCCGGGATGGGGGTGTCAAGGATCATCTTCATTAGTTCTTCTTCTCTTTCAGCTATTCCTTTCCCTTCATATAACACCCATCACACCCATAGATAGGCTTGCATTGGCACTTGTGGTTTTTTCTTGACTCTGCAAGTTCAACAACTTTGTCAAACCATTGGAACTCATCGCACTTTAGGTGATTCAAACACCTTAGAAACATTCTTCCATTTCAGCATCATCAGTTTTTGCAATCCAAAACCGGCGTGTCCCATCACAGCTTCTACACTTTGAATAAATAAAAGGATAGTCCATGGCTAGATGAGAAGGTGACTTGAAATTTTGACACTTGCAATGATGACTCTGTAAGAGAAGATTATATTAGTTATGCGTCATAGTAGTGAAGACTATGTTGTTAGTAATGTTTAATCTACTTAATTTTCAAATAGAGCTAGATGATGAATCTCCCATCCCTTTTGAAGCTTTACCCGTGCTTGATAGGCACATTTTTGTCTTATATAATCTCAATTGTATATATTATTAGTGCTCGATTTTATATTTATTATGGATTTTTATGTCCCTGTAGGTATTTTTGGAGAAATAAGCTTTTGCGGCGAAATTGGCTAAAAAAGTGGTTTTTGCGCTCGTGGGAGAAAATTACTATACGGACTCTCACTTTGGATAAGGGGTAGCCTAATTACTAAGGGGTGACCAATTACTAAGGGGTAGCCTAATTACTAAGGGGCATCCATTTTCAGGCAGCTTCTAAAGGGAAGCCACTGCTGGATAAGGGGAGGTCATCTTCTTCATTTGAAATTTGAATTTTGGAGGGAAAATAAGAAAAAAATTAGGGTTGAAGAATTGAAGGTGTTCTAGGGAGATTCAATGGCTGAAATCAAATGGGTTTGTTCCTCTTGGCTAAACAGGGCTGGTAATGGTATTATTTTTGCCCAGAATTAGCTAGACAATCCGCAGGAGATGAATCAAGTTTTATAGTTTTTGGCGGGAAAAATATGCATGCAACTGGCAGAGTTGGGGATTGAATTCGGTCGATTTCCAGAGTGATTCAATGGCTGAAATTGATTGGGTTTACTACCTAGGCCTAAACAGGCCTGGGTAAGTCTTTTGTTTGAACGCAAATTGGCTAGAATAGCCGGAAAAAGAAATAGAAGTCAGGTTTTGCACGGGTCTCTATATGACTTATTTTTGGAATTCTAGGAAGACTAAAGGCAAGAAACTCTTCCCAAAGATACATATCTATCTAAGGAAGATTTTGAGATAAGTTGGAAAGCTCAGAAACGCGTGAAACAATTTTGGGAAGAGATTATTGCCGTAACTGCCAAGAAAAGAAAAGAAGAGATTTCGTGAAGTTTTGGGGAGATTAAATCGCTCTGTTGGCTATATATAAGTTGCTTGGAGTTCATAGAAGGGAGTCGAGACTTTGGGGGACCGAGCTGAGGGCTTGGTGAAGCTGCAGAGGTGAAAATCAAGAGTTGCAGAGAAGACGTTTCTGCTGCTGAAGAACAACGTCGTAGAACACTTCGCAACTTAGCAAGAAACCGTTACCTAATCTTTCAAATCCAATACCTTTGTAACAGCTTTGCAACAAATATTCCTGTTAGAATTTCTTTGTAAGGGCAGCTTCCGTAACAGTGGATTCTGTAACAATTATATCTGTTACAGATTCACTTCTTCAATAAAAACACCTATTTGAGCCATGATTAAATATTTTGAGCGTGTTTTTGACATGAGGAGCTAAACCCCAACACTGGGATGATGGAGGAAGCCCTATTTCACAATCACTTGGTAACTACAATTAATTCTTTATGACTTTTGCACTTGTTTTAATCGATTTATGATTTTTCTTGATTAGTTGTGATTTTGTTTGATGTTGCATGCTGGGTTTTAGGAACTTTTGATGCGTCATGCTTGTGATTTACATCTAATGCTTTATAAAATCTACTTTTGGCAAAGAAAAGAGTCAACAAAAGAGCTAGAATTGTTATGAGTCATCATATGATCCAATTGAATGTGATTAGTGGTGAAATCCTAAGTCTCAGTACCTCTCGATATTCGTGACAACCTTGTGAATATGTTTTTAGTATTTTTATTCTTAGTTCTTAAATCAAACCTTTACACAATCCGAGTTGAACGAACTTTACTACCACTTAAAAACTACATCAATTTTTGGCGCCGCCAACGCGGATTTGTATTAGGTTTTAGGTTTTAGATTTATTTTATTTCTTTTAGAATTTTTGTTCTCTTTTACGCCTTTGGTATTTTTCGATTCTTTTCAGATTGGAGCGAATCTACAAGGAAAGAAAAAAAGTATTATAAAAGGAAAGCATCGCCAAAGAAGGAAAGAAGAGAGGAATCCGAAAGGAGTGAAGAAGAATATTTTGTATATAGTTATTTTGTTTTATTTTTAGAAACTGTAAATAGGGTTTTAGTTTTTGTAATTTTTCTTTTTATTTTTGGACACTTTTTGGACTTTATTTTGGACTGGACATTATTTTTTAAAACCCTACGGAAGGGTTAAGATTAAATATAAACTGTTTGCAGGGAAGGACGACAGTTACGATACTGTCTCGGCCCCTCGGGTTCGTACACTCACATAGGAGTCGGTGGCCTGAGTCGACTTCAACGGTTCATCGCCCGTCTGGTACGGGAGGTAAGACTCTATCCACCCACGAATCCCCTGTCAGTGGGTTTTATTTTGTGTGACAACTCACACCCCTGCAATAGAATGTCGAACTGGTATTACAAGAGCCAATACAATGAATATCCGACTGAGTTTCAAAATGGACGTTACTACTTTGACCATAATGTGAATAGTGGTTGGGAACATCATCCTTTTCAAGGTTATGGCTCATACCTTGATGAGCCCAATTACTATCCACACACGCACCGGTCATACGAGCAAAATTCTTATATTTCTCCTTTAGAAGAGTCCCTCAGGAAATTAAAGGAGTCGACACGTAAGTTAGCTGAGATGAATAACTTAGTTTATGACGAAAGAGAACTTTCTATAGAGGAATCCTACAAGTTGATAGCTGAGACGAACGAAAGAATTGCTCGAAATAATCTTAATTTCCAATACAGTGATTCCAATAGTACCCTTGAAAATGAGGATAGTTATTTGCATAATCAAGATGACGAGGATAAAATTGGTAACACTACTTGTTTAGATGAGGTTCAACCATTTTCATGTTATTATGATGATTATGATGTAGATAGTGTTGATGAAGAATTTGAAATATGTAGGCATAGTGATCAGGAATTTGTTACTCCAAATGAACTTTATGATGATAGTGTTATTTCTGGTTCAGATCCCGATAATTTTAATGATTATTCACCTATTCAAAAGGACGAGGATTTGATTAGAGATACTACTTCTTTAGATGATGTAGTATTTCCTTTTGATTACGAAGTCGATAATGGTTTAGAGGAACGAGTTTATTCTGAGAATACCGTTTTAGAGTCTAGCGATTTAGAAACAATGGTCTTAGACGAAGAAAATGAACTCGTACAGCTATTAAATATGAGTGAGGATGCGTCACTTGAGTATAACCTAGAAGAAGCAATTGACTATTTTCAGGATTCCAACGATCTAGAAATTAAGGAAATTGTAGCTAGTCTATCTAGAGATACCCAAAACTCTAAGTTTTGGGGTGATCATCATTCTCCATGTGCCTTAACTCTTAGAAAGGTCCCTAACTTCGGACTTTACATATGTGCCTCAACCATTTTGCAAGATTATCTTCATACACGTTTTCCTGAACCTAGTGATGTCCATAAGGAAGTTCAGTTGTTAGAAACCCATCCTCTGGTTGATGAGGTTAGACCAGGCTATGATACCAAGATCGACTTTGTTTTCCCACCAAATATTTTTCAACCAATTGTGGGAACGTATAAATTTCAGATGTGTCAATTATTTAGTTTTGAGACTAAACCTAATTACTTTAAGAGATTAGGGTCGATACATATGCTTAATATTGACCACCAGTTTCATCGTGGTCGATTGTGTGAGTCAAAACTGATTGAATTTAAGGATCCTCAATTATTCAGGTTATTATTATGTGCTTTTAAATTTTTACTTGAGTTTCTTCAGACTCTAATACCTGAACCGGATCTTAGCTTTGAGGAATTCCAACCCATGAAAATATTTTATTTGGACCCAATTATAGAACCTGAACCTGAACCACAGCTAGATGTAGTTGTCTTAAATAGGAAACTAGACAAGGGTGTGCTTTATTTGTTTATTTTCTTGACAGGTTGCAGATTCCTTTTATTTGTGATAGCTTTATTTGGTTTTGATAACCCACAAAAATTTCGGCTATTACTTTATGATTCTATGAGGTGACTAATCCTTTCTTACTCTGGCTGAAGACTTTAAACTTAGCACTTCTTGGGAGGTAACCCAACATTCATGCGACACGGTAATATCTTTCCTTATCTCTTTTGCTTCAAATGGTAACAGTTTCTCCTTGTTCATGCTTTTAATTTCATCTTTAGAACATTGAGGACAATGTTAGATTTAAGTTTGGGGGTATGGGAGAAACTTTTTAGTTGCAGTATGAATAAATAAACTCCAGAGCTTAGAAATTTATGCCTATTGAGGATTGCACTAACTAATCTAAGTGGATGAAAGCATTTTGATCGTAGGAGTTGAGGAACCAATCTGATTAGATGGAAGCATCTAGAAGAGTCTATTCATAAAAGCACAGAGCTCATGTGTTAGAAATAACATGATAGTTTCACCATATCTCGTTGAGTCCTTTTCACTTCCATTTTTATTTTATTTTGTTTTTAAACCATGTTTCTCTAGTAATAGGTGTGGCCCACGATTCAAGTTGTTACCAATGCTAGGGTGAATTAGAGTGATTGAGTTACAAATAAAAAGAAAGAAAAAAAGACCAAACCAATTAGACCAAACGGATCAAAAAAAAAAATGAATGAAACGAAAAAGCTAAAAAAAAAAAAATCAGTGAATAAAGTCAACCACTAGTTCCCTTGTATATGCCAGTTGTGTTGAACTAGAATTAGGATTATCGATCACTGGTTCCCTTGTATATGCCAGTTGTGTTGATATTAGTCAGACCAGTATCTCAATCCATTAGGATAGGTTCATTTTGGCGGAGGCCTTCAGACAGATATGGGAAACGCCGTTCACTTAGTAAACATCAAAACCATCTATGTTTTTCTCTATATCCATCTTCTTGATCTATGCATGTGATTAGTTTTGACTCCGGATATTGATGTCCATAGTGCGACTATCTGAGTAGAGCTCTGTCACTTTATATGAATTTTAGTATGCTTGAGTGCAAACTCGTGTACAAAAATTGGAATTTCGCATCAGGGTACTTCCTCTTGTAGTCAATAAGTATGCCAACCAAGGAGATTCTTTAGTGCCTTCCAAGGTTCTGCCTAGATAGCTAGGGTCTGGAGTGTAAAGGTTTTATGGGTATATCTCTTGTAAGCCCTCCTGAAACAACACTCCGCCACTAGGGACACTTAGGGGTTTAAAGGCTTATTGCATACGCTAAATGCAATCGACGATGCCTGCGTCAGTGAGTTAGGATTTTATTTTATTTTATTTACTCGAGGACTAGCAAATAATAAGTTTGGGGGTATTTGATAGGAACATTTTTGTCTTATATAATCTCAATTGTATATATTATTAGTGCTCAATTTTATATTTATTATGGCTTTTTATGTCCTTGTAGGTATTTTTGGAGAAATAAGCTTTTGCGGCGAAATTGGCTAAAAAAGTGGTTTTTGCGCTCGTGGGAGAAAATTACTATACGGACTCTCACTTTGGATAAGGGGTAGCCTAATTACTAAGGGGTGACCAATTACTAAGGGGTAGCCTAATTACTAAGGGGCATCCATTTTCAGGCAGCTGCTAAAGGGAAACCACTGCTGGATAAGGGGAGGTCATCTTCTTCATTTAAAATTTGAATTTTGGAGGGAAAATAAGAACGAAATTAGGGTTGAAGAATTGAAGGTGTTCTAGGGAGATTCAATGGCTGAAATCAAATGGGTTTGTTCCTCTTGGATAAACAGGGCTGGTAATGGTCTTATTTTTGCCCGGAATTCGCTAGACAATCCGCAGGAGATGAATCAAGTTTTATAGTTTTTGGCGGGAAAAATATGCATGCCACTGGCAGAGTTGGGGATTGAATTCGATTGATTTCCAGAGTGATTCAATGGTTGAAATTGATTGGGTTTACTCCCTAGGCTTAAACAGGCCTGGTTAAGTCTTTTGTTTGAACCCAAATTGGCTAGAATAGCCGGAAAAAGAAATAGAAGTCAGGTTTTGCACGGGTCTCTATATGACTTATTTATAGAATTCTAGGAAGACTAAAGGCAAGAAACTCTTCCCAAAGATACATATATATCTAAGGGAGAGTTTGAGATAAGTTGGAAAGCTCAGAAACGCGTGAAAATTTTTTGGGAAGACATTATTGCCGTAACTGCCAAGAAAAGAAAAGAAAAGAAGAGATTTCGAGAAGTTTTGGGGAGATTAAATCGCTCTGTTGGCTATATATAATTTGCTGGGAGTTCATAGAAGGGAGTCGAGACTTTGGGGGACCGAGCTGAGGGCTTGGTGAAGCTGCAGAGGTGAAAATCAAGAGTTGCAGAGAAGACGTTTCTACTGCTGAAGAACAACGTCGTAGAACACTTCGCAACTTAGCAAGAAACCGTTACCTAATCTTTCAAATCCAATACCTTTGTAACATCTTTGCAACAACTATTCCTGTTAGAATTTCTTTGTAAGGGCAGCTTCCGTAACAGTGGATTCTGTAACAATTATATCTGTTACAGATTCACTTCTTCAATAAAAACACCTATTTGAGCCATGATTAAATATTTTGAGCGTGTTTTTGACATGAGGAGCTAAACCCCAACACTGGGATGATGGAGGAAGCCCTATTTCACAATCACTTGGTAACTATAATTGATTCTTTATGACTTTTGCACTTGTTTTAATCAATTTATGATTTTTCTTGATTAGTTGTGATTTTGTATGATGTCGCATGCTGGGTTTTAGGAACTTTTGATGCGTCATGCTTGTGATTTACATCTAATGCTTTATAAAATCTACTTTTGTCAAAGAAAAGAGTCAACAAAAGAGGTAGAATTGTTATGAGTCATCATATGAACCAATTGAATGTGACTAGTGGTGAAATCCTAAGCCTCAGTACCTCTCGATATTCGTGACAACCTTGTGAATATATTTTTAGTATTTTTATTTTTAGTTCTTAAATCAAACCTTTACGCAATCCGAGTTGAATGAACTTTACTACCACTTAAAAACTACATCAGTGTTTGCTTTCTTGAGAGAAATATTTTTGTTATTTGGTGGGTGGTTTGTGTAGATTTTTCCCAAGAAATTGGAGTATTCTATACAAATGAATAACCAACGGTCTTATTTTAAAAAAAAACTAGTCTTTTTTTTTTGAAATTCACAAACACCAGCATAGTAGTTATTTTAGATCCAATGCCAGTTCCCTTTAACAGCATTGAATATTGTTGTAAAACCATGCCGGTAATGGTTGCATATTTGGCCCAATTTCTGTGAAAAAATTCCCAAGTATCGGCATGACTAGCTTATGGCAAAACTGTACCTGAATTTTGTGTCGGCATTTTATGTCACAATCACTTCAATGCCAGTTTTGGTGATTTTCAAAAAAAAAAAACAGTCGTTGAGGTTTTTCTCTATATAAAGTGAGCTAATACTTGGACCCAAAAGTCCAAAACTCGTGTGTTCTTATATATCTCCTTGAGCCTCTTAACTTATAAACCCTAAACCCTTCAATAATTATCCATAAATATCTTAGTATAGTACCTAATCCCATATACAACAAAGGCATCGTTCGACTCGGAGGAAGATTTAGCAATCACCCAAGCATGGTAAGCCGAAACTCGTCCTTCAATTATAGATAAAAGCATGCGGGATTCCATGTGGTTGAAGATTTTTAACAAATTTATTCACGATTACGGTAACCCGAAAGGAAGAACTTCCAAACAAATCGAGGATCGATACCATATCATCCTAAATGCGGTGGTTGAGTACCTAAAAATGAAACACCGGATCAATCACGCTACCCGCAATAGATTGTCCCCTCAATAGCTCGTAAGTATCTTTATGATTAATTCGACATAATCTACTCGTTTGCAAATTTTATGTAACAAACAAAGTTTGTGTGCTGTTTTTTGTAGCATGAGGCCGTGAAAACGCGTTACTTACAAGAAAAGGGGGAAGCATTCATGTTTGAAGCCAACGTCAACCATATTGTCACCAAAGTCACGGAGTACCACCAGCTGGGTGAATCGGAGACGAATTCTTCTTAAGAAGATTGTTAGTTTATTGGTGTTTGCTTAGGTTTTTAGGGTATTTGGTTAGGTATTTCGTAAGGTTTTGTGGGTAGATCTCTATGTAACCCTCACGAGACTATAGCTCGTCCACTAGGGTCGCCTAGGGGTTTAAAGACTTGATGCACGTGCTAAGTGCATTCGTTGTTCCGTCGACAAGGATTACATTTGAAATAAATTACATTTCCGGTATTCTATGTTTACATAATTTCGTACCAGTACCATGAACCGGCATGGATTTTATATATTTATTACATGCCGGTATAAAGTTTCAAAAACTATATTGTTTCTGTATATAATAAACCAGGTACCGGCATTGATGTTATGTATGAAACAACGCCGGCTCCGACTTCCGGCGCGTCGCTTATCCTTATTACTATGCCGGCAAATTCAAAATTCAAATTTTTGCAAGTACAACTTCATTGATTGAGTACAATAACGGTCATATTTGGGCACCATCCTATAAATGCACTTCTTCTCCCTACAAAACAACACACACCTGGTTTCATATACTCTAAAAAGCTGATATCATTATATAATATTTCTAACTCTCCCAATACCTCAACATACAAAGCAATAGAATCCTTTGATTCAAATGAAGATTTGGCGATCACCAAAGCTTGGTACGCGGAAACTCGAGCTAGGAGCCAGTCCTCCGTAAGGGTGGATTCCGTGACCTTTTGGGATAAGGTATACAACAAATATATGCAAGAGTTTGGGAATCAGAATAGAAGAAGTGTTCAACAGATTCATGATAGACACCAAGTCATTGAAAGTGCCATACTTGCTTATTTAGAAATCCAAAAACCAATTTTCAATGATCCTCACTTTAACTTGTCCATTGACCAATTTGTAAATATTGTTGTGGTTTATTTTACGTGATCCATGTTGTTTGATCTTCATACTAAACACCACTAACCAAGTAAGTTTGTGTTATGTTTTTGTAGCATGAAGTCGTCAAAGCGCGCTACTTGGAGGAAAAGGTGGAAGCATTCGCATTCGATTCAAGCTACCAATTCATGGAATCCAAAATCCCGGATTATGCCCCGGAAATGATGGAGGATGTATCGTCCTCGGACGAAGATGGATGGCTTTAGAAGTTTTAGTGTAGGTTTTGTGGGTAGATCTCTATGTAAACCCTCACGAGACTATAACTCGTCCATTAGGGTCTCCTAGGGGTTCAAAGGCTTGATGCACATGCTAAGTGCATTCTTTGTTCCGTCGACAAGGATTAAATTTCAAATAAATTACATTTCCGGCATTCTATGTTTACATAATTCCATGCTCGTATAGTGTACCGGCGTAGATCTTATATATACTATATATTATTGTATGCCGGAATTCAGTGTCAAAATTATGAGTGCAATAAACAATGTTCCGGATTTTTAGTTATATAAATTAGCGTTCCGGCAACCGATTCCGGCATTGTCGAAAATCTAACGTTCACTGCCGGAATAGAGCATTCAACGCATAACGGCTATTTTTTTGAACCATAAACCAGTAAAGACCATTTCCGGCGTGGGATCTAAGATTCTAACAATGCCGGAATGAAAAAGTGGAAAAGAGCCGTTGTGTCCTCATCTATTTAAAGGAATGGATACACTTATTGCAGTTGATACCTCAAAAAAATAAAAATAGGTGAGCTCCAACACATCTATTTAAAGGAATGGATACACTTATTGCAGTTGATACCTCAAAAAAATAAAAATAGGTGAGCTCCAACACATTTCTCTCATGGCAAAGAACTCACGAACTACCAATTTCAGAGAATTTTTATATGAAAAAAACTTTTACTCCGATAGAGAATCAATCATCATCCACCACCAACTCAATTCCCACGCTACTAGAAAAACTTAAAAGGAAGGAGCCAACCACCAAGTCACTTGCCGCAATGGAAGAAGGGATACTTAGAAGGAAAAGAGTAGAAGAAGAGGAAGCAATACAAGAAAAATATCGCAAAGAAACTAAAGAGATAATCGAACGTGTAAAACAAGCGAAGATAGAAGCGGGTGTTGAGGAAGAAACCGAATGGATTAAGAATTAATTCATAGTTTCGGATTTGCCGGAAGATCACCGCTCTTCAAACCTTTTTTGGGTCTTGTTGCAGATGGTCCTTATATGTCGAGGTTATATGACGGTAAGTGCAAGAAACACAAAATGGATTACGGGGGTGAGTTTGTGGCGAATTGGACAATTTACCTCATAAAATTGTGTCGCAAATACAACGAGTTTCTCGCAAGATACCGAGATAATAGGTATCAAGCTCAGGACGCATATACCAAATGGAGAAAAGAGACTTTTAGGAATTTCGAAGCTGCGTTGTTTGTTGAATCTCGTACCAAGAAATGATGTTAGTTGCAATTAGCTTGAGATCTTTCATTTTATGTGTTTAATGTTTTTTAGTTTATTTCCTTAGTATTAATATGAGCCCAATTTGGGTCAGTTTGCTTACTTAAACCTTTTGGAGATGCGTTAATAATGAATGAAGAATCACTACCGGAGTTGAACTGTAATCAACATACTATGCCGGTTTTATGGTTACAATTGAAACTTATTGTCAGAATGCCGGCATTGAATTGTGCCATCTTTCCATGCCGGCATCCTGACGGTTACAAACACAAGTTATGTGGCAGTTACAAACTCCTTCATTCCACTAATTTGACGGTTACAAACTATTTTATCCCACTTATTTGACGGTTATAAAATCCTTAATACCAATTTATGCGCCGGTTACAAACTTCTTCATTCTATTTAAGTGACGGTTATAGAAAGGAAATTATTCAATCTCCCTTTCTATTCACTCTCCCTTTTTGTTTCATCTTTTATACCAAAGACAATGGGTCGTCGCAAACCTCGTGAAAAAGCCATAACCAATCCTGAAGAATCTGCTGATGATGTTCTGGTAAGTGAGCCTGAAGAGTCTATTAGTGAGGTTGGAATAACACAATTGCTCCGGTAAGTGATGTATATGTTGAATTGAAGTATTTTTTAGGGTTTATCTAAAGTGAAACTTGGTTGTTTAGTATTTCTACTACACTATAAGTAAATTTTGAAATAGAAATTTGTAGTTTAGTTTCATGTTTGATTCGCGGTAGAATTCAATTTGAAAATCATGCCAGATTATATGTCTTGAATCCCTATTTTATTGCATGGCTCCGCCGGCATGAATAATTAATTGAATACCACGCCGGTTGTCTTTGCCGGCGTTGTATATTTGATCAATACTATGCCGTTTTCATTAGCCTATTTTGTTAAAAACTCTGTACTGAAATTACAACGTTCCGGCATACACAATACTTATCTTACAATGCCGGTTGTCGTTGCCGGTAGTGTTTATATGTGAAATTACTATGCCGGTTTTGTTTACCAAAAATTGTTAATTTTATGTCTAAAATTCAAGACAACCGGCATGGATTTTTAATTATATACAATATCGTCCCTGCTCCCGGCATTGATGTTATGTTCAACATATATGCCGGCTGTGATTATTTAACTCGGTTTACATATTGGAACATAGGTCAACAGCAGAAAAAAAGAACAAAGGAAAAGGCAAAGTTGTTGTAGAAGCAAAACGTAAGTCTTCTCGACGTAGCCGTCCTGATCCGGCTACTGCTAAGGTGACAATTCGGGATCAACCTATAAGCGACTCAACCAGCAGTGATGATGATGATGAGTGAGAAAAACTACCTGTACCGGAACGAGAAGGTGGCTCATCCTCACAATCAGGTGGCTTAGGACATACTGGTGTCGGAGTTGAAGCCCCTAAGGATAATTAAAAGGCACCCCCATTCCACCTTCCTGATAAATATGACATGATTCCATACCGCGATGATGGCAAACATTGGGGTGAACCGATAAACCCGCAACTCTTATTTGCTTACAAAGACTCATGGGCTCGTTGGATCTATCAAACTTATGTAAGACGTTTGCATCTTCTTATTATATTATTTATCTGTGATCGAAATAAATTTAATTAAGTTTGATGTGTTTTTATAGGACCACAAGAAAGCCTTCCGTGTTAGCCGCCATCAACAGTCGCATGTATAGACTTTGAAGTATGAGTGTGGCGCTGTTAAAGTAGTAGTCAAACATCTGGGTTGTATCCCGCGATAAAAAATTATGTGGCCACTGATACCATCACGGTAAACTGTTTTTTGGAGAGGGTTTTTGGTGAAACTGATACCATGCATTTTCATTTTGGCGAGATGACCATTATACCTGAAGATTTCCAGAGGATAGTAGGTCTTGAGGTTCTTGGGAAAGCCGTTAAGGTAGGATATGACTCTAAGGACCTAGGATGGGACAAGATCTATGAGCTGACTAAAAAGTTGTTTGGATGGGATAAGGAAACCACTTTGGAAAATATGTACAAGACAAACCGTTCCCAGACAAATAATATCACATTCGTCAAACTCCTTGAATTGTTTGGGAATACGAAAACAAGGAATTGAATCCCGAACAAGTTCAGCAAATTGCCGCCGCTTATATGTTGTTCATCTTGGGAACCGCTATATTCCCTGACGCTAATGGTAACAGGGTGCATATGAACAACCTACAATACTTTGATCCGTTGGAAAAGGTTCATGAGTATTCATGGGGCACTGCTTTCTTGGCACATTTTTTGGCAGAAATGTGTCGAGCTTCTAAGGCGAAGGACTATCAATTTAATGGGAATTTCACTGTAATTCAGGTATAGTGAACTACTTATTTTTTGATCGTTGTCATTAAATTTGTTAGTTTCCAATTATTTATTTTCTTATACATTTCATTAGAATGATATTTCATTGGCGTAGGTATGAGCTTATGAACACTTTCCAAAATTGTTCATACGGTATAAAGGATTGAGTGCTTTCCTTGACTATCAAAAGAATAGGCCTCTAGGTCAGAAATACTTCTTCAACAATACCCCGAGGCCCAATAACAAGAAACGTTTATTAGAAATGAGATTGTATTTGGATTTGGTGGTTGTCCAAGATGTTGTGTTTGACCCATATAGGAATGACAGAGGAGTTTACTTCGAAAGGCGTGACAATGTTTCATTTTACAACGGACCGTTATTTCATCCAAAAGGATTTGTTATGCACAACCCTCGCCGTGTAATGCGCCAACTTGGGTACAAGCAGAAAGATCTCACGGATACATCTTATCAGAAATTCTCTCATGACTTTCCTCAATGCCAATCAAATGAGAACCATACTCTCGTAGTTTACGACCCAAAAGCTATTCTTGCGCATTGGAGTGAGAGGGAAGAACAAGGACTTTTGTTCGATAGGGATGATTGGGAATTGGCTGAAAACGGTTATGAGAGTGAACCAACCTTCCTAAGAGGCCATCGGAAGTACTCGCATCCTTATGTTGTACGCCCGTATGTGGTAGAAGTTCCTTCACCACCAGCACGTCCTTCCACAACTCCGACAACTGTACCCGCACTTTTACAGCTCGTTACGTTGTTGGTACGTACGTCTTGTTCATTACTAATCTTTTAATCTATATCTATGAACTTATACAATTGTACATACCAAGTACATGTTTAATAATTCCTTAACAGCGTCAGCGGATTGGAAATTTGTCAAAGTTCTTTAAGAAAAAGAACAAGGAAGGAGAGGTGCTGACCAAGAAAGAAATGGAGAACTTCGATCAAAAGATTGACAAAATTGAAGATCCGGAGGCAAAAGACTTGTAGGGCGAAAGGAAGAAGAGGGCATACAAGAATCCAAGAAGCGAGTGATCGTGTGTTTCTTCTATAGTATTGGTTTGGTTTGAACAATCTAGTGTTGGTTTATGTTTGTTTGTGAGTCTTGAACAATGTGTTTGTTTGTGTGTTTTGCTAAACTCTTTGCTTGACTTGGTTTATGTTTGATTTGTTTTCGGTTTGGAACAACATAACTTAGGAGTTTGTTCTGGTATACAATCTAGTATTGTTATTATATTTATTATGTTGATAAACTTGTGCCAAATTACCTCTTTTACAGAGTTTGAATGTGGCAAGATCACATAAATTTCTAAGTTATCTCCAGTACCGGTATGCTCGAAAAGAGTAAAATCAATGTCGGTTTCCTAAATGAAAGAGTTCCGGAATTTAAATGTGTTTGGATACTATGCCGGGGTTCTGCAATCCCCTTGGAAAATATGTTTTTGACAGAAAACCGGCACTGTTAAGATGTTAACTTCTATGTCGGCGACTTTACTGATTTCTCTGGATGTTTTTTCTGTATTTCCGTCATGGTTCCAAAACAAAAATTTACGCCGGCACCGTAGTTCCGACGTAATAATTATAAAACACAACTATGCAGGCAAAGACATCAGAATAGATTTAATGTTTACAATTCAAACTTCCAAAAAAAACAAAAGGTTGTGTATTAGTGAACCACATATACCGAAATTACTCATCGTCGCTTCCACACGTATTAACTTGAATCTCCTCCTCTTGAAGAGGTTTCTTTGATAAGGCCAACGCATCCCAAAATTGGTGATTCTTCTCATACAATGCCATCCATCCCTTCCAGATATTGAAATCTAGATCCTTGTTTTTTACCATCCCACAAACAGGTGCCAATGGACAATTGTCCTTGAGTTTTGGAATAACTAAATGATTACCGTTCACGAACGCCAAAACAACTCTTCTCTTCTAAAGGGATCCTTCACATTTTTGCCACTTTGGGGTAAATGTTACTTCTACGGTGGGGGTAAAATAATGAACAACACATCTAAATGTATCCGCCACTAGATGCCCACAAAGTGGCATTCCCATCCAATATTGAGAAGGAAGAAATTTCATCTCATGCTCGGGCCCTAATACTTGAGGATGCATGTCATCAAATCCCTCGCCTACACCAAGCAATTGCTCATAAAAGCTCCTATTGTTCACAAGTTTTTCGGCCATCCTCGTTCTAGCATATTGGCATGGTGTCATACCTCTACTAACCTCCGTGTCAAAGATTCCTAATTGTTCTAACACAGCATGATATCCACAATTTCCATCTCCATCGACATCATCCGTATATACAATATACTCACGAATAACCTCAGGAAGTTGGTCTATGTAAGACTGTATCTTGGTATGATAACTTCTAATTGTCCTATCTGTTCTGGGATCCTTATACATCTTCATATTACCCTTTTCTAACTTGATTATATCCAAACCATCCTCTGCAATGTCTACACTTGCACTGTCTTCGATATGTGATAGGAGTCCGTACTTCGGCCTACCCCTTCGCCTTGGAACTAAAACTACATCAACTTTGATATCACTTGGGTTTGTCACCACCTTTGCCTCGTCACCTTGTTGTTCTATGTCACTTGACTTTGATACCTTTGGAGGACTACCCCTTTTCCTTGGAACCTCCGCTAGATCGACTATGGGTATGGCTTCGGAATGCTCACCTTGTTGTTCTATGTCACTTGATGTTGATACCTTTGGAGGCCTACCCTTTTTCCTTGGAACCTCCGCTAGATCGACTAGGGGTATGGCTTCGGAATTCTCACCTTGTTGTTCTTTGTAACTTGATGTTGATACCTTTGGAGGCCTACCCCTTTTCATTGGAACCTCCGCTAGATCGACTAGGGGTATGGCTTCGGAATGCTCACCTTGTTGTTCTTTGTCACTTGATGTTGATACCTTTAGAGGCCTACCCCTTTTTCTTGGAACCTCTGCTAGATCGACTAGGGGTATGGCTTCGGAATGCTCACCTTGTTGTTCTTTGTAACTTAATGTTGATACCTTTGGCGGCCTACCCCTTTTCCTTGGAACCTCCGCTAGATCGACTATGGGTATGGCTTCGGAATGCTCACCTTGTTGTTCTTTGTAACTTGATGTTGACACCTTTGGCGACCTACCCCTCTTCATTGGAACCTCCGATGAGTTGGCTTTTGCTGTGGATACGGAATCCTGCGTTTGTTGTTGACTTGATAACGGTTCATTCCTCGGCCTACCTCTTTTTTTTGGAACATGCGCTTCCACGAACCTTTGTTCTGAAATCTCACTTGCGGTTAGATCTCGTTTCTTACTTGCCGCGCGTTCTTCTTCACGTTGAGTCATTTCTTTCAATTATACCCTTTTTTTTCTCCTTGACGTTTTAGTTTGGGGTCTACCTATTGGATCTCCCTTTCTTGGATCTTCGCTTTGTGCGATCCATGGGCGAGTAATTAGCCTTAGTTGTCTCAACAAGATTTGCCGTCTTACCGAGCTGCCACGTGAGTAAGCTTTGAAGAATTCCTTTGCTTCGTTCGTATCCCATGGAGATTGTCCGGGATCTCCCGAAGGGGGGTGGGGGTCGAAAGATAGTTGCTTCCAAAACGGATCAATAACCTCAATAGGTATCACTTCTTCATACTTCACAAGAATATGACGACACGGAAGCCCCAATGAGGACATGTCGAGACAAATACACACATCACCTGGTTTTCCGTAATTTTTGTCATATTCCATTTCTCTCATCATATGTTTTATTTCCCAATGAGAGACGTTGAATTCTATTCCTTGGAGCAACTTACCATAACGAAGAAATTGAGTCATCCTTTCCATTAAGCTTTTCTCAAAAGCCTCCTTGATCCTATTGATATCAGCCTTAAGGTATTTCTCCATTGCCTCGGTGACCGTAACCACATTGCCTTGACCGGATTGGATGAGATCTTTAAATCTCCCATGAGCGGACTCCGCTGCACTAGTTGCTTCAGTCTTGAAGTGTCTATACCGGTTTGTCCATGCACGTAAAAAAATTTCCTTGAACTTATCCAACCATTGAGTCCGACAATAACAGACGGCAGTCGGATAAACTTCGTTCAAATCGGCAATAAACTTCTCCAATCTCTTTTCGTACATAACCTCGATAAGAGACCAATAAACTTTCTCCCAATCTCTTAGAAATTCCAACCACTTTTTATGATTTTCCGCATGTTCTTTGTCCACTCGCTCATTTATCTTGCCTCTCTCATCTTCTTCTTCTTCGGGGGATAGTTTGTTCTTTCGAACATCTTCCTCTAGTTGAACAATCATTCTTTTCTTAATATCCTCCTTAGTGGGTTGAAACAAGGCATGGCAAGTTTTTATGATATTTTGACGTATATGATATGAACATAGGAAATTTTGAGCTCCCCGGAAGACGTCGGACATTGCTTTCATTAATGCGTTATCTTGATCGATTACGATGACCCTCGGAAGTTGATTTTCCCGGAAGAATAATTTCAATTGTCGTAATGCCCAATGATAATTATAGTCCCTCTCGTTTTCCATTAAACACCAAGCCAATGTGAATGTTACCTTGTCCGAGGTTTTCCCCACGATGTTGAACAACGGCATATTGTATTTTTTTATCTTGTAGGTACAATCCATCAAAAGAACACCACAACATGTATTTGCCAATTTTTAAAGCAAAGGATGAGAAATGAATATTTGAAGGGGCTTCTCATTCGACCCTCTTTTAATGATACGCGTGTAGTTGTAATCCCAAGCCATCTTCTCAAATTCTTGCATAACGGACCTCCCTTCCCATTTCACCCTTCTAATAGTTGCTTGTGCACTATAAATTGTACGTAGAGAAGACACATTAGACTCATCCTTTTCCTTGAAGCCTCTGAGAATTTGACTCAGCTTGATAAGTGCTTTGGTCAATCTCTTTACATCCTCAAACTCATGAGGTTTTAGCTTCGCAACTAGGGACTGACCAACAAAATCTTTCGGATCCAGGTGGTGGCAGCCACACAAAACCTCACAATCCCAATTGTTCATGTCATTTAAACGGAATACAAGCTTAAACGGGCAATCATTCTTCCTCGTACGAGTCTTGTATACCCTATTAGTCTTCTTTGGATATACATAATCCTTTCTTTTGTGGCTATAATTCTCCTTGTATTTCGCACTTCTCTCGCAAGCCATCTCAAAACGCCTCTTTGAACCTTCAGTATTCCTCACCAACACACACATGTTCTTAAGAGCCGTCTCTTTATCCAAAGCGATTGCTTCATTTCGATCTATTATTACCTACATAAGATCAATTTCACATTCATTAGAAGGTTCATTACTAGCAATCCATTAGTAAAGTATTCTTTGGTCACATACCAGAGGTATTTTATAGTATTCTGACGTATCCCGATAAAACGGCTTTGCATTTGTTGGATGAATATATATCACCACCTAAAAATCGGATGAAAATTAATTCCAAACGAAATCAAAACACTATGCCGGAAACCCGTACCAACATGCTCGACCAATGTTCCGGCATAGTCGAACTTAGCCAAAACTGAAGACCAAATTTGAAACATACTCCGGCATACAATATTTATTAGACAGCAACGCCGGAAGAAAAGGTTCCGACATTCTCGTAATTTATTGTCCTAAGCCAGTACACGCTTCCGGCATTAATATTAATTGATATGTAATGCCGGTATTTAGGTTTGGAAAACATTTATTCCTGTATGTTTTTTGGTAGGTACCGGCATTGTAAATTTGAAACTTAACAACGCCGGTTCCGCTGCCGGCATTCTCGAAATTGATGGTACCACGCCGGTAACACGTTCCGGCGTTGATGTTTATTAATTTTCCATGACGGTTTTTGGTTTTAGATGGAAATGTTTCCTTATGTTTTTCATGCAGTTCCGGCATGGTAACCTATCAATGAACCCATGACGGTTGAATATTCCATAGTATATTCCTTCGTAGGTAAAAAAGTTAACTGCGTACCGGCATAGTTTTTTGGTAGAATACTATGCCGGATCAGTATTCAAAATGGGGGAAATCGCTTTACCGGCATGGTCGTAGTATGAATACCATGCCGGTAACGCGTCTGCCGGCATGGTATTCATACTACGACCATGCCGGCACCGAGGTTTTACAGTTGAAAAAATGGCGGGTTTAAAGAAAAAAAATAAAAAAATTCAACCTCCTAGCAGCTTTACCTGTGTATGGGGATGCTTGCATGTTGTGCAAGTTTACTTTCTTGTGTAGCTTCTTCGAAAAACTATCCATACTCGTCAAAATCATCATTCAAGGGTGTTAGCTTAACAAAGAGTTGCAATTGAGAGTTGTTTTCGTTAGCTCCTTGTTGTAGTAGAGCTAAAGATTCAGCAGCTGCATTCTCTCCTCATAATCATCTTCCATTTTCACAAGTAAAATTCCACTCAAAAATATTTTTCCCTCCTACTCTCACCTCACTCACCCAAATTCAAATGAAACACACACTAATCATTTATCAAAAATCTTATGATTTTACTAATTATTATTAATCACTAATCATGATTAGTGAGAGGTAGATTAGGCAATACGTAAAATACTTAGATAAGGGGTGACCCCGAATTGATATCTGGATCTTGTTTTGTCCTTTTCTTATATCCCCCAATTCCTTTTTTTATCCCCCAATTTTGCATTCTTGTTTAAGCCTTTTATGGTATATTTTCACTTAAAAGTCTTTAAGAATCCCTCGTAACCTTAAATCATTGATTTGGAAATCCAAATCCAATAATAGAGAATTTTAAAGACTTTCAGAAAGTCATTATCCAATAACAGAGAATTCTAAAGACTTTCAGGATGTCACTATCCAATAACAAAAACTCTCAAAGACTTACAAAGACTCCCTATTGATTAACAAGAGATTTGAAATGTCTCTAAAATTCCCCATAATTCTCAATCGGCTAACCCCTGTTAGAAGTAGAGATCTAAACACTCTAATTAATGAGGTTAAGGGTTTGGTATTCCTCTAGGGCTCTAATATGGAATGGTTCTGGCATATTCAATTTAGAGAATAAGTAGCTCGGTCAGATGTCATATTAAAGTTGAAACAGATGTAAGCCTTTTTTTTCCTCGAAAAATTAAAAGAAAAATAATGGATTTAATTTAAAATTATGATCAATCACAATTCTGGTCACCAACACTTACCATATTTCTTTCCTTCATCTTAATGGTGATTCTCATTTATTTTACGGAAAATGGGTTATTTGTCCAAATATTTTTAAACATGGTTCAAATGGACGAGTAAAAATTATTATGGGTGAAATGGACACCAAAAAAATAGCAAGGATGAAACTGGATTCATCCTGACTTAAACTTAAAAAATAGCAAGGATGAAACTGGATGCATCCTGATATAAATTAAAAATAAGAAAAAGTATTTGAAAATGATAGGATGAAACTGTTTACATCCTGGCTATTTTTACATTTTTGTCCATTTAAACAGTATCAAAATCTAAATGTCTTTTTCACCCAGGAATTGTTGATTTTGGTCTTTTTAACCAATTTTGTGTTTATTTTTATAGCTTTTTTTTTTTTATTATGTGGATACTCATGTACGACGTCGGAACACGGATATCGGTTTTTTCAATTCCTCAGTCAAGATTTTAGGCAGTTGTTTACTTCATTTTTATTGGATCATCACTTTCTCAAGAAGAAAACCTATCAAATAGTCGATACATGTTAAGAAGACCATCTTTTCTCCGATTTGAATGATTGCTTCATTCTTGTATTAGGTCCTTTCTCAGGTTTCTTCTCTTTTCCATGTCGTAATTTTTCGATATCGTACAGATACAAGTATGTTTATTTTATTTTATTTTATTTATTCTTAATGTACTCGATATCCATGTAATTTTGATTTGCTATTAATGAATGAATCCGTGAAAGTTTTATAAGAAAAAAAAAATAAAAAAATAAAAGAAAATGAAAGAAGCACTTCCCATAGCTAAAAAGAAAATATCTCCACAAATGAAAAATGCATATTTGATCAAACACTATATCGCGTGCGGTCCTTCCCCTAGGTAAGGTTATTTGTCATTTTACAGATGTATAAAATCATGAAATTTAAGTGTCGTGCATCACAAACATACACGAAAAAGTGATATGGTTCAGGGTTCAACGAAAATTAAGCGTCGTGCATCACAACCATCACAATCATGAAATTTAAGCGTCGTGCATCACAACGAAAATTATTTGTCAGTTTTAATCTGCTCACGGATTTCCTTCCATTTCTCTTTCCCTTTCTCTGAAAATACCTTCAACGAAAACTCTCAGTCACTGATTCTCTTCTGCTCAGATCGGTCCCTTTAGGGCTGATCTGAGCAGATCGACCATCACCGATCTCTCTCTCGCTCCGATCTATCAGATCTATTTGTTTTTAACTTGTTTTAGTTATTTTGGGTTTTTATTTTGGATCCTGCTAAACGTTGCTGGGGTATGTGTTTGATTCGTGGATTTATGGCTGAAAGAGCAGGGATTAGATGTGATATTTTGCAAAGAAGAAATCAGAGTAGTTCTTCACTTTCAGATCAAATCCGTGAGAAGATTAAAACTTCAACAACAATTTTTGCAGCATCATCATCATCTCCATCTAATCTAGGAAGAACCATTGGTTTCTTCATTGATTTCTTCTGTGATTCCGGTGATGATTGGTTATTTCTTTTCAATGTTTTAAGTTTATGCAGATTTCATATCTTAGATGTTTATACCAATCTAGGATTTTCTAGATCTGGTTTTGTTTCAGATTTCAGGATTGTATGCTTTCTTTTTTTGTATTTGGGTTATGTATTCTTCACTGTTATGGCAACATCAACAAAAAGAACAGCAACAAGAACAAATAGAGCTATTGCTAAGGAAGGAAAGGAAGCTACAACAACATAAAGTTCTTCAACAAGTTCATCAACCACAACAACAACTGTTACAAAGACTCCAATGCCGATTCAGGCAGTTCCGTTACGATCCAGACCTCAAATGACTCTGTCAGAAGACCGTTGTTACTTAAGTTACTGTTACTCAAGACTCTGTAATTTAGATTTAGGTGTAAGATACTTTGATTATGAAAAACTTAGTTCATGTAAGCTAGACTTACATGTTCTTGAAATCATGGGGTTGGATTTGATCCAACCACTGCTCTTTGCAGTCAAACAAACTAGTTTTGTTTCAAAACTAGTTAGACCTTGTGATCCTATTTGGTCCTATAGGAATTCTGTAATGGTTTTTAGGTCTGTAAAATTGGGATGGAAAGTCAAGAATTGGTGGCGATACTTTGGATCAGTTGATAGGGGAAGGATGTTGAAAAATCCTGTAACCGATCAATGTATTATGTATTAGTATTATGAGGTTTTATCCTCTTTTATGAAAAAGAAAAGAAAAAGTGATATGGAAGTTTTATCCGTGGAAGATCTCACATAGACATTAGTGTTTACCAATATTCACAAGTAAACAACAGGCCAGGTCAAATTTCCATCTCCGTGACACTTGTTTCTGTATATAATGCCTTTTCCAATGTAAATGCTTGATGTTTCAGATTTTTTAAACCAGTTATTCAAATATTACGAGCAAATGTGCTTTTGGGCTGAGATGCAGGAGGAAATTGAATTAAATATTAATAAAATGACCTATTGTAACTAGGTCCATGTTTGTTTTTGCAAACAGGTTCTATTTATATGGAAGAGTCGGCTCTAGCATGTTCCACCACCACCATAAGAGAAATGGTTCTTAGGAATATACTAAGAGAACTTATGTAGAAAAAACATTCACAATCACACACAAGCCTGGTCAAATTGGTAAACATTTGTTACTCAAATGTTGATACTACAATGGTTTATGGAAAATTGTGTGCTCAATTTGTATTTTGTATTTGCACAACATCTTACTATGTTGTTTGATCAAAATATATATAACAAGTAAATTTTAGAGGGAAATTACTATTGAACGAAAATAAAAATAATAACGGCACGTAATTCTTTGTCAGATCGAACGATCTATCTCAATATTTTGCAATGTGTTTGGATCTCAGTATATTGACAAATCTTAGTTGCTTTGCTTGAATGAGTTTTTCTACTACAGCCACACAAGGTCACAAAACCAGCAACTTCGACCATAATGTGACAGGAAGCGAACGTTCTCGGCCAAAAGCATGGCTAAGAATCACGCTTTCAGTTTTAAAATGTGTTTCTTGCATACATTTTCAGTTTTTAAAGTATTTGTAAAGCTTTAGTAAATGATTGTTGATTTCTCTAAAGCGTACATAAAAAAAAAAGGAAAAGTAAAAGTTCCCGGGAAGAATTGTTATGATAGTAATCCATGAGTTAATCGTTGTTGTAGTATTAAATCTTGAATCACCATTCTGCTTGGTTAAAAACCTGAAATAAGTGTACCTAAACTGTTCGAGCTAACTATTTTCCTTTTCGTAGAATACATTGTTACCTCCGCCGCCGACGGACCTGCCTGCTACATGCACAAAACTCCTTGTAAAGTTCTGACAATAAAAAACAGATCCAGAGAGGCCTCACCTAGTGCCAGCTCAGCCAGATAACTTTTTTTTTTTTTTTTTTTTTTGGACAATCAACATATTTTAATTCATCCAATTCAAAACAGTGATTACATGTTCGCTTATAAGAATAACAAAAACTTCAAAATACAAGATAATCAAGACCCTATACAAATAAGGACATCAATTACAAGAAGATCGCGAAGAGAAAGAGCAATAAACTGCAAAGATATCTGATTTCTTTTTATGTACAAGGGAGAGATGATGCCATGATGGTATATCCGAGAATAATTTCCGACCATTTAATCAGATTGTAGTTTTCTTCGTAAGAGATGCTCCTAAAACAAAGGAGTAATTTGCCCATGAATTTTTCGATCCACACAAACACGGATGCTGATTGAAAACGATGTAGTGATGAACCTTCGATGTCTTTGAATCGAGAAAATCAAGCCATGAACCAAATATTAAAATTTGAAGAACTCGCCCTACAACGACGAAGAAAAATCGCCCCAAAACGGCGAATAAAATATGTCAAAAGACATCAGAAACGATGTAAAAACATCTTACTTATTACTTACTACCAAAAACTTTAAAAGAACCGGATCTAAACAAGACAACTGAAAGGTTTTTTTTTTTCTTTTGAAAAAGCAAGACAGAAAATTAATCCATTCTTCCCAGCGTGCCTAAACAGATCGGATAAAAATATTTGGAATATTTGCATTGGAATGTCACAATCACTTTTTTTTGTTTTTGGAATAATCTAACAATCACACCTGGCTGGTGAGCGACCATTTCGTTTTCATGATATTTGCTATAAAAGACTACCGTCTCTCCTCAAACTTCCTTAGATATATTGATCGGTCAAATTTCCTTAGATATACATGACTAGTACTATCGAATTAAGTCATTACTTGGTCGGTGAGATTTTGGAGGAAAATGAATTTCTTTTGTATTATGAATGTAGGTACACATTTCATCTTCCGCCACATGTCCACAAAGACACACGTGGAGGACATGCGGCTGAGAACATCAAGATATGATATCACACGTGGACAGCCAAGAGACGTGCCTTATCAAGATAGCGTCGCCACCCACCAGATCCAACGATAGGGGATCGAGGAAGACGGAAACACTAGAACACTGCGAAGCACTGAAGGATAACCCGAAATTCACTTTATCCTATCCCCAGAAAGATCTAAGATCTACGGCTGGGGATAGTCAGACTGACGCAGACAAGACAGGGGCAGAGGACAACTGTCTACCGCGGACAGACATCTCAACTACCCGCATTAAATATCCTCAAACAGCATACGTGTCAGTCAGCCTGTGGAGGAAGCGCAGATAGCACTGACTATTCAAACGGAACATGCAGAGAAGACCAAGCGGCACAAGACACAAGAGGATAAGGTTATAACGGGCTTCAGAAGTGAACCCCATGTAACCACCCTATAAATACCCCTCTCTCCCAAGTGAAGAAGGGGGAAAAGGGGAGGGGGGAAAACATTGAGAAGAGAAGATGAGAGAGACAGAGAAATAGAGAAAGTGTAAGTGAGGTTCCTCCTGCTACACAGGCTTATATTAGTCTCAAAGTCATTCGACTATTTCGGTAATCCCCACCATATAATGAAAAACCCAATCTCGGAGACAGGGATCTGAGTGAGAATCATATAAGTTAATCGTTTCGTCTATGTTCATACATCCGTACTTTATATATTCAATTCGTTACTTATAGCATATCATGTTCGTACATTTTATGCGTCGTCCATTATTTATCTTATTATATGAGCTAAGGACAATGATTGTAATGGATGAGATGAGGAAGAGTATTAGAACTCTGAGTCAAGGATTCGACATAACCAATCCGTTCCCTTCAAGCGCAGCCTATTTATTGTATTGTCATGAGTCTGCGCGCATTGTTTGTGAATACTCAGATGACTTTGATCTGCGTGTTCACAATGAAAATGTGCTACCGGATGATTCAAATCATTATTAACATCGGGTAAAGACTGAATACGGATTATTGTTTTAAGATCATTTTCGTTAATATCAGTTAAAATTGTATAGATTGTTTGTACATTATTACAACGTTCATAGGACCATGGATTTTGGTTGACAACACAAAAGAAAAGTTTAGTTTTAAGTGACAAAATAACACTGTGATGTCTAGAATAAAAGAATCGGAACTACCGATTGATTCTGTTTGTAAATACTAAACTCGAATATGTCCACTAACTACTATGTTTGAATATTTGAAAAATGGATCTATCAATCATCTCCATGAAATTAATATTTAGCTTGATTATGTTTTCGCTAAGAAATTGTCGGCTAACACCAAATATACACCTAATCTATATCCACCAAAATTTTGCTAAGAGCCTAGGACACCAACTTCCGTTTTCATGAGGGAGATGATGATGGCGGTAAAAATCAAACCATTCTACAATGGCGTCGTTGATCAAAGGAGATCATCAGACATCATATGCTTAAATTTAATCCGGTCGTAGCCTAGCGATAACTTTAAAGCTCTACGGTGAATTTCCGGTACGATCCAGGTTTATTCCTGGTATCAAAAACATTCTGCTGTTTATAGCAGCACCGATGGTTGAAATGGATTGTTCATCATTCCAGTTCAATTCGTTGCGGTGATACTTAGTTATTCAGGTTGGGTTCCGGTAAAAATTAGGTTATTTTTGGACCTAACCCCCTTAATTGTAAGAGACCTCTTTGTAACAGTTCCGGTAATACTAATGTGGTTGGAGTATATGTTTTATTAATCTCTACAACACATTTTAGGGTTTTGTGCATATAGCCCATTTTGTGATATAAAATTTTCAAATTAAAATTCATAGGAGGCACATTTAAAAAAATGTGCCTCCTATGGATTTATCTTAGCCATGCTATTTGCTGAGAATTTTAGCTTCCGACCGTACATAGCTGAACCTTGTGGTTTTGCGACTTTTGTGTGCAGTAAAACAACACCACTTATAATGCTTATTCTTCGAGCCCATTCGATGTAACATTTAGAGAAAGTCTTATGGTAGAATCCAAGTTATTTCAGGTGTGGAAAGACTGTGGAATGTCAAGTCTAATGGCTTCCAAGTTGAGGTCTTCCACAGTTTTTCCAAGCCATGTTCCATAATTTCGTGGGATGGTCTGTGGAATCCATGAAAGCGCTAATCAGATTAGCCTAAAATACCATTCAGAATAGCGCTTTTCTTTTTATCCGTAGATTTAAAACGAGCCATTGAAAATCTAATGGCTGGAAAAAAAATGTTATTCATTCTGAATAGCGTTTTTCTTGCGCTATTCTGATTAGCATAAAATGCTATTTTTATTAGTGTTTCTCTTATTCCACCACTACACTTGTGGTTCCATCCACAATTCCAAATGCTGAGGTGGCGTGGAAGATGGCAAATGGAAGATGGAACTCTTCCACCATAAGACTTGCTCTTAAAGATGAATATTTTGGTAGAATACATTTGTTTGTTTCCACTTTCCACGTATTTTACTATAGGTGTTTTAGTTGGAGGTCCACCACCGGCACTCCTACCTGCTACATGCACAAAGCTCCTTGCATGTAGCAGGATCCGAACAGCATTCCAGCACATCCAGAAAATTAACCATTCACTCCCACCGTTCATAAATATAGATCGGAAAAAATTACTGCACCAAACTAATGTCTTGAACCATGAGTGTGTTTTCTGTTACCAACATATTTTGCGTCGGAATCTCAACACAAAATTGGTTAAAAAGACCGAAATCAACAATTCCCAAGTGAAAAGGACAGTTAGATTTTGATACTGTTTAAATGGACAAAAATGTAAAAATAGACAGGATGTAACCAGTTTCATCGTGCCCATTTTCAAATATTTTTTCTTATTTTTAATTTACACATGATGTATCCAGTTTCATCCTTACTATTTTTTAAATTTAAGCTGGTTTCATCCTTACTATTTTTTTTTGGCCATTTCATCCAAACTATTTTTTACTCGTCCATTTGAACCGTGATTTAAAAATATTTGGACAAATGATCCATTTTCCGGAATCTCAAACCTGACGTGCCGTATAACAAATCACAAAAATTGCATCCCCTTGAGACAGTTAGCGGCCATCTCCGGTTCATGATATGTGCCTATAAATTGATGACGGTATTTCCACGCACATTTTTGGATACACATGAGTAGTAGTCTAGTACTGTCAAAGTGGAAACTTCCTTGATGGGATTTTGGAGGAAACTAAATTTCTTCTATGTTATGAGAAGGAACCAAAAAGCGATTGGTATTTCTTTAAAACTGAGTAAAGACTATACGAGGTAGTTAGTTCCGGGTACACTTTTGTTGATGCCGCCTAAACAAGATGAAGTTTGATGTACTCAAGTACTTTTATTTGATTAGTTAGATTGTTCAATCTACCCTTGTTGAAGTTTCACCAATCATTTACTACCACGAGGAAAACATTGGTTGATGAAGTGGCATTGGAGAAGATTCCATTTTTGTCTTAGTAAAAAATGAAGGCTTCTGGATGAATAGCTCGTTTCAACATGGACCGATCGAATGGTCTTTCGTGATCGTGGATACGGAAAATGGGTCATTTTTCCAAATATTTTTAAAACATGGTTCAAATGGACGAGTAAAAATTATTATGGGTGAAATGGACACCAAAAAAATAGTAAGGATGAAACTGGACTTATCCTGACTTAAACTTAAAAAATAGCAAGGATGAAACTGGATGCATCCTGATGTAAATTAAAAATAAAAGAAATATTTGAAAATGGGTAGGATGAAACTGTTTACATCCTGACTATTTTTCCATTTTTGTCCATTTAAACAGTATCAAAATTTAAATGTCCTTTCCACCCAGGAATTGTTGATTTTAGTCTTTTTAACCAATTTCGTGTTGTGGATAATGGATTCGGAATCTATTTAATGCGAAAGATGAGTCGTAATATCCGTCAATTACCATGAATATATTTTATTTTATTTTAATTGGTCAAATAGAAATTTTATTGAAAAAAAAAACACTTAAAAGGGGTGCCTTAACCCAATGATTACAACCGAATAAAAAAAAGGAACCCAAAGGAGATTCTGTTACAAAAAAAACAACAACAAAATAAGAAAAATTATGGAAACCGATATAATGAATCCCATATAAAAATTTACACATTTAGCTTGAACATATCTGCGTCAAGCAATTTTGGCCGAACACCATATACATGCCCCACATTTGTCCACCATAATTCTGCAAACACATCAACTTTCACTGAGTCGTGTTATCATGCGCGCATCCGCGTAATAGTTTAAATGAACTCGCATATAGGAACCTGTTAGATGCACATCACAGTTGTTGATCCGTAAATAAAGGAAACTACATTATTCTCTATATATTTTATTATTTAAACACCCACAAACTTTATATTTATTTTACATTCAGCCCTTGCACATTAGAAACAGCTAACTATTATTCAATCATGGAGGTCAGATCCCAAAAGATACATATATCTCAACTTTCCTATCATGAAGTTCAAAATGAATTATACAAACTTTCCAAGAATACCGAGTTAAATACATATTCATAATAAGCTTGTATGAAGTTGGTATGCTTTTATTTTCATGTCATTTATAGGATTAAAAGTTTTGATCAGAACATGCATGATTATTTTTTCAGATCCCGACCTGTATCTCAATGAAATAGTCTATCGATTCGACACCCAGTCTTCTCAAATCGATTTGGTACCCAATCTTCTCAACACATCCATATAATCATAAAGCTTGTTCAGGTTTGCAATTATAATTGTGGATTTTGTTTTGCCAGTGATTTCGTTGATTTTAATTGTGGTTGAAATTGTGTTTCTTTTAATAACATGTAATGCAAGTGTATAGTGAATGTGTGTGTTGTGCGTGTGCTATGCACGTGAGGAGTACGAGTGTTGAGAGAAGATTGCTATATATTCTCATGTCTGTCTTGTAAACAATCCATCTTTATTATTATCAATCAATTGATTAAATCGTTGCAAATGTAGACATCAGATTTACCTGTGTTACTATGGTATCAGACTCAGAAATCAATTTCTGAGGATATCGATCCTATCCTGTTTCTTCATCAAAACCACCATTACTTCCATCTTCAACAATCATCACCACAATTAGTTCATCATCTTCTTCTTCTGCTGCTACTGTAGATCGAGAATTGAAGGCTGATTTCACCAAATCATCTTTGTTTTGCAACAAATTCGACTCATCTATGTGTTTCTATCTACATCTACAACAACATTGTGTAAATTTCTTCATCCACCTCCATTAATGGTGTTTTCTGGTTGGAATTAGGGTTTTGATTTGGTTGATACCTCTGCTACGTCAACAAATAGGATCAAGCATGTATTTTATATCTAAAATTCAGTTTTAGGGTTTGAGCTCTTGGTTATTTCAATTTCCTGTTTGGTGTTTGGATTGAAATCTCTTACCTTATCAACTAGAATTGAGTCTCTGTTGGTAATCCCCAATTTCATGTTTAGATTACTTTAGATTTGATGTGTTCAATTTCTACATCACTTCCTCAACTACATCCAGTTTCATCTTCAACTGCTTTATACATCATAATTAGCTTGTATTTTGCATCTAATTTCTTCATCAAGATCTATCGTTCTTGATTCCTGATGCCGATATAGTCTAAGCGTGTTCTAGTCCGCTACACCAAGGTCTAGTTAGGACGAAAACTTAAAGTCGTTCCACTGATTGGATTCAGCAGAAGATTGAGAAGTTGTTGGTCTCATATCTTACTTCAAGGCAGTCCTCACATATGTGTTGAAGAATCTTGCGTTTTTTAATGGTGTTTCTGCAATTGAACATCGAATTGGAGTTGCTGAGTTACATTAAGTACAAATTGATGTTCTCTTTGTTGAGTTTGTGTACACTTAGTATGCAACCTGGTTTTCATCTTGCATGTGTGTTCAATGTGCAACCTGTAGTTCTTCTACTTTTCATATTCTTTGAATAAAACAATTGAAGTTCATCTTCAATGGTTCTTTTTAATTTTGTTTCGTGTGTGAGTAAATACTTCAACCTGCTCTGGCCTTAAAGAGAATAATAAAAGGTTAATAATACAGTTGAAGCCAAGTCATGTTGGAGTACAACATAGATTGGTCAATAAATTGCTTCAGCTCTTGTGTGAATTGAATGAGACAAGGTACAACTGGTGGGAAGATTTCTTATGTTGCAGCTGTGATTGATTCTTCATATTTGATAACAGTGTATGCTAATGGATGTTTAAATGCTCATAGTCTACAGTTTGAATTGGTCCAAAGTCTATCATTTACAACAATATTTTCAACTTATGGAGCCAAGTTATTCAGTAACTTCAACAGACATGTTCAAATCTGGTCCTCATCTGCAGTTCTAGAGAGTAAATTCCAATCTTAGCTAGCCTGCAATTGTACCTCCATATGCTAGTTTATGAGTAGCATCCCCTCTATCTGCACTTTATATACATTTTCCTGAGTTGGTCTGATTGGCGCTGGTTTATCTTCAGATTTTCTTTCATGGTTCCTAACATTTCGTAGTCTGCAAGTTACAGCGATGGGATTATTCTTTTGGAGGTGTGTGTTGCAGTCAAGGTATGATGCTACATGTGTTCATTTTGGGTCAGAATTCAGTCAAAGACAAAGGCTAGAGAATGGTACTGCAACTGTGTGCTTATGAGTATTGTGCTTAATGTTATCTCTCTCAAGCCAAAGGTTCTCCAGCCGCTTACTCATGGTTTTCAACAACAACCTCATAGTGCTGGTTCCTTTCTTTTGGAGCTCAGTCGGTTGGTTGATAGTGGTGCTCAGATTTTTCGTTTGGTTTCATTTTCTATCATTCATTTCAGCTATATTTTATTGTATCTGCTGCTCCTGTCAAGTTCAACAATATCTATGGAGGTCACTTACTTCAACTTTGTTCTGGGTTATATTTTCTATTGTCAGATTTAGCCAACTGCTTTCAGCAATGCCTGGTAGTTTTAGAAATGCTTATCCACTTATAATTCAACTGCAACTACAAACTTTTTCTGCACCAACTAGTCATGCACTACCATCTCAACTACTTCTATTGATGCTTGTTTATACCTGGTATTTCTAGATATGCTGCAATACCAATTGCCTTACTTGCTTACTGTGTTATTGCCTCTATCAACACTACTGTTATGGTCTGAACAACCCAACATTTTCGTCTGCGACAAGTTCAAACTTCAGCAACATATATTCGTATTGCTTGTCCGTATGCTTTATTTTCTGTTGGTGATTTCCATGTAATGCAAGTGTGTCGTGAATGTGATTACAAGCTCAAGTATCCTCTTCAAGCCCCCCTTGAGCTTGAGGGAGGGTAATAACATGTAATGCAAGTGTGTAGTGAATGTGTGTGTTGCGCGTGTGCTATGCACGTGAGGAGTACGATTGTTGAAAGAAGATTGCTATATATTCTCATGTATCAAATCAATCAAACAAGATGATAAGTGAATCTAAATACTGGATTCTCCTTAATTCTGGTGACAGTATTAGGAAATACAGCTCTCTCATTAATTCTATACCCACACAATTAACTTTACGCCTCATTTATATCTCCCACTAAACCCATTTCGCGTTCACCCCACTTTCTCTCCCAGTGCTGGCTATGTAACTTACGATGATGAACAAAATAACTACTGCAACTTCGACGATTTCCATCAGCCGTAGTCAACCAAAATCAAAGTAAGATTCGCAGGAAACCATTATCCAGAATCAAATCCTTAATGTTATTAAGTTCGGCTTTTGATCTCTCACGGATTTTAGGTTCAAAAATTGCGGAATCTACGTGATAATTCTGAATTTTCAAAACTGTTCTTTGAGGTAACCCTAAGAGTTAATGTTATTAAATTTAAACTGAAAATTGCGTAGTTCCTCCCAGGATTTGCATTGGGAATTTAGGTAGTGCAGGTGTTTGGTTTTTTGGTTATTAGCTGTTACCGCTTTAAATTTGTTCGATAAATTGTCTAACTGAAAATTCGGTATAAGTTTGTTTTGTGTAGTGTTCTAAATTTGCTCCTTGAATCTTTGTGTTATGATTCAACCTCTGATAAAGTAGATACGTAGGAGAACAGATTGTGAAGCTAATGTTAACTTTGTGATTAAATATGGGTGTTTGTCTATTATATTTAAGAAGCTTCTTTTAGATGAGCCCGGATGATTAGTGGTGGATAATCATGTATTGCTAGAAAAATCATACAACTAATACTTATTGGTTTAATTGATGGGGATTATTTTGTTGACAGAATAATCAAAATCTCAAGGTGGTGTTGATTCTAAGAAGGAAAACTAAACAACTTCATGTATGGTTTAACTCTAAATATACCGAGGCGAGAGCTACCTGTTGCCGCTAATAAGTTCAAGGAAGAGTGCTTTTGGTGAAGATGGATTTGGACGTTTACATAAGGGTTATCTTGAAAACACTGGTCAGGTCAGTTGTGTTCTTGAAGCTAATGTTATATTTGTTAAATTGTTTTGTGTTTACACGTTGAATTAGCGGTGTAAATTCTGCTTTGCTGACATACTGTGATTGTTGTGAAGAATCCATCCTTCTTGGAAGTCTTCTCTGTGATTGTTGCCTTTCTTTTGGGGTTAATGAAATCAAAAGCCTATCTTCCTCTTACTCTTTGTGATTCTGAATAATGATTACTTCAATTTGTTGTTTAATTATATATCAGATTTTGATTTATGCGTGTGGCGATGGAATTGAAAGAGAAGTCCTGCAATTCCCTTTTATTTTAGGTTTATCTTTTTTCATGGATCTTTTTGTTTAGCATTCTAAAACATCCTTAACATGAGAAATTTCTAAATACACCCTCTGCTTTTCTGCAACGTGGACCAAACTGGTTCTGTGACTGAGAGCGTTAAAGTCTGATGGACTGTTATGGCTAGCCAACGAAGGTTGTACGCATAACTTTATTGGTAATTTAAAATCTTTATTACATGAGATGTTGAACTAACTTCTCCTGTTAGGGGTGCAGCGGTCAAATGGAAGATAGTGGTGAAAGTGTGAAACCAAATTAAGATACATTTATTGCTGATATATCTGGTGGTTTGGCAACTGTGAATTTGTTTATTTATCTTTTTGTTATATTTATATTTATCTTTTATCTTATTATTTTTTGCTTAATAAAGTGCTTCTTAAGGTGTTTCATCTGTGTGTAAAACTGAATAAAATTTGTAAACCTCACCAATTATTACTCACAGAAATATTTGCCTTCGGTGAAACAGGGACAAATCAAGACCGGAGCGCCTTGCAGATCAAAACTAGATTGGATGACTGAGCTGTACCACTAGGTGAAATTCTTCTGGTCATAATATCGTCATGCATAATCAAGCAGTGATCAGGTTTAGCTGGTTGTGTTGCAGTACTGACATTGTTGGTGAAATTTGATTCCTTTAAAATTTGACCAAGTTGGGTGCGGTCTCTGTAGATTAATTGAAACTCTGATTGTGTTTTGCAGGTGCATAGTGCATGCATATTGGTGGAGTATTTGCTGAAGCCTACTGCAATAATCGAAGTCAGGTACTCTCTTAGGTTTAAAAGTTAATTTGTAATGTTGCACACAATACCACTTCACCGATTACTAAATACAGCTAGATTGCACTTCAAAATACACTGTCACAATCAATTAAAGTGACGTGAGGTACTCCTTATCCGTGTAGGTTTGTCCTTTCCTCGCTCTAGCATTCATGCAGGTCTCTTTTTTTTTCTGTTCTCTATTTGTCTAATATACAACACATGGCTTACTAAGCAAAACAGGACCAATATTCTTAGGCGAACACTAGCACATGTTTTTCCTTTTGAAGGTGCAGCGATTTAGATTTGGTAGTCACCGATTGTTTAGGTTTGCAGTCCCTTCTTTTTGTTTTTGCCAATCCCACGGTTCCCACCGATTATTGTCTTCTCTTTATTTTTTTGTTTCATCTGATATGCTATCTTTGGTTGTGCAACTTCAGTTATTTTGAAAATTTCAGAAGGAACTAAATGGATTATAAATACAGACATTTAGGTCTAATTGTGCAGTTTTGCAACTACATATCTTTTCAATGCCTTAATTTCCACTTTTTACTGTTCCACAGATTGTACAAACAGCAGAAAGTTGAAAGAGATGCTACAATTGCTTTCTCCATTAATTAGTTCAGTACCAACAGAAGAGAATGGTAACTTCTCCTTCCACCGCTTTCCAAATAAAAATTTCTCTTTACACTTTGTACTGGTTTGAAGGTACTAGCTAAAGAAAAAATGGCAGCAGCCTGTAGAGCCCCAAGTAAATTGCGTAGCCTGAAGTAAATAGTGATATTTCATTGGTAGTGGTATTGGCGCCTTTTGTTTTGTTCGGATGAGTGCCTTTTATGTAAAAAAATATCTTTAAATTAATTGCAAGAAATTTATAGAACCTATCTAGATAGGGAAGTTTAAGAATTGTAAAATGAAATTTGGTGTTTTCAGAATATGTCAGCATAAATATTGTTTTCTCAATTAAGAAATGAAAAGGTTGTCTCAATATTTTTGCCGAAATTTTATTGATTGTACTAGCTATTAAGTACTACTGAAATGGCACATGCCTCTATGGCTCTATGCTACTCGGAAAAAAAGGGACTCTTGATGTCCTGGACCGGCAAAATAATACAAATGAACCAACGCTCACATTCATATCTTTAGAGATCAAGGGGAAAAAACAAGGGAATCTCCCGTTGCGTAGCACGGGTTACTTTCTAGTGTCTTGTAAACAATCCATCTTTCTTATTATCAATCAATTAATTGATTAAATTGTTGCCATGTAGACATCAGATTTACCTGTGTTACTATCTTTATCTTGAATAGAAGACGAAAGGAAGTTGGGGACTCTGGACATGAACAGAAGAATTATAAACCAAATAGGGGTTCGAGAGCACAATAATTTGAAACCATTTCTTTTTTCTTCTGTGGTGGTGGAAATTTTTGATTTCCATGAAAGTTCTTCACTTGCAGATGATGTTGAACGAGAAAGAGATTCATATTAGCTAACAGCCTAACACCTAGCACGGAGGGAGGACTGAATACAATATTTATGTAGAGTTTATGGTTGCTATAAAAGCTAAAATATAAAAAAGAAATAATAGATTTTCATTGTTTTCCGGATCATTAACTGTTATACAGATCCAACGGCTCCAATATGCGACTTCATTTTAGCTGTCAAGCGGAGCGCGTGACAGCAGGACATTTAACCATGTCATAATACATTAGTCCAAAGAAAATAAAATATACTACTCTCCATCGCAATGTTGAGCTTGGAATCACAGTTATGGTCGAAGTTGGTGGTTTTGCGACCTTGTGTGTAGTAAAAAAACAATTCATGCTACTTGTGTCAGCTATTGCTTGGCAGAAAACATTACTTTGTTACTAGTTATTTTAGAACGAAACTGTACCGCCGCCACAGGCCAGCCTACCATGTGCACAAAAATGGATTACAGATACAAACAGAGCCCCACGGCCCCACCTTTAACCAAATATTTGCTTTGCAATCTCATGCCTTAGATACATACTTCCTCCGTTACTTTTTAATAAGTTGGTTTTGTTTTTAGAGAAAATTAAGAGAATTAATCACTGAAAGTGATTCTCATGTCACTTGTCGATAAAAGAAGTGAAATGAAATAGTCCACATTACATTTTTCAACAAAAGAAGTAAAGTGAAATGGTCCACATGACACTTGTCTAGGACTGCACATGGATCGGGTTGGGTCGGGTTTGGCCTCACCCACCACCCGACCCACTGCTGGTGGGTAATTGAACTTTTCACCCGCAACCGACCCACCATAACAATGGATCGCTTTTCACCCGACCCACAATAAGGCGGGTTGGGTCGGGTCGGGTGGTGTTTTACCCGTCATAACTTGCAAATTACTTGTATCATGATTCATGAAGAATTACAGAATTCAAGTGTAGAAAACTAAAGTTACTTAAAAATGAAGGAGACAAATATTTTCCATAAACTTCTTTGTTAACACCTAATTTACTACTAGGGGTGGATAAACCATTTCCGACGAGGCATGCTGATCGGATGATGAAGCAGCCATTAATCAATTTAGGGAAGAAGAGTCTCCGTGACTCTGTTTCTGAGAAGGAGAGAAGAAGAGGCCGAAGTGATAGGTGTGGGCTGCGAGTGCGATGCTTAGTTAGGGTTAGGTATTTTATTTTTTCAATCCAATGGCTGAGATTCATTCTAGGATAGAAAATCTAAGGGCTAGCATGCTAGGGAATATTGGGCGGGTTGGTGGGTCGGTTCGGGTGAAGGAAGTTTCTACCCGCAACCGACCCAACATACGGTGGGTTTTCACGTGCCTCACCCATAGTCGACCCATACCTAGGTGGGTCGGTTCGGGTACGGGTATTTTTCGACGCGTGTGGGTCGGGTCGCCGGGTCGAGTCGGTTATGTGTAGCCCTACACTTGTCATCAAAATAAGTTAAGAAAAAAGTGATCTCAGAAAATTAAAGTGACATATGTCTTTCCCAATTACGAAACCAGCATATTTTTTTGAAACATTTATTTATACAAATCACCGTATCAAGAAGGGACGGACGGAGTATAAGATATAACAATTCACAAATAATTGCAGTCTCTAAGAGTTGCCTGACCATTTCATTTTCATGACATTTGGCTATAAAAAGACGACCAGTCTCACTTCGTGCGATATATATTATACATGTAATGACTGGCACTGTCGATAAAGGCGAAACTACCTTTTATAGGATTTTGGAGGAAACTAAATCTGCTCCATGTCGACTAAAAAAAGTATAAAGTGATTGGAATCTACGCCTACACCCGGTAACAACCCAAAAACCAGTAATTGTCACGAGTACATTTTTATCAATGTCTGTTAAATTAGAATGGGTAATTTATTTTTGTCCGATTATAGTGTTTAATCAATGTTGAAGCTTCTCAACTCATTTAGGAGCAAGAAAAAATCGGATGATAAAGTGTTGGAGCTGTAACAACAAGACTCAAAGAAAAATGTTATAAAATAAATTTCTGGAAAGATTAAAGAAACACTCAATGGAACGCAAACAGAGGACAGAGTCATGTGTTCAACACGCTGTCCTTAACATGATAGTTGACCGGTACGCCTCAAGAATGAGTGATGTCTATACCCTGTTGTCAAATCGTATCCAGGATAAAACTGCCTGATGCAAACACTGTTAGCACTACAGTACTTGTCCACTCTTACGAACTCAACAACAATTGCACAGAAGAAAAAAAAAGACCACACAGAGGGAGATAAATGAAAATAATAGGATAGTAGCTCTTATGGACACGAATTGAAATGAAAGTTTCGAGTCTCTTTTATAGCATAAAAAGGGAGAGGTGCGATAAATGCAATTTATGGAGAATCAATTCCTTGCGCCATGCAAGGCCATATAGAATAAAACGGACAGAAAACAACTATGGCATTTACTCGAATTATGTCAATATATTTTGATTTTTGGAAAGAAATCAATGTCGAAAATAGGTCATCATAATTTAAACTAGGCAATAAATATATTGCGCCTGGTCAGATGCCGCCACCCCCTCCCGCGTGATTGTGAAATATTTAAGGAAATAATTTGAAACTATTTTGTCAAAGACTCAAAGGGATAAAGCTTTGTTGATCCATGTCCACGATGCAGGCCCGAGCCCGAGCCCTAAGACTTAGTGAAAGCAAAAATATTTCATCCCAACCCGTTCCATCCACATTGTTATACTAACTATCCATAAAGGAATAACTATATAGTGGAACTCCTCTTTAGTTATACCCAATGTGGGACTAAAGGTACTATTTCATTCACTCATAAGAAAATGAGTAAGTGCTCTTAGGGACTCAAAGGTCCTAAGTTCCATTACCACCAAGACTATAAAACCGATAATAAAACTCATTTTCTCCAACATAAAGTCGTGATGAGAAAGTGTACGAAGGATCGTTTCAATGAGTTGTTTGGAATACAGAATACAAAAATTCCACTTGATTGTTGGTGCTAGATTCGGAATTTATAAATCATCGTATATGGAAAAAAAATTATGTTGTAATATTCATCAAGGCCATGAAACTAACATTTAGCTTGAATATGTTTTTCTCAATCAATTTTCGCCTAACACCGTGTATTATGCATACACCCACCTATAGCAGCAAAAATTCTGCCGACAACTTCTGTTCTACCGTTAACAAATGCTGCTCCACAAAAATATTATTTTTTCCATCACCGACTTCAAAGACATCTACTATAACTATTTTATTTTTTATTTTTTGATAAAAAGAAAATACATTGAACTAACCGAGAGCCATTACATTGTTTCCGTTACAAACGACACTGGACCAAATTTCCTTCGAAGTATCCCAACTACTAGAATCGACATGAACATCCGCATATCTGATAAGGAATTTTGTTAAGTTATCCGCTAGTTTATTACAAGATCTCCGAGTATATACAAAAGACGAACTAGTAACAAGTTTTTTGGACTCTAAAGCATTAAGCAAAATGGCTTCTGAAATCCAATTAACAGCAAAATTGTTCCCCTTTAAACTGTCAACTACCTTCAGATTATCATTCAGGAAGATGAAACTATCATTCTTACAATTCTGAACCCATTTTATAGCTTCGCGACAGGCTCTTGATTTTGCCTCTTCGGCACTTAAGCACCAACCTGTTCCTCCTGAAAAGTTCACAATAGAGTTCTTGTCATTTACTTCAACAATTCCATATGAACATTTCTTTGTTTTCTCATGAAAAGCAGCATCCACATATATAAAAAAAATTCCCTGCAGAAGATCAGTGTTTTGATGCATACAACAAGGATAAGCAATATCACAACCATGGGAAGAGCCAAGCTTAATAGCAGTATTTTGAGGCTTTCGCAGATACTGAGGACAATCTTTCTTGATGAAGTTAATCAAGTCACTTGGGTTAGGCTTAACATGATCAAATACAACCCTACACCTATAGTTTCAGATGTACCAAAGAACATAAGCAAAATAATTATTGTTGACTCTATCTTTCAGCCACAGAAGGCACCAATCTTTGTAAGAAATGTTTGCTGCCGAGTAAAAGATGTGAGCAAAGGATATGCCTCTCCAAATTGCTTCAGAGAAAACACAACTGGTGAAGAGATGGTCAATACTTTCTTTTTCATTATATCTATTAAAACTATTACCCCTTGTTAGGGACGGAGCCGAGACTAATACACCGTATGGTCAAGCAAACTTTTTCATACGAAGTTTACACTCAATTCATTACCAATAAATTTCAAATCCTAAGAACGGAAGTTCGTACCCACCAGACTTAATATTACACTAGAACACCGCTGCCAATGTGGAGGGCCGACCGAATAGAAGGAAAAATAAGGTAAATTGGAAAAGTAAAAGTATCACTTTTTCAGAAACGGAGGGAGCACATTGTTTTATTAGTTGCAACGGCAAATTAGTTTACACATAAGCGAACATGTGGATGCATAATGTGTTGTGCATCCTTTGTGATGGTTTGCATAATGACTTGTATTCAATTTTCAAAAATTGTTCCTAAAAGGATAAACACCTCCGAATTTTTTGTGAAAATTCTAAATTTGATATTCTTGTTTGTACTCATTGTGTAGATTTCTTTAAAATCTTTCCTACGAGATAAAATTTGTAAAATTCCGTGGCATGGATTTTTAGATATGTTATATTCTAGTTTGCTTGCCAATTATACCCCTAAAAAAATGTTGGAATATTTTCAACACCGCTAACCAAAAGGGGGTCCTGGGGGGCATCGCCCCCCTATGCAATGGCATGAGAAGTTTGATAAAGTAGTTTTGTCATATGGGTTTGTGGTGAATGATGCGGACAAATGTATCTATAGTAAGCATGATAGTTCTGGTTGTGTGATTCTCTGTTTGTATGTTGATGATATGTTAATCTTTGGGTCTGACATATCTGTTATGGAAGAAACAAAGAAGTTTCTTAGTTCTAACTTTGATATGAAGGATTTAGGAGAGGCTGATGTAATCTTGGGAATTAAGATCCTAAGAAAGGGAGATGAGTTGGTTTTAACTCAATCTCATTATATTGAGAAATTTCTCAAGAAATATGGTCACTTTGATGACAATCCAGCACCTACTCCTTTAGACCATACTATCAAGTTAATGAAGAACACCGGCCGTACTCATGCTCAACTTGAGTATTCTAGTGTTATTGGGAGTCTTATGTACGCTATGCATTGCACAAGACCGGACATAGCCCAAGCCGTGGGAATATTATGTCGTTTCTCAAGTAATCCAGGATATGAACACTGGAAAGCAGTTTCAAGAGTTATGGCTTACTTGAAAGGAACAATAAATTTTGGTTTGCATTACCAAGGCTATCCCGCTGCACTAGAGGGGTACAGCGATGCTAACTGGAACAATGTAGAATCAAATTCCAAGTCAACTTCGGGATGGATTTTTACATTAGGGGGTGCTGCTGTGTCTTGGAGTTCCAAGAAGCAGACTTGTATTTCTGATTCAACAATGTTGTCAGAATTGATAGCTTTAACTGATGCATGTAAGGAGGCAGATTGGCTTAGAAACCTACTTATGGAAATTCCTTTTTGGAAGAAGCCAACTCCGGCGGTCTTGATTAATTGTGATAATCAAGCTACAATCTATAATATCTCTAATAAGACTTATAATGGAAAGTCTATACATGCAAGTCTTAGACACTACATGGTTAGGCAACTACTCAAGAGGGGAGTAGTTACGGTTAACTTTATTGAATCAAAGAGGAATTTGGCAGACCCATTTACGAAAAGTCTACCAAGTTCAGTGGTTTCAATAAAAAGGAAAGAAATGGGACTAAGGTCTGTGAAGGAAGTTTGATCTCCCATAGCAGAAACCCAACCTATGTTTTGAAAAGGATAAACAAGGTTCAATGTGGTACCAACAAGTTATGGATGTGGATTATGGAGCACTAATATAAAAACTTCCCATTTCTTATTAGTGCTGGTTTCTGCAAGAAAATAGGATGGATGTAAATCCTTAATGAGTCTATGATTAGTAAAAGGTGTATCGCAGAAACACCTTCGAGACTTACCTATATGAGTATGGAAATAAGGCCGTTTCCTAAGAGAAGAAGACCGTTCTCTAAAGAAGACTCATGAACAAGGATATAAGCACATGGCCATTAACGTGCTTGGCTACAGAACACATGATTTTATGAAATCAATATGTGTGGAGACTCCGGTTTTATCATAAGGGGTACTTGGTTCAAGACTGGTTTCACCATAGAACCTCGATAAGGCTTTGAGTTTCTTACACTAAGTGAAGGTTCAAATCCAAAAAATACCTATCATTTATGTGTTGATCTCAACGATGATGCTTAGTCTCAATTGTGCTTGAACTACGTTGGCTTGATCCCACTCGGGTACGTAGGCAGTCACTTCGGTGATGCAGTCACTCTGATTTAAAAGTTTTAACTTTGTTTTATGGTTTTGAAAATAGGGGGAGAATGTTGGAATATTTTCAACACCGCTAACCAAAGGGGGGTCCTGGGGGGCAACGCCCCCGGAAGAATTTTTTGAACTGAAGGTTTTATTTGGCCGATAAAAGCCTGTTCGAAAATTTCGAATCCAAAAGACACCATTGATGTCTGTTGATGAAGGAACCTGACGTTTCGTGAATAGAAACCTGTTGGCGAATAAAAACCTATTCCCAACAGGTGCAAAACCCTTTATAAATAGCTTCTCCCAGTTTCGTTTAACATATAAGAAAAATCAATCTGTTTTCTCTATTTCAAAAAGCATCATCAGAAATCAGAAATCTCTTTGTGTGTTCTTGATTGAATCAAGGGGTACAAACCTTGAATTCAGTTTTCGTTGCAGGGCTTTCATTGTATCCTGAAGGCAATATTTCGCATACCTGTTGTAATCGCCAATTGTTATTGGGAGGGTAGAAATATTTGTCTAAAAGAAATTTATACAAGCCTTGAAAGTTTTGGAGTGCAACACTTTCTTCTCTGTGTCATTCATCCTTTGTGAAACCCTATTTTTTCCAACAAAAAATACGGTACATAAGGAAAAATATGATACATAAGAAAAGGCTTCACCTATTTACCACCCATATTTTTGATATTTATCACACATAGTAATTGCCACCTACACTTATCCTATTTGCCACCCATACGTATTTTCATATTTCCTAAATAACATCTATTGACTTCATTTTTACACCGTCTAATAAAACCGCCCAAAAACTTAAAAAAAGAAACCCTAAGTTACCGATCAATATTTCTTCTTATTCAAATGTATAACTTTCCCACCGACCACTTCCACTAATGGTTTCTTTAATATTTGCTTCTAGTTTGTACATTGGGTATCAAAAGATGCCTCCAAAGAAAGTTCAAGCAATTGTAAATCAAACTTAAGTCTGTTAAAAGGAAAAAATCTTGTAAATCAGACCTACATGTAAACATTATTGTACGTGGAAGTTTTGCTTCTTAAACTGGATTGCTTCAAAATTGGCCAATATGCATTGCCATGGACTTCCAACGAGTTTTGGGACATAACTTGTTTTTCGACTTCCAACCAACACCCCTTCCTTTTATACGTCTTATTAGCATTTCTACAAATAAGATTAGGGGAGAAAAAATCATTCATCAACTCCTCAAAACCGCATATGACAAATGTCATGTCCAAATGAAACTTTATTGTGTTCGACCAACATCCCACTTGCAATAATGAAGTTTCACCGTCCTAAGACGGCTTGGAAGAATGAAGTTTCATCGTGACCGACCATGATGGATGAACGGGACTCGGACAGCTTGCAGCCATGATGGCCGAGCATCCGAGCCGTCAAGTGTCTAGTGATGCATTTCGAGTATGACCAAGCAATTTTTTGCTTCAAAATTGGCCAATATGCATTGCCATGGACTTCCAACGAGTTTTGGGACATAACTTGTTTTTCAACTTCCAACCAACACCCCTTCCCTATATATGTCTTATTAGCATTTCTACAAATAAGATTATTAGGGAAGCAAAAATCATTCATTAACTCCCCAAAGCCGCATATGGCAAATGTCGTGCCCAAATGAATCTTCATTGTGTTCGACCAACATCCCACTTGCAAGAATGAAGCTTCACCGTCCTAATCCGACTTGGAAGAATGAAGCTTCATCGTGACCGGCCATGATGGTTGAACGTGGACCCGGCCAACTTGCATCTTACAGCCATGATGGTCGAGCATCCGAGCCGTCAAGTGTCTAGTGATGCATTTCGAGTATGACCAAGCAATTTTTTGCTTCAAAATTGGCCAATATGCACTTCCATGGACTTCCAACGAGTTTTGGGATATAACTTGTTTTTCGACTTCCAACCAACACTCCTTCCCTATATATGTCTTATTAGCATTTCTACAAATAAGATTAGGGGAGCAAAAATCATTCATCAATTCCCCAAAGCCTAAATTTGATATTGTTGTTTGTACTCATAGTGAGATCTCTTTAAAATCTTTCCAACAAGATAAAATTTGTAAAATTCCGTGGCACGAATTTTTAGATATGTTATATTCTAGTTTGCTTACCAATTATACCCCTGATAAAATACGGTACATAAGGAAAAATATGATACATAAGAAAAGGCTTCACATATTTTCCACCCACATTTTTGCTATTTACCACACATAGTAATTTCCACCTACACTTATCCTATTTGCCAATCATACATATTTTCATATTTCCTAAATAACATCTATTGACTTCATGTTTACACCCTCTAATAAAACCGCCCAAAAACTTAAAAAAAGAAACCCTAAGTTACCGATCAATATTTCTTCTTCTTCAAATGTATAATTTTCCCACCGACCACCTCTACTCATGGTTTCTTTAATATTTGCTTCTAGTTTGTACATTGGGTATCAAAAAATGCCTCCATCAGTTTCAAAAAAGCTCCTCCCTCTCTCCTCGCTTAACGGCTATTTTTCTTCATCCTTCTTCCTCCTCTCTTAGAACCTGATTGTATTCTATAATGATTGCTGAGTAACTAAACCCATCTAAGATTTCATCCAAAGCCAGATGGGGAACAAGAAATGGGTTTTTAAGCACCGATTGTTACCTATGATTCTGTTCGAAGTCTAATTACTGATAATCTGGGTTCCTTTTTGCATTCATCCGATCTCCATATATTTCTGAGTGCAGTCTCATATCTCATTCATATCATTCATTCAGATCATTGGTATGAACCTTGTATTGCTTGTAGCATTCATTTACATTGCTTGCATTTCTGGTTTCCTTTTGGCATTCATCCGATCTCCATATATTTCTGAGTGCAGTCTCATATCTCATTCATATCATTCATTCATATCATCTGTATGAACCTTGTATTGCTTGTAGCATTCATTTACATTGCTTGCATTTCATTCTAAATCGTCGACTCTTTCATTATGTCTCTTTCATTCCTTTGTTTGGTAGAAATCTTTGGGTAAGATAACACAGTTTGGAAGTTTGTTTATTTGATTTCTTGCTTGGGTTTTTAGAGATGATTTTAGAGAAAGGCATTTTCATTAATTTGGCAAAGCTTCTTACATTTTGTTCTGCTAAAAGAAAAACTGAAAGCAACATAAACTTCCCTAATCTTGAAAAGAAACCTAAAAACTATAAGATAGAAATCCTAATGCTTTGCCCTTTCTTCTCTTGCTTATTCTTCATCATCTGAATCCTCAACCTCTATCATACCGCCGTCTCGCTCCTGTTGATATATTGCCGATTTCTCATGAACATACGCATAGTCCATCCCTGGAGGATATTCTGTTAGAAAGTAATTAGCAGTTACTGGTATCCCTCCGGCAAGCCTTATGTGAAGATCCTTAATAGCCTGTTTCCCTATTCTTGCCTTCTCTTCTTGGCTCAAATTGCATAAAGCTAATCACTGTGCTTGTGCTGGATACAGGAAAGTTTCTCGATGACACTGGTTGCATCGATAATATTGCATACGCTGAAGTTGCCCTTCGTGACAGCGTATGACCTTTGTAGATGAAATTGGTACCCCCATCGGTATTCTAAAATGGTTGCAAGCCATGGTTCCTTAAATCTTTATCTATCTTTCTTCAATCCTTCTTTTTCTTTTCTTTGTTTTGGTATGGGTTGCTGAAATTATTTGGGTTAGAATTTATAGTTCAAGGCTCCCCTCGAATTTATCCCCCTGTTTAATGTTTCTCATCCCCTTTACGCTTCGTTTCTTCTCTTCTCAGTCGGCTCATCTTCTTGTTATCTCCGATCCTTTATATTGGCATGTTTTTTTGACTTAGATTCAATTAATTAATTTCTTGTTAATGTAGACGTATAGGGTATCTATTCATCTTATAGGTTTTGACCCTTAGTATTGTCTATCAAATTTAATGCATTGTTATCATGATTCTCTGTACTTCTTGATTTAGAGCGACCTTCTAGCTCTAGATCCTATTTCCTGCCTATTTGTTGCGTATAGAAATGTTTAAAACTTAAATGTCCGAGTTCTTTTAACATCTTCGCTGCTCTGTACCAGCAGTCTTTCCTTGTCATCATTTATTATTTGCTTTATGGGTTTTCCTAGGTATATTTATCTTTATCCTGAGTCTATTTTCATTGATTTATCATAATGAGTGTTGTCGAATTTCGATTGGTGGATTTCTCAAATTTTGAATATCTTTTCCTTTGTTTAAGGTTAGTTTCTCGAGATTCTTGGTTGTTGGCTGTAAACCAACATAGCATTTATGTCTCCTCTTAGCTCATTTCTTATCTCTTTATCTGAGCTAACTTCTCTGATGGTTTTTTCTTCCTCGTCTATCTGCTTCCTGCTTCTTCAATTTTCTTTCTTTTGAGTAATTACAATCTTTACAAGCATTTAAGTGGTCTTTCTATGGTTCAGCAGTATGCTAACTATACGAATATGGGGATTCTACCAACTCCTCCAGCTTTAATGAGGAAATATGACATTAAAGAGAACAGTATTTTGGCTAGGATTTTTTCCACTGAGGTTTACAAAGCTGAAGATATAAGAGGAGTTCTTCGACATTTCTGGGGGCTTAATACAGGTTTTCAAATTCATGAAGTTGATCCTAATCTTTCATAACTTTCCGTTCTGCTGAAGATCTCAAATGGATTGCCTTGAATGGTCCCTGGTACCCGTATGATAATGTGATGTCTGCTAGATCGGCTTTCCATGGAATGCAGATATCAACTGATGTAGTTAAAGAGATCCCTCTTTGGGCTAGTACTTCAAACTCAAGGCATGAGCACAGATTTGCTGAACGTATAGGTCAAGTTGAGAAATAGGAGTGGTTAGTCAAGTTGAGAAAGGAGGGTTAGAATGTGAACCAAGAGTGCTTGTTTGGGTAAATATTGAAAAATCCCTGGTAATGAAGCTTTTAGTTAAAGTAGATCAATATCCAGTGAGAGAACTCATATTCACTTACCATAACCTTCCATCTAAGTTTTGTGCGCACTGCCATCGATTTGGTCATAAGAGTTCTCAGTGTGCGATCCTTCAACATAGGCCTTTGGAGGATATCTACGATATCTCGATGCACTCTCCCCGACCGGCTGATGATAGTTTTTGGTTAGATGATACCCCTATTCAGATATGGAATCCACAAGATAATACAAATGCTCATGGAACCATGGAACCCTTAGAACCTTTTTTAGATATTCCTGGAAATAGAGAATCCTTGTGTGAGCTGTTTGGAGAAAATCATCCAACATCTGGTCATCTAACTACTCCAACAGCTAGGGTAGGTCATAACTATGAAATTTTAGGACCGGTTACTTACGACGAGGAAATGTCGGAAGCAACTACCTCTATTTTAGGGAAGAGAACCTATCCCTTTAACATGCCAGAAAACTATATTCACATTAATGGCTGTAGCTCCGAGTCAAGGGGATCAGGTAACTCAGAGACCAGGAGAGTTCTAGACTCATTGACTCATCTGGGAACCACTGAAAATTTAGGGGCTGACTCTATCCCGGTTCTACCTATCCATCCAGATCTGGGGCTAGAACTAGAACCGTTGTCAGTTAACAGAAGGCTTTCTTTCTCTTCTCCGCCCTTTGGAGACGTGTAGGATCAGAATCTCGCAACGATAATGTCTCAGCGAAATTATCAACTACACAATACAACAGCGTCGCAGAACAATTTCAGAAATGATACGATAAACGACGTCAGCTAGAATCACGAGAAAGATGTGATAGTTCTGCGAAAATTAGAAAGCTTGCGAAATTAACATTTGTAAGGTTGCGAGAATGTCGCAAACCATACCCGAAAATAAAGGACAGATTAGTTGTCATCCACTATGAATTTCCCTATAAATAGTAGTTCAAGTTGTAAAGAAAGGAGAGAGATCTTTTTGAGTAAGAAACAAGTAAATAGGAGAGAGAAAGTCTAGAGCAGAGGTCATTCTTGATTCCTTTATCTTTTCTTGTAAGAACATTCAAAGATTGATCAATAAAATTAAGAGTGTAAACCTAAAAATGAGTTGAGTAATAATGAAATCATATGAGGGGTGTAGTATAGGATTTCCTGCAACTACATAATGGCGCTAGAAAGAGGGAGGTATTGAAGATTATTCTAGAAAACGCTGAAAATTAATATTGAGATTTGTGAAGATTTAGAGTGATTGATTAAGAATTTTCCATAATTTCTTGCAATATTGTTAACATTGAAGAAATGGCTAGAAGAAGAAATACATCCGAACAACCGACAACTGTTAGAAGAAGCAAGAGAATTGCTGGGAGAGAAAGAAGTGAAATGGGAGAATCTACTAGAATGAGAAGTAATAGAGAAAATCAAATTCAACCACCAATTCAACAAATACTAGTACAAGGGAGGAATACAGATTATGATAGGGTGAGTATACACACTTGGCAATCAAATTCGGCAGAAGAAGTAGAAGAAGAGCAACAAAACAAAAACCATAGACAGGTAGAGAGAAATCAAGAAGCAGGTGAAGGAATAATTCATGGAGATGAGCAAATTGGAGCGTTAGAAACGTTGAGACGAAGAATACATGAAGAAAGAAGAGCTGAGGCAGAAGAACGTGCAAATCGAACAAGGAAAAATCACGAATTAAGGTTGGAGAATATAAGACTACAGAATAGAAGATCGAGAAGTATTACAAAATCATATTCAAGATCGACTAAAAGAGAAATGAGGCGAAACTCACCCACAATCAATGATGGAAACAATATTCAAGAAAAAATATCAAATCCTAATGAAGAATATCGCGAAAATAGATAAAGAGCTGATGATCGTTATGTTCCACAAAATGAAACTTTTAATGATGGGCAAAATGGTAGAAATCAAGAGAATGGACAACGTCAGGGACGAAATGACCAAGATGGCGAAGGAAATCGAGAGGAAGGAAGAAGAATTTTACATGCAAGAGAAACTCAAAGAAATCAACAAACGCTTGAAGAAGAAATTGAAAGACATTATGCTGAACAAGCACGTTTAATCTGCGAACGTGAAAGATTGAGAGCGGAAATGGAAGAACAAGAGCTTCAGGATACAATTCGCCAGAACAATCACGATAATCGAGAAAGAAGGCGTACACAAAACCGGAATAACGGTAATCTCAATGAAGAGTATGATAGAGTACAGAGGATGGCTGAAAGACAGCGAATGGAATTGATAAGAAATGAACAAAATCATGAAGGGTAAAATGAGAGACATAATAATTTGCTAATTCAAGATAGGGGTGAAGAAGAAACTCGCAGAAGAAGACGAGATGAAGATAATGAAGAAGAAATGCAAAATTTCGCGAGAGAAGAAAGACATGAACGCAGAAGAAGAGAGGAGAAATTAAAAAGACCAATGAATCAAAATTCAGGTGTAAATAAACAAATCTTGAAAGAATTAGAAGAAATAAGGGAATGCTAAATAACAGAGGAGAAGTAGGCAGAAGACAATTGGATGAAGCAATAGAAGAAGCTGCGAAAACTCCATTTACAAAGGAAGTACAATTAGGAGGAATACCACCGAAACTTGTACAATACCATAGGTTTTGTTACATTAAAGCCTATGTAAGGTGCATGTTACAATGGGAAAATCATGATGCCGTATTGTGCAAATATTTCGCATCCAGCTTAACAGGAGAGGCGTTAAAATGGTTTGAAGGTCTACCAAAGAATACAATAACATCCTTCAATCATTTGCAGACTACATTCCTAGGGGCATATATAAGTAATAATTCTTCGCGACCTGGTATAGAAGATGTGTTTGGATTAAAACAGAGGGTTGGCGAAAGTTTGAAACACCTGACTAAAAGATGGAGAACTATGTGTAGCGAAATGGCTGGACGTGTAGATGAGAGATATCTTATATTATCATTTATCAATGATATGTTTGCAACAAACCTATTGTATGTCCAAATTTTCAGAGTCAAGAATACGATCACAATGACTGAATTGCGAGAACTTCAATAAGAATACATTGCTCTAGAGGAAAAGCAAAATGAAATGGAATCATATCCAGTTGCGAACACCAACTCACAAACAGCGAATGCAAGCTTATTACCCAAGATAATAAATACAGTAGCGAATACTTCGCAAGTACAACAAGAGAAGGTGACGGGTAACAGTCAACAGAAACTAGTGGCTATGGGAAGCCGAGATCAAGAGGAGTACGAAAGAGAAAGAAATGTTTACAATCGTGGTGGAAATAACAAGATTCAAAGACTCGATCAACCACAAGAAACTTATGGAAGTCAAAGACAAAACTATAATAGAGGACAAGGAGGTCACAAGGTAGTATAGGAAGAAATCCAGATGCCACCTCTAAATGCAAGTGTGGAGAAAATATGGGAATCTATAATTTTGATGGAGAATATACCAACACCATGGAACATGGGAACAGAACCACCTCCAAACCATAGAAGCCATGAGTTCTGTTCTTATCATCATTTTCATGGGCATACAACAAATGATTGCAGAAATGTAAAAAATTTATTTTGAGAATGATAAATCAAGGAAAACTAAACCACTTTTTGGTAGGGCACCCACAATCTCAACCATTGCCACCACCACCAGAGCATCACAAAGTGAACACGATGAAAAAGAAGGAAACATTCTTCATAGAATGTGGTGCAAAAGCAAAAAATCTATTCTGTCACACTATCGTACATTCATATAAGACAATTGAAGATTTTCATGATAATGTTTTGAGTAGAGTGTTCGCAAGAGATAACGATGGAAGAGAAATTATGAATATTGCGAAAATCTCGCCACTAGAGGAATGGCAGAAACAGATTATTTCTTTTACCGCAGAAGAGATTACCGAAGGTGAAGAGGTGCATGATAATCCGTTGGTAGTAAAATTAGAAATTAATCCAAAGCCGAAAGAATATGAGGATGATGAAGCTGAAGATTCATGGGAAATTAATAGAATTCTAATCGATACTGGAAGCTCTGTGAACATCTTATTTTATCATACTTATAAAACTATGGGAGGAAGAGATGATGATCTTATACCATCAACATATAGGATATATGGTTTTAATGGTACTGCTAACAAGCCTAAAGGGGAGGTTACTATGCGAATTCCATTGAAGGGAATATCTTCCGAAATCTTATTCTGTGTCGTTGATGTAGAATCACCCTACAATGCGTTAATTGGTCGACCTTGGCTACATGGGATTCTAGGTGTAGCTTCAACTTTCCACCAGTGCATCAAATTCCCTCACCCCAGTGGTGTAGGAATCATAAAGGGAGATTGGGTTGAAGGAAAGAGGTGTTACGAAACTGAGATAGAATCTTGCGAAGGAAGAGCAAACAAGAAGGAAAATGGCGACACAAAATCAAAGATACACAAGAAGTGAGAGGTTGATGGTGGATGCAATCGAAAGAAAAGAAGAAGATGTTGCGAAACTAATGCTAGCTCAGAATAAAATGATGAACATACCACTACCAAGGAAGCAGTAGTAGAAAATAATAAAGAAGCAGAGGATGGCAAAGGTAATAAAAACAAGAAATGTATGAATGATTAAGTTGTTGCGACACTCTCGCAATAAGTAAAATTCTCAAAATATATTTATTGAATGACAAAATTGAGATTGCGAAATCAAATACAATATGATGATTCGAGACTCTCGCAGAGATAATGAATTTTACAGAAGATAATCAGAGAAAAATGACAAAAGAGAAAGAGGCGAACCTTTATGGCGTACACCCTAGTTCGCGAATACAATTTCGCAAGAGGCAAATGTAAGACCTAAAGTACGTCATATAAGGGGGTACCTGTTGCATGGCTCAGGGAAAGGCTACACCGCCACCGGAACCTGAGTCATGGAGATTTGGGGTCAATAAAGCCCATCCGGGAGAGGCACCTTGGATTCTCAGCTTAAGCATATGACTTAGGTTGGGCGACTAAGGTAATAAGGACTCTCCCAAGGAGTGCAGATCTGATCAAGGCGCCGAGGTACACGGTTGAGTCAAGAGTGCCAGGGACGTTTGAAGCGTACTTTGCCATTCTTGACAAGTCTTGGCTTATACTGCACTCGGCCTGAAGAAAATACCACTTAGGGTGCAGTCTCCTAACCATAAGCCCTATAGGTAAAAGGGATAAGAGGCTGCGAGAACAACTGGTTGTTGTTAAGACTGGATGGGAGGAGCTAACCTTGTATGGTAGAAGTACGCCTCCTTGAAGGGGAAACCAGGGGGGAGATAAGGGCGGCACCCTCCATTAGGGAGATGATAAGTGTCTTAAGACGCAGATGTCATGAGGATTTTTACTCGCAAGGGTATTAAGGCTTGTCATATTTGTGCAACAATCCTGAAGAGGCAATAATACAAAAGAAAAAGATAAGACGAGATCAGTAGGTTTTCGCATGAAAGTGCGAAGACGTTCTGCGATTTCGTCGCAAGACGGCAATGTCATGGGGCTTTATTTTCGCAAGAATATTCAGGCCTGTCATATTGTCGCAACATTCCTGAAGAGGCCACAATACAAAAGAAAAAGTTAAGTCAAGATCAATGGGTTTTTGCATGAAAGTGCAAGGACGTCCTGCGATTTTTTCGCAATGACAAGAGGTGGCATAATAAGACCTTTAATTAGGAAGGAAAAATAAAACCACACAAGAATGAAATTTTGAAAAGAATCAAAATTCACTTCGCATAAGATAGCGAAATTATATATAATTAACTGCGAAATTGAGGCATAAAATAAGAAAAATTTATAAAATTTCTGATTTGGATACAAATAACAGAGGCAAGTATGGGAATGAATGAAATTAGAAAATGTTATTTGTCTCCATATGATAGATTTACTGAAAGATTCAAAAATTAATGATTATATTGATCAACTGTATTGCAAGGAAAAATTGTTTTAATGAATGCAGGTCAAAATGAAAGAAACACAAATATACAGAAAGAAGGAATAAATGTACAAGTATTACAGAGAATCAAAGAAATAAATAAAGACTACTTCTTAGTTGATCTTTCATTATCTTCATCAGACTTGTTCTCTTCTTCGTCTGCGTCAGAATCTTCATCACCATCAGAACCTTCATCACCATCTGATTCTTCACCATCAGCTTCGCTATCAGAGATAATCAAACTGGGAGTATTCTGTGGGATTTCTTCCAAGATACAAGGATAATCATAATGTGGGATATTATGATCGTCACAAACCATTTGGATAGTTTGATTGCGAAAATGCATAGCATCATTCTTAAAATTCGCAACAGTGATCTTGATTTGATTCTTTAATCTTGAATACTTGTCGTTGCGAGAAGAAAGATTCTTTGCGAGTTCCTCCTTTTCAGCTTCGAGTTCCTCAATCTTTTCACGATATCTACTTTCAGAATCTGCGAGCAAAAGACAATCAATTATTAACTTGATGAAAATTCATAAGAAGCAAAAGATTAGTAAAGAAGAGCAGTTAGTAACCTTCTCTGTCAGAAATCATATCTCTAATCAAGGCTGTATGCTCAACTTGGAGACTAACATTTACACCTAAATCTTTTCTGGCATCATCTAAGATTTTCGCAGCCCAAACAAATTCATCCTCATTACTTATAAGAAGACGAGAACGAATTTGATTTTCCCTTTCGCAGAGTTCGATGTTCTTACGGCTAGCTTCATTTCGTTCAAGTTGAACTTCAAGAAGAGTCTCTTGGAATTTCGCCAAAGCCTTAGCACCTTGATCAGAGATGTGATCCTTGTCATCTATGAGATCACTAATTTTAATTCTTAACTCATTGGTTTTCTCTTTAGAATCAAGAAAGAGACGCTTAAACCGGTTGGCTAAGCCTAAACCAGATCTATGGTCAATTTCTAAGAGGCGAAATTTAGATCTAAGCTCATTTAGAGAAAGAGATGAAATTCTATCATTTGAGAAACTATTTAAGGAATTGTTAAGACGCTCAAGAAGGGTATTATTATCCAAGGCATTAGGAAATGAACGAACAAGGATAGCTTCATCATAAAGACCATAAATGTCTGCAAAAAGGATCATTTAAATAAGATAAAACAACAGGATGAATGAATTAAGGGAAAAGAGAAAAGTAACATACCGTAAAGCTGATTATTAGCTTGCTGAAGACTAGAGATTTTGTTCTTATACGAAGAAGAATCAATTTCTAGTTGTTTATTTTTCTCGCGAAGATCTTTAACTTCAGCTTCCAATTCTTCATTCTTTTTGCGAAATTGAAGATTCTTCTTTTCAAGAATTTCGCGTCTCCTCTCTAGATCCGAGGCAACAACGAAAGAAGCTTTTCCAGCCTGCGAGAAAATATAAAAAATATTAATATAAAAAGAAATTTTGAGTTATGAAAATGAAGAAATAAAAGGATAAAAAGATACCAGACTATTGAGGGAATGCAAGAAGTCGGGAGTCACTGATCTAGAAACTCCACGAAGAGAACTATCACCATCCAGCAAAGGGACATCGCAAAGTGTAGCGAGAGCCTTGAAGGTGTTGGCGAATTGTCTATCTCCCATTCCTTGCAGAGAATCATAAAAGAGGCCAGAGAGCTTAGCCATAGAAGATTCAGGGGGGAAATCTTCACTTGCGGCAAGATCATCATTGTCCTCATCATCCTTGTCACTTTCGAAATTTTCATGAGGAGGAATATTTGAAGGAGAAGAAGAACGGACTTTCCTTTTCTTTAAAGGAGGAGCAGTTGATTTTTCTCTGCGAAGAGCACCTTTACCTTTATCACCAGTCTTCGCAACATCAGCAGGCTCTTCTATTTCAGCTATAATCTTCACACACAGATAGAAATAAGAAATGGAAGCAACAGTATACAGTTTAAAATCATAAGGAAAAATTTCTTACCTCATCTGTGTATGAACGAAGAGCTAACAGAGTACTAGCTTTCCCAGTCCTGTTATAACTATCTTTCAGTTTTTGGATCTGCAGAATGTCGCAAGAGTTAGCGAACAAAATAATAAAGACAAATAAATAAATATAAAGTGAGCTAAACGGGAAGAAACATACCTCTTTCTCCTTCTTGGGCCAAGAGAAAACCCAAGGTTGATAAGCAGCGAGATTCGCAGGAAGACCATTTGACCCAGCAATGTAAGGTCCTTTTAGCATTAAAGGAAAAACACACCATTTATCATCTTTGGATTGGCGAGGAGTTGTGTTTTTACCAGAGTTCCAGTCAATATCTTGCATGAGAATTTTAGCTTCATCAATGTTATCTTTCCTTTTTAAGCGAATACCCCAACGAGTATTCTCTTTCTTCATGGAGATAAGTTCATAATTCTCAAAGAAACTCGTTACTGTGTATTTCTCAGCAATTATCTCTAGGTCTGCGAATTTAGGATCCCTAAGTTCTTTGGAGTACAGAGATCCTTTACCAGCACCACGGTTAGCGAACTCTAGCATCAAACGGATGCAGTCCCCACTCAGTTGGAAGATAGCTCACGAAAATCCTGGGTGAGCGAGAATTTTATAGAATAAAGGAAGATCTGGGTCATAAAGAGGAATAGGGAGACCTGCGAGAATCTGACCTAGCGAAATTATGATTGATTGATCATCACAGTACTGATCAGAGAAAAGTTTGACAGAAAGAATTGATTTGGCATTTTCACCAGGAATGGTAGAGAGTATGAAACCTTTATCAGCAAGATCTTTTTGGACATCTTTTAAATTCTTCTCATGTCTATGACCACTTGGAGCCATATTTGAATATAAAGTATGGGAATGAATAAAAAGTAAGAAGATTGAAGGAGGAAAAATTACAGTAGCAGAACTTGCAGAAGAATAACAGAGTTGCAGAGATGAGAGAATAAAAAGAGAAGAGAAAGTAAAAGGAAAGTGGAAAGAAGAGTAAGAAGTTATATAAAGGAGATTTTTTTTACTCGAAGAAATAAACATCATTAAGACGAAAACACGTGAGCGGTTGAAAAGCAGCGGTTACAGAAGATGTGTCAAGAAACAGATGGAAGAAAGAATACGTGTGATAAAGTCAGAATATGAAGAGATGAACAGCTGCAGCATTTCTCACATCATTCTCTACTTTGCAGAGAAGATATGAGAAAAGGCAAGATGTATGATCAGAATCTCGCAACGATAATGTCTCAGCGAAATTATCAACTACACAATACAACAGCGTCGCAGAACAATTTCATAAATGATACGATAAACGACGTCATCTAGAATCACGAGAAAGATGTGATAGTTCTGCGAAAATTAGAAAGCTTGCGAAATTAACATTTGTAAGGTTGCAAGAATGTCGCAAACCATACCCGAAAATAAAGGACAGATTAGTTGTCATCCACTATGTATTTCCCTATAAATAGTCGTTCAAGTTGTAAAGAAATGAGAGAGATCTTTTTTAGTAAGAAACAAGTAAATAGGAGAGAGAAAGTCTAGAGCAGAGGTCATTCTTGATTCCTTTATCTTTTCTTGTAAGAACATTCAAAGATTGATCAATAAAATTAAGAGTGTAAACCTAAAAATGAGTTGAGTAATAATGAAATCATATGAGGGGTGTAGTGTAGGATTTCCTGCAACTACAAGACGCATTGGAAAATCTTCCTTCTCCGATTTCTTCTGAATATTTTGCATCCTCCTCTATTGTTATTGATAATGCACTGCATTCATCCATTCATTCATCGCATTCATTACTAATTTCACCATTAACTCAACCAAAATCATCATTTAAGTTATCGGTCCCAGATTATCAGTCATCTTCATCTTCAGAAGGACTTCAAATTTTGGTAACTGATTCTGATTATCAGTTCAAATTGATCAACGCGGCTCCAACTTCAAGGAACAAAATCAAGTAACAGGTGCAAATTCTCCAATCCCATTCTATCTTGAGTCCCCATCTGAGCAAAAAGAGGAAATCCAGGTAACCCTAAATCTTGCTGAATTTGAATTTTATTTATTGCCATCTTTATAGTCTTCCATACTTTGTTTGGTGCTGCTGTCTACTCTGTTATTAGTCCGGTTCCTGCTCTGTGCTTTGTCTGTTAGTGAATTTATTCTGTGATACAAAATGAAAATTATAGATTGGAATGTTCAAGGGTGTGGAAACCCTTTTACCCAAAACCACCTAAACCAATTGATTAATGGAGACAAACCTGAAATCCTCTTCTTATATGAAACTAAATCCAAGAAATCTTTAGTGAAAATATGTTTAAAGACTATCCCAATGTGCATATAGTTGATCCTGTAGGACAAGATGGGGGACTAGTTCTAGCTTGGGTAGATGGATTTTATTTTGAAATAGTGCAATGGAATTTGAACATGATTAATCTTCTGGTGCAAACCAACTCTGAAACAAAAAAATGGCTCCTAACTTGCTTTTATGGAAGCCCTTACCCCCACAATAGAAAAGAGGCTTGGGATTTTCTAACTGAAATCTCTTATCAAGTAGACAAATCTTCAATGCCTTGGGTTTTGCTAGAAGACCTTAATATGATCTTTAGCCATGATGACAAGTTAGGAGGATTACCTTTTAGGAAAACAGATAGTGACTACACATGGAACAACCATAGGGAAGGAGGAGCAAACATACATGAAAGACTGGACATAGCAGTGGATAATACTGACTGGAGTTCCATGTTTGCTAAAGCTAAGCTATCTCATCTTGTTGCATATGGTTCTGATCACTGCCCCATAGCTTTAAACTTAGACACAACCAACACTAAGTTTTCTTATACCTATAAGTTTTATGACACTTGGCAAGAAGAAGATTCTTGTATTCAAACTATCAAAGAATCCTGGGTTCATGCTATTATAGATAACCCTGCTGAGTCTCTAGTTTTAAATCTTCAAACATTACAGATCAACTTAGATTATTGGAAGAAAAACATATTTGGTCTTCCTTCCAAACAAATTAAAACAACTTTATCTCAAACTGAATCTCTAAATAGATCCAACGGTGTTTTTAGAAAGGAAGAAAAGATAAAATATAAACTTTTACAACTAGAAAACTTGTATACCTCTCAAGAATCTATAGCAAAAAAGCAATCCAGGGATAATCTAGTAAATTTAGGAGAAAAAACACTAAATATTTTCATACCAAAACAATGAAGAGAAGGAAATGGAACAATATAGATTTCCTCAAAAGGAGTGGCAATGTCATTACTTTTAAAAAAGAAGAACTGCAGAAATCCTTAAAGGATTACTTATCTAATATATTCTCTGCTCTCTCTCCTCCTCCTGCTCCTAATCTTTTATTGTTTCAAAATATCAATCCTTACATATTTTCTGATGAAAATCTCTCTCTAAACTCCATCCATTATGCTGAGGAAATTTGGCTAGTAGTAAAAAAACTTAAACCCAATAAATCCCCAGGCCCTGATGGTTTCCCAGCTAGCTTTTTTAAAATTAATTGGGAAACTGTGGGGGAACAAGTTGTCCTGGCCATTCAACAATTCTTTGAAACTGGAATCCTTCATCCCGACTTTAATAAAATCTTTCTTTTCTTAATTCCTAAGAGTAAGCACCCTAAAGATCCAAGTGGTTTTAGACCAATTAGTCTCTGTAATACTATTTATAAAATTATAGCTAAATTTTTTTCAAATAGAATTAAACCCCTTCTTAATTCCTTTATCTCTCCTTTCCAAGCTGTCTTTCTTTCTAAAAGGCAAATTTCTGATAACATCATTATTACCCAAGAGATAATTCACTCATTCAAAAAAAAAAAAAAAAAAGTAAAACGTGCTGGATTGGGCATAAAGATCGATATGTCTAAGGCTTTTGATAGGGTGGACTGGGAATTCCTATTAACTTCTATGAAAGCTTTTGGTTTTGATAATAATTTCTATAACTTAATTCATCAGTGTGTTTCTACTTCTTCCATTGCAGTTTTACTCAATGGAAGTCCTGAAGAATACTTTAAGCCCACTAGAGGGATTAGACAAGGGGATCCTCTTTCCCCTTATCTCTTCATCATTTGTATGGAGATTTTTTCTAGGATATTGCTTACTAGTGAACAACAAAAGCTCATCAATGGGGTTAAAATTACCCCTAAAAACAATCCTATTTCTCACCTCTTTTTTTGCTGATGATTGCCTTCTATTCATCAGAGCTGACTTTAAAGAATGCCATAACATTCTCGATATCATAGAATCCTTTGGTAAAGCCACAGGTCAGCTTATAAATTTTGAGAAATCTGGGGTTTTCTTTAGTAAAAAGGTTCAACCAAAACACCAAAGAATGATTATCAAGATACTAAAAATTAAGAAAATTGATCCCAACGACTCATACTTAAGTACACCTCTATTTATTAATAAAGCCAAAATCAAACTTTTTGACAGTCTAGTGGAAAAAATGGAACATAAGATACAAGTTTGGATGGGCAAAATTCTTTCGCAAGTCAGCAAACTAATTCTTAAAAACTTTACATTGGCAAGTATGACTAGCTATCAAATGAGCTGCTTTATCCTTCCCAAGAAAATAGATGCTCTTCAAAGGGACTTTTGGTGGTGCAAGGAATCAGATTATAAGGGATACTACCCTAAATCTTATTCTGGTATGTGCAAACCAAAGAGTAAGGGGGGCCTAGGTTTCAGGGATGCCCATAAGTTTAATATTTCCATGATTACTAAACTGGCGTGAAGATTGCTAACTGAGCCAAATGCTTTATGGATAATTCAGTTAAAGCCTAGATATTTTAAAAACTCTTTCGTGTTTAAAGCTAAAACCCCATTAACTAGTTGATGGATTTGGAAATGTATTAGCAAAGGCATTCAACTAATAGAGCAAAACAACATCTGGGAAATAGGAGATGGTAACAGTACTAATATTTGGAACGATAGATGGATAACCAATTTGGAAAGAAATCTGGAGAGCTTTAAAACTCCTAATAATTCTTTTTTAACACTTGTAAGAGATTTCATTGATCCTCTTACACAGAAGTGGAATTTTACTTTAGTTTTTGAAATGCTCCCTACTCATATAAATCAGAAAATTACTCATATTAGAATTGCTAGTAATAAACCTGATACTCTGAGATGGCTTCTTACACCCTCTGGAATTTATTCAGTGAAATCTATGTATAATAAAATCATTGCAAGAACAGTAACCCTCTACAACTTAGGACAATCTGATTCTTTCTGGAATAATATATGGAAACTAAATGTATCTCAACAAATAAATTTTTTTGCATGGAAGTGTCTTCATGGGGCTCTGTCAATAAACTCCCAATTATCTTGCTTTATGGAGGATGTTCATCCTAATTGTTCCTTTGGTTGTAACTGCCCTGAAACCATAGAACATCTACTGATTACTTGTCCTTATGACAAATCTGTATGGGCCTTAGAGCCAAACTCTATTGATATTAACTCAGATCATAGATTCTCATTCCTTGAAATTTTTAAAGTAGGGATAGGGAGAGGGGAGTCTGAAATACCAATTGAAATAATTCTGACAAAAGCTTGGTTTATTTGGAAAGAGAGATGCAACAGGGTGTTTGAACAAAAACAACAATCTAATACTCAATTAGGACTAGAAATACAAAGGTTTCTAGATTTCTGGTATAAGGGTAATTTGACCTTAAAACGATCCTCTAAGAGTAATGTAAGGATACATAACTGGTCTTTGCCTAATAACTCTCAGTTCAAACTTAATATTGATGCTGCATGGATTTCTATAGAGTTGCCTGCAGGTTTTTCTTTAATACTCAAGAATGATGCAGGAGATTTCGAGCTTGGCAAAGCAGGAGCGTTCACAGCCTCTTCCTCTGAAGAAACGGAAGTCATAGGACTATTGCAAGGACCAAACTGGGCACTTGACAAAGGCTTATCAAACTTTACATTGGAAGGAGATTGTCAGAATCTGTTTGACTACTTAAATGGGAAAGCTTCTCAAATAAGTTGGCAAAACAGATCTATTATGGATGAAGTCAAAGAGAAATTCTCTAGATGTCAAAAAATTTTGGATTTTTTTCTAATTCCAAGAACTGCAAACAATGTGGCAGATGTTTTAGCCAAAGAAGCTAAATCTTTCAAATATTTCCTAAATTTGAGCTCTATTCCTACTGCTTGTATTAACTCAGCTTTATCAGTAGATAAATCTAATGCTTAGAGTTCTTCTAATAACTTCACATTAGATAGCTCTACTCAATCTTTTGTAAGGGTTTCTAACTCCCAAAATTAGTCTGCTGGACTACATTTTAACTTACCAAAAAAAAAATATGTAAACATTATTGTATGTGGAAGTTTAGCTTCTTAAACTGGATTGCTTTATCTTTTTCTTTTAAGCACCGAATTGCTTTATCGGTCGGTACACCCTAAAATGATTGAACCTACAGTCATACAAAGTTAGTCTCATTAACTAATCGAATCCATACAGCCGTCCGAAAATTTCCTTGCGACCATTTTGAACAATTCAATCAGAGTCCCCATAATAATGTTACACAGTCTCTTTGTTGATTGATTCGCTTGTTTCTAGATGAATTAAGTGATATAAACCAAAGAAATATAGGAAAAAAAAGATGACTCTGACCTAGAATTATTACATTTTAATAGTTTGTTTAACGAAAAAATGTGTTGGAGAAGAAAATATATGTTAATGCAGGAGAAGATTTTTTATTTTTTATTTTTGGATAAAGTCGGACCCAAGTCCCTACCCAAATCCAGCCAGTTGGACTTGCCCCACTGCTAGATCCAACCCTGCCAAACCCTTTTATACAACTAATTTAAATACAAACCTTTTATTTTTTATTTTTGGATAAAGCCGGACCCAAGCCCCTCCCCAAATCCAGCCAGTTGGACTAACCCCACTGCTAGACCCAATTCTGCCAAACCCTTCTATACAACTAATTTAAATACAAACCTCTGCTACGGTGGAGATTGAACCCCTGACTTCCTCCTTACTGGAGTTGATGGGATACCACTGAGCTATACTCTTGGACCCAGGAGAAGACAATTGAGTGATGATAAATATAGTCGAATTTTTAATTTGACTTTTATAGGTGGTAATTAAGAAAAAGCAGAATTGAAAGTAACTTGTTAAAAATTCTGATGATGGTGGCAAATAAGAAAAATGTTGGTGGTAAATAGCTAAGGCTTCACAAAGAAAAACCTCGCCAACTCCGATCTTTTTATCAAATTCGACATTTGTGTTAGGTTTTATTTTACAAAAAAAATGGCCACAAAAGGGACTTTCTTTTTGGGGGCACTCTGATCGGTCGGCCAATTAATTAAATTCAAAATCTTACAATCCGTAGGGAAAATATATTTGGAGTCCCAAATTAAAAAATTTCAAAACAGAAAAAACATTATAGCAGCTTAATGTTATTGGCCAATATCATAATAAACAAATTCGTATCAACAATAAAATGTTATCACCGGAAATTCATTATGATATCCACCTAGAATAACTAAACAATTTTCAAGAGATATTATTGTCAAATTGAGAGTAAGAAACACAAAATACTTTCATATTAGAGGTTTGAAAAGAAGGAAAAGAAATAAGATTGATTGCTTATTAGATCAGAATGGAGATATTATAACAAAGAGAAGTCGAATAGCTGATGAATTAAGAAAGCATTTGGAAACTCTTTTCACCGCCTCCCCAACTTTTTTTTTTTTTTTTATCAAGAACTCATGGGGTTTGTAAATTAATTACTCATCAAGAAAATGCAAATTTCCTTGCAATTCGTATGGGATGTATTTAAAACAATGAATCCAAATAATCATCGGGACCAGATGGGTTATGTTGAGTTTTTCAGGAACTAGTAGGAGCTCAAAGTGTTTCTGTAATTCAAGATGTTATCAAAACCAAAAATGGGTCATTTGTCCAAATATTTTTAAAACATGGTTCAAATGGACGAGTAAAAATTATTATGGGTGAAATGGACACAAAAAAAAAATAGTAAGGATGAAACTGGATTCATCCTGACTTAAAATTAAAAAATAGAAAGGATGAAACTGGATGCATCCTGATGTAAATTAAAAATAAGAAAAAGTATTTGAAAATGGGTAGGATGAAACTGTTTACATCCTGACTATTTTTATATTTTTGTCCATTTAAACAGTATCAAAATTTAAATGTCATTTTCATGCAGGAATTTTTGATTTTGGTCTTTTTGACCAATTTTGTGTTATCAAAACTAAAGCTCTCAATCCCAAACTAAATGAAACTTTTATTTTCTTAAATTCTAAAAGTTAAGCATCCTAAAACTCCCGATGACGCATCCTAAAACTCCCGGTGACTTGATGACAATAGGTTTAAGCAATACTCCACATAAGATTTCCCAAAAAATTCTGGCTTACCTAATAAAGATGGATCTTAAGATTTTTCCATAGTAAACAAAATAGAAGTTTTCGATTGGTTAACTTTTAATTTCCATTACTACAGACGGTGGAAGGAGGAAGATGTTCTGTTAATTAGCACTTAGGAGGAGAAAGAGAAAAAGTACAGTCAGAAAGTTTTTCAAATCGGGTTATGGGTCACTCTAGAAATCCGGGTGTTTACCAACTCATCATAGCCAATTCAAAATGATAAGCATCAACGGTTGCTGCACTTTGAGACAAAGTCTGTGAGCCGATCCCGCCTCAAACATATATTAGAAGGAAACTGCAACCACCCAACAGGAACATACTATACTGCTTTTCCTGAACAATCACACAATATTTTGCAATGTGTTTGGATCTCAATATACTGACAAGTCTAGAATACAGTTAGTTTGACCGGCAAATTCAAGTAGAATGGTAAAAATCTTAGAGCTAAAATCTTGAGTATATCCACTGTATGGACAGCTAAAATAAATGTAGTGCCATGCCATCACCAAGTGGCACATTAAAAATTGAGGAGAGATTACTCCTATGAGAATCCTTTCCGGGTTAACTTTTTCCTTTTTTGAGTGCGCTTCAGACATACATTCTCAAAAGCTTACATATATCTAAAATACGCACAAGAGACATTTTCAAAACTGAAAACGTGATTCTTAGCCACGCTTTTGCCTGAGAACTTTCCCTTCCTATCGTACTGTGGTCGGAGCTACTGGTTTTGCGACATAGGCGGGGTGTGTAATAGAAGAACCCATTTATGCTACTATTCGAGCTCAACTGTTTTCCTTCTCATAAAATATAATTGTTTCGGCATATCTTAGTTGTTTTAGAAGGGACCTCCACCGCCGACAGACCTGCGTGCTTCTGCACGAAACCCCTTGCAAGCTGCAACTTTACAACTAGGGCGGAACATGATTTCGGTTTTTCGTTAGAACCGGACCGAACCAGATTAATTAGGAAAAAATCAAACCGAACCATTTAGTAAATGGATTGGTTATGGTGTAGAAAGTGGAAAACCGATAGTGTTGGTTTTGGTTTGGTTTGACCTCTAAAACCGAACCAAAAATTATTGGAAAACCGATTAATTTTTTAACTTAGTTTCTACAATTGATTTACAAGTATTAGATTCTACTCATTGATTTAGAGGATAGATAGAAACCCTAAATCTAATATTTCATTATGATACTCTCCCTCTTTCTCTAAAGCAATACTATGTGCAGCTAAGATTTTTTTTTCTGTAAATTGGTGTATTTTTCTTTTTTGATTTGACATAATTATTGGTTAACCAAAAACCACTGGGACAAACCGAAACCGGCTGAAACCATTTGGAAACCGAACCAATGGTTAATGGATTGGTTTGGTTTAGATTTTTAGAAACCGATAGTATTGGTTTCGGTTTTGGTTTGGGTAGAAACCGAACCAAACCGACCATAAACAGCCCTAGTTACAACCGAAAAACGGATCCAGAGAGGACCCACCTAAGCCAACCCAACCAGAAAATTAAACCCATCACTTCAACTGCCTAAATACAGATTGGATACGATTAAAGTTAATTTTTTTTAACCATGTGTGTTTTCTGTTACCAAAATATGTGCATTGAAACCTCAAATCAAATCACACCTTTTTTTTGTTGTTGTTGTTGGAATAATCTGAGAATCACACCTGACACGCCTTATAGCAATTCACAACAAACAATGCATCTCCTAAGCTAAGATGGTAAGCGACGATTTCTTTTCATAACATTGCTATAAAAGTTGTCTCTCCTCGAATTTCCTTTGACATGGCTAGTGTTATCGAAGTTGGAACTTCATTTGTGGGATTTTGGAGGAAACTGATCTTCTTCTATAAATTGAGCTACCAAATGATCAGAATCTCTATTAATACTCAGTAAAAACCGAACTGGAATCGTTGTGTTGGGTACAAATTCAATGATATCCATTACCTTTACACGGATCACTTGTACACGACTTGTTACAATGTTCATGCGACCAAAGATTTTTGTTGATAAAATCACACAAAAGACAAACTAACATGTGATGTCTGGAATAGTGAATCGAATGATTCTGGTTGTAAATGCTAAATTTGAACTTTGTAAACTAGTATCTTAGAAAATATGAAAAATAAGTGGTAATGTCTACCAATGGCCATGAAATTAACATTTAGCTTGAATATATTTTCGTCAAGGAAATTTTGCCTAACACCACATAAACACACAACCTATATCCACCAAAATTCTGCTAAGTCGTCAACTTCCATTTTCAAATAAAGAAGACCTGGATGATGATGGTGATGAAAAATCTTGTTGTAGTGGCGTCGGCAATTAAAGAGGATCATCATAATGGCTAAATCTAATCTGGTCGTATAGTGGTAGTGGTAATGATATCTTTAAAACTCTCTGGTGAACTTCCGGTAAGATCCAGGTTAGTTCATCATGGTATTAAAAGCCTTATGCTGTTTATAGCAGCGTCGACGGTTGAATGGATTGTTCATTATTCTAATTCAATCTGATAGTTGTGGTGATACTTAGTTATTCTGGTCAGACTCCGGTAAAAAATCGGGTTGTCTTTGGACAAGTATGTAACTCTTTTATTGTTAGAGACCCCTTTGTGACAGTTCCGGTGAGACATGAGTTGTCGCAGGTAGTGTAGTATAAAAATAAAATTTGTTATAAATGGCTTCCGGAGCAGCTACCTAATACAATTCCATTTTCTTGCTTTTAAATTCAGCAAGTTCCACCTAAAATACAATTTTTTATGTGGTTTGCAGCTCAAAATTCTATCTTAACAACATAAAATTAGCTAAAAAGAAGATGTCAGATTCAAAACAATATGTGCCCACTCTGCAACCTTCAACCACGAATTATAAAGGGCCACTTATAAAATGGTCCTACTTTTTCTAATTTGGTTACAAATCGATCATACTTTTGTAAATCGTCAACAAAAAAGTCACACTTTGGGCGACATAACAGTTTTTGAAAAAACGGTGTTAAACTTGTGACTGACGTGGTTTGCAAATGTGGCAGATCTGTGACGTGGAACCAGGTGACGTGGAACTAGGTGACGTGGAACTAGGTGACGTGGAACTAGGTGACGTGGAACTAGGTGACGTGGAACTAGGTGACGTGGAACCAGGTGAGTGGCAGCACGTTGGTTGCCAGAAAATCAGACCTTTCCCAACAGTCGGATTTTCACTTTTCTTTTTATACCTGCAAAAATTCATATTTACCATCAATTTCCAACAACCATAATACCTGGCACACATTCATATTTATCTTCAAATTCCAACAACCACAACAGAACATGTTCAAACAAAAAATGGGTGGAGGAAAAAGTGAATGGTGCAACAATTCAAGTGAGGCAAGCAGCAGCAGTGTACTTGGTGGATCAACATCATTTGTTGTTTATGTGAGATTGGAATGCATGATCCTATTTCTTGTCCTTGGATATATTCAAGGTGTAAGAATGTACCTTGCAATGGAGTGAGAAAGTTGTTGAAATCTGAAACTGAAGATCATCCTGCTGAGAAGTTCTTGGTCATAGAAGGCCCTAGACCATTGCTTTGGGTTTTCCCTCATCATATATGCTGCTGTTGCTGGAGACAACTTCACAAGATCATCCATGTGGGCCTGGTGATTAACATAAGATAACATTATTACCTAACCAAAACAATTCTCAAATAAAATAAAAATAAAGAGTAGTGCAGCATAATACAAACCTTCCAATGTCTTTCATTGTAACATAGTGCAGCATTGCAAACCAGGTTATGTAGCTTTGTACCTTTATAGTATTTTTTGAAATTTGCATACACATGTCTGCAGGTGAACGCACAACAAGATTAACCACAACTTACAACCAGTAAGAACATATAACTAACCAACTAAATTATTCATATTCAAAATTACAAACTAAAATTTACTGTTGGTTATGATTTGGAAATAACTCAGTAATGGTTTCCAACAACCCTTTTTGTCTATCTGAGATAAAATTCAGCTTTCCTCTAGAGTGGTTGACAATATATGGCTTCAAAAATTTCATGAACAGGTGCCAGTTCTCACCAATTTCATTTCTAGTAACCATTATAGCCAATGGGACAATCATATTCTCTGCATCCAAAGCAGTTGCAGCCATCAGACAACCACCATGTTTTCCAGTCAAATGACAAGCATCAAATCCTATCACATTTCTACACCCATCATGAAAACCTTTGAGTGGTGCTGCAAAGGAAATTGTCATTGACTCAAAGAATCCATCAACACTGCAAAAACAGAAGTATTGTTATTAATAACCATGCTTCAGATTTAAAACAACTGAAAATAAGTAAAACAAGAACAAGAACAACTTAACATCTTTGAACTATGTAAAAATATAAGGTAACTCACCTTCCAAATGTGTAGTTTTTCAAAGAACCAGGATTTGTTTTCTCCACCATATCACAAAAAGCTGGCACAAGTCTGTAAGACTCATCATAATTGTCATTTACTTTTTCTAGTGTCTTAGTTGTAGCTCTCCAGGCCACATGATAGGGAACACTAGTATTATGAAGAGTGTGGAACTGATCTTGTAAGTTGTAAGGGCTTGGCATTGAGTCTCCCCTCTTCAGCTTATCATACAAGAACTGTGCAACAAATTCTGCATTTGTTGTCCTGTTTCTGGTTACACCTTCAGTCACACATGTATGCTCCAAGTTCACCTTTCTCACTATAAAAGTAAGTTCATGACATATGACACTTGCATAAATAAAAAACTTACAACTCTGAGACTTGTTATACTAGCAATTAACTTTGATTCTTTCTTTGTCATTGGGCTTCAACTTGTACTGAAACTTTTTCTTCACTGCATATTCCCTTAAGTGGTTCTTAAAGTCTTTACTATCCATAAACTCATGTTGGTAACATTCATGTACAGATGAATGTACCCATCATCTTCAACCACTCCTTTGTCCAACATCTCAAAGAATTCTTCATTACTACCAATACAGAAAGGGTCTGTCTCACTGAACCAGGTAAGATTAACCTGCTTAATGGGGGGTAACTGATATGCAGCATGAACAACATCACTAAAACCATTCAATCCACCACAATTCACACTTACATTATCAAAATACCTAATCTTATTTGTATCATTTTCTTCAACCCTGAAGCTTCTAACTGGGTTCTTTACATACTTCCTGCAATACACATAATCAAATTCAATATACCAGTGTGACTATTAACAGATAACATACCTAATTTTTCTCAATTAGGGTTCACTAAATTGACAGACAAAATACCAAATTACTGAGTTGACATAACATACACAACAATCCTCAATTAGGGTTTACTGAAATCTTTTTGTAAAATACAAAATTACTGAATTTGTAAAAACCGGTTTGAAAAATTAGGGTTTATAAAAGTTGAAAAGATCAACTAAGTAGGGTTATTGAAATCCTCAGTGAAATTGACAGTTTATGGTTATGAATATCAACCTCATTATGTTCGCGTACATAGTGACGAACTCTTGTAAGAAAACCACCTCCGTTTGACCACCAGTTACCTTCTAATCTTCACGAATAAGTACTGAAGATGTAAAAAAAACCATTAACACTACCATCCTAATCTAGTGATGATCTGTTTGCGACATAAACCACTCCAAATATCAAGTTTTAGAGTGTATCCCCATTTCTGCAGAGAGTTTAGAGAGAGAGAGATGGATGAGACGAAATGAAATGGTTTTGCCACTTTGCGTGAACCCTAAACTATTATAGATGGAGTGTTCCAACTTCTGATCATATCCGTCAGTTTCATCTCGAGATGCATCAAACGTAAGATGTATGGTGGTAGATCTAAATTCATTATCTTACGGATATACTCTATCTTGGCCGTATATTTTGTCATTGAGATGACTCCGTTTGAGATATACGGTCCTAGATTTAACCAGGTATGGTTAAGGGAAAACTCGTCAAGTTCCAGAAAAATTAAATCTGCACCAGTGGGACCCAGTGACATAACCTTGATTTTGACGGAACTAGGACCATTTTGTTAATAGTTTGTAGCAGTAGGATGCTTTTGCAAACCGGGTCTTAATACTGTGACTGTTATTTAATTTTCCCAATTATAAATCATCTGTTGATACATTGTGCATTCTCCCATTTAATATGAAATTACTTAACCAGGGGTTTTAGTATCGGATGGGCACAAATTAGAAATCTAACATTGCAATTACATGCATGGAAATTTAGAAGAGGCAGAAACAAAGGCGCAAAAAAAAGGCCTTTGATGATACTTGCAGTGCGTCGGGTTAAATGGAACGAGAGGGATATAAGACTAGAAGAGTGATGACTCGAAAAAGATATCAAAGTGAAGCAAAGGTGATCACTGAGATCAAAAACCTAATTTATGTTTGGGCCTTTGGTGGTCGGGGGAACGAAAATGTTCTCAGAACTACTTTTTTTTCCGGAGCTAGTTATTACTCATTGATAGGTTGTTAATGTTATAGCCTTGTAGGTAGCAAATAGAAAGGAATGATTTTTTTGAGGACCATGGTTTTTTTGGGGGACCATGGTTTTATTTTGGGTAAAGGCATTAGAAGTAATTCTAGGTCACCCCATATCTAGTTATTTATTTAATACCTAATTTATCCTCTTAATTAATTTTAGGTTATGATTAGTGAATGATTTAGTTAAAAACAATTAGTGAGATTAAATTAAAAGATGGGTTTATTATTAGTTGAGTAGAGTTAGAGAAGATGAAGGAGAAAAACATGAAAAATAGATTTTTTTTTCTTTCCAATTCACTAAGTTTGAGTATTCAAATGATGAAAACTCATCCGATTCTTCATCTCCATCTTCTCCTAGAATATTTGTTAAACTTCAAAATGATCCGGATTTGAACTGGATTTTGAACAGTTCGGTTACTTTATATGAAGAACAAGTAACCGAACTCATCTGAAGCTGTAGTTCGGTTACTTTATATGAAGAACAAGTAACCGAACTCATCTGAAGCTGTAATTCGGTTGCCCCGTGAGATGAACAAGTAACCGAACTCATCTGAAAGTGTAGTTCGGTTACTTGTTCCAAACACGCAGGTTACCGAACTCTCTAATAATAGAATTTCTAGGAGTTACAGCGTTACGTTCGGTTGGTTCTCAACTAACCGAACTTTGGTGTACAAAGTTCAGTTGGTTCGCAAACTGCATGCACTTTTGATCTAACCGAACTTTACGTAATATAAGAGTATATAAGTTGACAAAGTTCGGTTCTTTCGCAAACTTGAACCTAACAGCTAACCAACTGAACTTTGAGTTCGGTTTCTGCGATAAAATTGTGAACTTACCGAACTTAGCAAACAAAAAAAATGTGAAGTTCCAGCGTCTATTGGCTAAGTTCGGTTACTTTGTAGTTTTAAAAAATTTTGCGAAAAAATCGAACTTTATTGGCTAAGTTCGGTTATTTTGGAACTCAACATAGTGGACACAACAACACAGTTCGGTTAGACTGGATTTGTTTTTTTTCGGTTCTAAGGGTGGAGTTCGGTTACTTTGTAGTTTTAAAAATTTTTGCGAAACAACCGAACAGAGAGTTCGGTGACTTAGTTTTAAATCCAATAGAACCGAGTTGTTCTTCGTGTTCTTCATTTTCAAGAAGTTCGGTTAGTAAACTAGGTTTTTTTGGAAAATCGGCCTAACCGAACATGGCTCTGTAACTCCTATTAAAACCCTATTTTGATGATTTCTATTCGATTGAAGCAATCAAAATCAAATTAAAGTGAAGGGTTTGTTGGAAAATACCTCCGGAGTGGTCCCATGGCAGAATCAGGTTGCGGCTGGCGTCTTTTATACTCGATAAAATTATCATGTTACCGAACTTAATTGTGATTGCATTGATGTTGTTACATTTCTTAAATAGGCGGTGGTGGTGGTGGTGGGAGGAGGTGGTGGTGGTAATCGGTGGTTGGTGGTGGTGATAATCGGAGGTGGTGGTGGTGGTAATCGGCGGTGGTGGTGGTAATCGGTGGTTGGTGGCGGTGATAATCGGCGGTGTTGTTGGTGGTAATCGGTGATGGTGGGTGGTGGTGGTGGGAGGAGGTGGTAGTTATATATATATATACTAGGTATCACCCCGGCCTACGGCCGGGGCTCAACCTTTTTCGTTTCCGTTTTGTTGTTTGATCGGCTGGTCCGTATTCTACCAAAATCTTTTTTAGTCATTCACAAAACTAATTAGATTATAACGGTCAAACATCGAGCTTATAAGTTAGTTCGGACTTGCGTCCCTAATATTTGTGGTTGTGTCAAATTAGCTGGGGCTTACAGCCCCGGCCGTGGTCCCTTGAGGATACCATAGTATTTTGTTGATCGGGTCAAATTAGCCGGGGCCTTGGTCCCTTGAGAATACTATAGTATTTTGTTGGTTAGGTCAAATTAGCCGGGGCTTACAGCCCCGACCGTGGCCCTTAAACATTCCTTAATGTTTTGTTGGTCGGGGTTGTGACACTTAAATCTCGCACATAAATCTTTACCATGTTTTTTATTTTATTTTATTTTATTTGTATTTTAAAAATAGCTTTTAGATTAGTTGAGGCTAACTTAAATTTTCTTGAGAAAGCTATGGTACAAATCATTATGCTTATTGGATGATTGAACGTTCGATGGACCAGAATATATCTGGTGTATACGAATTATCTTCATGGAGGGTCATCCACCAAACATAAGCCAAACAGACCCTTAGCCATATGTTTTCCGTGAAGATGTATTAGTAAGGAGATATTTGGTTGCATTAAACATAAAACCTCTTACCCAATTCACTCCTCTTCCTCTATTAAGTTTTCTTTCTTCTCCTTTCCTCTTTAGACCAATTTTTTTTTTTAAATCATCAGCTTTGTTTTCTTTTGTTTCACTGTATCCATCCTTTAAATCATCCATAATAATAACTTAGTATTAATAACTCAGTATTATTATGATATAGAGAGACGAAGTTAAGAATTAGAAGTCGTTAATGGAGGGGAAGAACTATAGATAGAAGACCATATGTTGGTGAAACCGTTAAAGAATGACGCTCTTCTGTTCTATAAATACATCTACTTAGTGTTAGCCTATATTAACGGAAACTTAGTCAAATTAGGAAATCCGACGCTGCAGTCAAATTAAGAAATCCAAGGATCCGACGTCGTTAAATAATCTTTAGAATCATATTTTTATTAGGAAGCCAAGGGATCGGACGGACGTCTATATAGGACATATAACCGATCAATCTTCATCGTGGGATGACGAAATCGATGGTCGGATTTGTAAGGCTACACACACCACTTCTTTTTATAATATATATATATATATATATATGTGGTTATTAGGTTGATTTTAAATTAAATCAGATTAAGGGTAGGTTAGTCATTTCAACGTTTTAGGACACTCCTTATCACTATAGGGAAGGTGGCCTAATAAAATCATGGTCCCCTCAAAAAAGCCATGGTCCCTAGAAAATCATTCATAGAAAGAGCCAAAAGCATGTAACTTTGCAAATGCTAAACTGGGGGCCTGGTATTCAATTGGGCTTATTACATTTTCTTTTGAATACGATCAACCATTTTAAGTCCCAAAGAAAAATGATGAATCAGAGTTCTGGTCACCAGCACTTGCCATATGTAAAAAACAAAAAGAAAATCACCAAAAACAAATCTCGCAAATGAAAAATTCACATTTAATTTAGGCATGTATTGTGTGCGGTCCTTTCCCTAGATAAAATAACTTTTCGTTCCACAAATTCAGAAACTCATACAAATTAAGCGTCCCATGTCATTACCAAACACCAAAAACTCATGCAAAAATTCACATTCACATTACATTCACATTAGTGTTTACCAATATTCACCATTAAACAAAAGCCTAGTCAATTTTCCATTTTCATTGAAACTTATTTTTGTATATAAATGCCTTACTCCAACATAAGTGCTTGATATTTCAGATTTTAAAAATCAGCTGTTGAAAATATTAGTAGCAAATGTTAGGAGCCGATGTGCTTTTGCCCTGAGATGCAGGAGAAAATTGAATTAATTATCCAAAAATTATCTTATGGGAATCCTATATTTGTTTGTGTGAAGTGATTTTATTCCATGGGCAGAGTTGGCTCTAGTATGTTTCAACTTAGGATAAGTAATTGAACTGAATCTAACGGGAGCACATAATTATAATAAACATTTACAATTAAACAACAAGACTGGTCAAATAGGCGAACACTCCTTACCCAAATGTCGATATTATACTGCTTTATGAAAAATTATATTTTGTATTTGCACAAGATACAAATATTTATGTTGATTGATCATGATAAAGTAAAACTTAGATTAGAAGGAAACTGCAGCTACCCAACAGCTACATACGGCTTTTCTCGAATGATCACAATATTTTGCGATATGTTTGGATCTCAATATACTGACAAGTCTTAAATACAATTAGTTTGACCGACATATTCAAGTAGAATGGTAAAATACTTAGAGCTAAAATCTTGAATATCAACCTTATGGACAGCTAAAATAAATGTACTGCCATCACCAAGTGCACATCAAAAATTGAGGAGAGATAACTAATGGGGACATTACGACTGATTCTTGGCTAATGGTTTAGTGTCACATATCCATTTAATCGCCTAAAATTTTCATGGGACATGACCGACAATGATTGTGGTTCAGTGAATCAATTTCACCCAAAATCATTCAGCCTTGCATACTTGCATCAAAGTATGCATCTGCCTTCACTCAAAAGGCATTGCACAACATAAATCTTTTCTTTCTTTCTCTCTAACTCTTCATGCCCCCAAAAGCACAAGAGGTTCTTCCATGTACTTAACCAATTCTCACACAAGTCAGCAACATAATGAACACAAAGGATACTGCAACAAACTCATTTTATTGCACTAAAGGAAGATTACAAAACTCGTCCATCACAAACACATGTCATTCACCCTCTTGGTGAATGCCTAGCTCTCTCAAACATGAGACTAACTCTCTCCTATGTAGCCTACTTATTTTCCCACTCCTTAGGACTATTTATACAACAAACTCACTAGACAAAACCATGCACAACACTTGCACAAGCATGGAACAGCCATGTGTCCCATCAGGTAGTTTCCATAACCGCCAGCTTGCTTTTCAACTGCCACCTTTTGTGTTGTCAAGACAAATGATGCCACATCTGTTCTTGGTGGCTATGAATACTTCCACATGGTTATAAACTCACTTTATAATCGTTCTCCTCTGTCTCGTGTCATTGGCATGCTTGTGAAGCTCGTAACCAACTTGTAACCGTCAATTGAGCCGTATTGCACCACTGTTGTGCTTTACTGAGTTCTGCCTCACTCCAATGCTCAACCCTCTTGGCCCTGCATGCTTATCACTCTAAGCTAATGCGCGGTCAATCCTTATGCTTCAATCATCAAGGCCAGCTCCTTAATCTCACTCTATGTACTTATGCGTCATATGTACTTCACTTCGCCAATTAGCTTGACAATAGCAATGCCACTCTTGCATTACTAGCTTGTTTGCATTATTCAGGTTTTTGCCAGCCTTGAACTAATGCCATTGACCAACTCATGGACTATTCTTGACTCTTGCATCATCCTTGAGTTTGGGCCAACTCAATTCCACGGATATTCATAAATGCCAACATCGCATGTTGCATCTGTTAACTTTGGCCTTGTCTTGCCTTTTCTTCAATGAAGCTTCATTGTGTCGGACAATAAGCTTCATTACTTAGACAAATGTCTTTACAGTATAGCGCCACCTTGGCGCTTCACTGGCCCTGCAGGGTGCCACAATCTTAGTGCTTGAGAGTCTACACTGGACACCGCTATTATGTCTTGTGTCGCCCTATTATGGCTTTGCATTGCGCCATTACGGTGGAGTACTGACTTGGCCTGCAACACTGTAATGCGCAATTATTGTGCGACACTTTCCAACATATCACCCTAATATGCATAACTTAGCTTACTGCCTTCAATTCCGACTGACATTGCACTCTTGCAATTCAATATGCCTTACTGTAGACTAAGTGTTCTTCAATAATATACGCCTACGCCAAATCATGCCATGCCTTAAGGTATGCATTCTATGATTCCATACCACTCTGGTATGCGCCACAATCCATCGCCTTTGCTGTCTTCAGAAATGCAACAAAACTTACATTGCAAATTACGCCTCCTAGCTTTTTACCATTTGTATGCCAAAGAACCAGCACCTTTTTTTTTTTTTGCTTTCATTGTCTCTACACCTTGATTGAAATGCATGACTTTGGTATAGTCATGACTTAGGATACCCGGGGTTTACTATTGCCTCACTGGACAGGGTTCCTATTCACGCGCCTTTGAAAGTAGCACTTTAAGCACCACTTGCTCTTTCAAACTGTTGCGCTTTAACGCGGCGAAAAACAACATCATGTTCTTCCTAACAATGAGTTACTCTTAACTTATATACTTGATGGACTTACATATTCATTCTTGTTGCGTTACTCCATGCTATCGCTGCCATATGCCATCGCACTTCCACATAACTTTCAACGGCAAACTCGGCTATGCCACCAACTCCTCTACTTGCTTCTTTCACTTTCAACGTATTCTATTGCATATTTTGGCTTAATATGATGTGTATCATCTTCCACGCGAACTAGATTTACTTTGAACGAAAGAGGCAAGATATTTCACTTCAAATGCCCTCATTCACTACTACCTTACATATAGAGACTTTATTTCAACATCAAGGTCTACTCGACCCAAACTGAAAGTATACTCAAACTTCAACAAATACTTGCACCAACTGATTGCAACTTGTAAGACCTAACAAGCCTTGCAATAATGACTTCATCTTCGCTTCTAAGCAACAAAGGAAGCGAGACCGCACATACTATCCCCAATGTAGCACTTCACTTTTCCACATGCAGTCTTCCAACTATCACGTTCGTATGCCACTCCCATAACGAAGCACACTATAATTGACAATTAGTTGAATACTCATTCAAAGTGATGCCATCATGTTGCTTTATCTTTCATGAAGATTTCTTCAATAATGGCCACATGCCATCTTTATGCATCACCACTACATTGTCCTTATCTTTCCCACATCCACAATTTGGCCTAACTTGCATCTCTATCCGCATCATGCATTCTGGCCATGCCCGAAATCGCATTTGGCGTATCCTAATGTTGTATACATGCTATGCCAATTAGCACCCAAATCTTGACACAAACTTGTGCACCTTTGCACAACTGGAACATACTTAACTTGGTAATTTTGAGCATCACCATAGATCTCAGCAAAGTCATATCACTCAATAACTTCCGCAGATAAACACTTTGGACAATCTCAACAAGGACATAATCCTTGAAAATGAGGCGCCACTGCCTACGTTCCATGAAGCAAGAATGTCGCATTCTTCTTCAAATTTGGAACTCATTTTACTGCCCATGTACATCTGGTTACTCTTGTCTTTCCCCTTCTCCAAAAAATGCTTTGTAGCAATACTGATTTGTAATTGACAAGAAAATCCGCTTGTGGTTATGATCAAATGAAGGTCTTTGGACACCCTTGTACAAGCATACTGATCCCTCTCAAAACCAGGTGCAAGCACACCCCTTGTGCACATCTAGCGTCAACGAAGAACTCTTTGCAAACTCAAGACCGTGGTGTATCGGTTTTCCCCTAACTTGCGCTTCTGTCTCCAGCCTTTCCATAAGCTTTATGCTAGATAAGAATTGGCCATCCAATTCTTATTTTATGGCATCACATTGCCACAAACATTGCTGGTTCGCAACCAGGCTTTGCATTACCACCAAGGTACATGCATTCGAGAGAGATAACTATAATCTTCCATCAACTGGCTACGATAAAAACACCTTTCATCTATCGCATAGACATATTTTCCATCTACTTTGCCATTGCAAAGGCCATCATCATCTTTTCATTCAGTAATTTTCGCAAAATTCCCATTACTTCTTGTAATGTACTTGCTATTGATAACACTACGAAATTATGCATTCCTAATGCATCATCATTGTATACTTGTGAGAAACATGGACTTTAACACCTGACTTGCACCATAAAAGTAAGCATACTCCTTAGTTTTGTCATGCCATCACTTAAAAACCCGGTTTTCAATAACTCTTGCACGTTCGTCTAACACTTTGGGATAGAATTCAGGCACATTTGCCTTGAAATTTACTAGCATGTTGCTACTTCAAGCTTCAAAGTTTATTCCAATTGATCTTCCCACACAAGACCAACTTCTTCTAGTCTCCATACTATCGAAACCTAAACAATTCCTCACTGAATTTGACAAACAAATGACATTAACTTGAGTAAATGAAAGAAAAATCAACAATTGTGTCCCCTAACATAGCTCTGATACCTGGTGTCACATGCCCATTTAATCGCCTAAAATTTTCATGGGACATAACCGGCAATGAATGTGGTTCAGTGAATCAACTTCACTCAAAATCATTCAGCCTTGCATACTTGCATCAAAGTACGCATCTGCCTTCACTCATAAGGCATTGCACAACAGAAGTCTTTTCTTCTTTCTCTCTAACTCTTCATGCCCCCATAAGCATAAGAGGTTCTGCCATGTACTTTACCAATTCTCACACAAATCAGCAACACAATGAACACAAAGGATACTGCAACAAACTCATTTTATTGCACTAAAGGAATATTACAAAACTCGTCCATCACATGGACCAAAACAGGACATTCACCCTCTTGGTGAATGCCTAACTCTCTCAAACATGAGACTAATTCTCTCCTATATAGCCTACTGATTTTCCCACTCCTTAGGATTATTTATAAAGCAAGCTCACTATCCAAAACCGTGCACAACACTTGCACACACATGGAACAACCATGTTTCCCATCAGGTAGTTTTCATAACCGCCAGCTTGGTTTTCAACTGCCACCTTTTGTGTTGTCAAGCCAAATGATGCCACATCCGTTCTTGGTGGTTATGAATACTTCCACATGGTTATAAACTCACTTTATAACCGTTCTACTTTGTCTCGCATCATTGGCATGCTTGTGAAGCTCGTAACCAACTTGTAACCGTCACTTGAGCCGTATTGCACCACTGTTGTGCTTTACTGAATTCTGCCTCACTCCAATGCTCATCCCTCCTGGCCCTGCATTCTTATCACTCTAAGCTAATGCGCAGTCAATCCTTATGCTTCAATCATCGAGGCCAGCTCCTTAAGCTCACTCTAGTTACTCATGCGTCATATGTGCTTCACTTCGCCAATTAGCTTGACAATATCAATGCCACTCTTGCATTACTAGCTTGTTTGCATTATTCAAGCTATGGCCAGCCTTGAACTAATGTCGTAGACCAACTCCTAGACTATTCTTCACTCTTGCATCATCCTTGAGTTTGGGCCAACTTAATTTCACGGATATGCATAAATGTCAACATCGCATGTTGCATCTGTCAACTTTGGCCTCGTCTCGCCTCTCCTTCAATGAAGCTTCATTATGTCGGCTAATAAGCTTCATTACTTAGCCAAATGTATTTACAGTGTAGGGCCACCTTGGCGCTTTACTGGCCCTGCAGGGTGCCACTATCTTAGTGCTTGACAGTCTATACCGTATACCGCTATTATGACTTGCATTACGCTATTATGGCTTCACATTTCGCCATTACGCAGGAGTACTGACTTGGCCTGCAACACTGTAACGTGCAATCATTGTGCGACACTTCCATCCATGTCATACTAGGCCAATACTTTAGAGTAACGACTCAACATTTAATACTACATGGCGACACTGTACAAGTGTATATCTGTCTCCCCTGTAAGAGTCAACCTTAGGTTTTTGTTGATATTTAGTTATTAATAGCGTAAAAAAGTTTAGGTTTCTAACAGGATGAGGTAGTGTAGAGATATCTTAATTTCAACATTTGTAAAAAAAAAAAAACATGTTCCGTTCAAGGTACAATTATTCATTTGGGGTGGTCTGAAAAATACAAATTGCTATTTCTGCAACCATTAATATTGAAAATCAGCTGATCATAATCTACTTCATTGTACTACTGCCAACCAAGTGTCTGACTACTTAATCAATGCCAGTTAAATTAGAATGGTTTAATCAATGTAGATGGTGTTGGAGAAAAATGAGTATTTAATAAAAATGATTTTGGTCTTGGTGTGGTTTGATATAATGACCTAAGGGTCAATGCTTAAAAAAAAAAAAAAAAAACAACAACAACTAAGGGTCTAAGGATACTCACTCATTTTTGAGTGAATGAAATGGAACCTTTAGTCCCACATTGTGGAAAACTAAAGAGGTGCTCCACTATATAACCATATTCTTATGGATATACATGTTTGGACCCATGCATATGCGTGTATACCATGCACCAAGTTCCTCTTATACTCAAATTTACTTTTGGCGAGTTTTCTTTAGGAAATTAATTCCAAAAATATTTTGAAGTGTTTTATTTATGGATAAATTCCTTTTACATGTTTTACTTGTTTTAAAGAAAACAATAACCTAACTTGATTTGCAAGTATCTTCTCCTTTAAATACATCTTGAAATTCTGTTTTCAAACACACCGAAAATTCTTCTTTCACTCTGGGGTTTCACCATACGTTTTACTTCCATCCCTGTTGCTAAGTTCAAGTTTGGGTAGCCTGCGTTGTGCTAACACGAACTATATCGGGCAGCCTTATCCTGGCACATCTTCGCTGTGAGAGGTTTAGTATTACTCATCTCGAGTATACCCGCGAACTAATGTGTTAAGGACAACTTGTTGAACCTGTGATTCTGCCTTCGTCAACTTGTTTGTGATAGAGTTATTTATCGTCCAGTCTTTTACATCTAACGAGTTGTTTATTGTTGCAAGTTTCCAACAGATAGTCCAAAAATAATTAGTTAGGAGCCAAAAAAAAAATTGGTTGATGAAGTGGTGATGTAAAAGTGTACGAAAGGATTAGATTGTTTCAGTGAGTTTTCTGGAATATAAGATCCAAAAATTCTATTTGATTGTGGGTGCTAGTGCTAGATTCGGAAATTATAAATCTATGTTATATGAGAAAAAGATGTTATAATCATCAACGACCTTGAAATCTTAATCAATTAGGAAAGTTAGTACTCATTAAAACTTCCTTAATTCCTACCTCAAACCACCTTATGACAACACAATTATTCCCTACTCATGTTCACAATCAGATAGATCGAATTGTTAGGAATTTTTTCTGGGGCCATGATTCAACGGTAAAAAACTCCACCTAATAGGATGGACCAAGCTAAATAAACCAATAACAAAAAGAGATCTTGGCATAAGGAAAAGTAGTCACCACAATAAAGCCTTATTCATGAAAAGAATATGAAACACCATATAAGTAATCCCAAATTCCATTTTCATGCAACTCCTCTATGCATATAAACAGTTTTCCATTATAGCATTGATATTTTAGATTCAATTATTACAAGCAAATATATTTTGGCGCTGAGATGCCGGAGAAAATTGAATTGATTCATAACTTAACAGTATCCACTCATAAGTAGGAAAAACATAAGGATTGCTTCAATTTTTCTGGTGGAAGAAATAATTTACTAGAGAAAAAGGGAGAGCAAAAATGATGAGACAAATGTTTGCAAGACGAAAGAAAGTCACACAAAAAAAAGAAAAAAAAAGGGAGAGGGAAAACGAAGAATTGAGGCCAGAAAACCTTAAAACGACAACTTCTACATATACAAGCCCGGCAGATATTGGAAATCAATAATTTGTACTTTCCAGTAATTTTTTTGTAAATTTAAGGAAATATAAATAAAAGGTATAATCAAGATCCTTAAATTGTTGAGATTGTAACCCAAGTAAATAATAAAACTTAAATTTGTAATTAGTATATAATTGTTTGTCTTAATTTCAAACCGCAAAAAAATGATGTAAGGTACGAGTTTTGGTATGATCAATAAAATGGAGTACACGAATCTCCAATTTATAAAAAGGTTCCAAATTCCGACCAATGGTGCTGGAGATGAAATAGAGATGGCACATATCCTTAGAGTTACTGGAGAAGAAAAATCAATATAGATTTGTCATAAAGTTAGATCATGAAATGTATTTTTTTTCTTAGTTACAAGTTCAAAAGGATGTTTTTTAGGGGTACGGATCACTAAAATGCCGTTGTTCATGACTCTTTGGTTCTTGTTGATATTTGGCTGTTAACTGTGGCAACAAGTTTTAGCTGTTAATTGCTCTTAGGTTCTTGTTGATATTTCAACAAGTTTTAGATGTTGAAATCAAAACCGCAACAAGTTTTGATTTCTAACTGGATGAACTGGCGTAGAGATACCTCAATTTCAGTTTTTGCAACAAAAAAAAAATGTTCATACAAGGTACAATAATTCGCTTGGGGCTGGCATGAGCCAAAACTTAAGAATTTGGGAATCAAAATCTGGCAAGTTCCTTTATTTGTTATCTGCTGGATCCTTTGAAAAGAAAAAGAAAAGAACAGAAAGTAATGGCAAAACTTAGGAGTAGAGATTTAAACACCCTAATTAATGAGGTTAAGGCTTAGGTTCCTCTGGGGCTCTAATCCGGAATGGTTCCGTCATATTTTTAATTTAGAGAATAAGTAACTCAGTGGGATGTCATATTAAAGTTGAAATAGATCTAAGCCCTTTTCCCTCAAAAAAAAAAAAAAAAAAAAAAAAAAAAAAAAAAAAAAAAAAAAAAAAATAGATTGAATTGAAAACTATGATCAATCACAATTCTGGTCACCAACACTTCCCATATTTCTTGCCTTCACCTTAATGGTGATCCTCATTTATTTCAATAGCTTTTGGTTTTTGATTATGTGAATCTTCAAGTACGACATCGGATATCAGTGTTTACAATTCTTCGGTCAAGATTTTGGGCAGATTATTTCGCTTCTATTGGAGCATCACTTTCTCAAGAAGATAACCAATCAAATAGTCAATACATGTCAAGAAAACCTACTGCTCTCCGATTTAATCGGTTGCATCATTCTTATATTAGGTCTCGAGGTTTCTTCTTTTTTCCATGTCGTAATTTTTTAATCTTGTACAAATATGAGTATACTTATTTAGTTTTCGTTTGATTCTTAATATACTCGATATCCATGTAATTTGATTTGCCATTAATGAATAAATCGGAAAAAGTTTTATATCAGAAGAAAAAATGACACTTCCCATAGGTAAAAGAATAAATAAAGATAAGATATCTCCACAAATGAAAAATTCACATTTAATCGAGGTCTATATCGCATGTGCTCCTTCCTCTTGGTAAGGTTACCTCATTCTACGAATGTATAAAATTATGAAATTTAAACGCAGTGACCATGCACGAAAAAGTGATATGGCAGTTTTATCTGTTGAGGATCTCACATACACGTAAGTGTTTACCAATATTCACAATTAAACAACAAGCCAGGCCAAATTTTCCATTTTCATGACACTTGTTTTTGTATATAATGTCTTTTTCCAACATAAATTCTTGATGTTTCGGATTTTTAGAAACCAGTTGTTCAAATAATTAGGAGCAAATGTGCTTTTGCGCTGAGATGCAGGAGGAAATTGAATTAGTTATCAATAAATTTACCTATGGGAACTAGGTCCATGTTTGTTTCTGCAATCTGGTTTTATTTATATGCAAAAATTGGCTCTAGCATGTTGCACGTCAGGAATATATTAAGAGCACATATTTAGAAAAAACTTCCTCCTTAGCCAAATGTTGATACTATATTGGTTTGTGAAAAATTGTGTGTTCGATTTCCATTTTGTATTTGCACAAGATGTTATCATGTTGTTTGTTAAAAATAATAAGTAAATTTTGGAGGAAAACTGCTATTAAAAGAAAATAAAAATAATAAATATGACCATCGAACAGGCACATAATTCTTTGTCCTGACGAAAGATCTCAATACTTTGCAATGTTTTTGGATCTTAGTATATGTTGACAAGCTTTAGTAGCATGAATGGTTCTTCTACTACACACTACACAAGGCCGCAAAACCAGCAGCTTCTACCATAATGCGACAGGAAGGGAAAGTTATTTGGCTAAGCAAAACCAGACTTAGTCGTTGTTGGAATATTAAATCTTGAATCGATTCTCTAAGAAGCCTCATATTGACCAAGCCATTAGCTATGAATCAGACGAAATGTCCCATTTAATTTGTTATCTTTCCTCACTTTTAAATGTGCACTTGGAGATGACATAACATCCATCTTAGCTGCCCATACTGTTCATGCTCAAGATTTTAGCTCTAAGATTTTTACCATTACTTGGTTAAAAACTTGAAATAAGTGTACCTAAACTGTTCGAGCTAACTATTTTCCTTTTCGTAGAATACATTTCTTTCCACGGTATTTACCTCCGCCGCGGACAGGCCCGCCTGCCTGCTACGTACACAAAACTCCTTGCAACGTTCCAACAAAAGAAGGGAAAAAAGCAGATCAAGAGGGCCTCATTAGTGCCATCTCAGCCAGAAAATTAATCAATTCACTTCCCAACGTGCCTGAACACAGATCGGATAACAAATACTATGCCATTTCTTTAACCGTGTGTTTTTTCTATTACAAAAATATTTGCATTGAAATCTCACAATCAGACCTTTTTGTTTTTCGGAATAAAATCTAACAATCGCACACCTGAGTGAGTCCTTGTAGCAATTTAAAGAACGCATCCCCTGAGATTGTGAACGACCATTTCGTTTTCATGATATTTGGCTATAAAAGACTATTGTCTCTCCTCGAACTTCCTTAGATATACATGTGTAGTACTATCAAAGTCAGGACTAACTAAGTGGGATTTTGGAGGAAACTGAACTTCTTCTATATTATCGAAATGAGCTACCACATGCTTCGAATCTCTATCAACACAGGGAAAGATCGAGTTCAGATAACTGTTTCAGGTTCATTTTCGTTAATATCAGTTAATTTTGCATGGATATGTCGTACATGACTTATTACAATGTTCATACGGCCAAAGATTTTGGTTGATAGCACAAAAGAAAAGTTTATTTAATTTTAAGTGACAAAATAACATTGTGATGTCGAATCGAAAGCATTGAATGATTCTGGTTGTAAATACTAAATTCGGAGTATGTACACTAACTAGTATGTTTGGAGATATGAAAAATAGGTTGTAATATATATCAATCGCCATGAAATTGACATTTAGCTTGAATATGTTTACGCCAAGAAACTTTTGCCAAAAAAAATTCAAAAAGCTAAATAAATAGGGGTATATGTTTTTATAAATCTCCACAACTAAATTTTAGGAGTTTCTGGCGCGTAGCCCACTTTCTGATATAAAATTAAAATCCATAAGAGACACCATTTAGAAAATTGAAATGGTGATTTATCTAGGCCATGTTATTTTGCGACTTTGTGTGCAGTAAAACAACGCCACTCATACTTCTTATTCTTTGAGCCCAGTCGATGTTACCTTTACAGATTAATATTTACATTTGTTTTCTTCCACGTATTTTACTGTAAGTGTTTTAACAGTTCAGCGACTGTCCTGCATGCTACATGCACAAAGCTCCTTGAATTTCACGACCAATAACGGATCCAAACAGGACCCAACATAGCCAGAAAATTAACCATTCACTTCCGACCGTTCCTCAATACAGACCGGATAAAATTACTACACCAAATTAATGTCTTCAACCCTGGCAGATTTGGAAGAATCGATGTGATAAGCTTTTTCGAAGTTAAAACCCCAACAAGTGGATCAGAATAAGTAATATTAGATGCGCAATAAGGCAATGCAACAATGAACTGTTGGGAATATATATTTAAAACATAAATTGAATTCTCAATAAATAATGTTTTCAATAGCAATTAAGTTTCTCATAAAAGAAAAATTAATTTTGTTATCATTAAATTCTAACCGTTACATATGTTTGGTTTTTAATGGTGTTAACTCCACCATAATAACATTTTCAAGAACATTTAATTATTTTGAAACTCTTGACTATAAATCAGAATTTTGGTTGGAAAAAACATATGAGAGAGTTTCTCTTTTATGTTTTGGTGTTAAAAAGAACTTGGAGGGTTGTTGAAATCCTTTTTTATTGTGAGGTAACTTTTCTTTTATGACTTGAGTTTACAAAAGAAAAGATTTTTTAGAGAAAGAAAAATAAGTGTGTGAACATCTCTTATTTTTCTAAATGAGTTTCTGAGCAACAATGAAGTGTAGAAGTTTCACATCCTCTCACCGTGCAAGAGCGATTGTGTAAGATATTGATCTCGGATGTTTTATCCTGGGGACGACGCGCCATTGAAGAACTGCTTGCACAATCTTGGGCAGAGCCGCGAAACGTCTTAAAGATAGCGTCCTAGTCCGCGACTCAGCCATAACGTTGTTTGTTTCGTGTTTGATTTTATTTGTTGTGCATACATAATTTGGAAATTGTTCCAATAAATTTTAAGACGTTTTATTCTGCCATGGATACCAAAAGAAAACAATTACTCAAACGCGATAAGTATCATTGTTTTATTTTGTTTGATAGAATTATAACTGGAATATTTTTTCTTTAACGATTGAACATGATGCTTGAGATTTTAGGTAACCTGATACCTAAAGTTAATTTTATGTTTAATATTGATGGACTAGGAATAACATGGTTAAATATTTTTTCTTTGTGAACAGTTGACATGGACAGATATTGTTGATGTTAAATGAATGTTTTTAACATCCTGATGAGTCTTATTTTTATCTCCTACACGAAATTTAATTGGGTCTTGAAATTTTAACCGTGTGTATTAGACATCATGAGAATCATCCATGTCCAATTTCAAAATTTTTGGAGTCTGGAAAGTATTTTTTATTTTAGAAAACTACATAATGTATCTGAAAAAATTCTGACGGGAAGAAAATTAATCCTTATTAAATCCGCTTTTCCTAATTTTTGTGTAGAAAATTTGAATTCGTGTATTACACGAAACTTGTATATCAGGAACTTATATTTAAAAACTATTTTGAAATTTTCAATTTGGATATTTATCTTGAGAGATTTGGTGATTTCAAAATCGTTGTGTATGTTTGTCCAAAATATGAAACATGATATATGAGATTAGAGATTAGAGATGTAAGAAATTACTTTAAAGATCGTGTTTTGGTTCTAGTACTTCGTACGCTTGTTTTGGTAATGAAAAGAAAGATTATTGTTAGCAATCAAACTAGTGCAACACATATGTTTGATAAATTGCTGGATAGAGAGTTATAAATATATGATGTTATAACTATATAACTTTGAATATTTGTTTGACAATTAAGAGAAACTTGGAGTATTATATTAGTCGATTTTCAAGTAATTATGTAAGTGTATACCTTCTTATTTTTTGGTTTCAAATGCTCACACGTACGTGATTGTGACAGGTGAAAATTCACTTACTTGAGCAAGTTTTTATTTTCCAATGAAATAAAAATTGCGGGAGATTAATCGATGTGAGGAGCAATAGGGTTTCTGATTTTTTTTGTTTGTGCGCTAAGAATGGACAATGGTTTATAACCAATTGATCTTTAAAAGAAATTGAGGTATGGTTGATGAACTACTTGTAGTTATTGCAGTGATCAAATAATGACATTCTAAATTGAATAAGTTGATTGTTCAATCTTAGAATAAATTTTAGGGAAACAAGATATTGAGAATTATTGTGTATGACAATAAACATGTGACTCATATAAGTTTTGAACTTATGAGATGGAATTTTATACGAACCCAAAAACCGAAATAATTAGAAACCTAGTCAAAACAAATGTGAATATCAACTCTCACCAAGAAATGAACATAATATTGATTATGAGATTATTTGCTATTCTTGCATGGCATTGCAAGGATATCAAATGTTATTAACAACGCTTTTCAAGCTTAGTTAATGTGAACTATGGATAAGGTGAGAGGTTGATATATATTGGTGTTTTACACCATATTTGTTTTGATAGGTTATGGTTCAAAAGTTGAACCTAATCATTTTGAAAGAAAGTGGCGTTGAGATATACTCACATCACTAGGACTTTCGGTATTGGTATGGCCTAAAAGTTTACTTTTGGTAGAACAATCTTGTTAAAGATATATCTAGTTTCCAAGATGTTCAACTTGTTAATAACAAGGTGTTCATATCTTGTTATAAACAAGAGTGAGATAAGAAATTTGTTGAATTTGATCATTGCGCTGCTACAAATGATAAGTTATGGATAAAATGTTTGAATATAATATTACAATTTTATCATAACATAAATTGAATTTTTGAATATCTGAAATATGAGATTTTGTCATGTTTTATAAGAAATCAATGAGTCATTGATGAATATGAGCATGTTATATTTTCTTATGAACTTGGTGAATTTTTGAGTAACATGTATGTAATAATCTTACCTAACTCATAAAAGCATGTACATTTCAAATCTTACGCAACTTGCAATGGTATTGGATGAAATAAAGTATTTGAGAATTTTATAAAGATGCTTCGAGTAACTTGTCTTGATGTCAAATATGTTTTTTGAGTAGTGAATACTAGACAATGTTGCTTTCAAGAAAATTGTTTGAATTTTTGTCTATATTGTGGAAAACGTTTTGGGTTTAGGTCATTGGTTTATTAGTTTTTCACAATTTTTGGGATCCTTGGATATTGTTTTAAAATTCTTGTTTGAGTCAAAAATAGTGGGGGTTCCATACACTATGTTTTAACAGCTTTGATTTAAATTAGAGGAACTAGAAAAATGAAGGTGACAAGTAATTCACTAAGAATGAACCTAGAAAAGCATATATAGTGAGACTAAATTTTAGTCATGAATATTTTGTTGCTGGAAAATAACTTCTTATAGAGAGTAACTTTGTTTTTCAAACTATTAAATCTTTGGCAAAATGTTTTTCTGAGCCTATTATTTTTAGACAAGCAAACAGAAAATTGTTGACTCTTGCATTCATGTCGCTAAATAACTTACATGCTTGTTTTGCTGATGTTGGTTCTACAATGTATGATTTGTTGTAGTCATAAGTGGAAATATATACTTTTGTGTAAGTTAAGGATGAAAATCTATGTAAACCAAGCATGGAAAACTGTGTAGTTTCTACAATAAAAGAAATCATATAAGTTAGATAAGTTATCATATATATTCTGAAAAGCAACATTAAAACAATTTATAAAATAAAAATTGTTTACTTGATTCATTCGAATGTTTTCAGAATTGATGGAAGTGAAATGCACAATACTCTTTGTTTTGTATGCATAAGTGATTTGTTGATATTTTTTTTTTTATTCTAACTTATAGGATGAAAATGAAACTGATAACATGCTTAGTTTGCTATTTGACATGAAATACTTGAGTGAAGATGGTGTATGTTTTTGAAACATTTTTTTTTCTTTCTTTGGATCAATTTTCATTTCAATGAAAATAGAATTTTCAAAAGAGACAGAAATATATATAGTCTACCTGTAAACAAGTTTTCACTCATTTGGTTTAGTGGTAATGATTTTGAGATTGTGTGTGATTTCACTAGACATGAGTATGGTAGCTCAGTATGCTTCTTTGCTACGTCTTTGACTATATATATATATAAGTATTTTTTGTAGTGGGGATGTAATATATTGCTTCCATAGTGGGGTTTTTTAATTCAGATTTACCAATCCTAGTATGGAAAATTGGTGAAATATTGAGAAGATTATGAGGTGTTTCAAAACATATCTTACGCCTATAAATACACTATCTAAATGGTTACCGCAATCCTTTAAGGATATTGCGAAGCTGATTGGACATCCTTTCAGTTGAATCCTTTAAGGGATGGAGCGATTCGATCCTCTAATAAATAGAGGAACATACATATTAATCCAATGTGATAGTACCGCGGCTATTGCATGAACTGAGAATGTAACGACAACATTAAGAGTTGATTTTATGAGAATATGGATTATATAGTGTCTGAAACGAGTTTCCATTAGTCCTTTGACGAAAGGATTGATAAGAAGATGTGAATACATCTTAGGGATAAGGTTGATGCCCATTGAGATTGAGTCATCTATGATGGATACCCAACCTAAAAATAGGTTCAAAGGGACTAGACGAAGTCATATGTGATATCGAGATGCGAGAATCATGTTTTTGAAGAAGTCATCCCACGACATGATATCTTGAAGCGAGTAAGGTTGATTTTACTTTTTAATTTTTTAACTTTTAAACTCTTAATGGTGTTTATATCTCTATTTATGGTGGGGTACTTTCAGGAGTACTCTTGATAAACTCACCTATGTGAATGTGAAAGTGTGGTCGCTTTCTATGAGAATATGGGCAGTTCTCTAGATCATTCATTAAACTGGGATACAAGAACATGGTCGTAATGTGCTGGCTTTAGAATTTACACTAGTATAGTCGTGTGTGTTAAGTAATCTTTATATCTCATAGTGTTCAAGACTCATGTTCACTCTATGGTCAGGTTTTAAGAGAGCCTATTAACACTACGTAAAGGTTCAAGTCGCGAAACACCTTTGCTTATGCACAACTCCGTACGTTCTTGCTCAATGTTTTAAAAATATAAGTGGGGGATTGTTGGGAATATATATTTAAAACATAAATTGAATTCCCAATAAATAATGTTTTCAATAGCAATTAAGTTTCTCATAAAAGAAAAATTAATTTTGTTATCATTAAATTCTAACCGTTATATTTGTGGTTTTTAATGGTGTTAACTCCACAATAATGACATTTTCAAGAACATTTAAATTATTTTGAAACTCTTGACTATAAATCAGAATTTTGGTTGGAGAAAACATGTGAGAGAGTTTTTCTTTTATGTTTTGGTGTTAAAAAGAACTTGGAGAGTTGTTGAAATCCTTTTTTGTTGTGAGAGAGCTTTTCTTTTATGACTTGAGTTTACAAAAGAAAATATTTTTTAGAGAAAGAAAAATAAGTGTGTGAACATCTCTTGTTTTTCTAAATGAGTTTCTTAGAAATAATGAAGTGTAGAAGTTTCACATCCTCTCACCGTGCAAGAGCAATTGTCTAAGAGATTGATCTCGGTTGTTTTATCCTGGGGACGACGCGCCATTGAAGAACTGCTTGCACAATCTTGGGAAGAGCCACGAAACGTCTTAAAGATAGCGACCTAGTCCGCGACTCAGCCATAACGTTGTTTGTTTCGTGTTTGATTTTATTTGTTGTGCAGGCATAATTCGGCAATTGTTCCAACATGAACAACATCATCATAAACTTGTCAGTCCAAAACATAACAACTGGAAACCGCCCGGAAACAACCAACTTAAGATTAACATTGATGTTTCCTTTGATAATGTAACAATTTTTTTTGGAATTGGTCTAATTGATCGTGATTCTGCAGGCAAATCCATAGGCATCAGGGGCAACAGTTGCAATGGAGGACTAGACCCTGAACATACAGAATGCTTGGCCATTAAGGAGGCACTACTTTGGGCCAAGAGTTTTCAATCTGTGCACATACTACTAGAATCAGACTATCAAAATGTAGTTACAACTATCAAGATGCTGGCCCTAATGTACATTGGATGAACCGGGGCATTGTAAATGAAATAAAGCATCTGCTATCTATTACTGTAGGAGTATCTTTAACTTATGTACCTAGGTCAGGTAACAATGTAGCTCATAAAATAGCAAACAGAGCTAGAACTCTAAGAGCTTCTTTTGATATTTTGCATAATATCCCTGATGAAATTGAAGATGCCATAAGGGATGATGCGGTTAACATGAAGTTATGTACTTAATGTTCTATTAACAGAAGTTCTGTTTCAAAAAAATAATAATAATATCTTCAACCATGAGTGTGTTTTCTGTTACCAAAATGTTTTGCGTCGGAATCTCACACCTGACGTGATGTATGACAAATCACAAAAATTGCACCCCCTTAAGATGGTTAGCGGCCATCTCCATTTCATGATATGTGGCTATAAAAAGATAATCGTCTTTCCATACACTTCCTTGGATATACATGACTAGTAGTCTAGTACTTTCAAAGTCAAACTTCCCTGATGAGATTTTGGAGAAAACTGAATTCCTTCTATGTTATGAAAAACAAGAGAAAAGTGATTGGATTTATGTAAATATTCGTTAAAGACAATACGAGTTTATTAGTATGAGGTACATTTTTGTTGATTTTTTTTTTTTTTGATTCAAAAATGGAAATGGAAAAAATATATGTGAGGGGCGAGACTTGAATTGAACCCATGATCTGCCTCTTGCATTGTAAAGCATTTGACCAACTCTGCTGGCTCTGATTCGCAAAAATAGGTTGGCAGAGAGGTTCGAACCCATCCCAAACTAATAACGTCAAAAGTACAGAACCATTGCACTGTCTGGTGGTTGTTAACAATAATCAAGCCCATCGTGGGGCTCGAACCCACGACCACAAGGTTAAGAGCCTTGCGCTTTACCAACTGAGCTAGACGGTACATTTTTGTTGATGTCTGCCAAACAAAGATGGAGTGTAATCTACAATATCTAGTTAGGTACTTTTGTTTGATTTATTACAATGTTTTATCTACCCTTATCTAAATTTTGCCAATCATTTACTACTACTAGTAAAAATATCAACCTTGATATATGACACCCAGTTTTCGTGCACCCAATGCACCCAACCTGAGGTGGCATGCACACATGGCATTTTCCTTTGAGATATACCTATTTTGACGAGTGTGAATTCGTGCATTGGGTGCAAGAAAAATGCGTGCCATATATCATTTTCGTAAAAATATTGGTTGATGTACTGCAATTGGAGAAGATTTCATATTTATTTATTTTTTAAAAACAAAAGTTTTCCTCGAGGGCACGGATTTTTTGTCCTAAAATTTTCTTGTCTCTCCGTCCCAACTAATAAGATTTCGATATGTGTCTTAGTCGAAACTAACCAAAATGGGAGCAGATCGTCTGTGCCCACTTTTTCCTGTACCCTCTGTGCCATTCAATGACTGGATGACACGTATCTTACCACGTTAAGAGTAACGGATTGTAATTATTTTTAGTGTATTTCACGTCGTAATTGATGCAAAAGAATAAAATATACCCTCTTTATCCAATTTGTTCACTGATCGTGTTCTCTTAAAATTTCATCGCTCTTTTATTTTTTTGATCGTCATGGATCAGGATCAGAAGGTACTTCTCGTTAATGAGTATATATAATATAATTTGTTCATGATACTATAGATTTTAGTACTTGGATAATTGGATCAAGCAAAGAAAATCCTTTACTGGACAACTGTTGGATAAAACAGATCTCCCTTAATGTGTTATTATTGATGCAGTGATTAGTGATGTTTAAGATACAGTCTTCCGTGATTACCATTTACAAAGAGATGATATTTTAATAGAATTAAGAATTTATGATTTTCTGAATAAAAATTCATGTTAAAGAATATGTAAATCTAGTTGCAAGATTAAACAAAAAGCATATCAAAAAAATTACGAGCCAAATCATAACCAGCGGAAATAAATTAGTAAAACTATCGGAATACTAGTAATTGTTAGCAAAATAGAACATGTCCTTCACAACGGGAGATCCGGAGGAAATATTAAGGATCTGTTATTCTTAATTAAGTAAAACACGTGTCATCCCATGATTGGAGGGCACATAAGGTGCGTGCATGGTGTTGGGCGAAAACTGATTGATAAAAATATATTCAAGCTAAATGTTAGTTTCGTGGCCGTTGATGGATGTTACAACATAATTTTTTTTTCATATATATGATGATTTATAAATTCAGGATCTAACACCAACAATGAAGTGGAATTTTTGTATTTTTCATTCCAAGCAACTCATTGAAACAATCCTCGGTACACTTTCTTATCACGACTTCATCAGCCAATTTTTCTTTTGCTCCTAAATGAGTTGTGGATTTTCAACATTGATTAAACATTATAATCCGACAAAAACAAGTTATCCAGTCTAAGTTAACTGACATTGATAAAAGTGTACCTGAAACACTACTTCTGGGTGTTTACGAGGTGCGAGTGGAGATGCCAATCATTTTATACCTTTTTTAGCTGATATAGAACAAATCTAGTTTCCTCCAAAATCACAAAAAGTAGTTTTGCCTTCGACAGCGCTAGTCATGTCATGTATAATATATATTGCTGGAAGTGCGAGAGACCGTCTGTGTTTTTATAGCCAAATGTCATGAAAACGAAAGTGTTAGGCAACTCTTAGCTATAGGGACAATAATTGTCTGTAAATAGTTATGCGGTTATGGTTGTAGTTGGAGGAAATCCTACACTATATCCCTCACAAGATTTAATTAATATTCAACTTATTTTTGGATTAACAATCTTAATTTTATTGATGAATCTTTGAACAATCTTAGAAGAAAAGATAAAGGAATCAAGAATAACCATTGTTCTAGATTTTCTCTCTCCTATTTACTTGCTTCTCACTCAGAAAAGATCTCTCTCCTTTCCTTTACAACTGAACGGCTATTTATAGGGAATTACATAGTGGATGACAGCTAATCTGTCCTTTATTTTCGGATATGACTTGTGACATTCTCGCAACTTTACAAATGTTAATCTCGCAAACTCCCTAATTTTCGCAGGACCATCACATTTTTCTCATGATTAAGCTGACGTCGTTTATTCTGTGACACTGTTGTGTTGTGTTGTTAATAATTTCGCTGAGGCATTATTGCTGCGAGATTCTGATCCTACAATGCCCATGTAGGGTGGGAGAGATTTCAATGCAAATATTTGGTTAAAAGGTGAGGCCCTGTTTGGATCCGTTTTTGTGCACATGGTAGTCCGGCCTGTGTCGGTTGTGCGGGTTCCTTCCAAAATGACTAGTTAAATATGTTGAAAGAAATGTATTCTGCCGAAGTCACAATAGCCTACACAAGTAGCATGAATTGTTTTTTTACTACACAAAAGGTCGCAAAACCACCAGCTCAAGTGCTCAACCATAGCTGTGATCGCAAGCTACGAGTAGCATGAATTGTCTTTTTACTACACAAAAGGTCGCAAAACCACCAGCTCAACCATAACTGTGATCGCAAGCTCAACTTCGCGATGGAGAGTACTACTTTTGTTGGAAAAACGTATTATGACATTGACTAAATGAACGTTGATGTGTTCGCAGAATTATGGTGGACATAGGTGGTGCATGTATATATGGTATTCAGCGAAAATTGCTTGACGCAAATATATGCTAGCTAAATATTGATTTCATGGTAATTGATGGATATTATGACTCATCTTTCACATTTCGAGAGATGGTTTACAGATTCCGAATTTAGTATCTACAAAAACAAAAATCATTCGGTTGGTCCCAATATTGAAACGAGCTATTCATCGAGGGGCGTGGATCTTCTGTCCCCAAATTTTCACGTCTCTCTCCCAACTAATAAAATTTCGACATGTCTTAGTTGAAACTAACCAAAATTACCATTATTTTGGTTGTTACACAAAAGAAAACCGTATCTATTATCAAAATAAAATGAAATATATATATGTTTAGTAATTTTTACTGAAGATATTATTTCACTTTTAATTCATTTCTTTTGCTTTATTTGCTCTAAATTAAAAATGGTTCTTGTTTATGGAAAGACCAAAACATAATCAGTCCATTGCCTCCATGGAAACCTTGGTAAGCAGTTCATTACCTCCATGGAAACCAACCCAGACATTGTTTGGTTTGAGGATGTGCGGATCATACATGGAATGGATGAATACTAAAGCTTAAAGGATGGGGCCGTACATGAAGTGTATTGGGATTCGTGTACGGCTCCATCCTTTAAGCTTATTCATTTGATTGGTAGACGAAGCAAGCAAGTTCAATTGCCTGAAGGCAATCAAACACTGAACACCATTTCATGCTCGGAAGCCACGGGACCGTCATTAACAGCGCAGATTGGGAAAAGGTTGAGAAAGAAGTTCGAAGACTACTGCGAGCTGTATAAAATCGATGGAGTATAAATAGACGATCATGAGCAATGGATGGATGCACCAATAACTTTCGAGGCAGACGATGTGGAGGAAGACATGGAAGATCACAATGATCCCTTGGTCCTCACACTGCCCGTAGCAGGGTGCAACATCAAGAAAATTCTCATTGACGGAGGAAGTTCAGTCAATGTCTTGTTCTATGATACGTTCAAACGAATGGAGCTAAACGATGAACAACTGATATCTTCGTACCACACCATTTATGGATTCAATGGGGCTCCCACGAAACCATTGGGGGATATTGTTCTGCAAATAAATGCGGGACCGATGAAGATAGATACCCGTTTCAGCGTAGTATACACTCCTTTCCCCTACAATGCTATCATCGGAAGAATATGGGTGAACAAGCTCAAAGGGATAGCATCAACTGATCACCAATGTCTTAGATTCTCATCACCCGAAGGGGTAATGGAGATCAAGGGTGACCAGGTTACTGCCCGGGAATGCCAAGCTATGCAAAACCATCTCAATAACGAGCTAGATGAGCAATGGAAAACCCGTAGAAGTCGGAACAAAGAAGTTGCTAAGGAAAAAGCAATTAATCTTTACTTCGAAGAGGTTTCAGGAAAAATCCCGACGAAGGGGGGAGACGTTCAATGCGCTGAGGCAAGTACCTCAGCGGCCAAGGCGGTTGAGGAGCCTACCAAATAGCAATTAAAGAATGTCCCTCTCCTAGGGGAACCGAAGCCTACATTTACGTCTTTGGAACCCGCTAAGGAAATCAACATAGGGACAGAGGGAGATCCGAAGATGATCAAGATAGGTACTTTAATGGACAAGGAAAGGGAGCTAGCCCTAATCAAACTATTCGTAGAATACACGGATGTCTTCGCATGGAAATTAGGAGATATGCCAAGAATATATCCAAAGATAATTCAACATGAGCTCCGTATAAAACCAGGAACAGCTCCTTTCAGGCAGAAGGTGTGCAAGATAGCCCCGGAGTATCATTAACCTATTGAGAAAGAGCTCCGCAAGCTGCTAGAAGCAGGATTCATCAAGGAAGTGAAATACCCCACATGGATTTCAAACATGGTCATCGTGCCGAAGAAGAACGGATGGGTGAGAATTTGCATCGACTTCACCAACCTCAACAAGGCCTGCCCTAAGGAAAGTTATCCGCTCCCTAGCATCGACCAACTGGTCGAAGCTGTGGAAGGATATGAAGAACTGTCCTTCATGGACGGTTACTCAGGATACAACCAGGTTTTCCTAACAGAAGAAGATCAACAACACACAAAATTATACACCCCTCACGGCCTCTATTGTTATACAAGGATTCCCTTTGGACAGAGAAATGCAGGGGATCATCACCAAGACTTGAGAGACATCTTAGAGGCTATGAGGAAACACAACATGAAAGTAAACCTGGAGAAGTGTACGTTCGTTGTTACTTCAGGGAAATTCCTTGGATACTTAGTAACAAAAAGGGGCATCGAAGTCGATCCGGCCAAAATCCAAGCCATCGTGGAAATGCCATCCCCGAAGAACTTGAAAGAAGTCCAAAAACTCAATGGATCCCTAGCAGCGCTAGGGAGGTTCATCTCAAGATCGTCATATAAATGCAAACCTTTCTTCAACATCCTCAAGAAGGGATGCAAATTCGAGTGGACCCCTGAATGTGAAGAAGCTTTCCAAAAAATTAAGGAGTATCTAGCGGCAATCCTCATTCTCCAGAAGCCGGATCCCGGCGAATTATTGTCCCTTTATATAGCTGCAACAGAAGATGTGGTCAGCGCAGTGTTAGTTAAAACTAATACGAAGATTGAGCAGCCAATTTACTATGTCAGCAAGACCCTTAACCCGGCGGAGCGGAATTACACGAAGATCGAGCAGCTCATTTTGGCATTAGTATGGGAAACCCAAAAGTTGAGAACTTATTCTTGACCCATTATGTTTGTGTCCCCTGCAAAGCACCATTAGAAGCTGTTCTCAAGAGCACTGGGAAAGTTGGAAGGATAGAAAAATGGAACACACATCTTGATCAATTCAACATAATCCATGAGGTTCAACATTCCAAGAAATCTCAAGTCTTGGCAGATTTCCTAGCAGACCTACCTCTGGGTAATGACGAGGAAGTCTAAGGAACGCCAGAAACCGAAGATGGAAAAGACCCAGTCAATATTCTAGAACCTACAAATCAAAGACAATGGGAAGTATTCGTTGACGGATCCAGAAATCAGGAAGGTGCTGGCATAGGCATCGTAATCACCACCCCCACCGTAGAAAGGATCGTGCATGCGCTGAGACTAGAATTCAAGGGGCACACCAATAACATCGTTGAATACGAGGCTGTGGTACATGCTCTTCGTTTAATAATAGAAATTGGCTTAACCGAGGTACGCTTGACAAGTGAATCACAGCTGGTCATACTGCAAATCGGGCTAGAATACAATGTCTACGATGAAACCCTTTCAGAGTTATGGCGTTAGTCCAGACACTGGCATCCCAGATACCGAACATCAAATTTCGGCATCTATGCAGAAAGGAACTCAGACACGTCGATGCCTTGGCATACATATCATCTATGTTGAAAAATGAGATCGTGAAAACAATCAAAGTATTCAGGGTATACGAACCTTCCATCATTCCTCAGCAATCCTTCGCTACACATCGTGAAGACGACGTAGGAGGGGATATTGCTGAGGATGATGTAAGGGAGGACATCACAGACGATTTCATGGAATATCATAACAAAAGCAAACGAGGATGAGGATTTTACTAAGGAAAAAGATCGGAGATCTGAGATTCATCTTTACCTTAAAGAAGGTACTCTATCTACAGATCTGAAACAAGCCAAGAAGATACAATCCAAGGCAGGAAGATATGACCTCCGTGACGGGGTCCTATATAAAAAATATTTCCTCGGGCCATTACTACGATGCGTGTCAAGACAAGAAGGGAACCTTATTCTAAAAGAGATCCATTACGGAGATGCGGGAAATCATAGTGGAATGAGATCGTTATCGGACAAGGCGAAAATGCAGGGGTATTACTGGCTACACATGATAAGAGATGCTTCCAGGATGGCTAGAAGATGTGAATAATGTCAACAGTTTGCCAAAAAGATCCATGCTCCCGCAACAAAGTTGAATTCTATAGACAGTCCGTGGACTTTCTTCAAATGGGGAATAGACATCGTTTGACCCCTGATCGAAAGGTCAGGGAAAAGACGATTCTTAATCGTATCCACGGACTACTTCAGCAAGTGGGTGGAGGCCAAGGCTCTGGATAGAATCCGCGACTCAGATGTGTTCACCTTCCAAAATATCATTTGCAGGTTTGGTATCCCGACGGAAATTATCTCCGACAATGGCAAGCAATTGCAAGGGAAGAACATAGACATGCTCTTCGATACCTTCAAAATCAACAAGAACAATTCAACACCAATCTATCCCCAGAGAAACGGTCAGGCCGAAGCTACAAACAAGAATATCGCCCTCATCCTCAAGAAACAATTGGACGAACACAAGAAACGCTGGTGTGAACAACTACACAATGTCTTATGGGCCTACCGAACCACACGTCGGTCCGCCACCGGTGAATCTCCTTTCCTCCTTACCTACGGGGCCGAAGCGGTCATACCAACGAAAATACTTATGACAACCACGAAGACCGAGGCATGGGAAAAGAATCTCACCACTGACATGATGTTATAAAGGTTAGATGACTTGGAGGAAAGAAGGGAAGTAGCGTTACAAAGGATGGAAAACTACCAGCAAAGATTAGCAAGGGAATACAATAAAAAGATTAAGCTTAGGAATTTTGTAGAAGGGAAGTATGTGCTGAAAACTATACCCCAATACCAGCGAGAGAAGAAGTGGGGTAAACTAGCACCAACGTGGGGAGGACCATTTGCTATACATGATATCGCAGGAAACGGGTCATACTACCTGCGTAACCTCAAAGTAGAAGTCCTCAGACACCCTTGGAATGCTAAGTATCTCAAGACATACTATCCATAATGCAACGCAGCTCTGCACCTGTGTGAAGAGTACCAGAAGAAGAAAACAGCGTATCCGCTCGACATGTTTCTATATCTGGACGAGGAGTAGCAGTCTTCTATCTATCAATCAAAACATTCTAGCTTTTTGCAATAAAAACAATCTAACTTTTTGCAAAGTCTATCTATTGGGGAAAGTATTCACTTACAATCTCTCAGGACCCCCCTATAAGTGTTTATAAGTGTAAGACCATGGGGGAGGCATCCAGCAGAAAGAGATACCCAACCAATTTTAAGGAAGCGGTTCAGCGGAATGAGTTCTTGTAAAATATTTCAATAACACACCACATATCCGGGACGCTGCCTCGACCCACACCGTCTGGGAATCCTATGGCCCAGGATTAGCTAGCGAGGGACATGTCTGAAGATGACCACGAAGGAAGGAGGGAATATGTAAATATACCAAAAAAGCGATGATCTATTCCATAAAAGTTGATTACAAGATCGAGGAAACCACAAGAAAACAATAATATATCCAAAAAATGGCATGAAGCCAAGTAATCAACAAAGATCAACTTTCTATAACGAAAAAAGAAATCAATTTTCCCTTAGATGACTCAGCGTGGTCAGCGGGATTCTTCTTCTGAGATGAAGGAATACTCCCACCCGAAGAAGGACCAGAGGAGAAAGTCAAAGGTTCGGGCATGGAGCGACGAGGATAGTTCTTGACAATATTATAATCCCTTAGGAGGCCTTGCTCGACCCGTGCCAAAACTTTGTTGATTTCCTCAGCCAACTGGCAGCGAGCCTTGCGACCAATAACAGTAGACCGAAGCTCAGATTAAGACAATGAAGAAGTCAATCGGGCCACTTCCTTAGCTGCTTCCTTTGCCGCTTCATCACGAGATCCAGCTAAACCTTTGTAATACGATGTCTGGCTCTCCTGCTGCACTAGGGAAGATTGAGCCTTTTCAAGCTTTGCATTTGCAGCGACAAGCTGTCCATCGGGCTCTACACAAGGAAAGAACGCAGCATATAAGGAATTATAAATACAAGTTTACACACCAAAAAATAAACATATACCTCCGACTCTGGCCGAAGCTGTCTCTAAATCATAAACAACAGCATCGCGGCCTTCATCGAGAAAATCAAACTCATCGGATATTTTCTTATAATGCAACTGAAGATTTGAGAGAGCATATTGACTCTCATCTAACTCTACATGCTTCATAGAATCCTTGTGACGAAGGTGATTAACTTCATCATTCATTTTTTCTATCCCTTTATTAAGCCTATACATATTCATCTCGAGATTCCTCTCAGACTCGACCATACGAGAAACGTCCGCTCGAGAAGCAGTCAACGTATTGCTAAGGGCATGGGATTCAGCCATAGCATCGTCTATCTCTCAAACGAGCTGTTGTATATAACTAGTAACCTCAGGACCATGTGAAGAGCGAGCTTGATGTAGCTCCCTTTCTAACTGCTCTACCCTGGTCGTCAAGATAGAGGCATGTTCAGTTGCCTCACGAAGATTCCCAAGAAGGGTGATAAGACTATTCTGCATATCAATAAATTGGGTTCTCTTAACCCGTAATCCTGCTAACATCTTGTTATGCTCGTCGGTCCGAGCATTCCACTTAGTGGCTTCGCTCTTGATCTTCTCCACTAACTCCTTGATACGAGAGGCTTGTCGAACCCTCTCCTTCCGAAGCCATATCAACTCTCGATTGTCACCCGCTGGAGATATGGTGGGACTCAGACAAAACACTAAGAAGACTAAGGAATAAGACGAAGAGAAGGTAGTGGAGAAAAACAAAACTTTAATAGACGAAGAGCCCTTACGAGCTTCCTCCAACTCGCTGCGAGCGAGGGCCAAGTCCAGTCGAAGCTGCTCTTCCTTAGCGCCAAGTTGCTCTTTCTCTTTCAATCTATCCTTCAAATCCTGAATCTCTTTATCTTTAGCAGAAATGAGAGACTCAGCGGTGCTCAACTCCTCTTCTCGATGACGAAGTTTGGCCTCAAGCTTAAGGGCATTTGCCCTGAAAAACTGGTACATGGTATGCTTGGAATACTCACTCCTCATCATCTGATTAAGCAAAGAATGAGAAAAAAGTAGAAGTCAAATCTTATGCTCACGAGACATAAGCAATGATCTATCAGAAATCTAGAGAACATACCTCGAGTACACGCTTCTGAGGAAAACTGTATTGATAGCCATCAACGATGGCCATCATCTCAGCAACCGCAGAAGGAGGATTGACCAGAAAATTCGAAGAAGAACCTCTTAAATCCTTGTCCCACACTTCTGCAACTTTCGCTTCAGAAGTCATCTACATCATCTGACGGGTAAAGGCATCGGACTTCTTCTCGTCAGGAACCAACGACGCGGGGTGGGGCACGAATATCAACTTTCTCTTCATCATCCAATCAAGGATGGCATCATCACCTTCAAGCGTCACCAACTGAGGAAATTCCTCTGAGGATGATTCAACGATAGTACCGTCGATAACAACTCATTTTCCTATATCAGGATTCTGCATAGCTTCAGAAGTCTTACGAGCATTCCTCTCCTTGTCATCAAGAGCTTATGCATCCTCGCCCTCAGAACTGTCTTCCTCCTCAACGGTCTTGTCACCCGCACCAACGGGTTCACTACCAACCCCGTCACCAAGGACATCCCAATCATCATTGGGAGAAAGAAGAGATAAATCCTCTGCCATACCCATGGCAGCGCCCATGTCAACCGGCCCACCCGAAGAGTAAATCCTTCCAAAAAGAGAACTCTTGGGTGGACACATGCATCGAAGATTGAGGACCTTCTCCATCATCTCCTTGACTAATAAGGGGGGGGGGGGGGACCAAGGCCTCCACCAGGGGCAACTTCTTGCTCCACACCTCCCCCAGCGAAAACCTCTTGTTCTTTGGCGCCGTCGCCAGGAGCAACTTATTTTTCAGCAGAACCTTCACCAACATAATTGTGCTCTTCATGCTCATGAGGGGGAGTGTCAGTACGCTCTTCACCATCGGATAGATCTTCCTCAATGAATTCTTCATTCACTTGACTCTTCAGCAACAGCGGTGGAGGATTGAACGGGTCCAAGCTTTTTCTTCTTCGTCGCCTATAATTCGATATGAAGTTAGTCCGATGAGTTTTTCTCCTCACTTTGACTAAAATGTCAAATTCAACAGAAAAGGGGCAAATACACAGCCTAACAATAAACCATACCTTGACAGCAGCGGAACTCTTCGAAGGAAGAGCAACATTAGAACTCTCCTCCTCATCCAAATCAGCAACATCGCAGGCATATTCAAAGTTCATGCCCTCAAAGTTTCATCGCCAAGGACAAAAATCTCCATAGAAAGAGGGGGGAGCTTTACGAGGTTTACTACCAACAACGAGATGCCAGTCACGTGGACCAGGTATCCAACCGTAAGCCCAAGGACCGATAACCTCAATAACGGTAGCATGCCACTCATAATCATGATCACGTTGGATCCTCTCACGATTAGGAAAAAGTTTTCACTGGTCTGACCTTTCGGTACCAGGAACGTATTTCAGCTTGGTACCACACACTTCGCTTAAAAGACGAACACTACAACTAGGTGTCATAATTGTACGAAGACCAACACTCCAAGGCTTTCGGTTCCTCCCATTAACATAATCTCCGAAGAAGCTATTAAAGTTCTCATGAGTATATCATTCCTGCTCGGTTGGGTTAGGAATGTAGCAAGTCATCGTTGTTTGCCCCTTACTTCGGAGATAGCACTCCTTGAGTGCACGAAGATAATTCCCAGTCATCTACACCACGGAAAGACAGTGTGTAGAAGAAGTGGAACCCTTCATGATTATCCAAGGCGTCGTAGTAGAAAGAATCGCCAGATTTATACAAAGGCAACATCAACCCAGCTTCGAAGCCCCCCACCGTAGTAAGAAGATGATACTCATCGTACTTATAACTCGATACCATCTCAAAAGTAAGATCATCATCAGGAGCATAAAATATAACATCAAAATGTTCAAGCTCATGCTTCACTTTAAAGGCCTCGAGATCTATGTGCTTGGAAGTTACCTTCTTTCTGGCAACGGAGATACTCCGTATTAAGGGAAGGGCCTCAGAATCTTCGTCTTGATCTGGAGAAGACCCCTTCGAGGGACTTAAGTCTGAAGCTTTTCTCTTAATTGACGGGTTCTTTGATGATCCAATCTTTGAAACAACACCTTTAATAGTCTTTCCTCTCATCGGAACGACCGGAGGGGGGGAGGCATCGTATTAGGAGCAACTGAGCGAAGAGGTTGGATATTCAGTGGCGGCTCGGCAGGATGTTGAGAAGAAGGTGGCGCTGCTGTTGGCCCAGCCCGTTGAGTAGCCGCGGGACGACTAACAGAATACCTAGACTCCTGAGGGCCCCTCGCTTGATCCCCCTTCTTAACAGAGGAAGCTCTGGAACTTGGGGAAGAAGAGGTCCTCTGGGCACGAAGATCTGGATGCGAAGACCTAGCTAGACCTCCTACGGGCGGAGATATATCTGGGATCCTAGGAGAATTCCTATGAGGGATCGATGGTGGAGTCTGGGATGGAGCCCGGTGACGATTTGTCATGTCTACAAAGGGGCACGGAAACAACACGAAGGTTAAAACGAAAGAAACGATAAGGATCAAAAAGTGAACTTTGTGGTTTTTATGAGCTCATCATGAACATCATCTGAAAACCCTAAAAGAAAATATCCAGTGGAGAACCCTAGATTGTTTACGAACATAAGAATAAGTTCGAAGAGCGAGGAGTTCGTAGGTTTAGTGATGAAGAACAGGGGCAAGTATATATACTTTCGTATATTTGTTCTTCATCACAAAACCAAGAACACAGCAGCAGAAAAGCAACGCAAACACAATTAAAAGAAAAGGATAAAAACCTGTACCTACACTTCAAGCTTACAGAGGCGAGTAATCGAGAAAATAAAACAACAACAAACAACAAAACTTTGGAAGATCCTAGGATGTTCTGTCTCTAGTAGCGGCAACAGTAAAGAGCAAGAGAACAAAATGAAAGAACATAAGAAGATGATGAAGAGTCAGGGAGAATAAAGAGTTAAAGACTGGTAGAAGAAAGAGGAAGAATGTGAATTTATGTCAAAATTAACATTATCTTCCCCCCTTTATAGCACCAAGAGTAATGAAACCGACCCATGAATCAATAAGAAGTTATTGCAAAGGCGTGGGGGAACGTTCCATTAAATCTAGGGGAAGTTATTGAAGAGAGATGGGAAGATTATGACGACAGTTATCTTCTAACTTTGACTAACCCCCACATTAAAAGAAAATGGGAAAATTGTATACACATAATCCATCTCTCGACACGTGTCCAAAGATCTACACGTGGAAAACATGTGGATCACTACATCAAGGGGCACTGAAGTAACGAACATCTGAGAAGTAGGGAAGAATTCCCTAAATATTTCTTTACCCGATCTCGAGGAGAACCCAAGATCGACGATGGGGATTAAATGGAATGACGTGGGTGTGATAGGCGATGCAGACAACTAACTTTCGCATGCAGACGACCCAACCACCCACATTAAATGCCCTAACCATAGGATAAGTGTCAAGTTATCTGTGGAAGAGAGAGCATCGATCCAGCGGTATCGACAACAGTCACTGGGGGCATCGGTTCGGAACGAAGACACCAGCGGGACTGACACAGAGAACAAGAAGATAAGTTTTCAACGGTCTCTGACAAGGGACCCCACGTATTCTCCCTATAAATACCCTTATCCACCAAGAGAGAAGGGGTCGACCAATTTGTAATAGTTAAGAGAGAACTAGGAGAGAGAAATAGGAAGAGTAAGTATGATTTCCATTTCCTCTGTCATCGTATTTCACTTAAAGTCATCCGACTACATTCGTAACCCTTCAACACATAGTGAAACTCAACACCCCGTGGACGTAGGCCTTAGTGCTGAACCACATAAATCTCTGTGTTATTTACATTTCAGTATCATATTTATGTTTTATTACTGGTATCTAGCTTTTTCATGCTTCGTAACTTTGTAGGTTGAATGATTTAACATTATCTCGACTAGACAATGACGAGTCCGAAGACTCTGAGTCGATGAGTCATTGTGTTTATGTTATTTATAACCGTCATATTGTGTATAACGTCTTTCATTTATAATGCGAACATTGTTTGTGGACACATGGATGCCATCGTGATTTATGTGTTCACAGTAACAATCACACCTGAGTCCATGTAACAATTCAAAAACAATGTATCCCCTAAAATGGTGAGCGACCACTTCATTTTCATGATATTTGGGTTTAAAATACTACCGCCTCTTTTCGAACTTCCGTAGATATACATGGCTAGTACTATCAAAGTCAGAACTTCTTAGTGGGATTTTGGAGGAAACCGAACTTCTTCTATATTATCAAAATGAGCTACCGCATGAGTTGAATTTCTATCAACATCGGGGAAAGATTGAGTTCGGATAACTGTTTCAGGTTCATTCTTGTTTATATCAGTTAAATTTGCATGGATCTTTCGTACATGGCTTATCACAACGTTTATACGACCAAATATTTCGGTTGATAGCACAAAAGAAAAGCTTATCTAATTTTAAGTGACAAAATAACATTGTGATGTCGAATCGAAAGAATTGAATGATTCTGGTTGTAAATACTAAATTCGAATTATGTACACTAACCGGTATGTTTGAAGATATGAAAAAAAAGGTTGTAATATCTATCAATCGCCATGAATTGACATTTAGCTTGAATATGTGTTCGTCAAGAAACTTTTGCCAAAAAAAAATCAAAAAGCTAAATAAATAGGGGTATATGTTTGTTTTACTAATCCCCACAACTAAATTTTAGGAGTTTCTGGGCGTATAGCCCAGTTTCTGATATAAAATTAAAATCCACAAGAAAATTCAAAACGTGATTTATCGAGGCCATGCTATTTTGTGACTTTGTGTGCTTAAAACAACACCACTCATGCTTCTTATTCTTCGAGCCCAATCGATGTCACCTTTACGAATCAATATTTTGGTAGAAACATTTGTTTTCTTCCACGTATTTTAGTGCAAGTGTTTTCACAGTCCACCGACTGTCCTGCCTGCTACATGCACAAAGCTCCTTGAAGTTCACGACCAATAACGTATTCAAAAAGGATCCCGGCACAGTCAGAAAATTAACCATTTACTCTCCACCGTTCCTGAATACAGATCGGATAAAATTACTGCACCAAATTAATGTCTTCAACCATGAGTGGGTTTTCCGTTACCAAAACATTTTGCGTTGGAATCTCACACCTGACGTGTCGCATAATAATAAATCACAAAAGTTGCACCCCTTATTGGATATGCTCTTAAATGAGGGTCTAAAATCCTATGTGGCATAAAAAAAAAAATCTTCACCCTCTATTAGGGATGCTCTTAAGATGGTTAGCGGCCATCTCCATTTTAATGGCAACTGCAAGATGAAACTTAGCTTATATAAAGACAACTCTCTTTATTGATGTTTAGAAAATCTCTCAAAACTAAACACAAGCTCTAATCTTGCTCATATGATCAACCACAACTTTCGTGAACATATATATATAGAACTATGAATTCCTTTTCCTAATCCTATTACCTTATTACATGTCTTTCCTTTTCTTAGAACTAGATGACTTCTAACTCCCTTAGGATTACATCAATTTCCTAATCTTGTCCTAACCAGCTTGTTAGTGACTTCTATGTTGAAGTTTAACCAACATTCTCCCCGTTAAGCTTCAACCTTACCCGTGACATATCTTGTACTCCAATCAATTGTCTCATTTCTTCAAACTTGATCTGAGCTAATGCCTTTGTCAATATATCTGCTTTCTGCTCAGTTCCTGGTATGTGTTCAACGTTGATGATCTCCTTCTCGATACATTCTCGTATGAAATGATACCTTTTGTGAATGTGTTTCGTCTTCCCATGAAACACTGGATTTTTAGTGAGTGCAATTGCATACTTATTATCAATCTTGATGAGAACTTTTTCAGGTTCTCTTCCTTTGATTTCACCCAAAAGATCTTGAAGCCATATTGATTGTTTAGCTGCTTCTGTTGCGGCCATGAACTCAGCTTCACAGGATGAGAGGGCTACAATGTCTTGCTTCTGTGAACACCATGTAATAGGTGCTTCTCCTAGATAAAATATATGACCAATTGTACCTTTTTCATCATCTTGGTCAATATTATGACTACTGTCACTATACCCAACAATTCCTTTTGATCCTCCTCGACCATACTTCAATCCACAGCTGATTGTTCCTCTTAGATATCTCAATATCTGCTTTATTACATCACCATGAGACTTGCGTGGACTCTGCATATAACGGCTTGCTACTCCCACAGAGAAAGCCAAGTCTGGTCTTGTGTGTAACAAGTATCTAAGGCATCCAACATTTCTTCTATAACTCGTTGGATCAATCTCAACTTCTTCTTGTGCCTTTGAAACTTTAAGTCCAAACTCCATTGGTATCTTAGTTGGATTACAAGTTTCAATTCCTGCTTCTTTCAGAATTCTCCTTGCATAAGCTTCTTGTTTGATCTGAATCCCATTGGTATTGATGATTATGGGTCCTTTGCCTTCATTAATTACTTGACCCCATCTCATGTGAAACATTCTTGGATCCCTACTTGGTCCATCATTAGTTTCTTTCCAGTTCCAGTTTGCTTTTTCATCGAATACCACATCTCGACTCACTATCACTCTTTTCGTTGTTGGATTGAATAATCTGTAAGATTTGGATCCAGGCTCAATTCCTAGATTTACAAGAGTCTGAGATCGATCATCCAGTTTCTTAAGAGTTGCAGAATCAACTTTTGCGTATGCTTTGCAACCAAACACTCTTAAATGATCTATGTTTGGTTTTTTCTTTCGCAAACTTTCATATGGAGTCATGTCTTTCAGAGCTTTCGTAGGTATCCTGTTTATTAGGTATGTGGAGTGTCGTACAGCTTCTCCCCGTAGATAATTAGGCACATGCATAGCCTTTAAAGAACTTCTTGTCATCTCCATTAGAGTCCTGTTTATCCTCTCCACCACTCCGTTTTGTTGTGGTAGCCCTCGAACCATCTTGTTCTGAGACATTGCCTTTAAAGTTCTAAAGCTTATGTGTCCTAACCTTTCGTGCCACTTGCATGTCTGATCTTCCAGTCTCATATTCAGACACAATGGCCTTCCAATCATGAGACTTATCTTGTAGAGTCTATTCTGTGAGCGTGAGACTCTAACTAAAAGTCTTCCACTTGGGTCATGAACTGTTAGATAATCTTGTCGCATTCTAACATCACATTCAACTTCTGTAGCTTGTCCTAAACTTAGAATGTTGCTTTGTAAGTTTGGGATGAAGTAGATGTTTGTGACAAGCTTCTGTTCTCCAGTCTTGCTCTGAAATAGAATTGATCCTTTCCCTTCAATTTCTACAGAAGATCCATCCCCAAACTTCACTTTTCCTTTGATTTTCTCATTGAGTTCAGAAAAGTAGTGTCTCTTACCAGTCATGTGATTGCTGGCTCCATTATCTAAATACCAGATTCCTTCTTCTCCATCCTTTGATTCGTAGTTCTTTGGTATTAGTTTCCCTTCGTTTAAGAATACAACTTCGTGCATGAAAAGAGTTGTATCTGCTTCCCTTGTTTCTTTCTTGTTTGCTTCTTCCATCTTTTGTATTCTTTCAGGGCATACAGAGAAGAAGTGTCCTGGTTTATCACATCTGTAACAAATAATGTTTGATCTATCCTTCTTTTCTTTCCCTTGGTTTTGATCATTCTGACTTGTTGTTCTATCTTGTGAGTTAAACCTTCCTCCCCTTCCTCGGCCTCTGTTTACTCTGCCACCTCTTCCACGACCTCTTCCTCTTGTCGCAGAGTTTTGTTGGTAAGAGTTTGTGTACAAGAGTTTTCCTTGAGTTTCTCCATTGTTTTCTTCATCAAGGATTCTCTCTTCATATGCTTTCAATCTTCTAATTATATCTTCATAGCTAGTCTTCTTTAAATCTAAGACTTGTTCGAGAGAAGCTATGATATGAATATACTTGGATCTTGGTAAACTATTGATAAACTTCTTTACCAGTTTATCTTCATCAATGGATTGTCCAAGTGACGCATCTTTTGAGGCTATCTCTGATAGCTTTCCTGCAAAGCTATCTATAGTATCAGTGTCTTTCATCTTCATTCTTTCAGATTCAGACATTAAGGTTTGCAGACGGGCTTCTTTAACTCGATCAGCTCCGAGATTACGTGCCTTTATTGCATCCCAAATTTTCTTTGAAGTTTCCTGTTCACCAACTTGTAGAACAAGACATTCTGGTATTGCTTGAAAGAGTAATCCAATGGCAACATTGTTTTTGTCTGGGTCCAATGTACCAGGATCAATTGTTTCCCAAACTTTGTAGATTTTCATCAGTACCTTCATTCTCATGGCCCATACTGTGTAGTTTGTGGCGTTGAGGATTGGAACTTGTATTGATGGTGGCGTGAACTGTTTTGCACCCACAATGGTGGTTTTGTTTTCCATGGCTCAGAAACAAGCTCTGATACCAATTAATGGCAACTGCAAGATGAAACTTAGCTTATATAAAGACAAATCTCTTTATTGATGTTTAGAAAATCTCTCAAAACTAAACACAAGCTCTAATCTGGCTCATATGATCAACCACAACTTTGGTGAACATATATATATATAACTATGAATTCCTTTTCCTAGTCCTATTACCTTATTACATGTCTTTCCTTTTCTTAGAACTAGATGACTTCTAATTCTCTTAGGATTACATCAATTTCCTAATCTTGTCCTAACCAGCTTGTTAGTGACTTCTATGTTGAAGTTTAACCAACACATTTCATGATATGTGGCTATAAAAAGATAATCGTCTTTCCACGCACTTCCTTGGATATACATGACTAGTCTACTACTGTCAAAGTCGAAACTTCCTTGATGGGATTTTGGAGGAGAATGAATTTCTTTTATGTCATGAAAAAGAGCCGAAAAGTTATTGGATTTCTGTAAATATTGGGTAACGACTGTACGAGCTCACTAGTATCAAATACATTTTTGTTGATGTCGGCTAAACAAAGAGGGAGTTTCATCTACAATATGTAATTAGGTACCTTTGTTTGATTAATTACAATGTTTAATGTACCCTTGTTGAAGTTTCGCCAATCATTTACTACTGCGAGCAAAACATTGGTTGATGAAGTGGCACTGGAGAAGATCCCAAATTTATTTTATTAAAAAACAAAGGTTTCTCATTGAATAGCTCGTTCCAACGTTAGGACCGATCAATGATTTTTGTTATTGTAGATACTAAGTTCGGAATCTGTAAGCCATCTTTCGGAATGTGAAAGATGAGTCGCAATATCCATCAATAACCTAAAATTAACATTCTACTTGAATCAAATCTTGATATACTGTGACGGTGCGTCCAAAGGGAATCCAGGGATGCCTGGGCTTGGATTTGTGGCAAGAAACTATTGTGGGGACTGTGTTGGTGCTGCTTCGGGTGAGATTGGAATAACTACTAATTATTTAGCTGAAGTAATGGCATTAATTGTTGTTGGTGAATGGGTTGTTACTCAACGGTTTATGGAGGTATGTTTTAGCCTAGATTCTAATGTTGTATTAATGGCTTTCTCAAATAACAAAATACCATGGATTGTGCTGAGTAGATGGGAAAGAATAAGAAACTCAATACCTGCAATCACTTTTAGACATTCCTATAAGAAGTCAATTTTCTGCGGAAGGGGTTTTACTGAGCATGGGAGTAATTGTCTATTATGAGGAGAAGTCAGCTTTTCTAGGAAATTTGGAAAATGAAGCAGATATGTACTTCAGATTTTAAAGTGTTAGTTTTGTTCTTAGAGTCTGTTTGGGCTTATGCTTTCTGGGCTTAGCTCTTTTTTTTGTTTATTTGGCCTTGGTCTGTCTTGGCCTTCTTTTGTAATTGTAAAATATTTTTAATAATATAATTTCATGATTTAGAAAGAAAAAAACATTCAACTTGAATATATTTGCGTCAAGCAACTTTCGCTGAACACCATATACATGCACCACCTATGTCCACCATAATTTTGCGAACACATCAACTTCCATTTAGCCGTGTTATAATACGCCTTTTTCTTTTTTGATTGACTAGAAAATGACCCGTGCCGTAAAGGCCCGGGCTTTAGGTTGTTGTTTTTACTAATTAATCGCTAATTCATTGCTACTGCATAGGGGCGAAGCCAACTTAAAGCATTATGTGCAAGCCAAGCCGGTTTTCAAGCTTTTTCTTCTTCCTTTTTTTTTACAAAATTAGACTTCCAAGCCCATTTATGCTATACCCCTATCAAGTATTAAGTCTTTTTTTTGCTTCTCCAAAGCAATATTTGATAAGTCCATTAAAATGATCCACATCAATTTCTTCTTCTTTCAATGCATTCCATGTAGTATCATTTGGAAGTATCATTTCGAAAGCAATCCCAAAACAAATACATCCAATTCAAAATGATGGTAGTCATTAGTCATCCTTAATAATGGGTCGGCTTGTTCTGACTTTGCCTGGCACTAAGTAAATTACCAAGAATATATACATGTGGTCCTGACTATGAATCTATCATCTTGTAGCAAGTTACCCTACTGGAATTTCTCTGCAAATAATTGAGGAGTTCGGTTGAGACCTATGTGGCTCCTTATTCCCTACTAATTGGAATTTTTAACTGGATTCGATAAGTATAAGATTACCACATCCAAAAATAAGAAGGAACTATCGGACTTTCCAAAAATAGAACTTCACAAATTCCAAATATATATGTTAAGTTCAAAATGAAGATCTCTAGGCTATTCAAGTCCATGCCATAAAGAGAATTTCTCGTCATTTATGGATTACAACACGGCGTCCTGCAACTTATTTTCTGTTTGAAGTGTTTCAAGTAAGTAGTGGAAGCCGTTGATAAGTTTCCGCAATTAACTAATGATTCCTGAAATTCCGCAATAAGGTGATATATTAGCAAATCTCCTACAAAAATAAGATGAATAATCAGTGTACAAACAGTCACTTGGGTTAAGAACCCTTGTCAATCTCGAATCGATACAATGGAAACAACATGCGACTTTGAGTTACAAAGTTTAGCAAAAAAAGACTTGTCCAAGCGACGTATCCACTTACATGATCAATTGATATTCTAGATATTGCAACTATTGAATCGAAAATTAAGATAGTTCCAGTGAATCCAGTCAGTTAATTGCTTAAGCAAACAAAGGGTCCTAGTTGCTGACACTACAAATGTTTGTTACAAATATGCAATTATTATCTCACGAACAGAAAACTTCAAGAAGCACAAAAAAATATCCAACGATTTCTTGTAACCCAAATCATGTATCCATATAAAAATTAAGATTTCCCTAAAAATTGGAGAGAGCTTAATAAATGGAGATCAAAATAAGGCTACAAACAGCTGAGAGGCAATACCTAAAGGAAAATGTAAGGAATCGGGACAACTTGGTGGAGTGGAACGAAAAAAGTTTCCAGGACCTACAACACACAAAGGGAGGGAGCATGCCAGAAAAAGATAAAAAGAAAAATTGAATTAGATGTGAGATAGAAAATTTTCAATGTTGTAGAATCCCCAAAGAAATTTTTGAAAATGGAGAAACAAAGAATCACTTGTGTGAGGTAGTCACTAACAAAGCCTAAAAATGATGGTGGCAATGGGTGGTAAAATATAAGTAAGCTGTTTCTTAACCTACAAAACTCTTGCTCAGAAGAGAAATAACGACTCATCTAGGCTGTAGTGACACAGGATGGTTAAATGTACTCCCATGAACAGAAATATACATGGGGACATGAATAACAGTTGATAAATTTTAGCATTAAAATTGGAGTGCAAAGAAATAGTAGTTTGGATTACTTACCTAATTATTATTTCACACATGACGATGAGATCATAATAACCACATGCGTTTCCAATATTCCGTCGTGTTCCATATCCATATGGATGGGAAGACAAAGTGCAGTGCTAACCGGTTAAATGGGATTCGAGCAGATATATATCTTAGATACAGTTCAAAATTCAATAGTCGTATATTTATCCTTACTTGATATGCAGAAATTGATATCCACTGGTGGCATGGCTTCAAGAGTGATTTTGTAAGATTCTTCAACTGCTATAATCAGTTTTCCGTCCGGTCCCTTGCATAATTTCTCTAAGGATATTGCAAAATAGCTAGATCAAATTCGAAATTAAAAATCTAAGTGCCCAAAATCATTTCCTACATCTTAAAATTCCAGTCGCAATAGATGAATATGAAAAAGCTTCGGGAAAAATAAAAACCCGGTAAGTAAAACCGATGCTTGCGTATAGGTGTTGTTTTTTCTCGATGTTTTTTCTCTACCTATTTCTTCAACATTTTGCAGCTGTTGGTATTGAAATTTATCGTACAAATGTGATCATTCATGTAGGTGTGAAATTTGACCATCTCCTTCAAACACTGCTATCGTTCACTACCTTTCAGACTTTCAATAAACAATAAAATAGAACCCCATTAGATATGCAATTCTAATGAAGTAGGTCCAAAGTTGCAGATGAATTAGATCCAAGGTTGCAAATTAGAACTTTACTATCTTAATTGTGCACACCACCAGCTTTTGGACATTATATCCTAGCAAAGAGAGAAAGAAAAAGTAATCAGTTCAACCGAAACTATAGATTTTGAGTTTAGGAATTTTCGAAATTAGTTCTCATGATGATAAAACAAAATAAGATCAAGGCCGAGACTAACGAATATTACATTTATTTTTTTTAAGAATGGTTACATTTATCACTTCCCACAAAACTAAAAATTCACATGTGTAATGTGAGATTCACAAAACCAATTATAAACATCACTCGAGCATGACTGAGTGCAATATAGGGGAAGGATGGCATTACCTTAAAAAAAAAAAAAGAGTAAGACCGACAAATTTAGCTAGCAATTTGGTATATTTTTTAATGAAAATGATGTGGTCTTTGCATCTTTACAGAACACCGAATGGATATTGGTAGATTATTCCGAAACATTAAGCTCTTTAGCTAAACAAATTATTGTTTGATTGGTTCTGTCCTTAGATGTGCATTTTGGTTATATTATTAGTCAACTGTATGTAAGCAAAACACCGATTTCTTCAAATGTGTCTGGTGGAGTATTACAGCTATAGTTAAAATTGAAAGACTGTGTCGTTACACGAATATGATGAACAAAAATAGGATTTAAAAATACTGAGAACACACATAAAAGATATAAGGATAGATACTAAAGTTAAGTAGACGAAAAAAAAACAAAAGGAGCCGGTGAAAGTAGCCCAATACAAATGATACTATGTTAAAATTCAAAATACAACGATGTTAATTGAGAGGAAACCGATACAACATACCTAAACTTCGTGGGATGATGTAGAATCAATAGCTACTGATAAACATGAGAAATTGCAAACCGGAAATCTAGGGCTTTTTGATAGCGAAAATGAAAACCAAATATTGGGAGAGAAATCATCAACTGACTTGAACTAATTAGGAATCCTTTCAAGAATATACCTGCTTTCTGAGATTCACATACAATCTGTCTATGAAATTTTCATAAATAGAAGAATAACCCGAGTGAGTCATACTTGTTCTTCTTCGATCTGTTCGACCGATTTCCAGATGCCTGTGAGTTTATGCTTAGGTGAGCTTATGAAAAAGAAACGTCCATATGTGAATTTATGGGCTTGAAAAACCATTGAATTCCATTGATTGCAAGAATTTGAAACGGTAAGGATTAGTTATTCTGTACTTTTTGTTTTCACCTTTCATCAAGGGATTTGGCGACAGAGTGAAACAGGCTGTGAACGTGAGACACTCCCAGCCTTAGATGAGGGCGTACAAAATGAGTGCAGTGTGAGCCGCGATTTATCTTTTGCAATTTCATGTCGTTTGCTAGCATTGGCAGCCGTCGATCGGAAAAAAAAACTAATTCACATACGTCAGATTAAGTAAGACACATTTGTTTTTGTAAGATAGATATGTCATAATACGTTTTTCTAACAAAAGTATTACTCTCTATCGAGAAATTGAGCTTGCAATCACAGTTATGATCGAAGTTGGTGGTTTTGCGACCTTGTGTAGTAAAAAAACCATTCATGCTACTTGTGTCAGCTAGCGTGACTTTAGTGGAAGGGAAACTTAGGCGCAGGCCCAAAAAAAATAATATTCTCATTGTGAGGCCCACAATTAATTTTAGGTACTGTGACACTCATAATTATTTCCGTGACACCCATAATTATATGAAATTATTAAAAATGTCCGCATGACGGATTATGCATCCGCATGACGGGTTATGCATGAGGGGTATAATTGGCAACGCAACTTGGATATAGCATATCTAAAAATCCGTGCCTTGGAATTTTACAAATTTTATATCGTTGGAAATCTTTTTAAGAAAGTTGCGCAACGAGTACAAACAAGAATATCAAATTTTAGTTTTTCACGAAAAAATCGGAGGTGATCATCATTTTAGGCAAAATTTTCGAAAACTTGATACATAACTATTATGCAGCCACCAAAAAAGATGCATAACACATTCTGCAGACGCATAACGAATTATGCAACCATTTTCTCCACTGCATAACAAATTATGCATTTGGATATCAAAGTTATGCATCTATAACAACTTATGTAACCATTGTTTTGGTTGATTTTAGTGCGTCCATAAAAAAATTGATGCATAATGCAGTATGCATCCAATATTTAAGGATGCATATCAGGTTATGCATCTATTTTCTCGATGCATAAAAGATTGTGCAACAATTTTCTCGATGCATAATGCATCATGCAGTTATATTTTCGGATGGATAACAGGTTATGCATCCATTTTTATGACTGCATAACATGTTATGCAACCGTTAGCTGCATAACGTGTTATGCAACCGTTTTCTGGACTGCATAACAGATTATGCAAAAAGAAAAGAAAAAAAAACTGCATCACTATTATGCAAGTTATGCAAGAACGTGTTATGCAACCAATTCCGAGAATGCATAACAAGTTATGCAAGAAATTTTGTAGATGCATAACCTGTTATGCATCACTATTCACACCTCCATTTTCGCAATACTGCACACAATCCATCCAACCAACACCAGTTGCACACTGCATCACCACCTCAGATCCCCTTCTCATATTAACAGCAGCACAAATTCTTCCATTTCAGATCCACCACAAGACCTATTTCGAGAATCCTTGAACATCACCAATTTCTTGTTCTTCCTCTCCATTGATTCTTCACCAATATCAGCAATTCCTCCTCTTGAATCACCCATAGACATAAGATGACATAAGCTGGACCATCCCGTCAACAAACTAAATTAGTCAATATAGTATCATATCTTGCCTATCCATCTTAACTTATTGTTATCAGAGTTCAACTTGTTCGCACTGAACAAGACCTAACAGGGATGAGCATTACCATGACAATAAATACTTCCCATTAGAATCTCTGAAAATTAATATTCATGCGTCTCAAACTATACCAAAGTGAGCTCATTACGCTTACTTCATCAATTAATGTTGCCTTGTGGCTTTCGGATTGATTATCATAACGCCTAGTTTTCCCAAGGCATGTTAGTGTGATCATCTTATGCGTGATATGAGATTCTCGCTGGACCACCCCACTTCAGAACCTTCAAAAAAATACAATGGTTTCACATATTATTATCCCAATTTTCAAGACCCAGCCAATACCTTTCTCACAAATTCATAGTTCAACACACTAAATTACCTTATAAAAACATAGATTATGATTCAAGTTTTTAAAAAATCCCACTTTTTTTTCGCACCAATTAACTCTTTAAGTTCAAATCTCAGCAAACGGAAGGAAAATCAAAAATAGTTTCAATTTAGTACGGACATTCTCTGTAGTTTTATCAGTATGATCTATTGAAACTCCAAATTCTTCAAGTACACTCCATCAGATAGAGAAGCTAAAACTGCAACTTGCGTAGGGATGCACTAAAATTAAAATTGCGGGATATCGTAAAAAAAAGAAATGATTCAAAATTATGGGTTTTGATTATTGAAGAAAGAAGAAAAATCACACCTTTGTTAGAAAGAGGGTACACTTTGTTGCTGGTTCTTAAACTATTTGAATCAGACATTTAGTGCTAAAACTATAATACGAGTTTTAGCTCAAGCATCAAATTAGGGCTTTCTCGAACTAAAAAAAATCCAAACGAAAATGGCCAAGTTAACAGCAACCCATGGGTATTAAATGATTGAGAAATCATTATATTCTTAGAAGAATGTATAATTAATTCTTTGTTGCTTCTTCATTAAAACTTCTCCAATTGATAATTGACATCTAAAACCTAAAACGCAAAATCAAGTCGAACAAAATGAAAAATGAAAAAGAGTAAGATGGATAAGAATCAAGTGTTCAAATCGATGAAACCTGGAAAAACCTCAGCTACTCGGTCAAAAGAAAACCAACATCTTCGTTTCTCACGGAAGAAAAGAATAGTTCGGCCATGAAGAAAAAATAACATCACCGATAAAAATACATTTTTTCGAAAAAATGGGCCTGTGAGAATTTTTGTATGAAAAATGGGTGCGCGCATGAATTTCTCCGTTGGTGGGTTTGAGAGTGGGGAAAAGTGAAAAAATGGGTCTCACAATAATTTTCACTCAGTGGAATACATTTCTTTGCACATATTTTACTGGTTATATTAGAAGGAATCTGCACAACCGACACAGGCCAGGCTACCATGTGCACCAAAACGGATCCAAACAGGGCCCCACCTTTTAACCACGTATTTGCATCGAAATCTCTCACACCTTACATGCACATAACTATTTACAGACAATTATTGTACCTTAGAGTTGCCTGACCATTATATTTTTCGGAAAATGGGTCATTTGTCCAAATATGTTTAAATCACGATTCAAATGGACGAGTAAAAAATAGTTTGAGTGAAATGGTCAAAAAAAATAGTAAGGATGAAACTGATTTCATCCTAACTTAAATTTAAAAAATAGCAAGGACGAAACTGGATACATACCGTATAAATTAAAAATAAGAAAAAAATATTTGAAAATGAGCACGATGAAATTGGTTACATCCTGTTTATTTTTACACTTTTGTCCATTTAAACAGTATCAAAATCTAACTGTCCATTTCGTCCAGGAATTGTTGATTTTGATCTTTTTAACCAATTTTATGTATATTTTTCATGACATTTGGCTATAAAAACATGGCCGGTCTCTCGCCCTTCCTGCAATATATATTATACATGACATCACTAGCAATGTCAAAGGAAAAACTACCTTATGTGTGATTTTGGAGAAAACTAAATTTATTCTATATCAACCAAATTTCGGAGAAACCAATATCCACCAAAATTATTATCATGCCAATCAGTACGTGCTTGAATGATACTCTGCTTCCCTATAAAGACAACCAAGAAATAATACATATGTTCCAAATTTCTTTTTTGGTGTGTAGATAGTACATTGAACATTAAGAATAATCATACCTGGGAATCCGTAAATTTTCCATCTTCAAATACTTGGAGAACCAAACAATAACGATGACCATAATTTTCTTTGAACAACTCTACCTACTGCATTGTCATAAGAAGTAACTGAGAACCAATCAATCGAATAATTTAGTATCAAATTAGTCCCTTGTCTATCGTTCATGACAAAACACTCTTATGAAACCTAAATAGTATACTGTGATGAAAACAATTACTTGACCATTCACATCGATAAATAACACCCGTTTACTGTACTTAAAAGTAAATCCTAACGCAATTATAACGAAAAAATACATATACTCATTTATCTTACACCCATGCAGTTGATCATGATCTCGATTGCGTAAGCAGACCCCTATAGTCGATTTCTACTTGCCTAATCAATTTGAATATAAAACCTTGTTTTGGGTTAAATGAACCATGAAATTCATTATTCAGATGAATTTGTTTCTAATTCTTTTGGGATGAAGTGACAAAACTTATGGTTTTTCGTAAAGATCGAAAACTATTTACTGATCGGTGTAGTTGCACCGTTGATGATAGTGGAGAACAACATAAAGAAGGTACTGATGGAATATCGTCTATCCAAAATGTGTATGGGTTCCGTTCAAAGAAGGAATACTTACCTCTTAATGTGGTGGTGTGTTTTCAGCTTTACTTATAACCAATATATGTAGGTATCATGTTGCTCGCATTAACCACACCTAGGTTTAGTATGGAAACAGTAAGAACGACGGATTCATGTTCTCGATCCAATGAAAAAACCATAATCACCTGAAATCACATTTAATACATTTAGCGTACTATCAGACCATTCTAGAATGAGCATTCCACCCATTGTACAACAAATTCTTGTTCTCAAAATACCCACTGATTAGAAATACGCACAACCACAACTTTGTTTAATTTAATTGCATAATGAACACAACTACAATTTCATTTGTTTAACTCAACCGTTTCCATTCATACCAGAACTAAAACTAAAAATACGCACAAATGGTTCCTTTGTTAATTTTAACTTCTCTATATAACTGAAAGAAAGTTTGAAAACTTCAACTGCTTAACTCAGCAAGAAATTGATGCCAACACTGCAATTTAACCACCCCAAAAGACTGCTGCAAGTATATAAAATTGATGATTTCGATTAGTCCTTAAGTGGTTTCTAAAGGTGACTGTATAGATACTCATTTTAGAATACACAACCTAGTTAGTAAGTTCGCGAATTTCCCCGTATAGCGAATTTTACCGTTTTATTCGCGTACGTTTGCAACTCCGAACCCAAGACGCGTATTTTGTGGCATTTTCGGATTATTCGTGAATTGTTCACGAACTTTACGTATCCCGAATGATACGTCCGCTTAATTCACCAGAAATTTTTTAGCTTTTATATTTTCAAAGGTCCTATTTTTTGGGCTTTACTGCCTCCCAAACATACACGGCCCAATATTAGACGTTGTTGTAATTTTTATGAAACAAAAATGACAGAAGAAATTTGAAGGTGAAGGTGAGAGAGATCTAAACCACTATACCACGTCATCTTTGATGAGGAATGTTGTATATATTATTAATATCATCATATTAAGTTTATTTTTTCTTTAAATAACTCACACGTATGGATAAAAATTAGTCTATGATTTTATAAATACTAATTATTTATTTTTTCTTTAAATAACTCACACGTATAATACTCGTACGTTTGTCGTTCCGTATGTTTGCCGAATCGCGAATTGCTAACTAGGATATTACAGAATCATGAAAATAAACAATCAAGAGAACAACATGAAAAATCATAAAGCTAATTGTGAAAAAAAGAGAACTTAACTGACCTTAGGGTTGGTAAATTCCAAACTAAAAGCCTCTCATCTTCTATCTCTCTCCGATACTACGGATTAAATCTCCAAGTGCCAAAATTAAGATAAATCATGGATCATAAATCAAAGACCTAAAAGAAGCAGAAGGTACGATTAGAGAAAATGGAGAGGTAGAAAAGAAACAGGGAAAAACGTGAATGATAATTAGAGCAGTGAAAAAGAAGATTAGGGTTTTGTATCTTCAAAAACACACGGATTAACAGAATCTACCTATTGTTGTTATTTGGTACACGGAGACTAACCCTCCCAGCAAATTCAAAACGCAGCGAGATACATCAAAAATCAATAATTGATAACCAGCAATGAAAAAGATAATCAACAATGAAAAAAATGGTTCAAGAACCAAAAACTACATATCAAGTGAAATTTACCATAGAGCTTTATTCAGCAAAAGAAGGTGCAGACAAAATAAGCAAACGCGATTTGAAGACTGAAAGAGAGAAAAAGGAAAGAGAGAGAGCAGAGATGCGGCAGAATTAAAGATTTAGGGTTTTGCAAATCTTTTTGTTTCTTTGTCTTTTGACCGGCCTGGACTGGAGTAAAACTCGTAAATAGTAAAATAAAGTTTGGTGGTATTTCCGGACGAAATATTGGCGGTTTGAAACAACCGGAGATTTCTATTGGTCAAAATATTCTTTGGTGGGACCAGAAGCTCTAGGAAGAGAGTTTGATTCAGTTTTTAACCACAACAGAAGAAAATCACTAATAATTAGAAACTGAAATATTGAGATTCAATGGAGTTGTGTTCGAGTCTTTCCTAGACATGTTATGAAAATGGGAGACCAAAGCTTTCTTTACTACTTCATGGTCAAAGAAAATGCACAAACTCACGCAAATTGATTTAACGACCTGTGTATGGTAGTTTTGTCTGTTGAGAATCTCACATTGGCATAATCATCATGTACCAATATTTACAATTAAACAACAAGCCTCGTCATATTTCCATTTTCGTAACAATTGTTTCAGTATATTAGATTTGTGCCCGTGCGTTTTCTTTTAATTTGTTGAGCAAGGGTAGGGCTGTTCATGGTCGGTTTTGGTTCGGTTTCTAGCCAAACCAAAACCGAAACCAATACTATCGGTTTCTTAAAATATGAACCAAACCAATCCATTAACCATTGGTTCGGTTTCTTAATGGTTCTACCCGGTTTCGGTTTATTCCAGCGGATATCGGTTAACCGGCTGCTATGTCAGTTTCAGGAAACTGACAGTTCAAATCCAAGAAAAAAAAAACATAGTTCAAACATTTTCAAACCTACCTACAGTCTACAGAGTACAGACATTCACATTCCAATATTCCATACACAATCCAAATTCATAACATTCTTAAACACAATTCAAAAGATAAAGATTAGTAGATTACATCTTCTTTCAGTTTCACCAAAACTCATATAAAAAAAATAAACTAAGCAAGTGCCACCTAACTACCTAAACATCCACAGTCTCCATAACATCTAAACAACATCGACACTTTCCAGCTATGCATCCACAAAATCAACTGATAGCTTCAGACTTTCCAGGGTTGTTGACTGCATGTATATGAAAATGGCAAGCAACTGGTAGTTAGAATCTAATTCACGTATATTTCCACTAATCATGATGGCAAGCAATACATGAAAATGCTAAAAGTGAAAAGACGTGACATGTAAATACACCATCAGGAGGACAATGTATCCACTAAATTAAACCTTCTGGGATTATATTTGATTTTGGTTTCGAACTTCGGAATCTATCATTCTTTGCTAACTGAACATGATTAATCCAACTATCAGGAGGACAATCTATCCTTCTGATTTCCTGAAACTAGATGGCTAACACGTACATTAAGCATCTTAAAGTAAATTTTGGTTAATCGGGATCTGGATTTTGTCGTGCTTGTGTTTTAACATTCACTTTTGGTACTGGCATCTTAAAGTAATAGCTGAACCAGTCATTCTAAACATGCTTCCAAAAATATTTACCAACTTAAACTAATCCAATTGGTGAGATGAATTACCTTGGTACTCCTTAGTCCTCAACATCATCATCTGTTATGTTTACGAACATGGATTTAGAGAGAGATTCCAAAAATTCTGCAATGAAAAAATGCACGATCAGTAGTATACAGTGAGTGTTCAAAAATTCTACAAACAAATTAACAAATGAAATAATACCTGAACTAACTTCCTCTTCTGGTCCCAAGGAAGAAATATCAAGATCAATCGGCGTCTTCAACCAATTTTGAGCACAAATCAATGCCTCAACTGTTGTGGGAAGTAAAGAACTTCGATATGGATCGAGAATACGCCTCCCAGTGCTAAAGGCATATTCGGATGCCACTGAAGAGATGGGTATAGCCAATATATCTCTTGCGATTAGTGCCAAAGTAGGATACCTAGTCGAGTTCGTCTTCCACCAACCTAAGATATCAAAAAAAACTTTATCTTTCCGCGGTTCTCGTTTCTCTCTCAAATAAGTCTCCAGCTCATTTTTTCCTTCATCATCAAAACTTTCCTCTTCTTCTCTTGCTCTCTCTGCCATAAGGGCGGCTGCAGCACAATCTCCTTCATCATCTGGTTCAGCGCCAACAGTATTACCACCACTACTATCTGTTACAACTGTTGAGTTTCCAGCACTCATTTGGACATCCCAGTATTCTTCAAAAAGTGCCTTAAAGTCCCTCATTACAAGATCCATTAGTTCTGTTCTCAAATAACCACCACCAATTCCTAACTGGCCAAGAAGAAACTTCAATCCTAATTATTTATCTTGTGGATTCAATAATACAACAATAAACATAAGATTGTTCATCTTTTCATAACGTCCCCAATACTCGTTATATTTACTTTGCATTTTAAGACCCATGCTAGAAAGAAATGTATCTTTGTGATTTGCCCATGTGTTTAAAGTTCGATGAATAACACTCACATGAAACAAGAATTCGTGTGCAGTAACATGAGTAGAAGCGGAGAACTTGACAGTAAAATCAAAAAATACCTTCACAAACTTCGCGAAGGATCTAGCATACCACCAATCTGATGGGTATGGCGCGTGCAAAGGAGGTGCTGATGGGGCCTTATCAGAACTTGTTCTCTTGCGTTTCTTTCCTCTCTTTGCAGTAGCAATAACTTCTTCATCAGAACTTAAGTCTGCATCTTGGTTTTCATCCACATCCCAGTCAGGTTGGTTATCAACGGTGGAAGTACTAGAAGTAGAAGAAACTAAAGGAATTTGACTTTCAACAAAACAGAACTTCTTCTTGAATGCCTTGTCCTCATACTCTAGCCTCTCAAAAGCTGGCTGATACTTCTCAGCTGAGTCTAACATAATAAATGTCGAATTCCAACGGGTGTCTACATCTAGGACCAAACCCTTCTTGCATTCAATCTACACAGTCCATAAATTTTTTTAATCTTGCAGGAGAACTCATACAATACTTCACTACTGCCCTTATTCTCTTAATTGAGATGTCATACTCCTTCATTCCATGCTTTACAACAAGGGCAAGGACGTGAGCAGCGCATCTCACTTGTAAGAAACCCTTCACTAAATCTGAATTCTTTCTGAGCACTTGGTTTTGCAGATATGTTATAGCTACATCGTTGGAAAAAACGTTATCTAAAGTTATAGTAAACACATTTTGGATCTCCCAATCTAACAAGCATGTTCCTATCATCCTACCAATAGTCTCACCGCTATGACCTACAATTTGGATGAAACTAATGATCTTCTTGTGCAACTTCCAGTTAGCATCTATCCAATATGCTGTAATAACCATATATCCCAACTTCTGAAGTGAGCTCCATGTGTCAGTGGTGAGGCAAACTCTGACTTTATTAACCTTGAAATAATTCTTCAATCTCACTTTCTCGTACTCATCTCTCCGTACAGTGATACGAGATGGTATCTTAAATCTACTCTCAAGTACCCTGCAAAATTCTCGGAAACCTTCCCCCTCAACTATTCTAAAAGGTTGCTCATCCACTATGATGAATATAATCAATGCTTTTCTACACGAATCCTGACAAAAAGTTACAGCAACTAACTTTTCATCTTCTCCCATCCTAGCAGGTTCAAAAGAAAGAGTCGACTGACCAGAATCCTTAGGAATAAGATTCAGACACTTTCTTAAATGGTTATTCAAGGAGCCGGTCCCATGTGTAGAAGAGTCAGCTTTCATTCTCTGTTTACATTTCTTGCAAGTTACCATTATCGAAGGAGGAGGGTCCATATCAACGTGATCCCATACCCATGAAGTTTTCTTCCGCTTCTTAGAATCTGGTGCAGTGACAATGATGTTACCAGCATCGGAAACATTGGCATCTGGTGCAGATGGAGCTTCACCAGTAGTTGGTACTTTTCCAACTGAACTAACTTCTGTAGAGGCGTTAGAAGATCTTGGAGGAGGATGTAGTGGTGGCAACAATGCATTTGAGTTAACGGAAGCCTGAATATAAACAAGGCAGAAATTCAAATCAGATAACATGTAAAAAAAAGCATATCAAAGTGCATTCAAATACTACTTATTAAAAAGATAAGTAAAGTGCATTTAACCAAATACTACTCTGTCATTGTTTGACACTCACAACTATGAACAAGCCTATGTAAATCAGGTCATAATACTTAATAAATCAATATGTTTAACTAAATATTGTGAATATCAGTTCACTGCTAAATCAACATCATCATTATCAAGTGTTATAATATTGAAGTTGGGTGCGCAAAAAAGAGCTGGATTTTAGTAAAAAATTGGTAAAAGAACGAATTGACACACTGGTACCAATCACTTGAACGAATTAGTAAAAGAAGACTGCAAATTTTAGAATCCTATTTTTCTAATTCTTGAGGAAAAATAGCTTACTGGTGTTGATCCTGATTCCTCCATAGTTGAATCAAAGAAATCAACTTAATCCTACAAAAAAACAAAACAAGCAAAATCAAATCATTTTAGTAAACCCTAGATTAAATATAAATCATGTAAATCAAGTAACCCAAGTTACATAAACATGATACCTATTAAAAGAAATTAGATGTTCACTTGTTTATTTCGTCTGAAGAATGAAGATGATACCTTCTACTAGTAAACCCTAGCTAACACTGACAGGTTACAAACTCATATGAACAGATTTCTCCTGAAAAGAAGGAGGAGGAGAAGAAGAAGAATGAGGGGATGATTAGATTCTACTAGAGTTTAGAGATTCATGATTTGATTTTCGATTTCTCCTAACTTTAGTTTCTGTTCTATGAACTGAAGAAGGAGGCGAAGAGATTAGAGATGTGAAGTGAAAATTAGGTCGACGAAATAAATGTATACTTGGGTTATAACTTAAGAAATACGAAGGGTGTGGATTGAATCTATCTGATATTAATCAACGGTCTATATTTATCGGTTTTTCAATGGTTTTTGGTTCGGTTTTCAGGTCAAACCAAAACCAAACCAGTAATGTCGGTTTTTCAACTTTTTTTACCAAACCAATCCAAATCTAAATGGTCTGGTTCGGTTTCTTGCTTATTGGCCTGGTTCGGTCGGTTTCCAACGGTTAACCGACACCATGTTCAGCCCTAAGCAAGGGGCTTGGTTCGCCTCTTAGCGATGCATTTTTAATTTGGCGTGCGCGGGGCCCTGTCCCGCCTCGCCCCATGTAGATGTATTTTTGATTTGTTGTGGTGGGGAAATACATTAAATAAGTGGAAAGTTTTGTGCAGATTTTATTTATTTTTTTCCTTTTAACTTGGTGTGCGCGAGACTTCACCCACCCTGTGGCGATGCATTTTTCATTTGGTGAGCGCGGGGCTTTGCCGGCCCCATGCAGTTGTATTTTTGATTTGGTGTGGCAGGGAATACATTAAATATGTGGAAAATATGTGCAGATTTCATTTATTTTTTTCCTTTTAACTTGGTGTGAGCGGAGTCCACCCCGCCTAGCCGCGTGGAGATATATTTTTGATTCGGTGTGGCGGGGCAAGTACATTAAATAGGTGGAGATATGTGCAAATTTTACATATTTTTTCCGTTTATTTTCGCAGAAAATATATCGATTCTTTTCCTATTATATATTAATTTGGAAAATATACTTAATATAGTAATTACACGATTTCCAAATTGAATTTGGACTTTTAAGAAATTCTAAACACGGTAAGTTAGGTTTTCTTTTTAAGTGTGTAAGTTTTAAACCAATCATACGTTGCGTCCTCATCTAAATATTGTCACTTCATGAATTCCAAATTAAATTTGGTTTCCATTGTTTAATATTTTTCCTATTCTTTTAAAACCAATTATATGTTCCAAATGTCCTCGCCAAAAGACTCGTTTCACAAAACTAAAAAAAAGTCTATTTCGACCAATTAGAATTGAGGGTTTCCTCACCATTCGACGTGGAAGCTTTATTTTTATTTGTATACGCCTTTAAGTCTTTAGATAAACACCTTATTCGAAACACGAGTGCTTGATAGTTTAAAATGTCAGAAACCAACCATTAAAATATTATCAGAAAATGTGCTTTTACGCTAAAACGTTGGACGAAATTGAGTTAATTATTAATAAAACCACCTATGATAACTGGTTCCGCGCTGGATTCTCCGAATTGATTCAAATCATATAAAAGAATTGGCTCCCGCATGTTCCAACTTATGAAAATGTATCTACTCATAGCACATGTTTGGAAAAAAACACTCACAATTAAGCAACAAGCCTGTTCAAATCGGCAAACACTTTTTACCCAAATGTTAATACTATACAGATTTACGAAAATTTCTATGTTTGATTTGGATTTTGTATTTGCACAAGATATTACTATGTGGTTTGGTCAAAATAGCAAGTACATTTTAGAGGAAAACTGCTATTGAAGGAAAAACAAAATAAAAATTACGACCATTGAACAAGTACTGTACGAACGATCTCAATATTTCGCAATATGTTTCGATCTCTGTATATCGAAAAAAAATTAGGTACAGTCATTTCAAGTTATTAACCAAGTAGAATAATAAAAATCTTGGAGCTAAAATCTTGTGTACCAACCGTATGGGCAGCTAAAATGAATGTCATGCCAAGCCCAAGTGAACATTTAAATATTCACTTGGGCATGCTTTAGGCAAATCATTCCCAAAAGCATACACATATTTTATTTTTTTGATCAATCTAAGAGAATAGATTAAAAAAGCACACAAATCGTGTGCGGGCAGATATAACTGACAAAGAGTGAAAAGCCCAGAACAACAAAAAACAACTAAATCAAAGAAGTTTCTAAGAATACAAAGAGTACCAACAAAAGAAGACACAATTTGTGAAAACTAACAACTTGTGATATCTAACAAATCAGGAGCAACTTGCAGACAACAATGGGTGACCATTGTCAATTAACATACTCCTCAACATCTTTTATAATTAAATCATCGTGATTTTTTACAAGATCGTTAAATATTTTTTTACGATTAACCTTTTGAGATGAAAACTCCAAGCCCCATGAAGAACCAAACTCCAAGAGCTTATCAGCCGAGACATTGCTAGGAGCTTTAGAATTAGGAATCTCTTTCTTTTTTAAACCTGAAAGGGTACCATTAGGATACACACTTATGCCTTTGCATTTTATACCAAATTTCATACCAATTCCTGTCATTGTTTTGGACGATGATTGCTTTGCGACGCTTACCTTTGAATCTTAAAAGTATACACATAAGTATTAAATACACAAGAGACACTTTTTTTTTTCGGCCACGCTATTGGCTGAGAACTTTGCTAGCTTCCGATCGCGCTTATGGTGGAAGCTGATAACCTTGCAACCCTGGGTTGAGTGAAAAAGAAACATTCATGAATATTCTACTAGTAATATTGATCGAGCACAAGCGATGTCACTTTTCCAGATCAATATTTTGGTGCTTCCACGTATGCTTCAAAATTTTTCTTTTGCTTCCACGTATTTGACTATAAGGTGCTTTAAAAGGGAGGCTCCACCACCGACAGTCCTTCCTGCTACATGCACAAAACTCCTTAAAAAATTACGACCAAAAACGGGATCCAAAGAAGGCCCACCTAGAGCCCGCACAGCTAGAAAATCAACCATTCACTTTCCAACATGCCTAAATGCAAGTCCCATAAATTAGTGCATCAAATTCATTTCTTTAATCATATTTATGTTTTATGTTACCCAAGTATTTTGCATTGGAGGATCATACCTGACATGCCTTATAGCAACTCACAAAGAATGCACCCCTTAAGATGGTTAATGGCCATTTCCATTTCACAAAGAATGCTCGATATAAAAGAAAGACCCGACTCTCCTCGTGCTTCCTTAAATGCACGATGAGTGTTGTTAAAGTCAAAACTTTCTTGATGAGATTTTGGAGGAAACTAAATTCATTATGTAAAAAAATAGTATCTACGAATTTATTAGAATCCATATCAATTCCAGACAAAGACTTGATAAAAAACTCTATTTCAGATATATTTTTGAAGAAAATTTCATATTTATTATAATGAAAAACGAAAGCTGAGTAAATGGAAAGCTAATATCAACAACGAATTCTTCAGAGAAAAATCTGAAAGATTCCACATGATTGTAGTTTGTAGACACTAGATTCGGAATGTGCAAGAGAATATGAAAAATAAGTAATAACATACCATGAAACTAGCATTTCGCTTGCATATATTTTTACCAATCAATTTTCGCTTAACACCCTGCACACCAACCATTATCCACCAAAATTCATCAACTTCCGTTAACGGCGACATATACTCCAAAGTTGGCGACCATCAACACTATCTAGCCTTGCCTGTTTAGGCAAACAACTGTAAATTACCGAGCACCAATTCCAAAATCAATAGCGAGATATGTGATATGCCACGAAATTTCCACGGTTGCTAAAGGCGATACCAACATGATGAAACGGTACCAGCCCGCTAATACTAGTATCCGCCTTTAACAATCTTAGAAATTTCCACCGATTTTTGTGCAAAAATTATTACACCGATCAAAACAATTTTTATATTCTATGAAACTGTGGATCACGGTCAGCGGTATTTGGAAGGAGAGGTGCGCTATATGTGCGTGCAATCCTACGATTGTGGAGACATCAACATCACCACATGGCACGTCCTACAAAATTGGGTCTCAATTACTTCACAAAAAAAAATAAAATAAAATCATCCTACCTTACGGACCTACAAAGATGTGACCTGTCTAGTATCTAATCGGGCTGCGTATCACTTTCCCAAATACTCCCGAGAGACACGTTAGCATTTCCTCCTCACACATAGAACAGCAACAATCAGCCATACAAGTCGGTCGTTTACTCCACTATAAAAATCACTGTCCAAAACCCACCACCACAGATCCAATCTCAAACAATCTCTCAATCTCATTCTTCATTTCATTTCTGAACCCTGAATCATAAATTCACAATGGGTTTTCCAGCATCAGGTGATCAGAAATACAAGTTTTTGATCTATGGTAAAACAGGATGGATAGGTGGATTACTTGGGAAAATCTGTGAATCACAAGGAATTGAGTATGTTTATGGTTCAGGAAGACTTGAAGATAGGAATTCATTAGCATCTGATTTGGAGAATGTGAAACCAACTCATGTTTTCAATGCTGCTGGTGTTACTGGTAGACCTAATGTTGATTGGTGTGAATCACATAAAGTTGAGACTATCAGAACTAATGTTGTTGGTACATTGACATTAGCTGATCTTTGCAGAGACAAAGGGTTGGTTTTGATTAATTATGCTACTGGTTGTATTTTTGAGTATGATGACAAGCATACTCTTGGATCGGGGGTTGGATTTAAAGAGGAAGATACTCCTAATTTTATTGGATCTTTCTATTCCAAGACTAAAGCTATGGTGAGTAGTCAATGATTTCATACCTTTTACTTTTGTTTGTTTTATTTTTAAAAGTTTTTTTTGTCAATTTGGGTTGTTTGCTAATTCTGGGGTGTTTGATTTTAAGTTCATTAATTGTGATTTGAGATTTCTATTTTTGTTTGTTTGATTCATTTTTTCTTCTTTGCTAATTTCTCACTGTAGATCTGTTAATTTTGACTAATTGTGATAGTATTTGTGATCCGACAGTGTGATTAGTATGCAATTGGTGTAGGTTCAAGTAGTTGAGCTTCATGTGAAAATTAGGATCTGTTGAACTAAGAATATTTCGAGTTTCACATAGGAAATAGTATGGATCGAGAAATCGGTCTTGTGTGTAATGCAAATTGTATTAGTGTTTGTATTGTTTATTCATGTATGATTTATTTAGTGAGCTATTGCAAATACTTCGAGTTTTGGGTAAGAAATAGTATGAATCGAGAAAATGGTCTTGCGTGTCGTATGCAAATTGTACTAGTGTTTTGTGTTGTTTATTCATGTATGATTCATTTGGTGAGATATTGCAAATATTTTGAGCTTTGCGTAGGAAATAGTATGAATCGAGAAAATGGTCTTGCGTGTCATGTGCAAATTGTATTAGTGTTTGGGGTAATTTATTCATGTACGATTCATGTGGTAAGCTATTGAAATTAGTAAAGAATTAGATGTATTGATTTGATTAAGAAAGAGTTAACAAAAAGTCTTACACGCACGACATGATGGATAAAATGTCTCGACGTGTAATGCAAGTTGTATCATTAGTTGGGTAGTTTATTGGAATTAGTAAACTATAAGATTCTTCGATTTGTTTGGGAGGAGTAAGGAAAACACTAAGAATGCTATTTTTGAATGATGCTTTTTGTTATATGGTAGTTGAATCATGTGCTTTCATGTTGACTTATTAAAGGGCTCAATTGGTTAATGCTGTTCAGATCTTTCTCTGGTTGCGTTTATGGTGCAAATGATCTGTAATATATGAATAGCTGAGGAAGTTATGGACTCCAAAGTGGATATATCTGGACTTGTTGCGAATACTAAGTTTAGGTTGCAGGAAACACTGTGTCACAGTATAGTTTTTCATTGTCCAAATATCTGGACTTGTTGCTTTTACTAAGCTTAGGTAGCAGGAAACATTGTGTCACTGTATAGTTTACTTCAAAGCGATCAGTTAAAACATTTTTGCCTCTCTGTTTGTAGTTGAGCTCTACTATTTTTGAAACTTGGCCGTGCTTCCTTTCCAGTTACTGTTATTTGAACAATTGGAGTTTTTCATATGTTTATATCAAAGTGTGCATAAGTGGAAATTCTGTGCATTCTTTGTTGCATGAAATTGGATGTATCTCAAGTCTTTCTCTGATCCATTTTTCATCTGAATCTTTTCAGGTAGAGGAACTGCTCAAGAACTACGAGAATGTTTGCACCCTGCGTGTGAGGATGCCCATCTCATCTGATCTAAACAACCCCCGCAACTTCATCACGAAGATTTCTCGTTACGACAAAGTAGTTGATATTCCAAACTCGATGACAATTTTGGATGAGCTTCTCCCAATATCCATTGAGATGGCAAAGAGGAACCTTACCGGTATCTGGAACTTCACCAACCCAGGAGTGGTAAGCCACAACGAGATCTTGCAGATGTACAAGGATTACATTGACCCTAGCTACACATGGAAGAACTTCAACCTGGAAGAGCAAGCTAAGGTGATTGTTGCCCCAAGGAGTAACAACGAGCTAGATGCCTCCAAACTGAAGACGGAATTCCCAGAACTCATGTCCATTAAGGAATCACTTCTGCACTACGTGTTCAAGCCAAATCAGAAGACCCCAGTAGCTTGAAACTAGTACGTTTTTGTTCTCTGGATTTATCTTATCTTATTTTGTTTTCTTTGGTTCATGCGATTGGGTTATGAACAAGTATGTTATTTGAATTTGATGTAATTTTTATTGCAACTCAAATGAGTAATAAATTGGTTGATTAGATTATTGTGCTAGTCTCTCAAGTTCTCTCAGAGTCATAAAACGAAATTTCACCAGAGGCGGTGAAAGTGAAAGTTACAGTTTTCCCATAATGGGTAGGAGAAAACTAAGCCCAATGTGGTTTGGCCCAGGTTTAAACAAGTTTGTGCAAGTTTTTCACATTCTATATATCTCTTCGCTTTTGAGGGTTTTGATTCGAATCTTTTGATCAACAAATATTGATCAGATTAACTCATTGCGATTTGGGGTTAAGGCTTTCCCATTCTGCTCAAGATTGATTGATTCATTCAAAAGCTACCCAATCTAGTGTTAAGGGGTGTTCAAGACTTCTTGAAGAGCTGCCTTAAGCCATATTTACACTCAAAGGTATTTCCTTCTCCATCTTTTACTTCTGGGTTTTCAACTACATACTAATGTTCTGGGTACATTCTCTTAGACATACTCCTTGCTTCAGAACATTGTCATGCAGATATCCCCCCCATGTTTTGAGCATACAAGACTGCCTTGAACATATATTTGCTACTTTAAGAACCATGTACTGATATAAACGTCGGGGCTTGGTCTGGTCTGGATCACTTTGACTAATTGTGATAGTATTTGTGATCCAACATAGTGTGATTAGTATGGAATTGGTATAGGATTTAAGTAATTGAGCTGTGGAGATTAGGATCTGCTGAACTGGGAATTTTCGATCTTCATGTGAAGATTAGGATCTGTTTAACTAAGAATATTTCGAATTTTGCGTATGAAATAGTATGGATCGAGAAAATGGTCTTGCGTGTAATGCAAATTGTATTAGCGTTTGGGTACTTCGCTCATGTCTGATTCATGTGGTAAGCTATGGAAATTAGTAAAAAAATTTGGATGTATTGATTTGATTAAGAAAGAGTTAAGGGAAAGTCTTGGACTGATAGAAAAGTACACAACTCAAATCAAAAGGTTAATCGGAAACTCTTTCCTCTCTCCAAACTTTTTCCTCTCAACGACTCTTTAGATCGGCAGATCAATCATTACCAATTCAACTGCTTGAAAGGAGCGGATCTGATCAGATCAATCATTACCAATCCCTCTACTTTCTCTTGATCTCGTTATTGTGATTTGCTAATTAGGTTTTAGTTATCTTTTCGGTTTTCTTTTGGACCTGGTTGTATTGTTTGTTTTTTATTTGTTCTGCTTGGATTTGTATCTGCTGGAGCAACTATGGGTTGTGATCATTCGCACCAAGGAATTCGGAACATGTCGTCTTCTCTTTCAGAGCAAATCAGCAAACAAATGGAAGCAGCAACAGCATCAGGGCTTCCTTCGGCATCTCCTCCAACTAAGGTTTGCAGCTTGGGGGTTTTTCTTCTTGGACGTTGATTTTGGGCATACCAAAATCTTTCAAGGCATACTCAATAAAGACAAAAAGGGTTGTGAAATAGCAAAATCAGATATCCCCTTAACCCAAATTTTTTTAAATGGCAAATCTACCCTTTACGTATTAGTGTTAGTAATCTGGATTAGTGATTAAATATTTTGGTTAGTGATTAAGATGTTTTCAGAATTATAAAGGTTGTTTAGATGAAAAAATTTGTGGGAAAAAAAATCAAAATTTTGGTTAAGAAGGAGAGAAAGAGAAGGAGAAAGTGAGAAAATTTTATGAGGTAATTTGCGTTACCTCCCCTGTAAAGATTGATAATTTGCATTACCTCCCCTACAAAAATAAAATTAGCAAAACCTCCTCTCCTCAATAATTCTGTCTATTCCAAGTTAGCTGACTCAGCACAAACTTACACGTGATTTTTTGTAGGGGAGGTAATGCAAATTACCAATCTTTACAGGGGAGGTAACGCAAATTACTCCAAAAAAAATAAAAACCACGTATAAGTTAGTGTCGAGTCAGCTAACTTGGAATAAACAGAATTATTGACGAGAGGAGGTTTTGCTAATTTAAATTTTGTAGGGGAGGTAATGCAAATTACCAATCTTTACAGGGGAGGTAACGCAAATTACCCCAAATTTTATTCTTGATTCAATGGAGGATGAGGAGGGTCATAATTCATATAAAAAACCTAGGAAAATACATATCAACTACAACAATGATTTCCAAATGGCTGATTTCTTAGATTATGAGAATGATTTTACACAAACTCAAGCTCAAACACAAACTCAAGATGATGATTTTTATGAGCCAAATCCAGATGATGAGCACATATATGAGGAACCCAATGCTTCTAATACACAAGTACACTTCTATCTTATGCTCAATCTCACTTCTGTAGCTACAAATTATCAAAAGTTTGGATTTTTGCTTCATGGTTCGGCTGACATCTATGAGCCGAATCAACCAAATGATGAACGGTTCGGCTCACTGAATCTGTTTACAGCATGCGCCGAACCTATAATTTTCAATTCTCATCCTTTTGTTACACACTAGTTCGGCTTATATGAAAGTTTCATAGTAAGCCGAACAACATCCTGCATAGCCCGGAATAAGAAAATTAATGGTTCGTCTTATATTGATAATAGCGTATAAGCTGAAACCTCTAAATGTTTAAGGTTCGGCACATAATTTCATTATCGTATGAGCTGAACATAAATTTGTTAATTTTTGGGTTAAAATATTGAGCGTGGTTCGGCACATATTTAGAATATCGTATAAGTCGAAACCTGTAAATGTTCATGATTCGACACATAATATGATTGTCGAATGAGCCGAACCTTGCTATTATAATTCTTTTCTAGTATTTAACCTTGTGATATTCTTTGTAGATCGTGGTTGGACCCATGGAAAATCAACCTGATCCAGTAGACATGATTCACGAGGATACCAAGGATCACTTTCAAAATGATTTGGTATTTAAGAACTTTTTGAGCCAAATCCATGTTGTCGGAATATTCCAAAGTTTTTCTTACAAATTATTTGTTTTGGAATGAACGTAGACATGGAAAACTAAACCCGAAGTTCTTGATTGGTTTGAGGAACATGCGATGAAGGTAAATTGTGTACTAGTTAAAGGACAACAAAGCCGATGGGATCGGTTTGAAATGATTTGTGAGCATAGTGGAGCCTGCGCTAGCAAGGTTAAAAAGGGTACCGTATATGTTGGGAAGATCGGGAGAAAGAATAGGACGAAGACGAAGAAAAGAAATTGCCCTTTCAAGATCGTTTTCAACCTCAAGAATAAGACCATGAAGAAAGAAGATCAATATTGGATAATAAATAAAGATATGGATTGTCGTCATAACCACCCACGTCCCAAAGACCTTCATGGACATGCGAAAGTAGCGCGACTCAAACCCGACGAGATGCTAGAAGTGGATAAAATGACACGAGCACGTTTGCCACCTTCTAAGATTCTTAGAAAATTGAAGGCGTACAACAAGAATAACAAGTCGACTATGCAAACTATCTACAAATGCAAGAAAAAATATTAGAAGACTCAATTTGCGAGGTAGGATGGTGATGCAACAAGTAATGTGGTTAGGGGTGAAGAATAACTACGCTTTCCAAAAGAAGTTGGATGACTTCGGTCAAGTCACACACCTTTTCCTTGCCCACCCGGAATGCGCCCAATTGGCTCTATGCTTCCCACAAGTTATTATATTGGGTTGCACGTACAAGACTAATAAATATGAGATTTCGTTGATGAACATTGTGGGGCATACTTCGAGAAAGGCACCGTTCACCGTGGCTTTTTGTTTCATGAAAAACGAGAAGAAAGAGAGTTATGTTTGGGGGTTAGAACAATTGAAGTTAATCTTCCGGGAGGGTGCTCTTCCTAACGTGTTCGTTTCCGATCAAGATTCATCGTTGATGTATGCTATTAAGAAGGTATTTTCGGATGCATTCAATTTTCTTTGTACGTTTCACATATGGTGCAATGTGAAGAAAAAATGCCAACCAATAATTCAACCACTTAAGTTGAAAGAATTAGAGAATATTGCTAAACTAGTGATGTTTTTTTTTTTCAATGATGCTGTAGTAAGATGATCGTTCACTCAGATTTGTTGAGAATTTGTTTTAAGACTTAACAAAGAAAATAAGTAAAAATATATACACACAATTTGTCACAAGATGAAGAGATGCTGAGACGCGGGATTCCACTACTTTTCATATTGTTATGGTTCAGTCATTAACTCTAGACAATATAGCTCAAACAAAAGAAGTTGTGACTCTAGTTCTTTGCCAAAAATAGATTTCGTAATATATTATTTGTAAGTTAAAAGCATGACGCATCTAAAGTATTTAGAACTAAGCATGCGGCATCTAACAAAATAACAAATAATTAATAGAAATCATAAAGCAATTAAATCTATGCAAAAAGTCAATAAAAGAATTAATTCATTTACCACAATCATGAAAAGTTGCTTCCTCCGTCGTCTCAGCGATGGGTCTAGCTCCTCATACTCAAAACACGCTCAAAATAATTTTCCATAGCTCAAAAAGGTGTTTTATTGAAGAAAAGATATAAAGCAGTGTGTTTGTAACAGTTATAATTGTTACCTACTGTTACAAACGAGTTGCTACAAAGTAGCTATTACAAGAAAACTATAACTCAAAACTGTCGCAAAACAACAGTCTTATCTGGAAGAAAACGTAACGGTTTTTTCGACACTAGAAAACGACTGCTTTTTGCAGTCTATTGTTCTTCGTGTTCTTCTCTCATGGCAGCAACATCAACTCTCTCCAACTCTAATTCATACACTCTGTTCTCACCCCTTACTCTTCATTCCCCTTCTCTGACATCCTAGCACCTTATTTATACTCAACAACTCCCCAAAATCTCTCGTAATAACTCACAAAAATCTCACAGTTAAGAAAATATTATTTCACGTGAATATTTCCATTATCTTCCTCTGCATGCGTTAACTGCCAGCTGCGGGAGATTTTCTCTGCTGTTGGATGAGTTGTCAATTGTATCTCCACTGTCAAATAATGAAATCCTCCGACAAAATATTCCCCAATCAAAGCGTATCCTCTAAATACAAGAAAGAATATCCGATGCATATCCGAAGCTCTAACTACCATGTTTGTTGAAGGGAAGGAAAATTTATCAGTTACACGCGCCTGCATCCTTCAAACAAGCTGAATATCCATTGCTGCAATATTCAAACACATGCCGGCCCAATAAAATTCCATGAAATCCCGGGAACATCTCTTTCCGTGCACATGCTTCTCTGTTTTGAGAATTATTTCCATCTTTGTCTTGGTTACGCGTCTGTAAGCTGTGAATCATTCAAACACGATCAGAAGGAGGGGAAACAAACTAATGACACACTCCAGATAGAAGCTCCCGAGTAGTTCTTTCTCCGTAAGTATTCTCTCCCTGTTTTGTTGCAACCCCATAAAGATCTTCTCCTTTTATGTTTCGATGACTATTACCTATCCTGTTTGACTTAAACAGGTGTATTCCAAACCATAGCAACGAAAAATCCCAGAAAAAATCTCTTAAACAATTCAATCCAGAGATACGCAGTTGAAGGTGGTTTTTCCCGCCAAAAATTCTCTTTTGTACGTGAGGAAGATGGAGCATCCCTTATCCTCTGCGGGTGTTGATAGCACTGGAGTGTAAATAGCAAATTGGGTGCCCCTTAGAAGTTGGCCGCCCCTTAGTAATTCAGGTGTCCCTTAACCAAAATTGGGAGTCCGGATAACACGTGTCCTCCGGGTGCCAAAAATCAACTTTTCAAGCCGAATTTTCCACGAATGTTTATTTCCCAAAAATGCCTACAAACACATAAAACACCATAATAAGTACAAATCGAGTGCCAACAATACAGAAAATTGAGGACAACTTAGACACAAAAATGTGTCTATCAAATACCCCCAAACTTATTATTTGCTAGTCCTCGAGCAAAACTAAAAAAAAATAAAACCGAGTTAATCTTGGGAGGGTTTACCAGAGGTGTACCCACAAAACCAAGACTTCTAATTGGTCACAAGTATCCAAAGATCTATGCGGACATACGTATTCTCAACCTATTGCCAAGTAACTAGAATGCCATAGAAATTAAAAGTGTCAGCTCTAAAGCTGATTGAAGAAAAGGGGAGACACATCCGCAACACTGCTAGATAAAGAGATATCTGCTACACAGTTATATAAACATTGTAAGATGCGTCCGCTGCTTTACAGCTGGATAAGATTAGGAGAGAGATAAAGATGAGAGGTACATCTGCTACACAGCTGGACTAATTACGTGTGATGAGTTAAACCAGTGCTAGAAAGATCTTGTGCCAGATTGAAAGCGGACTAACAAAGCAACCAAATGTATCTTTCTTCGACTCTCTCATAGTGCTCGGTAGAAACAACGTCTTCTTCGGTCTTCAACTGTTGATGATAAACTATCGAACCTCATAGAACCTTGACAATTAACTCTTCTCTTCGATTTCTTTCTTGACTTATAAATTTCTACTTCCCTTTGGCCTTATTGAACAAAACGTAACGATGATTTTTTTCATTTTTCATTTTTTTTTCATTTTTTTTTACATGGCCATGAGAGAAGGACTTTCAAAACTTGGATCTTCGCAACTTGTGATGTCTTGGTATCATGGATTCTAACAACTTATATCATTTTCTCTTATAACTTGTTGTAACTAAGTCTTCAACTTTGATTTTTGAATTATTCTTTTCTATTGTTGCTTCTAAACCTTAAACCTCTTCAACTTTCTTCATAGATTTTGATGTCGCTCTGTCTGTTGATGATGATAAGTTTCTACTGAGAGAGAGTCGTAATCCAGTAACTATGATTACTTTGTGAGGTTGCTTTGTCTTTCTGGCATTTCCTGACCTACTTGCCTTTCCATCATGGATGGTTAGGTCCATCACGGTTACCCTCTAAAAGAAACAAGTTCTCTCCTGAATTTCAAAGATCTCAATGTCTTTTTCTCTAATGTCTCAAAAGGTTGTTATCCCTAGCATTCCAATTTCTATCTTTTCGGTGAGAAACAGTATGTAAACTTAGCTAACCGGGTACCATGTGACGCTAGAAGTTTCAAAAGTGCAACTAAAAAGTTTCTCCCATACCCCCAAACTTAAATCTAACATTGTCCTCAATGTTCTAAAGATAAATTTAAAAGCATATGAACAAGGAGGAACTTTTACCATTTGAAGCAAAAGAGTTAAGGAAAGATATTACCATGTTGCATGAGATTGGGTTACCTCCCAAGAAGTGCTAAGTTTAAAGTCTTCAGCCAGACATCGGAAGGAATTAGTCACCTCATAGAATCATATAGAAGTAGCCGAAATAATTGTGGGTCATTTGGATCAAAAAGTGCTAACCACAAGAAGAGGAAACTGCAACAGACCAAGAAGATACCGAACATACCCTTATTTAACTTTTTGTTTAAGACAACTATCTCTAGTTGTGGCTCAGGTTCAGGCTCTATAAAAGGGTCTAAATAAAATGTTTTCATAGGCAGGACTTCCTCAATAGAAGGATTCTTAAGATCAGGTTGTAGAGTCTGGAAATACTCAAGCAAGAACTTAGAAGCATATAACAATAACCTGAACAACTGCGGATCCTTAAAGTCAATTAGACTTGACTCACAAAACTGACCACAACGAAAGAGTTGGTCTTCCTTAAGCAAATGTGTCAACCATATTCTCCTAAAGTAATTAGGTTTAGTCTCAAAACTTAATAACCGACACATCTTAAAATCAAATGTTCCCACATTTGGAAGAAAAGTATTTGGTGGGAAAACAAAGTCAATCTTGGTATCATATCCTGGGTTAACCACATCAACCAGAGGATGGGTTTCTAACAACTGAGCTTCTCTCTGGACATCATTAGGTTCAGGAAAAAGTGTACGAAGATAATCTTGTAAGATGGTTGAGGCACAAATGTCATGTCCTACACGAGGGAACTTTCTAAGAGTTAAAGCACACGGAGACTGATAATCACCCCCAAACTTAGAGTTTTCTGTGTCTCTAGAAAGACTAATCACAACTTCCCTAATTTCTAGGTCATCGAATTCCTGAAAATGGTCAATTGATTCTTCTAAGTCGGGTTCATCCTCACTCATTTCTACGAGTTCATTTTCTTTTTCTAAGTCTAATGTTTCTAAATTTCTAGACTCTAAAACAATATTCTCCGAATAAACTCGTTCCTCAAAACTATCATCGGCTTCGTAGACAGGAAATACCACATCATCTAAAACGGGGGTATCTCTAGTCAAATCCTCGTCCTTTTGAATAAGTGAATAATTAGTAAAATTATTTGGATTTGTACTAGAAACAGTACTATCATTATAAAGCTCAATCGGTGTAACAAATTCCTGATCACTATGCCTACATATTTCATGTTCTTCATCGATACTATCCTCATCATAATCATCATTATAATAACATGAAAATGATCGAACCTCATCAAAACAAGTAGTGTTACCAATTCTAACCTCGTCATCTTGATTATGCAAATAACTATCCTCATTTTTAAGGGTATTATTGGAAACACTATATTGGAAAGTAAGATTATTTCGAGCAAGTCTTTCGTTCGTCTCAGCCATCAACTTGAGGGATTCCTCTATAGAAAGTTCTCTTTCGTCAAAAACTAAGTTATTCATTTCTGTTAACTTACGTGTTGACTCTAGTAAAGAGGAATTATCAGAAGGATCATAAAAAGGACTACTTTTCAATAGTTTCATTGCATCCTCCAAAGACGAGGAACTAGTTCTATAGTCTTATTGCTCGTATGACCGGTGCGCATGTGGATAGTAATTGGGCTCACCATGGTATTACCCGTAACCTTCAAAAGTTTCGCGTTCCCAATCACTATTCACACTATGGTCATAAAAAGGATAATGTCCAAGTTGCTCAGTCGGATACTCATTGTATTGGCTATTATAATACCAGTTCGACATCCTAACTGCAGGGGAATTCTAAACAAGCACAAAGAAGGCTGACTCGACCACAACAAGCCTATTTTATCTAGCAAACAAAAAGCATGATGGCTCCACTTAGATTGTTTCTAGACCAGCTTCTAATCCTTTGAAAGGGAATTCGTTACAATTTAAGCAAACCCCTCTGGAATCAATCCGAGTCAAAGCAAGTTGAATAGGGGCGAAGGAAGCTCAGTGGGACTTTGATACCCAAGGCCTCACCGCTATTACAAGGCGGCGCAGTCACGCATTCAACTCACATAAACCATCATGAACTTCGAAGTATGCTTAAAAGAGTAACCAATATTTCTCGAATGACTTTCCTATTAAGTACCCTATCGGTCTCGTTCTAGTCAAAATTTTAGGCTTAGATTCGCGTTTGGTTTCGTTTTCCTAAGGCGGGCAAGAAGAGAACAGTGATGAAATCCGAACCCTTATCTTGTATGGCCAGGCCTTTCCCTTTACTAGGAAATTAAAACAGCCGCATTCGATTCCTCAACATATATGCATACAAAATCATCCAGTAAACTCGCTGACAGGAGATTCGCGGGTGTTTAAAATTCTTACCTACCGTTCCAGACGGGGGATGAACCGTTGAAGTCGACTCGGGCCACAACTCCAGTGTTGTGTACGAACCTGAGGGGCCGAGGTGATATCGTAATCACTGTCCTTCTCTGTGCAGTTTATTTAAAACTACCCTTCTGTAGGGTTTTAAAAAAAATAATCTCCAAAAAATAAAAATGTCCAAAAATTTAAAAGTCCAAAAATAAAAATAAGAATTACAAAAACAAAATTCTATATACAGTTTCTAAAAATAAAATAAAAATAAATTAACTATATACAAAATCTTCTTCTTTACTTCTTTTGGATCCCTTCTTTGTTTCCTTCTTTAGCTTCGCTTTTCTTTTCAAAACTTTTCCTTTTTCTTTAGCTTATCTCCAAACCTGAAAGAAAATAAGAAATACCAAAACGCATAAAAAAGAACAAAAATAATAAAAAGAAAACCTAAAAACAAATTTATAAAAAAATCCACGTCGGCGGCGCCAAAAATTGATGGTTTTTTTTCTTCAATGATGTTGTAGTAAGATGATTCGTTCACTCAGATTTGTTGAGAATTTGTTTTTAGACCTAATAAAGAAAATAAGGAAAAATATATATACACAATTTGTCACAAGATGAAGAGATGCTGAGACGAGGGATTCCACTACTTTTCATATTGTTATGGTTCAGTCATTAACTCTAGACAATATAGCTCAAACAAAACAAGTTGTGACTCTAGTTCTTTGCCAAAAATAGATTTCGTAATATATTATTTGTAAGTTAAAAGCATGACGCATCTAAATTATTTAGAACTAAGCATGCGGCATCTAACAAAATAACAAATAATTAATAGAAATCATAAAGCAATTAAATCTATGTAAAAAGTCAATAAAATAATTAATTCATTTACCACAATCATGAAAAGTTGCTTCCTCCGTCGTCCCAGCGATGGGGTCTAGCTCCTCATACTCAAAACACGCTCAAAAAAATTTTCCATAGCTCAAAAAGGTGTTTTATTGAAGAAAAGATATAAAGCAGTGTGTTTGTAACAGTTATAATTGTTACAAAACCTACTGTTACAAATGATTTGTTACAAAGTAGCTGTTACAAGAAAACTATAGCTCAAAACTGTCGCAAAACAACAGTCTTATCTGGAAGAAAACGTAACGGTTTTTTCGACACTAGAAAACGACTGCTTTTTGCAGTCTATTGTTCTTCGTGTTCTTCTCTCATGGAAGCAACAACAACTCTCTCCAACTCTAATTCCTACACTCTGTTCTCACCCCTTACTCTACATTCCCCCTCTCTGACATCCTAGCACCTTATTTATACTCAACAACTCCCCAAAATCTCTCGTAATAACTCACAAAAATCTCACAGTTAAGAAAATATTATTTCACGTGAATATTTCCATTATCTTCCTCTGTATGCGTTAACTGCCAGCTACAGGAGATTTTCTCTGCTGTTGGATGAGTTGTCAATTGTATCTCCACTGTCAAATAATGAAATCCTCCGACAAAATATTCCCCAATCAAAGCATATCCTCCAAATACAAGAAAGAATATCCGATGCATATCCGAAGCTCTAACTACCCTGTTTGTTGAAGGGAAGGAAACTTTATCAGTTACACGCGCCTGCATCCTTCAAACAAGCTGAATATCCATTGATGGAATATTCAAACACACGCCGACCCAAGAAAATTCCATGAAATCCCGGGAACATCTCTTTCCGTGCACATGCTTCTCTGTTTTGAGAATTATTTCCATCTTTGTCTTGGTTACGCGTCTGTAAGCTGGGAATCATTCAAACACGATCAGAAGGAGGGGAAACAAACTAATGACACACTCCAGATAGAAGCTCCCGAGTAGTTCTTTCTCCGTAAGTATTCTCTCACTGTTTTGTTGCAACCCCATAAAGATCTTCTCCTTTTATGTTTCGATGACTATTACCAATCCTGTTTGACTTAAACAGGTGTATCCCAAACCATAGCAACGAAAAATCCCAGAAAAAATCTCTCCAACAATTCAATCCAGAGATACGCAGTTGAAGGTGGTTTTTCCCGCCAAAAATTCTCTTTTGTACGTGAGGAAGATGGAGCGTCCCTTATCCTTTACGGGGTGTTGATAGCACTGGAGTGTAAATAGCAAATTGGGTTCCCCTTAGAAGCTGGGCGCCCCTTAGTAATTCAGGTGTCCCTGAACCAAAATTGGGAGTCCGGATAACACGTGTCCTCCGGGTGCCAAAAATCAACTTTTCAAGCCGAATTTTCCACGAATGTTTATTTCCCAAAAATGCCTACAAACACATAAAACACCATAATAAGTACAAATCGAGTGCCAACAATACAGAAAATTGAGGACAATTTAGACACAAAAATGTGTCTATCAACTACCGTTGGAGACACGAGTAAAAAAAAAGAAGGAATTCTTGAAAGCATATGAACATAGTGAGATGTTGTGGGCTTCTTTACAAGGCGAATGGGAAGCTTTGATATGGTCAATCACCAAGGATGTCTATGAAGAAAATTTTAAAATGCTTATTAAGCATTGGAAGACCGCCTACCCCGATGTCATTAGTTACTTGGTCAAAGATGTGTTGGAACCTAATAAAGAAAGGTTAGTGAGTTGTTTCACAAATCGGCACAAACACTTCGACAACCAAGCCACAAGTATGGTAGAGTCGGCTCATTATCGGTTGAAGAAGAACCTTTTTGGTTGTGTTGACACTTTTGTCACGGTTTTTGATGCAATTGATGAATATTTCAAAAGTGGTGTTGTGAGAATTAAAGCCGCGTTCGAGCATGACCTTATGTTTAGACACAAGAATTACGGTACTAATTGGCTACGGGAATTAACTTATAGAGTCTCCCATCTATGCATAGACTTGTTGATGAAAGAAGTGGATTTGATTAAGACATTAGGCGTCACCTTGGAGAAAGAGTGTGTTTGTAGAATGAAGAAATCTATGGGACTTCCATGCCGCCAAGACCTAATTCGGTACAAGAATGGTATCATACCATTTGAGGATATTGATCATTTTTGGAAAAAATTAAGCTTCGATCCTCTCCCAACCGAAGACGACGAGGATGATCTAGAGATATGGGATACGAAAAATGGGAAAAAATTGGCGGAGATGTATAGGAATATGTCCCGACCTCAAAATAAATTCCTATGGGACAACATGATGCCGGTCATGTATCCTTTCACCCAAGAAAATATTTTGGAACCGGAGAAGAGTGACCCGAACGGTAGGAAGAGTAAGAAAATGAATAATTTTCAAACTAGACAAGCCAACAAGGAACTATTGGATAATAAAAGGAATCCATCCGGCGTTGACTACCATGATGCAATGTTTGAAAAGGCAAAGAAAGAAATTGAGAAGTTGATGAAGGAGGAAGAAGTCAAAGTTCCAAAAAAACGAGGTCGTCCGAGTATTCAAAAAATCGGAAACAAGTAACAAAGAGGTGAATGATAATGATTGTCCGTCACAAGCAAAGGATAGTAAAGAGGATGTCAAGGGGAAGGCTAAGATGTATCCTTCACAAACTAAGATAAAGGAGAAAAGGACCGTACATGAAATTGGTAGGATGAGAGGACCCAAAAGAGATAAGTTCGGTAAGTATATGAGGCCTATCAACAAAAAAATACCAGAGTTTTTGTCAGGTTCGGCTTATAATATTATTTCACTGCAATCCGAACCTAAAAACTTTAAAAAAGCAGAATTACTTTGCTAGGTTCGGCTTGTAGTATATTTTTAAAGAAAGCCGAACCTTGCATGATTCATGAACACAAGAATTATTATATCATTCCAAATAGACTTTTCAAATTCATAGAAATTGTGGACTACATCCCTGCTACATAGTAGGCTTGCAATTAATTTCTAATATCCTAAACGGGTAATGAGAAACCTTCTAAGAATGTGGTAGTGATCTTTGTATTTTAAATTCTTTCCCTTCCATCGTCGACATTCCTCTAGAGCTCGAACTTCAATCTCAGAGTTTGTTTCACCTTTGAGTCGATATCGACTCACAATCTGAACTAAAGCTATGAAGTCTGTGACTTTTTTCTTAATACTTTTAATTCGGCAAAACAAGGACGCATTATCCCGGTTGTGAGGATTACCTGTTTCCGTGCTGAAGGCTTCATGAGTTCTAACCAAGTAGTATATACTCATCATCAGACCATTTACTTGTCTTTCTTCATCCTTCTTTGGATAGTATGCTACATAATTAGTGCAAAAAGATAAATCTTCTTCTAGAGTAAACTTAGGAGTTGGGGGTGCCATTTTTTGAGCATATGTGGTTGAGAATATGAAAAAACATGTAGGTATTATAGAATATAGTTTTATAACGGTTATATTTTTCTAAAAAAATAGTCGTTCCTAGATTTTCGTGAAAAAAAAAGTAAAAGTTCGGCTTATATAAATTTTAGAACATAAGCCGAACCTATATAAGTAACGGACATTTTTTTTTTAAATTTGGAAATTTTTTACAGATTCGGCTCACCATATTGGTGAGATTTAAGCCGAACTATATACTGTATTACACCAATAATGATTTTTAAGGCTCGACTTATAACTAAAATTACACCAATAATGATTTTTAAGGCTCAACATCTCCCTATCCGCGACAACCTATTTTTTCATTTGTCAACAAATTATAACCGTGAGGTTGAAGACATTTTTACCATAACTAATATATGAAAATAGTATAAAGTGAAGTCATTCTTACCATAATCTTGAAAGCCTTGACTACATCTTCGGAAGTAGACTTGTTGGTGATCTTGATTGGCTTCGCCTTCCCCTTATCAGCTATCTTTTGCCTTTTCTTATTGATAATGAAGGGATGAGAAATTTGGTTATACCAATCCATATAGCCCGGATCCTATTCACATGGATCATCAAGTAAAGGTGTTAACTTGGACGCATCTAATGTGTGATTGTCTAAATTATTCCAAAACTCAACGGTGGGATCAGGATCATACTTTGGTTCCCAAGATGAAGTGGTGCTTTTAGTTCCCTTACCACTCTTTGGTAACAACCTGAATTTCTCATCAAACAAAGGAACCTTTTGGACGCATCCTAATTGACAGAGTACTCGCCTAGGATCGTATATAACATAATTACCGGATACCACAATAGCCCATGATACATACCTACCGGCATATCCTCATCTTCAACAACTTCATCTTCTTCATCTTTCTTCTCATATGGTTGAAAAGTGACATCATTAACACTAAGACGGTCTAACGTCTCTCTCAAACTTGCCACCAACTTCTTTTTGTTCCTTTTCTTGGAGTCCTCGTACGCGTACCGTCCTGCAGTTGGCTCTGTATCAATATAATCGACATCTTTCTCAAATACGTTGGCCAATTTCAAAATTGGGAAATGGTCATATATCCACACCTACATCCAAAGAACCACATTAAAAAATCAAAGGAATTGAATTGACAGAAATAAGTTTTACTTGGAAACATCAAAGTAAGAATAAAGTTTGCAAACTCAGAGAACTGTTCGGATTATAGGGGGAAAGTATTATAAACCGAACCAAGTAAGTAAAAAGTTCGGCTTAAAAGATTTTATGGTTATAAGCTGAACCATACTCTGAACTCCCAAAAGTTACATGGAGAAAAGTGAAGTTCCCTCTGATGTTTGTACTTGTCAACCTAGACGCGGTGCCAAGTTGGTCTAGTAGGTAAGCGAGCGTAGCCGTTCCCCAAGAAAACTTATTACAAGTTTCAATATTCTTTACCAATTGGAGATAATTAGCATTTACCTTGTTTCCGGTAGTGTCGGGAAAGATGTCTCTACCAAGAGTATAAAGCAAGTAGGCAGTTCCGGTTTGCTTCACTTTGACGGGATCCATTATCAACAAACCTTGTGTTACTCTTTCCTTTGTGTTCTCAAACTCCTTTTTCAAGTTAGTCAACTTGATCTTCTTATTTCTGCCACCTAGTATGCAAACGGTATCGACATCTTTAACTGATCGACAAAACTCCAACTCAGTTTTGTGTGAACCCCAACCAAGGCATTCCGGGTACAAATTGTAGAGTTCATCCCAACTCATGTCATAAAAATCAGCATCCACACTTCTAACCCTTTCTTTAAGGCCTGTAATCTTACTAGCCTCATAAAGAGTGATTGCCATCTCTCCAAAAGGTAATTGAAATGTGTAAGTTTCTTGACAGAATCTCTCAGTAAAGGCAGAGGCCGACACACTATCATATTCCTTATGTCTATAATTGATGATAGGCCATAAAGCACTGCGTTGTACGTAAGCAATCACCTCAGGAACCTCTTCATCAAGACTCCATCCCGCTGCCCTCTGCTGTCTCAATACTCGGACTGCACGGTTGTGATCAGGAGTCTCATAAATTTTCTTCGCCCAAGAATCGGCATAACCAATCAACACATTTCCTCCATCTTCCGGAAGACCATGAGGCAAACCATATGATCGAGGTGTAATTACGTCATCTTCATCAAGAATGTGTAAACCAGTGATCCTTCGATCATCATCGTCCTTCTCTTTCTCGGGTTCTGCCACCTTCTTACCTTTCTTGTCTTTCTTGGGTTTTCCTTGTGGTTGTGTGTCTTGATGAACTTCTTCATGTTCTTCTTGATTATCACAACTTCTTCTTGTCTTCCAACTTTTCCTTGTTCAGCTTCTTCTTCTAAAATGTCTCCTCTACCTCCCGCTCCCAATCTTTTCTTACCTCCTCCTCGAGGATCGGGAGTTTTAGAAGTAGAAGGTGTTACCTCCATCTTCTTCCTCTTATTAGCTGCATTAGGCCTGACACAAGTATGAAAGTTAGAAGTATGCTTTGAACAACAAAGGGATACAAACTATATGAAATATAGATTTGAAAATCCAAAAACTTGTCAACAAATAAGAAGGCTCAGCTTTCCCGAAATAACACATATGAGACGAATCATGTCTTGAAATTTTTATTAGCTTACACAGAGAGTGGATCGGCTCATACCACAAAACAATTATAAGTCGATCCTATATATTCGGCTCACAACCGATACTGTTGAATAAGCCGAACCTATGATTATGAACTCAAACATGTATTCGGCGCAACATGATATCATATAAATAAGCCGATCCTATACACTTGTAAAATTTATGGAATTTTAACAATGATATTCGGCGCAACCCTAATACTATCGAATAAGCCGAATCTAGACTTATGAATTGAAAAATTTAAGCCGATCCTACACATGAATCGGCGCAACCCTAATACTATAAATAAGTCGATCCTACACATGAAGAATCATGAATTTCCAACAACATTAATCGGCGCAAAACTAATACAACCGTACAAGCCGATCCTAAGCACATGCAAAAATTCTGAAATTCAAACAACATTTATTCGACACAAAACTAATACTACCATACAAGCCGATCCTACGCACATGCAAAATTTCTGAAATTCACAAAACATATTCGGCACAAAACTAACACCATCGAATAAGCCGATCCTAAATATAAGTCTCTGTGTCATTAAGTTCGGCACAAAACGGATTTCAGATTTACGCCGAGTCGTTCATATGCACTTTCAGGGTTCAGTTTCAAGAACAGCTCGGCGCACATCGAAGATTTTTCTTGCGCCGAACTATACACTGTCACCGCCGCAGAAACATGATTTTGACGAATTAAATCGACCAAACCAATCTAAAACATCAAATACGAGATGGGTTTGTAGAACTAACCTTCTTATTCTCATTTCCGGATTTGGTTCTTCTTCAATCTCTTCTTCCGGTTGATTTTGTGGTTGATTTTGAGTTTGTTCTTCACTCTCTAAATCTTCTTCTTCGTCAATAGGTTGTTCAGTCGATCGATTTGAACGAGATACTGTCTTACGACGACCCATTATATAGATGAGTTTAATCGTCGACTAAATTTTCACGAATCGACGATTAAATTTCCGCGATGATACGATGAAAAAAAAAGAAGAAGAAGAAGAAGGGTTATGAAACTGATTTTAGGTTTATTGATTATAGGTTTTTGTATTAGGGTTAGGGATAGATTAGTAATTTAAAGGATTTAAGGGCATATAGGTAATTGAATCACCCCATAGGGTACCCCTTATAAGGTCACCCAATTTTTGATAGGCAATAATCGGTGGAAACATTAGAATCTTGAAAAATTTCTGTAAGGTTTTCGATTTCCTAAATCGACATTATCAATATATATTATGAGGCTTGCCTCTTTTTTCGGAAAAAATAAGATAGAAAAGTACACAACTGCCCGCTATTGATGAAAAGGTCTCAGTCATCTAATGCAAGTTTTGTTGGTCGGGTAGTTTATTGGAATTAGTAAACAATAAGATTCTTTGATTTGCTTGAGAAGAGTTTGGAAAAGAGTATGAATGCGCGTTTTAAGTTATGCTCTGTCAAACGGTTGTTGAAACAGGTGCATTCATGTTGATTTTAGGCTTTGCATAATTGGACATGGATCTTCCGGGTAAACACAAATATGGTGAAGATGTACTTGAATCTCTTCAGATAAATATGAATATTAAAGGATAAGTATAAATCCAGACGGTTATTTTGGATAACTATAGCTAGATTTGGTTTCATCCTATAAATATGATAAATAGAGGAAATCCGTACACAATTTTTATTTTATTTTTCTCCACAATTTCTTGGAGTGTTTTTGCAAGAATTCCGAAAGGTGGAGTGTCTTTTCTTCACCTTATTATCATCAATCACAACTTTGATCAGGAAATTCTGAAAAAAATTGGACCTACAACAGACCGAAAAGTGGTGGGGTAAATATTTTTGCACCAACAGTGTGCTAATTAAGGCTTCGTTTTAGCGCAACAGTTTCTCAAAGGATTGGCCAGCTACACACCCACCCACCCAACCTTATTTAATTTTATTTCTATTCAAGAAATAAAATTTCGCCGAAGGCGGTGAAGCAAAAGTTATTTCGCCGGTCAAAACAAAGAAAGTGAAAGCTACAATTGTACCATAATGAATCGGAGAAATTTCGATATCTGAACCCTAAGTTTTCCGTTTGCTTCTTCACAATTTGGGGTTTTGAGCAACAAAAATTGATCAGATTGACTCATTGAGAATTGGGGTTTAGGTGTTCAATTATGCTCAAGATTGATTGATTGATTGATTGATTCAAGAGTTACCCAATCCAGCGTTAGGGGGGGTTTCAGCAGGTACTTCCTTGCCCATCTTTTTCTTCTGGGTTTCAACTACAAATACTTAGGTTTTTGTTTCTGCTCAGACCGTTTTACCGAAAATCGATTACTTTTCAGTTTAGGGTAACTTTTAAAGAATGGAAGAAACAAGAATTGCACCATATTTCAATGAGGAAGATAGAACCAGTAGGTTGCCTGATAACTTAATTCATCTTATCATGTCTTACATGGATACTAAATATGCAGTCCAAATTTGTGTTCTGTCGAAAAGATGGGTTGATGTTTGGAAATCTCTCCCTTTTCTTGAATTTCATAGGAGTTCATACTCAGAAGATAAGCAACAGAGTTTCATAATACTTAGAACACTATTCTTGGTGAATATCTTCCACACAATCTTGTGGAGATTAAACTCTTATTTATACTCAGAAATATAGTTACAGAGTTATTGATAAAACCAAATATTGTTACTGATATTGAGAACGAGTTTATAGCTAACCAAAAGGGAACGATTAACTATCCTATAGACTAGTGCTGACTGACTGACTAACTGAACAGAGAGTCTTGAGGAGGACTCTATGATGTACGCTTAACACCTCCCCTCAAGTTGTACTTGAGTGGACGAATGTGCAACTTGTCTCGTATGTACTGAAACCTAGGAGAAGAGAGCCCCTTCGTAAATATATCAGCCAGTTGGTCTTTAGAACATATGAACCGCACCTGTAACTGCTTGTCAGCTACCCTCTCCCGCACAAAATGATAGTCGATCTCTATGTGCTTAATTCGTGCATGAAAGACAGGATTTGCAGTGAGATACGTTGCACCAATATTATCACACCACAATGTTGGAGATGATGCAACAATACCTAGTTCCTTAAGTAATTACTGAATCCAAATAATTTCAGAGGTTGCAATTGCAACACCCCTATACTCAGCCTCCGTGCTCGACCTAGAAACAGTCTTCTGCTTTCTGGCACTCCATGAGATTAAATTCCCACCAAAGTATACACAATACCCACTTGTAGACCTTCTGTCATCTAAACTGCCTGCCCAGTCCGCATCAGAATAAGCATGTAAAGAGAAGTCCTTGGACGATCTCAGATGTAAACCAAAGTCAATAGTATGTTTCAGATAACGGATGATCCTTTTCACTAGCTCCCAATGCTCCACAAACGGTTCATGCATATATTGACACACTTTATTAACTGCCACTGAAATGTCAGGCCGTGTCAGATGCAAATATTGAAGTGCACCAACAACACTGCGATACAATATTGGATCTGCAAACTTTTCTGAGCCAACTTTCTGAATCTTGACATTTGAGGCTAAAGGTGTCGTCACTGGTTTAACACCATCCATCCTTGTTCGAAGCAGAAGATCAGTTACATACTTGCGCTGAGTTAAAAAAATTTCTGATCCTTGCCTGAGAACCTCAACACCCAAAAAGAACGACAAATCACCCATGTCTTTTATAGCAAAGGCTATTCCGAGATCCGCAATGAGCTTGGTAATCATTCTTGGATTCGACCCTGTGACTATTATATCATCAACATATACCAACACATAAATTGTGTAAGAGTCAGAGAGCAGTATAAATAAATAACTGTCAGAAATGGATGCTTTAAACCCAAGATGCAACAAGTGATGGGAGAGCTTCGAAAACCAAGCACGGGGAGCCTGCTTAAGACCGTAAAGCGACTTGTGCAACTTACAAACATGATTGGGAAAATTTGGATCTACATATCCAGGCGGTTGCTTCATGAAGACATCTTCTTCCAAACTGCCATGTAAAAAGGCATTCTCAACATACAATTGTTTCAGCTGCCAATGATTCATCACAGCAAGTGATAATACAAGCCGAATAGTACATGGCTTTACAACAGGACTGAAAGTCTCTCCGTAATCAACACCAGCCCGTTGATTGAAGCCTTTTGCAACCAAACGTGCTTTGCGTCTTTCAATACTCCCATCCGGGTTTTTCTTAACATGGAATACCCATTTTGAACCAAATACATTCATGCCAGGCTCATACTTAACCAACGAGTACGTACCATTTTGAATGAGAGCATTGATTTGATCATCCATAGGTTTCCTCCACTGTGGATCTTTGTTCGCAGTAGAAAAGCATGTTGGCTCCATGAAATCAGACTCAGAAAGAGGATGCTTCGTAGCTGTCAAGCACAATTTTTTAATGGGTTTTGAGATACCTGCCTTAGCCCTTGTAACCATGGGATGAATGACTGCAACTTGCTGCATAGGCTGTTCAACTTCGTGCTGAATATTGTGTTGTATATGCTGATTTAAGTCTAAAGATCTGCTTGAGTTTGCCTGAGAAACATTGAGTGGGTCCATATCCTGCGTTTTAGAAACTGGAGATTCTTAAGCAGATGAAGATGCACTTTCAGTAGACAACACTGTTGGTAGGCTAGCAGGTGAATCACTATGAACAAGTGAGTGCTGAGTACCAGATTCTTGAGCTGCTGAGAGATTTGGTTTTCCAAAAGGATGAGAAAACAGTACACTAGTACAAGTGGGCTTTATACCTGAACAAGATGACGGCAGCTGCTGTGGAATATGCATGAAAGGGAATGATCTCTCTTCAAAACGAACATGACGACTAATATAGATTCTATTTGTTTCACGATGCAGACACATGTAACCTTTATGTGCACTGCTATATCCTATAAAAACACACGGAAGTGAACGTGGCTCAAGTTTATGTTTATTGTATTGGCGAAGGCAGGGATATGCTAAGCATCCAAAAACTCTTAGAAAGGTGTAATCTGGTTGCTTTTTAAATAGGAGTTCAAGAGGAGTAATATTCTCAGTTTTTGATTTCGGGAGTCTATTAATGAGATAGCAAGATGTAGAGAATGCATCATCCCAAAAGGACTGAGGCATGTGTGCATGAAACAATAGAGCTAAACCCGACTCAGTTACATGACGTATGCGACGTTCTGCAATTCCATTCTGAGGTGAAGTATGTGGGAAAGAAAACCTATGTTGGATTCCAGACGCATTCAGGTAAGATGTGAATTTTTTGTATTCTAGAGCATTATCAGATTGAAAAACCTTAATGCTATGGTCTGTAAGATTTTCAATTTTCTTTCGAAAGAGAATGAATGTATGCAATGCATCATAATGTTGGACAAGAGGATATATCCATGTAAAATGAGAATAAACATCCATAAAAAGAATATAATAACGATAACCAAGTCTAGACAGCTGGGGTGAAACCCAAATATCAGAGACTATCAAGCCTAAAGGCTTGTCATAAACAGTTTTGCTAAGAGAGAAAGGCAGTTTCCTGCTTTTACTAACATGACAGGAGTGACAGAAATCAAAACTATTACTTAAGACAGGAATTGAATATTGATGACAAATTCTGGAGACCGTACGCAACATAGGGTGACCCAGACGTTGGTGCCACAGTGGTAGAGTAGAGGAGACATGATCTTGCGGCTTTATTGAGGGTGCTAACATGTCTATGGCCGAAAAGATGTAGAGACCATTCCTATTCAGCCCCCGCAGCAGTGTTTCCCCCGTTTGCTTGTCCTTCACAACAAAGTAAGAAGTGTGAAATTCAAAAAATACATCATTGTCTTTGCAGAATTGGGTAACTGACATCAAGTTTGTTTTTATTTGTGGAACATGATAAATGTTTTTTAAAACAAAAGATCTTGACTTGTAGAGAAATGAGGAATTACCAACATTGGCAATGTTGAGTGCATTACCATTACCAACGTGTACTTGCTCAGTACCATCATATTCATGAGGTATAATGAGATTCCTCAAATCTACAGTAAGATGATGAGTAGCTCCCGTGTCCGCTACCCAACCATTATCATTCTGACCACCTGGCAAAGCAACGTATGTTGCAGGTTGACGTTGGTTGTCACTACCTTTCTCATATCGAAACCAGCATCGATTTGTCGTGTGATTTCTCTTCTTACAAATCTGACAGACCTGATCTCCCTGATTACCTCGTGGTTGTTGCTGAGTGTTATTGTAGTTTCTTGGATTGTTGTTGTTGTTCCTCCTGTTGTTCTGGTTATTATTGTATGGATATTGATTCCCATGATTGTTAAAACGCCTCTGATCAGGCCTGTTGCTTGCAACAGCAACATTAGCCAAAGGTTGCTGCAAAGACTGTAACTGTTGCTCTAACCGCATATCAAAGGTTAGTAAATGAGTATATAAGTTATCTATAGTCAGATTTTCAGCAGTGCTCAAGGATGTTACAATTGGGTCATAAGATTTATTTAGACCATTACTAATGGCCTGTTTCTTCTCATCATCTGAAACCGTGCACCCAAATGCAGTAAGCTGCTCAAATAAATTCTTAGCTTCTTGCAGAAATTGTTTAAGAGATTTATTACCTTTCTGTAGTGAATGAAGTTGCCTTTTTAGATTCACCTGATGTGCAAGGGTTTTTGGTGTAAAATGGCTCTCTAGCTTATCCCAAACTTGCTTAGCCGTATCCAGTCCACCAACTTCAGCTAGCACTTCAGGTGTAAGAGTGGAGTTTAGCCATCCAACCAGCAGTGAATCACAAGCCTCATGTTCTGTAAAGTCTGGGTTGATATCATCACTGTCAGGAAGAGTTCTTGCAGGCTTTACCTTGGTGCCATCAATAAAACCAGTGAGACCATATCCTTTGAGGATAGGTTTGAACTGTGTCTTCCAAAGCAGATGATTGGTTTCTGTGTGTTTGATGTATCTGGATTTGTCTAAGACTTGATGTTGAAGCCATTCTGATGTTTTAGGGTTTTGGTTTTGTTGTGTGTTGTTTTTGGTTTTGGTTCTTGCAGAAGCGTTGGATCGACAAGCTGATACCAACTTAGAACACTATTCTTGGTGAATATCTTCCACACAATCTTGTGGATATTAAAATCTTATTTATACTCAGAAATATAGTTACAGAGTTATTGATAAAACCAAATATTGTTACTGATATTGAGAACGAGTTTATAGCTAACCAAAAGGGAACGATTAACTAGCCTATAGACTAGTGCTGACTGACTGACTAAATGAACAGAGAGTCTTGAGTAAGACTCTATGATGTACGCTTAACAATAATGTTTGTAGACAATGTATGCCTTTTTCGCAAAGACATTGATATTCAGAGGTTTTATGTGAGATGGAAGGATTCTGGGTATGATGATTCAGTGACAATGCATGTTAATAGATGGAGGAGCCTTGCTGCTGTTAAGTATAATGTTCAAGATATAAATATATTTATCACTGAATGTCATAATTCAACATATGAAATACCTCATCGTCTCCTTAATTGTAAATCACTGAAGAAGTTGACATTGTACATGTATGGTAATGCTAGATATGCAGATGTTGTTCTACAAGGATCAATGAATTTACCTCAGCTTAAATTTCTATCCTTTAGATGTAGAATCATCTGAAAGACTCTTTTCAAGTTGTCCAGTTCTTGAAACTCTACAAATATCTGATTGTGACATACGAACTGATAATCAGAGGAATTCGATTGTTGATTATCTCAGTGCTAAAAATTTCATGTATATTCATTGTCGTCGTATACATCTTCAGCCTCGAAATAACCCTATGACCAACATCATCAAGTTACATGCTCCAAATCTGGAAAAATTTACTTGCAGATGGTTGTTCAGGCATGCTTATTCTCTAGAAAACTATTCTCCACTATCCAGGGTTGCTTTTCACATGACACTCGTACCAAAAAAAGATGAGAATTTAGAAGCATATTCGAAAGTGCCTTCAAACTGGAAAGGTGTGTATGGGAAACATACGATGAAATTTCTAGGAGCAGTTTGTATGGTGAACACAATGACATTATCATCTGGGTTCCTTGAGGTATGGGTGCTTCTTCTCTTCCTTGAATTAAACATCTTAATGTAATTGTGGAAATGGTGCAAGTATGTTTCACTGCCTGGTCAATCATATGAGAAGGGCGAGGGTATTGCTGCTTAAGCACAACGATTTTCAATGCTTATAAGAGGTCCTAAACTTTGATGATGTTTCTTGTTTATCTGGATGATTGTCCATTTTGTTCTTTGATTTACTACGAGTCTAGGATAAGGAGGACAAATTGACATTAAAGATGTCAAAGGTTTTAATTTGTCTACACTTTCATCAGTGTTTTCATTCAAAAAAATACTGTTTATATTCTTCCTATCTTATGAATTAGTCTTAGTTTACTATATTTTGTGAGATTTTAGCTGGTATACAATTTGATATTTCTGTTTGTTTCTCAAGGTTCTCTCACAAGCACCTGACTTATTGGACTGTCAGCCACCTCGCTTTGGTAACCTACAACATTTGGGGCTGGAAATGTGGTCTACAAGAGGTTGCTTGCGGGCTATAACATACTTTCTCAGCATTTCTCCTAATATAGTTACGATAGTCGTTGAATCCAAGGAGGTAACAGTTTATAACAAACCTCTTCGATTTTTAATTTTGCTGGTAATGTCGTTCTAATTCAACATCTATGTTTTCTGTCCGTCTCACTTGAATTTATATATAACACTTGTAGAACCTCTGAGTTGTCTTATTGTGTACTATCGTTCTTTGTCAGTAAGTGACCTAGCGGTTGTTGTGATTTTTGGGTAGACAAATTTAGTGGACATTGGAGATGGCTGGGAAGCAGGATTGTCATTGCCAGGAATGTTGTCTCACCTCGAGTATGTCCAAATTCAAGAAGTGGAGGGATGTGATTCCGAGCTCAAACTATTGGGTTATGGAAAACTTCCTTGCCCTCCTTGTGGGAGCAGAGACCATATATATATTATTATTAATAATCTCTATTAAAGAGAATATCCTTGGTCCGCTAAATATGGTAGAATATAATCTATTACACCCCCTTAGTTTTAGCGGGAGAGGAACAAACACTAAGACTAGTACGAAAACGAAGAAATAATTGTCTAGGAAGACCTTTCGTGAAAATATCAGCGTACTGATTTTCGGATGGAATGTGTAGCACCCGAATGTCCCCAATACGGACGCGTTCACGAACAAAATGAATGTCGATTTCCACATGTTTGGTGCGTTGATGTTGAACCGGATCACCCGACATGTAGACAGCACTCACATTGTCACAATAAACGATAGTAGCCCGTCGTAGTGGTATATGTAGCTCAAGAAGTAAATTCCGGAGCCAAGTCGTCTCGGCCACGGCATTAGCCACACCCCGATATTCAGCTTCAGCACTGGAGCGGGAGACAGTCGCCTGACGTTTGGAAGACCAAGAAACAAGGTTGTCACCCAAAAAAATGCAGAAACCAGAGGTAGATCGTCGTGAATCAGGACAGCCCGCCCAATCAGCATCAGAGTATGCATGGATGCCAGAAATGGTGGATACAGATAAAAATAACCCATGTTCGATAGTGCCCTGGAGGTACCGAAGTATACGCCGAAGCGCCTGCATGTGAGGTTCTCTAGGGTCGTGCATGAATAAACATACCTGTTGAACCGCGTAAGATATGTCCGGTCGAGTAAAAGTAAGATACTGTAAAGCCCCAGCCAAACTTCGGTATAGAGTAGGATCCTTAAGAGCTGGTCCAGAGGTAGCGCTAAGCTTGGAGTTGGTGTCGACCGGAGTGGCCACTGGATTGCAGGCAGTCATGGATGCACGAGAAATGATGTCCTTCGTATAGAGTGACTGAGACAAAAACAACCCGGAGGATGACCGAGAAGCAGTGATTCCCAAAAAATGATGTAAGGAGCCAAGGTCAGTCATACAGAACTCTTGTTTCATCATGTCAATAAAACGGGTGAGAAGAACATCAGTAGAGGCAGTGAGTATGATATCATCAACGTACAGTAATAAGTATGCCGTGTCCTGTCCTGACCGATAAATAAATAGAGATGGATCACATACACTACCCTGAAAACCACATTGAGTGATGAAAGTCGCAAACCGCTGAAACCATGCCCGAGGTGCCTGTTTGAGACCATAAAGAGATCTACGAAGGCGGCAAACATAATCCGGGTGAGTAGGATCAACAAATCCCGGAGGTTGGTGCATATAAACCGTCTCAGTAAGATCCCCATGAAGAAAGGCATTCTTGACGTCCAATTGGTGAATGGGCCAAGATCTGGAGGTAGCAATGGTGAGAACTGTGCGGATAGTTGCGGGCTTAACAACCGGACTAAACGTCTCAAAGCAATCAACACCAACTTGTTGTGATTTACCGTTAGCGACAAGGCGGGCTTTGTGACGTTCCAAAGTGCCATCTGCATGAAACTTGTGACGGAATAGCCACATGGAGCGAATGATATGAGCACCAAGAGGTCTCGGCACTAGATCCCAAGTGTGAGTTTTCAACATTGCAATATATTCATCTATCATGGCTTTCTTCCAGTTTGGGTCCCTAAGAGCATATAGGTGAGATTTGGGGAGGGTGGAGATGTGGTTTTCGGGTTTGAACGTGGAGATTGAGCTTGTTGGAGGGACGGAAAATCCCATGAGAGGCCCGAGTGGCAGGGCAGAGGGAGAGGGAGCAGCAGGAGTGTTGCTCGGGGGGGGGGGGGGGGGGGGTTGCTGTCGGACAGGGAAGGTACTGGGTTTGAGGGGGAGTTAAGGGATGGGATGAGTTGTTGGGCTTGCTGGGCCGGAGCGGGTGAAGACGGCGGAACAGCAGAGTGAGAAGAGCTGGGCTGAGACGCAGAGTTAGGTGAGTTGGGCTGGGTAAGAGAGGGAGAAGAAATGGGCCTGGCAGAAGAGGGGGAAACGCTGGGCTGAGCAGGGGAATCAGAGTTGCTGGGTAATGTGTCCGTGTGGGAGAGCCGGACAGGTAGAGGGAGAACAGGAGATGGGTGGAGATGGGACAGCGCAAGAAGGTCGCCGTGGACGGCGGTGAGGTGTGAGTGTAGAGGTGGTGAGACGACGGTTGGGTAGAAGGAGGAGATGGGTAAGCCAGTGGGAGTGGAAAATGAGGAGAAATGGATTGGGTAGATGGTTCGAGGTTGTGAGAGCGATGGTCGGAAGAAGTGCGGAAGGGAAAAACGTTTTCATCAAACGTTACATGGCGAGACAAGATAATTTTGTTAGTGGCTAGGTCAAGGCAACGATAGCCACGATGATGAGGAGAGAAACCAAGGAAAACACATCTAGAGGACCGAGGGGAAAGCTTGTGAGGAGTGGTGGCGGACAAATTAGGATAACAAAGGCAACCAAACGTACGTAGGTGATCATACGTCGGTTGGCGTTGATAGAGAATTGACACCGGTGAGGCGAAGTGAAGCACGGCGGAAGGGAGGATGTTATGGAGATAGACGGCCATATGGAGTGAATCGGCCCAATATTTGTATGGGATAGAGGCATGGGACATGAGAGTGCGGGTGATGTCGTTAACACGACGAATCATACGCTCCGCTTTCCCATTTTGAGATGAGGTGTGAGGACAGGAGAAACGAAAGACTAAACCAGAGTTCTTAGAAAAATCATGAAAAGAAGAGTTATCAAATTCACGTCCCATATCGGATTGAAAACATTTGATATCTCGCTCAAATTGAGTGTTGACAAAGGACCGAAACTCCAAGAATTTGGAGTGGACCTGAGATTTGAGCTTCAAGGGATACACCCATAGATAATTAGTATAGTCATCCAACAAAATAAGATAATAGCGAAAACCAGTATCAATATGTATAGGACAAGTCCATAAATCACTATGAATAATATCAAATGGAGCAGAAGTGAAAGAATTTGAGTCAGAGAAAGGAAGACGAACATGTTTACTAACTTGACAAGAATGACAAAGTTTGGTAGACTGTTGTTTATTACATTGAATTAAAGAGTGGGAACGTAAATTATTTAAAATAGCTTGTCCAGGATGACCAAGACGGCTGTGCCAGACATCATGAGAGCAGACGGTAAGAGACAGTGGTGGAGACTGAGATGATTTTGAAGTGGGCACGGCAGAAGTTGTGAGAGGATAAAGTTCCCCAGAGCTATCACAGCGAAGAAGGATCGTCCTCGAATTCAAATCCTTCACAGAAAAACCATAAGGATCAAATTCAACAGACACATGATTATCAGTTGTGAACTTTCGAACGGAAATAAGATTTTTGATAATATCAGGAACTACGAGGGTATCGTTGAGGTGAAGAGGTCGGGACGAGAGGTTTATAGAGTGGGTGCCACTAGCCATAACTGGAATAGAGTTACCGTTGCCAACCAAGATAGATTTAACATTGCTAGTGTCGAAAACAGTATGTAACGTACCTGGATCCGCGGTGATATGGGATGTCGCACCAGTGTCCATGTAGAACGTTTCATCTGGTGGCTGTAAGCTCAATGAACTGTAGGCTTCCGCAAAATCACTGGGCTGTAGTGTTTCAACTGAAGGCACAGCGTACGCATGGGCCTGTCCAAGAATTGAAGAGCGTCGCTGCTGGGCTTGACGAGGACGTCCAGCAGATGGGCCTCGAGGTGGTGCAGTGGGCTGCCAAAGTGGAGCAGTTGGGTACGGGCATGGAGGTTGAGCCCAGTATGGCATCCAGGATACTGGGTTAGCTGGGTACACTGGGCCGCGTGGCGCACTGGGCTGGCGAGGTGCACTGGGCTGGCGAGAGTATCCCGGGGTTGGCAGAAGAGGACCGGAGTTTGCAGGGTTGACAGGTCTTTTTCCGTTGCTAGTTCGGTGATGACGTTGAGAAGAATTGTTTCCAGTGGCTGCTAGGGCAGTGGAAGATATCATGGTGGTTTGTTGAGCACGTCGTATTTCTTCAGTGTGTAGTTGTGAACGAGCAGCATCATAGGTGGGCATAGACTGTTGTATGAAGGAAGCAACAGTGTTGTATTCCTCCGGTAGACCATTGACAAGTTGGATAACCAAACGTTTGTCATTCATGGGAAAATCGAGATCGGTCAGTCGATCCGCTAACGACTTGAGTTTGTCACAGTAATCATCGACACTAGCACAGTCAACAAACTTTAGATTGACAAATTTACTTTCAAGGGTTGCAGCACGATTACCTTTGTTATCTTGAAACAACTTTTGAAGATGATCCCAAAGTTCTTTGGCGGTTTTACCAGATTTTAGAACCGTGAGCATGAGATCCTTGGCCATGGTGGAGAACATCCATTGGCGGCATAGGGCGTCGAGTTGTTTGAGGGTATTTGCATCAATCCCTGTTGGTGGTGTGGATCCGTTGATGAGAAAAAGGAGATCGTGAGCTTGTAGATGTAGTTCGAAGAGAACAACCCAGGATGAATATTCATCTTGTTTGATGTCAAGAAGAATAGGAATCAGGGTTTTGATGTTGGTTACGGCAAAGGCCGGATGCAGAGTTTTCTTATCACCTGTCATGGATTTTGTGTTGGAGGTTTAATGGAGAAGAAGAAGAAGAAAAGAGAGGATCGAGATTAGGGATGATACCATATTGGGTTATGGAAAACTTCCTTGCCCTCCTTGTGGGAGCAGAGACCATATATATATATTATTATTAATAATCTCTATTAAAGAGAATATCCTTGATCCGCTAAATATGGTAGAATATAATCTATTACAAACTTTTAAGTTTTTTGTTTAAAAATGCGAGTGTTTTGGAGGAAGTGGTGTTGTATCCTCGTGCTACTATTGAGTCACCTGATAGAGTGAGTAAGCAATTTGGGGATAAGCTAAGAGCACTTCCAAGAGCTTCTTCACGGATCAGAATTGTGTGGCCAGCAATAAATAAGAAACCAACAACAGATGCTATTGTACTCGAACAATGAAAAAACAAGGTTTCTTTTGCCAGATCTAAGTAGTTTAAGGTTTCTCCTTTTTGGCTTTACCTTTTTTTTTTTTTTTTTTTGGCATTATGTTTTCTTCGGTGAAAAGAATGATTGCAATGTCTATTTGGGAATTGATTTCTTTTTTGAGGTATTAGAATCTCCTTCATATGAGCAATTTCGTATGCTGGGTACATTCCCTTTGCCAAGGAAAATCACTTTGCCAGGTGATGCATAGAGATTTCGTAAGCTGAATGTATTACCTGCAGTGGTAATGCGCAGGGGATTTGAAAATTTTTGCAACTTTCCAGATATTTGCAACCACCTCTCAACATTCTTGGTACAAGTGAATCTCTCTGCAGTGCGTTACAACCAACCTCTTTACTAGACGGAGTACTGTAGAGAGTTAATCATCTTGTGGATTAAAGACCCAACTTGCAATTGGAATGCCATTGTCTTTTTGCAAGCGAAAATTGGAATGCCATTGTGTTGTCTCTGTTTTTGTAGCATGTCTTCTTCTATGAAAATAGTTACCCAAAGGGCTTGATTAAATGTTATCTTTTGGCAGTCAGACAATTCCGGTTCCAAACAGCATCATTATCCATGGTTCTTTCTGAGCACTTCTTCATGCAAGTGCTCAGGATGACATCCAGCAAGTGTAATATTTTTTCTATAAGCAAATTATTCTTGTAGCTCCATTATTAGAAAACTCGGACATCATTTTCCAGTATAGTATGGGTTAGCAATCAACAACTTTCCTTAGAGCAGCAGATCGACCCTGTCAGTTCCCCCTTTTTTGCACATTCCCATAGTCCAGCCATCAATGTTTACCAAAAGACTAGTTTAGAAACTGCACAACAAAACCTGGATTGGATATTAGAATTCCAAGTAAATAGACACTATCATGCTGCTCTATCTGTCCACCACAACCTTAAACAACCACCATCCTTAATCTCTGAAAAGTCCCCCTTGAAAAACGCCACCACCCCCACCACCACTAACAACAAAAGTAACTCAGTCCACTCACACCCATGTCTAATTGCGCTGGAAAGATGCTCAAACATGTCAGAAACTGGACTCATTTCCCATGTCGTTTTTACCAGCAACATTGTCTCCTTTTGTGCTCTTGAAGACTCTGGTAGTCTCCATTATTATGCCCATCTCATCTTTACCCAAATACCAAATCCTACTCCTTTACTTCATCTGCAACTCTATAAATTGAGGTAACACTAACAAAAACTTCCACCAAAATGGCATATTTTTCTGTCGAGGAATGACTGAAAATGGGTTGTTTCCAGAAATTTTTGCATTCCCTTCTTTGTTGAAAAGCACTATTGCAACTCCTAACATGGTCGATGTGAACACGATGCGTGGAAACAAATAACATACCGAAAATCGCATACACCAATGTGCAGCAGGGATTATTAGAACCTGACAGTGTCTTATTTGAATTTCACACTTGCTCTGCAGGGTAATTTACAGTACAAAAATGAATAAATGCTGGTTTACAAAAACAACGATACAAAATTACGAAACTTCAACAGCAGTGCTGCAGTGCATCGTAGGTAATCTCTCAACCAGATCAAATGACAACAGGGAAGTTCTCGGCTTGACGTCAGACTGATAACTGGAGAATGCCTGCTTTAGGGATGAAATTAAAATGGATGGTGTTCTATCATATGTTCCAAACCATTTAGCTTCCATGTATTTTTGCTTTCTCCATGGACCCATATAGGGCTGCACAACAGGTAGGGTGGGTAGGATATGGACTATTTCGCCACCCTACCCGCTGACTGGCGGGTAAGAAATTTTTTACCCGCCACTAAACGGATAAGGTCCTACCCGATCCATTAATTGGCGGGTCGGGTAGGATAGGGTGGCGGGTATAACCGTTTTTTTTTTGTTTTTTTTTTTAGTTTTCTATATTACATCCGTATTTCGCTCATCCACTGGTACCACCGCCCCTTCCATGTCCAGGCGAGGAGCATGGACAGTTTTCATATTCGATGAGGTAATGATCACCTCATTTTTAACATGTAAACGTACACAGAGATCAAACTCAACCTTAAACATGTAAGTATATGCTTGTGGGTGTTGTAGGTTGTGACATATGTGATACTAGCAGCAGGATCTGTATCAGCAGAGGTAGTTTACTTGGCTAACAAAGGTGATGTTGCTATGACATGGAGTGAAGCCTGTGGGTCGTATGGTGGATTCTGTAAAAAGGCAACAGTGTCTATCGGAATTACCTTTTCAGTTGTCGGTTTTTACGTGATTCTTTCACACATTTCTTCCTACATACTTTTCAGTAAGTACGACGCTCCCAGCATTTCCTTCACCGCTGCTTCGTCATACCCCAGAAACAAGCAGGATCAAGAAATGGCAGCTGCTTTCCCAGCTTAACAAAATTGTACCGTACTAAACATAAAAGAATCGTTGTTATAAAGTTAAGGTATAAATTCTAATATCGGCACATCAGTTCACCAAGGTCGACAATGGTTAGTATAAGAACAACCACATGGAAGAGTAAATGAATCCTTCTACCGGCAAAGATGATCAATAATAGAAAGATCAACGACTACTAACGGCTGTTAGATAAATAGGCGGGTAGGCGGGTAGGCGGGTATAATTTCGAGCTTTATCCGTCACCCCACCCATCTAACGGCGGTTAAGAAAATCTTTACCCGTTACCTTACCCGCCAAATAATGGGTAGGATAGGATACGGTTAATTAAAACACTGGCGGGTAGGGTAGGATTGGCGGACATGGGTAGGGTATGTGCACCCCTAGACCCATATGCATTTTATTTTCCTTCTTGCATTTCTTAGCAGCACCACACATTATCTTGATCAATGTGCGTAATCTTTAAGCTTTGCCCACAAATACTTGTACTCATTGTTTGCTCTGGCCATCTCGAATTCCGCCCTAAAATTTAACTCGATTACAACTCTTATAGCTTCTCCTTTCTTCTTAGAACTTGAATTGTTGTCCATCACATCTACGTATATATGTTCACCTGATGGAATGTTTTTAAAACTTCTCCATTTAGACTTGCAAACTGCGGCATCGAAACCAGCGGCACATAAACGATCGGAGACATGTCTCAGCATACAGTTCCGACATCCATCGATTAAAATCCCACATTTACAAATAGTTCCGGTGATCAACTTGGATTCCTTTAGAGCCTGTTTGGTCGCGTTCCGGATACTCGATTCCAGAGGACTACTTTTTATAATTGTTGCCTGCATAAAATGAAAAAAATTCACATCACCAACGAGTTCCTATTTTTCAAGACCAAAAACCAATAAGAAATCAATTATAATGAAGAAACTTACATGGAGAAGTTGGTGTTGATTTTCCCAGAAAGCTTTTCTCTCCTCTACGTTCTGTACGACCCCTTCGTCATCCTCATCTCCTCCATCTTCACCAGATGAAGAAGTGGCCGATGAAGACGGTTTCTTCTCTTGATCACCATCAAAAAACTCCAAAACCATATCATCCGTAATATCCACTGCATCATCATCAACACGACCTGATAAAAACAAGTTTGGTAATTCATCTTCAAATCCAGTTAAAATCCTACGACCCATTGGCTTGCCGTTAACTCTACCCATAAGATTATATATTTTTCTCCCTGAGAAAACTTCTGATGATCTTCTGATGATCTTAGTCATGAGGGTCAAACTTCCGAAGAATCACAGGTAATTGTTTATAATGATTTGAATTCACCTCTCTCAATCACTCCGTCAGATAGAATTGAACCTCGACCACCAACACACAGCAGCAATTCCTTCTTGTCTGCTTATGGCGACCAGGATCAACAAACTGTTGATTCTATCCCAGTGGGTGAAGGAAGTTCAATTGTAGAAATGGATATTTTAGATTTGGATGCAGAATCCAAGAAAGAGAGGGAACAATTGCTCTTTGCCTTCTCACAATGTCTGCTCTTTTTGGACAACCTATCAAGGATAAAGAAAAAGAAATTTATTCAATTATCCTACACCATTTAACCAACCAGAGGAGAAATTTAGAAGCCAGAGTTAAGAAGAACAAAGAAAAATTAGTGCTTAATGAGGGTATTTATGATGAGAGCCTAGAGGGTGCTCGAATTCTTATGCTACAGAATGGTGGGGATGTTAGGCTTAGAGGAAGGGAATTCAAGTGAGGAAGAGGTCTGCAAGAAAGAAACCACACCTATCTCATCTCCAAGGACCCCTATTGACAAGCTTATTATTAGGGAGAAGCAGAGGTTAGCGGGGAATCTAGTTAACTCGGAACCAACTTGCACCAAAGAAGGGAGAAGAATTTCAGCTGGGGGAAAGAAGGGTTACCCATGAATGCCCAAATCCTATCCTGGAATATACAGGGCATTCGTGGCCCGACTAAACAAGCGGTCATTAGTGATGTTTTGAACAGGTGGAATGTCAACATGGTGATTCTTCAAGAAACAAAATTTCTTGTTATTAACAGTACTATGAGCAGAACTCCATGGAATCGAGCAGGGGTGGAATTAGCTTATCAACCATCCATTGGAGCTAGTGGAGGTTTATGCATAATGTGGAGGGGTGAGGAATTTGAACTTCTGGATAGGCATGACGGCGTCTACTCCTTAGCTTTCTTGTTTAAATTGAGAAGAACTGGTCAGATTTGGTACTCTGTGGGGGTATATGCACCGAATAATAGGAAGGACATACGAATTTTGTGGAGGGAACTTGGTGATATCGTGGGGCTTTGGGACTTTCCTGGCTGCATAAGAGGGGATTTCAACACCATCTTGTTTACAGAAGAGAAGAATAGGGATTGCACCATCAATAGAGGTATGAGTAATTTTACTAAGTTTATCATGGATTGGAATTTGATTGATCTCCCACTGTGTGGTGCTATATACACTTGGACAAATGGACAGGTCGACCCTATTTTCTGTCGACTTGATAGGTTTTTAATTAATAGTCGTTGGGAGGAGTTATTTCCAGATACAATTCAATCGACTAAACCCAGACCGGTATCTGATCACACTCCAATACTTCTGATCACACAAGGGCTAAGGTTTGGACCCTCCTTCTACAAGTTCGAACATATTTGGCTTGAGGACCCATCTCTCAAGGACAAGATTACTGGTTGGTGGAATGAGTTCCAGGTAGAGGGGAATCCTGGATATGTCCTTTGAAAGAAGCTTCAGTGGCTCAAGCAGAAACTGAAGACTTGGAATTGGGATACTTTTGGTAGTACTAATGCTAAAATGGAAGGACTACTTGAGGAGATCAAAGAGATAGACTTCAAAGAGGAAAGGAATTGTGCAACTATGGAGGAATCTGAAAATAAGGTTGACCTCAAGCTTAAATATAAGAGATGGGCAAGACTTGAAGATATTAGACTTAGACAGAAAAACAAGGACGAATGGGTGAAAGAAGGCGACAACAACGCTAAATGGAGACATTATTGCTAAAACTCTTTCTTCTAGGTTGAAACAGGTGCTTCCCCAACTGATTTCTTCTTCGCATAGTGCTTTCATACAAGGGAGACAGATTACTGATAGTATCCTTATGGCTAATGAATGTATTGATTCCAATAGACGTTTCAAGGAGCCCGGTTGGATCTTTAAACTAGATGTTGAGAAGGCTTACGACAAAGTCAATTGGGGTTTTCTGATATGGGTGTTGCGTAAAATGGGGTTTGGCTTCATGTGGAGAAAGTGGATCTTATCGTGCATTTCTCATGCTCATTTCGCGGTCTTGGTTAATGGGAGCGCCGAGGAAAAATTCAAGAGTACTAGAGGGTTACGACATGGCGATCCTTTATCTCCTTTTCTTTTCACTATAGTAATGGAGGGTTTCTGCAAGATGCTTGATAAATCGGAAATAAGTGGTGCAATTAAAGGGTTGACAGTTACCAAGGAAGGTTCTACAGTTTCACATTTGCTTTTTGCAGACGACACAATATTGTTCTCCGCTGACAAAGAAGAATACATCCATAATATTAAAAGGCTTACTGATGTGTTTTGAGATGTCTACTGGCCTAAGAATTAATATGTCTAAAAGTACAGCTATTGGTGTGGGGGATTTTCATCATAGTCATACTGTGTAATCGTCTTTGGGGTTCACTTATGAAGAGCTTCCTTTAAAGTACTTAGGAATGCCAGCTGGTGCTAACTATAGGTGAAAGAAGATTTGGGATCCGGTGTTGGAATCGATCGACAAGAGATTGGCTGGGTGGAAAAGGATTTATCTGTCTTATAGAGGAAGAGTTGTGTTAATTAAGAGTGTCTTGTGTTCTCTGGTTATATATCTTATGTCTGCTTTCTCTATTCCTCCGGATGTAGCTAAGAAGATAGAGAAAAAAATGCGGGTTTTATTATGGGGGACTAAAGATGGGAAAAACAAGACAACCTTGGTTGCATGGAAGACTATCTGCAAGGATAGAGAACATGGAGGACTGGTAATTAAGAGCATTAGTGAGATGAACGACTCTCTCCTATGTAAGTGGCTGTGTCGCTTTTCTACCGAAACCAATGCTGCGTGGAGGAAAATTCTTGGTGATAAGCATGGGGTGCAAGACAATGAATGGGACGCAAAGCCGGTAAAACAAACATATGGTACCAGTCTGTGGAGGGGTATTACTAATAGATTGGAGATATTTTCGCAGGCATTGTGTATACAGTTGCAAGTGGAACTAGAGTCAAATTCGGGTTGGATGTTAGGAATGGGGATACAACTTTCTATTTGAAATTCCCAGAGCTATATGAAATTTCTAGGAAGAAACAGGGATGGGTAGTTGACTTCTATAAAGACGGTGCTTGGGACATTGACCCAATGAGAAGGCTCACCGATTCAGAAATACAAGAATCTACTATTCTCTGTCAACAACTAACTGGTGTTACTCTTAATACATAACAAGACTCTAGAAGATGGAAATGGGAAAATGACGGCATATTTACTGTCCGCTCTTGTTATAATGTCATTACAAGTCTAAACAACAGTCCCACTTTCCCCAGCAACAAGATTTGGACTTCTCTAATCCCGACAAAGGTACCCTTTTTCGTGTGGTTATTACATCATAATTCGCTTTTGACTCTAGATAACCTTACACATAGAAGAATTAGAGCCGGTTTAGAGAACAAGTGCGTCATGTGCAAAGAAGAATTAGAGTCGATCAATCACCTTTTCTTGTACTACAACTATACACATAAAATATGGATGGCTTTTATGTTGGACTATGGGAGAGATTGGGTTATGTGCAAGATTATAAAACATATGTTCCTAGGACAACACATACAAGGGCTGACTGAAAGGGGTCGTATACTTTGGAAACTTCTTCCTTTTGCTGTGTGTTGGGTCATTTGGAAAGAAAGAAACAAGAGTATTTTCGAACGACGAGAAAAGTTGGAAAATAAGATTGTCGAAGGAGTGAAAGCAACTCTTTTATATTGGACTGGTCCAAATGCAGAATACAGAGATTTACATTATCAAAACCTTCTTAGACAGTGGGGGAATGTAGTAAATAAGCATTAAGCCTTTCTGTAGGGATAACAAGTGGGGTTGTTGTAGTTCTGTTTTATGCTCCTCTTTGCATAAGAACAACTGTTTTTTAACTTTGAACTCTGCCTCGATACGTGAGTTGGAGTTTCTTGCCGTAATCTTCTCTTTTTATATATATATTCTTTGTTGTATTGACCAATAAAAAAATATTTTCAACGTCTATTTATATACACAAGATAATTATTTAGAAATGGGACAAGGAAAGAGACCCACGCCGAAGGCAAGTCACTAACTGTCGCGTAAGACGAATCTGCTGGATGATATCAATTTAGATAAGGTTTATATTAAAGGATGCAGCTGGAAAATACCAGCTTCATCTTTATCAAAGGATGCAGCTGGAAAATACCAGCTTCATCTCTTGCATCGGCTGTGAATCAGGATATCCTCGAGGACAACATGGATCCACGTCAACTCAAACCTAATCATTTTGAGGTCTGGATTAAAAAAATCTAACATAAAAATCAGGTATGGGTTCATCGTAATGTGAACGTGGGGTCCATAAGAGAAAGTATATGGGTCTTTCATCGGGATACAGGGATTGGATCAGTGGATGGTATTGTATCCGTGGGGCCACTGATGTCGCCGTTCTACGCGCCCGCCCAACCACATGAAGTGAATATGCTAAGTTGGGACCGTTTCATGAGAGAAGTCTTATGGTGGAAGAGTTTCATCTTCCATCCTCCACGCCACCTCAGCATTTAGAACGGTGGATGGAAATGTAAGTATAGTGATGTAATAGTGAAAACGCTATTAAGAATAATGTTTTTTTCTTAGCCGTTAGATTTCAACAACTCATCCTAAATCTACGGACAAAAAAAAAAAAACGCTATTCTTATTGGCGTTCAGATGGATTCCACGAACCCTTCCACGAAACTGTGGAACCTTGCTTGGATTTTCTGTGGAAAACCCCAACTTGGAAGCCATTAGACTTGACATTCCATGATTTTTCCACACTTGGAATAGGTTGGAATCCACCATAAGACTTGCTCTGACTGCTGCGTTGATTTAAAGTCGTAACCAAGATTTTTCATGACTGATTGAAAATACGCAAAATGGTTCATTTGTACAAACATTTTTTAAAACATGGTTTTAATGGACGAGTAAAAAATAGTATGGGTAAAATAGACACAAAAAAAATAGCAAGAATAAAACTGGATTCATCCCGGCTTAAACTTAAAAAAAGAACGAGGATGAACTGGATGCATCCTGATGTAAATTAAATATAAAAAAAAATATTTGAAAATGGTTAGGATGAAACTATTTACATCCTGACTATTTTTACATTTTTATCCATTTAAACAGTATCAAATTCTACATGTCTTTTTCACCCAGAAATTATTGATTTTGGTCTTTTTAACCACCGTTCCTAAATAACAGGCTGGTTTGTGTGTATATTATAAATTTTACAGATATTTTACACAAGCCAACATGTTATATAGAAACTGGAGGACTAATTTGCTAAATTTTTGGAAACTGCGTCAAGGGCGGAGCCAGAATTCTAGAAATGGGTTGGCAAGTTACCAATCAGTGCACATTTGAGGGGGTGCAAAAGGGTTAAAATGGCTAAAATGGGGAGAAAATAACTTAAATTAGGCTCGGGAGCTAACATTTGAAGAGGTGCAATTATACACCCATCTGTCGATGTGCCTCCGCCCCTGGACTGCGTGTCCGTGGATGGTTACCAGATGCCATGGGAATTACCCACATAAAGAGTTTGAAGGCTACATCGCTAAGTAAAATTTACCTTCCAATCATAGGGAATGTACTTTGATGACTTTCATTAGATGCCGTAGGAAGAAACAATTTTCAAAAATATTACAACTTACCTACTGCAACCAACGTAAATGAAAAAAATCATCAGCAACACTTAATGCAGCACTCGTAATATCCACCCCAAACTACCAATAGTTTTGGGGATAGGCCCCGAGGCATCAAAAAGACAAGTGGTTTGCACGCCATGGTCATGTGGTTTGCGCACCACGCAGACTATCCCGTCCAATGTATTTGGATAAGGGGTGGTTTAAGGTTGAGGCACTATACAATTTTTTCTCTTGAAATTAAAACCTCACGTTTATGTTTTTCATCCCCAAACAGATTTCTTACTTATATGTTGAATATATCTATTTGAGAAAAGAATTTTGTTCTATTTTATTTATTTATCTAACTATTTATTTATATATTTATTTTTTTGATTCGTAAAAAGAATTTATTGATCAAAATAAAGAGAGGGTGCAAAAGGATTGTACCACCCTCAAAAAATTCAAAAACAAGAAGAAAAACAAAACTAAGAAAGTAACATATTATTACTTAGTTTTCCAGGAAATCAAAATATAACTTTGGCTCATTTGCCATTACATCTTTAAAACTATTTGTGCATTAACCATTGTATTCTTCCATCACTTTTCTTCCATCCCATTCAATTTTTTTAATAGTTATCTTGGCCGCATAAATTGTAGACAATGAAGGAAGATTATCCGGGTCGTCTCTCTTGAACTTACTAAGGAGCTTGCTTGGTTTAATTCCCCAACTTGTTCTTACTTGTTCGAACTCGTGCGGTTTCAACTTGGCAACTTGACAATGTCCAACAAGAGTTTCCTGATCTTTATGGTTATGCCAACCAACATCAACTCTACTCATTCTCCATACGTTGTCGGTTTCTTTGTTCCTCCAAAATATAATCTTGAATGGGAAACCACATTTCTTTGACTTCGTATTGTACACCCTAGTCGTCTTCTTATCATACACATAACTCTTTCTCTTGTGACTTTCGTTCGGCGACCATAACACTCGCATACCATTTCAAACCGCGTAGATTTTTGTTGGGTGTTTTTCACTAGAACGCACATCTTATCTTTTGCTTTCTCAATAATCCATTTGACCGCGTCATTTTTATCTTCCCATTCCAAATCATTAGCGTAATGTGCGGAAGTATCAGGACCCCTAATTTTCTGAGCTTGAGGCTGATCCTTCATCGATACAAATGCAACAATCTACAAAACATCAAAAGTTAGTTGATATGTTTTACCAAAATCGGCAAAGTCGACATATAAAACTCTGCCGACTACAAAACAGCCGGCACTGAAGAAAAATTTAACAGTGCCGACCAGACTAGAGTCGGCAGGGTTCAAAAAGATTAAAATGTCCGCTTAAGCATTTTCAAGTAACGACTCTTGTGTTGTAAAACTGAAAGTCGTCATGGTTTAAATTTTCTACCATGCCGACACGAATACTGCTCATGAAAAGTCGGTACGTTGTTGAAATACAAACCACGCCGGCGAGGACGGTCAGCATGATCGACAAGCGTCGACCCTGCCGACTCTGTGCAACAAAAGTGAAAAAACAAAACCAAATCCATCATTTGCATGGAAAAATCACAATCTTCACCACGTAGGTTGTCTACCTGATTACTTGCAGTTCCATTCTCTTCTTCCGGGACATTGGATTCTACATTTGGCTCAAGATATTCATCACTTTCATACCCATCATGAGTTTGAGGAAAATAAAAGTGAGGGTCATGCATGTAATCCATTTGATCATGGTCTGGTAGATCATCATACAAGTACTCATCTGTAGGAGGAAAGTTAGAAGACTCCCCCCACTTCAAAATCAGGATTTGAACCACTCATATCACAAATTTCTCAAAACCCTAACTCCCCCCCCCCCCCCCCCCAAAAAAAAAAAAAAAAAAAAAAAACTTCCTCTACTACTTCATTCTACTTCTCTCTAAATTATTTCTAAAACCCAACTAATAAATCAGCTAATTAATCTAACTAATCTAATCATTTTAATTAAATTAGTGCTAATTATTGTAAGGGCATTTTAGCCATTTAGAAAATATAAGGTTAATGGGTGGCTTGGTTTTACTTCATAATAACCTGATGTCTTATTGGGTATACCCCAATTATTTTGGGTATACCCCAATCAAGCCGGATTATATTAGATAAAAAGAAAAATAAGTTGTTACAAATAAGCTAATTAGTTTGGATATATCCCAATCAAGCCAGATTATATTAGATAAAACGGTCCGCAAGTTATAACCCCAAAGGTGTCACTATCCACAAAAAACCCATCAAAACAAAAGTAACACAAAAATCCCAAAAAAACAAAAGTAACACAAGAACCCCAAAGAATTTGATGAAACAAATTTCGAAATTTGGAGTTTTTGTACCAATTTTGAAAAATTTGGGGTTTTTGTATCAATTTTGTTTAAGACGGAGTTTTAATGGATCCCAACATTTGAACGGGGTTTTTTTACCACAAGTTTGGTCACCTTGGGTTTTTATGACTAGTTTTGTAAAAGAAAAATGAGTTGTTACAAAGAAACTGGGTTGCAGTGACATGACACAGGCACATACATATTTTCAGAAAACTAGGACAAGTTATGGAGTATATTTTATGAACGTAATTTGCCAATAATACTAATAAATTATTGATACATACCAAAAAAAAAGATTTGCAAAAATAAATAAATATATACTAATAAAAAAAATTACATATGCAACAAACTGTATCAAAATAGTGTGTATGCATGTGATGATACGGATGTATCTGGAGATACGTGTGTCCAAGTGTCAGATGTGGACAGGTGACCATTTCAGGCGCGACGGTGCTACCCGCAGAAGAAACAAGAAAGAAAGCAAAATTGCGCCTTCCATTACACGCGTTTACATGAAAAGGGCAATCCCAACTCAAAGACAGCACACAACAAATGCTTACTTGCATGAAGTAAGAAAGCCCTCATACGGTACCACCCCTGATGAACATAAGTCCATAACCAGCTACGAGCTATACAACTCTACAGAAAAAGGGCCGGCCCGAAGACTACCCAACGAAAAGTCCCTCGTACAGAATTACAAACCAAAGACAGAGAAGCCCTAGTAGTTTTACCCCATAATATCTCATCCCAACTTACAAACCTAAAGTTCTCCACAGCCTCTATCACAGTTTTCCAGCCACAATCAATTTCCTTCTTCTTCTTTCTTTTACTTTTTGGATTTGTTCCAAGTCCAACGCCCAAAAACATATGCTTGTACACAGGCGCTAAACCAACTTTGATTAAAACGAAATTATAATTCCAAATAAAAACAATCTAATGACATCTTTGGTGCAACTTAGACCTGAACTTCAACTCCCCCATCACTAGAGACTAGTTCTTGTGGAAGTAATCTAGAGTTTCTCGTACGCCACAATAAACAAAATAAAGAAAAAACATTATAACAAGACAAAGTAACACACATAGAATAATTTTCTCAGTCATGGTTACACTAGGTTCACCGTGAAACTCGATTTGAAGCTTAGACCAATGATCCAAAGAAGACCCATTCTTTTGAAACGCATCCACAAGCTTGTAATAGAGTTTCTCCATCTCATCAAATTCTTCTTGCCATGGAGCCCTAATAACGGGATCATCAATCGTGTTAACTCTCTTACTGATATATCCCCTACAATCAGTTAAAATCTTTCCGGCACGATCATGAAAATGGCGAGCAACAAAATTTTCAAAATACTTCGGAGGCTTGTTAAGCACATCTACCATTGTCCTCCAATTGAACTTAAAGACATCTTCTTTATTAACCAAAGTTGACATCTCATCAATATAAATAGAATTTCCTCTGAAGATTTGACATCTCCGAATAGAAATTAAAGATTCCAGAAGTGTGGATGTGGAAGGACTCCAAGGACATGGATGTGGAATATAATGATCCCACGACCCACTAACATAAAACGAACGAATTTTTGGTGGTAATTCAGGAAATTTGGAAGGGATGTAAATGTCAAAGAAGAAGAGACCATCGTAGTGAGGAGTACCTTCAGGTCCGATGATTACTGCTCTTAAGAGATCTGGTTTTACTTTGTTAGCCCTAACCAAGATGGAATCAGGAAGTCCCTGGTTTAAGATGTCACATTCGCGAGATATCTTTTCAATTGCTTGGGGACTGAAATTCTTCTGGCGACGATAGTAATAATGATGATCAGTGAAGAATGAATCGCTGATGGTATCGAATTGCTTGAATTCACTCTTTACGCTACTCGGTTTTCCTACTTGATTTTCTTCTTTATCATCTTTACCTCCTCCTTCTGCTCCTATCAGAATTCTCACTTCGTCTCTCGCGTTTTTCTCCGAATCCATTATAGCAATTGCACTTCTTTGTTGCTGAAACATCCCAATAATTTATATATATATATATACAAAACTCTTTCCAAATCATAGTAGAAATTCGATTCCTGATTTAGGTAGAATTCTAATCCGAAAATACTTCTAATAAATATCTAACTCTTTTAAAAGCGTAATTAGGCTCCACAGTTGAACGGTGACCCTTACCCTTTCACAGAATTACTCCGGTTCACTTTTCCTCAAAGAAAAAAAAAAGAGGAATTCCGACACAAATTTCACCCGCAAAGCATAAAACCAAAAAAACAATTCGGCGGTAAACAATTCGTCATCCTAACAATGATGAACCATTTGTGCGCTTTTAGATATGTGTTTGTGCAGGTATGACAAAAATCAAGAAGTGCGGTCAAATTAATCAGGATTCTTCACAGAGAGGTTTTTTTTTGGGTTAGGTCAGAGAAGAAGAAAGCAATATAGGGTTTATTAAGAGAGAGTGAGAAACAAGATGTCTGAAGGGTTACTTCCTTTTTTGAATTCTTAGATATGGGTTTGTTTGATTTTTAGCATAATCATGGTTATGATTTTTTATTTCATAAGTCTCATAAGAACTGTATTATAACAGGCGTCAAAAGGATGCCAGAAAGGCTAGGTCCAATTATGTTCAGTTTTGGATCTCTCTGATTTTTGAAGTTTAACGTTGTTTTCTGTTTCGTAGGATTGGTTGATGGAAATTGAGAAACCCTAAGATTATCTTGAAATCAGGATTTGATCTCCCTTATTGGGCTACTGGTTCAGGTAAAAATCTCTTTATTGTCAACTATTCTTCTTTTCATGGTCAAATAAGGGTTTTTAAGAATCTAATCTCTTTGTTATTGGTTCCTGGCAATTTTGATTTGTTTTTTTTTATTATTTTTTTATCTCTTCCTATTCTGCTGTCTAATAAAACCACAGTATATGCAAAAAAAAAATGTTAAAAATATGAACCTGCATGCTGTAGGAGTATGTTTTCTCTGTACAAGGGATGGTAAAATATATTGATTTTTTTACCCTGTGATTTGTTTTCATACATATATTTATTGTATCAAAGAGTGGATAGGGTTTAAGGGGCCTCATGGAACGGTACTACAAGCTTTTTGCAGAAATTTCCATGTCCACAAGCATTCTGTATTGTAGTAAGCCTTAGTTTAACAGACCTGCACATCTTCTTACATAATTGTTCTTTTTGTTCTTAGGTCTGCTTCTGTAATTTTAGGTGACAAATCTTGTTATGAGATGACATTTAGCAATAATCATAGACTGCACCACAAAAGTTCGACAAGCCAAGATTCAGTTGGAATCCAATGTGAGTAGAGCTGGCAAACAAGCCCAAAACCCGCGGGTTCATCCGGCCCGTCCCGTAAAAACCCGAACCCGGCTCGGCTGGTTTCTAAACAAGCCGGGTTAGGGTTGGCAAAATGCCGGCCCGTGCAAAAACGGGTAAACCCGTACCGTCCCGTGTACCCGCGGGTTCAGACCGTCAACCCGTCATGGGATACTTGTGACGCGTGGCCCCTCCCGTCTATACGTGTATGTCTCCAACACCTCCTAGCCCTAGGTATAAAAAGAAAAAAAACTAGATAATTCTCTTGCTCTACTTCAGTTCTCTAACTTCTCTGAATCTCTTTCTCTAACTTCTCTGAATCCCTTTCTCTACTTCTCTAATTAGTAAACCAGAAATGATAATAAACCATTTTCATGTAATGGGTTCTCTAATTTATCATTTTCATGTAATGGGTTCTGCAAATTTTATCAACAACAGTAGATATATTTAGCTATTGTGGAAAACCTAAAAAATTCACAAAATTTTTCTGTAATTTTGTAAGTTTTTGATTCAATAACACATATTTTGCGACTATAGGTTTTGATTTGCTGATTTGCTTTCCATACACTGGATAGTGGATAAAAGAAGAAAAGAAATTTAAATTGGGTCCTGTTTAATTTTGGGGATTTTTGATTTTAGATCTTTAATTTTGGTCTTTGATTTTCATGATGATTTTCATCATAATTTTGGTCTTTTTGATGATTTTGTCTCTGTAGCTCATTATTCCTGAGAGTTGTTTCGTTTGATGCATGCGGAGGAATTGCAATAAACACAGATCTTCTTAAGGAGAGGATGAATCTAACTTGGGACAGCTACGGGATGGTGGGAGATGAATGTGATGGCTGCTGTAAATTTGGAGGAGATCAAAAGAAAAATTCAGTGACTCAGCAATATTTATTTCCAGATCTTCGAGAGCATACTCAACACTTCAGTTATCAAAGGAAAATCCAGTGAATTCATACACCACAAACCTACTATATCGATCATCTTTTTATGGTAGCCTCTTCTCTTCTTCAGTCATTACCCCAGCAACCAAGAACCGGATCTGGGAAATACAGTCGTGAAATGAATGATTAATTGTCAGTAGTTAGCGTTACTTTGATATTCTGCAATTCAAACAGATAATATGTCAAATTACATGTTTGCATCTTCTATGTGTGGTTTATTAATGTATTAATTGTTGTAATTTCAACTACATTTTTGGTCACCTGGTTGATTTTAAGAGATGGAAATTGAAATGTTGGAAATTAAAATTTTAAGAGATGGGATGATGCCCATTGCCTTTTGAAACTTTTGTTATGATTTTAGTATGTCTGTAACTGTGATAAAATCTGATTTTTGTTGAGTTCGTGCTGGCATATAAAATGTTTCTTTTAATGCTACAGCGCATTCCTCAAGAACTCCATGTAGGTTGGTAATGGGCGCTCATCTTTTTACATGGCTTGATGATGCTCTAACCCCTCTTCTGGAAAACATTTTGCCTTTCTATGAGATAATTTAGATGGTCTGAATGTAGCCGGAAATAGCCCAGAAATCGATTTCTGGCGAGTTGACTCAACAAAAACTAGCTAACCCGTGAGCTCCCGTGAACCCGCAAGCTTTACCCGGGACGGGCGCGGGTTGGAGAAATGACCACCCGTGAAGAATTTCAACCCGCAAGCTTAGGCTTGTATTAACCCGTAACCCGCGGGTTGGTCACAAGCCAGCCCCGGCCCGCCCGTTTGCCAGCTCTAAATGTGAGCTAATTGGTCTTTTAATATTGTTAGCATAGCTTATATGATAAATTTTCAAAACAACTTAATCGAGTTTATATCTAATAAATTCATTCTTAGCCACATGATGAATTATAACACCGTTTTGGAAACGGTTTCAACTGTGTTATTCTTATTGGGTCTCGGATTCTTAATATTCTGGTTTCGGTTTGCTATGGTACTTTGAAGTCGAATTATCATATGTTAGATATTTTTGTCTTAATTTAAAAATTGCAGAGCAGAGGGATTTACCCACATCCCAAAAAATTGCATTTTTACCTTCAATCAAAAGGCCAAGATGCCCGATCACCCTTCCCGGCTGTCTGATTAAAAACAATAAAAAAGTAAGCCAATCACTCCACCAAACACTTAATAATTACTTTTCGTCGACGTAAGCTTTTTTTTTTTTCTGTCTCGACGTAAGTTTTTTTTTGTAAAAAGCTGTAATCCAAATATTTTTGCAAGGATGGCCGTGAACCTGAGTAAATGAGTTGAAGGAAACAGGTTCTCACATTGATGTCATTCCTTACTATGGAAAGTATGATGGAGTTGTTGGGGTGTTGTGCGAGGCGATTAATGTTTTGAGAAGGTACATGACCTCACTTTATTAAATAATTGTCTATAACGTAGAAATGAGCTTCACCTATCTCAAATTCTACAGACTTTATTGTTATGAAATTTCCAAAGAAACAAATGTGAACTTCTTATCCATATTGTTTTTCTCGCGGAATCCTTCACAGGTCTGGCTTCAAAGCATAAAAGTAAAAGGTCACTAGAGGAGCCCACATATTTTGGGATAAGCTGTTCGGGAAGGTTAGAACTAAGATTTTACGGGCCATATTTATATCAGTGTCAATCATACATTTGGTTACTGAAATGTTTTCTACAGCCATTCAAGTACTGCATCTTTGCTTATACTTATTTAAACCAAATGCTCAGTTTTAAGCCATCTGATACATGGTCAAAAATGGGCAGCCGCCTGTTGGCAGGGAGTGATGCACTTGCTGATGTGAAGCTACTTATGAACGAATTGTGTTTCGCCTATTTATAATAAGAATTTTGTCTAGATTTGTGCCCATTTACTAAGAAAAGGTGTCATGGATATGGAAAAAGAAGAACCTCTTGGGTGGGTTAATTTAGATGAGAGACAGAAATGGTCTAACTGCATTTACATGCGGATGGTATCCTGTGGTTGGAGGGTGATCTAAAGCTGGCTTTGTCATTACAAAGCTAAACTAAGAACCTTTATTTACTGGGTTAAACTTTTTCTAATTGTAGGACCTGAAAGTTTAATGTCATTGTCTGCCAGATGAGTGTTTATGACTGTTATGTTTATGAGAAAGCAATATGAAAAGCCTCGCCGCAAGAACTTGCCTTCTAGTGCGTGTCATATTATTAGAGTTATAGATATGGTGGGTTTGCTTTAGTAATTTAAATGATATGTTGATGTCTATGCTATTGATGTGTTGCATATTCACTTACAGGTACCGTGAGCACTCCATATCACACTCAGGCATCACATACACGCCCAAGAAAAGGTTAGTGGCGTGAGACAAGTTGGTAATCTTTTTTTGAATTTTGATAGTTACGGTTGACTTTGTTAAATATAGCAATTCTGCTTTTCCGCTTGCAGTGGCTCTCCGCAATACCCTTTATCAGCGGGAGATTTAGTGATGTCTCTATACATATCCCTATTAAACTTTGTTGATTGGTCCTAAGCCCACAAAGTTAGTTATAGTAGGGTCCAACCGGATTTCTTTTTATTTAGAGGTTCAAAATTAATTAAAACATGGAAATTTCCATAATACCCATTGTTACCAAACGTGTGTGTTTACACGTTCATTATATCGAGTACATATCTGTTACACTGATTATAAATTCGAGTACATATCTGCTACACTGCTTATAAATTCGAGTACATATCTGTTACACTACTTACAAATCTGAGTACATATCTGTGGCGTTGCTTACATTTAGAACACGTATCCGCTAAATTGCTTACAAATTCGAGTATATATCTGCTGCTTATGAATTCGAGTATGTATCTGCTGCATTGCTTACAGGAAAAGTACATGTTTGTTAGAATCAATGATAAATGAACTAGAAAACGTTTTACATCACATATACTGTAGAATCATACCAATTAATCTCTAATATTTCTTTAATACAGTATTAAATCATAGGAAAAATAAAGGAAAACCTTTATATGCACTGTAAACACAGAAAAACTATACAAAATTAGCACATATTTCAGTATTTCACATACGTACTCATGGATCAAATAAATAACAATGTGACAACACCCTGAATAAAACAGTATCAAAAAAAGTTTCTATCAGTACACCATATACGTACTGCGTATTCATGAATTAAAAATCAACTGCATGTAAATAAGAATTGATGCATTCATGAATATAACATAATCAATGCACATATTTCAGTATTACAAATACGTACTCATAGATCGAACCCAAAAACAAAGGCAAAACTATGAATAAAACAAAATCAAAAGAGGTTTCTATCAGTACACCATATACGAACTGCGTATTCATGAACTAAAAAATCAACTGCATGTAAAGAAGAAATGATGAATCCTTGAATATAACCGAATTAAAGCACATGTTTCAGTATTACACATATGTACTCATGGATCGAACCCAAAAACAGTGACAAAACTTTGAATAAAATAAAATCAAATGAACTAAAAAATCAACATCATGTAAAGAAAAAGTGACGAATCCATGAATATAGACGAATTAAAGCACATATTCAGTACTACACATACGTACTAATGGATCAACCAAAAAAAAACAGTTTGTATCAGTATTCCACATATGTACTGCTGATTCATGAACTAAAAAACAATTGTATGTAAAGAATCTATCAAAATAACATAATCGAGAGAGTCTTATGAATCAAACAACAACAAGTGATAAAACTAAGAACAAAACAGAATCAAAAGCAATTTGTATCAATATTCAACATATGTACTGTTGGATAATACCCCTGAAACAACAAACAAGCACGATTTTGATAAAATGAAGAAGCGAAAACAACAAGATAATCAAATCGAAAGTTCAAATATGTTAAAAACATCATAATCTAGCCAAAAAATTGAATAATTACGATCAAGATTCATAAAAAACAAACCAAAACAAAAATAAATGCAAAAAACAAACAAAAAACGAAATAAGAAAGTGAAAACGTAATCAAAACGATCCGACCTTCACAGATTCAGTTGAAAAAAAAAACAACAACAACAGAAAGAGATATTACATAACATACCTGTAAATCTTCAAAGAGATTTTCATAAAAACTCTAGCTCGTAATCCAAAAGCAGGAGCAAAATTTGAGAAGATGAAGAAAGAGAGGAGGAGAGCGGAACTCAGATCTGTAAAAAATGGTGATTTTTTTAAAGAAATATATATGTATTATCAGGGAATGGGTAGTTTGGGTATTTTTAAAAGTGGATTATGACATCCCGCACGTGTACCGGACCAGGGGATAAAAATTTTGGTCCAATTTCCTCTTTTTCTTCTTATTATGGACCTCTGGTTACTGGGCTTTAGTGGGTGAACCTCCTACTAACTAAGACTACCATAATAGTACCTATTGGTAATTCCTACTTCTTAATAATATCCATACATATTCGGTTGGGGAAGAACTTTCCAAAGGATTGTAGCTTGCAGTGGCTCTCCAAAATACCCTATATCAATTCCCGGACGGCATCTCTATGAGACACTTTCAACATTTCCAAACGTGGTGGGAGGTTGAGAGTGAATCCTAAGCCCTCAGGTTATCAAATGCAACGATGCTGGTGTGAGAAATACGGAAGCGAGAGAAAAATGTAGCCTCAAACAGGTGGTTAATGTTTGTAACTAGAGAGAGTTGCTTATTTTTTTGGGATGAAATGCCTGACAATCCACATTTATGGTCTGCTGTTTATGTTCAGGTACCTAATATCTTACTGCTTGGTTATTGTAGTCATCCTTGATCTTTGGATCGGTCCACTCATCGGTGGACTCTAGGCCAACGGCCATTTGTTAATTCTCTCGATCTCGAGTCTTGAAATAAGTTAGTTTTTGTGAACAGTTTACAGAATTTGAAGAAAGTGGCTTTGCAGTTGGCTTAAGCTCTGCCCATTTGCTGTAATAGTACGAATCAAATCCTACAACTATCTAATTTAGGATAGTTAGAAAAACCTTTCCATCTAAATCCCCGAGTCATGTTAATACGAATTCCCACTTTCGTAATACTGATAACAGAATATGGATCAAGACATCTCAAGTAGGTTCACAAGACTTCATGAATTATCAAAACCATGATTTTGTTGAGTAAAGTCACTGATGGTAGTTTTTGTTTTTCACAGGACAGTAACGGATATCCGAAGGATTTCTACTTTAAGAATTTCAATTTTAATGTTGCTTCCAACCCATAATAATTGATCAATATTACTGCGCAGTAGCAGGTACCTTCCCGCCTCAAGTAGTGAAATGTTTCTTCATGCCCATTGAAAGTTGTCAAGTTTACATATTAGATGCAATAACCACAACAGAATGCAATCAAATAGAATGTGACTCTTATCATTCTTATCTGACTCTCTTTTCTTCATAAAACCGCTGTTCAAATTAAGAACGTGACATACGAGCGTCTCACTGGAACATTATCTACACAAGCATCAGTGGTTCTAAATTGCAGTCAAGCTATTCCTTGCACTGACCTAATGTTTAATACCATATAATTATCGCTGGCAAAACGGGGAGAAACTGTTAGGTCGGTTTGTATTAATGATTCCATGTTTGCTCAATTGGGAGATGGCTAATGGTGCAGATTGCAAACAAAGGGTCTTTGCTAAGTCAAGTTATAGAAACAATTTCTCCCCCCTCACTCTGGGCGAGGCGAAGCGAAGCCGAGCCACACCAAATCCAAAATGCATCGCGACAGGATGTGGCAAATCTGGGTGGAACCTAATCGAAAATGCATCCTACATGACGGGGCGAGGCGAAGACGAGAACCCCAAATCAAAAATGCAACGGCGCGAGGCAAAGCCCCGCGACACCTAATAAAAAATGAAAAATATGGAGAAAAAAAAAAGATGCCCGATACGTAACGCGGGCACAAAATCTAGTTGAATGTGTATTCACACAATTACACAATGTATACGTCATAGGCGGTGATGAAAAGTCCAAACTCCGAATTACCGCCGCACATGCATATCTTGTGGTCACATAGAGTGACACCTATACTTAGGAGTCCTCATCTTTCTAGACCTGGAGATCTGCTTGGTTCTGATTGGCCCAATAATTCACCTATTTTGAGAGAAGATCAAGGACAAATAGGTTAGGCTCCGCATAACCGAATTTCCCAAAAAAAAAACAACAAACAAACAAACTACCTCTTCTTCTTCATCATTTTCTTTTACAAATCTTCAATTACATGTCAATTTTGTAGTAAATTTTTGTGTGTTGCCTAGATTTACTCTAATATTAATTAGGATAAATTTGGGTAACATTTAAATTAGGTTTTATGTTTTTAATAAAACTTGTCCTTGTTTTACAAGGATCTTAGAATTAGGTTTTGTATATATTTCTCCTGATCGTCTTCTAATGGCTGACTATTGTCATTATGAAGAATATGATAGCCTTAATAGCACCTTGTTAACATGTGATGGTATGTTCATGTATATTGCTGACGATGACCTCCGGCATGACGTAGGTCTCTGCAACTCGATACAAAATCCATGGCTACCAGTTCTGATCGTGATTATGATGTTATGTGCGTATTACTCCTTGCTGTGGGAGCATCAAGATTTGAAGAAGTTATCCACATGGTTGGAAAGAGTTCCAAAAACCATCCCTCAGAAAACATCTGTTTTCTATTTGAGTATGTACTCAATACTTTTAATGTGTGTTAGATCTTCTATATTATGGGCTCTCATTAAATGTATTTTTTACTATTCTTTGTTCAAGATGTATGAATTTCTGTCACTTGTTACATTTTATTAATATAATTTATCTACGGGCTCTGTTTAAAAAAAAAATCACCTATTTTGTCGTTAAATAAACTTACATTTTTTTTACTTTATTCAGATATAAATCACTGCTCAATGAGTTTTTCGGCTCTGCGAATCCGGCTCCGCAACTGAGTTAACTTTTTTCTTCTTTTATTTGTTTCCTTCATTCTTTACTTTCTTAATGTTCACTGCCTAAGCTTTGTAACTTGTATTGTCCCTCCGTCTCGTATTGTGTAGGCCTTAGAAGTAGATAAATCTAATGTTAGAGTTGATCCCCTTTGCTCAACATTAGATAGCTCTACTATTATAGATGTAAGGGTTACTAACTCCCCGAGTTAGTATGTTGGAATGCATTTTAACTTACAAAGCTTCATTACTTGTTTTACTCACTCCTTTTAATCTTTTCTTTCATGATTCATCAGTAATAATCTTTTCATCGCATAGTTTTAAAAAATTTCATTGTTAAAGTTTTTAGTATGTGTAACTAATTTTTTACTTTTTTTTTTCTAATATGTGTTTATAGATTGAGTTATCTCTAATGGCGTTTGCCTTTCTATGTATTGTGATCATGGCGTTTGTGGAGCTTGTTATCATTCGTTTGATAGAACCAGAAATCTGTGTGTGAATCAAAGATTTATGGTGGAAGAAGAACAAAATCCGTTGTTTGAGGATGAAAACGGTTTCTGCTAGTTTTGATAATTTCGGGTGTGTGGGTAAGAAACGAATTTAAACCCTAAACAATGTACTGCAAGGGAGTACTTTAGATTCGAAAGATCAATCTGTACAAATCCGACCTAAACCAAGAAATGGTCGTTCCATACTTGCTTCGGTCACAAAGTGAAGGAGAAAGGTTGGTTTTGGGGAGGGAAGCGAAGAAAGTGTCGAGACCAGAATAGTTGATTCTAGAACAGTAGTTATTTTCTACGACTTGTATCAGAAAGTGGGAATCTAACAGATGGAAAGCTAGCAAATGTTTTCTGAGTGTTATTTGCTCCTGACCTGAACTTGTTGTTCGGTGGAAATAGGTAATTCCATACAAGTCGAAGTGAAACGTACTCTGGTCTCATTAAGAAATGGAAAACAGATGAGTAAATGGGAGGAGGTGGTAACCGGTAATGCTTGGAATTGGTGTTCCATTGATACATGTGTATCTTCCTCTCTCTGGGAACTAGTGATCCTCAAGAAGGATTGAGGATAGAATTGTAATTGAAGAAAGGAATACTGATTTTTAGGCAGTATTCTTAGATAAGGAAATATTCCTAAACAAGGTATTATACCTAAATAAGGAAATATACCTAGAAAAGGAATACTTCCTAGACAAGGTAATATACCTAGATAAGAAAATATACCTAGAAAAGGTATTATTTCTAGATAAGGAAATAGATTCCTAGAAGGTTTTGGGAACTCGTTAAAGCTATAAATAGAGATGTTTAGCTAATAGCTAAGACATCTAGAGTGTGGTTTGTCATACAGACACACCTAGATCAAAGAAAGGAGGTTTTTGAGACAAATCACCTAGAGATAAGTTTGTGAGGCAATTAATTATTGTAAAAGCAAGCTTAGCAAAACGGTTAAACATTATTTACTGTTTAGAGAGATTGTGAGCGTAACAAAGAGAGAAGTTGTAATAAGTTTTCTTGTTCATAATCTAGAGAAGATATATTTCTTCGAATTACTACTTTGTGTTCTGTTTTCTAGTTTTCGTCTATTATTATTCTGAATTCCGCCTCTATAATAATAGTCACCAAGGTACAGAGATCAAAACGTATCAAGTTGGTATCAGAGCAAGGTTCATTTCTTTTAGGGAAAATTCCCGTGGTTTATGGTCTTCACTGGATCTCTCTACAAACAACTTGGTGAGTTACTTGAGAAGCAAGAAGACGTTAAAGGAACAAGGGGATCAAGGATGGCGAAGTCAAATGATGAGCCTAACCAAAGCAAACCACAAACTATGGAAGAAAAGGTGGATGCGCTACAAACAGACATGAAGTGTTATACACCAAAGTCGAAGACGAAGAAAAAGACTACGTTTTCATCTGGTATTTTTGAATAACAGAACGAGGAAGAAGAAATAGAACCACTCGAACAAGATTGCGTTTTGGAGGAAGATTGACTAAGACAAGACGAAGAGATATGGAAGCTTTTCAAATTAGATGTCAAGGTCCAATTTCCAGCAAAGAGAGATGGTTCAGCAGGGTGAAAGGAACTCTTGAGTTCCCTAACCTTCAAATCTAAGTTTCACAGGAGTTCAAGTTCTTGAGTGGGGGCGCATGATACATGTGTATCTTCCTCTCTCTGGGAACTAGTGATCCTCAAGAAAGATTGAGGATAGAATTGTAATTGAAGGAAGGAATACTAATTTTTAGGCAGTATTCTTAGATAAGGAAATATTCCTAAACAATGTATTATACCTAAATAAGGAAATATACCTAGAAAAGGAATACTTCCTAGACAAGGTAATCTACCTAGATAAGGAAATATACCTAGAAAAGGTATTATTCCTAGATAAGGAAATAGATTCCTAGAAGGTTTTGGGAACCCGTTAAAGCTATAAATAGAGATGTTTATCTAATAGCTAAGACATCTAGAGTGTGGTTTGTCATACAGACACACCTAGATCAAAGAAAGAAGGATTTTGAGACAAATCACATAGAGATAAGTTTGTGAGGAAATTAATTATTGTAAAACCAAGATTAGCAAAACAGTTAAATATTATTTATTGTTTAGAGAGATTGTGAGCGTAAGAAAGAGAGAATTTATAGTAACTTTTATTGTTCATAATCTAGAGAAGATATATTTCTTCGAATTACTACTTTGTGTTCTGTTTTCTAGTTTTCGTCTATTATTATTCTGAATTCCGCCTATATAATAATAGATCAAAACCTATCATACATAAAAGAAAGTGTTTCACCATTACTCCCTATATTTACTAACCGCCTCATCCTTATGATACTTTCTTATAACGGGAGTAGTGTACACCGCAAGCTGTAAACCGCCAAACCAATACCCAATGAGCATCCCCCAGTTTGTGACATGCGTTGATGTCTCGAGTGTTTTCATGGAAAACATGTAGCATGTTGTTGTCGTCTGGAAAGTCGAGCTTGGGAGACTTTCCGGCTCGGTGACCTTCGACGGTCGAGATTTTGCATCTTAAGAGGAAAGGTAGCCGTTGATTATTGTAACCCTTCATTTGGTAGACAGTGGCATGCAAGCATGCTCGGCATGGCTTTAATATGGCCTGGTTTAGGCGCGTCCAAAAGTTAGGGTTTCGGCTTTGTTTAGGCGCGACCAAACTAGAGCCAAAAGTTGCCATGTGTTAGCTGGTAACCTTGGACGGCTAAGATCTGCATCTTAAATGAAAAGTTGGTCGTTGCAGGCCTTCGTTTTGGCATCCGCATAGGGAAGGCCAGTATGGCGTGACGCGACAAGGTGGTTGGCATGTCATTGGCACATGTGGCATGACATGCCTTGGCACGGTTTGGCGTGGCCAAAACTAGGGTTTTGGGCCAAAGGTTACCATGCGTTGTCTGGCGACCTTGGACGGCTAGGATTTGTATCTAGGATTGAAGGGTGGTCGTTGATCGTCGCACGCCATCGTTTTGGTAGCCGCATAGGGAAGGCCGGCATGGTAGGGCCAAGGAAAATGGCGCGGACGGCTTGGCATAGTGGGGCCAAGGGTTTGGACGGCTTGATATGGTGGGGCCAAGGCAGAATGGTGCGAACGGCTTAGCATAGTGGGGCCAAGGCAGAATGGTGCGGACGGCTTGGCATAGTGGGGCCAAGGCAGAATGGTGCATGTGACTTGGCATAGTGGGGCCAAGGGCTTGGACGTCTTGGCATGGTAGGGCCAAGACAAGGTGCGGTTGGCTTGGCATGGTGGGGCCAAGGGTTTGACATTCCATTGGCACATGGTGCGGCCAGCATGGCTAGGGCCAAGGGTTTCGCATGCCATTGGCGCATGGTGCGGACATCATGGCTAGGGCCAAGGAAAGGTGCGGTTAGCTTGGCATGGTGGGGCCAAGGGTTTGGCATGACATTGGCGCATGGTGCGGTTAGCATGGATAAGGCCAAGGCAAGGTGCGGTTGGCTTGGCATGGTGGGGCCAAGGGTTTGGCATGCCATTGGCGCATGGTGCGGCCAACCTGGCTAGGGAAAAGGGTTTGGCATGCCATTGGCGCATGGTGCGGCCAGCATGGCTAGGGCCAAGGGTTTGGCATGTCATTGGCGCATGGTGCGGCCAACATAGATAGGGCCAAGGCAAGGTGCGGTTGGCTTGTCATGGTGGGGTCAAGGGTTTGGACGGCTTGGCATGGTAGGGCCAAGGCAAAGGTGTGGTTGGCATGGTGGGGCCAATGGTTTGGCATGTCATTGGCGCATGGTGCGACCAACATGGATAGGGCCAACGGTTTGGCATGCCATTGGCGCATGGTGCGTCCATCATGGTTAGGGCCAAGGGTTTGGCATGCCATTGGCGCATGGTGCAGCCAGCATGGCTGGCATTCCTTGGCACGGTAAACGTGGCTGGCATGGTTTTTCATTAACACAGTGGTGCGGCTGGCGTGGTTGGCATGCCTTGGCATGAAGATGTGGCTGGCATGGTTTGCCATTGGCACAGTGGTGTGGCTTGCATGGTTGGCATGCCTTAGCGCCAAGATGTGGTTGAAATGGTTTTCAATTGGCATAGTGGTGCGGCTGGCATGGTTGCCATGCCTTAGCGCGAAGATGTGGCTGGCATGGTTTGCCATTGGCACTGTGGTGCGGCTGGCATGGTTGGCATGCCTTGGCGCGGAGATGTGGATGGCATGGTTTTCAATTGGCACAGTGGTGCAGCAGGCATGGTTGGCATGCCTTGGAGCGAAGATGTGGCTGGCATGGTTTGTCATTGGCACAGTGGTGTGGCTGGCATGGTCGGCATGCGTTGGCGCGGAGATGTGGCTGGCATGGTTTGCCATTGGCACAATGGTGCGGCTGGCATGGTCGACATGCCTTGGCGCGAAGATGTGGCTGGCATACAGTGGTGCGGCCAGCATGGCTAGGGCCAAAGCAAGGTGCGGTTGGCTTGGCATGGTGGGGCCAAGGGTTTGGACGGCTTGGCATGGTAGGGCCAAGGAAAGGTGCGGTTGGCTTGGCATGGTGGGTCCAAGGTTTTGGCATGCCATTGGCGCATGGTGCGGTTAGCATGGCTGGGGCCAAGGCAGGGTGCGGTGTGCTTGTAATGGTGGGGCCAAGGGTTTGGCATGCCATTGGCGCATGGTGCGGCCAGCATGGATAGGGCAAAGGGTTTGGCATGCCATTGGCGCATGGTGCGGCTAGCATGGCTAGGGCCAAGGGTTTGGCATGCCATTGGCGCATGGTGCGGCCAGCATGGCTAGGGCCAAGGCAAGGTGCGGTTGGCTTGGCATGATGGGTCCAAGGGTTTGGAAAGCTTGGCATGGTAGGGCCAAGGCAAGGTGTGGTTGGCATGGTGGGGCCAACGGTTTGGCATGCCATTGGCGCATGTTACGGCCAGCATGGCTACGACCAAGGGTTTGGCATTCCATTGGCGCATGGTGTGGCCAGCATGGCTAGGGCCAAGGGTTTGGCATGTCATTGGCGCAAGGTGCGGCTAGCATGGATGGCATGCCTTGGCGCGATAAACGTGGCTGACATGGTTTTCCATTGGCACAATGGTGCGGCTGGCCTGGTTGGTATGCCTTGGCGTAAAAATGTGGCTGGCATGGTTTTCCATTGGCACAGTGGTGCGGTTGGCATGCCTTGGACCGAAGATGTGGCTGACATGGTTTGCCATTGGCACAGTGGTGCGGCTGGCATGGTTGGCATGCCTTGGCGCGGAGATGTGGATGGCATGGTTTTTCATTGGCGCAGTGGTGCAGCTGGCATCGTTGGCATACCTTGGCGCGAAGATGTGTCTGGCATGGTTTGCCATTGGCACTGTGGTGCGGCTAGCATGGTTGGCATGCCTTGGCGCGGAGATGACCATGCCATTGGCACAATGGTGCAGCTGGCATGGTTGACATGCCTTGGCGCGAAAATGTGGCTGACATGGTTTGCCATTGGCACACTGGTGTGGATGGCATGGTCGGCATTCCTTGGTGCGGAGATGTGGATGGCATGGTTTTCCATTGGCACAGTGGTGCGGCTGGCATGGTCGGCAAGCCTTGGCGCGGAGATGTGGCTGGCTTACAGTGGTGCGGCCAGCATGGCTAGGGCCAATTGTTTGGCATGCCATTGGCGCATGGTACAACCAACATGGCTAGGGCCAAGGGTTTCGCATGCCATTGGCGCATGGTGCGGACAGCATGGCTAGGGCCAAGACAAGGTGCGGTTGGCTTGGCATGGTGGGGCCAAGGGGTTGGACGTCTTGGCATGGTAGGGCCAAGGAAAGGTGCGGTTGTCTTGGCATGGTGGGGCCAAGGGTTTGGCATGCCATTGGCACATGGTACGGTGTGACGGACCGGAAAATTACGCCCTTACCGCGGTGCCCCGCTGGCCGTAATCTCCCCGGTGCGCCACGATGAAGCTACGTGACGGGCCTTAAGTCTAGGCAAATGCACGTCCATTTTCCCTCGCAGGCATGCTCGTGAAGCATGATTGCGGATGACTTAGGTTCCACGCCGTTCCAAACTTACCCTTGTCCGCTAAAGGGTCTAGGGTCATAGGCCAAGGCCAATGCATTTTGCATGTATTGCTGGCTCTGCCTCTACGTAGGAAGTTCATCACTGAATTTCCTATCTAGCTGACCAACCATCATACCGCCAAGTCTTGTCCAGGCGTAAGCCTTGGACTTTGGCATATGCTACCCCATTCCCTTGCCAGTCCCTACCGTATCTTGCTTACCAACTCTTAGTAGCTTGATAGGAAGTATGAGCATCCCACTTGCTGGCATGCAACTAAGCCTCATCAAGCATGGCCACAATCATCTCTGGCATCGAGCTACCGAGCTTAGATGATATGAGGGGCCAACGTGCTGGACCGGCAATGCTGCAGCTCATTGCGGCTGCCTACGTACCCTTCCCTACTCTAAAGGGATCAAGCACAGACCGTAGTTCATCCTCGAAGGGACAGAAACTTAACCAACTCGTTTGCAAGGCCAAAGCCTAGCAAAATATTGTAATGCCCTGGTCCGTAGGCCATTCCGTCAAAGATGCATAATGATTATGCATCATCGGGTCCACGACATGGCATAGTGAAGCCTAAGCATCAAATGCTTTCTTCGCAAGGCTACACAACTATAAATGAGCTTTAGGCATCAATTATACTCTTCCGGATAATCTATGAAGCTTACTTGGTACATAGTCCGCATATGCACCTTCAACCAAGTACCCCTCCCTATATATGTCTTAATGGAATTTCTACAAATATGTTTAGGGAGAGGAGATTGACATGCCTGCTTCACTGTTCATCGCAATGATTGCGTGCAATGATTGTGCATAATGATTTCGCAACATTCATCCGGCCATCCCTTTCTGGCATACTCTGCCGTATTGCACAATGATTGTGCAACACTGGTTCCCGTTGTCGCACAATGATCGTGCGACATCCTCTTCGGTGTATTGCATAATGATTATGCAATAATCTCTCGTCCAGCCCTCTCTAGTCTGATGCACATGATTGTGCGATATTGGCTCTAGGCCAATAACTTTCGTGATGCGCAATGATTACGCTACAAACTCAAAGACACCTACCCAACTGGCCTAATGCATCATGATGATGCGAGATTTTGTTCTTGGACAAATGCCACACATAATGCGCCATTTTGGCGCGGTATTGGCCTTAAGCCAATCTACCTCTTGCCAAACAACGGAAGCTTTGAATGAAGCTTCGTCTCAAGCCATGACGCATCTTTTAGCATGCGCCATGCTAAAAACATGGGGTGTTACACTCTTCACCCCTTAAAAGAATTTCGTCCCCGAAATTCAAAACCAAAACTATTGTGGACAATCTCTTCGGTTTGGATTTCCTGAGCAAAAGTCCCATACCAGATGCTCAGAAATCACAAATTTGTTCAAGTTGTCATGAACAACAATTTTGACCTTCTGAGCACATGTCCCATACCACCTGCCCAGGCATCCAAAAGTGCTCACAAAAATACCAAGAATCGCAATTGGCCAGTGCCAAGAGGATATCTCGACCAGGTATTCTGAATTGTGTCTCATACCACCACCCAAGAATCCATAAAGTTCACAAGGTTGAAGATGTCATCAAAATGACAAGGTTTTATCACAGTACTGTGTTGAACAGTTTTCCGGTTGCCCACCGACCCTGACGGTCATCCAGGTTGCCACTCGTAAGTGGGATGCTAGCCGGGCCTGACATTGCACACCATTGGCCAGTTTCCAATGTGTGGGGATGATCAGTCCCACTGTCTACCCACCGTCCCAGACGGTCTTCCGGATATCCATTTGTAAGTGGTGGGCCACTTAGGCCAGGCAAACTCACAGTACTTAAACAAGCTCAACTCGATTCGCAAAGTAACCGGCGTAGAAGTTACAAATTCCTTTCCGCGAAAAAGTTGGCATACTATCCAACTTAAAGTTTACCTTAAGGAAAATACTCACCGATGAGTCCACTCCGCACAAGTCCCTAGTGTTTTCTCGGAACTTGCTCTGATACCAACTGTGACGGACCGGACAATTACGCCCTTAGCGCGTTGCCCCGCAGGCCGTAATCTCCCCGGTGCGCCACGATGAAGTTACGCAACTATAAATGAGCTTTAGGCATCATTTATACTCTTCCGGATAAGCTATGAAGCTTACTTGGTACATAGTCCGCATATGCACCTTCAACCAAGTACCCCTCCCTATATATGTCTTAATGGAATTTCTACAAATATATTTAGGGGAGGAGATTGACATGCCTGCTTCACTGTTCATCGCAATGATTGCGTCCAATGATTGTGCATAATGATTTCACAACATTCGTCCGGCCATCCCTTTCTGGCATACTCTGTCGTATTGCACAATGATTGTGCAACACTGGTTCCCGTTGTCGCACAATGATCGTGCGACATCCTCTTCGGTATATTGCATAATGATTATGCAATAATCTCTCGTCCATCCCTCTCTAGTCTGATGCACAATGATTGTGTGATATTGGATCTAGGACAATAACTTTCGTGATGCGCAATGATTACGCTACAAACTCAAGGCCACCTACCCAACTGGCCTAATGCATCATGATGATGAGAGATTTTGTTCTTGGACAAATGCCACACATAATGCGCCATTTTGGCGCGGTATTGGCCTTAAGCCAATCTACCTCTTGCCAAACAATGGAAGCTTTGAATGAAGCTTCGTCTCAAGCCATGACGCATCTTTTAGCATGCGCCATGCTAAAATCATGAGGTGTTACATGCGGTTAGCATGGCTACTTGGCATGGTGGGGCCAAGGGTTTGGCATGCCATTGGCGCATGGTGCGGCCAGCATGGCTAGGGAAAAGGGTTTGGCATGCCATTGGCGCAGGGTGCGGCTAGCATGGCTAGGGCCAAGGGTTTGGCATGCCATTGGCGCATGGTGCAGCCATCATGGATAGGGCCAAGGAAAGGTGCGGTTGGCTTGGCATGGTGGGTCCAAGGATTTGGACGGCTTGGCATGGTAGGGGCAACGCAAGGTGCGGTTGGCATGGTGGGGCCAATGGTTTGGCATGCCATTGGCTCATGTTGCGGCCAGCATGGCTACGGCCAAGGGTTTGGCATTCCGTTTGCGCATGGTGCGGCCAGTATGGCTACGGCCAAGGATTTGGCCTGCCATTGGCGCATGGTGCGACCATAATGGCTGGCATGCCTTGGCGCGGTTAACGTGGCTGACATGGTTTTCCATTGGCACAGTGGTGCGGCTGGCCTGGTTGGCATGACTTGGCGCGAAAATGCGGCTGACATGGTTTTCCATTGGCACAGTGGTGCGGCTGGCATGGTTGGCATGCCTTGGCGCGAAGATGTGGCTGGCATGGTTTGCCATTGGCACAGTGGTGCGGCTGGCATGGTTGGCATGCCTTGGCGCGGAGATGTGGATGGCATGGTTTGTCATTGGCACAGTGGTGCGGCTGACATGGTTGGCATGCCTTGGCGCGAAGATGTGTCTGGCATGGTTTTCCATTGGCACTGTGGTGCGGCTGGCATGGTTTGCCATTGGCACAATGGTGCGGCTGGCATGGTTGGCATGCCTTGGCGCGGAGATTTGGCTGGCATACAGTGGTGTGGCCGGCATGGCTAGGGCCAATTGTTTGGCATGCCATTGACGCATGGTGCAGACAGCATGGCTAGGGCCACGGGTTTGGCATGCCATTGGCGCATGGTGCGGACAGCATGGCTAGGGCCAAGATAAGTTGCGTTTGGCTTGGCATGGTGGGGCCAAGGGTTTGGACGGCTTGACATGGTAGGGCCAAGGCAAGGTGCGGTTGGGTTGGCATGCCAATGGCGCAGGGTGCGGCTAGCATGGCTAGGGACAAGGGTTTGGCATGTCATTGGCGCATGGTGCGGCCATCATGGCTAGGGCCAAGACAAGGTGCGGTTGGCTTGGCATGGTGGGTCCAAGGATTTGGAAGACTTGGCATTGTAGGTCCAAGGCAAGGTGCGGTTGGCATGGTGGGGCCAACGGTTTGGCATGCCATTGGCGCATGTTGCAGCCAGCATGGCTATGGCCAAGGGTTTGGAATTCCATTGGCGCATGGTGCAGCCAGTATGGCTAGGGCCAAGGGTTTGGCCTGCCATTGGCGCATGGTGCGGCCATAATGGCTGGCATGCCTTGGCGCGGTAAACGTGGATGGCATGGTTTTCCATTGGCACAGTGGTGTGGCTGGCCTGGTTGGCATGACTTAGCGCGAAAATGCGGCTGGCATGGTTTTCCATTGTCACAGTGGTGCGGCTGGCATGGTTGGCATGCCTTGGCGCGAAGATGTGGCTGGAATGGTTTGCCATTGGTACAGTGGTGTGGCTGGCATGGTCGGCATGCCTTGGCGCATAGATGTGGCTGGCATGGTTTGCCCTTGGCACAGTGGTGCGGCTGGCATGGTCAACATGCCTTGGAGCGGAGATGTGGCTGGCATACAGTGGTGCGGACAGCATGGCTAGGGCCAATTGTTTGGCATGCCATTGGTGCATGGTACGGCCAGCAAGGCTAGGGCCACGGGTTTGGCATGCCAATGACGCATGGTGCAGCCATCATGGATAGGGCCAAGGAAAGGTGCAGTTGGCTTGGCATGGTGGGTCCAAGGATTTGGACGACTTGGCATTGTAGGGCCAAGGCAAGGTGCGGTTGGCATGGTGGGGCCAACGATTTGGCATGCCATTGGCGCATGTTGCGGCCAACATGGCTACGACCAAGGGTTTGGCATTTCATTGGCGCATGGTGCGGCTAGTATGGCTAGGGCCAAGGGTTTGGCCTGCCATTGGCGCATGGTGCGGCCATAATGGCTGGCATGCCTTGGCGCGGTAAACGTGGATGGCATGGTTTTCCATTGGCACAGTAGTGCGGCTGGCCTGGTTGGCATGACTTGGCGCAAAAATGCGGCTGACATGGTTTTCCATTGGCACAGTGGTGCGGCTGGCATGGTTGGCATGCCTTGGCGCGAAGATGTGGTTGGCATGGTTTGCCATCGGCACAGTGGTGCGGCTGGCATGGTTGGCATGCCTTGGCGCGGAGATGTGGATGGCATGGTTTGACATTGGCACAGTGGTGCGGCTGGCATGGTTGGCATGCCTTGGCGCGAAGATGTGTCTGGCATGGTTTGCCATTGGCACTGTGGTGCGACTGGCATGGTTGTCATGCCTTGGCCCGGAGATGTGGCTGGCATGGTTTTCCATTGGCACAGTGGTGCAGCTGGCATGGTTGGCATGCCTTGGCGCGAAGATGTGGCTGGCATGGTTTGCCATTGGCACAATGGTGTGGCTGGCATGGTCGGCATGCCTTGGCGCAGAGATGTGGCTGGCATGGTTTGCCCTTGGCACAGTGGTGCGGCTGGCATGGTCGGCATGCCTTGGCGAGGAGATGTGGCTGGCATACAGTGGTGCGGCCAGCATGGCTAGGGCCAATTGTTTGGCATGCCATTGGCGCATGGTTCGGCCAGCATGGCTAGGGCCACGGGTTTGGCATGCCATTGGCGCATGGTGCGGACAGCATGGCTAGGGCCAAGACAAGTTGCGGTTGGCTTGGCATGGTGGGGCCAAGGGTTTGGACGGCTTGACATGGTAGGGCCAAGGCAAGGTGCGGTTGGGTTGGCATGGTGGGGCCAAGGGTTTGGCATGCCATTAGCATATGGTGCGGTTAGCATGGCTAGGGCCAAGGCAAGGTGCGGTTGGCTTGGCATGGTGGGGCCAAGGTTTTGACATGCCATTGGCGCATGGTGCGGCCAACATGGCTAGGGCAAAGGTTTTGGCATGCCATTGGCGCATGGTGCGGCTAGCATGGTTAGGGCCAAGGGTTTGGCATGCCGTTGGTGCATGGTGCGGCCAGCATGGCTAGGGCCAAGGAAAGGTGTGGTTGGCTTGGCATGGTGGGTCCAAGGGTTTGGACGGCTTGGCATGGTAGAGGCAAGGCAAGGTGCGGTTGGCATGGTGGGGCCAATGATTTGGCATGCCATTGGCGCATGTTGCGGCCAGCATGGCTACGACCAAGGGTTTGGCATTCCATTGGCGCATGTTGTGGCCAGCATGGCTAGGGCCAAGGGTTTGGCCTGCCATTGGCGCATGGTGCGGCCAGCATGGCTGGCATGCCTTGGGGCGGTAAAAGTGGCTTGCATGGTTTTCCATTGGCACAGTGGTGCGACTGGCCTGGTTGGCATGCCTTGGCGCGATAATGTGGCTGGCATTGTTTTCCATTGGCACAGTGGTGCGGCTGTCATGGTTGGCATGCCTTGGCGCAGAGATGTGGCTGGCATGGTTTTTCATTGGCACAGTGGTGCGGCTGGCATGGTTGGCATGCCTTAGCACGAAGATGTGTCTGGCATGGTTTGCCATTGGCACTGTGGTGCGGCTTGCATGGTTTGTCATTGGCACAGTGGTGCGGCTGGCATGCCTTGGCGCAGAGATGTGGCTGGCATGGTTTGTCATTGGCACAGTGGTGCGGCTGGCATGGTTGGCATGCCTTGGCGCGGAGATGTGGCTGGCATGTTTTTCCATTGGCACAGTGGTGTGGCTGGCATGGTTGACATGCCTTGGCGCGAAGATGTGGCTGGCATGGTTTGTCATTGGAACAATGGTGCGGATGGCATGGTCGGCATGCCTTCGCGCGGAGATGTGGCTGGCATTGTTTGTCTTTGGCACAGTGGTGCGACTGGCATGGTTGGCATTCCTTGGCGCGGAGATGTGGCTTGCATGGTTTGCCATTGGCACAGTGGTGCGGCTGGCATGGTTGGCATGCCTTGGCGCGAAGATGTGGCTGGCATGGTTTTCCATTGGCACAGTGTTGCGGCTGGCATTCCTTGGCGCAGAGATGTGGCTGGCATGGTTTGTCATTGGCACAGTGGTGCGGCTGGCATGGTTGGCATGCCTTGGCGCGGAGATGTGGATGGCATGTTTTTCCATTGGCACAGTGGTGTGGCTGGCATGGTTGGCATGCCTTGGCGCGAAGATGTGGATGACATGGTTTGTCATTGGAACAATGGTGCGGATGGCATGGTCGGCATGCCTTGGCGCGGAGATGTGGCTGGAATTGTTTGTCATTGGCACAATGGTGCGACTGGCATGGTTGGCATGCCTTGGCGCGGAGATGTGGCTGGCATGGTTTGCCATTGGCACAGTGGTGCGGCTGGCATGCCTTGGCGCGGTAGCATGAGAATTAGGGTTCGACATAGATGATGTCAGTCAGTGCTAAGGGTTGTGTCGTGGAACATGACCCATGTAAAAAAAAAGGTATCCCGGTAATTCTTACGTAGGCATGTTGATTGATTCAATAAATGTGTTAATGGTCATAGTGACGTCATGTCAGATGTACATTTTTACGATTTTAACCCTAAGCTAAAAACCACCATCAACACCCTTTTTAACTCGGCGATTCACAGTATTAATGAATCCCGCGTTTCACTCATTTCAAAAAGTTTGAAATTCAAAAAAAGTATTCCTGTTGTTTCAAAAAGACGGTCCTCTAATCCATTTTCGTCAATTTCAAATTTGTGTTCAGCTTCTGCTTACTATGATATATTTTCAATAAACTCTCTAATATACCCTTAAATTTTTTATATTCATAAATTAATTTTTGACGGGACCCTATCTAAAATATTAAAGAAATTTTTATAATTAAGGAAACAAATATATCCTTCATTCCATCTAACAGAAAGTGTATTTTGATCCAAAAAATAAATTCCTTATAAAGTTTATACTCCATAAATTCCGTATATTGGTCTAATCGTCAAAGGGGCCATCAAAGAATTGTTCCTAAACTTGATAGGGTTGTTGTTAGTGATGCTTGGCTTTATAAATATGCGAATTGGAGGTGCAAATCCCTTCCTAGGATTGCATTGGACCACTCCCTTCTATTTGGTTTTGCTTTGACAATCCAAGGCCAGCTAAAGCTCCTTTTCGTTTCAAAATATGTGGCTATCTCGTCCGAGTTTTATGAAGATGGTTGAGGATTGTTGGAAGCTTAGGCTAGATGGTGTGCCTCCTTTTTTTTTCCAGCTTAAAGATGTTAATGGAGGCCTTAAAAGTGTGGAACAGAACGGTATATGGAGACGTGCAATTTCGATTGAAGCAAGCTGAGCTCAAGCTTTGTAGCAGAAAATGATCTTCTTGATTTTGGTCCGGCGGATGAAATGCAATTTACTAAGGTAATGGATACTAAGAAGGTTGTTGATGATGCGCGAATTGAATTAGAAGTATTGCTCAAGATGAAATCTAGAGTTACTTCACTGGAGGATGGTGATCAAAACACTATATTTTTTTTACAATAGCATTCGTATGCGGATAAGCCAAAATAAAATCTCAGAACTTAATATTTTCACTGACTCAATTTTTTTTTTGCAAGATGAAATAACTGATTATATTGTCAATTATTACAAAGACATATTTAATGGTGGTGACGCTAATATTGATTCAAAATTGTTTGAAATAGATCATGAATGCATCTCGGGTGAGGAGAGTGCACTTATGGATGCTTTGCGAACTCTGGAGGAGATTAAAGAGGCTGTTTTTTGACTTGGAAGCTAACTCTACACCTGACCCAGATGGTTTTTAAGGTATCTTTTATAGGCAATGCTGGGATATTATTGCGGGGGATTTATTTAGTGTCATTACAATTTTTTGGGAGATGCGGAAAATTCCTAATGACATTAATTCTTGTTTTATTGTGCTCATTCTAAAAAACAGTGCATCTGATGCTATTAAGGATTATAGGTCGATTGGTTTGAGTAATTTTTCTTCAAAATCATCACTAAAATTCTGGCTACTAAACTGGGTACGATGTTCAACAAGCTGATTTCGGAAGAACAAGTTTCGTTTATGAAAGAAAGAAACATTCATGAGAATATTGCTTTGGCATCTGAGCTGATTAATAAAATCGGAGTGAATAGGAAACATGGTAATGTTGGCCTTAAATAGGATATAGCCCAAGCATTTGACTCGATTAGCTGGGAGTTTTTTCCGAAAGTTTTTAGAAGGTATGGATTTTCTGAAAACTAGTGCACCCGGATTCTTAATATTCTTCATTCTTCTCAGATTTCTATCTTGATTAACGGAATCCCTGAAGGTTTCCTTGGCATCACTAGGGGTTTATGGAAAGGTGATCCCGTGTCACCTTTGATTTTTGTGCTTATTGAAGATGTTTTGAGCCGTAATCTTACAAAGTTTTTTGCTATATAGAGTAAGCATTCCATAGTTAGCAAGAACGGAGTGACTCCTACCCATCTTATTCTTGATGACGATATTTTGATGTTTTGCAAAGGCAATTGGCATAGTTTACACAATATGAATGAGATGCTTAGTATGTATCAACGGGCCTCTGTCCAATATATGAATCGTACTAAAAGCAAATATTACTATGGAGGTGGATCTAATTCCCGTGCAATTAATATCTCCAGTTTGGGCATGGGTAGAGCTGTATTTCCGGATAGATATTTGAGAATTCAATTGAAGCTAGGTATAGTTAGACATATTCACGTCAGGCATGTGGTGGAGTATATTATAAACAAATTGGTTGGTTGGAAAGGTAATCTTTTGTCTTTTCAGGCCAAATTGGTGTTGATCTGTTCAGTGATCTCAAGCTACGTTATTCATTCCATGGCTGTTTATAAGTGCCCTAGACAAATTAGTGAACAAATTGAAAGAGCCATTATTAGTTTTCTATGATCTGCTGATGCTGAGAAATGTAAGTACTTTACTGTGCTTTATGATATTTCATGTTGTCCAAGAAGAGAGGGTTTCCTAGGAATTAAAAGACCGGCCGTGGTGAATAGGGCAATGCTTATGAAGTTGTGGGTCACAATCCGTGACTCTGAAAAGGTTTTGGCAAGATTTCTGAAGGACAAGTACTTTAAAATCAATGGCAATTTGATTGATTACAAATTGGGATTCACTATTTTCCCTGGAATTAGGTGGGTGTACTATTTTTTGCAGAGTCGTACTCGTCTTATTATTGTTGATGGTGCTAATACTTCCTTATTCTTTGATAATTGGTGTTGTGATATTTCAATTGCTAAGAGGCTCAAAATTACTTATTTAGGTTTGAAAAGGCGAGGGTACCCAAATATACCTCAAGATAAAACTTTTCCTACCTATAAGTCCTTTCTCCGAAAGTGATTGTCTATGGACAGAGTCGAGATAAAACAACTAATCGGTTTACACTTCGTGTGATCGTCTATGGATACGAGATCAAGACAATACAACAACGAAGTATGTTTACTTGATACAAAAGTTCGGACTTAACCAAACACAGTAGGATTGCTTATCAAGTAAATAGGAATTAATGTTTGTGTAATTTACTTTAATTATAATAAAATAATTATAATGCGGAAAATAAAAATAAATGACACAGCAAGATTTTGTTAATGAGGAAACCGCAAATGCATAAAAACCCCGGGACCTTGTCCAGAATTGAATACTCTCAGGATTAAGCCACTACACAAAATTAAACCTAACTTCGTATAGTTGATACCAAGTTACTAAACCTATAGTTCACTTAGTTTCGTCTGTATTCCCATGCCTCCCACTTATGAATAAGTCACGTACTTGGAAAAATTCTTTTGGTTCGTATTCCAAACAGTAAAGGAAAACCAAATTTGTTTGGTATCAACTCTATTCAACCAAGTGATATGAGTCGGACAAAGTATCTTCCGTTTATCTTAACATGAAATCCTTTGTCAGATCCTTAGATCTATCTTATATTCAATTACCGAATTAATCGTTTAAGATTAAGCCAACAACACCTTTAATCCGAAGAACCGTGTTGATGCCGATATACTCAATTAATCAATCCAATCTACCACAAGGATAAACCGATTATTAATTGGATCCTCTTTTACCGAAACAAGTATTGTGCACACCAAAAATTATAATACCCAAGTCAGATCTTAAATATCTTCTTTGTCTTCAAATATTCTTAAATATTCAATAAAAACCTGCACACAATCACTTGAGTCTCTTGTGATCAATCACGCACAGAACGGAGTCTGTTAACAATGGATTATTACAAGATCGTATTTAGAACTAACAACAGTCTAACGATCCCTGTCGAAACTCTGAACTAGTTTGAGTGAATCTTATATCAGAAGAAAAGATTGTCAAGAATAAACAAACTAGGTGCAATCAGATTTCAACCACCGTTAGTCAATCAAATCAATCGAAAACAAAAGATACACCGCAATTATCTAGTTTCCCACCAACGGGTCGCGCTAGAGGATCTCAATCCCAAAGAAGACTTTAAACTGAGCGTCCATAAGAGATTTCGCCTAATTAGGTTACTCTCCTCTTCGAGTAGGCGTATACACTAGTAACAACAACAAAAGAGTAAATATTTTATTAGGAAGGATTAGTTTGCTAGAAAGGCAAACTTCAAGTATTTATAGACAAGGAAGTTTGGACACCAAGGAATTTCCAAAACCAAAAATATTCTCAAGATATTCATTAAAGAACAAATTAGGTTTCCATAATTCTTGGAGAATATCTGTCCAAATATAATGATCGAAATCTCTCGGAAAATCTAATTAGTAAATGCACATTACTAATTATGGAATTTCCCTACAAAATGAAATTAATAACCTTAATTAAAAGATTCTTAACTTACTTATGTTTCGATCCTGGGATTCTCTTCCCTTAGCCGTTAAGGAATATCTTTGAACAATTAAAGAAATAAACATTCATAGCACGTGTTCAAAGCTTGTCGACATCTTAACTTTGTAAGTTCTCTTTCACACTTACAACCTTGAAACCGATTTTCCACACTTCCAAACAAGTTTAGAATTGGTTCATCTGACTTTCAAGAACTATGTGATTGATCAAACCAATATTCAATCACAATCATGGGTGTAAAGGTTCTACCAAACAAGTTTCGGTTCTACATTCATGTGAGTACTGTGCATAGTCACACTAGCTTTCCGAAAATTCGGTTGACTAAGTACTAGGATCGGTTCCCCACATATATATGGTATCTAACTTATATGTGTTGAACATGTCCTTAGGATCGGTTCCCATTTGCCTAAAAACGTGTTGCACATGTCCATAGGATCGGTTCCCCTTTCTGCTATAAACCTTGTTGCACCCCATACAATGATCGGTTCCCTTGTGATGTACTACACCTCTTACTAGGATCGGTTCCCCTTTCCCAAAATTGGTCAGACACACAAACCCGATCATATCACAGGTGATTACTTAAGATCCGTTTTACTAATAAAAGTTATACCAATACATAGGTCAGGCCTTTGTGAATAGTTCTACCATGAAACAACAAGTTGTGAGCGTTTATACTCTATCACACATATTGGTTGTTCATAAGATATGCAATGAATAACAAAACCAATAACACATGGCAATTTCCTTTTCGGTCCACAAACAAGTTTATCAACTTACTTCCTTAGAACACATGTAAACATTGTTCCCTAGGATGAAATCCTCACCTCATACCTATACATAATTACAATAGCATTCAAATGATTATGGTGATGTCTTATCTACAAAGTTTAATGGTTAAGCAATAAACCTTGTATTGTATTCCTTAATACTATGTCTATCTAGAGTTCAAATATGCTTCGAAGTTATGTTTCAATATGCACGGCTTGAAAGATACGTTAGGGAATGAAATAGTTTAAGTCAAATATCACTAACCTCAAGTGGAAGGATGATTGTTGTCGTTGTAGCTCCTTGCTTCTTCACATCTTCAAGACTTCGCAATACTTGTAATGTCTCATATCCTAATACTTTCAATCTAACCTATACGAAGTTGACTCTAGTACATAATCAAGCGACTCTTAACATGAGTTTTGATTCACTAAAATATGACAACCAATCTTGACATACTAACGCTTGGTGGGTTCAACCGAGCCATGCTCTAACAATCTCCACCTTTGTCAATTTTAGTGACAAAACTCTTACATCATATGGATAAACAAATTACAAGAAATCATTACAATCCGCTTGATTCCCGATTCAACAGCACAGTAAAACTGCTTACATTCAATCCTTGAAAATGCCGTTGTTGACATTATAATAACAAAGCTAATACTCCCCCTAAGTAAGATAGGTAGATATTTAATCCACACGTCTTTTTTATACCACTTCATATGAAATGTTACTCCCCCTTAGTCTGTGCTTTCACTCTTTCGTTAGATAAAAACATTCAAGTTCCAATGTTCTTTTCCCTAGCGATGCCAATCAATATAAAATCAATGCCAGCTTCACCTGTTTACTCCATATATTTCTCTCCCTTTTTGTCACAAAAATGACACAGAAACGAAAAAATAAAGGACAACACGAAAAGAATCTTACAAATCTCATAATAGACTTGCAAACCTGTAGAGTTAGGCACGAGGGTTCCACACATCATGTTCTGATAACTAATATCAAAACCCAAACTACAAGTAGTCTTATTTTGATATGTTACCAAGGAAACAATTGTCCGAAACAATTTTTCCAATTTAGTTTAGCAAACCAAAAACAACTAAGCACATTAGTCCCTTTGCTAAACCGATTTTTCAAAAACAACCGCTTAATTCGATAAGACCAAAATAAAGATAAACTCCATTTTTCTCATCAGGTTCTAATTATCCATAAATTTAGACGTTTCAATTTTAAACAAGACAAATACTAGGTTAGTTAACTAGCATTTCTTATTTAGGCATTCGATTAGACTTGAATAACCGAAACCTTATTTCGATAAGTCTAATTAAGATCAGAATTAAATTAATTTCTTATCCAGAATCGAGTTGGACTAAACAACTCATCCCGTACACAAATTATTTCGTTAAGCCATTGAAAAAGCGGGGTTCTAACAACACCACCCAATATTTGGATTATCGATCTGTATGGACTAACTCTGGAACACTTACTAGAGAATCAACTAGACAGTCAGACTCAATCTAGATAAAAGTATCTCAAGGAGTTAATATCTCTCTCTTGTTTTGATTCACTCAAGCTAATAGAAATCAGCGAGTCTATAATCAAACACAAGGAATAACTTGGACGGTATCAAAAATAAATGTCCAAGGATCAATCAATATCAATCAACAACTAAAGATCGGATTTCCAATTGATTGATTCAAACGCATAACCTGTATTATTTTAATTATATAAACAAATATAATGCGGAAATAGAAATAACACAGATACCAGAATTTTGTTAACGAGGAAACCGAAAATGCAGAAAAACCCCGGGACCTAATCCACATTGAATACACACTGTATTAAGCCGCTACAGACACTATCCTACTCCAAGCTAACTTCGGACTGGACTATAGTTGAACCCAAATCAGTTTCCCACTGATCCGAGGTACAGTTGTACTCCCTACGCCTCTGATCCCAGCAGGATACTGCGCACTTGATTCCCTTAGCTGATCTCACCCAAAACTAACAGTTGCTACGACCCAAAATCGCAGGCTTTAACAATAAACAAATCTGTCTCATATAGACAAGTTTATCAAAGGATCAATCTGTTTCCCGCAGAGAAACCCTAAAAGTTTTTGTTCCGTCTTTTTATAATAATCAAGGTGAACAGGAACCAATTGGTAATCCGGTCTTATATTCCCAAAGAACAACCTAGATTAATCAATCACCTCAAAACAATCTTAATCGTATGGTAGCGAAACAAGATGTCGTGGAATCACAAACAATGAGATGAAGGTGTTTGTGATTACTTTTTATATCTTGCCTATCGGATAACTCTCACGATCTCAAGCCAATAAATATGATTGTACTGTTACGATAGAAGATGCAAGATCAGATCACACAACTACGATAAAAGTAGTATCGGTCTGGCTTCACAATCCCAATGAAGTCCTTAAGTCGTTAACCTGGTTTTAGAAGAAGAAAACCCAAGGTTAAAGGGGAAATAACTCTAGTACGCAAACTAGTATCACACGTAAAGTGTGGGGATTAGTTTTGCAGAATACTAGATGTATCCTTTATATATCCTTTCAAATCAGGGTTTTTCCTTAGTTACAAAGAAATCAATATTCACCGTTAGTTGAAAACCTAATTTAGATTCAAGCTAATATTTCTCAACCGTTAGATCGAAAACTTAGCTTGTCATACACAAATGACTGTACGCTTCTAGGTTTGTTAACTGCACCCAAACGTGTACATTGTTGGTTCAACAATAGTCTACCCAAAGAGGTTAACCATATGAGAGTTTCATACCAACCATGTTCTTCTTCACCATAACTAGTTCAATTGACTCAAATGAACTAGTTAAGAAAGTTGTTCAATTGCAAAGAAATCTTATGTAACTATACAAGACACAACTGAAGCAAAGATGATTTGATTCACTCGAATCGGTTCATGAACTTTAATAGCCACGGTTTGAAAATGCATTCCTTAGTCTTTTAAGATTAAGTTCAGAAATCATCTTTAGATATATAACCTTCTCAAGTTCACAGACTAGTTTCGCGGACTTAAGACACCGGATAGAGTTTACAAACTCCAGCAGAAATTTTCGGGTTCGAGAACTACGCCGGTTCGCGGACTGGGTTCCCGGACTTGGCTCACGCAAGTAGTTTGTCAACTCCAGCAGAAATTCTCGGGTTTGAGAACTTCGGCAATTCGCGGACTGAGTTCGCGGACTTGGCACTTGCCATACTTCCGGTTCTCTTGATCAACAAAGTTCGAAAACTTTGGTTCTAGGAATCCACTGGTTATGTAATCTAAACTCTCATTCCAATCATTAAAACATTCTTCGAGGACGTTATATAGTTTTTTCACTATTTCTCGTCAAAGAAATTTTCAAAGTGATTGAACCATTCATGACTTTCGTCACTAGGTAAAGATAAACTTGGTCGAAGCGAAAAGCTTACCAACATATATTTCGAGACATAGATAGGCGAGATATACTCGGCTCGAAATACCAAATGTGTATAACCTAGTATATATATAGAATATGACTTTTTTCTCAAAGATTAGGAGATAAAATACATAGACTTTTGAGTGGAAGATAAGTTCAAGTCTCCACATACCTTTTTGTCGATAAATTCCACCGGTTCCTTGTGTAGATCTTCTACTTGTATGATAAATCGCCATGAAGTCCTTGAGCTCAACTACACTTACTATCCTAGTCCGAGACTTAGCTATAGGAGATTAGAAATCAAGACTTATTGTAGGATCAGAATCTCGCAGCAATAATGCCTCAGCGAAATTATCAACAACACAACACAACAGCGTCACAGAACAATTCCAGAAATGACATAATAAATGACGTCAGCTAAAATCATGAGAAAAATGTGATGATTCTGCGAAAATAAGAGAGTTTGCGAGATTAACATTCATAAGGTTGCGAGAATGTCGCAAGCCATATCCGAAAATAAAGAACAAATTAGCTGTCATCCATTATGTATTTCCCTATAAATAGTCGTCCAGTTGTAAAGGAAGGAGAGAGATCTTTTTCTGAGTAAAAAGCAAGTAAATAAGAGAGAGAAAATCTAGAGCAGTGGTTATTCTTGATTCCTATATCTTTCCTTGTAAGATTGTTCAAAGATTCATCAATAAAATTAAGATTGTTGATCTAAAATGAGTTGAATGTTAATGAAATCTTGTGAGGGGTGTAATGTAGGATTTCATGCAACTACATAATGGCGCTAGAAACAGGGCGGATTGAAGATTATTCTAGAAAAAATTGAAGATTAATATTGAGATTTGTGAAGATTTGGAGTCATTGATTAACAATTTGACATAATCTCTTGCAATTCATTAATATTGAAGAAATGGCTAGAAGAAGAAATACATCAGAACAACTAACTACTGTTAGAAGAAGCAAGAGAATTGCTGGAAGGGAAAAAAGTGAAATGGGAGAATCAACTAGAATGAGAAATAATGGAGAAAATCGAATTCAACCACCAGTTCAACAAACACTAATACAAGGAAGGAATACAGATTATGATAGGGTGAGTATACACACTTGGCAATCAAATTCATTAGAAGAAGAGCAGCAAACCAGAAACCATAGACAGGTAGAGAGAAATCAAGAAGCAGATGAAGGAATAATTCATGGAGATGAAGAAATTGGAGCGTTAGAAACATTGAGACGAAGAATACACGAAGAAAGAAGAGATGAGGCAGAAGAACGTGCGAATTTAACAAGACAAAATCACGAATTGAGGATGGAAAATATGAGACTATAGAGTAGAAGATCGAGAAGTGTTTCAAAATCATATTCAAGATCGACTAGAGGATAAATGAGGTGAAATTCACCCACAATTAATGCTGGAAACAATATTCAAGAAGAAATATCAAATCCTAATGAAGAATATCGCGAAAATGGAGAAAGAACTGATGATCGTTACGTTCCACAAAATGAAACTTTTGATGATAGGAAAAATGGTAGAAATCAAGAGAACGGACAACGTCAGGGACGAAATGACCAAGATGGCGAAGGAAATCGAGAGGAAGGAATGAGAATTTTACATGAAAGAGAAACTCAAAGAAATCAACAGACGATTGAAGAAGAAATTGAAAGACATTATGCTGAAGAAGCACGTTTAATTTGCGAACGTGAAATATTGAGAGCGGAAGTGGAAGAACAAGAGCTTCAGGAGACAATTCGCCAGAACAATCACGACAATCGAGAAAGAAGGAGTACACAAAACCGGAATAACGGTAATATCAATGAAGAGTATGATAGAATACAGAGGATGGCTGAAAGACAGCGAATGGAATTAATAAGAAATGAACAAAATCATGAAGGGGAAAATGAGATACATAATCATATGTGAATTCAAGATAGAGATGAAGAAGAGACTCGCAGAAGAAGACGAGATGAGGATAATGAAGAAGAAATGCAAAATTTCGCGAGAGAAGAAAGACATGAACGCAGAAGAAGGGAAACGAAATTAAAAATACCAATGGATCAAAATTCAGGTGTAAATAAACAAATCTTTAAAGAGTTAGAAGAAATGAGAGGAATGCTAAATAATAGAGGAGAAGTAGGCAGAAGACAATTGGATGAAGCTATAGAAGAAGCTGCGAAAACTCCATTTACAAGGGAAGTACAACTAGGAGGAATACCTCCGAAATGCAATTTTCCCGCATTAACCAGCATTTTTGATGGAACAACTTGTGCAATTCAACACATTAAAGCCTATGTGAGGTGTATGCTGCAATGGGAAAATCATGATGCCGTATTATGCAAGTATTTCGCATCCAGCTTAACAGGGGAGGCGTTAAAATGGTTCGAAGGTATTCCAAAGAATACAATAACATCCTTTAATCATTTTGCAGACTACATTTCTGGGGGCATATATAAGTAATAATTCTTCGCGACCTGGTATTGAAGACGTGTTTGGATTAAAAAAAAGGATTGGCGAAAGTTTGAAGCACCTAACTAAAATATGGAGGAATATGTATAGCGAAATGGCTGGCCATGTAGATGAGATATATCTTATCTTATCATTCATCAATGCTAGGTTTGCAACCAACCTATTGTATATCCAAATTTTCAGAATCAAGAATACGATCACAATGACTGAATTGCGAGAACTTCAAGAAGAATATATTTCTCTAAAGGAAAGGCAAAATGAAATGGAATCAGATCCAGTTGCGAATATCAGTTCACAAACAGCGAATGCAAGCTTATTACCCAAGCTAATAAACACAGTGGCGAATACTTCGCAAGTACAACAAGACAAGGTGACAGGTAACAATCAACATAAGCTGGTGGCTATGGGAAGCCGAGATCAAGAGGAGTATGAAGAAGAAAGAAATTTCTACAATCGTGGTGGAAATAACAAGATTCAAAGACTCGATCAGCCACAATAAACTTATGGAGGTCAAAGACAAAACTATAATAGAGGACAAGGAGGTCACAAGGTAGTATGGGAAAAAATCAAGATGCCACCTCTAAATGAAAGTGTGGAGAAAATATGGGAAGCTATAATTTTGATGAAGAATATACCAACACCATGGAACATGGGAACGGAACCACCTCCAAACCACAGAAGTCATGAGTTTTGTTCTTATCATCATTTTCATGGACATACTACAAATGATTGCAGAAATGTAAAAAGAATTATTCTGAGAATGATAGATCAAGGAAAACTAAACCACTTTTTGGTAGGGCACCCACAATCTCAACCATTGCCACCACCACCAGACCATCACAAAGTAAACACGATGAAAAAGAAGGAAACATTCTTCATAGAAGTTGGTGCAAAAGCAAAGAATCTATTCTGTCACTCTATTGTACATTCATACAAGACAATTGAAGATTTTCATGACAATATTTTGAGTAGAGTGTTCGCAAGAGATAACGATGGAAGAGAAATTATGAATATTGCGAAAATCTCGCCACTAGAGGAATGGCAGAAACAGATTATTTCTTTTACCGCAGAAGAAATCCCTGAAGGTGAAGAAGTACATGCTAATCCATTAGTAGTAAAATTATAAATTAATCCAAAACTGAAAGAAGATGAGGATGATGAAGCTGAAGATTCATGGGCAATTAATAGGATTCTAATCGATACCGGAAGCTCTGCGAACATCTTATTTTATCATACTTATAAAACTATGGGAGGAAGAGGTGATGACCTTATACCATCAACATATAAGATATATGGTTTTAATGGTACTTCCAACAAGCCTAAAGGGGAGCTTACTATGCGAATTCCATTGAAGGGAATATCTTCTGAAATCCTATTCTGTGTCGTTGATGTAGAATCACCCTACAATGCATTAATTGGTCGACCTTGGCTACATGGGATTCTAGGTGTAGCTTCAACTTTCCACCAGTGCATCAAATTCCTTCACCCCAGCGGTGTAGGAATCATAAAGGGAGATTGGGTTGAAGGAAAGAGGTGTTACGAAACTGAGATAGAATCTTGTGAAGGGAGAGCAAACAAGAAGGAAAATTGGTGACACAAAATCAAAGAGACACAAAAAAGTGAGAGGTTGATGGTGGATGCAATCGAAAGAAAAGAAGAAGAGATGTTGCGAAACTAATGCTAGCTCAAAATAAAAAATGGCGAACATATCACTACCAAAGAAACAGTAACACAAAATAACAAAGAAGCAGAGGATAGCAAAGGTAATGTATGAATGATTAATTTGTTGTGACATTCTCTCAATAAATAAAATTCTCAAAAATAAATTTTATTGAATGACAAAATTGAGATTGTGACATGCAAATACAATATGATGATGTGCAAGAATCTCACAGAGATAATGAATTCGACAAAACACAATCAGAGAACAATGATAAAAGAGAAAGGGGCGAACCTTTATGGCGTACACCCTAGTTCGCGAATACAATTTAGCTAGAGGCAAATGTAAGACCTAAAGTACGTCATATAAGGGGGTACCTGTTGTATGGCTCAGGGAAAGGCTACATCGCCACCGGAACCTGAGTCATGGAGACTAGGGTCAATAAAGCCCATCCGGGAGAGGCACCTTGGATTCTCAACTTAAACATATGATTTAGGTTAGGCGGCTAAGGTAGACTCTACCAAGGAGTTCATAATTTGATCAAGGCGCCGAGGTACACGGTTGAGTCAAGAGTTCCAGGGGCGTTTGAAGCGTACCTTGACAAGTCTTGGCTTATAATGCACTCGGCCCGAAGAAAACCCCACTTAAGGTGCAGTCTCGTAACCATAAGCCCTATAGGTAAAAGGGATAAGAAGCTGCGAAAACAACAAGGTGCAGTCTCGTAACCATAAGCCCTATAGGTAAAAGGGATAAGAAGCTGCGAAAACAACTGGTTGTTGTTAAGACTGGATGGGAGAAGCTAACCTTGTATGGTAGAAGTACGCCTCCTTGAAGGGGCAACCAGGGGGAAGATAAGGGCGGCACCCTCCATTAGGGAGCTGATAAGTGTCTTAAGACACAAATGTCATGAGGCTTTTTACTCACAAGGGTATTAAGGCTTGTCATATTTGTGCAACAATCCTGAAGAGGCAATAATACAAAAGAAAAAGATAAGACGAGATCAATGGGTTTTCGCATGAAAGTGCGAAGACGTCCTGCGATTTCGTCGCAAGACGAAAATGTCATGGGGCTTTATTTTCGCAAGAATATTTAGGCCTATCAAATTGTCGCAACATTCCTGAAGAGGCCATAATACAAAAGAAAAAGTTAATGCAAGATCAATGGGTTTTTGTATGAAAGTGCAAGAACGTCCTGCGATTTTGTCGCAATGACAAGAGGTGGCATAATAAGACCTTTAATTAGGAAGGAAAAATAAGACCACACAAGAATGGGATTTTGAAAAGAATCGAAATTCACTTCGCATAATATTGCGAAATTATAAATAAACAACTGCGAAAATGAGGCACAAAACAAGAAAGATCTGTAAAGTCTCTCATTTGGATACAAATAACAGAGGCAAGTATGGGAATGAATGAAATTAGAAAATGTTATTTGTCTCCACATGATAGATTTACGCACAAATTAAAAAATTAATGATTATATTGATCAACCATATTGCAAGGAAGAATTGTTTTAATGAATGCAGGTCAAAACGAAAGAAACTCATATATTAAAGAATATGGAAAACCAAAAGAATTTGCAAATATACAGAAAGGAGAAATAAATGTACAAGTATTACAGAAGATTGAAGAAAGAAACAAAGACTACTTCTTAGTTGATCCTTCATCATCTTTATCAGACTTGTTCCCTTCTTTGTCTGCATCAGAATTTTCATCTCCACCAGAACCTTCATCACCATCAGAACCTTCATCACTATCAGATTCTTCATCATCAGCTTCGCTATCAGAAATAATCAGACTGGGAATGTTCTGTGGGATCTCCTCCAAGAGACAAGGATAATCAGAATGAGGAATACTATGGTCATCGCAAACCATTTGAATAGTTTGATTGTGAAAAATGCATAGCATCATTCTTAAAGTTCGCAACAATGATCTTGATTTGATTCTTTAATCTAGAATACTTGTCGTTGCGAGAAGAAAGATTCTTTGCGAGTTCCACTTTTTCATTTTCAAGTTCCTCAATCCTTTTGCGATATGTACTTTCAGAATCTGCGAGCAAAAGGAAATCAATTAATAACTTGATGAAAATTCATAAGAAACAAAAGATTAGTATTAGAAAACAGTTAATAACCTTCTCTGTCAGAAATCATATCTCTAATCAAGGTTGTATGCTCAACTTGGAGACTAACATTTACACCTAAATCTTTTCTGGCATCATCTAAGATTTTCGCAGCCCAAGCGAATTCATCCTCGTTACTTATAAGAAGGCGACAACGAATTTGGTTTTCTCTGTCACAGAGCTCGGTATTCTTGCGGTTAGCTTCATCTCGTTCAAGTTGAACTTAAAGAAGGGTCTCTGGAATTTCGCCAAATCCTTAGCACCTTGATCAGAGATGCGATCCTTATCATCTATGAGACTGCTAATTTTGGTTCTCAACTCATTGATTTTCTCTTTAGAATTAAGAAAGAGACGCTTAAATCGGTTGGCTAAACCTAAAATAGACCAATGGTCAATTTCTAAGAGGCGAAATTTGGATCTTAGTTCATTCAGGGAAAGAGATGAAATTTTATCATTTGAGAAACTATTTAAAGATTTATTAAGACGCTCAAGAAGGTTATCATTATCCAAGGCATTAGGAAATGAACGAAGAATGGTAGCTTCATCAGAAAGACCATAAATGTCTGCAAAAAGGATCAATTAAATAAGATAAAACAACGAGATGAATGAATGAAAGGAAAGGAGAAAAGTAACATACCATAGAGATGATTATTAGCTTGCTGAAGACTAGAGATTTTGTTCTTATTCGAAGAAGAATCAATTTCTAGTTGTCTATTTTTCTCGCGAAGACATTTGACTTCATCCTCCAATTCCTCATTCTTTGTGCGGAATTGAAGATTCTTCTTTCTAAGATTTTCGCATCTCCTCTCTAGATCTAAAGCAACAACGAAAGAATCTTTTCCAGCCTGCGAGAAAATATAAAAAGTATTAAAATAGAGAGAGATTTTGATTACAAGAATGAAGAAATAAAAGGATGAAAGCATACCAGACTATTAAGAGAATGCAGGAAATTGGGAGTCACTGATCTAGAAACTCCGCAAAGAGAATTGTCACCATCCAACAAAGGAACATCGCAAATTGTAGCGAGATATTTACAGGTGTTAGCAAATTGACTATCTCCTATTTCTTACAAATAATCATAAAAGAGGCCAGAGAGCTTAGCCATAGAAGATTCAGATGGAGAATCTTCATTTGCAGCAGGGTCATCATTATCTTCATCATCCTCATCATTCTCGGAATTTTCATGAGAAGGAATATTTGAAGGAGAGGAAGAACGGACTTTTCTTTTTTTTTGAAGGAGGGGCAGTTGGTCTTTCCCTGCGAAGATCACCTTTTCCTTTATCACCAATCTTCACAACATTGGCAGACTCTTCTATTTCAGCAATAATCTTCACACAACAGATAGAAATAAGAAATAGAGGCAACAGTATATTGTTCAAAATCATAAGAGAATATTTCTTTCCTCATCTTTGTATGAGCGAAGAGCTAACAGGGTACTAGCTTTCCCAGTCCTGTTATAACTATCTTTTAGTTTTTGGATCTGTAGAATGTCGCAAGAGTCAGCGAATAAAAGAATAAAGACAAATAAAGAAATATAAAGTGAGCGAAGCTGGAAGAAACATACCTCTTTATCCTTCTCGGTCCAAGAGAATACCCAAGGTTGATAGGTAGCGAGATTCTCAGGAAGAACATTTGACCCAGCAATGTAAGGTCCTTTTAGCATCAGGGGAAAAACACACCATTTATCATCTTTGGATTGGCGAGGAGTTGTGTTCTTACCAGAATGATAGACACATTTTTGTGTCTAATTTGTCCTCAATGTCAGTATTGTTGGAACTCTATTTTTGTACTAATATTGTGTTTTTATGTATTTTTAGGAAATAAACATTTTTGGAAAATTTGGCTCGAAAAGTTGATTTTGGTACCCGGAGGACAAGTGTTATTTGGACTCTCGCTTTTGGATAAGGGGCAACCTAATTACTAAGGGCACCACCAGAACACCTTCTTCTCAAATTCAAATTAATTTTTTTGGCGGGAAAAATAGGTTCATCAACTGGCAGATTTTCAATCGACAAAATGAAGGTGTTGTGGTGATGAAAACATCAAGAACAGTTTTGGCGGAAAAAAATTGTCTTGAACTGCCGTGACTAGGGTTGATGATTCGAAGGTGTTACAGTGAGATTCAATGGCCCAAATTAAATGGGTTTGTTCCTAGGGCCTAGACAGAGCTGGTATGGGTGTTGGATTCGGTCCAATTTGGTTAGATAATCGGTGGGAATCAAAACAGGGAAGATATTCTCAAATAAGGAAGATATCCTATTTTTAGAATTTGTGGATGGAAGAGACGTGCATGGGTTAACTCTATTGGCTGGAAACTTCTCCTACAACTCAAGGATGACGCGTGAGAAGAGATAAAACATGGAACAATCCGTAACAAATCAGAGAATTAAAGAAAAAAATATCGGGAATATTTTCATTCACTACCGAGTAATGGGAAGATTTTTTGGATTAATGGAGGAGATTCAATGGTTCAATTACGTATAAATATGTTCCTAATGTTCTACAGAGAGTCTGTCGAGAGTTTGGGGAGGTTTGGAGGCGAGCAGAGAGGCGCAGGAGGAGTTGCAGAGAAGTTACCTGCTGCTGCTGCTGCTGCCATTAACACGCCTGAAGAACACGAAGAACACACTTACCGGAACAGTCGTTTTCTAGCAGTCTTAAAACAGCAGCGACAACGACAGTGGAAGCTAAGTATCGTTGTTTCTGTTACAGCAGTGGTAAAGTATCGTTGTTTCCTGGACGCCTTATGTTGGTCGCAGATTCACTGTTTTAGTTCTTCTTTACCTTTTAATCAACTTTTTGAGCTATAAAAATGTATTTTGAGAACATGATTAATATGAGTAGCTAAACCCCAACATTGGGATGATGGAGGAAGCCGTTCTTTACGCATATGATAATTATATTAATTCTTTTTGACTACTTGCACTTTTTATTAATCGATTTATGATTTTTCTTAATTGGTTGTGATATCGTATGATGATGTATGCTTGGTCGTAGTGCTTTTGATGCGTCATGCTAGTGATATACAATAAATATTCTAAAAATCTACCTTGGCAAGAATGAGAGTCCTTATGATTTGAGCTATAATTGTTTCGAATAAATATATGAATTGTGTGAATGATTAATGGTGGAATCCTAAGTCCTAGTGTCTCTTGATCCTGTGACAAAAATTTTGTATATATTTTTATTTTCTAAAAAAATTTATCCTTCACAAGTCCGAGAGTTTGAACCTCATTACTACAACCACGGAAAATCTTAAATCAAAATGGCGTCGCTGCCGGGGATTTGTGCTTAGGTAGAATTTTTATGTTTATTTTTTTTTTCTTTATTTTTTGTTCCTTTTTACTTTGTCTTTTTGTCTTTTATTTACAGGTTCGAAGTGGAGCACTAAGGACTTGGAGAGGAAAAAGCTTAAAGCGAAAAGCGAAAAGAGAAGAAAAAAGGACAATTTTAGGATTTAATTTTTAATTTTTTTAGAGTGTGTGAGGAAAACTGTAATTTTTTATTTATTTATTTATTTTGGACTTTGGACTTTGAACAATTGGACTTTATTTTTATTTTTTTTAACCCTACGGAAGGGTATTATTAAAAAAAAAAAATTGATATAAACTGTGTGCAGGGAAGGACGACGATTACTATATCGTCTCGGCCCCTCGGGTTCGCACACGGCATAGGAGTCGTGGCCCGAGTCGACAACAACGGTTCATCCCCCGTCTGGTACGGGAGGTAAGTCCAACCGAAACACCCGCGAATCTCCTGCAAGCGGGTTACTGTCTGCCTTAAGGTGATAATTGTTTGAGGACGAACCGGACTGTCTTTATTTTCCTAGTAAAGGGCAAGGCCTGGCCTAAACAAGATAAGGGTTCGGATTTCATCACCGTTCCCTTCTTGCCCGCCTTAGGAAAACGAAACCTAACGCGAACCCAAGCTTAAAATTTGGAATAGAACGAGACCGATAGGGTAACGAGCTTAATAGGAAACTCGTTCGAAAAATATTGGTTGCTCTGTAAGCACACTCCAAAGTTCATGATGGTTTCTGTGGGTTGAATGCGTGACTGCGCCGCCTTGTGATAGCGGTGAGGCCTTGGGTATCAAAGCTCCACTGAGCTTCCCTCGCCTCAATTCAACTTACTTTGACTCGGATTGATTCCAGAGGGGTTTGCTCAAATTGCAACGAATTCCCTTTCGAAAGATAGAAGCTGGTCTAGAAACAATCTAAGTGGAGCCATCATGCTTTTTGTTTGCTAGAAATCTTTAGGTTTGCTTTGGTGGAGTCGAGTCGGCCTTGTTTGTGATTGTATAGAATCCCTCTGTAGTTTATATTTCTTCGGTGATGAATCCTTTTGAGGAGACGCCACCTGCGATGACGTTGCGAGAATATATGTCTAGAAATTCTCGTTATCAAGAGACGTCTTCGGAAATGACTCTTGGTGAATATATGCGTGGGCAGCGATATATGGATACTCCAACTTTTATTGAGGAATCACCTCTAACGATCTATGAGAAATATTATAAACATAGACCATGTAGTTTGGAACAAAGATTGAGAATTCTTGAATTTCAAAAATTGTATCATGATGATGAGGATAGTGATGATGAAAAATCTGAAATATGTGGGAATAGTGATCAGGAATTTGTTACCCCAGTTGAGCCTTATAATGATTATATTATTTCTGGTTCAGATCCTAATAATTTTAAAAATTATTCACCTATTCAAAAGGACGAGGATTTGACTAGAGATACCCCCGTTTCAGACGATGTAGTATGTCCTGTTTACGAAACCGATGATGGTTTAGAGGAACCAGTTTATCTTGATATCGAGTCAAACGATTTAGAAAAAATAGTCTTACATGAACTCGTAGAGATTAGCGAGGATGAACCTGACTTAGAAAAATCAATTGTCGACCTAGAAATTAGGGAGGTTATGACTAGTCTATCTAGAGACGCCGAAAACTCTAAGTTTGGGGGTGAGTATCATTCTCCATGTGCTTTAACTCTTAGTAAGGTCCCTCACTTGGGACTTGACATCAATGCCTCAACCATCTTACAAGATTATCTTCATAATCGTTTTCCAGAACCTAATGATATCCAACAAGAGTCTCAAATGTTAGAAACCCATCCTCTGGTTGATGTGGTTAACCCATGCAATAATACCAAGATTGATTTTGTTTTCCCACCAAATAGTTTTCTTCCAATTGTGGGAACGTATAGATTTCAAATGTGTCACTTATTAAGTTCTGAGACTAAGCCTAAGTACTTTAGGTTAATGGAATCGACACATTTTCCTAAGAATGACCACTACTCTCACTGTGGTCAACTATGTAAGTCATATCTGATTGACTTAGAGGATCCGCAATTATTTAGGTTATTACTTCGTGATTCTAAGTTCGTATTTGAGTTTTTACAGACTCTAAGACCTAGTGATTCGGATCCCATCTATGAAGAAACGCAACCAATGAAAATATTCTATCAAGATCCTTTCATAGAACCTGAACCTGAACCACAATGGGACATAGGTATCTTCATCAGGAAACTAGATAAGGGTATGCAGTACATGTTCACTTTCTTGGGTTATTATAGTTTCCTTTGGTCAGCTCTATTTAGTTTTGAAGACCCACAGTTATTTCGACTGTTACTTTATGGTTCGAGTTGACTAATCCTTTCCTAAGTCTGGCTGAAGACTTTAAACTTAGCACTTTTTGGGAGGTAACCCAATCTCACGCAACACGGTAATATCCTTCCTTAACTCTTTTACTTCAAATAGTAAACGTTTCTCCGTGTGTTCATGTTTTTAATTTTATCTTTAGAACATTGAGGACAATGTTAGATTTAAGTTTGGGGGTATTGGGAGAAACTTTTTAGTTGCGTAATAGATAAACTCCAGAGCCTAGAAATTTATGCGTATTTAGGATAGCACTAACCAATCTAAGTGGATGGAAACATTTTTGTTTTAGGAGTTGAGGAACCAATCTGACTAGATGGAAACATCTATAGAGTCTATTCATAAAAGCACAGAGCTCAGGTGTTAGAAATAACATGATAGTTTCGCCATATCTTGTCGAGTCCTTTTCACTTTCTATTTTTAGTTTTCTTTTATTTCAAGTGATTTGGTGGGGCACACGATTCAAGTTGTTACCTTTTCTAGGGTGAAATAGAGTGACTGAGTTACCTTTTCAAAAAAAAAAAAAAAAAAAAGAGACCGGACCAGTTAGACCAATCGGAATAAGTATTAACACTTGGATAGCAATATGCGTGTGTTCTCCCTGTTTCCGTCGCCTAAGCAAGCGTGGAATGCAGGACCCGTGGGAACTATCGTGTAATCTGCTGACAAGAACATGCGCTTGGATCCAAAAGATCTATTCATGCCGTTAAGTTAAAAAAAAAAAAAAAAAAAAAAAAAAAAAAAAAAAAGGTTATTGTTATGTGTAGTCAACTGCTGGTTCCCTTGTATTTGCCAGTTTGTTGATCTAGATTTAAGTTATTGACCACTGGTTCCCTTGTATATGCCAGTGTGTTAATATTAGTCAGACCGGTATCTCAGTCATTTAGGTTAGGTTCACCTTGGCAGAGGCCTTCAGACAGATATGGGAAACACCGTTCACTTTTCAACCATCTACATTTTTCTTTTTCCATCTTCTTAATCTTTTCATGTGATTAGTCTGACTCCGAGTATGATGTCCATCGTGAAACTATCTTAGTAGAGCTCTGTCACTTATATGAATTATAGTATGCTTGAGTGCAAACTCGTGTACAACAATTGGAATTTCGCATCAGGGTTCTTCCTCTTAGAGTCAATAATTGTATGCCAACCAAGGAGGTTCTTTAGTGCTTTCCAAGGTTCTGCCTAGATAGCTAGGGTCTGGAGTATTGGTTTTTGTGGGTACACCTCTGATAAACCCACCCGAGATTAACTCGGTCACTTTTCAAGAATAAATTTGCTCGAGGACTAGCAAACAATAAGTTTGGGGGTATTTGATAGACACATTTTTGTGTCTAATTTGTCCTCAATGTCAGTATTGTTGGAACTCTATTTTTGTACTAATATTGTGTTTTTATGTATTTTTAGGAAATAAACATTTTTGGAAAATTTGGCTCGAAAAGTTGATTTTGGTACCCGGAGGACAAGTGTTATTTGGACTCTCGCTTTTGGATAAGGGGCAACCTAATTACTAAGGGCACCACCAGAACACCTTCTTCTCAAATTCAAATTAATTTTTTTGGCGGGAAAAATAGGTTCATCAACTGGCAGATTTTCACATCGACAAAATGAAGGTGTTGTGGTGATGAAAACATCAAGAACAGTTTTGGCGGAAAAAAATTGTCTTGAACTGCCGTGACTAGGGTTGATGATTCGAAGGTGTTACAGTGAGATTCAATGGCCCAAATTAAATGGGTTTGTTCCTAGGGCCTAGACAGAGCTGGTATGGGTGTTGGATTCGGTCCAATTTGGTTAGATAATCGGTGGGAATCAAAACAGGGAAGATATTCTCAAATAAGGAAGATATCCTATTTTTAGAATTTGTGGATGGAAGAGACGTGCATGGGTTAACTCTATTGGCTGGAAACTTCTCCTACAACTCAAGGATGACGCGTGAGAAGAGATAAAACATGGAACAATCCGTAACAAATCAGAGAATTAAAGAAAAAAATATCGGGAATATTTTCATTCACTACCGAGTAATGGGAAGATTTTTTGGATTAATGGAGGAGATTCAATGGTTCAATTACGTATAAATATGTTCCTAATGTTCTACAGAGAGTCTGTCGAGAGTTTGGGGAGGTTTGGAGGCGAGCAGAGAGGCGCAGGAGGAGTTGCAGAGAAGTTACCTGCTGCTGCTGCTGCTGCCATTAACACGCCTGAAGAACACGAAGAACACACTTACCGGAACAGTCGTTTTCTAGCAGTCTTAAAACAGCAGCGACAGCGACAGTGGAAGCTAAGTATCGTTGTTTCTGTTACAGCAGTGGTAAAGTATCGTTGTTTCCTGGACGCCTTATGTTGGTCGCAGATTCACTGTTTTAGTTCTTCTTTACCTTTTAATCAACTTTTTGAGCTATAAAAATGTATTTTGAGAACATGATTAATATGAGTAGCTAAACCCCAACATTGGGATGATGGAGGAAGCCGTTCTTTACGCATATGATAATTATATTAATTCTTTTTGACTACTTGCACTTTTTATTAATCGATTTATGATTTTTCTTAATTGGTTGTGATATCGTATGATGATGTATGCTTGGTCGTAGTGCTTTTGATGCGTCATGCTAGTGATATACAATAAATATTCTAAAAATCTACCTTGGCAAGAATGAGAGTCCTTATGATTTGAGCTATAATTGTTTCGAATAAATATATGAATTGTGTGAATGATTAATGGTGGAATCCTAAGTCCTAGTGTCTCTTGATCCTGTGACAAAAATTTTGTATATATTTTTATTTTCTAAAAAAAATTATCCTTCACAAGTCCGAGAGTTTGAACCTCATTACTACAACCACGGAAAATCTTAAATCACAGAATGCCAATAAATATCTTGCATGAGTATTTTAGCTTCATCAATGTTATCTTTCCTTTTCAAACGAATACCCCAGCGAGTATTCTCTTTCTTTACAGAGATCAATTCATAATTTTCAAAGAAACTCGCTACTGTGTATTTCTCAGCAATTATCTCCAGGTCTGCGAATTTAGGATCCCTAAGTTATTTGGAGTACAGAGATCCTTTACCAGCACCACGGTTAGCAAACTCTAGCATCAGACGGATACAATCCCCACTTAGTTGGAAGATAGCTCACGAAAATCCCAAGTGAGCGAGAATTTCATAGAACAGAGGAATATCTGGGTCATAAAGAGGAATGGGGAGACCTGCGAGAATCTGACCTAGCAAAATTATGATTGATTGATCATCACAATATTGATCAGAGAAAAGTTTGATAGAAAGAATTGACTTGGCACTTTCACTAGGAATGGTAGAAAGTGTGAAACCTTTCTCAGCAAGATCTTTTTGGACGTCTCTTAAATTTTTCTCATGTCTATGGCCACTTGGAGGCATATTTGAATATAGAGTATGGGAATGAATGAAAAGTAAGAATCTTGAAGAGGGAAGAATTACAGTAGCAGAACTTGCAGAAGAACAACAGAGTTGCAGAGATGAGAGAATGAAAAGAGAAGAGAAAGTAGAAAGAAAGTGGAAATAAGAGTAAGAAGAGTATATAAAAGAGATTTTTTACTCGAAGAAATAAACACCTTAAGACGAAAAGACGTGAGCGGTTGAAAAGCATCGGTTACAGAAGACGTGTCAAGAAACAGATGGAAGAAAGAATACGTGTGATAAATGCGGAATATGAAGAGATGAACAGCTGCGGCATTTCTCACATCATTCTCTACTTTGCAGAGAAGATATGAGAAGAGGCAAGATGTAGGATCAGAATCTCGCAGCAATAATGCCTTAGCGAAATTATCAACAACACAACACAACAGCGTCGCAGCACAATTCCAGAAATGACATAATAAATGATGTCAGCTAAAATCATGAGAAAAATGTGATGATTCTGCGAAAATAAGAGAGTTTGCGAGATTAACATTCGTAAGGTTGCGAGAATTTCGCAAGCCATATCCGAAAATAAAGGACAGATTAGCTTACATCCACTATGTATTTCCCTATAAATAGTCGTTCAGTTGTAAAGGAAGGAGAGAGATCTTTTTCTGAGTAAAAAGCAAGTAAATAGGAGAGAGAAAATCTAGAGCAGTGGTTATTCTTGATTCCTTTATCTTTCCTTGTAAGATTGTTCAAAGATTCATCAATAAAATTAAGATTGTTGATCTAAAATGAGTTGAATGTTAATGAAATCTTGTGAGGGGTGTAACGTAGGATTTCCTGCAACTACACTTATAGTTTTGAACACTAACATTGACAAACATGCTTGAGATAGCAACGCATGCGAGTTTGACCGAGCAGTGCTCTAAAAATCTCCCCCTTTGTCAATTTCAGTGACAAAACTATCAATACATATGGAATACAAAAAAGATAATGAAACTTTAGTAGCTCCTATTCCACATGTCTAATCTTCAACATTCATCGAAATCTTCGTCACTTCCAATACTCCAATGATTCCAAAGGTTGTAAGTTTAGCATAACCGTTGTTGAAGATCCGTAGCTATAACAATGAGAAAGCATCGGTCTCAATCATTGTTATACAGTGTCATAGTATTATTACACATTATCAAAGTCCGATTGTATCACAACTTCAACAATAATACTATGGTGATATGTATCACTCTCCCTTAGTCAATACTCCATCTCACATGAAAACCAGTCCCCCTTACACAATGATCCGAAAACCATATGTATTTGTAGTGTGAACTACATATTAATTCTCCCCCTTTTTGCCAATAAAATTGGCAAAGGTACAAGAACAGGATCATAATGAAATTTCCATAAGAGAGATTTCATGACAGAGAGAAAGAGACACACATCATCTTATTTAAATGCAATCATATAGTCGAAGCTAACAACATTCATCAAGGAGTTTAAAGATACAAAATAACCCCTCTTAAATTCTACAGCCGCACACCCCTCAAGATATGACCATTAAGCACAAGATCAAAAGAACTCTCCCCCATTTGATATCATTCCCGAAAGAACAACAACGAGCGACCTTAATTTCAAGAAAAAAGAAGGATTTTTATTGGACATCAAAACCATAAGAATGATTTTTATATCCAAACTCAATCAAATTATTCACAAGTGAAAAAGCGGGGGTCTAACAACACCACCCAATATTTCGCTTAGCAATCTGTATGGACTAACTCCGAAATACTTTGCTAGAGAATCAACTAGACAGTCAGACTCAATCTAGATAAAAGTAATATCTCTCTCTAGATTTGATTTTTACTCAAGCTAAAAACAATAACGAGTCTTTATCAAATACAGGGAATAACTTGGACGGTACCTAAGACCAATGTCCAACGATTAATCAATATCAATCAACAACCAAAGGTCGGATTTCCAATTGATGATCACGAACGCACAACCTGTATTATTTCAATTATATAACAAATATAATGCGGAAAAGAAATAACACAGACACCAGAAGTTTTGTTAACGAGGAACCGCAAATGCAGAAAAACTCTGGGACCTAGTCCAGATTGAATACACACTGTATTAAGCCGCTACAGACTCTAGCCTACTCAAAGATAACTTCGGACTGGACTATAGTTGAACCCCAATCAGTCTCCCACTAATTCAAGGTACATTTGTACTCCAACGCCTCTGATCCCAGCAGGATACTGCGCACTTGATTCCCTTAGCTGATCTCACCCACAACCAAGAGTTGCTGCAACCCAAAATCGCAGACTTGATAATAAACAAATCTGTCTCACACAGAAAAATTTATCAAAGGATAGATTTGTCTCCCACAGAAAAACCCTAGGTTTTTGTTCCGTCTTAAGATATAAAATCAAGGTGAACATGAACCAATTGATAATCCGGTCTTATATTCCCGAAGAATAGCCTAGATTAATCAATCATCTCTCAATAATCCTTCTTGACTACACAAGCGGTATGTCGAGGAATCACAAACAGTGAGACGAAGATGTTTGTGACTTCTTTATCTTGCCTATCGAAGAACTCTCACGATATCAAGCCAATCAATAGATTGTACTCGTACGCTATAAGATACAAGATAAGATCACACAACTACGATAAAGTAGTATCGGTCTGGCTTCACAATCCCAATGAAGTCTTTAAGTCGTTAACCTGGTTTTAGAGAAGAAAACCAAAGGTTAAAGGAGAATCGACTCTCGTGAGCGCACTAGTATCACACATACGTGTGGGGATTATTTTTGCACAATGCTAGATGTCTCCTTTATATAGCCTTCAAATCAGGGTTTTTCCTTAGTTACAAAGCAATCCATATTCACCGTTAGATGAAAACCTGATTTAGATTCAAGCTAATATTTCTCAACCGTTAGATCGAAAACTTAGCTTGTCACACAAACTTGGGTAGACGTTTATTGGGTTTGCGAAAACCATGCCCAAACGTGTATGTGTATGTTGGTTAAACATAGTAACCCAAAAGGTTAACCATATGAACATTTCATATTAACCTTGTTCTTCTTCACCATAACTAGTTCAATTGACTCAAATGAACTAGTTAGAGAGTCGTTCAATTTCTATGAGATCTTATGTAACTACACAAGATACAATTGAAGCAAAGATTATTTGATTCGATGAATGGGCTCATGAACTTTATAGCCACGGTTTGCATAAAGCATTCCTTAGTAATTTAAGTTTCATGTTCAGAGCACATCTTTAGATCATAACCACTTAAGCTGACAAACAAGTTCGCGGACTTAAGGCAACCGACAGAGTTTTCCAAACTCAGCAGAAAATCTCGGCAAAGAGACTTCCGCCAGTTCGCGGACTAGGTTCGCAGACTAACACGCAAACGAGTTTTTGGAAAATCCCAACAGAAATTCTCGGTAAGAGAACTTCCGTCAGTTCGCGGACTGAGTTCTCGGTGATCAATTTAATTGAAAGTGCTCAACATAAGTAAACTTACGGAGCTACGACTAAGGTAATCATGCGGACATGACTAACTTAATCGTTCACATACTCAACATAAGGAAAAACCTTACGGAATATACGACTACATTAACCAATAGAAGATGATTAGTATAGCCGTTCATATACTCAACACAAGGACTTGTGGAATATATGAAAACTCAACTAGACTAATTACATGAGAACCCATAATTAATCTAATTGGAATACAAACAACGAAACTAATCACAAAAGTAATCAATTTAATTGTCAAAAGTTTTGCTCGACAAAAGAAGACTTTCGGAGCAAATAACTATATAAGCAACCAAGATGATTAATTTAGTTCATAATGCTCAACATATAGCATCTTTTGGAACAACCAACAAAGCCAATAAGAGTAATCGACTTAGTTGTATCGTGCTTAACATAAGAAACACAATGGAGACATCACGGTAATACATAACAAAATGGATCAATGAAGATCAATACCGTGGATAACATACAAGGATATATTCTATTTTCCATCACTATATGCATAACGACATAATAGACTTTATCCTTGTCAAACAAAAGATTTTATCCTACTTTCCATCAAATACATGACTGCATAAGCATAACTCTTGTAATTGTCAAAAGTCCATTCGTCCTTTCATCAATACGAATATCAATTTATGAACGACTTTAATTTTGACACAATATGGGACCTTCAAGTTCACGAACGCAAACAATACATATCCCATAAAAATATTGCAATACTTCAAAACAGATTAATACTGCAATATCATCATCCTCCAAATATTTTTAGAATTTAAAACAAATAAACCTAAAAAATAACATAAGAAGATGAAAACAAAAATAACTATGTGTAGTCACAATCATCGCTATTCAAAGCACTAGTTATTCTTCCAATTAATCCAAAAAGAATACATACTAGGCAACAATTCCTTTGAGAAATTCTTTACCATTCTGATGAGTGCTAAAAAGTGCATATTTCTATATATTTTTCTTGGCATTTAACTCATCTTTTGTGCATTAATTCTACATTTTATCCCATATTCTGTATTTTCATTGTTTTCAAGAATAAATATTTTTCTTACTTAATTTTGCATTTTTAGGTAATAAATAAAGATTGGATGAGTTTCGGAGCAAAAAGAGCAGAAAAGTAGTGAAAAGCCAGGAGGAATTACGCAAGGAAACCGCGAAGAGTGATGTGCGGAAGACCAAAAAAAGGATAGAAATGGGCTTGAAGAAGAAAGTTGTTCTTAAAGAAGAAGTGGGCTCAAGGTTTTCCAAGCCCAAACTCATTTCCCAAACCCATATTCTATACCCAAAAGCCTAAAACCCAAATCCATACCCGCTTGCGTCTTCAGCCGTCAGATCAGTTCTCAGAAGCATCCGACGGTCGCTCCCTTGTTGTGCATCGAAGTTTGATATCTCCGCCTTACACTACAGCACCTAACTCCATCTTGAGCCGTCAGTTTCGTTGTATTTTTGCATCCAACGGTCGCTCATGATCTGTCTCAATTTCTCCGTTAGATCCGTTTCAGAAGTTATCATCCCACGGTTTTGCTTTGCGATACATCAAACCTTGCTGATCCCGACACACACTATAACACCTAACCCTATATCCCATCAAACCAAACGCACCCTTCCCCTTTCTCCATCGAACCCATCTTCTCCTCCACCCCGTCACAGAGAACCACCATCACCTTCACCACCAACTCCGCCAACTCCACTGCCTCAATCACCACAACGAACACCATCATCACCCTACCACCCTAAACATCACCTCCACACTTCCCCCAACATCCCATCTCCCTAAATCTAGCTGTTATACCTAACCCACACTCATCTCACTGACCTAGGTGTGGGTTTGATACAACACTTCGATTTAGGGCGTCAAATGGAGCAGAATAGGGAGCAGAAGCAGAGAAGAGAGAATAGGCATGGGTCGACATCAATTCAGGGATTAGGTGAGTGGAATTTTCAATTCAAAAAATTAGGGTTTGCAAGTTAGGGTTTCGAAATTTGGGGATATTTTGTAAAACTATAAAAGGCAATTGATGTGTAGAGAGAAGGGTGTTCTTGGGTTAGCCAAGTTAACCCCCAATTTGGGTCTGAGTAGGTTTAATTTTAATTTTAATTTCAGTTTCAATTTCTATTTCAATTTCAAATTACTCTTTCTGTTTACCATGTTTTAATTCATCACTACCATGTTTTAGTTCATCACTAGGAAGTAGATGAAGCCTCTATGCCACAGTGAAGTAAATGATTAGTTTTGTTCTTGATGAGCTTGAATTAGAACCATGGAGAATTGATTACTCAGTGATGATAGTAACCTGTGATTGGTGGTGCTGTAAGAAGACCACCAATGCTAGGGGTGAACAGGATTAACTAGGTGAGCAATTTTCTTTAGATATAGGATAGTTAGTCAATTAGTGACCAAGTCCATATGTGATTGATGGTGCTGTAAGAAGACCATCAATGCTAGGGGTGCATTAGTGAACTAAGTGAATAGCTTATCCTAGATGAAAGCCCAGAACACAAGGCAGGCATGAACCTTCACCTTGTTTACTAAGGCCATGAGCAAGACTTGCACTGGACATGATATAGCTGAGGATTTAGGTGGATTCAATATCCTAGTTTTCCCCAATTCCCTGTTTAGGTAGATTTTACTTAGAAAACAACCATAGCTCCCTCCAAGTCCATGTGGACAAACCCTTTCTTCCCATCACTAGCTACAACTGACCATGTGCACTTGCAGGTCAATTTGTAGGTTCTTTCAAAAGCCTATCAAGTTTTTGGCGCCGCTGCCGGGGACTCGGTTGCGGCGCATAAGTTGTTTTTCTTTGCCTTGCTTTTCTGTGCAGTTGCATATCTTGCATAATTTTCTGCCATTTGCATCTGTCTACCACCTGCATCTCATGCTGTAGTTAATAGCATTTTAGCATATGTAGTTGTAACTTAGTAATCATTTTAGTCTTGTAAATATTAGTTAGTAATCATCTGTAGTTGTTCATTAACTTTGCTACTTAGCTATACCTTGCATCCTAGCATTAGCATTCTGTTCTGTATCATTATCATTTCCATTCTGTGTAGCTGTAGCATCACTGCATCATCTTAGACATTTGCATAATCTCTTCTCAATTGCTTAAACTGCACAACTCTGGAAACTGAAGCTTTTGTTGAGTTAGCAAGTACATGTGCTTCTCCTGCTGTGCTTATCCTGCTGCTGCTCCTGATCCTGCTGCTGCTATTGCTGCTGAGCTCCTGTTGCTATTCCCTGCTGCTGCTGCCTGCTGAAGCTGGTGTAAGATAAAGCCCAACTGGGATGTAAGCTGCAGAAGGAGAAGAAATTGAACCAAGCCCAACTGGGCTGTAAGCTGCAGAAGGAGAAGAAATTGAACCAAGCCCAACTGGGCTGTAAGCTGCAGAAGGATAAGAAATTGAACCAAGCCCAACTGGGCCTTGAGTGTTGAACCAAAGCTTAGGATGATCCAAAGCCCAACTGGGCTTTTGCAACCTAACTGAGCAGCTGGGCTGTGCTTAAGCAAGTAAGCCTAAACCCATTAAGAGAACCCAACCTGTGGGCTTCCATTTTTAATTTGTGGGCTTGTAATAATTTTTGTTTTTCAATATTTTTTTATTTTGGGCTTGTAATAATTTTTCTTTTTCTTCTTTTTCTTTCTTTTATGGGTTTGTAATTATTATTGTTGTTTTATTTTCTTTTATGGGTTGTGTTAATTTATGCTAGGATAAGTGCCTAAAAAAAAAAAAAAAAAAAAAAAAATTTACTTGCTCCCAGATTTTAAAACCAAATTTTATTTTGCTCCCACATTAACAACCAAATTTTTCTTCTTCCTCCTTATCCTGACACAACCAAAATTCTCCCATAAAAACCAAAAAGTTTTCCAAATCTTTCCCTAAAAACCAAAATTTTTCTTTTTCCCATCAAAACCAAATGTCTCCCGCCAAAACCAAATTTTTCCCAACAAAACCAAATTTTTCCAAAAAGTCCAATCCCTTAAAAACCAAATTTTGAGCTTTGTAAACTCTTTACTTAGCCTTTGAGCCCAATCATGTCTAGATCTTTTTCTACAATTGGGGAATACAATGAATCCCTTAGAGAACTTGCGTGTGGACAAACTTCACGTTATGAACCTCCCATAGACCATGATGTCAATAGTCATAGGAATTATTATGGACATTTTCAAAGTCCCAAGCCTCAATACATGAACCCTAATGACTATTCACACATGCATCGTTTGCCACAACGTGAAAATGAACATTTTGCTAATGCCTCACTCACACAATCATCTCTTGTGGATCAATTAGAAGATCGAATCGCAGCTTTAGAAATGCAATCACATGAGGAATCTGTCACATCTAATTTTCTTAGGCAACCTGAAATCTATGCATGTCCCGCATGTGGTAGTTTAGACCACCCTGTTGAGAATTGTCATATTTTGCATAATTTTAGGCAATCTAGAGAAAATCCAAGGTATGAAATGCCCATAAATTGTGAGAATGGTAGTCATTGGGACCATAATCAATCCTTTGAGGGTTGCGATCAATCTTTTATAAACCTTAATGACCATGCACACATGTACCAATCACCACAATTTGAACATGAAGAATTTTGTACTCCCATGAATTTAGACTCCACCACAGAAGCTTTCAGACTCAGTGAGCAAAACTTCGATAGATCTACATCACGAATTCAGGCATATTTAGATCAGATTTTGCTTCACCTACAAAAGGAGGAAATTCATGAGGAAATGTATGTTGTCCCTAATGAAGTGTCTAGTCCCATTCATGTAAATGATGTTGAATATGAACCTAATTTAGAGGAACATGAATCGACTAACGACACCACCACTTTTAATGAGGACCAATATGCATGCTACCATGATGATGATTATGATGATGTGTTAGAAGAACATGAAAATATTGTGGAACCTGTTGGTTCAATAACATATGGCTTCTCGCCCTCGACCTTCATGAATGTTGTTTTTTCTAATACTCATTGTAATTCATATGATTTTGATATTGACATGGGATTCGTACAATTATTCTGTGAAGATGAACATGACATAGGAATAGTTGAATCTTCTGTAGACACTAATATGCATGAAAATATATTTGATGTGTCTGATTCTCTACCTAGGTCACATTGTGATATTTCTTCTGATTTGCCAATGCATGAGAATGAATCTGTTAATGATGTTGATGACTCTGATTGTGATCTTGCCAATTTGTTTGATGATTGTGAGCATGTTGTGACACTTGTAGAAGACTTAGGAGATGTTGATGTGATTAGTAATGATGTGCCTATCCTCCTACACGAGTCACAATCTGATGGCCTTCCACCCAACCTAGATTTGGTTTGTACCAATATTGTAAAACCAATTTTTCTGAGAATGCCCAACCTAGGTTTGGAACTGTATGCTTCCCAAGTCCTCTTGGACTATTTTGCTTCTAAGTATAATACATTTGAGGAACCACAGTTGGAATTAGCATGTTTGCCCGTCCCTAGCACAGTTCACTTTGAGCTAGACCTTGTACATGATGAACCCCCAAAACTGCGAGATTTTGTTTCCAAAATTTTATCCGTTGAAAAATCCAGGTTTGGGGGTAGCTCATTTTGTTTCACAGTTTCACTTGCGTTTCTATCATATTATTATTGTGTGAAGTTGTTGAAACCGCTACACTTTGTCTTTTGGGTTGATCCTCAACTCTTTAGACTGTTAGTGTATGGTGAATTTTTTGTATATAATCCAGTAGATAAAATTTCTTAAAAACCCTTTTGTTCCTTTTGTATATATTTTGCTAATCCAATATGATCTCGGCTGAAATATGTTGGATTTTTTCCTTGAATAACGGAGTTTTAATTCTGCTTTCGCCGAAATCGGGTATTCTCTCTCCTTTTACTCTACTCAGCATGTCCCTTTCCATATGTTGCATTTTAATTCTTTCCATATTTTGAAACATTGAGGACAATGTTTAGTTTAGGTTTGGGGGTATAGAGTAGATACCATGATAATTTGCCATAATTGAAAACGAACTCCTTCTTCTTTTTGAAAAATTCCAAAAAAAAAAAAAAATTGAAAAATCAAAATTCCAAAAAAATTAAAAAAATCATAAAAATGGAGCTCATTTACCTTGAAATGTTGACTCCTGTGCAAATATGTATTTTTATTAGGAGTCTTAGTCTAGATATTTAGGCACCCTGATTCTAGCACAATTCACATAGTGATAAGAAATTTGCACGCGCACGATCTACCAATACATGTATGGCCTCGATCTTCAAGGTGTTTGATAGGAAGTTACGATTGCAAATCACTTTAGAATACTGAACGAAACTTGACTAGCTTGTTCTTTGGTTGGTTGGGATAGAAGGTGGAGGTTACATTAAGAAAGACAACCATCGAATTTAACTGGGTGCATCAAAAAGGGCTACCTCTTGCAAAGTGTCATGTAATTTTTGTTTCCTTTTGTATTTGTATCAAAAGTGTTTACTCTTAAAAAAAAAAAAAAATCAGAAAAATACAAAAAAAAATCAAGTATTTATCAATTCCATTCTCTCTTGTTCCAAAAATAAAAAGAGAGTAGTCAATGTAAATAAGAGTCATGTAAATAGTCATCTTTTGTTGTTTCATTGTAATAAGCAAGGAGGGTGTATTCCATTGATGTACAACGCGAGTAATTGTGAAATACCTCCAACTCATTCACAATTCTCGTAAAGTCCGGACAGCTAGCTAGATTTCGACCTCAGTTCTTAGCCTGAGAAACTATCTCTTGGTGATTAGTAGTCATAACTTCAGATCTTTCTTTACACATGTGTAGATACACTTTACACTCTTATCACATGTCTTTTTTTGTTATCAGTGCTAGGATTGTGCCTTCGATAGCTAGATTGACATCTCCATTTTGCTGTGAGCTTAAACTGTTTTGCACATGTCACATTTGATGGAATCTGAGCTTATATTTTGACCTAGAACTTTGTAGGTACGTTCTAAGCAAACCTTCACGAGACTTAACTCGTCCACTAGGGACACTTAGTGGTTTAAAAGGCTTAGTGCATACGCTAAATGCATTCGAGAGACCAGCGACAGTGGTATAGGTAGGATTTCCTTAGTTTTGTTTTACTTGAGGACAAGTAAAATTCAGGTTTGGGGGTATTTGATGAGTGCTAAAAAGTGCATATTTCTATATATTTTTCTTGGCATTTAACTCATCTTTTGTGCATTAATTCTACATTTTATCCCATATTCTGTATTTTCATTGTTTTCAAGAATAAATATTTTTCTTACTTAATTTTGCATTTTTAGGTAATAAATAAAGATTGGATGAGTTGCGGAGCAAAAAGAGCAGAAAAGTAGTGAAAAGCCAGGAGGAATTACGCAAGAAAACCGCGAAGAGTGATGTGCGGAAGACCAAAAAAAGGATAGAAATGGGCTTGAAGAAGAAAGTTGTTCTTAAAGAAGAAGTGGGCTCAAGGTTTTCCAAGCCCAAACTCATTTCCCAAACCCATATTTTATACCCAAAAGCCTAAAACCCAAATCCATACCCGCTTGCGTCTTCAGCCGTCAGATCAGTTCTCAGAAGCATCCGACGGTCGCTCCCTTGTTGTGCATCGAAGTTTGATATCTCCGCCTTACACTACAGCACCTAACTCCATCTTGAGCCGTCAGTTTCGTTGTATTTTTGCATCCAACGGTCGCTCATGATCTGTCTCAATTTCTCTGTTAGATCCGTTTCAGAAGTTATCATCCCACGGTTTTGCTTTGCGATACATCAAACCTTGCTGATCCCGACACACACTATAACACCTAACCCTATATCCCATCAAACCAAACGCACCCTTCCCCTTTCTCCATCGAACCCATCTTCTCCTCCACCCCGTCACAGAGAACCACCATCACCTTCACCACCAACTCCGCCAACTCCACTGCCTCAATCACCACAACGAACACCATCATCACCCTACCACCCTAAACATCACCTCCACACTTCCCCCAACATCCCATCTCCCTAAATCTAGCTGTTATACCTAACCCACACTCATCTCACTGACCTAGGTGTGGGTTTGATACAACACTTCAATTTAGGGCGTCAAATGGAGCAGAATAGGGAGCAGAAGAAGCAGAGAAGAGAGAATAGGCATGGGTCGACATCAATTCAGGGATTAGGTGAGTGGAATTTTCAATTCAAAAAATTAGGGTTTGCAAGTTAGGGTTTCGAAATTTGGGGATATTTTGTAAAACTATAAAAGGCAATTGATGTGTAGAGAGAAGGGTGTTCTTGGGTTAGCCAAGTTAACCCCCAATTTGGGTCTGAGTAGGTTTAATTTTAATTTTAATTTCAGTTTCAATTTCTATTTCAATTTCAAATTACTCTTTATGTTTACCATGTTTTAATTCATCACTACCATGTTTTAGTTCATCACTAGGAAGTAGATGAAGCCTCTATGCCACAGTGAAGTAAATGATTAGTTTTGTTCTTGATGAGCTTGAATTAGAACCATGGAGAATTGATTACTCAGTGATGATAGTAACCTGTGATTGGTGGTGCTGTAAGAAGACCACCAATGCTAGGGGTGAACAGGATTAACTAGGTGAGCAATTTTATTTAGATATAGGATAGTTAGTCAATTAGTGACCAAGTCCATCTGTGATTGATGGTGCTGTAAGAAGACCATCAATGCTAAGGGTGCATTAGTGAACTAAGTGAATAGCTTATCCTAGATGAAAGCCCAGAACACAAGGCAGGCCTGAACCTTCACCTTGTTTACTAAGGCCATGAGCAAGACTTGCACTGGACATGATATAGCTGAGGATTTAGGTGGATTCAATATCCTAGTTTTCCCCAATTCCCTGTTTAGGTAGATTTTACTTAGAAAACAACCATAGCTCCCTCCAAGTCCCTGTGGACAAACCCTTTCTTCCCATCACTAGCTACAACTGACCCTGTGCACTTGCAGGTCAATTTGTAGGTTCTTTCAAAAGCCTATCACATTCCCGAACTCCTTGTTATCGACAACCATCGGGACATAAGGTTCACGGAGATAAGTGTCAATACCCACGAACTGTCTTGGATGAAGAGGTCGAATTAGGGTCCTCTGAATTTCCAAATATTTAGACACGAATGTCTTTATTTCATAAATCTCCCTTCTTATTTCCTTTAACTCATCAAGAAAATCGGAAAACTTCTGAGAGTTAGAAGGAACAACCCCGGGTTTTCTTGTATTCCTTCTTTTTCTTTTCAGGTACTTAGAAACAGGAGATTTCTCTTTTTCCTTGATTGAAGACATAACAATCATGTTGACATCCTTTCCATCTGACGACATAGTGCTTTGAGAACAGTTATAAACAACTGGATTTGTGTGATGGAATCACTTAACTCGACAAGCAGTATTATAAAGGATGTCAAAAGGAAAAAGGAATGTAGGGTTCGAAACCTATTGACAGGTTCGTATACGCCCAACTCTAAAACCCGATAAAGAGTAGAATTGTCGATAATAACCCTTTCTTTTATTTGATAGACAAAAAATAACAAATCTAAGAAAAGAAAGAAAAACTCTTCTGTAGCCTGGATCAGCACTCAATCTTGTCTCTTTTCGAACAGGAACATGAGACAAGATTTTCCCAACAACACAATCAAGTTGTGTTGCGATGAACAACGATTTGTCCATCTTTTTCCTCATGGGAGGAATCCTCTGATCTCTATCTATCAAAATGAATTGACCATATTTTATTTTCAAATGGTCTTATTCTATCCTTGGAAACCAACTTCTTAGATGAAGATAAGATCCTACATACCTCGGCGGTCTTCTGAGAAAGTTTCAGCTTCCTTGCTAATCGACCTGCTCTTCGTTGAAGTTTGCTGGCGTGCCTTATTTGGTGCTTGTATTTGTAACACCTTGATAGTTCGTGTCCCTTCATCGAACAAAACGAGCACGTCAATCTTGGATAGTATACAGGCATCTGAGATGTGAAAGCAGATAGACATACAGTTGATCCTGAAACATCACTCATAGGGTTTCCAGTTATCAGATTCAGTGAATCTTTCAGCTTTATTGGGTTTCCCTCTTCTCCGAACCCATTGAGGTTGACATATGTATTGTTACAAGTATCAAAATCGATGTTTTCAGAAAGAAGCTCTACACTTGATTTCCTATTTTCATCGGAATCATAGGTTTCAGACATTTCATTAAGTGTTACAGCTAGACTTTTGTTCCTAGTGTATTTTCTACGATTTGGGCATTCGTTAGCAAAATGGCCAAAACCCTTACACTTAAAGTACTGAGGCATATCCTCGTCATCAGCCTCGTCAGAATCCCTGTTTTTAGGAGGTACGCGACCGTGAGGTTTGTCTGATGACTTAGGTTTGTCTCTTGAAAACCATTTACATCTCTTCAACGGAAGATCCATAAACTGTTTTGTGATCAAGGAGACTGATTTGTCAAGATCTTCATCCGAAAAATCATCCTCAGAGACATGAACACTCTTACCTTTGACAAGTAATTTAGTGTTCTTTTGTGCTTTAAAGGCAACATCCTTACCGACTTTGGATGTATGCTCATGGTCAAAGATCTTAAGCTTTCCAACCAAGGTGTTTCTGTAAAGATTATCGAGGTTATTCCCCTCAACGATGGCATACTTCTTAGACTCGTATCTAGATGGCAGCAATCTGAGAATTTCCATCACAATGTCTCAGGAATAGTCTTACCCAATGTAAAAGATGCATTAACAATTTCAGATACTTTGTGATTAAACTCATCAAATGTTTCTTCATCTGCCATACGAAGGTTCTCCCAATCAGAATTAAAGTTTTGAAGCCTAACATCCTTTTCACTGGGGTTGCCTTCAAATAAGGTTTCTAAGACATCCCAAGCATCTTTGGATCTAGTGAAGTTTGTCACATGATGCTGAAGATTTGGGGTAATGGCATGTATGGTAGCATTCAAACCGTCGAAATTTTTCTTTGAAGCAGTTATCTCAATAGCGGTGTATTCACCAAAGGGTTTGAGAACGTTTACATCACCAACTGCCACAACGGGAGCATCATAGCCATTAACCACATATATCCATGATTGAAAATCACGCGATTGAAAAAAAGCTCGCATAGCAATTTTCCACCATAAGTAATTGGAGTCATCGAAGACTGGTGGTACGTTAATAGAGATAGCACCTCTGTCCATAGATTCAGATCGCTACAAACACGGACTTGTTAGGTCTTAAACGTGTTTTCCTGCTCTGATACCAATTGAAAAAGCGGGGGTGTAACAACACCACCTAATATTTCACTTAGCAATCTGTATGGACTAACTCCGAAATACTTTGCTAGAGAATCAACTAGACAGTCAGACTCAATCTAGATAAAAGTATCTCAAGGAGTTAATATATCTCTCTTGATTTGATTTTCACTCAAGATAAAAACAATAACGAGTCTTTATCAAATAAAAGGAATAACTTGGACGGTACCAAAGACCAATTTCCAAGGATCAATCAATATCAATCAACAACCAAAGGTCGGATTTCCAATTGATGATAACGAATCCACAACATGTATAATTTCAATTATATAAAAAATATAATTCGGAAAAGAAATAACACAGACACCAGAAGTTTTGTTAACGAGGAAACCGCAAATGCATAAAAACCCCGGGACCTAGTCCAAATTGAATACACATTGTATTAAGCCTCTACAGACACTAGCCTACTCCAAGCTAACTTTGAACTGGACTATAGTTGAACCCCAATCAGTCTCCCACTAATTCAAGGTATAGTTGTACTCCTACGCCTCTGATCCCAGCAGGATACTGTGCACTTGATTCCCTTAGCTGATCTCACCCAAAACCAAGAGGTGCTGCAACCCAAAATCACAGACTTAATAATAAACAAATCTGTCTCACACAGAAAAGTCTATCAAAGGATAAAACTTTCTCCCACAGAAAAACCCTAGGTTTTGTTCCGTCTTAAGATATAAAATCAAGGTGAATAGGAACCAATTGATAATCTTGTCTTATATTCCTGAAGAACAGCCTAGATTAATCAATCACCTCTCAACAATCCTTCTTGACTACACAAGCGATTTGTCTAGGAACAACAAACAGTGAGACGAAGATGTTTGTGACTTCTTTATCTTGCCTATCGGAGAACTCTCATGATCTCAATCCGATCAATAGATTATACTCGTACGATAGAAGATGCAAGATCAGATCACACAACTACGATAAAGTAGTATCGGTCTGGCTTCACAATCCCAATGAAGTCTTTAAGTCGTTAACCTGGTTTTTGAGAAGAAAACCAAAGGTTAAAGGAGAATCGACTCTAGCGATCGCACTAGTATCACACAGACGTGTGGGGATTAGTTTTGCATAATGCTAGATGTCTCCTTTATATAGCCTTCAAATCAGGGTTTTTTCTTAGTTACAAAGCAATCCATATTCACCGTTATATGAAAACCTGATTTAGATTCAAGCTAATATTTCTCAACCGTTAGATCGAAAACTTAGCTTGTCACACACACTTGGGTAGACGTTTACTTGGTTTGCGAAAACCATGTCAAAACGTGTACGTGTATGTTGGTTCAACATAGTAACCCAAAAGGTTAACCATATGATCATTTCATATTAACCTTGTTTTTCTTCACCATAACTAGTTCAATTGACTCAAATAAACTAGTTAGAGAGTTGTTCAATTGCTATGAGATCTTATGTAACTACACAAGACACAATTTAAGCAAAGATGATTCGATTCGATGAATCGGCTCATGAACTTTATATCCACGGTTTGCATAAAGCATTCCTTAGTAATTTAAGTTTCATGTCAGAGCACATCTTTAGATCATAGCAACTTAAGCTCACAAACAAGTTCGCGGACTTAAAGAAATCGGCAGAGTTTTCCTAACTCAACAGAAAATCTCGGCAAAGAGACTTCCGCCTGTTCGTGGACTAGGTTCGTGGACTAACACGCAAACAAGTTTTTGGAAAATCCCAGCAGAAATTCTCGGTAAGAGAACTTCCGTCAGTTCGCGGACTTGGCAAAGCCAATTCCTCCGGTTTCTCTCAATCAACAAAGTTCGAAAACTTCGGATTAAGGAATACATGGTTATGTAATCTAAACTCTCATTCCAATCATTGAGACATTCTCAGATGACGTTATATAGCCGTTTTCACAGACTGTTTCACGTCTGAGAAATTCTCAAAGTAATTGAAACTTTTCATGACTTTCGTCACTAGGTGAAGATAAACTTGATCAAAGCGAAACGCTTTACCAACACATGATTTCGAGATATAGATAGGTGACATATACTCGGCTCGAAATATCAAATGTGTATGATCCAGTCTATATAGCATACGACTTTTTGTCTCATATGAAGTAAGAGATAGAATAGATAGACTTTTGAGTGATAGATAAGTTCAAGTCTCCACATACTTTTTTGTTGATTAAATTCCACGGTTCCTTGAGTAGATCTTCGTCGTTGTATGATGAATCGCCATGAAGTCCTTGAGCTCAACTACACTTTTCTATCCTAGTCCGAGACTTAGCTATGTAGACTAGAAATCAAGACTCATAGTTTTGATCACTAACATTGACAAACATGCTTGAGATAGTAACGCATGCGAGGTCGACCGAGCTATGATCTAACAAGTAAACCCATGAATAATTTAATCGGAAAACACAATCGAATTAACCACAAGAGCGATCAATTTAATTCAATGTGCTCAACATAAGTGAACTTACGGAGCAACGACTAAGATAACCATACAAGAGAGTGATTGGCTTAATCGTTCATATACTCAACACAAGAGAACTTGTGGAGTAATAACTAAATAACCAAGAAGATGATTAATTTAGTTTTAAATGATCAACATAACGTACCTCACGGAACAACCAACAAAGCTAATGAAGAATAATCAACTTGGTTGTACCGTGCTCAACATAAGATACATCACGGAGCCTCACGGTAATACAAAAAAAGATGGACCAATGAAGATCAATACCGTGGAATACTCAAGGATTCATTCTTTTGAACAAGCATACACAATAGCAATAATCCTTTGATACAAAAGATTTTAACCTATCTTTTGTTAGAGATAGACAATATAGGATTAACTTTTGTATATGTCAAAAGTCTATTCATTCTTAAACCAATAAACGAATACCGATCATGAACGACTTTACTTTTGACAAAATATGGGACAACAAAGTTCACGGACGTAAACACCAAAATACCATAACAAGTTGCAATATAACAAATCAAAAATATTGCAAAACATCATCCTCCAAAAAGTTTTAGAATTTAAACAAAAAAACCTAAAACACAAGAAGATGAAAATAATACCTATGTGTAGTCACAATCATCGCTATTTAAAGCACTAGTTAATCTTCCAAACCAAAAAGAAGACATACTAGACAACAAAAAGTAAATAAACAAGCTAAAGGAAAACAAACTTCAGTACACTTTCCGAACACGAATTAAGATCATATGGACGGTTCAGGAACTACACGAGTCATGGGGTCTTTGAGCTTGTGAAAGACAGAATTCATTGCTACATCGGAGTGGTGATTCTCTTTGGGAAGATCATTTATGCATGACTTTATGAGACCAAGGTCAGTAGTAACCTTTTCCAACTCAGTTTTCAAAGCATCAACATTTTTCAGAGTAGCAATGAGCTCTTGTTATGCTTCTCCAAAGTACTTAAGAAAGTCATGAACAACTTTAGCAAAAATCATATCATCCTTTTCAGCATCCTCATCGATATAGACAAAGTAACATGAAGCATTGGGATGATCTTCATCTACAAGAGTTCTTTTCTTCTTAGACTCGACAACAACTTGTTTGTCAAGGAATCCTCTTGCGAAACCACCATAGCAAGATGAAGAAGAAGACATACTTGATAACCCAGAAACCAAACTAGAGTATGTGTACGTGACTTTTGAAATTCACAAGTTGTTATATAAGGGTCTGTTAGAGAAGAGATTCTAGGGTTTTCTTAACAGTTGACTCGTGCCAGAACACGGGTATCCCTTCAAGTACAACATGACCCTGAAAAAAAAACAACAAAAATAATAAAAACACGGCTTTAAAAAAAACACTTTTGAACCTAGATGTAGCAAGAACCAATATTCAACGGAGGAATTCCTAAAGAAAATGAGAAGTAACTTTAGACCAAAACAATAATCTAAGCACAACAAGTCTGCAATCGTTTCGTTATGAACGATAAGAAGATAACCCAACTTAACAGATGTGCATGCCAAAACTATACATGAATATCAACACATCTTACTCAACAGAGTTTTTATGAGTAAGCTCTTTAAACCTTGTGATTAATTAGCACAGGTATGAGCAATATGCTCATCAAGAGATTTGTGTTTGTGTCCAAGTTTATTTTTCCTTCCGAGACGAGGAAATGATCCCTTGTTATGTGAGAAATTATCATAAAAATTACTGTCATCAAAATACCAGATATAGTTTAAGTTCTTAGCATAAGAATTTTGGTTTGATGAGGAAGCCAAACTGTTGAAAAATTCTTTATACCCTTCAATTATCTCTCAATTCATCAATATTTCTTCTTTCATATGAACTTTCTTTCTCAACAGGAGCAATGTTATTTTCAGAGATCATCACACGATCTTCCTTTAGACGGTGTTTATTCAGATGTATGTTTTGTTCTCGAGTGTTTGAGGAACTCATTGAACTGACTTTCCTGGTAACATACACGGGTAGGTACGAAAATCGATTGGTTTAGACGTAAGAATGTCAGTTACACCTTTAAGAATCAAATCTAAGGTGTGCTGAAGTTGAACCAAGGAGTTTTTCTTCAACTTAGAGGTTCCCTTTTGTTTCACCGAACTCTTTGTTTCACAGACAAGACATACTTTCTGATCATCAGAATGATCAGATAGTACAGCCTTAAAACCATCATTAGAAGATTTCCTCCCTTCATTTGATCTGCAGCCTTTTTGATTGATGGTGACTTCAGGCACATTCGTTTTACAAGAAGGGGTTTCTGTTTTTTCTTCTGAGCATGAACCATCTTTTGTGTCAGAAGTACTTGGTATATTAAATTGCTTTGAGAATCCTTGAATAGAGAGTTTACTCAAGCGATGTTCAATTTCCAAGGCATCTTTTCTGAGACTAGCTTCACGAGACGTATACGATGACTGAACATCAGAGTTTCCTTTGGATTTGCAATCTCCTATTACACCAAGTAGAACGTCGACATGATGTTTTAACCGATTAAATCTATCAGCTTGGATTCTAGCAAGGTTTAGAATCAATTGACTCTCTTCATATGTTTCCCGTTCAATTGAAGGGTTATCGGAAGAACACATGTCGGTGTTAGTCTGTCTCGTCAGTGTGGAAGGTTTATCTAAGTACAAGATAGTAGAACCCTTATTTTTAGAATTAGGTGAGATAGAACTCTTATTTCTGGTATCGCGTTTATCAGAGATAGTACTCTTATCCATAGAGTCAGATCGCTACAAACACAGACTTGTAAGGTCTTGAACGTGTTTGCCTGCTATGATACCAATTGAAAAAGCGGGGGTCTAACAACACCACCCAATATTTCGATTAGCAATCTGTATGGACTAACTCCAAAACACTTACTAGAGAATCAACTAGACAGTCAAACTCAATCTAGATAAAAGTATCTCAAGGAGTTAATATCTCTCTGTTGTTTCGACTCACTCAAGCTAATAGAAATCAGCGAGTCTGTAATCAAACACAAGGAATAACTTGGACGGTACCAAATACCAATGTCCAAGGATCAATTAATATCAATCAACAACCAAAGGTCGGATTTCCAATTGATTGATTCAAACGCACAACGTGTATTATTTCAATTATATAAACAAATATAATTCGAAAATAGAAATAACACAGACACCAGAATTTTGTTAACGAGGAAACCGCAAATGCATAAAAACACCGGGACCTAGTCCAGATTGAATACACACTGTATTAAGCCACTACAGACACTAGCCTACTCCAAGCTAACTTCGGAATGGACTATAGTTGAACCCAAATCAGTCTCCCACTGATCCAAGGTACAGTTGTACTCCCTACGCCTCTGATCCCAACAGGATACTGCGCACTTGATTCCCTTAGCTGATCTTACCCACAACTAAGAGTTGCTACGACCCAAAATCGCAGGCTTTAACAATAAACATATCTGTCTCACACAGACAAGTCTATCAAAGGATCAATTTGTCTCCCACAGAAAAATCCTAAAAGTTTTTGTTCCGTCTTTTGATAATAATCAAGGTGAACAGGAACCAATTGATAATCCGGTCTTATATTCCCGAAGAACAACCTAGATTAATCAATCACCTCACAACAATCTTATCGTATGGTAGCGAAACAAGATGTCGGGGAATCACAAACAATGAGACGAAGGTGTTTGTGATTCGTTTTTATATCTTGATCATCGGAGAAATCTCACGATCTCAATCCAATCAATATGATTGTAGTGTTACGATAAAAGATGCAAGATCAGATCACACAACTACGATAAAAGTAGTATCGGTCTGGCTTCACAATCCCAATGAAGTCTTTAAGTCGTTAACCTGGTTTTAGAAGAAGAAAACCCAAGGTTAAAGGAAAAACGACTCTATTACGCAAACTAGTATCACACGTAAGGTGTGGGGATTAGTTTTGCACAATACTAGATGTCTCCTTTATATAGCATTTCAAATAAGGGTTTTGCCTTAGTTATAAAGAAATCAATATTCACCGTTAGATGAAAACCTGATTTAGATTCAAGCTAATATTTCTCAAACGTTAGATCGAAAACTTAGCTTGTCATACACAAATTACTGTACGCTTCTAGGTCTGTTAACCGCACCCAAACGTGTACATTGTTGGTTCAACAATAGTCTACCCAAAGAGGTTAACCGTATGAGCGTTTCATACCAACCATGTTCTTCTTCACCATAACTAGTTCAATTGACTCAAATGAACTAGTTAAGAGAGTTGTTCAATTGCAAGGAAATCTTGTGTAAGTACACAAAACACAATTGAAGCAAAGATGATTTGATTCACTCGAATCGTTTCATGAACTTTAATAGCCACTGTTTGCAAATGCATTCCTTAGTCTTTTAAGATTAAGTTCAGAAATCATCTTTATATATATAACCTTCTCAAGTTCGCAGACTAGGTTCGCGGACTTAAGACACCGGATAGAGTTTACAAACTCCAGCAGAAATTCTCAGGTTCGAGAACTACGCCGGTTCGCGGACTTGACTCACGCAAGTAGTTTGTCAACTCCAACAGAAATTCTCGGGTTTGAGAACTTAGGGAGTTCGCGGACTTGGCACTTTCCATACTTCCGGTTCTCTTGATCAACAAAGTTCGGAAACTTCGGTTTAAGGAATCCATTGGTTATGTAATATAAACTCTCATTCCAATCACTGAAACATTCTTAGAGGACGTTATATAGTTGTTACACTATTTCTCATTAAAGCAATTTTCAAAGTTATTAAAAAATTCATGACTTTCGTCACTAGGTAAAGATAAACTTGGTCGAAGCGAAAATCTTACCAACACATATTTCGAGATATAGATAGGCGAGGTATACTTGGATCGGAATACTAAATGTGTATAATCTAGTCTATATATATAGCATAAGACTTTTGTCTCAAAGAGTAGGAGATAGAATAGATAGACTTTTGAGTGACAGATAAGTTCAAGTCTCCACATACCTTTTTGTCGAGAAGTTCCACCAGTTCCTTGAGTAGATCTTCTACTTGTATGATGCATCTCCATGAATTCCTTGAGATCTACTACACTTACTATCCTAGCCCGAGACTTAGTTATAAGAGACTAGAAATCAAGACTTAAAGTTTTGATCACTAACATTGATAAACATGCTTGAGATAGCAACGCATGCGAGTTTGACCGAGCAGTGCTCTAACAGCCATAAATAATTCATACAAACCAAAATAAATCAACTTGCATAATTATTCACCTCAATCGGAAGCAATTGAAACAACATAAGACATTAAAAGCACCGCAATTGCACCATAATTTTGTAGCCAAAACAATTGATACCATACAAAAGAAAGATAACAATAGTTTTTATTAACCGGAACCAATTGAATCACACACACACATCAATTGTACCGAAATTTTGTAAGCCTAAACAATTGATACCACACAATAAAGCAAGATAACAATAGTTTTTCTTAACAAGAACCAATTGAATCACACATCCACACGCACATCATGGAATAAACATTAATTGAACTGAAATTTTGTTAAGTAAAAGCAACAAATATATATAATATAAACTCAGGCTTTTCTTAAACGGGAAAACAAATAACTAACAAGATTGTTACCTCAAATTTTGCATCCACTTTTCCAATATGATAGCATCTTCGTCCAGGGAGAATTGATATCGAAATATCACCAAGTTGTCATCCTTATGCATAAACAAAAGAATAACAACACACCTCAACCTTTACCAGAGAAAGGTTGAAAACCGGTTTTAACAATTGCAAGCAAAAGTTGAAAACCGTCGAAACACATATGCTTTTATTCTAAACCAAAACCGATTCAACATATTGTGACTTTTTTTACATATTGTTTCTATTACAACCCCTCATGATCCTTTGATAAAGCCTACCAACATGGGCTAGAACTTAATCCTGTTAAATCAAAAAGTCACCCAAACCATAAGGGTTCACAATATATGAGATCGAATATTAAGGTAGTAAAACCGAAATCAAGCATCCCATAAACATCCATAAGTTCTACAATACTTAAACATGCGAGAAAAAGAAACAAGTCTTACATACGATTCTCAATAATATACATAATATTACATATCCAGTTTTGGACACTAGTGTATATTATATTAATAATAATATAATATACATAATGTAAGGAGATGTCCAAATTAGTGTTTTCTTCTTCTTCCTCATAGGAGGTGTCTTTGTCACTGTCGGAGATAGCATTCAGAGTATAGGTAAGATCTGGATGTATTTCTGTTGCACGATCAATTATGTTGATGATACAGTTTTTCTTTCTCTCTAGTTTTCTCCTGAGAGATTGAGGATCTCCTTACATTCTGATAGGAGGAGGTGCATGGAAGACTTGTCCCCTCATCTGGTTGAGTATTCCTTCTCCTAGTTTCTTTGGGACTTTTACCCTGGCGTTTGGCCAAACAATTCCCAAAGAGCTGCATATTCTTGTAATCAAACACGCAAACCCAGGAGTTCTTCTTCTACCTCTTCGGATAGTAATCATTTTTCTAATCATTAGACCACAGAAATCAAAGTTTTTGACTCCATTGACAAGATGATATACAAGTTCAGCAACATCTCTTGTCCACTTGGTCTTATGCATGTTACTAGGACATGAATTTGCAGTAGCAAGTTTTCCAAATACTTTCAGATGAAATTCAACATTTTGAAGAAGTAAAGAATTCCCTGACCATACTCCTCCAATTTTAGATGAAATAATATCATTCTTCACTCTAAATCTTTCAACCGAACATGGTAAGAAGGTATTCATGTAAGGATAGAGAATTAGTTCCGAAATTACTTATTTTTTAACTTCAAATGATGTTGTACCGATCATAGTACGAAAAGTGCAATCTTCAAAATTCATCTCATGCATATTAGCAACGAAAAGTTTGACAAGGTCCGGTGTTGCCTTGAAGGAACTTTCATGAATAATCCCCCACTCACGTTTGTTCACAAAATTCACATAATGTTTGTCTGAAACATCAACAAACAACATTTCCATGATGGGTTCTTGATTGAACCGAATTTCCTAGCACGTTCATCATTCACAAAATATTTTTGAGAACTAACATCATAAACAAGGCTAGGCATATTTTCATGATTGATGTTCAAAGTGGAATAAAGCATAGAGTTTCTATTTGAGCCTTCACCTCTAACCAAATTTCTACTTCTTCTCTTCTAGTTTTATTCTCCATTGAATCAACAAGTAAAGTAGAGTATGACTTACAATTGATATGATTTGTTGAGCATTGAATTTTCTTCCTTGGGATGAACTTGAGCGGATTAAGAACGACCCTTTTTTCCTTTTGACTTGAGGAGTGGATTGAACCAAGTTTCACCCTTTGAATCAAACATGCAAAAATTAGAAGAAGAGAGACTTCGAACCTTTATGAACTGTTAGGGTCCTTTTGGAACCGAAGAAGATAGAGAAAGAAGAAAGAATGTTCTTCTTTGTTTTTATCACCAACACCATGTGGATCCGAATTCGGATAGGGGATATAATCACGTATCGGAACTTGATAGGGGATATCCAACAATCGGTTCCTTGACCAATATTAATTTGTACAGATTTTGACAACTTGGACAAACTAGGTGATGACATAAGACTATTACTCAATGAACTTTCACTGGACAAGTCATGACCGGTTTTATTAAGCTCATAATCTATATCAGAGTCATTATGATCTGCAATAGGAAATTATTCTGAAAAGTTAGACTGGGAGTCTTCTTGAAGAATATCAGATTCTTTTGAGGTATAATTCATTAAATACTCATGAATGAGTTGATTTCCATTATAATTAGTATTTTTCTTTGAGTTGTCCAGTTCTTTGAGAGACTCATCAACTTCATTTTGAACTTTACTTGAGTCTTCAAAGATCTTGAGTGTTTTAGATAGTGACTCATCTTCCTTTTGTTCATATATCTTAATCTCATTCTTTAAGTCAGAGAGTTGCTTTTCCATTTCTGCAAATTCAGATAGTTTTCTGTCGATCTTGCTAGAAGCATCTTCAGTGAGATTAAGATATAAGCGACATTCATCGAATGTCCAAAATTCTTTGGATCGAAGCGACTCAACAATTTCAGTGTTTAACATTCCTTCAAACAATTTTGAGTCATCTAATCTTGGTAATACGTTAACTGAATCATCCTTTGGATTCATTCTTATAGGTTGGATCGCATCAAACACATATTGTTATATCTTTTCGTGTTTGCCTGCTCTGATACCAATTAAAAATGAGAGGGTACCAAAATATACCTCAAGCTAAAACTTTTCCTACCTATAAGTCCTTTCTCCGAAAGTGATTGTCTATGGAGAGAGTCGAGACAATACAACTAATCGGTTCACACTTCGTGTGATCGTCTATGGATACGAGATCGATACAATACAAAAACGAAGTATGTTTACTTCATACAAAGGTTAAGACTTAACCAAACACAACAGGATTTCTTATCAAGTAAATAGGAATTGACGTTTGTGTAATTTACTTTAATTATAATAAACAATTATAATCCAAAAAATAAAAGTAAATGACACCGAAAGTTTTTGTTAACGAGGAAACCGCAAATGCAGAAAAACCCCGGGACCTTGTCCAGAATTGAATACTCTCATGATTAAGACGCTACATAAAATTACACCTAACTTCGTATAGTTGAGACCAAGTAACTAACCCTATAGTTCACTTAGTTCCGTCTGTATTCCCACGCCTCCAACTTATGAATAAGTCACGTACTTGGAACAATTCCTTTGGTTCGTATTCCAAACAGCAAAGGAACAGAAAATCTGTTTGGTATTAACTCTATTCAACCAAGTGATATGAGTCGGACAAAGGCTCTTCCGTTTATCTTAACATAAACTCCTTCGTCAGGTCCTTAGATCTATCTTATATTCAATTACCGAACTAATCGTTTAAGATTAAGCCAACAACACCTTTAATCCGAAAAATCGTGTTGATTTCGATCTACTCAATTAATCAATCCAATCTACCACAAGGATAAACAGATTATTAATTGGATCCTATTTTACCGAAGCAAGTATTGTGCACACCAAAGATTATAAAACCCAAGTCAGATCTTCAATATCTTCTTTGTATTCAAATATTCTTAAATCTTAAATTAAAACTTGCACACAATCACTTGAATCTCTTGTGATCAATCACGCACATAACGGAGTCTGTTAAAAATGGATTATCAAAAGATCGTCTTTAGAACTAACGACAGTCTAAAGATCCATGTCGAAACTCTGAACTAGTTTGAGTGAATCTTATATCAGAAGAGAAGATTCTCAAGAATAAACAAACTAGGTGCAATCAGATTTCAACCACCGTTAGTCAATCAAATCAATCGAAAACAAAAGATAAACCGCAATTATCTAGTTTCCCACCAACGGGTCGCGCTAGAGCTTCTCAATCCCAAAGAAGACTTTAAACTGAGCGGTCGTAAGAGATTTCGCCTAATTAGGTTACTCTCCTCTCTGAATAGGCAGCTACACCAGTAGCAACAACAAAAGAGTAAATCTGTTGTTACGAAGGATTAGTTTTCTAGAAAGGAAAACTTTAAGTATTTATAGACAAGGAAGTTTGGACACTAAGGAATTTCCAAAACTGAAAATATTCTCAAGATATTCATTAAAGCACAAATTCGGTTTCCATAATTCCTGGAAATGCTTTGTCCAAAAATAATGATCGAAATCTCTCGGAAAATATTAGCAAATGCACATTACTAATTCTGGAACTTCCCTACAAAATGAAATTAATAACCTTAATTAAAAGATTCTTAACTTACTTATGTTTTGATCCTGGGATTCTCTTCCCTTAGCCGTTAAGGAATATCTTTGAACAATTAAAGAAATAAACATTCATAGCACGTGTTCAAAGTTTGTCGACATCTTAACTTTGTAAGTTCTCTTTCACACTTACAACCTTTAAACCGATTTGCCACACTTCCAAATAAGTTTAGAATTGGTTCATCTGACTTTCAAGAACTATGTGATTGATCAAACCAACATTCAATCACAATCATGGGTGTAACAGTTCTACCAAAACAAGTTTCGGTTCTACCTCCATGTGAGTACTGTGCATAGTCACACTAGCTTTCCAAAAATTCGGTTGACTAGGTACTAGGATCGGTTCCCCATATATATATGGTATTAACGTATATGTGTTGCACATATCCATAGGATCGGTTCCCCTTTTGCTAAAAACATGTTGCACATGTCCATAGGATCGGTTCCCCTTTCTGCTATAAACCTTGTTGCACCCCATACAAGGATCGGTTCCCCTTGTGATGTACTGCACCTCTTACTAGGATCGGTTCCCCTTTCCCAAAATTGGTCAGACACACAAACCCGATCATACCACAGGTGATTACTTAAGATCCGTTTTACTAATAAAAGTTATACCAATACATAAGTCAGGCCTTTGTGAATAGTTCTACCATGAACACAACAAGTTATGAGCGGTTATACTTTATCACACATATTGGTTGTTCATAATATATGAAATGAATAACAAAACCAATAACACCTGGCAATTTCCTTTTCGGTCCACAAACAAGTTTATGAACTTACTTCCTTAGAACACATGTAAACATTTTTCACTAGGATGAAATCCTCACCTCATACCCATACATAATCACAATAGCATTCAAATGATTATGGCGATGTCTTATCTACAAAGTTTAATGGTTAAGCAATAAACCTCGTATTGTATTCCTTAATACTATGTCTATCTAGAGTTCAAATATGCTTTGCAGTTATGTTTACAATATGCACGACTTGAAAGATACATTAGGGAATGAAACAGTTCAAGTCAAATATCACTAACCTCAAGTGGAAGGATGATTGTTGTCGTTGTAGCTCCTTGCTTCTTCACATCTTCAAGACTTCGCAATACTTGTAATGTCTCATATCCTAATATTTTCAAGCTAACCTATACGAAGTTGACTCTAGTACATGATCAAGCGACTCTTAACATGAGTTTTGATTCACTAAAATATGACAACGAAACTTGACATACCAACTCTTGGTGGGTTCAACCGATCCATGCTCTAAAAAGGTCCAAATGATATTAAATCGAAGGTTATAGTGATCTCATTGTTGATGAAGTTTTGGTTACTTCTCCAAAAACTCGTGAATTGATGATTATTTGTGGTATTGATGTTGATACTCTTCCTATCATTGCTGGCGGTGAAGATTATAAATTTTTTGACTTGGATAGCAATGGTGTTTTTTTGGTCAAGTCTGCTAAGGCTACCATTAGAACACCTTATAAAGATCAGGCTACATCTATGATTTTTTATCGTTTTGTTGTGCATCCTACTTTGGTTGTGCAATATTGGAAGATCTGGATGAAGAAATACTGTGCCACTGATGATCAACTGATTAAGAAGACATGCAGGGAGATGCCTACTCGGTATAGCCTGTGCAAGAGGGATTCTAAATCTCTTAGACGTATTGTTTGGCATTGCAGATTTGCTAAGCGTATATGGGCATGGATTGTTGCCATATTTGATTTGCGACCTAATAAGGAACCGGCGGCCTCTTTTAAGGCTGCGAAAGAACGTAGCAGGATGATAATTAAAGGACTTGTGGATGGTTGCAAATCTTGCAATTTGTCACGAAATTATGGAAACTGCGCAATAAAGCTTTTTTTGAAGGTGCGTAAATTAACTGCCTCTGATTTAAGGGAAGAGTTTATCAGGTAATCAGTGATAACTCTATTAGAATCAATGGGCGTATATTTAATACTTTAGAGAATTTGCGCATCCTAAATTATCATAAGGTGCAACATATATTGTGTTAAGTTCTACGCATGTTGAGGTTATTTGGATTCCTCCATAACTGGAAGAGATAATGATTTTTTGTGATGGTGCCTCTCTCGGAAATCCAGTCCAAATTGGTGTTGGTGTTTGTTTTCGAGATGCTAGTGCGACAGTTTTGGGGGCATTTTATGTGTTGGCCTTGGTTGGCAAAACAAATTTTTATGCAGAAGTTTGTACCATTATTTATGGCGTGACGCTAGCCAAGAAGTGGAATGTCAAGAAGATTTGTGATCAGATTCAATGAGTTGCATTCAAGCTTTTCAAAAAGGGAGTTGCCTTGGCAGCTTGCTCAAAAGTGGAAGTTTACAAGTGTTTTTTATAACAATATTCGCTACGTTGATAGTTATAGAGATGCTAATTTTACTTCAGATTCCTTTTCCAAACAAGCATGTTCGTTGGCGGAGGATATTTATGAGTTTTATGATAGCATATCAACATTCGTTTCGGCTGTGAAATGGCCTGGAAGGGTTTATTACCGCATCAAATAGGTTTTTTTATTTTGGGTGGCCATTTGTGGCCAACTAGAATAACGCGGCCTTAACACTTGTTCAGATTTTGTTTTTTTAATGAATTTTATTGACCAAGTAAAAAAGAAATCTCTCTATCCGAGGGGTAATTATGTCTTTGATTCCATGAAACCCTGAATAGGTAATGTCTTGTTTTGATGTTTTAGAACCCCAGTTCTGTTTATCCTAATATCCTCTTCTCGCAGTCGTACTCCCGGTTTCTTTTTCCTACCAAAAAATCAATAACGACAAATATGTCAGTAGGAAACTGGGGTTGAAAGATTTTATACGACGAAATTGAAGGTGAGCTGAAGATCATGGGGGTGTAGAGGTGAAGCCCAAAATTTGGAGCTGCAAGGTTGGTTGAATCTAAAATAAATTCTAAGGTTCCTTTAGACTGAATGTTTTTCTTATTATTTTTTTTTGAACAACTTAATAGTAGATCATGATACTTTTCCCCATGTATTCTTTTCGTTTTTGTTTTAGCTAAAAAAGTATTTTTTGTATATCATGAATTTTTTGTTGGGAAAATTGGCACCCTAACGCAGCGGAATCACAGGATCACAAAGGGCAATTGGTGATTTGAACCAAATATGGGAGAAATAATAAGAGAGAGACAGAAGACAAATAAACACACAACCACAACACAAGATATACGTGGTTCACCTTTACAGGATACATCCACGGCCAACACCACCAGAAAAACTTCCATTAATCAAAGACCATTACATGCTCTTTCCGCAACCCAAGACGAGACCAAAAAGTTAACAAGACATACCTGAGAGCACCATCGAAGAAAGCATTGAAATCAACTCTCTAACCATTCCTCAAACCAGCCTCATGTCTTCTCTTTTACACCATCTTCACAGCTGCTAGTAACAGAGGAGAAACATGGAAACCATCTAGAAACTTGGTTTAGGGCAAAGCCCCAAACCCTAAACACTAGAACACCAAAAACCTCTCTCTACAAGTTTTTCATTTTTTTTTAGGTTCTCTACTAGGCTATTTATATAGGTACATTACTTAGCCTACATGACTAGGGTTTCATAACTTATCTAGGAAGTCCCTATACTTTAGGAATAAGGAAACACATAAATAGTTATCTAACTCTTTATTGGCCGACTAAGTTTGAGTTTCGCAAAAACTCAAACTCTTCCACCGACCTAGTCAGGCCCAATAACCTATATCCAACAATTCTCCACCTCGGATCATGCATTCATGCATGAGACGATCAATACACGAAATCTCCTTCGTCTTCCAACGTCGATTGCGCCATAGGCTGCCTACGTATCCTCTGCAAGGAATCAAGCCGACATTAGTTCACTTTTGAAGCTCATAACCAAACTTCCATCTTCATAGGAACCATCTCTTCGACCAAAATACCATGACATTGATAAAAGTCTTCATACCATCTTCTACCTGAAGAATACTTGCGAAATTAATCATTTTTCACAAACACCATGAAAATATTTAATCACCATCAATGAATCCTTGCACAGACTCCACCATTGATCACCAAGAGAACTATCCAGAAGAATCACCGCTAGCTCCACCTAACCAGTAAGCTAACAAGATATTGAACTCTAATACAGAAAGGAAGAATTAGCTTCAATATCATACTCCAACACATGTCATGATTACCGTGTATCTGAAACAAACCATCAGACATCTCCACTGTGATTAACAGGCTTAATCCTTTAAGCGATTCTCAAAGCCATCACCAATATGACATACTCTTTACCACAATCACACCCAACATACTCGCTTAGCATATATATTGCGTGAATGCCCATGTTACTGTGGTACATGCTTTCGATATCGGGCACATTCTTGATATTACGTGCAAGCCATCAAGAATACTTTAACATAGACTTAAGAACATAAATATATCACATCTTGTGCAAAACTTCGAAGCGTTGCTGGACTTGCTTCTACATGAGACCTCACATCCTCATCCTTTCTTCAGACTTTGCAACCCATTATTTGTGGTGTATGGTCACTAACACCCTTCAAGAAGTAAATATGTATTCCACCTCATTCAGTCTTATTTTGCATCCCATACTACATCATAAAACCAAACAAAAAACATAAACTTCTACCAAGTCGAACCTCCACGATTTGCAAATCACATCGCAAATCCATCTTTGTATAAAATCCGGTTGAAACAACATCTTCAAAACATATTTATCCACCCGAACAATAAAACATCGTTCAATTCCAGGTTCAATCACACCATCCCATCCATGGCTCTGATACCAATTGTTGGGAAAATTGGCACCCTAGCGCAGCGGAATCACAGGATCACAAAGGACAATTGGTGATTTGAACCAAATATGGGAGAAATAATAAGAGAGAGACAGAAGGCAAATAAACACACAACCACAACACAAGATATACGTGGTTCACCTTTACAGGCTACATCCACGGCCAACACCACCAGAAAAACTTCCATTAATCAAAGACTATTACATGCTCTTTCCGCAACCCAAGACAAGACCAAAGAGTTAACAAGACATACCCGAGAGCACCATCGAAGAAAGCATAGAAATCAACTCTCTAACCATTTCTCAAACCAGCCTCATGTCTTCTCTTTTACACAGTCTTCACAGCTGCTAGTAACAAAGGAGAAACATGGAAACCTTCTAGAAACTTAGTTTAGGGCAAAGTCCCAAACCCTAAACACTAGAACACCAAAAACCTTTCTCTACAAATTTTTCGTGTCTTTTCTTCTAGGTTCTCTACTAGACTATTTATATAGGTACATTACTTAGCCTGCATGACTAGGGTTTCATAACTTAGCTAGGAAGTCCCTATACTTTAGGAATAAAGGAAACACATAAAGAGTTATCTAACTCTTTATTGACCGACTAAGTTTGAGTTTCGTAAAAACTCAAACTCTTCCACCGACCTAGTCAGGCCCACTAATTTATATCCAACATTTTTCTCTATGTAGTTTTTTGTTTTAATTAGACTTTTTTTTTCTCATTGTGATCATGTTTTCATTCGACCTTACGGATCATGGACTAGATCTAATGATTTCCTTTTCCCTTGCAACACTAGGCCGGGAGTCGAACAAATTTGTAGTTTCATGAACCTTGCCGTCTCAACATGTCGAACATGTCGTCTTATAGTGGTATATGACATGTCTGATTTAATTTAGAACATGATCATTAAATCGCTTTCATGGTCCTCCAACACACACTGGCCCTCTTATATACGCTGATTATCTCTACAGCCATTCATCCTTGGCTTTCTGTTACTGACTGGTATAATCCTCTAACTTAAACAAATCTCACCAAAACTCAAATAGAAGAGAAACAAAGGAAGAAACAAAAATGGTGTTTGTGAAGATAACTTTGTCTGTGTTTGATCAATCAATACCTCCAGTTTTGTTTTGCAGATCTTTTTCTTATAGTTGAAATTTTCGCTCATGTGGTGTTTTGAAACTTGATTCGCATTGCACTGAATCGAAAATAACCAGTATCCACTCTAATGATAAATTTAATTCGGTATTTGTTTGTGATTGCACTGATTTTGTTACTGCATTGGTAAATGAGGAACCTGTGATGACAATTGGAGCTTTCATTACAAGTCTAGGACGAAAATACTCGCATCACTAGTCTACCGTAACTAAACTTGTTCATTGGGTTGATGCTCTTTTGATTTGCTGATGCTAAAACATCTCTAAACTACAGTATGCTCTATGTTGTCTGGTGCTTTGATTATGTGCGCATTTGGGTGATTTGCAAGAAGCAATTTTTCACTGTTCACTGTGAATCCTAAAACATCTCAGGTAATTATCGAGCTGTTCCATTGGCGTAGGTTAAACAATTCTTACCAATATTTCATTTGAACTCGTTCTTACTTTTCACCAAATTTTTTTTTTTAGGAATACTTCATCTGTAACGTTTACCATAGTCTTCAACATATTTCTTTTGGATGGTAAATAGCTAAAGTAGTATGTGTATGCATAATTCTTTTTATGTTAGATGGACAAAGGGATATTAAACATTTTGAAAATTGTTCTCTCCATTTATACAGAGGGGGATGTTATTTAGTTCAACCATACATGGATTACCTTTAGAATTTGCACCTATACTTTCAAAACCAAGCATTCGCAAGTTCTTTTTATGCACATCCCTTCTGTTAGTGTGATTAAGTCGAGAAATTCTCACACATATCTATTAGTCACGAACATCTATTGCCACCTCATCATTCTTCACGACTTTAACCTCCACCTCCTCCTGCACATCCAAATGGAAGGGAGACTGAAGCATGTATTTAAAATTTTATGTCTTTTAACTTAAACTTAAAGGCGAATTAGCTTTGTTTGTTTTTAACTATCTGACCTTTGGTTGACCTTGTGATTTCGGGATAGGTAGCTCAGCACCAGCGCCTGATGTAGAAGCCCCATCAGCACCATTTCCTGACTTGTTTGCCACCTCACCTATAGCCACCTCATCATTCTTCACGACTTTAACCTCCACTTCCTCCTGCACATCCAAATGGAAGGGAGATTGAAGCATGTATTTAAAATGTTGTGTCTTTAACTTCAACTTAAAGGCGAATTAGCTTTGTTTGTTTTTAACTATCTGACCTTTGGTTGGCCTTGTGATTTCTGGATAGGTAGCTCAGCACCAGCGCCTGACGTAGAAGCCTCTTCAGCACCATTTCCCGACTTGTTTGCCACCTCACCTATATCCACCTCATCATTCTTCACGACTTTAACCTCCACTTCCTCCTGCACATCCAAATGGAAGGGAGATTGAAGCATGTATTTAAAATGTTATGTCTTTAACTTAAACTTAAAGGCGAATTAGCTTTGTTTGTTTTTAACTATCTGACCTTCGGTTGACCTTGTGATTTCTGGATAGGTAGCTCAGCACCAGCGCCTGACGTAGAAGCCTCATCAGCACCACTCAGTGTACCTGGTAACTCGTGCTCCTGCAAGGTATTACTACCACTCTGTAAACTGACCTCCCGCGTGACACCACCACCCTGTGAATCTCCCATCTCCCTCCCATGTGTGGTGCCACCAGCATCCCGTGAACCTGTTTCCTCAACCTCCTGCATGGTAACGTGACCACCACCACCCTGTGAACCTGTCCCCTCATCCACCTGCATAGTAACACCACCACCACCCTGTGAACCTGTCCCCTCACCCTCCTGTGTTGTAACAGCACCATCTCGTGTGGCTGCCGCATCAGGGAATGGATTCAACTCAGGATGTCTCTCATAGTATCGAGTTTCTATCCTTCATACCATCCAAAGGGGTCGGCTGATTATTTCCAGCACCGACATGGATAATGATATCCATCTGTTGCTGAACCATCCTGGGGAGAGTAACAAGCTGGGAGAGAGTCTAATCGTCCAAGTGGCACGTAAAAATAAGTCGACAAGTACAATTACTTTGTACCACTGTGAAATTGCATTAAAGTTTCTTAATCAGTCTACTTGTGGTTATACTATAAAATTGCTTGGTATACTAACATTACTGTAAGAAAGTCAATGTTTTCTCAGAAGCCTTACCCATTTTTTTGTAATTATTTTTGATTTTATTCTTGGATTGGCTTGCAAGAATATCATTGTCATACTGCAAAACAAAAATTTTGAAGTTTTTATGAAGTGTTTTAGGAAAATTGGCTTGCAAGAATATCATTGTCATGCTGCAAAACAAAATTTTTGAAGTTTTATGAAGTGTTTCAGGAAAATATTCTTTTCCAACTAAATTACTGTTTACCTCAGGTTCCAATCTTGATAGAATTCCCATAGAAAGCATGCAACAGAGTTTAGAACAACCAAAACAATCCACCAACGTCCAAAGGATGCTGACCAGAGTGTATGGTCTTCGAGGAGATATTTTACCGATGAAATCATCATCATTGTCATTGTTAAAAGGTGCTTACTTGCTGCATGAGTAAAACACAGAACTTTTAGCTTAGCTTTATGTGCAACAATTATTCTGCATTACCTCTTTTAGCTCAGCTTTATGTGTAACAATTATTCTGAATTAGCTTTTTGTAACTAATGTGCTAATATATGTACCATTCAAATACTAATTAAATTGATCAAAAACTATAAAACAGGAATCAGATGTACACATACCATTCAAATACTGCATGCGGTTAGGTTCGTAGAAACCCGCTAGCAAACTCTGAACGAACTGATAAATGAAAGGCACACATGTAATGACGAGAGCAATAACTGATCTTTGCCCCAAGTAGGTATCGGCGCATTTAACTCCGTAAATGTGAATCATTAAAGCAATAGCCGAAACCATATCCGCAAGTACCTATACATAACAAATTATGAGCAAGCTTACTGAAACTAAATATACACATTCAGAGGATCAAAATAATTTTAAAAGTCAAACCTTCGCTAGTGACGTTATAATACTCGCCAAGAATGCTTGTCGAAATGTAGGTGCCTGTCTGAGATTAGGAATGAATATGTGATACAATGTCCCAGAGAAAGCTACAAGCGAGTCTCGGTGGAAGGCATAAAAATACCCCACAAACAGGATCGGGATCAATATATATAACAATGTCCGTAGAACACAACTTAGCCATTAATTGATGTGTATTTGTACTCAGAAGTTGGAAGAAAAGTATAATTACTTGCACAAAAGAGAACAAGATTTTACCGCGAATATCACAGATGCACCTATTTTCCCAAAAATCCGTAATACAATAAAAAGTGCTAGGGAAATGATGGTACATATCAGCATAATAATCACCCACTGTTTCATAGGAAAAAAATTGATTAGACATAGTATTTAAGATAAAATCAATAACGCTATGAATTTTATATGATGTACTTGTAAGAGTAAATCCTCAAAATCCACATAACCAAAACAGCGCACTACAAAATACACATACTGCATCTTACTTGAACTAACACAATTTGATTTTAAAATTTGGTACTAACCTTTAAAACGTCCCATGTTCTCAAAAAATTATTATCCTCGAGCTCCAAAACTTCTCGGTATTGGACATTTTTACTCTGGAACTTCCACAATAAAACCCCCCATTCGAAAATCATAAGAACCTATAACATAAACATAGATTGTTGGTTAGTGCCGAAAGTAAAACAAATGCGAACAAGGAAAAGTCAAAAGACTTACCAATAGGAGCATTGGCTGATATATATCATATGCGTCATCAAGTAGAGTTCTGGTTGCATTTGGATCACAAGTGAACACCTTTTTCCACCTCATGGCAACACCAGCAAATTTTTTGAACAACCTGCAGCAAATTTTATCTGTTGTTCTAATCAAGCTTCCTACTGAAATAAACACCTGGTGAAACAAGTTGGAATTTAGTCTGTTGTTGTGTTTCCTATGCAGATCAAGTGCAAGAGAAGCAAGTCTAGAGAAATATTTTAAGACTTAAATTACTGGTGCCTTAGCTGCTGTGGCTGGCAGAAGGAAAAACTTATCAAGACCTCCTACAACATTGTAAGCTTCCCATCACATTCCCACTAGCTCCATCAGCGAAGCCTAACTTTCTGTCCTACAGATGAGAATGATGGTCTATGTCACAAGTTTACAAATTGCGAAGTTATAAAAGATGACGATCATGATATAAAAACTGTGAACGAGCACCATACCGCTAAACCAAATTTAAACTAACTTAGCCTAAGGAGCACAAGTCTAGTTCAAGTCGAAATCTAAAAGCTATGGCTAAGTAGTTCAGATTCAACGGCACACTCAGTATACATTGAATGAAATTTCAGTAGCAGTGCTATCTAGGTAAGAATCCATCTTATGATTTGATTATACTGTTACAACTATGAGCTGTAATACAGATAGCTTACCGAGTCAAAATTTGGTGCTACATAAAGTTTACTAATCAATTTTTCATTTGTTAGACAGTTAAACTGTACATTAGGATTACCAAGTTCTTTCAAATAGATCACAATTGAAGAGCCCTATTGAGATTTTTAAATGTTATATTAGAAAATCACTCTTACCTTGTTTGTGTTTTATTGACTAAAACAGCTTAGGAAGTGTATTCTAGTACAACTCCTGTAAAACAGGATCATTTGCCTATTAAAGTTTGACAGTTCCAACTTGAGTGATTGATATTGTTGCACCAAGCAGGGACCAGCAAAATTAATGAACCAATACATAACTAACAAGGTCTGGAAACACTAATTACTTTAATCAAAATTGGCCCCATAAGTTACTGATTATTCAAGTTTTTCTACGTTTCAGATTTTACTGTTGCCCTTCTCTAGATACTTCCCTTAGGCTTATTAGTGTCTCACTAATCACTATTCTTCTAAGACCATATACCATTGCAAAATCTGGCTTACTGTAAAACTTCCTCGAACCTATAATATCCAGTTTTACTTGCTCATAGTCGTGACTTGTGATTTATATTATCTTTTTATTCAATAGATACTCATTACTCGGTGGCATGCTAACATGAGATCTATCGCGTTTATGCAGGCAAATGCAAGAAAAAAAATCCATGATCTCCACTTTCGTTGTTTTGGATGGACGTAACCCATAATACAGAACCACCAAATAAATTCACATTCTAAACTCGAAACTTCGCATAATGTTCCCTAGTGGAGCTTTAGGTAAAGGTAGTGACAAAATTAGATGAAAAAGTAAAAACAGCAAATAAATTTAAGCAAGAAACTTCTTATGATTCTGAGGTTTCTGTACCTAACCAATAATGTATAATGATGGTTCATAATCATCAGGAACATAAGTTTCAGGAAGTTGTAATAATAACACAAAATGCATCGATATAAAGAATAGACTGTTCTATGAAATCCCGATATCTGTAAAGAGTGAATTAAGCTAGATGGAACCCAAAATTGCATGCCTATTGAGCAAAATCCTAGCAATCACGAAGAAAACTGCCAACTCTAGATAATACCTACCTACTAGAGTTCAATCAAAATTAAACTGCTACACAGAAACCCAATACGTAGATAATACATAAACCAACCCAATTTCTAACAAAATCAAATAGATCTAGCTATTATACTTACCTTTTAAGAATTTCGGTGATGATATCTCAATATTCACATCAATCCCCGTGACATTTTAGGAAATCAAACACAAAAAATGTTGGGGTTTCAAATTTTATATCAAAAAATTTATAAACCCTAACAAATTTTTGTAAATTTCAAGAAATAAAGAGAATCGATGAAGTTAGGTTAGATCGTATACACCATAACTCTGTATCTCTTCTTCGTTACGATGATGATTGGTTTCTTTTATTCCAAACTATGTCCGCCCTGCGAAGTTGGAAGTACTCTCGTTGTACAGGTTCCATTTTTTGAAGATCCATCATAATGATTCGAAATTCTTCGTCTTCAGCTTGTTTGGCTATTTTTGCCGCATGTTCAGCTTGTTTTGCTGCAAACTCTGCTGCTCTTTGTTCCATCTTGAATCTTGATTGTGCTTGGTAATGAGTATTGAAATTTTGTTGTTCTTTAATAATTTCCCATTAATTCCTCTTGGTGACTGGATCTCTCTCTCCCTGTTTTCTTCAATCTTTTTGCTGCTTTTTTCCCCATCTTACGGAGATATGTGTTCTCTATGTCTCCCCCATCTGTGTCGTTACAAGTCTCTCTTTGGATTGTTGTTTGCGGTCCTTCCTCATCTTCCTCGTTATTCTCATAAGTGTCCAAATCGTGAGTCGTATCGAATACAAAAGTCGATCGCCGATTATATTTTATATTTTCTAACACAATTGGATAGCACTCTTCGTATTTAAATTTTTTCTCATCGTTGCATTCCTTGAACCGCTTGTTCACTTCTTCAAGCTGTTAATGTTTTTAAAAACAGTTAACTACATGGGCGCTTATTAAATATTAGAAAATAATTGTTCAAAAAATCAAGAATGCTTACCTTCTTTTCAGGACCCCGTCCAGTATGATATTCACCTTCCACTTCTGCCTCTTTTGCCGAAAATAACGCCACATCTTTACTTATTCCCTGATATCGTTTTTGCCAGGAACTCCAAGACCGCTCTGGATTATTAGATAAATGAAGTTCAATATCATCCTTGATACGAGTCCACAGCGTCGCCTCTGATTGATCAGCTCCAACACTAGGATCTTGAGATATGGATAAATGAATTTTACACATTGTTACATCTTCAATTATCGTAAAATTTGGACCTCGTGCTGTTCTTGGTGCCATTGTAAGCGAAATGCAGAAAAAATTCCAAATGATTTGAAAGCAGAAATAATATTTCTTCTTATTGGTGTGATAGATAGTTTGAAGTATTAGTTGTGGGAAAATGTTACAGCCTTCATGTGTATATATAGGTGTTTCCTCAGTAAATTTCCAACGTTCGAAAATGTCTTCCAAACTTTCCAACGTTCCAAATTACCCAACGTTCGATTTTCTTCAACGTTCGAATTACCAACGGTATAAAAAAATTTCAAAAACAAATTTGTCTAATAACGTTTTAAAATTTTCTGAAGCTTTAAATGGGGCGGAGCTATTAAGTCCGCTCAACAACATGCGTTAACTATACATACACCGGGCTGGGGCGTTGATATAATCTTCGTCTCATTGGGGTGTAAAGTTTATGAACGCCTGGCGTGGGGCGTAAACTTTACCAACGTCCCATCGGGCGAACATTTCAACAACGCCTCATTCAGGCGTAAATTATATACACGCCTCTTTGTGGGGCGGTGTCTTTACGTACGTTTCACAACAGGCGTAATTTATATGCACGCCCGATGACAAACGATGATTATACATCCGCTCCACTATATATAGTTTTGGTCTTGGTCCCAGACCAAATATGGTCCGGAATTTGGTTATGGTCCAGCTTTTAATCTTTACTCCGTCCCGATGCGTCTCGTCCCTGGACCATAAATATAGGTTTGGTCGTCCAGTGCAGTTGCTCTTAGAGCAACCACAGTCACGACCAAATTTGGAGACTAAACCCAAATTTGGTCTCTGTATCAGCCGCAATGGAACGGACTAAAGCTATATTTAGTCCGGATAATTAGGGTTTGAGACCAAAAATGGTCGCCGACCCAGACTAAAATCAGTTATACTGGGACGGGCTTAATATAAGCGTATGAATTCAGACGGGGTTATAGTGAGCGCTTCACACCAGACGTAAGTATAAAGAACGCATGAAATTAGGGCGGATGTATAAAGAGCGTATGAGTGAGGCGTATTTATAACCACCGCCGGACAAAACGGAGATAATACGTACGCCCCACAGCAGGCGTAATTAGAATGTACGTCCCAGTGGGGCGCAGTTATAAAAACCGCCTGGTTCGGGCGCATGTATCGTGAGCGCCTGTGTGTAGACGTATCTTTAATGTACGCCTGGTCCGGGCGCATGTATTATGCACGCCTGTGTGAGACGTATCTTTAATGTACGCCTGAATTTTCATAACATGAGATTGCATAGCCCCATGCTCCAGTTTGATCTTCCAACGTGGTGCGAACATGCAATCATTTCCGTGTGCAGAGACGCCCAATGAATCTGGATGGGGTACTAGTCCATTTCCGTGTGCAGAGACGCCCAATGAATCTGGATGGGGTACTAGTCCCGTACAAGGGATAAGTACAATCCCTCCAGCCTACTAGACTAATCCTCTGCTTACGCAGAAAAGATAAGGTCAAGAAAGTCGAACAATAAGTGCTGCTGCCCCAATCCTTTTTTCTTAGGTTTCGTCGTCTTTTTTGTTCTTGTTCTGTGAAAAGAGGAGGAGAAGAGGAGATAATCAGACGGACTTGCCCTTTAACGTATATTTCTAGACGCACTTTACATTGACGCCCCACCCAGACAGACATTCCATAAACGCCCCACTCAGACGGACTTTCCATAAACGCCCCACATAGACGGACCTTTCATCTCCGCCCCACTCAGACGCACCTTCTGTGTCCGTCCGATGCAGACGCAATTTATATCTCCGTATGTATCAGACGCACATACCATCTCCGTCTACTGGGACGCATTTTCCATCGCCGTCTAATGCCAGGCGTGAATTAAAACTGCGCCTCAATCAGGCGCACGTAATACATCCGTTTCACTGAGACGCATGTTAAAAAGACGCCCACCAAGAAACGTTAGTATAAATTCCGTCTGGCTTCAAGCGGATGTATAAGTTACGCCTCACCAAATTTTGCTCGTCACCCACTGCGCTTGAACACCGAGAATACCAAACTTTTTTGGTTTTTAGTCTGGAATTTGGTATTTGGTCTGTCTCGTGACTGTGGTTGCTCTTAGAGTAGCTTTGGGAAACGTATGTCGGACCAAAAGAGATTTTGATAAATGTATCACTAGGTGCGACATAAAAATAGTCGAAACAGAAGAAAAGTACGATTAGCAAGCACATCAATGAGATTGTCCACAACATCACAAACTTATTTTGTGCAGAAACATTAATTGCTGTGTCAAGTCACTTCAAGAAAGAAAATACGATCACTAATAAACAAATGCTTGTTATGAGTAGAGTACTTGATCTTTATCACTTGAATTAAACAAGGCACAACAATTTCATTCGGTGTGATATGGAAATGGAATCAATATCAGGAAGCCTAATGGTTTGGTGGCCTTTTTTTTTTTTTTTTTTTTTTTGGCTTAACAAAGAATTTAATTTTACGGAAAATAGGTCATACGATCGTAACCCAATAAAGTGTGGGAGCGATGGACATGTAAAAAATATAAGTCTGGGTGAAAAAGACACAAGAAATTTGGTAATACATACCAAATTTGGTAATAAAAGACATGCAAATTTGGTAATACATACCCTTTATTTTAAACTTTATTCATTATCATATCTTTTTGTCTCTCTTATTTATTTTCTCACTCTAATTTAAAATTAATCGCGATAAATGTCTTAATTTCTGATATGTAAGTCGTATTCTAATAAAATTTATATTTTTGGAAAGGAATCAAAAATCTCTACAAAACAAGATTCATTGTTGATATGAAATTCGGAAGAAAAAAAAATTATTTTAAACTAGGCCGAGGATATATTAAGCACCCAGGGGCATCTGGCCAAAATTTATTTTCTATAAAAATATGCATTATGCACCCAGGTACAACCCGGCCAAAAATATTTTTCCTATAAAAATCAAAAAAATATACATTATGTACTCGTGTGTGACAAGGCCAAAACCTATTTCTCGTTAGAATACACATTATGCACTCAGGTGCATCTTGTGTATTTCGCAGGTAAATCCAAATTTATCCCAGTTATCACCTGCGATATTTTATGTACAACCAAAATGACTAATTCATGATCATGGGAGCTAAACCCACCACCATTACAATAGCATTGGCCAGCAATACATCAACCAAAAATAAGTATTAAGAAGAAAAATAAGAGGAATAACAAAAAAGTTCTGAAAAATACGCATTATGCACCCGAGTGCAACATGTAGAAAAAATATTTTTTTGTCAGAATATCCATTATGCACCTAGGTGCATCTTGTACAACCAGCTTTGTCAAAAAAACCCATCCAATTCATGACTCAAAAAACACACGTCCCACTGTCAAATTTCACCTTTAACAAGTACCCCTTCATGATTCAATGAAACTTTATTGTTCTCAGTCTGTTTTCAGACTTCCGTCGTCCGGAGTTAGGAGTACCAGCTTGCTATTTTCGATGCCTTCTCCAACTGTTTTTGCAAGACTGGTTCAGGCATAAATACAAACACTTTGTGTGAACGTAGCTGGTGACAATGGAATGAGTTTAGCTGGATTCTGGAACCTGAACACAGCTCCTTCCCTGCAAAATTCCAATGAATCATGATGCCAAATGGATTGACAATAGCACAAGGTCCGACATCTAAGCATCAAGATCATCAGAGCATCACCAAAAGTACTGTCATTAAAGAGAATACTAAGCGAATGAGATAACATCTTGTATTTCTTTTTGTCTACGTACACATTTGAACTCTGAGATCGAGAATCGTCCATATAAGGTACTTCCTGCCCATAATTTTTTGTATAGGAAAAATAAAATAACAAAGACAAGGGGTTTAGTAATCTTACCAATAATTTTTTGTATAGGCAAATAGCCATTACTCAAAATCTTAATACCAATATCACTTTCAATAACTTCTTAATTGAATATCAGCATCAGTTAAAACTAATTCAGCCATAACCACGTAAAAAGACTTACTCTCTCCACATAATTGAGCTAAATGTTTACCAGTAGCAACACCAATTCTAACTGATAATAACTGAATCAATAATTCATCATTGCTGCGCACATTAGTAGCACTAAGCAAAACAATAGGAAGCATAACAATCTTCTGTTCATCATTTCAACCCAAACAATTCCTGCAACATCCCTAAATGTATTGATTCACTGCTTCCGCTTCCATAAAGAACATCTCTTGCATCAAAAGGGAAAAAACCCAAAATAATGTTCAAAGGATTAACCATATTTCAGATTGCGGAAGCAGATAACTAACAGTGGGGGATCTACTTAAGTATATAAACCCAAAATTCATCAAAACAGAAAGAACTCAAAATCATCTTGAAATTTGTAGAACAACCAGAATTAATAAATCGATATTAAAAGTAGAAAAAGGATGGAGATGATTTCATCTTCTCTCGCTCTTTTCCTAGTATCGACGATAGCCTTTCTCGTCTCGACGGAGATGAGATAAAAATTCATCATCATCTACAATTCAGTTCTGTAACTATTAAGGGTCTTTTAGTCCTGTCGTATAAAATCGGTTAAATTAAATTGGGTGAAATATCCGAGTTTGGATGTTAGAAAAGTATATTTGCGATACCTTAGTTAACAACTCGGGACTCGGCAAACTTACGAGTATTATACGGTTTTGTAAAACCCAAATTCGGTCGAAAATTCAGTCAACGGAACGTGATTTGTCAATAATTTGGAACGGCATACGTACTTGTATAATTCGATTTATAAATGTGAGTTCGGATTTGAAAATTCGGTATCTATATATAATAAATAATTAGTACTTATAAGGTCATAGACTAATTTTTATGCATACATGTGAGTTATTTAAAGAAAAAATAAACTTAATATGATGATATTAATAATATATACAACATTAGTCATCAAAGAGGACGTGGTATAGTGGTTTAAATCTCTCTCACCTTCACCTTCACCTTCACCTTCACCTTCACCTTCAAATCTTTTCTGTCATTTTTATCTCATAAAAATTACAACAACGTCGAATATTGCGCCGTGTATGCTTGGGAGGAAGTAAAGTCCAAAAAATAGGGCCTTTGAAAACATAAAAACTAAAGAATTTCTGGCGAATTAAGCGGACGTATCATTCAGGGTACGTAATGTTCGTGAACGATTCGCGAATAATCTGGGAATGCAACATAATACGCGTCTTGGATTCGAAGTTGCAAACGTACGTGAATAAAAAGGTAAAGTTCGCGATACAGAAAAATTCGCGAATGATGCGATACTAGTCTTTTAGACCCAACCCAATATTTTACCTAGTTTAATTGGGGGCCCCAAAAAACAATTACGGGCCTCCCACTAGAGGACAAAAAAGGTCATTAAAATTCAAATTGAGTCACCCCTTAACCAAAATATTTTTAAATGGCTAAACTGCCCCTGAATGATTAGTATTAAAATTTAATTAAGTTAAGTTAATTAGTGTGGTTAGATTATGTTAGATTAAACTCAGATTTTAGAATCAATTTTTTTTTTTTGTTTGAGTGGAGAAGAAGAAAATGAGGTTTTAGAGGAAAATTTAGGGTTTTTAGAAGTGAGTAATTCAAGTAGGGGAAATGATGTTGGGGAAGGTTCAAGCAACAAAGATGATTGTGTTGATGGTAAGATTATCTTAAATTCTCCCATGGATTGGATATATGTCACAACACAGAGAAAGAGTCCTCAATGTCGAGGGATGTATACCCCAATGACTCTAGAAAGTCGTCAATGTATTGACACCAAAAATGACGACTCAAACCTGCAACTTTTCCAGGTTATGAAAAATCGTCAAGGTATTAAAAATTTTCATTGACGACCCTCAACAGTCGTTAATGTTTAGACTGTTTAAGGGACGACTCTAAACTGTGACTTTTCTTGAGAGAGGAACAACTGAGATTTTTCAAATTCTCAAAGGAAGTATTTCCAGATATCAAATCCTTAAGAACTGCAATTTCTGCAACAAGACGATAGTTGATCCGAATTTGCTAATCCAGCCCTTTTTGAAGAGACATCAGTTTGTCAGACCTTTTCTTGCGGTTGTGTTTTAAAACTGGTGAAGCGTCAATTGAGACTTTATGGTCCATATAGTCATATCACTACAAACACAGACTTTTGAGGTCTTTAAACGTGTTTGCCTGCTCTGATACCAATTGAAAAAGCGGGGGTCTAACAACACCACCCAATATTTCGCTTAGCAATCTGTATGGACAAACTCCAATATACTTTTTATAAGAATCAGCTAGACAGTTAGACTCAATCAATAAAAAGATATATCAAAGAGTTTATATCTCAATCTCTCGATTTGATCTTTGCTCAAACAAATGGAAATTTGCGAGTCTTTATCAAAAAGAGATAACTTGGACGGTACCAAAGACAAATGTCCAAGGATCAATCAATATCAATCAACAACCAAAGGTCGGATTTCCAATTGATGATCTTTAACGCACAACCTATATTATTTCAATTATATAAAAAATATAATGCGGAAAAGAAATAACACAGACACCAGAAGTTTTGTTAACGAGGAAACCTCAAATGCAGAAAAACCCCGGAACCTAGTCCAGATTGAATACACACTGTATTAAGCCGCTACAAACACTAGCCTACTCCAAGCTAACTTCGGACTGGACTATAGTTGAACCCCAATCAGTCTCCCACTAATTCAAGGTACAGTTGTACTACCTACGCCTCTGATCCCAGCAGGACACTGCACACTTGATTCCCTTAGCTGATCTCACCCACAACTAAGAGTTGCTGCAACCCAAAATCGCAGACTTGATAATAAACAAATCTGTCTCACACAGAAAAGTCTATCAAAGGATAAATTTGTCTCACACAGAAGAACCCTAGGTTTTTGTTCCGTCTTATGATATGAAATCAAGGTGAACAGGAACCAATTGATAATGCGGTCTTATATTCCCGAAGAACAGCCTAGATTAATCAATCACCTCACAACAGTCTTACTTGTATAAACAAGAGGACGTCGAGGAATCACAAACATTGAGACGAAGATGTTTGTGACTTCTTTATCTTGCCTATCGGAGAACTCTCACGATCTCAAGCCAATCAATAGATTGTACTCGTATGATAGAAGATGCAAGATCAGATCACACAACTACGATAAAAGTAGTATCGGTCTGGCTTCACAATCCCAATGAAGTCTTTAAGTCGTTAACCTGGTTTTAGAGAAGAAAACCAAAGGTTAGAGTAGAATCGATTCTAGCGAGCGCACTAGTATCACACAGACGTGTGGGGATTATTTTTGCCCAATGCTAGATGTCTCATATATATAGTCTTCAAATCAGGGTTTTGCCTAAGTTACAAATCAATCCATATTCACTGTTAGATGAAACCTGATTTAGATTCAAACTAATATTTCTCAACCGTTAGATCGAAAACTTAGCTTGTCACACACACTTGAGATATACATTTACTGGGTTTGTTAAAACCGTGCCCAAACATGTACGTGTATGTTGGTTCAACATAGTAACCCAAAAGGTTAACCATATGAGCATTTCATATTAACCTTATTCTTCTTCACCATAACTAGTTCAATTGACTCAAATGAACTAGTTAGGGAGTTTTTCAATTGTTGTGAGATCTTATGTAACTACACAAGACACAATTGAAACAAAGAGGATTCGATTCGATTTGAATCGTCCTATGAACTTTATAGCCACGGTTTGCATACTGCATTCCTTAGTAATTTAAGTTTCATGTTCAGAGCACATCTTTAGATCATAACCCACTCAAGTACGCAAGCAAGTTCGCGGACTTAAGGCAACCGACAAAGTTTTCCAAACTCAGCAGAAAATATCGGCAAGGAGACTTCCGCCAGTTCGTGGACTAGGTTCGCGGACTAAATACGCAAACGAGTTTTTGGAAAAATCCCAGCAGAAATTCTCGGCAAGAGAACTTCCGTCAGTTCGCGGACTTGACAAAGCCAATTTCTCCGGTTTCTCTCAATCAACAAAGTTCGCAAACTTTGGATTAAGGAATAGGACTTATGCACATATGTGTTTCCACACAATACTTATATCCATCATTGGTTATATTGACCTAAACTCTCATTCCAACCATTGATACATTCTTAGAGGACGTTATATAGTTGTTACACTATTTCTCGTCAAAGCGATTTTCAAAGTGATTGAAACAATATGACTTTCGTCATTAGGTGAATAGAAACCCGATCAAAGCGAAACGTTTTACCAACACATGATTTCGAGATATAGATAGGCGAGATATACTCGGCTTGAAATATCAAATGTGTATGATCCAGTCTATCTAGCATATGACTTTTGTCGCATAAGAAGTAGGAGATAGAAGAGATAGACTTTTGAGTGATAAATAAGTTCAACTCTCCACATACCTTTTTGTTGATGAAGTTCCACGGTTCCTTGTGTGGATCTTCTTCGTTGTATGATGAATCGCCATGAAGTCCTTGAGCTCAACTACACTTTTTTATCCTAGTCCGAGACTTAGTTATGTAGACTAGAAATCAGGACTTATAGTTCTGATCACTAACATTGACAAACATGCTTGATATAGCAACGCATGCTAGGTCGACCGAGCTATGCTCTAAGAATCTCCCCCTTTGTCAATTTTAGTGACAAAACTATTAATACATATGGAATACAAAAAAAGATAAACTTTAGTGGCTCCTATTCCATAGTCTAATCTTCAACGTTCCCTGAAATCTTCGTCCTTCCAAGTACTCCAATGATCCCAAAGGTTGTAAGTTTAGCATCACCGTTGTTGAAGATCCGTAGCTATAACAATGAGAGAAATCGAGATTCTCGATCATCATTATACAGTGACATAGTATTATTATGTAACATCAAAGTCCAATTGCATCACGACTTTAACAATAATACTGCGGTGATATGTATCACTCCCCCTTAGTCAATACTCCATCTCGATTATGGAAACCACTCCCCCTTACACAATGATCGGAAAACCATATGTATTTGTAGTGTGAACTACATTATTTCTCCCCCTTTTTGTCAATGAAATTGGCAAAGGTAAAAGAACGGGATCATAATGAAATTTTCACAAGAGACATTTCATAGACTAAAAGAAAAATACATACCAACTTAATTTAGATGCAATCATAAAGCCGAAGCTAAATGTATTCATCAAGGAGTTTTAAGATACAAGATGACCCCTATAAAATTCCACCGCCGCACACCCCGCAAGATATTACCATTAAGCACAAGTTCAAAAGAACTCTCCCCCATTTGATGTCATTCCCGAGAGAACAACAAGAGCGACCTTAATTTCGAAAGAAAATAAGGATTTTTAATTGGACACCAAAAACCATAGGAGTGATTTTCTATATTCAAAACTCAAACAAATTAATCACAAGTAAACCCATGATTAATTTAATAGGAATGCACAACTAAATCAAACCACAAAAGTGATCAATTTAATTGAAGGTGCTCAACATAAGTAAACTTACAGAGCTACGACTAAGGTAATCATACGGAGATGACTAACTTAATCGTTCACATACTCAACATAAGGAAAACCTTACGGAATATACGACTACATTAACCAATAGAACATGATTAGTACAGCCGTTCATATACTCAACACAATAACTTGTGGAATATATGAAAACTCAACTAGATTAATTACAAAAGAACCCATAATTAATCTAATTGGAATACAAACAACCAAACTAATCACGAAAGTAATCAATTTAATTATCAAAAGTTTTGCTCGACAAAAGAAGACTTTCGGAGCAAATAACTAAATAACTAACCAAAATGATTAATTTAGTTCATAATGCTCAACATATAGCATCTTATGGAACAGCCAACAAAGCCAATAAGAATAATCAACTTAGTTGTATCGTCCTCAACATAAGACACACAATGGAGCCTTCACGGTTATACAAAAAGAATGGATCAACGAAGATCAATACCGTGGATAACATACAAGGATCTATTCTATTTTCCATCGCATAACGACGTAATAGACTTTATCCTTGTCACACAAAATATTTTATCTTATTTTTCCTCAAATACATGACTTCATAGGCATAAATTTTGTAATTGTCAAAAGTCCATTCGTCCTTTCATCAATACGAATACCAATTCATGAACGACTTTACTTTTGACAGCACATGGGACCTTCAAGTTCACGGATGCAAACAATACATATCCCATAATAAAATTGCAATATCACAAAATCATAAAGATCAATACTGCAATAACATCATCCTCCAAATATTTTTAGAATTTAAAACCAATAAACCTAAAAAATAACATGAGAAGATGAAAACAAAAATAGCTATGTGTAGTCACAATCATCTCTATTAAAAACGCTAGTTATTCTTCCAACTAAACCAAAAAGAAGACATACTAGGTATCTATAAAGACAAGCTAGAGAGAGTCAGACTCCATCGTTTCCCTGACAGCGAATAGGGATATGGGCAGTACAGGATCCTCACAAGACATGGAGTCTTCGAGCTTTTGACCGACAACCTTCTCTGCAACATCAGAGAGATGATTCTCTTTACGAAGATCATTGATTTGAGATTTTGTGAGACCAAGGTCAGACACAACCTTTTCCAACTCAGTTTTCACCTTATCAAGACCTTTTAAAGTATCAACAAGTTATTGTTTTGCTTCCCCAAAGTACTTAAGAAAGTCATGAAAAACTTCAGCAGAGATCATATCATCCTTCTCAACATCTTGATGAGAATAAGCAAAGAAGCATGAAGCATTGGGATGATCTTCATCTACAAGTGTTCTCTTCCTCCTGGAATCAACCTCAACACTTTTGTCAAGAAATCCTTTTGCGAAACCACCATTGCAAGAAGAGGAGGAAGACATTATTTGAAAATCCAAAAACCACCAGAGGTACACGTACGCCTAGTTAGTAAGTTCGCGAATGATTCGCGAATTTTTACGTATCGCGAATTTTACCGTTTTATCAGCGTACGTTTGCAACTCCGAACCCAAGACGCGTATTATGTGGAATTCCCGGATTATTCGCGAGTCGTTCACGAACTTTACGTATCCCGAATGATACGTCCGCTTAATTCGCCAAAATTTCTTTAGCTTTTATGTTTTCAAAGGCCCTATTTTTTTGGGCTTTACTGCCTCCGAAGCATACACGGCCCAATACTAGACGTTGTTGTAATTTTTATGAAACAAAAATGACAGAAGAGATTTAAAGGTGAAGGTGAGAGAGATCTAAACCACTATACCACGTCCTCTTTGATGGCTAATGTTGTATATATTATTAAGATCATCATATTAAGTTTATTTTTTCTTTAAATAACTCACATGTATGCATAAAAATTAGTCTATGACCTTATAAATACTAATTATTTACTATATATAGATACCGAATTTTCAGATCCGAACTCACATTTATAAATCGAATTATACACGTACGTATGTCGTTCCGAATTACTGACGAATCACGTTCCGTTGACCGAATTTTGGACCGAATTTGGGTTTTACAAAACCGTATAATACTCGTACGTTTTCCGTTCTGTACGTTTGTCGAATCCCAAATTACTAACTAGGCACGTACGTGACTTGTAACCCTAAGAGGTTGGATATTTTATCCTTGGGGACAACAATTTAGGGTTTCAAAAAAACTGTTGACTCGGGCCAGAACGGAATCCGTTCGAGTACAACGAATACCCAAGAAAAAAAGTCCTTCAAACATTTTGAAAACAGGACCTAAAAACAAATTTTAAGACGGTATGCAACATCTTCTTTTGACTTAACCAATACTTGACCTTAGCGGATCTGTCAACACAAGTTTAGCTATGGACGATAAGAAAATAGCTTAACTTAACAGATGCAAGCAACAAGTATACCTGTGTTTAACACAACTTACTCAATAGGTTTTTATATGAGTAAGTTATCGAACCTTGTGATTAATTAGCACAAGTACGAGCCACAGGCTCATTACGAGGTTTACGTCTTTGGTTAAGTTTGTTTTTCCTCTTAGTCTTAGAGAGGGATCCTGTTTGACATGAGAAATTATCATAAACTTTACTGTCATCAAAATAAGAAACATAGTTAGAGTTCTTACCAGAAGTGCCTTGACATGAGGAAGAAGATAATATGTTGACAATCTCTTTGTATCTTACAATTATTTCTTTAATATCTTTTCTTATCTTATCAATCTTCCTTTCTTCTAGAATGACTTTCTCAATAGGAACAATGTTGTTTTTAGAGACAAGGCATTGAACTTCCTTTGGACGATGTTTATTAAGACGTCTATTCTGCCCTTGAACATTGGAGGAACTCACTGTACTGACTTTCCTGGTTGCATACACAGGATAGGTACGAAACCCAATTGGCTCAATCATACGGATGTCAGTCACACCTTTGAGAATCAAATCTAGGGTGTGTTGAAGTTGAACTAAGGAGTATTTATTCAACTTGGAGTTTCTATTTTGTCTAACATAACACTTGGTCTCACAAACAAGACATACCTTTTGATCATTGGAATGATTGGAGGATGTAGTCTTAATATCATCGTCAGAAGAGTTATTTCTTTTACAGAATGTCCCAAGTTCAAGATTGGAGGAAACATTAGGAACATCTGTATTTTTTTATGAATGTAAAGCATTAGAAGTTCTTGGTACATTAGATTGCTTTGAACATCCTTGAATGGAGAGTTTATTCAAGCGGCGTTCAATATCCAAGGCATCCTTTTCGAGGCTGGCCTCAAGATTCAGGCATGAAGACTGATCTTCAGGTTGCCATGGACTTTGCAATCTCTAAAAATACCAAGGAGAACATTGACATGGTGTTTTAACTGATTCATTCTAACAGCATGAATTCTAACAAGATTTAGAATCAACTTACTCTCTTCAGTTGTATCCCATTCATTAGACTAGAAGGTCTCTTTCGAAGGGTAATCATGAACACTCATGTCATTGTTTGTCTGTCACGTCGAACCACAAGGTTTCTCTATATTCGAGATTAAACTTTTCTCTTTAATAGATTTAGACGAGAGAGAATCTTTATTACTGGTGACGCTTTTATCAGAGATAGTACTCTTGTCCATAGAGTCAGATCGCTACAAACACAGACTGATGAGGTCTTAGTGTGTTTGCCTGCTCTGATACCCATTGAAAAAGCGGGGGTCAAACAACACCACCCCATATTTCGCTTAGCAATATGTATGGAATAACTCCGAAATACTTTGCTAGAGAATCAACTATACAGTCGGACTCAATCTAGATAAAAGTATCTCAAGGAGTTAATATATCTCTCTTGATTTGATTTTTACTCAAGATAAAAATAATAGCGAGTCTTTATCAAATACAAGGAATAACTTGGACGGTACCAAAGACCAATGTCCAAGTGTTAATCAATGAAATCAACAACCACAAGATCGGATCTCTAATCAATTAAACTTTAACTCACAAACTGTATTATTTCAATTATAAAGATAAACAATATAATGCGGAAAATGAAATAACACAGACACCAGAAATTTTATTAACGAAGAAACCGCAAATGCAGAAAAACCCCGGGACCTAGTCCAGATTGGATACACACTGTATTAAGCCGCTACAGACACTAGCCTACTCCAAGCTAACTTCGTACTGGACTATACTTGAACCCCAATCAGTCTCCCACTAATTCAAGGTACAGTTGTACTCCTACACCTCTGATCCCAGCAGGATACTGCGCACTTGATTCCCTTAGCTGATCTCACCCACAACCAATAGTTGCTACAACCCAAAATCGCAGACTTGATAATAAACAAATCTGTCTCACATAGAAAAGTCTATCAAAGGATAAATTTGTCTCCCACATAAAAATACTATGTCTTTTTTCCGTCTTAAGATATGAAATCAAGGTGAACGGGAACCAATTGATAATGCGGTCTTATATTCCCGAAGAACAGCCTAGATTAATCAATCACCTCACAACAGTCTTACTTGTATAAACAAGAGGACTTCGAGGAATCACAAACATTGAGACGAAGATGTTTGTGACTTCTTTATCTTGCCTATCAGAGAACTCTCACGATCTCAAGCCAATCAATAGATTGTACTCGTATGATAGAAGATGCAAGATCAGATCACACAACTACGATAAAAGTAGTATCGGTCTGGCTTCACAATCCCAATGAAGTCTTTAAGTCGTTAACCTGGTTTTAGAGAAGAAAACCAAAGGTTAGAGTAGAATCGATTCTAGCGAGCGCACTAGTATCACACAGACGTGTGGAGATTAGTTTTGCCCAATGCTAGATGTCTCATATATATAGTCTTCAAATCAGGGTTTTGCCTAAGTTACAAATCAATCCATATTCACTGTTAGATGATACCTGATTTAGATTCAAGATAATATTTCTCAAACGTTAGATCGAAAACTTAGCTTGTCACACACACTTGAGATATACATTTACTGGGTTTGTGAAAACCGTGCCCAAACGTGTACGTGTATGTTGGTTCAACATAGTAACCCAAAAGGTTAACCATATGAGCATTTCATATAAACCTTGTTCTTCTTCACCATAACTAGTTCAATTGACTCAAATGAACTAGTTAGAGAGTTGTTCAATTTCTATGAGATCTTATGTAACTACATAAGATACAATTGAAATAAAGATGATTCGATTCGATTTGAATCGGCTCATGAACTGTATAGCCACGGTTTGCATACTGCATTCCTTAGTAATTTAAGTTTCATGTTCAGAGAACATCATTAGATCATAACCCACTGAAGTGCGCAAGCAAGTTCGTGGACTTAAGGCAACCGGCAGAGTTTTCCAAACTCAGCAGAAAATCTCGGCAAGTAGACTTCCGCCAGTTCGCGGACTGAGTTCGCGGACTAAACAAACAAACGAGTTTTTGGAAAATCCCAACAGAAATTATTGGCAAGAGAACTTCCGTCAGTTCGCGGACTTGGCAAAGCCAATTCCTCCGGTTTCTCTCAATCAACAAAGTTCACAAACTTCGGATTAAGGAATAAGACTTATGCACATATGTGTTTCCACACAATGCGTATATCCATCATTGGTTATATTGACCTAAACTATCATTCCAACCATTGAAACATTCTTAGAGGACGTTATATTGTTGTAACACTATTTCTCGTCAAAGCGATTTTCAAATTGATTGAAACAATATGACTTTCGGTATTAGGTGAAGATAAACCCGATCAAAGCGAAACGCTTTACCAACACATGATTTAGAGATATAGATTGGCGAGATATACTCGGCTCGAAATATCAAATATGCATGATCCAGTCTATATAGCATACGACTTTTGTCTCATATGAAGTAGGAGATATAAGAGATAGACTTTTGAGTGATAGATAAGTTCAAGTCTCCACATAACCTTTTTTTGATGAAGTTCCACGGTTCCTTGTGTAGATATTCTTCGTTGTATGATGAATCGCCATGAAGTCCTTGAGCTCAACTACACTTTTCTATCCTAGTCCGAGACTTAGCTATGTAGACTAGAAATCAAGACTCATAGTTTTGATCAGTAACATTGACAAACATGCTTGATATAACAACGCATGCGAGGTCGACCGAGCGATGCTCTAACAATTTGTTTCATCCATAGAAGTTGATTACAACATGATCCGGCAACGATATATTCTGCTTCACATGTACACATGGATTGAGAATTTTGCTTCTTGCTATGCCACGCTACAAGATTGAGACCCACATAGTATAAGCCCCCTGATGTAATTTTTCTGTCTTCTACACATCCTGCCCAATCAACATCAGAATAAGCAGAAAGGTCAGTATTAGTATCAAAAGTGTACGAGAGACCTACCCAACAATGTGATTTATATATCGTATGATTCTTTTTGCAGCTGCAAGATGAGATTCTTTTGGATCCGCCTGAAACCTGGCACAACCAACGCTGAAAGAAATATCAGGTCTAGTTGCTGTAAGATACAAAAGGCTACCTATAATGGATCAATATAGTTTTTGATCCACTTTTGCTCCTTTCTCATCCCTGTGCAATTTACCACTAGTAGGCATGGGAGTCAACTTAGGAGACAACTTATCCAGACCGAATCTTGACACAAGATTACGTGCGTACTTCTCTTGGGATAAGTAAATCCCCTCCTTATGTTGTTGAATCTGTAATCCTAAGAAGAATCTTAATTCACTAACGTTTCTCATTTCAAATTCTTTAGCAAGAGAGACTTGAAATCCTTTTGCGATTTTTTCAGAAGTTGATCCATAGATGATATCATCTACATAGATTTTAGCAATGACAACATCTTTCCCACTCCATTTGGTAAACAATGTTTTATCATCTCCTCCTATTGAAAATCCTTTTCTAATAAGAAACGTAGTAAGTTTCTCAAACCAGGCTCTTGGTGCTTGCTTCAATCCATATAACACCTTTTGAGCTTGAGCATATGATCTGGGAAATCAGGATTTTCGAATCCCTTAGATTGAGCGACATAGACTTCCTCTTTTAAAATTCCATTCAGGAACGCTGATTTTATGTCCATCTGAAACAACTTAACCTTGAGAAAGCAGGCATGGGCCAATAAAAGTCGAATGGAATCAAGACGTGCCACAGGTTCAAAGGTTTTGTCAAAATCGATTTCTTCAATCTGTGAATATCCTTGAGCGACAAGTCTAGCTTTATTTCTGACAATTGTGCCAAATTCATCATACTTTTTCTTGAATATCCATTTGGTACCGACAGTATTGACAATAGGAGGACAAGATACACGTTCCCAGACATCTTGTCTTTCAAATTGATTTAACTCTTCATGCATCGCATTTACCCAAAAGGGATCTTTCAGAGGTTCATCAATATTCCTTGGTTCCACCTGCGAAAGATAACAACCAAAATTGCATATATTTTGAAATTGATACCTTGTTTTGGCTGTAGAATCCCTTACCCCAAGGACACTGTTGGGGTGATGATTCCTTTGAACCCATAGATGTCGTGGAGGGACACGTTCTTGTTCATCAGGAATGGCTTGATCAGTGCTCTTCTCCTCGTCACTAGAAATGTCAGGATCAGTAACAGTTGGGATAACTTCAACTGATTCTGCAATTTCTTTGGCTTTCTCAATTGTCTCTGTTGGAGGAAACTCAGCAGGAGAACTATCTTGACGAAAATTACTAATGTCGTCGATGATAACATTAGCATATTCCATCATGACTTGTGTTCTGAGATTAAAAACTCGAAAACCACGACTATCATATGCATAGCCAAGAAAGATACCTTCGTCACTTTTGGTGTCGAGTTTCCCTCTCTGTTCTCGATCTTTCAGAATATAGCACTTACTTCCAAACACCCTGAGATGGTGTAGGTTGGGTTTCCTTCCATACCATAACTCATAAGGAGTGTTAAGGGTTTTAGACCGCAAATACACACGGTTGAGCAAGTAACATGCTGTAAAAACAGCTTCTCCCCAAAATCTTAAAGGTAAGTTTTTTATTGTGGAGCATTACCCTGGCCATTTCCAGGATGTTCCTATTCTTTCTTTCAGCAACTCCATTAGCTTGAGGAGTATTCGGTGGTGAGTATTGTTGAATGATCCCCAGTTCGTCAAAGAACTCAAATACCTTGGTGTCTTTGAATTCAGTGCCACGGTCGCTTCTAATTTTCTTTAGTTTGCGACCTTGTTCGTTCTGGATCCTTTTAACAATAATCTTGAATTCACCAAGGGTTTCATTCTTATGGGGTAGGAATGCAACCCAAGTAAATCTGGTGTAATCATCTACCATAACTAAAGCATACTTCTTACCGGCAACCGTGGGTTGTTGAATTGGTCCGAAGAGATCCATATGAATTAAATCAAGTGGAGCTTTAGTGAGAATATCTCGAGATGATTTGTGGTGAACTTTTTTTTGCTTACCCTTTTGACAGGCACCACATACACCTTCAATCTTTGCATTGATTTTGGTAATGCCTCTAAAAAGTTCTTTGTTAATGATATTAGTTAGAAGGCGATAATTAACGTGACCAAAACGCTCATGCCAAAGATATGTAGATTCCACCTTAGTCAAATTGCAGCGGTTGCTAAATTGAGTATCAAGAAGATAACAGTTGTTTTTACCACGAGTTCCTTGGAAGATCACTTTCCCAGATTTGTCAACAATGTCACATCCATTCGCATTGAAGATAACTCGATGGCCCTTGTCACAAATTTGACTAATAGAAAGAAGATTAGCATTCATACCTTTAACGTATACCACATCATGGATTTCTGGAACACCGGGTAGCTTGATCGTTCTCTTTTTGCTAATGTAGAAACAACTTCCATCTCCGAACGTTACAGGACCTCCTTCATAGTCAATAGATGAAACAAACCATGTGAGGTCTCCTGTCATATGTCGGCTACATCCACTATCAACAAACCATTGAAAGAGAGATGTAGATCTTAAATCAAAGGCACCCATACTACTAGTACTTCTCGATTTAGAGTTTCCTGGTAGTATTGTCTGAACTTTTAGAGAATCATACAGTTGTTTAGCTTTCTCACAAAGATTACTTGCAACATTAAGACTCTTTGGAAAGGAATACATGCTTGCTGTATATGATCGGATGGATCACAACATGATCCTATGCTTTGAAGATTGTCTGACTGGTTCCTTGTCATATCAGTTTTCTCAACATTCTGTCGTTGATTACTATCTGACTTATGACTTTTCTTGAGAGAGGAACAACTTATATTTTTCAAGTTCTCAAAGGGAGTATTTCCAGATATCAAATCCTTAAGAACTGCAATTTCTGCAACAAGACCATAGTTGATCCGGATTTGTTAATCCAACCCTTTTTGAAGAGACATCAGTTTGTCAGACCTTTTCTTGAGGTTTTTTTTTTAAACCTGGTGAAGCGTCAATTGAGACTTTATGGTCCATATAGTCAGATCGATACAAACACAGAATTTTGAGGTCTTTAAACGTGTTTGCCTGCTCTGATACCAATTGAAAAAGCGGGGGTCTAACAACACCACCCAATATTTTGCTTAGCAATCTGTATGGACAAACTCCAATATACTTTTTATGAGAATCAACTAGACAGTTAGACTCAATCAATAAAAAGATATATCAAAGAGTTTATATCTCAATCTCTCGATTTGATCTTTACTCAAGCAAATGGAAATCTTCGAGTCTTTATCAAAGAGAGATAACATGGACGGTACCAAAGACCAATGTCCAAGGACCAATTAATATCAATCAACAACCAAAGGTCGGATTTCCAATTGATTATCTTTAACGCACAACCTGTATTATTTCAATTATATAAAAAATAAAATGTGGAAAAAAAATAACACAGACACCAAAAGTTTTGTTAACGAGGAAACCGCAAATGCAGAAAAACCCCGGGACCTAGTCCAGATTGAATACACATTGTATTAAGCCGCAACAGATAGTAGCCTACTCCAAACTAACCTCGGAATGGACTATAGTTGAACCCCAATCAGTCTCGCACTAATTCAAGGTACAGTTGTACTCCCTACGCCTCTGATCCCAGCAGGACACTGCGCACTTGATTCCCTTAGCTGATCTCACCCCAAACTAAGAGTTGTTGCAACCCAAAATCGCATACTTGATAATAAACAAATCTGTCTCACATAGAAAAGTCTATCAAAGGATAAATCTGTCTCCCACAAAAGAACTCTAGGTTTTTGTTCCGTCTTAATAAGAAATCAAGGTGAACATGAACCAATTGATAATCCGATCTTATATTCCCGAAGAACAACCTAGATTAATCAATCACCTCACAACAGTCTTACTTGTATAAACAAGAGGACGTCGAGGAATCACAAACAGTGAGACGAAGATGTTTTTGACTTCTATATCGTTCCTATCGGAGAACTCTCAAGATCTCAAGCCAATCAATAAGATTGTACTCGTACGATAGAAGATGCAACATCAGATCACACAACTACGATAAACATAGTATCGGTCTGGCTTCACAATCCCAATGAAGTCTTTAAGTCGTTAACCTGGTTTTAGAGAAGAAAACCAAAGGTTAGAGGAGAATCGACTCTAGCGAGCGCACTAGTATCACACAGACGTATGGGGATTAGTTTTTCCCAATGCTAGATGTCTCCTATATATAGTCTTCAAATCAGGGTTTTGCCTTAGGTACAAAGAAATCAATATTCGCCGTTAGATGAAAACCTGATTTAGATTCAAGCTAATATTTCTCAACCGTTAGATCGAAAACTTAGCTTGTCACACACACTTGAGATATACGTTTACTGGGTTTGTGAAAACCGTGCCCAAACGTGTACGTGTATGTTGGTTCAACATAGTAACCCAAAAGGTTAACCATATGAGCATTTCATATTAACCTTATTCTTCTTCACCATAACTGGTTCAATTGACTCAAATGAACTAGTTAGAGAGTTGTTCAATTGCTATGAGATCTTATGTAACTACACAAGACACAATTAAAACAAAGATGATTCGATTCGATTTGAATCAGCTCATGAACTTTATATCCAAGGTTTGCATACTGCATTCCTTAGTAATTTAAGTTTCATGTTCAGAGCACATCTTTAGATCATAACCCACTCAAGTACGCAAGCAAGTTCGCGGACTTAAGGCAACCGACAGAGTTTTCCAAACTCAGCAGAAAATATGGGCAAGGAGACTTCCGCCAGTTCGTGGACTAGGTTCGCCGACTGAGTTCGCAAACTGAGTTCGTGGACTTGGCAAATCAAATTCTTCCGGTTTCTCTCAATCAACAAAGTTCGCATACTTCAGATTAAGGAATATGACTTATGCACATATGTATTACCACACAATGCTTATATCCATCGTTGGTTATATAGAACTAAACTTTCATTCCAACCATTGAACCATTCTTAGAGGACGTTATATAGTTGTTACACTATTTCTCGTCAAAGCGATTTTCAAAGTGATTGAAACATTATGACTTTCGTCATTAGGTGAAGATAAACCCGATCAAATCGAAATGCTTTACCAACACATGATTTTGAGATATAGATAGGCGAGATATACTCGGCTCGAAATATCAAATGTGTATGATCCAGTCTATATATCATGCGACTTATGTCTCATAAGAAGTAGGAGATAGAAGAGATAGAATTTTGAGTGATAAATAAGTTCAAGTCTCCACATAACTTTTTGTTGATGAAGTTCCACGGTTCCTTGAGTAGATCTTCGTCGTTGTATGATGAATCGCCATGAAGTCCTTGAGCTCAACTACACTTTTCTATCCTAGTCTGAGACTTAGCTATGTAGACTAGAAATCAAGACTCATAGTTTTGATCACTAACATTGACAAACATGCTTGATATAGAAATGCATGCGAGGTCAACCGAGCTATGCTCTAACATAAGTGTTATCTCAATAAATGCACCACCAGATCCAGGGATTCTACAACTTACTTCCATGTCTGATTTAATTAAACCCATTGAAGAAATTCTGTCTGAACCTTCACCAGGTTTAAAATCCCTTGAAGTTCTTTCAGGAATTGAAAAGGAACTTGAAAGCCTATCTTTTGATGGTGATATGTATCTCCAGAATGAACAAGAATATCTTGACAGGATAAATCAAGATATGATGAATAATATTTATGTTCAGGTTAATACTGATTTGTTTTTTAGCGAGAGAAATGCTCCTCCTCTGTGTAATCCACTTGGTTGTAGTAAACTAAACGTATTACAAGAGGAGTTTAAATCTCAGTCATCTGACAGTATCACCTCAAAGCATGAATCAGTTCATTGGTCAATTCCTAATACACCGTGTCATGATAATTGTTTTGTTTACTGTTGTAAACATGTCAGGATGTCTTCTCACACCAAAAGAGTTTCCCTGTGTAGTACTAAGCATTATCTGCAGGAACTGTTTTTATTAAGTTTTAAAATGAAACATCAGGGACTTAAATTTTTGTATCTCTCTAAAGTCTTTTGCAAAACTTGTAAAAACAGATTCATGGATGTTTATCAACTTTGTTGAATGCAAAAGTAGTTGGAAAGACACTCTTTCTTGATGCTATGGTGATCAAGAGATTGTTCACCTCAACACAACTTGATTGTGTTGAAAGTGCATCCTCACCAGGAAATGCCATGTTATGTATACGGTGAGGGAAGCACAATAATTGAGGCACGAATACTATGTTGGGTATGATTTTGAATGGTTGGTAACGTTGTAGAATTCGATCGGATTCCTATAAAAAGGTATGTCTCTAAAATTGAGCAAGTTTTATGATGATCTATGTACCTTGTGTATCGTTCATGTCTACCTAACTTAATTTGTGTTTAGGGTTCTTAAATGTTTCGTTTAAAATAGTAGTCGGGATGTTTTGACCTTCATGGTACACTTCAGGTATGCATACCAGTTTAAAAATGAGTTTTTGTAATAAAATCCAGGGAAATTCGTTTGCATACCTGTCTGCATACTGAAAATCCGTTTGCATACCCGTGTGCACACTTGCCTATAGACATCGATATTCGTTAAACTTGTTTTGGTCGTATGTTCTTTGGACGAACTCGGAATGAGCTCATTCTTTTTGCGTTCTCTTCCTCTTTGAATTCTCTTCGAAATGAAGATGATAATTATTGAATTTGGATGAGTTAAGATTGGTATTCGTCATGTCTCTTGTTTTTGTGTATTTTGCTTCGTTTCGTCGCACTTGTTCCACTTCTCTTGGACTTGGGCACTTGGATTCTTGGAGTAATACTATTCTAAGCTCATTTGTAACTTTATAAGAATGTTGGTAGAGAATCACAAAGAAGGAAGTTCAAGAATGGACAATAGTACGTGTTGTTATGGGATTCTTGAATGTTCACAATCATCTTATGTGAACTATGATGCATACTCATTGTTGACTTTATATGTTCTTCTTTATTAAGAAAATCTTTTTATACACCTTTGGTAGCTATTCTTGGTATAAATCCATGCGAGAAAGATTGATTCTACCCTCCAAGGACAAATCATCTTATATGTGCATTACGAGTTTGTTTTGGTGTCTAGAAAACTTCTTATTAGAATTTTATTCTTGTGTTTTTTAAGAAGGATAACTAGGGTTTGGAATAGCCATTATTGTGAGTACACATAGCTATGTCCAACGTTTTTCATCTTCAATGTTTTTAGATTTATTTATTTAAATTCTAAGTTATTTCGAAGTTGATTTTTGCAATTTAATCTTTATGATTTCATATATTGCAAATTGTTATGGGATATGTTGTTTGCGTTAGTGAACCTGTGACTGTCCCATACTTGTTCAAAAGTTATCTCTATTATGTCGGTATGAAAGTACTGATAAAAGATAAAATGAACTTCTGACTTTACAAAAGTTAAAGCCTTTTATGTCATTGTTTTGATGGAAGAAAGGATAAAACTTTTGTTTACAAGGATTAAGTCTAATGTATGTCATTGTAAATAATGATGGAAAATAAAATGAATCCTTGTCTATTCCGCAGTATTGGTCAATTACCGATCCAAATTTTTGTGCATATACTGTGTTGTTCCATAAGTTTTCTTATGTTTGAGCACGATCAATTGAATTGATCATTCTCTTGTGGTCAGTTTAGTTGTTGCTCAGTAAGTTTTCTTATGACGAGCATAACCAATTGAATTGATCGCTTTCTTGTGGTTAATTTAGTTGTGTAATTCCAATTGAATTAATTATGAGTTTTCTTGTGGTTAATTTAATTGTGCATTTCGATTGGATTAATCATGAAGTCTTTTGTGAATAATTCAATTGAATACTTTGGACTCAAATTCATGTTTTCATGTGATCTGGTTATGTCCAAAGAAATCATTTTTTTCTTGTGAAAGTAAGGTCTCCTTTGTTGTTCTTTCAGGAATAACATTTTATGGGAGAGATTTATTTTTGAACTTGTGCTTAATTGCCAAATATTTGTGGGGAGTGCGGTTGTGGAATATTATAGGGGTTATCTTGTATCTTTATAAACTCCTTGATGAATGCATTTATATTAGGCTTTATGATGGCATTTAAATAAGTTGATATGGTATTATCTTTTGTCATGAAGTATCTCTATGAAAATTTCATGAGGATCCCACTAATTTTCGTACGTTTGCCAATTTATATTGACAAAAAGGGGGAGAATTAATGTTTAATATGATACTACAAATACATATGGTTTACGGATCATTATATAATGGGGAGTGGTTTTCATGTCGAGATGAAATATTGACTAGGGGGAATGATACATATCACCATAGTATTGTTGTCAAAGTTGTTATACAATTGAACTTTGATGCTATGTAATAATACTATGACACTATATAACAATGATTGAGAGCATTTGGTTTCTCATTGTTATCGCTACGGATCTTCAACAATTTTTATACTGAAATCACAACCTTTAGGATCATGGAGTACTTGGAAGTGACGAAGATTTCGAGTCGCGTCGAAGATTCCAAGGAGATCAAGCATTTGGATGAGAAGTTACAATTTTTTATTTATTTTGTAATCCATATGTATTGATAGTTTTGTCATTAAAATTGACAAAGGGGGATATTATTAGAGCACTGCTCGGTCGAACTCACATGCGTTGCTATCTCAAGCATGTTTGTCAATGTTAATGATCAAAACTGTAAGTCCTGATTACTAGCCTATTTATAGATGTCTCGGACTAGGAAATAGTTTGTGTAGTTGAGCTTAGACTTCACGGCGTTTATCACTTACAGATGGAGAACTACTAAGGAGAGCTTGTGGAACTTCATAGACAAAAGGTATGTGGAGACTTAAACTCATCTATCACTTGGAAAGTCTATTTGTAATTTATCTCATATATTGATACATAAGTCGTGTTACAATATAGTTTTCTCTATACACATTTGAGATATTGAGATGAGTATAGCTCGTTTACATATTTCTCGAAATATGTGTTGGTAAGCTTTCGCTTCGACCAAGTTCATCTTATATCATGATAAAATTTCCGAGTAACATCTTACATGGTTTGTGTGATACAATCATTTGGTGTAAGACTTGGAATGTTTGGATAATGATTCTTTCAATATCTTGAAAATTGCTTTGATGCTAATAGTGTGTGAAAACGACTATTGTCACTATAGAAGAATGTTTCAATGATTAAAATAAAGAGTTTGGAATCTTGTAACCATCTTCCGATATAAGCATAGTGTGTCCGCACATTAGTGTATAAGTCCATAACCGGGAACCTAAAGTATGCATACTTGTGTGTATACAAAAAGGTTGTAGGAGACTAGGTAAGTATGCATACTGGCGGAAGTTCACGTCCGTGAATTTTTGCTGAGTTTGAAAACCAAAACAAAACTCATCCGGTTACCTAAAGTACGCGTACCCGTATGCATACTGGCGGAAAGTTCGTGTCCGTGAATTTCTGCTGAGTTTGAAAACTAAAACAAACTCATATCTGGTTACTTAAGTACGCATACTTAAGTAGGTTACTTTCTAAAATCGGTTGTGCAGAACCTAAAACATTTATCAATAAGGAATGGAATATTTGCAAACCGTGGCTATGATGTTCACGCATCGATTCGAGTGAATCAAACCGATTTTGCTTCAATTGTGTTCTTATATAAATCCATGAGAATATAACAATTGAACAACTCTTTAACTAGTTTTATTTGAGTCATTTGAACTAGCTATGGTTAAGATGAATAAGGTTGATATGAGAGTAATCATATGGCTAACCTCGTTTAACTATTTGTGAACCAACATGGTGTACACGTTTGGGTACGGTTACATAAACCTAAATGAGGGTACGTTTCATTTGTGTGTAACAAACTAAGTTCGGTTGAAAGATTTTAGCTTGGTTGAATCAGGTTTTTCATCTAACGGTGAATATTGAATGCTTTGTTACCAAGGTAACTTGGATTGCAAACCCTGATTTTAAAACTATATAAAGGAGAACTCTAGCAACTGGGAAACCTAATCCCCACACCTTTTGTGTGTTACTAGTTGTATAACTTGAGTCGATTATCCTTTAACCTTAGGTTTCTTCTCGAGACCTTGTAGGTTAACGACTTGAAGACTTCATTGGGATTGTGAAGCCAGACCCAACTATTCTCTTTGTAGTTGCGTGATCTGATCTTGCTGTTTTTATCGTCATTGAGTTCAATTGTAAAATTGGCTTGAGATTTATATATCCGATAGGAAAGATAGAAAAGTAATCACAAACACCTTCGTCTCGTCGTTTGTGATTCCACAATAACTTTTTTCACTAGTCGATTAAGTTTATTGTGAGGTGATTGATAATACTAGGCTGTTCTTCGGGAATATAAGTACGGTTTATTAATTGGTTCCTGTTCACCTTGATTTATCAAAAGATGGAACAAAAACTCTTGGGTATTTCTGTGGGAGACAAATTTATTCAATCCTATAGACTTTTCTGTGTGAGACAAATTTGTTTATCAAGTTTTCGACTTTGGGTCGTAGCAACTCTTAGTTGTGGGTAAGATCAGCTAAGGAAATCAAGTGCGTAGTTTCCTGCTGGGATCAAAGATGTAAGAAGCGCAATTGTACCTTGAATCAGTGCTAGATTGATTACGGTTCAACTACTGTCCAGTCCGAAGTTAACTGGTAGTAGGCTAGTGTCTGTAGCGGCTTAATACAGTGTGGTGTTCATTATGGACTAGGTCCCGGGGTTTTTCTGCATTTGCGGTTTCCTCGTTAACAAAATTTTGGCGTCTGTTATATAATTGAAATATCACAGGTTGTGCATTAAGACCAATCAATTAGAATATCCAACCTTTGGTTGTTGATTTACATTGATTGACACTTGAACATTGATCTTTGGTACCGTTCAATTAATTCCTCTTATATTCAATCCGGCTCACAGATTTCTATTTGCTGATTGTGGATTGAATCAAGAGTTAGAGATATTAAACTCTTTGATATACTTTATTCTAGATTGAGTCTGATTGTCTAGTTGATCCTCTCGAAAGTGTATTGGAGTAAGTCCTCTCATATTTCCAAATGAATTTTTGGGTGTGGTTGTTACACCCCCGCATTTTCAATTGGTATTAGAGCAGGCAAACACGTTAAAGACCTTACAAGTCTGTGTTTGTAGCGACATGATATGGACATAAGTGCTATCTCAATAAATGCACCACCAAATCCAAGGATTCTAGAAGTTGCTTCCATGTTTGATTTAATTAAATCCATTGAAGAAATTCCGTGTAAACCTCCACCAGGTTTAAAATCCCTTGAAGTTCTTTCAGGAATTGAAAAGGAACTTGAAAGCCTATCTTTTGATGTTGATATGTATCTCCAGAATGAACAAGAACCTCTTGACAGGATAAATCAAGTTATGATGAATAATATTTATGTTGAGGTTGATACTGATTTGTTTGTTAGTGAGAGCAATGTTCCTCCTCCGTGTAATCCACTTGGTTGTAGTAAACTAAACGTATTACAAGAGGAGTTTAAATCTCAGTCATCTGACGGTATCACCTCAAAGTATGAATCAGTTCATTGGTCAATTCCTGATACACCGTGTCATGATAATTGTTTTGTTTACTATTTTAAACATGTCAGGATGTCTTCTCACACCAAAAGAGTTTCCCTGCGCAGTACTAAACATTATCTGCAAACACCGTTTTTATTAAGTTTTAAAATGAGACACCATGGACCCAAATTTTTGTGTCTCTCTAAAGTCTTTTGCAAAACTTTTAAAAACATATTCTTGGATGTTTCTCAACTTTGTTGAATGCAAATGTAGTTGGAAATAAACTCTTTCTTGGTGCTATGGTGATCAAGACGTTGTTCACCTCAACGCAACTTGATTGTGTTGAAAGTGCATCCTCACCAGGAAATGCCATGTTATGTATATGGTGAGGGAAGCACAAGAATTGAGGCACAAATATTATGTTTGATATGATTTTGAATGGTTGGTTACGTTGTAGAATTCGATCGGATTCCTATAAAAAGGTATGTCTCTAAACTTGAGCAAGTTTTATTATGATGTATGTACCTTATGTATCGTTCATGTCTACCTAACTTAATTTGTGTTTAAGGTTCTTAAATGTTCTGGTTTGAAAATAGTAGTTCGGGATGTTTTGACCTTCATGGTCCACTTCAGGTATGCATACCAGTTTGCATACCAGTTTACAAATGAGTTTTTGTAATAAAATCCAGGAAAATTCGTTTGCATACCCGTTCGCATACCCGTATGCATACTTGCCTGTAGACGTCGATATTCAGTAAACTTGTTTTGGCCGTATCTTCTTCGTCCGAACTCAATATGACCTCATTCTTTTTGAATTCTCTTCCTCTTTGAATGAATTCTCTTCGAAATGGAGATGAGAATCCTTGAATTTGGATGATTTAAGATTGGTATTTATCATGTCTCTTGTTTTTGAGTATTTTGCTTCGTTTCGTCGCACTTGTTTCACTTCTCTTGGACTTGGGCACTTGGATTCTTGGAGTAATACTATTCTAAGATCATTTGTAACTTTACAAGAATGTTGCTGGTGAGTCACAAAGAAGGAAGTTCAAGAATGGACAATAGTACGTGTTGCTATGGGATTCTTGAATGTTCACAATCATCTTATGTGAACTTTGATGCATAATCATTGTTGACTTTATATGTTCTTCTTTGTTAAGAAAATATTTTTATACGCCTTTGGTAGCTATTCTTGGTGTAAATCCATGCGAGAAAGATTGATTCTATCCTCCATGGACAAATCATCTTATATGTGCATTACGAGTTTGTCTTGGTGTCTAGGAAACTTCTTATTAGAATTTTATTCTTGTGTTTTTTAAGAAGGATAACTAGGGTTTGGAATAGCCATTATTGTGAGTACACATAGCTATGTCCAACATTTTTCATCTTAAATGTCTTTAGATTTATTTATTTAAATTCTAAGTTATTTCGAAGATGATTTTTGCAATTTTAATCTTTATGATTTTATACATTGCAAATTGTTATGGGATATGTTATTTACGTCCGTGAACCTGTGACTGTCCCATACTTGTTCAAAAGTTATCTCTATAATGTCGGTATGAAAGTATTGATAGAAGATAAAATGTACTTCTGACTTTACAAAAGTTAAAGCATTTTATGTCATTGTTTTGATGGAAGAAAGGATAAAACTTTTGTTTACAAGGATTAAGTCTATTGTATGTCATTGTGCAAATAGTGATGGAAAATAGAATGAATCCTTGTCTATTCCACAGTATTGGTAAATCTCCGATCCACATTTTTGTGCATATACTGTGTTGCTCCATAAATTTTATTATGTTTGAGCATGACCAATTGAATTGATCATTCTCTTGTGGTCATTTTAGTTGTTGCTCCGTAAGTTTTCTTATGACGAGCATAATAAATTGAATTGATCGCTTTCTTGTGGTTAATTTAGTTATGTAATTCCAATTGAATTAATTATTAGTTTTCTTGTGGTTAATTTAATTGTGCATTTCGATTTGATTAATCATGAATTCTTTTGTGAATAATTCAATTGAATACGTCAGCCTTGTTCAATGAATAATACCATACTCTACATACATCCATTCAGGATCACCAGATTCTTTTACAGGGAGTATTGGACCACGCCTAGATACATCCATTCAGGATCACTAGATTCTTTTTCATGTGATCTGGTTATGTCCAAAGAAATCCTTTTTTTCTTGTGAAAGTAAGGTCGCTGTAGGATCAGAATCTCGCAACAATAATGCCTCAACGAAATTATTAACAACATAACAGGACAGTGTCGCAGAACAACTTCTGAAACGACATAATAAACGACGTCAGCTAAATCATGAGAAAAATGTGATGGTCCTGCGAAAATTAGGGAGTTTTGCGAGATTAACATTTATAAGGTTGCGATAATGTCACAAGCCATATCCTAAAATAAAGGACAGATTAGCTGTCATCCACTATGTATTTCCCTATAAATAGTCATTCAGTTGTAAAGGAAAGGAGGGAGATCTTTTTTGAGTGGGAAGCAAGTAAATAGGAGAGAGAAAATTTAGAGCAGTGATTATTCTTGATTCCTTTATCTTTTCTTGTAAGATTGTTCAAAGATTGGTCAATAAAATTAAGATTGTTAATCCAAAAATGAGTTGAATGTTAATGAAATCTTGTGAGGGGTTTAGTGTAGGATTTCCTGCAACTACATAATGGCGCTAGAAACAGGGAACTGAAGGATGAAAGTTGAAGATTGTTGTTGAGATTGTTCAAATCAAGAAAGTGATAAAAAAATTCGGTGAACCAGTTAAAAAAATGATTAGTGTCAATGAAGATGACAAAATATTGGAGTGTAATATGATAAGAAAAACAATGGTTAATGAATTCCATGAAAACATCAAGGGAAGGATACATAAACGAGATTTTGAAGGAAGGAAGGTTATGGAAGTAGAAAAAACATCACCCTTGAAATATTGGGAAAAGCAAAAAATCACATTCATGGCAGCAGAAATACCAAAAGAAAATTTGAGACACACATCTCCATTTGTTATTACAGTACCTATTACACGAAAAGAGAAGGGGACAACAACAAAATCCATGGAAGAATGGATATTGTACAAAACTTTAAAGTTCTGTTCAATATCATGTTGGTGAAGAGTAAATACCCGCATGATAGAATATTAAGTGGATATAATATTCTATCATGCGTTCAAAGGAATGGGATTTAAAGACGAAGAAATGTCTTGTTCAACATATCTTGTTCATGGCTTTGGAAAACCCACAACAAAACCTAAAGGAGAAATAGTGGTGCGAATTCCAATTGGAGATATCAAAACACAAGTAACACTATGCGTAGTGGATATGGAATCACCATATAACATGTTGTTTGGGAGGCCATGGATACACGCAATTAAAGCTGTAGCATCAACGTTGCATCAATGCATCAGATTCCCCATGCCAAATGGAGTAGGTGAAATTAGAGGAGATATTGACAATGCGAAATTATGTTATCAAATTGAAGTAAAACATTATGAAGGACGAGCAAAAAAGCGACAGTTTCGCAGAAAAATAGCAAAGGAGGCAAAGAAAGAGGAAGAATTTAGAGTACATGATAAGAGCAAAATAAGGTAAAGGAATACCCAGCGAAATTTCGGAGGAAGGAGATGGACATGGGAAGATGATAAAAGAGCCAACACCAATGGGAGAACCCAAGGCCAGTTACACTGCGGAAGAACCAACAAAAGAAGTAAATGTTGGGACTATAGAAGAACCCCTAGTATTGAGGATTGGAACCAAGATGGATGCATAAGAGGAAGAAAGAACTGTCAATCTTTTGCGGGAATATAAAAATATTTTAGCGGGGAGCATGGATGAGATACCTGGAATAGATCTGTCAATTGCATGTTATAAGTTGGATATTAACAAGAATGTGAGACCATTTAAACAGAGAATAAGAAAAATCGCAACAACCTACCATCCTCAAATAGAAGAAGAATTACAGAAAATGCTTGAGGCAGGAATTATAAGAGAAGCTAAATACCCGGAGTGGATAGCAAACATGGTTGTTGTTCCAAAGAAGAATAAAGGGATAAGAATTTGCATAGATTTCACTGATTTAAACAAGGCTTGCCCTAAAGATAGTTTTCCATTGCCGGATATTCCTCAAATGGTTGAATCAGCAGCGAGAAATGATAGAGTGTCTTCTTTAGATGGGTACAAAGGTTACAACCAAATCCCTATCGCCGGAGAAGATCAAGAGTATACTGCTTTTTTTCGCTCCAAGAGGTTTATAATGTTATACAAAAATGTCATTTGGCTTGCGAAATGCAGGAGCAACGTATCAAAGAATGGTAGAGAAGGTGTTCGCGAAATGGATACACAAAACATTAGAGGTGTACGTGATGACATGTTGGTGAAGAGTAAAGAAGACAAAGATCATGTACAAGATTTGAGGGAGATTTTTGAACAGATGCGACATCATAACATTAAACTGAACCCTGAAAAATGCATTTTTGAGGTTGCATCGGGAAATTTTTTAGGGTACATTGTATCAAAAGAAGGAATACAAGTTGATCCAGAAAAGGTATAGGCAGTTCGTGACATGCCAACACCAACAACGGTAAAGGATGTACCAAAATTGAACGTACTTTTAGCTTCGCTAGGAAGATTCTTTTTGCGATCATCAGACAAATGTAAATATTTTTTCAATATACTCAAGAAAGGTGCGAAATTCAAATGGACTGATGAATGTGAAAAAGCTTTTCAAGGGATCAAAGAACACCTCATGAATACATCTATTTTACAAAAGGCAGAACCAAGAGAAGAACTATTGATCTATCTTGCGACAACATCACATGCTTTAAGCGCTGTGTTATTGCGAACGGATGCAGGAGTGGAAAAGCCAATTTATTACATCAGCAAAATGTTTAATGCTGCAGAGAGGAATTATTCAAAGATTGAGAAGCTAATTTTAGCATTAGAATACGCATCATTTAAACTTCGCATATATTTTCAAGCACACAAAATAAGGGTGCTAACAAAAGTACCAATTGAATCAGTGATGAAAAATTCAAAAAGATCAGGTAGGGTGGAGAGATGGAATGAACAAGTAAGACATTTCGAAATCAAGTATGAAATATTATCTTCACCAAAATCACAAGTTGTCGCAGACTTCTTAGCATAATTTCCTTTAGAAGATGATGAAGTGGTGGAGGAGATGATGGATATAGAAGAAGAACATGGAGATCCAAAAGACTTATTAACATAACCAAATAGATGGGAGATATTGGTAGATGGATCATCAAATGTGGAAGGCAATGGGGTTGGAATTGTTTTAATTTCGCCAGAATGAGCGAAGATGGCTTTTTCATTCAGATTGGAATTCGCATCAACTAATAACGAAACGGAATATGAAGCTGTGATACATGCCTTAAAGTTCGCAATAGAAATGAAACTAGAAAATGCCAGGATCACTAGTGATTCACAGCTAGTTATTCGCCAAATAAAGGGAGAGTATACTACAAATGAACCATCCTTGAAGAAATACAAGAAGCTCGTTGAATAATTGTCAGCGAAAATCCCAAAGATAAAATGGAGGCACATTTCAAGGAAGGATAAAAGACTCGCAGACGCTTTTGCTTTCATCTCAAGCATGATGACAGATCCAACTGCGAGATGCATAAAAATACAGACACTTCTGTCACCATAAATCAATAAAGAAGAAGAAGAAGAAGAGAACGTAATGATGATAGAAGGTGGAGAAGAAGAACAAACGAACAATATCGCATATTGGAGAACAGAACTTCATGCATATTTGGCGAAAGGAGAAACACCAAGAAACAGATTGGAAACACACAAGGTAAAAAGTCGCGCAACAAATTATGAATTAAGAGATGGGCTGCTATACCGAAAATCCTTTAATGGGACATCACTCAGATGTTTGACACGAGAAGAAGGAGAAAAGGTGCTAAAAATGTTACATAGTGGGGATGCTGGCAATCATAGTGGGGGAAAATCTTTGGCACATAGAGAAAAACTTCAAGGCTATTACTGGCCATACATGCACGAAGATGCAAAACAAATATCAAGACGTTGCGAAGATTGTCAGCGACATGGAAAGAAAATACATGCACCTGGAGCACCATTGTCATCTTCAACCAGTGTATGGCCTTTTGGAAAGTGGGGCTTAGATATTGTGGGGCCATTTTTACCAGGATCTGGACAAAGAAGATACTTAATAGTCGCAACAAATTATTTCACAAAATGGACAGAAGTAAAGGCAGTACAGCATATTCGCGACAAAGATATCTTTACATTCATATTCGAAAATATCATTTGCAGATTCGGAATTCCCGCGCAGTTGGTATCTGATAATGGGAAACATTTTGAAGGACAGAACATAGATATGTTACTTAATGCATTTAAGATAAAATGTGGAAAGTCTACTCCTCTGTATCCATAAGTTAATGGACAGGCAGAGGCAACAAACAAAACAATTGCAGATACATTAAAGAAAAAATTAGAAGGACATCATAGAGCATGGTGCGAACAAGTACATAATGCAGTATGGGCTTATAACACAACTAGTAGAGAAGGTACTGGAATGTCACCTTTTTGTTTAACATACGGAGTTGAAGCGGTGTTACCAATAGAAGTTGTTATTCCGACGACAAAGAGAGAAGCTTGGGAGAAAAATCTTAGTGCGGGTTTGATCTTAAGCAAACTTGATGAGTTAGAAGAAAAAAGAGAAAGATCTTTACAACATATGGAAAATTATCAGCGAAGATTAGCCCGAGAATATAATAAACGTGTCAAAGTACGCGAATTTCAACCAGGAGATTTAGTTCTGCGAGAGACAGCAATATATCAGCGAGAAAATGGTGGAAAGTTAGCGAAAAAATGGGATGGACCTTACATCATTAAGGAGATAGTTGGGACAGGAGCATATAAATTAATGGATCCAAAAGGTAGAGATGTTGGTCATAGACTTGACAGACCATGGAACAGATTGTACTTAAAGAGATATTATCCATAAGAAGCTTTGAGAAGTTATGTATGACGCAACAAAACGATTGCGAATAAACATTCAATGAAAGAATAGTTGCGAGATTATTCACATCAAAACAAGATCATGATATGCGAAACTTTCGCAGAGATAATCAGAGAACAATGACAAAACAGAAAGGGGAAAACCTTTATGGCGTACACCCTAGTTCATGAATAAAATTTTGCAAGAGGCAAATGTAAGACCTAAAGTACGTCATATAAGGGGGTACCTGTTGCATGGCTCAGGGAAAGGCTACACCTCCCTCGGAACCTGAGTCATGGAGATATGGGGTCAATAAAGCCCATCCGGGAGAGGCACCTTGGATTCTCATTTTAAGCATATGACTTAGGTTGGGCGACTAAGGTAATAAGGACTCTCCCAAGGAGTGCAGAATCTGACCAAGGCGCCGAGGTACACGGTTGAGTCAAGAGTGCCAGGGGCGTCTGGAGAGTACCTTGCCATTCTTGACAAGTCTTGGATTATACTGCACTCGTCCCGAAGAAAACCCCACTTAGGGTGCAGTCTCGTAAACATAAACCCTATAGGTAAAAGGGATAAGAGACTGCGAAAACAACTGGTTGTTGTTAAGACTGGATGGGAGGAGCCAACCTTGTATGGTAGAGGTACGCTTATGTGTTTTCAAAGTTGTTGTAGATAGTGATAAAAGGTTTGTTTTAAAACTTGTGAAGGCAATGAATTTTAGACTTAATAAAAATTTAAAACAAAGAAAACTTATTACAAAATTGACTTCAAGATATTAGAAAACAACCAAGACACTGATTTCACTATTACACATGAATAAATTATGGTAAACAATCCAAAACTCTAATTATCTTTTAAGACTCTTATTTCTTAATTCACAAATAATCTGGAAAATTCTCAAAAATTAATTGTATCCCTAAGCATAGATTATCTAAACAAAGCATAACCTATCTAATTGAATCACAACTAATGAAGAATTTTTTTTGCAAACAATTAAAAACTCTGCAAAAGTAGTGATTGAGTGAATTATAAATTATAAATTATAAATTAGAGAAAATAAATAATTACCAATTATTCATGCGTAAATAGCTTCCTCATTGTCTTGGTTGTGAGAGAATTAGCCGCTCATCATGTTGGAAAACCTCTCAAAGAATTTCATTGATGCTCAAAAATGTTTTACAAATGATGAGAATATGAGAAATACAATAAAATCGGGTTTGTAACAGTTATAAGTGTTACAAATAAGGGAACTACGACCCACAGTATGTGTCACTGATACTGCATTTCTAAGACCCACGTTAAGCGTCGTTGTCACTGTTGGAAAACGACGGTCTTTGGCAGTCCGTTCTTCGTGTTCTTCAGAAATGCAGTAGCAGAAAATGGCAGCTCTGCAACTTTGGTGTTTAAGCTATGTCGTGTTCTAGAACTCTCCCCAAACTCTCCGTCCTCTTCTACAACATCCCAGCAGACTATTTATACATATTAACAACAAAATATCTCGTCTTGATTGCAAAATATTCTTCATTATTCTCCATGCAGGGTACGGATTTTCTTTCTCTGATTTTGATTTTCACACGCTCTGCAGGTGTAAAATCTCCATATTTATCTTATACATGCTCCAAATGGTTGCTTAACTCTGTCGTACATGTTTAAAACTCACTACAGCTCATGATTGTCTCACTTTGTACACATACTCTCTATTTTCTTCTCTCCGATGATGTAACCCAAATTCACCGGTTCTGATGGACTTAGCAGACCTGTTAACCTGAAACATGCCCAATCCAACCAATTGTAGCGTTGTAATCTCCCTAAAAGTCGTCCAAAACAAAAACAACCATTAACGGGTTTATAAAATACGTAACTCCCTGAATTACGTAATCTGAGTTTCCAGCCGATTCTAACCCAAAACATTGATTGTACCATGCCTGTTAACATCAATCAAGTCGAACCATGAAGTTTCAGCCATTGAGTCTACTTCTAGCACGCCATAAAAATCAAGCCCTAATTTGTTCTTCAATTGCAACAGTTTCCCGCCAATTTCAATTTTCAAAAGATGAAGAAGAAGGGTTGCCCCCTATCCGGTACTAGGGTGCGGTTAGCAGCTTCCTAGAAATGGGGTGCCCCTTAGTAATTAGGTTACCCCTTATCCAAAGTGAGGATCCGTATAGCAAATGTCCTCCCGGGGTGCTCCGAGCAACTTTTCGAGCCGAATTTTCCAACAATATTTATTTCCTAAAAATACATAAAAACACAATATTAGTACAAAAATCGAGTTCCAACAAAACAGACATTGAGGACAATTTAGACACAAAAATGTGTCTATCAAATACCCCCAAACTTATTATTTGCTAGTCCTCGAGCAAAACTAATCTAGAAAATAAAATCCTAACTCACTAGGTGGCCCTAGTGACCGAGTTAATCTCGGGAGGGTTTACCAGAGGTGTACCCACAAATACATTACTTCTAATTGGTCACAAGTATCCAAAGAGCTATGAGGACATACATATTCTCAACCTATCTCCAAGTAACTAGAATGCCAGAGAAATTAAAGGTGTCATCTCTAAAGCTGACTGAAGAAAAGGGGAGACACATCTGCAACACTGCTAGATAAAGAGATATCCGCTACACAGCTAGATAAACATTGTAAGATGCGTCCGCTGCTTTTCACTGGATAAGATTAGGAGAGAGATAAAGATGAGAGGGACATCTGCTATACAGATGGACTAATTACGTGTGATGAGTTAAACCTGTGCTAGAAAGATCTTGTGCCAGATTGAAAGCGGACTAACAAAGCAACCAAATGTATCTTTCTTTGATTCTCTCATAGTGCTCAGTAGAAACAACGTCTTCTTCGGGCTTCAACTGTTGATGATAAACTATCGAACCTCATAGAACCTTGGCAATTAACTCTTCTCTTCGATTTCTTCCTTGACTTATAAATTTATACTTCCGTTTGGCCTTATTGAACAAAACGTAACGATGATTTTTTTCATTTTTCAATTTTTTTTAAATAAAAAATTACAAGACAACAATTTACATGGCCATGAGAGAAGGACTTTCAAAACTTGGATCTTCGCAACTTGTGATGTCTTGGTATCATGGATTCTAACAACTTATATCATTTGCTCTTATAACTTCAACTTTGATTTTTGAATTATTCTTTTCTATTGTTGCTTCTAAACCTAAAACGTCTTCAACTTTCTTCATAGATTTTGATGTCGCTCCGCTTGTTGATGATGATAAGTTTCTACTGAGAGAGAGTCGCAATCCAGTAACTAAGATTACATTGTGAGGTTGCTTTGTCTTTCTGGCATTCCATGACCTACTTGCCTTTCATCATGTATGGTTAGGTCCATCACGGTTACCCTCTAAAAGGAACAAGTTCTCTCCTGAATTTCAAGGATCTCAATGTCTTTTTCTCTAATGTCTCAAAAGGTTGTTATCCCTAGCATTCCAATTTCTATCTTTTCGGTGAGAAACAGTATGTAAACTTAGCTAACCGGATACCATGTGACGCTAGAAGTTTCAAAAGTGCAACTAAAAAGTTCTTCCCCCCCCCAAACTTAAATCTAACATTGTCCTCAATGTTTCTAATGAAAGAGCAATACCAAAAGTAAAATAACACGAGGAGAAGTTGGAAAGATAGTACCTGGGTGAAGAAAATCAAAAACTAATATACAACATACAACTTCCTCGATGGTCAATCAAGGGTAAACAGGGTCCTCCAGAGGGACCTCCTCAACATCACCTGTAGGAAAGGGCTCTAAAAAGGGTTTCAATCTCTGACCGTTAACCTTCGAAGAACTACTACCATCCGGTGTCTCAATTTCAACAGCTCCATGAGGAAAGACAGTGCGAACAATAAAAGGACCCGTCCACCGAGAACGTAACTTCCCAGGGAAAAGATGTAAACGGGTATCATACAGAAGAACTTTTTGACCTGGAGAAAATGACTTCCGTAAAATATTTCTATCATGCACAAGTTTCATTTTGTTCTTATCTCCTTCGCACTATCGTAAGCATCTATACGAATCTCGTCCAACTCATTGAGCTGGAGTTTCCTATGGGCTCCTGCCTTGTCAAGTGAAAAATTTAGTTGCTTAACAGCCCAATAAGCTCTATGTTCTAATCAACAGGTAAATGACATGCCTTTCCATACACAAGCCGATAAGGCGACATTCCAATGGGGGTCTTAAACGCAGTACGGTAAGCCCATAAGGCATCAGTAAGCCTAGACGACCAGTCTTTCCGATTAGGATTAACTGTTTTCTCTAATATACGTTTTATCTCCCTATTGGAAACCTCTACCTGACCACTAGTCTGCGGATGATACGGGGTAGCTACCTTATGTGTAATACCATATTTCTTCATCAGAAGCCTAAAAGGTCCATTACAAAAGTGCGACCCTCCATCACTAATTATAGCTCGCGGTGTACCAAAACGTGTAAGTATATTATTTTTCAAGAACTCAATCACAACCCTATGGTCATTGGTTTTACACGCAACCGCCTCAATCCACTTAGAGACATAGTCTACGGCGACAAGGATGTATAGGTTACCAAAAGAATTAGGAAACGGACCCATAAAGTCAATTCCCCACACATCAAAGACCTCAACAACTAAAATAGGGTTCAAGGGCATCATGTTCCTACGGGAAATGGTTCCTAATTTCTGGCAACGCTCACAAGTAACACAGTAACTATGGGAGTCTTTAAACAACGAAGGCCAATAGAATCCACACTGCAATATCTTAGCAGCAGTCTTCTTAGCACTAAAGTGACCTCCACAAGCATGATCATGACAAAAGGAAATAATACTGGACTGGTCACTCTCAGGTATACATCTCCTAATAATCTGGTCTGGACAATACTTAAACAAATAAGGATCATCCCAAAAGAAGTGCTTAACCTCGGCTAAAAACCTAGAACGATCTTGTTTACCCCAATGTTGGGGCATTCGACCAGTAACAAGATAATTCACTATATTCGCATACCAAGGTGCTTGGGTAACAAAGAAAAGTTGTTCATCAGGAAAACTATCCCTTATAGGAAGGGAATCATCAGGGGAATCAACAACTAGCCTAGACAAGTGGTCTGCTACTACATTTTCGGCACCCTTTTTGTCTCTAATGTCTGGAGAAAACTCTTGCAACAAAAGTATCCACCTAATCAATCTAGGTTTCGTATCCTTCTTAGACAAAAGATATTTCAAAGCAGCATGATCAGTATATATGACGATCTTAGAACCTAAGAGATAGGGTCTAAACTTGTCTAAGGCAAACACAATGGCTAACAGTTCCTTCTCGGTAGTGGTATAGTTCAACTGGGCATCATTCAGAGTTTTGCTAGCATAGTAAATCACATGAAGTAATTTGTTTTCTCGCTGACCTAGCACAACACCAATAGCATAATCTGAAGCATCACACATGATCTCAAAGGGTAAGTTCCAGTTGGGTGCCTGGACTATGGGGGGGTAGTGAGTAAAGTCTTAAGCTTCTCAAAAGCCTCTAAACAAGCATCATCAAAGACAAACTTAACATCTTTTGCAAGCAAGTTGCAAAGAGGTCTAGAAATCAAGCTAAAATCCTTAATGAATCGACGATAAAAACCTGCATGCCCTAAGAATGACCTAATATCTCTTACGGTTTTTGGGACCTGTAAAGTCTTGATAAGGTCAACTTTGGCTTTATCTACCTCTATACCCTTAGAAGATACGATATGCCCTAAGACAATTCCTGATCGAACCATGAAATGACATTTCTCCCAATTAAGCACTAGATTCTTTTCCTTACACCTAGTCAACACTAATGACAAATGATGCAAGCACTCATCGAAAGACGAACCAAACACTGAAAAATCATCCATAAAGACCTCTAAAAACTTTTCTACCATATCGGAAAATATGCTCATCATGCAACGCTGAAAAGTCGCAGGGGCGTTACATAGCCCGAAAGGCATGCGTCTATACGCAAAGGTACCAAAGGGACAGTAAAAGTAGTTTTTTTTGGTCTTCTGGGGCAATAACGATCTGATTGTAGCCTGAGTAGCCATCTAGAAAACAGTAATGACTATGTCCAGCTAATCTCTCTAGCATTTGGTCGATAAAGGGAAGGGGAAAGTGGTCCTTCCTAGTGACCTTGTTCAATTTCCTATAGTCAATACAAACACGCCAACCCGTGGTCACTCGGGTCGGGATTAACTCATTGTTATCATTCTGGACTACAGTAATACCGGATTTCTTGGGAACAACCTGAACGGGGCTGACCCACTTACTGTCTGAAATGGGGTAGATAATGCCTGCATCTAACAGCTTAAGAACCTCGGTTCGAACTACTTCTTTCATATTAGGGTTTAGTCTTCGTTGCATCTCCCTAGAAGGTTTGGTATCTTCCTCTAAATAGATCTGATGCATACAAACAGTAGGACTTATACCCTTAATGTCTGCTATGGTCCACCCTAAAGCTTCCTTGTTGTTTTGAAGGACGGTCACTAGCCTACTTTCCTGATCACTATCCAAGTCGGAAGCAACAATCACAGGTAAAGTTTCAGACGGGCCTAAAAACACATACTTCAGGGTATCTGGCAATGGTTTTAGGTCCAACTTAGGAGGCTCTTCTAACGAAGGAACTAGGGTAGACTTAGAAACTGGTAGTGGTTCGAACTTAGGTTTCCATCCGTTACTAGTGTAACAAAGGGGTTGAATCTAACAAAGCATTCACCTCATTAATCACATTATCATCATCGAAATCAATCCCAAAGTGAGCTAGGCATTTCTCTAACGGATCTTCTAACAAAGTGTTTGGTAATGACTCCTCGACTAATGTTCCTATCATGTTTACCTCTTCTATGCTCGAGTCATCTAGTTCAGAGGGTAGCTTACTAATATGAAAGACGTTCAGCTCAATAGTCATATTACCAAAAGACAAGTTCATAATACCAGTTCGACAATTAATGATCGCATTGGATGTTGCTAAAAATGGGCGACCTAAAATCACTGGTATCTGGTTCTCTGGGTCAGGGACAGGTTGGGTATCTAGGATAACAAAATCCACTGGATAAATAAACTTGTCGACCTCAATAAGAACATCCTCGATCACACCACGAGGAATTTTAACGGACCTATCAGCTAACTGAAGTGTCATCTGGGTAGGTTTCATATCACCAAGTCCTAGCTTGAGGTACACATGGTATGGAAGTAAATTCACACTGGCTCCTAAGTCAAGCAAAGCTTTCTCAACACGGTATTTACCTATTGTGCAAGAAATGGTAGGGGACCCTGGGTCTTTATACTTAGGAGTAGTGGTATTCTGAATAATGGAACTCACGTGACTAGCTAGGAAGGCTTTCTTTTGGACACTAAGCTTACGCTTTCGTGTACACAAGTCCTTAAGAAACTTAGCATAAGCGGGAATCTGCTTAATCGCATCCAACAATGGTAGGTTGATAGTAACCTGCTTAAAAACCTCCAATATATCATTAAAGTTCGACTCGCTCTTAGTTGGAACTAGCAGCTGGGGAAACGGGGCTCTGGGAACAAAGCCGGACTCATTAGGACCCTCATTGGTCTCGTTAGAGACTCTATCAGTCTCCTCATTTTCTGCCTCAAAAGGGTGAACTACAACATGTTCACTTTCAGGCATGAAGACCTTGTTGTGAACTTTCTTTCCACTCCTAAGGGTAGTAACAGAATTCACATGATTGTACGATTTCTCTCCTTTTGGATTAGGATCAGTATGACTAGGGAACCTTCCATCCTTTCTCTCAGTAAGGTACTTAGCTATTTGGCCGACTTGAAGTTCTAATTTAGCAAGAGACTGGGAATTATTCTTAAAATTATGATTGGTTTCCTCTTGAAAATTAACCTGGATCCTTATTAGCATTTGCTGGCTTTGTGATAGCATATCCTGGCTTTTTTTAATATACTAAGAGATTCCTCTAAGCTAGTCATTCTATTCTCAGAAGGGTTCTGGAACTGGGCTTGTCCTGAAGAGCTCTTAGCATAACCAAAACCTGGGGGAGGCTGAGAATTACTAGGATGACCTTGATTCTGGCCGTTAAACCAAGAAAAATTAGGATGGTTTCTCCAACCAGGATTGTAGGTCTCTGAGTATGGGTCAAACTTCTGATGGGTCTCAAACCTAGCATTGTTATACACATCATGGGCTTGATCTTTACTAACCTGACCTTCCCAAAATGAGTTATCGGGCTCTATCCCACAACTAGAGACTTGAGAGGCTCTATTAGGTTCATCAAGGGATCTATTTTTAGACTGGACCATTTCCAGAGCTTCTAACCTTCTAGAAAAAACATCAAACTTAGCATCTGACCCGGAGCTTGTATCTACCATATTGGTGCTACTTCTATTGACCAAGAGTCTTTTAGGGGGTTCAACACAAGACTCCCAATGTTGGGATTTTTCAGCGATAGCTCCTAAGAAGGTAAAAGCATCATCAGCATTTTTACTAGTGAACTCACCAGCGCGCATAGACTCGACCATGGCTTTGGTCGAATAGTCTAAACCATTATAAATAATCTCTACAAGTTTCATCTTATCAAATCCATGGTGAGGACACTGGGATAGAAGATCATTGAATCTTTCTAAAAACCTATAAAGAGACTCTCCCTCTTGTTGCACACTAGCACTAATTTTCTGTCTAACAACTGCAGTTTTATGCTTAGGGTAGAATTTCATATAGAAAGCAGCAACAAGTTCCTGCCATGTTCCAATGGATTCAGATGGTAGGTTGTTCAGCTAGGTCTTGACTTTATCTCTCAAGGAAAATGGAAACATCTTAAGTTTCAAGACTTCATCAGTAAGGTCTTTTATTCTAATTGTCCCACAAATTTCCTCAAAGTCCCTAATATGAAAATAAGGGTTCTCATCATCTTTTCCTAAGAATATAAGGATCATCTGAAGAATAATAGGTTTTATCTCGAAATTAGCCGTAGTGGTTGGCAATTTAATGCAAGAGGCTCGGGTAGACCTAGTAGGGAACATGTAATCTTTCAAAGTTGCCATCGCTGGCACAACAAAAGTACTAGGGGTACTTTCCTCACGAAGAGACAGATTCTCAAAATTAAAGTTTCCAAAAACAGGGCTCTCAAAAGAAGAGTCTTCGAGCTCCCCTCTTTCACAAGAAGAACTTCTAGGCTCGTCACTAATCAAACGACCAAAAGTATTTCTTTTCCAAGCCCTTTCAGGCATACACTAAAAAAAAAAAAAAATCCTAAAAGGAAGGGAAGTTCTATGCAAACACAAACAAGGCTGACTCCACCACAACAAACCTACTGATTTCTAGCAAACAAAAAGCATGATGGATCCACTTAGATTGTTTCTAGACCAGCTTCTAATCCTTCGAATGGGAATTCGTTACAATTTGAGCAAACCCCTCTGGAATCAATCCGAGTCAAAGTAAGTTGAATAGAGGCGAGGGAAGATGCATAGAGCTTTGATACCCAAGGCCTCACCACATTCCAAGGCGGCGCAGTCATGCATTCAATTCACAGAAACCATCATGAACTTCGAAGTATGCTCAAAAGAGTAACCAATATTTTTCGAACGACTTTCCTATTAAGCTCGTTACCCTATAGGTCTCGTTCTATTCCAAATTTTAGGTTTAGGTTCGCGTTTGATTTTTTTTTCCTAAGGCGGGCAAGAAGAGAACGGTGATGAAATCTGAACCCTTATCTTGTATGGCCAGTCCTTGCCCTTTATTAGGAAATTAAAGCAGCCGTTTTCAAGTCCTCAGCATATATGCAAACGAAGGAATACAATAACTCGCTGACAGGGGATTCACGAGTGTTTCGACAAACTTACCTCCCGTTCCAGACGGGGGATGAACCGCTGAAGTCGACTCGGACCACAACTCCAATGTCGTGTACGAACCCGAGGGACCGAGACGATATTGTAATCGTCGTCCTTCCCTGCAAACAGTTTTATATTTAATGTACCCTTCCTTAGGGTTTAAAAAAAATAATAATTGCCCAAGTCCAAAGTCCAAATAAAGTGCAAAAGAAAAGAAATAAAAAAAAATAATTACAAAAAATGGAAGGTCTCTAAAATAAAATAAAATAAATTCTCTCTCTTTTTTTTTTTAATTTTTCTTTCGCTCTTTTTTTTTTCTTTGTCTTTTTCCTTCTCTTTTGGATTTAAGCTTTGATTCCAAGTCATTAGTATCCAACTTCAAACTTGTAATACAAAGACACACCCAAAGAATCGTAAAAAGAACAAATGAAATAAAAAAAAAAACCTAAAAATTCTACCTAAGCACAAATCCGCGGCGGCGCCAAAAATTTGATGTGTTTTCAAAGTTGTTGTAGATAGTGATAACAGGTTTGTTTTAATACTTGTGAAGGCAATGAATTTTAGACTTAATAAAAATTTAAAAACAAAGAAAACTTATTACAAAATTGACTTCAAGATATTAGAAAACAACCAAGACACTGATTTCACTATTACACATGAATAAATTATGGTAAACAATCCAAAACTCTAATTATCTTTTAAGACTCTTATTTCTTAATTCACAAATAATCTAGAAAATTCTCAAAAATTAATTGTATCCCTAAGCATAGATTATCTAAACAAAGCATAACCTATCTAATTGAATCACAACTAGTGAAGAATTTTTTTTGCAAATAATTAAAAACTCTGCAAAAGCAGTGATTGAGTGAATTATAAATTAGAGAGAATAAATAATTACCAATTATTCATGCGTAAATAGCTTCCTCATTGTCTTGGTTGTGAGAGAATTAGCCACTCATCATGTTGGAAAACCTCTCAAAGAATTTCATTGATGCTCAAAAATGGTTTATAAATGATGAGAATATGAGAAATACAATAAAACCGGGTTTGTAACAGTTATAAGTGTTACAAATCAGGGAACTACGACCCACAGTATGTGTCACTGATACTGCATTTCTAAGACCCACGTTAAGCGTCATTGTCACTGTTGGAAAACGACGGTCTTTGGCAGTCCGTTCTTCATGTACTTTAGAAATGCAGTAGCAGAAAATGGCAGCTCTGCAACTTTGGTGTTTAAGTTCTGTTGTTCTCCCCAAACTCTCCCCAAACTCTCCGTCCTCTTCTACAACATCCCAGCAGACTATTTATACATATTAACAACAAAATATCTCGTCTTGATTGCAAAATATTCTTCATTATTCTCCATGCAGGGTAAGGATTTTCTTTCTCTGATTTTGATTTTCACACACTCTGCAGGTGTAAAATCTCCATATTTATCTTATACATGCTCCAAATGGTTGCTTAACTCTGTCGTACATGTTTAAAACTCACTACAGCTCATGATTGTCTCACTTTGTACACGTACTCTCTATTTTCTTCTCTCCGATGATGTAACCCAAATTCACCGGTTCTGATGGACTTAGCAGACCTGTTAACCTGAAACATGCCCAATCCAACCAATTGTAGCGTTGTAATCTCCCTAAAAGTCGTCCAAAACCAAAACAACCATTAACGGGTTTATAAAATACGTAACTCCCTGAATTACGTAATCTGAGTTTCCAGCCGATTCTAACCCAAAACATTGATCGTACCATGCCTGTTAACATCAATCAAGTCGAACCATGAAGTTTCAGCCATTGAGTCTACTTCTAGCACGCCCAAAAATCAAGCCCTAATTTGTTCTTCAATTGCAACAGTTTCCCGCCAATTTCAATTTTCAAAAGATGAAGAAGAAGGGTTGCCCCCTATCCGGTACTAGGGTGCGGTTAGCAGCTTCCTAGAAATGGGGTGCCCCTTAGTAATTAGGTTACCCCTTATCCAAAGTGAGGATCCGTATAACAAATGTCCTCCGGGGGTGCTCCGAGCAACTTTTCGAGCCGAATTTTCCAACAATATTTATTTCCTAAAAATACATAAAAACACAATATTAGTACAAAAATCGAGTTCCAACAAAACAGACATTGAGGACAATTTAGACACAAAAATGTGTCTATCATACGCCTCCTTGAAGGGGCAACCAGGGGGAGATAAGGGCGGCACCCTCCATTAGTGTAGGATCAGAATCTCGCAGCAATAATGCCTCAGCGAAATTATTAACAACACAACACAGAAGCGTCGCAGAATAACTTCAGAAAAGAAATAATAAACGACGTCAGCTAAATCATGAGAAAAATGTGATGGTCCTGCGAAAATTAAAGAGTTTGTGAGATTAACATTTGTAAGGATGCGAGAATGTCGCAAGTCATATCCGAAAATAAAGGACAGATTAGCTGTCATCCACTACGTAATTCTCTATAAATAGCCGCTCAGTTGTAAAGGAAAGGGGAGAGATCTTTTCTGATTGAGAAGCAAGTAAATATGAGAGAGAAAATCTAGAGCAGTGGTTATTCTTGATTCCTTTATCTTTTCTTGTAAGATTGTTCAAAGATTCATCAATAAAATTAAGATTGTTAATCTAAAATGAGTTGAATGTTAATGAAATCTTGTGAGGGGTGTAGTGTAGGATTTCCTGCAACTATATAATGGCGCTAGAAATAGGGAAAGATTGAAGATTATTCTAGAAAAATAGAAGATTAATATTGAGATTTGTGAAGATTTGGAGTAATTGGTTAAGAATTTTACATAATCTCTTGCAATTCGTTAACATTGAAGAAATGGCCAGAAGAAGAAATACATTAGAAAAGTGACATTTCGTAACAGTTCAAGCTTTCATAAGGTAACAGTTCGTAAATTACCTGTTACTAAATATTAGGTTTTTAAATAAGGGTAACAGTTTTTGTAAGAACTGTTACATAATGTTTTCTAGGTTGTATATTGTAACAGTTTTTATAATAAGTGTTACTATATACCCATGATACTGTAACAGATTTAATATGTTACCATAGTTGACATTATCGTGACATTTATTTAGACAAACTGTTACTATATACCCATGATACTGTAACACATTTAATATGTCACCGTAGTTGAAATTATCGTAACATTTTTTATACCAACCGTTACCATATACCAATGTTACTGTAACAGATTTAATATGTCACTATAGTTGACCTTATCATGACATTTCTATAAAACAACTGTTACTATTCATCCACATAACTAGTTATCTGGAATCCATTTCAAAAGGATTACCTACCTCTAAACCGACACAAGTGTAATAGGTTTCAATTTTGTTGATTCAATTTTGTGCACTAGATCTAGCCATCGTTCATGGATGGTTATCCCAGGTTTAATAGAAACTCAAATCTAATAAAAATAATAAACAAGTGGTATGATATGTAGAAATACCACAATATAATGTCTTGTAGGTGGGCGGTGACAACGAAGGTGGTGGTAACGAAGGTTGTGGTGGAGGTCGATAGTTTATTGTTTAATGAGGATAAATATTTTATATGGATAACATTAACCAAAAATAAAGCATGGAATAGTGGTTCAAGAGTTATAGTCAGGTGTAATAGGTCTCAAGGTCGAATCCTGTGAAGAGTAATTTTATAAAATTTATATTTCAAGATCAAGAAGCCCAACTTATGGTTGTGGAATGGTGGCCCGATGGTGGCGGGCATGGTGGTGATGGTTGCAGCGGTACTGGTGTTGGAGGTGGTGGCGTCGCTAGTGGTGGAGGTGGTGGTAGTTTCACTATAAATTTTTACCTTTATCATGTTTTTTTATGACAGTTTTCATAAAAACTGTTACAGTTACTCAAACAATAGCAACAGTTTTATGAAAAACAGTTACCGCAGCAATTATTCAGTAACACATATTGAATAAACTGTTACCAAAAACTACTAACAGTGACAGTTTTAGAATTTATGAGTCATTTTTCCATAGTCATTCTGTAACAGGTTTTGTAAACTTTCCGTAACAAGGGCTTTAGTAACACCGCAGAAAAAACTAAAACTGTTACAGAAATAATACAGTAACAGTTTTTAACTGTTACCGAACATCATTTTTTTACTAGTGAGAACAACCAACTATTGTTAGAAGAAGGAAGAGAATTGCTGGAAGGGAAAGAAGTGAAATGGGAGAATCTACTAGAATGAGAAATAATGGAGAAAATCAAATTCAACCACCATTTCAACAAACACTAATACAAGGAAGGAATACATATTATTATAGGGTGAGTATACACACTTGGCAATCAAATTCAGCAGAAGAAGTAGAAGAAGAGCAGCAAACCAGAAACCATAGACAGGTAGAGAGAAATCGAGAAGCAGATGAAGGAATAATTCATGGAGATGAGGAAATTGGAGCGTTAGAAACGTTGAGACGAAGAATACATGAAGAAAGAAGATCTGAGGCAGAAGAACGTGCGAATCTAACAAGGCAAAATCACAAATTGAGGATGGAAAATATGAGACTACAGAGTAGAAGATCGAGAAGTATTACAAAATCATATTCAAGATCGAATAGAAGAGAGATGAGGAGAAACTCACCCACAATTAATGCCAGAAATAATATTCAAGAAGAAATATAAAATCTTAATGAAGAACATCGCGAAAATAGAGAAAGGATTGATGATCATTACGTTCGACAAAATGAAACTTTTGGTGATAGGCAAAATGATAGAAATCAAGAGAATGGACAACGTCACGGACGAAATAATCAAGATGGCGAAGGGAATCGAGAGGAAGGAAGGAGAATTTTACATGAGAGAGAATCTTAAAGAATTCAACAAACGATTTGAATAAGAAATTGAAAGACATTATGCTGAACAAGCACGTTTAATTTGCGAACGTGAAAGATTGAGAGCGGAAATGGAAGAACAAGATCTTCAGGAGACAATTCTCCAGAACAATCACGACAATCGAGAAAGAAGGCGTACACAAAATCGGAATTATGGTAATATCAATGAAGAGTATGATAGAGTACAGAGGATAGCTGAAAGACAGCGAATGGAATTGATAAGAAATGAACAAAATCATGGAGGGGAAAATGAGAGACATCATCGTATACGAATTCAGGATCGAGATGAGGAAGAGAATCGCAAAAGAAGATGAGATGAAGATGATGAAGAAGAAATGCAAAATTTTGCAAGAGAAGAAAGATATGAACGCGGAAGAAGGGAGGCGAAATTAAAAAGACCAAAGGATCAAAATTCAGGTGTAAATAAACAAATCTTAAAAGAATTAGAAGAAATGAGAGGAATGCTAAATAATAGAGGAGAAGTAGGCAGAAGACAATTAAATGAAGCTATAGAAGAAGCTGCGAAAACTACATTTACAAGGGAAGTACAACTAGGAGGAATACCACCGAAATGCAATTTGCCCGCATTAACCAGCATTTTTGATGGAACAACTTGTGCAATTCAACGCATTAAATCCTACGTGAGGTGCATGTTGCAATTGGAAAATCATGATGATATATTATGCAAGTATTTTGCATCCAGCTTAACAGGGGAGGCGTTAAAATGGTTCGAAGGTCTACCAAAGAATACAATAACATCCTTCAATCATTTGCAGACTACATTCCTGGGGGCATATATAAGTAATAATTCTTCACGACCTGGTATTGAAGACGTGTTTGGAATAAAACAAAGGATTGGCGAAAGTTTGAAGCACCTAACTAAAAGATGGAGGACTATGTGTAGCGAAATGGATGGCCGTGTAGATGAGAGATATCTTATCTTATCATTTATCAATGCTATGTTTGCAACCAACCTATTGTATATCCAAATTTTCAGAGTCAATAATACAAACACAATGACCGAATTGCGAGAACTTCAGGAAGAATATATTGCTCTAGAGGAAAGACAAAATGAAATGGAATCATATCCGGTTGCGATCACCAGTGCACAAACAACGAATGCAAGCTTATTACCCAAACTAATAAACACAGTGGCGAGCACTTCGTAAGTACAATAAGAAAAGGTGACGGGCAATAATCAACAGAAATTGGTGGCTATGGGAAGCCGAGATCAAGAGGAGTATGAAAGAGAAAGAAATTTCTACAATCGTGGTGGAAATAAAAAAATTCAAAGACTCGATCAGCCGCAAGAAACTTATGGAGGTCAAAGACAAAACTATAATAGAGTACAAGGAGGTCACAAGGTAGTATGGGAAGAAATCAAGATGTCACAAGCTGTAATTTTGATGGAGAATATACCAATACCATGGAACATGGGAACGGAACCACCTCCAAACCACAGAAGTCATGAGTTTTGTTCTTATCATCATTTTGATGGACATACTACAAATGATTGCAGAAATGTAAAAAGAATTATTCTGAGAAGGATAGATCAAGGAAAACTAAACCACTTTTTGGTAGGGCACCCACAATATCAACCATTTCCACCACCACCAGAGCATCACAAAGTAAACACGATGAAAAAGAAGGAAACATTCTTCATAGAAGTTGGTGCAAAAGCAAAGAATCTATTCTGTCACACTATCATACATTCATACAAGACAATTGAAGATTTTCATGTCAATATTTTGAGTAGAGTGTTCGCAAGAGATAATGATGGAAGAGAAATTATGAATATTGCGAAAATCTCGCCACTAGAGGAATGGCAGAAACAGATTATTTCTTTTACCGTAGAAGAAATCCCCGAAGATGAAGAGGTACATGATAATCCATTGGTAGTAAAATTAGAAATTAATCCAAAACCGAAAGAAGATGAGGATGATGAAGCTGAAGATTCATGGGAAATTAATAGGATTCTTCTGAAATCCTATTTTGTGTCGTTGATGTAGAATCACCCTACAATATATTAATTGGTCGACCTTGGCTACATGGGATTCTATGTGTAGATTCAACTTTCCACCAGTGCATCAAATTCCCTCACCCCAGCGGTGTAGGAATCATAAAGGGAGATTGGGTTGAAGGAAAGAGGTGTTACGAAACTGAGGTAGAATCCCGCGAAGGAAGAGCAAACAAGAAGGAAAATTGGCGACACAAAATCAAAGAGTCACAAAGAAGTGAGAGGTTGATGGTGGATGCAATCGAAAGAAAATAAGAAGAGATGTTGCGAAACTAATGCTAGCACAGAATAAAAAATTGTGAACATACCACTAACAAGGAAGCAGTAGCAGAAAATAACAAAGAAGCAGAGGATGGCAAAGGGGTAATGTATGAATGATTGATTTGTTGCGACACTCTCGCAATAAATAAAATTCTCAAAAATACATTTTATTGAATGAAAAAATTGAGATTGCGAAATGAAAATACAATATGATGATGTGCAAGAATCTCGAAGAGATAATGGATTCTACAAAAGACAATCATAGAACAATGACAAAACAGAAAGGGGCGAACCTTTATGGCTTACATCCTAGTTCGTGAATACAATTTCGCAAGAGGAAAATGTAAGACCTAAAGTACGTCATATAAGGGGGTACCTGTTTCATGGCTCAGGGAAAGGCTACACCGCCACCGGAACCTGAGTCATGGAGATTTGGGGTCAATAAAGCCCATCCGGGAGAGGCACCTTGGATTCTCAACTTAAGCATATGACTTAGGTTGGGCGACTAAGGTAATAAGGACTCTCCCAAGGAGTGCAGAATCTGATCAAGGCGCCGAGGTACACGGTTGAGTCAAGAGTGCCAGGGGCGTCTGGAGCGTACCTTGCCATTCTTGACAAGTCTTGGCTTATACTGCACTCAGCCCGAAGAAAACCCCACTTAGGGTGCAGTCTCGTAACCATAAACCCTATAGGTAAAAGGGATAAGAGGATGCGAAAAAAACTGGTTGTTTTTAAGACTGGATGGGAGGAGCTAACCTTGTATGATAGAAGTACGCCTCCTTGAAGGGGCAACCATGGGGAGATAAGGGCGGCACCCTCCATTAGGGAGATGATAAGTGTCTTAAGACGCAAATGTCATGAGGCTTTTTACTCGCAAGGGTATTAAGTCTTGCCATATATGTGCAACAATCCTAAAGAGGCAATAATACTAAAGAAAAAGATAAGACAAGATCAATGGGTTTTCGCATGAAAGTGCGAAGACGTCCTGCGATTTCGTCGCAAGACGGCAATGTAATGGGGCATTATTTTCGCAAGAATATTTAGGCCTGTTATATTGTCACAACATTCCTGAAGAGGCCATAATACAAAAGAAAAAAAGTTAAGGCAAGATCAATGGGTTTTTGCATAAAAGTGCAAGGATGTCCTGTGATTTTATCGCAATGACAAGAGGTGGCATAATAAGACCTTTAACTAGGAAGGAAAAATAAGACCACACAGGGATGAGATTTTGAAAATAATCAAAATTCACTTTGCATATGATTGCGAAGTTGAGGCACAAAATAAGAAAAATCTGCAAAATCTCTCATTTGGATACAAATAACAGAGGGAAGTATGGGAATGAATGAAATTAGAAAATGTTATTTGTCTCTACATGATAGATTTACACAAAAATTAAAAAATTAATGATTATATTGATTAACCATATTGCAAGGAAGAATTGTTTTAATGAATGCAGGTCAAAATGAAAGAAACTCATATATTAAGGAATATGGAGAACCAAAAGAATTCGCAAATATACAGAAAGAAGGAATAAATGTACAAGTATTACAAAAAATTAAAGAAAGAAACAAAGACTACTTCTTATTTGATCCTTCATCATCTTCATCAGACTTGTTCCCCTCTTCGTCTGCATCAGAAGTTTTATCTCCAACAGAACCTTCGTCACCATCAGATTCTTCATCATCAGCTTCGCTGTCAGAAATAGTCAGACTACGAATGTTCTTTGGGATCTCCTCCAAGAGACAAGGATAATCATAATGAGGAATACTATGGTCATCACAAACCATTTGAATAGTTTGATTGCGAAAATGCATAGCATCGTTCTTAATCTAGAATACTTATCGTTGTGACAAGAAATATTCTTTGCGAGTTCCTATTTTTCAGCTTCAAGTTCCTCAATTCTTTCCGCGATATCTACTTTCAGAATCTGTGAGCAAAAGGCAATCAATTAATAACTTGATGAAAATTCATAAGAAACAAAAGATTAGTGAAGAAGAACAATTAATAACCTTTTCTATCAGAAATCATATCTCTAATCAAGGCTGTATGCTCAACTTGAAGACTAACATTTACACCTAAATTTTTTCTGGCATCGCCTAAGATTTTTGCAGCCCAAGCAAATTCATCCTCATTATTTATAAGGAGACGAGAACGAATTTGGTTTTCTCTTTCGCAGATCTCGGTATTCTTGCGGTTAGCTTCATCTCGTTCAAGTTGAACTTCAAGAAGGGTCTCTTGGAACTTCGCCAAAGCCTTAGCACCTTGATCAGAGATGCGATCCTTATCATCTATGAGACCGCTAATTTTGGTTCTTAGCTCATTGATTTTCTCTTTAGAATTAAGAAAGAAACGCTTAAATAGGTTGGCTAAACCTAAACTAGATCTATGGTCAATCTCTAAGAGGCGAAATTTGGATCTCAGTTCATTCAGAGAAAGAGATGAAATTTTATCATTTGAGAAACTATTTAAAGATTTATTAAGACGCTCAAGAAGGGTATCATTATCCAAGGCATTAGGAAATGAATGAAGAATGGTAGCTTTATCAGAAATACCATAAATGTCTGCAAAAAGGATCAATCAAATACGATAAAACAACAGGATGAATGAATGAAGGGAAAGGGGAAAAATAACATACCATAGAGTTGATTATTAGCTTGCTGAAGACTAGAGATTTTATTCATGTACGAAGAAGAATCAATTTCTAGTTGTTTTTTCTTCTCGCGAAGACCTTTGACTTCAATTTCCAATTCCTCATTCTTTACACGAAATTGAAGATTCTTCTTTTCAAGAATTTCGCGTCTCCTCTCCAGATCTGAGGCAACAGCGAAAGAAGCTTTTCCAGCCTGCAAGAAAATGTAAAAAGTATTAAAATAGAAAGAGATTTTGAGTTACAGTAATGAAGAAGTAAAAAGACGAAAGCATACCAGACTATTAATAGAATGCAGGAAGTTGGGAGTAACCGATCTAGAAACTCCGCGAAGAGAATTATCACCATCCAGTAAAGGAACATCACAAATCGTAGCGATAGCTTTGCAGGTATTAGCGAATTGATTATCTCTCATTCCTTGCCAAGAATCAGAAAAGAAGCCAGAAAGCTTAGCCATAGAAGATTCAGATGGAGAATCTTCATTTACAGCAAGGTCATCATTATGCTCATCATCCTCATCACTCTCGGAGTTTTCATGAGAAGGAATATTTGAAGGAGAGGAAGAACGTATTTTTCTCTTCTTTGAAGGAGGAGCAGTTGGTTTTTCCCTGCGAAGAGCACCTTTGCCTTTCTCACAAGTCTTCGCAACATTGGCAGGCTCTTCTATTTCAGCAATAATCTTCACACACAGATAGAAATAAGAAATAGAGGAAACAATATATTGTTTAAAATCATAAGATAATATTTCTTACCTCATCTGTGTATGAGCGAAGATCTAACAAGGTACTAGCCTTCCCAGTCCTGTGATAGCTATCTTTCAGTTTCTGGATCTGTAGAATGTCGCAAGAATCAGCGAACAAAAGAATAAAGACAAACAAAAAAATATAAAGTGGGTGAAACTGGAAGAGACATACCTATTTCTCCTTCTCAGACCAAGAGAATACCCAAGGTTGATAAGAAGCGAGATTCTCAGGAAGAACATTTGACCCAGCAATGTAAGGTCCTTTCAGCATCATTGGAAAAACACACCATTTATCATCTTTGGATTGGCGAGGAGTTGTGTTCTTACCAGAGTGCCAATCAATGTCCTGCATGAGTATTTTAGCTTAATCAATATTATCTTTCCTTTTCAAGCGAATACCCCAGCGAGTATTCTATTTCTTCATGGAGATCAATTCATAATTTTCAAAGAAACTCGCTACTGTGTATTTTTCAGCAATTATCTCCAAGTCTACGAATTTAGGATCCCTAAGTTCTTTGGAGTAAAGAGATCCTTTACCAGCACCACGGTTAGCAAACTCCAGCATCATACGGATGCAATCCCCACTCAATTGGAGATAGCTCGCGAAAATCCCGAGTGAGCGAGAATTTCATAGAACAAAGGAATAACTGGGTCATAAAGAGGAATGGGGAGACCTGCGAGAATTTGACCTAGCGAAATTATGATTGATTGATCATCACAATATTCATCAGAGAAAAGTTTGATAGAAAGAATTGACTTGGCACTTTCACCAGGAATGGTAGAAAGTGTGAAACCTTTCTCAGCAAGATCTTTTTGGACGTCTTTTAAGTTTTTCTCATGTTTGTGGCCACTTGGAGGCATATCTGAATATAGAGTATGGGAATGGATAAAAAGTAAGAAGATTGAAGAGGGAAGAATTACAGTAGCAGAACTTACGGAAGAACAATAGAGTTGCAGAGATGAGAGAATAAAAAGAGAAGAGAAAGTAAAAAGAAAAAGGAAAGAAGAGTAAGAAGAATATATAAAGAAGATTTTTTTTTACTCGAAGAATTAAACACCATTAGTGCGAAAAGACGTGAGCGGTTGAAAAGCAGCGGTTACAGGAGACGGGTCAATAAATAGATGGAAGAAATAATACGTGTGATAAATGCAGAATATGAAGAGGTGAACAGCTGCGGCATTTCTCACATCATTCTCTACTTCGCAGAGAAGATATGAGAAGAGGCAAGATGTAGGATCAGAATCTCGCAGCAATAATGCCTCAGCGAAATTATTAACAACACAACACAGCAGTGTCGCAGAATAACTTCAGAAACGAAATAATAAACGACGTCAGCTAAATCATGGGAAAAATGTGATGGTCCTGCGAAAATTAGAGAGTTTGCGAGATTAACATTTGTAAGGATGTGAGAATGTCGCAAGTCATATTCGAAAATAAAGGACAGATTAGTTGTCATCCACTACATAATTCTCTATAAATAGTCGCTCAGTTGTAAAGGAAAGGGGAGAGATCTTTTCTGATTGAAAAGCAAGTAAATAGTAGAGAGAAAATCTGGAGCAGTGGTTATTCTTGATTCCTTTATCTTTTCTTGTAAGATTGTTCAAAGATTCATCAATAAATTTAAGATTGTTAATCTAAAATGAGTTGAATGTTAATGAAATCTTGTGAGGGGTGTAGTGTAGGATTTCCTACAACTACAATTAGGGAGCTGATAAGTGTCTTAAGACGCAAATGTCATGAGGCTTTTTACTCGCAAGGGTATTAAGGCTTGTCATATTTGTGTGACAATCCTGAAGAGGCAATAATACTAAAGAGAAAGATAGGACGAGATCAATGGGTTTTCGCATGAAAGTGCGAAGACGTCCTGCGATTTCGTCGCACGACGACAATGTCATGGGGCTTTATTTTCGCAAGAATATTTAGACCTATCATATTGTCGCAAAAATCCTGAAGAGGCAATAATACAAAAGAAAAAGTTAAGGCAAGATCAATGGGTTTTTGCATGAAAATGCAAGGACGTTCTGCGATTTTGTCGCAATGACAAGAGGTGGCATAATAAGACCTTTAATTAGGAAGGCAAAATAAGACCACATGACAAAACAAAATATTTATAAGTATTCATAACAGATCATTTCTCGCAAGAAAGATAATGAGAGGCAAGTATGGGAATCAGTAAACAAGAGGCATTATCTTTCTCGCCAGCAAAATATTGGTTGAAGAATATTATTCGCAAGAAATAATGAAGATGAAACAGTTCAAGAAGATAGAACTAGATAAGAAGCTCATGCTTCAGTATTAATTCCAGTAGAAGGAGACAATGGACGATCTTCGCCAAAGTTCTCATTATCACCAAATTTTTCTTCATTTCGATTCTGATCTTCACCAATAATAATTTCTTTGAGAGGGACTTATTTTTCGCCTCCATCTTTATTATCGCCAGCAATTACTTCTTTAGAAGGTATTTTTTTCGCTTCCATCTTGATTAGCACCAGCAGTTGCTTCCTTAGAAAGGATCTCTTCTTCATCTTCCAAAATACTATTCTCTCCACCACTTTCATAATCATAATCACTATCAGCAGGACGAGGAATTTCATCATCATCTACTTCCAAAGGTTCGATTGATGTAGGAGGAAGAGATTTGGACAATAAAATATCATTCACAAGAACTTCAGCCCGGAGATGAACTTGACGAAGAAGTGATCTCTGATGATTCCTATCTTGAATATCCTTAAAGTAAGCAAGATAATCAAGTCTTCTTTCTGCTCGGTCACGAGAACCAGTAAGAACAGAGATAAGTAGTGCATTTTCTTTGCGAATTTTGGCATATTTAGCCTCCAAAACAGAAATGGAGGAATGAAGATTTTTCTCAGACTCTGCGAAAAGTAGAATACAAAATTTCAGTAAGATGAAGAACTCAAAAAAGTATGACAAAGAAAAGATAGTTAAGGAAATCAAACTGTTATGACTACCTTCATTTTGCGAAATAAGGTGTTGAATCAAGGTCAAACAACTATTCTCCCAACGGTCCACCGCATCATCAAATTTATCTCCAACTAAACCTTTAAGTCGAGACTGAAGATTTTTCTCTTTAGAAATACGAAAGGCATTTTTCTTCGCAAGTGAAGAATAAGATTCTTCTAATTTGGAATATTGTTCTTTTCGTTAGTTTGCCTTGACACTTAAAGCTATTCTACCTTGAATGAGTGTATCTCTTTCAGCGATAGATGACTCTGTTACTTCTTTAAGTTCATTTCTCAAAGAGCGAAGAGATTGTTCTTGGTCATCACATACTTTCTGATGGATGCTAAGTTGTTGCGAAGATATCGCCATCTTGTTTAAAAAAGTTCTCTTCTCTTGAGATAGAGTTTTATTCTCATATGATAAAGATTCCATCCCTAGATTAGATTTAGTTAAAGAATAAGAGAGGCAGGATATTTCATTACTTAATAAATTTTGCTTCCGAACTAATTGGGTATTTTCATTGGTAATATCATTTATATGATCAACAAAGTATGAATAGAGGTTATCTAATTGGTTATATTGATCCGTCAAAATCTCTTTATCAACACGGGTTTCTTCGACAGCAGATTCAAATTGATATCTCTCCATTATTCGTTTCTGGTTTAAAGCTTAACATGCGAAAAAGGGATTTCAAGGACAGTTAAATATGGAAAGGATAAAATCATTAGAAAGGAAAATTGAAGACACAGATAAGGAAATCATACCTCTCAGTTCACATAATTCTTGCGAAGATTGTCGCGATCCAGCGAAACATTCTGGAGCTTTTGATTTTCGAGACGAAGAGCATTACACTCTTTTTCCAAAGCTGTTTGCGAAGCAGCTCTGTCAGAGCCAAAATACTTACTCAGAATTTCGCAAACACCAGACTTGACAGGATCAATTGGAGACTTCTTAACATCATCCAGAACCTCAGACAAAACTTTGAAAGCAATATTTAAAGGAAGAGGCTCAGGTAGAGAACTGGTAATGATAGAAGATTGGGAAACATTATCAATAGGAGGAGAAAATTTTTGATTCACAGAAGGATTAACAAGGGGAGTTTCAATCATTGAAAGGTCAGTTGAAGGGATGAAATCTGGGGCAACCTTTTCGCGAATTGGAGATAATGGTTTAACTTGCGAAGATGTCGCAGGAGATTTTGAAGGGATAAGTAAGTGAAAGGAAACAGAGGTTTCAACGGTTTTGAGGTGGCGAGATTTCTTGAGAGGTTTGTTGACATCCTTATCACCCTGCGAATCACAATCCAGATAAGAAACAGAGGCAACGATATTGTTATTAGAAAAGAATAATGTTTCTTATTACCTTATGATCCGCAGACTTTCTTTTGGTTACAACAACCTTATGTTGCGATTTGGGAATATTAGGGTTCTGAACCGTAAATTTGGTATTAGAGGCGTTTTTGCCGAAATAACAACAATATGGGAATCACATAAACAACATCAAATAAGGCAGTAAGCAAGATCAATTTCAGCAAAACCCATAAGAAAGAAAAAGAAAACTAACCTCGATGAATCCATGGAAAACACCAGCAGGAAGATTAATTCGTAAAAGTTAAAAAGGAAGAAAATTACGAACAATGAAGATCTACAGAGGGAACAGTATGGAATGGACGAAGAATTAAGAAGATTGAAGAAGGAAGATAGAAGAAAAATTACAGCAGAGGAATTTACGGAGAAAATGATGAAGTTGCAGAGAAGATGAAAAAGAGAGTAAGAAATAAGAAAAAGGAAAGTAAGAAGAGTATATATAGAGGAGATTTTCGAGAAGATAAACACAATTAATGCGAAAAGACGTGAGCGGTTAAAAAACAGCAGTTACAGAAGACGTGTCAAGAAACAGATGGGAGAAAAGATACGTGTGATAAATGCAGAATATGAAGTGATGGATAGTTGCGGCATTTCTCACATCATTCTCTACTTCGCAGAGAAGATATAAGAAGAGGCAAAATGTAGGATCAGAATATCGCAACAATAATGCCTCAACGAAATTATTAACAACATAACACGACAGTGTCGCAGAACAACTTCAGAAACGACATAATAAACGACGTCAGCTGAATCATGAGAAAAATGTGATGGTCCTGCAAAAATTAGGGAGTTTTGCGAGATTAACATTTATAAGGTTGAGATAATGTCGCAGGCCATATCTGAAAATAAAGTACAGATTAGCTGTCGTCCACTATGTATTTCCCTATAAATAGTCATTCAGTTGTAAAGGAAATGAGGGAGATTATTTTTGAGTGGGAAGCAAGTAAATAAGAGAGAGAAAATTTAGAGCAGTGATTATTCTTGATTCCTTTATCTTTTCTTGTAAGATTGTTCAAATATTGGTCAATAAAATTAAGATTGTTAATCCAAAAATGAGTTGAATGTTAATGGAATCTTGTGAGGGGTGTAGTGTAGGATTTCCTGCAACTACAGTCGTCTTTGTTGTTCTTTTGGGAATGACATTTTATGGGAGAGAGTTCTTTTTGAACTTGTGCTTAGTTGCAAAATCTTTGCGGGGAGTGCGGTTGTGGAATATTATAGGGGTTATCTTGTATCTTTATAAACTCCTTGATAAATGCATTTAGCTTCGGATTTATGACGGCATATAAATAAGTATCTCTATAAAAAATTTATGATGATCCCCACTAGTTTTCGTACCTTTGCCAATTTATATTGACAAAAAGGGGGAGAATTAATGTGTAGTGTGATACTACAAATACATATGGTTTACGGATCATGATGTAAGGGGGAGTGGTTTTCATGTCAAGATGAATTATTGATTAAGGGGGAGTGATACATATCACCATAGTATTGTTGTCAAAGTTGTGATACAATTGAACTTTGATGCTGTGTAATAATACTATGACTCTATATAACAATGATTGAGAGCATTTGTTTTCTCATTGTTATCACTAGGATATTCAACAACTATGATACTAAAATTACAACCTTTAGGATCTTGGAGTACTTGGAAGTGAAGAAGATTTCGAGTCACGTCGAAGATTCCAAGGAGATCAAGCATTTGGATGAGAAGCTACAACTTTTATTTATTTTGTAATCCATATGTATTGATAGTTTTGTCACTAAAATTGTCAAAGGGGGATATTGTTAGAGCACTGCTCGGTCGAACCCGCATGCGTTGCTATCTCAAGCATGTTTGTCAATGTTAGTGATCAAAACTATAGGTCCTGATTTCTATCATATTTATAGATGTCTCGGACTAGGACATAGTTTGTGTAGTTGAGATTAGACTTCACGGCGTTTATCACTTGAAGACGAATAACTACTAAGGAGAGCTTGTGGACCTTCATCGACAAAAGGTATGTGGAGACTTAAACTCATCTATCACTTGGAAATTATATTTCTACTCTATCTCCTATATTGAGACATAAGTCGTGTTACGATATAGTTTTCTCTATACACATTTGAGATTTCGAGCTGAGTATATATCGCTTACATATTTCTCGAAATATGTGTTGGTAAGCTTTCGCTTCGACCAAGTTCATCTTATATCATGAAAATTTTTCTGAGTAACATCTTACATGGTTTGTGTGATACAATAATTTGGTGTAAGACTTGGAATATTTCGATAATGATTATTTGAATATCTTGAAAATTGCTTTGATGATAATAATGTGTGAAAACGGCTATTGTCACTACAGAAGAATGTTTCAATGATTAAATAAAGAGTTTGGAATCTTGTAACCATCTTTCGATATAAGCATAGTGTGTTCGCATATTAGTGTATAAGTCCAAAACCGGGAGCCTAAAGTATGCATACTTGTGTATATACAAAAAGGTTGTAGGAGACTGGGTAAGTACGCGTACTCGTACGCATACTGGCGGAAGTTCACGTCCGTGAATTTCTGCTGAGTTTGAAAACCAAAACCAAACTCATCCGGTTACCTAAAGTACGCGTACTCGTACGCATACTGGCGGAAAGTTCACGTCCGTGAATTTCTGCTGAGTTTGAAAACTACAACAAACTCAAATCCGGTTACCTAAGTACGCATACCCGTACGCATACTTAAGTAGGTTACTTTCTCAAATCGGTTGTACATGAACCTAAACAATAAGGAATGCAATCTATGCAAACCGTGGATATAATGTTCATGTACCGATTCGAGTGAATCAAACATATTTTGCTTCAATTGTGTTCTTGTATAAATCCATGAGAATATAGCAATTGAAAAAGTCTTTAACTAGTTTCATTTGAGTCATTTAAACTAGTTATGGTTAAGATGAATAAGGTTGATAAGAGAGTAATCATATGGCTAACCTCGGTTAACTATTTGTGAACCAACATGGTATACACGTTTGGGTACGGTCACATAAACCTAAATTAGGATATGTTTCGTTTGTGTGTAACAAGATAATTTCAATCAAACGGTTGAAAGATATTAGCTTGGTTGAATCAAGATTTTCATCTAACGGTGAATATTGAATGCTTTGTTACCAAGATAACTTGGATTGCAAACCCTGATTTGAAAAATATATAAAGGAGAACTCTAGCAACTGGGAAACCTAATCCCCACACATCATGTGTGTTACTAGTTGCATAACTAGTGTCGATTCTCCTTTAGCCTTAGGTTTCTTCTCGAGACCCTATAGGTTAATGACTTGAAGACTTCATTGGGATTGTGAAGCCAGACCCAACTATTCTCTTTGTAGTTGTGTGACCTGATCTTGCTTTTCTATCGTGATTGAGTGAAATTATAAAATTGGATTGAGATTTATATCTCCGATATGCAAGATACAAAAGTAATCACAAACACCTTCGTCTCATCGTTTGTGATTCCATAATAACTTGTTTCGCTAGTCTATTAAGTTTATTGTGAGGTGATTGATAATACTAGGATGTTCTTCGGAATATAAGTTTGGTTTATCAATTGGTTCATGTTCACCTTGATTTATCAAAGACTGAACAAAAACTCTTGGGTATTTCTGTGGGACACATATCTATTCAATCTTATAGACTTTTCTGTGTGAGACAGATTTGTTTATCAAGTATTCGACTTTGAGTAGTAGCAACTCTTAGTTGTGGGTGAGATCAGCTAAGGGGATCAAGTGCGTAGTATCCTGCTGGGATCAGAGACGTAAGGAGCGCAACTGTACCTTGAATCAGTGTGAGATTTATTAGTGTTCAACTACAGTCCAGTCCGAAGTTAATTGGTAGTAGGCTAGCGTATGTAGCGGCTTAATACAGTATAGTGTTCAATCTGGACTAGGTCTCGGGGTTTTTCTGCATTTGCGGGTTCCTCGTTAAAAAAATTCTGGTGTCTGTGTTATTTCTTATCCGCATTATATTTTGTTATATAATAGAAATATCATAGGTTTTGCGTTAAGATCAATCAATTAGAATATCCAACCTTTGGTTGTTGATTTACATTGATTGACACTTGAACATTGGTCTTTGGTACCGTTCAAGTAATTCATATTATATTCAATCGGGCTCGCAGATTTCTATTTGCTGATTGCGGATTGAATTAAGAGTTAGAGATATTAAACTCTTTGGTGTACTTTATTCTAGATTGAGTCTGTATGTCTAGTTGATTCTCTAGAAAGTGTATTGGAGTAAGTCCTCTCAGATTGCCAAACGTTTTGTTGGGTGTGGTTGTTAGACCCCCGCATTTTCAGATATAATAATAACATTATTAAAATTTCAGAACGACTATCAAATATAAAAAAGTCAATTTTGTGCGAATTATAAATCAAAATATTTTTGTTTCTGACTTCTGCTACTATTGTCCAAACATGCTATAAGTATTATAAATTTTGATAAATATTATCAAAATCAGAATTTTATTTTTTCCGGAGATGAAAAACTATATATTCCTTGATGAAAAGGGATATTGATGTTCTACACGTGACAACTTCATATTTCACTAGATAGATGAGATTATGAGTCGGGTTATGGTGTTTTATGCCTAACCTATTATTGAATGACACTCCATGAGGTTGTACAGAACTATTACAAGTTGTAAATGAATTACTTGCTAGCAAGCTACCTTCTTTCTTAGAACAGAGCCTGGTTATCTTCCAAAGGAAAATATGGTTTTTCATTCATTGGTTTAGTTCTTACACAATTATTGGTCCTAAATACCCACTCATCAATAGTTGAATCCTACAACTATTATTACATCAATGATCGGATAGTGAACTCGAGGAATAAAACCCCACAACACTTATTTCATATTTCTTACAGAAATACCCTTAATATTAAGATAAAGACTGAAATAGATTCTAGCCTAAAGTAACTATCTTTTAAGACTAAATGTACCGTGCTGCTGTACATGACACTGCCTCCCCAATTTAAGGATCCTTGTCCTCAAGGATGAAGTCTGGAAATTGAGCATGTATGTGCGCGGTGTCCTCCCATGTCGTATCCTCTGGATCCGAGTTATACTAATGAACTAAAACTTGAGGAACTAACAAGCCATCACAGAGTCTGCGTCCGAGGTTCAGAATATCCATTGGTTACACCACATAATGGCCATCGTGATCAACTAAAAGCAATTGAGGCATAGTTACGGCATTGAGACCAATTTTTTTCTTTAGTTGGGAGACATGAAAAATAGGATGAATCCTCGATCCCACTAGAAGCTTTAACTCATAAGCAACAACACCAACACGTTGGATGACTTCACAAGGCTCAAAATATTTTGCAAAAAGTTTGAAGTTCTTCCTAGTAGCAACTGAAGTCTTATTGTATGGTTGAAGCTTCAAAAACACCATACCACCCACTGTAAATTCCATGTATGGTCGTTATTGATATGCGAAAAACTTGATTTCTCTTTGAGCTTTAATGAGGTCATTCTTGAGCAGTTAGAGCATAGTATCCCTTTTCTATATGTAATGTTCAACAAGTAGGAGTAGGAATGGGAAACACCAAGTGAGAAGGTTGGTACCCGTACAATGCTTGAAATAAAGACATCTTAAGACTGATATGTAATTAGTATTAAACCAATACTCTGCCAGCGCTAACCACTGAAACCACTGCTTAAGTTGTGAACCTGTCATGCACCTTAAATACTGCTCTACACATGCATTTGTCCTCTCAGTTTAACCATCTGTCTGAGGATGGTAAGCTGAACTTAGTTTCAAGGTAGTGCCCAATAATTTGAAAAATGCCTATAATTGATAATAGTGTTACCTAACACTATTACCTAACATGGGATGTGTAGTTGCAGGAAATCCTACACTACACCCCTCACAAGATTTCGTTAACGTTCAACTCATTTTAGATGAACAATCTTAATTTTATTGATGAATCTTTGAACAATCTTACAAGAAAAGATAAAAGAATCAAGAATAACCACTGCTCTAGGTTTTTTCTCTCCTATTTACTTGTTTTTCACTCAAAAAAGATCTCTCTTTTTCCTTTACAACTGAATGACTATTTATAGGGAAATACATAGTGGATGACATCTAATCTATCCTATATTTTCGGATATAGTTTGTGATATTCTCGCAACCTTACAAATGTTAATCTCGCAAACTCTCTAATTTTCGCAGAACTCTCACATCTTTCTCATGATTCTAACTGACGTCGTTTATTATATCAGTTTTGAAATTATTCTGCGACGCTGTTGTGTTGTGTTGTTGTTAATTTCGCTGAGACATTATTGTTGCGAGATTCTGATCCTACATCTTGCCTTTTCTCATATCTTCTCTGCAAAGTAGAGAATGATGTGAGAAATTCAGTAGTTGTTCATCTCTTCATATTCTGCATTTATCACACGAATTTCTCCTTCCATTTGTTTCTTGACACGTCTTCTTTAACCGCTGCTTTTCAACCGCTCACGTCTTTTCGTCTTAATGGTGTTTATTTATTCGAGTAAAAAATATCCTTTATATACTCTTCTTACTCTTCTTTCCACTTTCTTTTTAATTTCTCTTCTCTTTTTATTCTCTCATCTCTGCAACTCTGTTATTCTTCTGCAAGTTCTGTTACTGTAATTTTCCCCCCTTCAATCTTCTTACTTTTCATTCATTACTATACTCTATATTCAAATATGCCTCTAAGTGGTCATAGAAATGAGAAGAATTTAAAATATGTCCAAAAAGATCTTGCTAGGAAATGTTTCACACTTTCTACTATTCCTGGTGAAAGTGCCAAGTCAATTCTTTCTGTCAGACTTTTCTCTGATCAGTATTGTGATGATCAATCAATCATAATTTCGGTAGGTCAGATTCTCGCAGGTCTCCCCATTCCTCTATATGACCCAGATATTCCTCTATTCTATGAAATTCTCGCTCACTCGGGATTTTCGCGAGATATCTTCCAACTGATTGGGGACTGCATCCGTCTGATGCTAGAGTTCGCTAACCGTGGTGCTGGTAAAGGATCTATGTACTCCAAAGAACTTAGGGATCCTAAATTCGCAGACCTGGAGATAATTGCTGAGAAATACACAGTAGCGAGTTTCTTTGAGAACTATGAACTGATCTCCATGAAGAAAGAGAATAATCGCTGGTGTATTCGCTTGAAAAGGAAAGATAACATTGATGAAGCTAAAATTCTTATGCAAGACATTGATTGGCATTCTGGTAAGAACACAACTCCTCGCCAATCCAAAGATGATAAATGGTGCGTTTTTCCCTTAATACTAAGAGGACCTTACATTGCTGGGTCAAATGTTCTTCCTGCGAATCTTGCTGCTTATCAACCTTGGGTTTTCTCTTGTCCCGAGAAAGAGAAAGAGGTTTGTTTCTTCCAGCTTAGCTCACTTTATATTTCTTCATTTTTTCTTATTCTTTTGTTCATTGACTCTTGTGACATTCTGCAGATCCAAAAACTGAAAGATAGTTATAACAGGACTGGGAAAGCTAGTACCATGTTAGCTCTTCGTTCATACACAGATGAGTTAAGAAATATTCTCTTATGATTTTAAACAATATATTGTTTCCTCAATTTCTTATTTCCATCTGTTGTGTGAAGATTATTGCTGAAATAGAAGAGTCTGCCTATGTTGCGAAGATTGGTGATAAAGGCAAAGGTGCTCTTCGCAGGGAAAAACCAACTGCTCCTCCTTCAAAGAAAAGAAAAGTCCATTCTTCCTCACCTTCAAATATTTCTTCTCATGAAAACTCCGAGAATGATGAGGATACTAATGACCCTGTTGCAAATGAAGATTCTGCATGTGAATCTTCTATGGCTAAGCTCACTGGTCTCTTTTCTGATTCTTTGCAAGGAATGGGAGATAGTCAAATTGCTAACACCTGTAAATCTCTCGCTACAATTTGTGATGTTCCTTTGCTGGATGGTGATAGTTCTCTTCGCGGAGTTTCTAGATCAGTGACTCCCGATTTCTTGCATTCTCTCAATAGTTTGGTATGATTTATCCTTTTATTTTTTCATTGTTGTAATTTAAAATCTCTTTCTATTTTAATACTTTTTATATTTTCTCGCAGGCTGGAAAAGCTTCTTTCGCTGTTGCCTCAGATATAGAGAGGAGATGTGAAAATCTTAGAAAGAAGAATCTTCAATCTCGCACAAAGAATGAGGAATTGGAAGCTGAAGTCAAATGTCTTCGCGAGAAAAACAGACAACTAGAAATTGATTCTTCTTCGTATAAGAACAAAATCTCTAGTCTTCAGCAAGGTAATAATCAGCTCTATGGTATGTTTCTTTTCTCCTTTCCTTTCATTCATTCATCCTGTTGTTTTATCTTATTTAATTGATCATTTTTGCAGACATTTATGATCTTTCTGATGAAGCTACCCTTCTTCGTTCATTTCCTAATGCCTTGGATAATGATACCCTTCTTGAGCGTCTTAATAAATCTTTAAATAGTTTCTCAAATGATAAAATTTCATCTCTTTCCTTGAATGAACTAGTCCAAATTTCGCCTCTTAGAAATTGACCATAGATTTAGTTTAGGCTTAGCCAACCGATTTAAGCGTCTATTTCTTAATTCTAAAGAGAAAATCAATGAGCTGAGAACCAAAATTAGCAGTATCATAGATGATAAGGATCGCATCTCTGATCAAGGTGCTAAGGCTTTGGAGAAATTCCAAGAGGCCCTTCTTGAAGTTCAACTTGAACGAGATGAAGCTAACCGCAAGAATACCAAGCTCTGTGACAGAGAAACCCAAATTCGTTCTCGTCTTCTTATAAGTAATGAGGATGAATTCGCTTGGGCTGCGAAAATCTTAGATGATGCCGGAAAAGATTTAGGTGTAAACGTTAGTCTCCAAGTTGAGCATACAACCTTGATTAGAGATATGATTTCTGACAGAGAAGGTTATTAACTGTTCTCCAATACTAATCTTTTGTTTCTTATGAATTTTCATCAAGTTATTAATTGATTGCCTTTTGCTTGCAGATTCTGAAAGTAGATATCGCAAAAGGATTGAGGAACTTGAAGCTGAAAAACTGGAACTCGCAAAGAATCTTTCTTCTCGCAACGACAAGTATTCTAGATTAAAGAATCAAATCAAGATCACTATTGCGAACTTTAAGAATGATGCTATACATTTTCGCAATCAAACTATTCATATGGTTTGCGCTGACCATAGTATTCCTCATTCTGATTATCATTGTCTCTTATAGGAGATTCCACAGAACATTCCCAGTCGGATTATTTCTGATAGCGAAGCTGATGATGAAGAATCTGATAGTGATGAAGGTTCTGATGGTGATGAAGGTGCTGATGGAGATGAAAATTCTGATGCAGACGAAGAAGGGAACAAGTCTGATGAAGATGATGAAGGATCAACTAAGAAGTAGTCTTTGTTTATTTCTTCAATCTTCTGTAATACTTGTACATTTATTCCTTTTTTCTGTATATTTTCAAATTCTTTTGGTTTTCCATATTCTTTAATATACGAGTTTTTTTCGTTTTGACCTGCATTCATTAAAACAATTATTCCTTGCAATATGGTTAATCAATATAATCATTAATTTTTGCGTAAATCTATCATGTGGATACAAGTAACATTTTATAATTTCATTCATTCCTATACTTGCCTCTGTTATTTGTATCCAAATGAGAGATTTTGCAAATCTTTCTTGTTTTGTGCCTCAACTTCGCAGTTATTTATTTATAATTTCGCAATCTTATGCGAAGTGAATTTCGAATCTTTTCAAAATCTAATTCCTGTGTGGTCTTATTTTGCCTTCCTAATTAAAGGTCTTATTATGCCACCTCTTGTCATTGCGACAAAATCGCAGGACGTTCTTGCACTTTCATGCAAAAACCCATTGATCTTACCTTAACTTTTTCTTTTGTATTATGGCCTCTTCAGGATTGTTGCGACAATATGACAGGCCTAAATATTCTTACGAAAATAAAGCCCCATGACATTGTCGTATTGCGAAGAAATCGCAGGACATCTTCGCACTTTCATGCGAAAACCCATTGATCTTGTCTTATCTTTTTCTTTTGTATGACAAGCCTTAATACCCTTGCGAGTAAAAATCCTCATGACATTTGCGTCTTAAGACATTTATCAGCTCCCTAATGGAGGGTGCCGCCCTTATCTTCCCCCTGGTTGCCCCTTCAAGGAGGCGTACTTCTACCATACAAGGTTAGCTCCTCCCATCCAGTCTTAAAAACAACCAGTTGTTTTCGCAGCCTCTTATCCCTTTTACCTATAGGGCTTATGGTTACGAGACTGCACCCTAAGTGGGGTTTTCTTCGGGTCAAGTGTTGTATAAGTCAAGACTTGTCAAGAATGGAAATGTACACTTCAAACGCCCCTGGCACTCTTGACTCAACCGTGTACCTCGGCGCCTTGATCAGATTCTGCACTCCTTGGGAGAGTCCTTATTACCTTAGTCGCCCAACCTAAGTCATATGCTTAAGCTGAGAATCCAAGGTGCCTCTCCCGGATGGGCTTTATTGACCCCAAATTTCCATGACTCAGGTTCCGGTGGTGGTGTAGCCTTTCCATGATCCATGCAACAAGTACCCCCTTATATGATGTACTTTAGGTCTTACATTTGCCTCTTGTGAAATTGTATTTGCGAACTAGGGTGTACGCTATAAAGGTTCTCCCCTTTCTCTTTTGTCATTGTTTCCTGATTGTCTTCTGTAAAATTCATTATCTCTGCGAAATTCTCGCGTATCATAATATCGTATTTGCATTTCGCAATCTCAATTTGGTCATTCAATAAAATGTATTTTTGAAAATTTTACTTATTGCGAGAGTGTCGCAACAAATTAATCATTCATACATTTCTTATTTATATTACCTTTGCCATCCTCTGCTTCTTTGTTATTTTCTGCTACTGCTTCCTTGGTAGTGGTATGTTCATCATTTTTTATTTTGAGCTAGCATTAGTTTCGCAACATCTCTTCTTCTTTTCGATCGATTGCATCCACCTTCAATTTATCACTTCTTTGTGTCTCTTTGATTTTTTGTCGCCAATTTGACTTCTTGTTTGCGCTTCCTTCGCAGGATTTCACCTCAGTTTCGTAACACCTCTTTCCTTCAACCCAATCTCCCTTTATGATTCCTACATCGCTGGGGTGAGGAAATTTGATGCACTGGTGGAAAGTTGAAGCTACACCTAGAATCCCATGTAGCCAAGGTCGGCCAATTAATGCATTGTAGGGTGATTCTACATCAACGACACAGAATAGGATTTCAGAAGATATTCCCTTCAATGGAATTCACATAGTAATCTCCCCTTTAGGCTTGTTGGCAGTACCATTAAAACCATATATCTTATATGTTGATGGTATAAGATCATCATCTCTTCCTCCCATAGTTTTATAAGTATGATAAAATAAGATGTTCACAGAGCTTCCAGTATCGATTAGAATCCTATTAATTGCCCATGAATCTTCAGCTTCATCATCCTCATCTTCTTTTGGTTTTGGATTAATTTCTAATACTACTATCAATGGATTATCATGTACCTCTTCACCTTCGAGGATTTCTTCTGTGGTAAAAGAAATAATATGTTTCTTCCATTCCTCTAGTGGCGATATTTTCGCAATATTCATAATTTCTCTTCCATTATTATCTCTTGCAAACACTCTACTCAAAACATTGTCATGAAAATCTTCAATTGTCTTGTATGAATGTACGATAGAGTGACAGAATAGATTCTTTGCTTTTGCACCAACTTCTATGAAGAATGTTTCCTTCTTTTTCATCGTGTTTACTTTGTGATGCTCTGGTGGTGGTGGAAATGGTTGAGATTGTGGGTGCCATACCAAAAAGTGGTTTAGTTTTCCTTGATCTATCATTCTCAGAATAATTCTTTTTACATTTCTGCAATAATTTGTGGTATGTCCATGAAAAAGATGATAAGAACAAAACTCATGACTTCTGTGGTTTGGAGGTAGTTCCGTTCCCATGTTCCATGGTGTTGGTATATTCTCCATCAAAATTATAGCTTCCCATATTTTCTCCACACTTGCGTTAGAGGTGGCATCTTGATTTATTCCCATACTACCTTGTGACCTCCTTGCCCTCTATTATAGTTTTGTATTTGACCTCCATAAGTTTCTTGTGGATGATCGGGTCTTTGAATCTTGTTATTTCCACCAAGATTATAGAAATTTCTTTCTCCTTCATACTCCTATTGATCTCGGCTTCCCATAGCCCCCAGTTTATGTTGATTGTTGCTTGTCACCTTTTCTTGTTGTACTTGGGAAGTATTCGCCACTGTATTTATTAGCTTAGGTAATAAGCTTGCGTTCGCTGTTTGTGAACTGGTATTCTCAATTGGGTATGATTCCATTTCATTTTGCCTTTCCTCTAAAGCAATATATTCTTCTTGAAGTTCTCGCAATTCAGTCATTGTGATCGTATTCTTGACTCTAAAGATTTGGATATACAATAGGTTGGTTGCAAACATAGCATTGATGAATGATAAGATAAGATATCTCTCATCTACTCGGCCAGCCATTTCTCTACACATAGTCCCCATATTTTAGTTAGGTGCTTCAAACTTTCGCCAATCCTTTGTTTTAATCCAAACACGTCTTCAATACCAGGTCGCGAAGAATTATTACTTATATATGCCCCCAGGAATGTAGTCTGCAAATGATTGAAGGATGTTATTGTATTCTTTGGTAGACCTTCGAACCATTTTAACGCTTCCCCTTGCATAATACGGCATCATGATTTTCCCATTGCAGCATACACCTCAGATAGGCTTTACTGTGTTGAATTGCACAAGTTGTTCCATCAAAAATGCTGGTTAATGCGGGCAAATTGCATTTCAGAGGTATTCCTCCTAGTTGTACTTCCCTTGTAAATGGAGTTTTCGCAGCTTCTTCTATAGCTTCATCCAATTGTCTTCTGCCTACTTCTTCTCTATTATTTAGCATTCCTCTCATTTCTTCTAATTCTTTCAAGATTTGTTTATTTACACCTGAATTTTGATCCATTGGTCTTTTTAATTTCGCCTCCCTTCTTCTGCGTTCATGTCTTTCTTTTCTCGCGAAATTTTGCATTTCTTCTTCATTATCCTCATCTCGTCTTCTTCTGCGAGTTTCTTCTTCATCTCTATCTTGAATTCGCATATAATGATGTCTCTCATTTTCCCCTTCATAATTTTGTTCATTTATTATTAATTTCATTCGATTTCTTTCAGCCATCCTCTATATTCTATTATACTCTTCATTGATATTACCGTTATTTCGATTTTGTGTTCGTCTTCTTTCTCGGTTGTCGTGATTGTTCTGGCGAATTGTTTCCTGAAGCTCTTGTTCTTCCATTTCCGCTCTCAATCTTTCACGTTCGCAAATTAAACGTGCTTGTTCAGCATAATGTCTTTCAATTTCTTCTTCAATCGTTTGTTGATTTCTTTGAGTTTCTCTTTCATGTAAAGTTCTCCTCCCTTCCTCTTGATTTCCTTCGCCATCTTGATCATTTTGTCCCTGACGTTGTCCATTCTCTTGATTTCTGCCATTTTGCCTATCATCAAAAGTTTCGTTTTGTGGAACGTAACGATCATCAATTCTTTCTCCATTTTCGTGATATTCTTCATTAGGATTTGATATTTCCTCTTGAATATTATTTCCAACATTAATTGTGGGTGAGTTTCGCCTCATTTCTCTTCTAGTCGATTTGGAATATGATTTTTGTACTACTTCTTGATCTTCTATTCTGTAGTCTCATATTTTTCATTCTCAATTCATGATTTTGCCTTGTTAAATTCGCACGTTCTTCTGCCTCGGCTCTTCTTTCTTCGTGTATTCTTTATCTCAATGTTTCTAATGCTCCATTTTCCTTATCTCCATGAATTATTCCTTCATCTGTTTCTTGATTTCTCTCTATTTGTCTATGGTTTCTGGTTTGTTGCTATTCTTCTACTTCTTCTACTGAATTTGATTGCCAAGTGTGTATACTCACCCCATCATAATTTGTATTCCTTCTTTGTACTAGTGTTTGTTGAACTGGTAGTTGAATTCGATTTTCTCCATTTTATTTCTCATTCTAGTTGATTCTCCCATTTCGCTTCTTTCTCTTTCAGCAATTATCTTGCTTCTTCTAACAGTAGTTCGTTGTTCTGATGTATTTCTTCTTCTATCCATTTCTTCAATATTAATGAATTGCAAGATATTATGTAAAATTATTAATCAATCACTCCAATTCTTCAATATTAATCTTCAATTTTTCTAGAATAATCTCCAATTCCCTGTTTCTAGCGCCATTATGTAGTTGCAGGAAATCCTATACTACACCCCTCACAAGATTTCATTAACATTCAACTCATTTTAAATGAACAATCTTAATTTTATTGATGAATCTTTGAACAATCTTACAAGAAAAGATAAAATAATCAAGAATAACTGCTGCTCTAGGTTTTCTCTCTCTTATTTACTTGTTTTTCACTCAAAAAAGATCTCTCTTTTTCTTTTACAACTGAATGACTATTTATAGGGAAATACATAGTGGATGACAGCTAGTCTATCCTTTATTTTCGGATATGGTTTGCGATATTCTCGCAACCTTACAAATGTTAATCCCGCAAACTCTCTAATTTTCGCAGAACTCTCACATCTTTCTCATGATTCCAACTGATGTCGTTTATTATATCATTTTTGAAATTATTCTGCGACTATGTTGTGTTGTTGTTAATTTCGCTGAGGCATTATTGCTGCGAGATTCTGATCCTACAGGATGAACTTTCTTCAAAAAGTTTTATCCAAAACATAAAACCGCGTCTATTAGGTTGAGTATTAGTGCCAGTATGAAACAAGAAGGAGAGTCTTTCTATAGGTTTTTAGAAAGATTCAATGATCTCTTGGCGCAGTGTCCCCATCATGGGTTGACAAAATGAAACTAGTGCAGATTTTTTATGACGGGTTAGACTACTCGACCAAAGCCATGGTTGAGTCATTATGTGTTGGTGGGTTCCTGAATAAAACTGTTGATCAAACATATTCCTGTTTAGAAGAAGTATATGAAAAATCCCAACAGTAAGAATCAATTGTCCCCATCAACACAATTGAAATTGCTATGGAGAACGTATGGTTCTTATATTCTGCCCGCAACAATTGAGAAAAACATAATCAGTGACGGAGCCAGACATTTTCCTAAGTGGGAAAAAATTCACATAGTAAAGTTCGGGCATATCTGTGTGTAGGCGGCCGAAGGCCGCACACTTTTTTTTTTCACATTTTAATTGATTTTGTATCGGTTTTTAACTAAATATCTAAGTGATAAAATATTTTAATTAAACTAAAGAAAGTAATTTCCATTGTTTTTTCATATTTATGCATGTAATTGATGCACATGAGATGTAAGTTATATATTTAGTTTATAGTGTTGTCCCGATTAAGTAGAGTTTTAATTTTATCATAATATCTACCACACACGACATAATTTACAAAAATACCAAGTCTAATATAGTCAAGTTGCAAAATCAAGTGGGGTCGGCGGACCCATTTATCTCCATTTACCTCCGTCCCTGATTACATAATCACAAAGTTAATATTACCACACCACAAACATTTAAAGTGAGTAACCAAATACGAAACTGCAATACCATTTTAAATTTTCCAACACCCATATAATCAAATACTATTTAGCCAATGTCTATGAAGTCCAACGACAACCATTTCATCCCTTGAATAGAATTGATGGCGCACAAAAACACTTATGACATGAAAACCAAAATCATTATACTCTTAATTATTTTGAGCAAATGGTTAATATGAGTTCATAAACCCCTTTGCTGAGGCGACGGAGGAAGATATTTTTTTTCCAACAATTATGTGGTATTATCTATTTAATTAATTCATGCAATTGTTTTATGATTGTTTGCATCGAATAAAAATTGAAATAATTATTTATTAAGTATTTGTGTTTTCACTTGATGGTGAATGCTTAACATGCTACGGGTTGTGCAAGGCTTGGAAAGGCCGGCGTAAAAACTATTGTTCTATTTTCGGGAGTTAACTTTTTCTCCTACCCTACCTAGTACTTGCTATTGGAAAAGGGTTTTGGTCTTTGGTATTGGTGAATGCTTAACATGGGATAAACTTTCTTCAAAAAGTTTTACCAAAAAGTTAAAACTGCGTCTATTAGTCAGAAAATTAGTGCCACTATGCAATATGGAGGAGAGTCTCTTTATAGATTTTTAAAAAGATTCAATGATCACTTGGCGCAGTGTTCCCATCATAGGTTTGAAAGAATTAGATTAGTGCATATTTTTTATGACGAGTTAGACTACTCGACCAAAGCCATGGTTGAGTCATTATGTGCGGGTGGGTTCTTGTATAAAACTGTTGATCAAGCATATTCCTTTTTAGAAGAAGTATATGAAAAATCCCAACAGTGGGAATCATATCATTTGCTGCAGCTAATAATAGAAGGACCATCTATCTATTAAGACTAAATGTACCTTGCTGATATACATTATAGTGGAAATGGGCTACCAGTCTTTGTGATTCCGGTGTCGGCAACATTAACATTATAAATTAGAATAACTTTGGTCATTTAATAAATAAAGTCCAGTTGCCTGAATATGTTCTTTTAACTCATGAACTCGATGGATCGGTTTAGAATTGACTCAGTGGTTTCTTGATCAAGCTAGCTCGATTAGTGACTACAGTCCAAGCCACACGATTCGGAATGAGTCACATGTGTTTTTACCGAGTTGGCTCAGCTGATGTCTATATCAATGTAGTTAATATTGGATACCGGTTTATCTCGTCCGCGAGTGATACACTAATATAACTTTGTATCAAGGATATTATCGTTGAGATATCGGTTCCTAAATTTGTATATATAATTTCTATAACAAACATTTTTTTCATACATCTTATGTTAAGATAAGAAATACCATCATTTTTGGGAAAAGAAACAAGTTTTAATTAAAAACATAAGAGTTGTCATGCAAAGTTCAAACTGGGAACAAAAGAGTAACTTGAACTACTTTAAACTTCACTATCTAAAATGATAATTAAATCAAATAATTATAATCTTAATCAAAATCATTTGACTCATTATAGATACCATTATCTGTAATAATTCCATCAGCTCCACCAAGTAGTTCATAGTCAGTGTCTAACATCAATTGATCAGTGTCATATCCATCATACTCAGAGTGGATTGGATGAGTAAACTTACTTTGAATCATTGTCTAAACTACCACCATTCTACACCTAAAATGCCTAAGACATCCTCATGTTAAGGTTGTTAAAGATTCATACCTATTCACACTTGTGGAGGTTATATGACACTTGGCATAGAGGAGCAGTAGATTTGACTATTAAGTACACATGAGAATCATCTAGTAGATTCTTAGCAACCAAGTATACTTTTCTTGCAAAGATTTACTACTTGGTTGTCAAGTATCATGCTTGAGTCCCAAGTATTTATCTAGTATAAATATGGAGGAGCTCATTTGGAGAATGACACACCAACTCTAAGAGCTTTATGAGTTTTCTCTCCTACTTTTCTTCTAATTTCTACTTGTGATGATATAAAATAATATTTCTAGAGAGTTAGTGTTATGATTAGCTTTTTTATATTCATAAACTAGTGATTGATGCATCAATCTTTGAGTATTTTTAATTCCCTGTAGAATTTCTATAATAAAGAGTTTGATCATAGCGGTTTGTGGATATCAGCATATCGAGGAACCACATTAATTCTTGGGTTCTCACTTTCTTGTTCCTTTTGGTGTGCATCTTCTTTGTTTCTTCTTTACTTCTACGTTGATCCAAGTGTCATGTCCAACACCTTATATCGTAAATTTATGTTGACTTGTATCGGTATATAGGACATATTTCGTATCGCGATATTGTTGTTTTCGTATCACTTAAGTGTTGTTATCGATATTATCGGCGATATATTGACCGATACCGACTACACCGGTCCACATTCAATATCCTAACGGGATTTGTATAACGTGCTGTACACCAAACATAATACACCCGTAAAGTAGTACCATATCCAGATGAACATTCTAGCATGCATCTCTAGAGGTATTCCTGGATTAACAGTTTGACATCGATTAAACTTTTTTGTTTTTTCTAGGCTAAAGCCGGACCATGGTCCCTACCAAATCCAGCCAGTTGGAATGGTCCCACTGCTATATCCTACCTTGCCAAACCCCTCTATACAACTAATTCAAATAGAAACCTGATGGGGACTTCCAGTTAGTTGGACTGGCCCCACTACCAGACCCAATCCTGTCAAACCTCTATATACAATTAATTTAAATATAAGTCCTGTGGAGATTGAACCCCTAATTTCCCTCTTACGCAATGCTCTTGGACCCAGACAATTAATTTATTTTCCGACTATATATATTATCATGAGATAATTAAATTTCACTCATTTCATTTGACGAAGTAAGTTTAGCCTCTGTGAATGTGTTAATAAACTTCAAAGACTCATTGATTGGGGAATATATCTATGACCATAAAGACTCAATAAAGCAGGGGTGGAGCCAGCTCATTGTAAGGTGTGCACTTGCACCCCTGCCCAGATGGTTCCAAAGCTCATTTTAAGCCCTTTAAAAAAAATTATACTTAAGCCTGTTTTTGCATTTTTGCACCACCTAAAATTTTTGGTTGCACCCATAGCAAATTTTTACATCCCCTTCCGATGATTCTTGGCTCCGCCCCTGCATTAAAGTATAAATGTATTTATGACTTCCTAAAGTACCTCCTTTATTTTAAGAGCATCTCTTTTCGAAGAAGACTACAATCTGATTAAGTGGTTGATCGCTGTCGTAGGCGTCAACAATAAATTACTTTCTCACTACTCAAAATATATAATGAAGCAAAGGAAAGAAAGGATCGTTCCCACATAGAGGATTTGGATTGTCAATTTGTTTCGGTATCTTATAAGTAACAAGGGGGGGATTTTTTGTTTTTTATATAAATTAAAATAAAATGAAAGCAAAACAATGAAAAGTAAACACGCAAATCAAATATGTGAAATATTGGATAAAGGTTTCATCTTCAATTGTAAAAAAGTATTTAATGTATGATTAGAATTCGTATTTTAATCTCGCAATTATCAAAAGTCCTAGGATATCTTGATCGCAAGAGTATCCCGTTTATTCCCTGATTTTATCACAAACAACGTTAAAAGATGTTATTGTGAAATCTACCTAGAAAGCAACCTAAAGTGTAAAAGCACAATTAAGTTTAACTCCCTAAGAGCAATAAGTTCTATGAAATAAGACTAATCAATGCAAACAAGCGTGTAAAAGCACTAATTCGTTTTAACAAAGGTTATGATTTATATGTGGTTAATAAGATGTATCACTACAAGAACTAACCGTGTAGGATCAGAATCTCGCAGCAATAATGCCTCAGCGAAATTAATAACAACACAACACAACAACGTCGCAGAATAATTTCAAAAATGATATAATAAACAACGTCAGTTAGAATCATGAGAAAGATGTGAGAGTTCTGCGAAAATTAGAGAGTTTGCGAGATTAACATTTGTAAGGTTGCGAGAATATCGCAAACCATATCCGAAAATAAAGGATAGATTAGCTGTCATCCACTATGTATTTCCCTATAAATAGTCATTCAGTTGTAAAGGAAAAAGAGAGATCTTTTTTGAGTGAGAAGCAAGTAAATAGGAGAGAGGAAACCTAGAGCAGTGGTTATTCTTGATTCTTTTATCTTTTCTTGTAAGATTGTTCAAAGATTCATCAATAAAATTAAGATTGTTCATCTAAAATGAGTTGAATGTTAATGAAATCTTGTGAGGGGTGTAGTGTAGGATTTCCTGCAACTACATAATGGCGCTAGAAATAGGGAATTGAAGATTATTCTAGAAAAAATTGAAGATTAATATTGAAGATTTGGAGTGATTGATTAAGAATTTTACATAATTTCTTGCAATTCATTAATATTGAAGAAATGGCTAGAAGAAGAAATACATCAGAACAACCAACTACTGTTAGAAGAAGCAAGAGAATTGCTGGAAGAGAAAGAAGTGAAATGGGGGAATCAACTAGAATGAGAAATAATGGAGAAAATAGAATTCAACCACCAGTTCAACAAACACTAATAAAAAGAAGGAATACAGATTATGATAGGGTGAATATACACACTTGGCAATCAAATTTAGCAGAAGAAGTAGAAGAAGAGCAACAAACCAGAAACCATTGACAGATAGAGAGAAATCAAGAAACAGATGAAGGAATAATTCATGGAGATGAGGAAATTGGAGCATTAGAAACATTGAGACAAAGAATACACGAAGAAAGAAGAGCCGAGGCAGAAGAACGTGCGAATTTAACAAGGCAAAATCACGAATTGAGAATGGAAAATATGAGACTACAGAATAGAAGATCAAGAAGTATTACAAAATCATATTCCAGATCGACTAGAAGAGAAATGAGTCGAAACTCACCCACAATTAATGCTGGAAACAATATTCAAGAAGAAATATCAAATCCTAATGAAGAATATCGCGAAAATGAGAAAGAACTGATGATCGTTACGTTCCACAAAATGAAACTTTTGATGATAGGAAAATGGTAGAAATCAAGAGAATGGACAACGTCAGGGACAAATGATCAAGATGGCGAAGGAAATCAGAGGAAGGAAGGAGAATTTTACATGAAAGAGAAACTCAAAGAAATCAACAAACGATTGAAGAAGAAATTGAAAGACATTATGCTGAACAAGCGTTTAATTTGCGAACGTGAAAGATTGAGAGCGGAAATGGAAGAACAAGAGCTTCAGGAACAATTCGCCAGAACAATCACGACAACGAGAAAGAAGACGACACAAAATCGGAATAACGGTAATATCAATGAAGAGTATAAGAGATACAGAGGATGGCTGAAAGACAGCGAATGGAATTAATAAGAAATGAACAAAATCATGAAGGGGAAAATGAGAGACATCATTATATGCGAATTCAAGATAGAGATGAAGAAGAGACTCGCAGAAGAAGACGAGATGAGGATAATGAAGAAGAAATGCAAAATTTCGCGAGAGAAGAAAGACATGAACGCAGAAGAAGGGAGGCGAAATTAAAAAACCAATGGATCAAAATTCAGGTGTAAATAAACAAATCTTGAAAGAGTTAGAAGAAATGAGAGGAATGCTAAATAATAGAGGAGAAGTAGGCAGAAGACAATTGGATGAAGCTATAGAAGAAGCTGCGAAAACTCCATTTACAAGGGAAGTACAACTAGGAGGAATACCTCCGAAATGCAATTTGCCCGCATTAACCAGCATTTTTGATGGAACAACTTGTGCAATTCAACACATTAAAGCCTATGTGAGGTGTATGCTGCAATGGGAAAATCATGATGCGTATTATGCAAGTATTTCGCATCCAGCTTAACAGGGGAGCGTTAAAATGGTTCGAAGGTCTACCAAAGAATACAATAACATCCTTCAATCATTTGCAGACTACATTCCTGGGGGCATATATAAGTAATAATTCTTCGCGACCTGGTATTGAAGACGTGTTTGGATTAAAACAAAGGATTGGCGAAAGTTTGAAGCACCTAACTAAAATGGAGGACTATGTGTAGCGAAATGGCTGGCCGTGTAGATGAGAGATATCTTATCTTATCATTCATCAATGCTATGTTTGCAACCAACCTATTGTATATCCAAATTTTCAGAGTCAAGAATACGATCACAATGACTGAATTGCGAGAACTTCAAGAAGAATATATTTCTAGAGGAAAGGCAAAATGAAATGGAATCATACCCAGTTGCGAACCAGTTCACAAACACGAATGCAAGCTTATTACCCAAGCTAATAAACACAGTGGCGAATACTTCGCAAGTACAACAAGAAAGGTGACAAACAATCAACAGAAACTGGTGGCTATGGGAAGCCGAGATCAAGAGGAGTATGAAGGAGAAAGAAATTTCTACAATCGTGGTGGAAATAACAAGATTCAAAGACTCGATCAGCCACAAGAAACTTATGGAGGTCAAAGACAAAACTATAATAGAGGACAAGGAGGTCACAAGGTAGTATGGGAAGAAATCAAGATGCCACCTCTAAATGCAAGTGTGGAGAAAATATGGGAAGCTATAATTTTGATGGAGAATACCAACACCATGGAACATGGGAACGGAACCACCTCCAAACCACAGAAGTCATGAGTTTTGTTCTTATCATCATTTTCATGGACATACTACAAATGATTGCAGAAATGTAAAAAGAATTATTCTGAGAATGATAGATCAAGGAAAACTAAACCACTTTTTGGTAGGGCACCCACAATCTCAACCATTGCCACCACCACCAGAACATCACAAAGTAAACATGATGAAAAAGAAGGAAACATTCTTCATAGAAGTTGGTGCAAAAGCAAAAAATCTATTCTATCACTCTATCGTACATTCATACAAGACAATTGAAGATTTTCATGACAATGTTTTGAGTAGAGTGTTCGCAAGAGATAATAATGGAAGAGAAATTATGAATATTGCGAAAATATCGCCACTAGAGGAATGGGAGAAACATATTATTTCTTTTACCGCAGAAGAAATCCTCGAAGGTGAAGAGGTACATGATAATCCATTGGTAGTAAAATTAGAAATTAATCCAAAACCGAAAGAAGATGAGGATGATGAAGCTGAAGATTCATGGGAAAGTAATAAGATTCTAACCGATACTGGAAGCTCTGTGAACATCTTATTTTATCATACTTATAAAACTATAGGAGGAAGAGATGATGATTTTATACCATCAACATATAAGATATATGGTTTTAATGGTACTGACAACAAGCCTAAAGGGGAGATTACTATGCGAATTCCCTTGAAGGGAATATCTTCTGAAATTCTATTCTGTGTCGTTGATGTAGAATCACACTACAATGCATTAATTGGTCGACCTTGGATACATGGGATTCTAGGTGTAGCTTCAATTTTCCACTAGTGCATCAAATTTCCTCACCCCAGTGGTGTAGGATTCATAAAGGTAGATTGGGTTGAAGGAAAGAGGTGTTACGAAACTGAGGTGGAATCATGCGAAGGAAGAGCAATCAAGAAGGCAAATTGATGACAAAAAAATCAAAGAGACACAAAGAAGTGAGAAATTGGTGGTGGATGCAATCGAACGAAAAGAAAAAGAGATGTTGCGAAACTAATGCTAGCTCAGAATAAAAAATGATGAACATACCACTACCAAGGAAGCAATAGCAGAAAATAACAAAGAAGCAGAGGATGGCAAAGGTAATATAAATAAGAAATGTATGAATGATTAATTTGTTGCGACACTCTCGCAATAAGTAAAATTTTCAAAAATACATTTTATTGAATGACAAAATTGAGATTGCGAAATGCAAATACAATATGATGATACACGAGAATATCGCAGAGATAATGAATTTTACAGAAGACAATCAGAAAACAATGACAAAAGAGAAAGGGGCGAACCTTTATGGCGTACACCCTAGTTCGCGAATAAAATTTCGTAAGAGGCAAATGTAAGACCTAAAGTACGTCAAATAAGGGGGTACCTGTTGCATGGCTCAGGGAAAGGCTACACCGCCACCGAAACCTGAGTAATGGAGATTTGGGGTCAATAAAGCCAATCCGAGAGAGGCACCTTTGATTCTCAGCTAAAGCATATGACTTAGGTTGGGCGACTAAGGTAATAAGGACTCTCCCAAGGAGTGCAGAATCTGATCAAGGCGCCGAGGTACACGGTTGAGTCAAGAGTGCCAGGAGTGTTTGAAGCGTACCCTGCCATTCTGGACAAGTCTTGACTTATACAGCACTCGACCCGAAGAAAACCCCACTTAGGGTGCAGTCTCGTAACCATAAACCCTCTAGGTAAAAGGGATAAGAGGCTGCGAAAACAATTAGTTGTTTTTAAGACTGGATGGGAGGAGCTAACCTTGTATGGTAGAAGTACGCCTCCTTGAAGAGGAAACCATGGGGAAGATAAGGGCGGCACCCTCCATTAGGGAGCTGATAAGTGTCTTAAGACGCAAATGTCATGAGGATTTTTACTCGCAAGGGTATTAAGGCTTTTCATATTTTTGCAAAAATCCTGAAGAGGCAATAATACAAAAGAAAAAGATAAGACGAGATCAATGGGTTTTCGTATGAAAGTGCGAAGACGTTCTGCGATTTCGTCGCAAGACGGCAATGTCATGGGGCTTTATTTTCGCAAGAATATTTAGGCTTGTCATATTGTCGCAACAATCCTGAAGAGGCCATAATACAAAAGAAAAAGTTAAGGCAAGATCAATGGATTTTTTCATGAAAGTGCAAGAACATCCTGCGATTTTGTCGCAATGACAAGAGGTGGCATAATAAGACCTTTAATTAGGAAGGCAAAATAAGACCACACAGGAATGAGATTTTGAAAATAATCGAAATTCACTTCGCACAAGATTGCGAAATTATAAATAAACAACTGCGAAGTTGAGGCACAAAACAAGAAAGATTTGCAAAATCTCTCATTTGGATACAAATAAAAGAGGTAATTATGGGAATGAATGAAATTAGAAAATGTTATTTGTATCCACATGATAGATTTACGCAAAACTTAATGATTATATTGATTAACCATATTGCAAGGAAGAATTGTTTTAATGAATGCAGGTCAAAACGAAAGAAACTCGTATATTAAAGAATATGGAAAACCAAAAAAATTTGCAAATATACAGAAAAGAGGAATAAATGTACAAGTATTACAGAAGATTGAAGAAAGAAACAAAGACTACTTCTTAGTTGATCCTTCATCATCTTCATCAGACTTGTTCCCTTCTTCGTCTGCATCAGAATTTTCATCTCCATCAGCACCTTCATCACCATCAGAACCTTCATCACTATCAGATTCTTCATCATCAGCTTCGCTATCATAAAAAATCAGACTGGGAATGTTCTGCGGAATCTCCTCTAAGAGACAAGGATAATCAGAATGAGGAATACTATGGTCATCGCAAACCATATGAATAGTTTGATTGCGAAAATGTATATCATCATTCTTAAAGTTCGCAATAGTGATCTTGATTTGATTCTTTAATCTAGAATACTTGTCTTTCGAGAAGAAAGATTCTTTGCGAGTTCCACTTTTCAGCTTCAAGTTCCTCAATCCTTTTGCGATATCTACTTTCAGAATCTGCGAGCAAAAGGCAATCAATTAATAACTTGATGAAAATTCATAAGAAACAAAAGATTAGTATTGGAGAACAGTTAATAACCTTCTCTGTCAGAAATCATATCTCTAATCAAGGTTGTATGCTCAACTTGGAGACTAACGTTTACACCTAAATCTTTTCTGGCATCATCTAAGATTTTTGCAGCCCAAGCGAATTCATCCTCATTACTTATTAGAAGACGAGAACGAATTTGGGTTTCTCTGTCACAGAGCTCGGTATTCTTGCGGTTAGCTTCATCTCGTTCAAGTTGAACTTCAAGAAGGGCCTCTTGGAATTTCGCCAAAGCCTTAGCACCTTGATCAGAGATGCGATCCTTATCATCTATGAGACTGCTAATTTTGGTTCTCAACTCATTGATTTTCTCTTTAGAATTAAGAAAGAGACGCTTAAATCGGTTGGCTAAGCCTAAACTAGATTTATGGTCAATTTCTAAGAGGAGAAATTTGGATTTAGTTCATTCAAGGAAAGAAATGAAATTTTATCATTTGAGAAACTATTTAAAGATTTATTAAGATGCTCAAGAAGGGTATCATTATCCAAGGCATTAGGAAATGAACGAAGAAGGGTAGCTTCATCAGAAAGATCATAAATGTCTGCAAAAAGGATCAATTAAATAAGATAAAACAACAGGATGAATGAATGAAAGGAAACGAGAAAAGAAACATACCATAGAGTTGATTATTAGCTTGCTGAAGACTAGAGATATTGTTCTTATACGAAGAAGAATCAATTTCTAGTTGTCTGTTTTTCTCGCGAAGACATTTGACTTCAGCTTCCAATTCCTCATTCTTTGTGCGACATTGAAGATTCTTCTTTCTAAGATTTTCACATCTCCTCTCTAGATCTGAGGCAATAGCGAAAGAAGCTTTTCCAGCCTGCGAGAAAATATAAAAAGTATTACAATAGAAAGAGATTTTAAATTACAACAATGAAAAAATAAAAGGATAAAGCATACCAAACTATTGAGAGAATGCAAGAAATCGGGAGTCACTGATCTAGAAACTCTGCGAAGAGAACTATCACCATCCAGCAAAGGAACATCACAAATTGTAGCGAGAGATTTACAAGTGTTAGAAATTTGACTATCTCCCATTCCTTGCAAAGAATCAGAAAAGAGACCAGTGAGCTTAGCCATAGAAGATTCAGATGCAGAATCTTCATTTGCAATAGGGTCATTAGTATCCTCATCATTCTCGAAGTTTTAATGAGAAGGAATATTTGAAGGAGAGGAAGAACAGACTTTTCTTTTCTTTGAAGGAGGAGCAGTTGGTTTTTCCCTGCGAAGAGCACCTTTGCCTTTATCACCAATCTTCACAACATAGGCAGACTCTTCTATTTCAGCAATAATCTTCACACAACAGATGGAAATAAGAAATAGAGGAAACAATATATTGTTTAAAATCATAAGAGAATATTTCTTACCTCATCTGTGTATGAACGAAGAGCTAACAGGGTACTAGCTTTCCCAGTCCTGTTATAACTATCTTTCAGTTTTTGGATCTGCAGAATGTCACAAGAGTCAATGAACAAAAGAATAAGGAAAAATGAAGAAATATAAAGTGAGCTAAGCTGGAAGAAACAAACCTCTTTCTCTTTCTCGGGACAAGAGAAAACCCAAGGTTGATAAGCAGCAAGATTCGCAGGAAGAACATTTGACCCAGCAATGTAAGGTCCTCTTAGTATTAAGGGAAAAACACACCATTTATCATCTTTGGATTGGCGAGGAGTTGTGTTCTTACCAGAATGCCAGTCAATGTCTTGCATGAGAATTTTAGCTTCATCAATGTTATCTTTCCTTTTCAAGCGAATACCCCAGCGAGTATTCTTTTTCTTCATGGAGATCAGTTCATAGTTCTCAAAGAAACTCGCTACTGTGTATTTCTCAGCAATTATCTCCAGGTCTGCGAATTTAGGATCCCTAAGTTCTTTGGAGTACATACATCCTTTACCAGCACCACGGTTAGCGAACTCTAGCATCAGACGGATGCAGTCCCCACTCAGTTGGAAGATAGCTCGCGAAAATCCCGAGTGAGCGAGAATTTCATAGAATAGAGGAATATCTGGGTCATAAAGAGGAATGGGGAGACCTGCGAGAATATGACCTACCGAAATTATGATTGATTGATCATCACAATACTGATCAGAGAAAAGTCTGACAGAAAGAATTGACTTGGCACTTTCACCAGGAATAGTAGAAAGTGTGAAACCTTTCTCAGCAAGATCTTTTTGGACATCTTTTAAATTCTTCTCATGTCTATGACCACTTGGAGGCATATTTGAATATAGAGTATGGGAATGAATGAAAAGTAAGAAGATTGAAGGGGGGAAAATTACAGTAGCAGAACTTGCAGAAGAATAACAGAGTTGCAGAGATGAGAGAATAAAAAGAGAAGATAAAGTAAAAAGAAAGTGGAAAGAAGAGTAAGAAGAGTATATAAAGGATATTTTTTACTCGAAGACGAAAAGACGTGAGCGGTTGAAAAATCAGCGGTTACAGAAGACGTGTCAAGAAACCTGGAAGGAGAAATACGTTGATAAATGTAGAATATGAAGAGATTAACAGCTGCGGCATTTCTCACATCATTCTCTACTTTGCAGAGAAGATATCAGAAGAGGCAAGATGTAGGATCAGAATCTCGCAGCAATAATGCCTCGGCGAAATTAACAACAACACAAATGATATAATAAACGACGTCAGTTAGAATCATGAGAAAGATGTGAGAGTTCTGCGAAAATTAGAGAGTTTGCGAGATTAACATTTGTAAGGTTGAGAGAATATCGCAAACCATATCCGAAAATAAAGGATAGATTAGCTGTCATCCACCATGTATTTCCCTATAAATAGTCATTCAGTTGTAAAGGAAAAAGAGAGATCTTTTTTGAGTGAGAAGAAAGTAAATAGGAGAGAGAAAACCTAGAGCAGTGGTTATTCTTGATTCTTTTATCTTTTCTTGTAAGATTGTTCAAATATTCATCAATAAAATTAAGATTGTTCATCTAAAATGAGTTGAATGTTAATGAAATCTTTCGAGGGGTGTAGTGTAGGATTTCCTACAACTACAAACCTCAAGATGCTACTAAAAATCAGAGATTAACGGCTTTTACGTATTGAAAACCCTAATATAGTTGTAGAGATGAAAACAAATCCAATTGATTCCGGACTCAACCAAACTAGCATTCAAATCATATAATAATAAAAACCATGAATCGTAAACGATAAAATTGAGACAAAACTAATTCATTGAATCAAATAACATGTTTGATGAAATTAACTTTATCTCATAACCAATAATTGTATTTAGTTACTCATATTAATGGAGTTCATCATAATCTTAATCAAGAAGATGAAAAATAACGAAAGCAAACCCTAATCTCCACTATCTCCAAAGCTCCCAATAGAATGACAGAATACGTGATATGAGATTGATTATCCTAATACCTTTTTATAGGTGTACATTGCTTGACCTTCACGTATTTAGTTTGGTTTAGGAACCCGACCCAAAAATATGACCTAACGACTCCAAACGCGCCCTTAGCCTTCCAAAGTGTAAATACACGTTTCCTACTAACTAAGTTTGCGAACCCAGTCCGCAAACTTAAAATTCCAGCAGAAATTTTCGGAATTAAGTCTGCGAACCCAGTTCTCGGACTTCACCGTCTTCAGTATTTGGTAAAAACTGTTTTGGCCACAACTTCTTCATCCGAACTCGGAATGACCTCATTCTTTTTTCATTCTTTTTATCTTTAAATTATCTTCAATATGATGATGAGAAATTCTTAATTTGAATGAGTTAAGATCAGTATTTGGCCCGTCTCTTGATTTTGAGCGTTTTGCTCCTTTTTTGTCGCACTTCTTCCACTTCTCTTAGTAGCTCTTTTCATCACTTTATAGCTTCTTTTTGGATGATTCACCTAATAGAGACAAATAAGAGAAAACAAAAGTAATAATACGAAAATATGCAAGAATAATAGCTAAAGCAAGTATGGAATGGACACTAAAATCATATGAATTATGCACTTATCAAATTCCCCCACACTTAGATTTTTCTAGTCCTCGAGCAAACTAAAATAAACTAATAATAAATACAAAAACTCAATCTCGTCGAGAATACGGTTACTCTTAGCAAGAATAATAAGCCTTTAAACCCCTAGGTGTACCTAGTGGACGAGTTATAGTCTCGTGAGGGCTTACAAGAGGTATACCCAGAAAACCTACTCCAATTTCTCGCCTTGGAAGAACCACTGAGGATAGACACAAAGCAGAAAGCCAAATAATTAGCTTTCATATGTTCTTTAGCTACAAACATCCCACATACATTCCAATCATCACACATAAACAATTACTTACATGTGACATTCAACCTGATTGAAAAACTCTACTAAGATAGTCATCGTACTTGTTGCAAAGTTTATCACACCACTCGCATACTGAAATCACATGGATAGATAAGAAAATGGAAATGGAAAAGTGAAGTGTTGCAAATGTTGACTTAAGTGAAAGATGTTACCCACAAAACTTGTATGAATGTCGTCAAAGGATATATATTTATAGTGCACTAGTTGAGAGAAGAACCCATTTAAATCGACCACATGATTAGATACTCTAAGTGCATGTTCCTTTTCAGCAAGTATGTGATAGTTGCCTTGGATCCTGCACTCCACGCTTGCTTAGGCGACGGAGACAGGGACAACGTTTCACACATACTGCTATCCAAGTGTCAAGAACCTCATCAATAGTATTTTTTGACTTGCTATATAATGAAGATATGGTTTTTGGTTCATCGACTACATGATTATCCGCGATTCCGGACCTATCATTTATTAGTGTCGATAAATGAAAAGGAGCCTTATTTATATATAATTTTCTTTTCTTTTCTTTTTCTATTTTTTTTTCCGGCTCACTCTTTACTCTATAAGAGTGTAAGACAATTGTATTATGAGGCTTCTAAATAACTCAACCAATGATTACCTTGCCATAACATTCACGGTAGTATCAGGATCCCACCAAATCACTTTAGAGAAACATATAATTGCAAAAATAAAAAGAAAGTGATTCAGTAATGATTAATTGCGAGAATGAATCTTTCAAATGACTACCATATCTTAGTTTCACAATCAATTATGAACATATATATTTAAGGATTGAAATAAATGGAACTTGATCTATAGATGTAAGAATTGTTTCAACCTTAAAAAGGTGTAGAGTGTCATCCTAAATAGCTCATAATTAACTCCAAAAGATGAAGTCTCAAGAATGCAAGAAATCAAAGAGTATGATTTTTTTTATGCAAGGAAAACATGCTTAACTACTCCCCCATACTTAAACTCAACATTGTCCTCAATGTTCAAAACCGAAAATTCTGATTTCTGACATAACAGCCTTGAAAAACTCAAAAACTGTACAAATAGGTAAGGAACTAGGAAAAAACATCATAAATGAAAGTTGTTCACCTAAATATTTTCTATAACATGTCAAAAGGGCACAATGTTTCGATAAATGGTCTTACTTTTATGGTCCCCGGACTGAATAACATGCAATCTGAAAAAGTTCTAGAAAAATACCAAAACTCAAATGTCCCGGCCTATCGCTCCAACTTAAGAGACTCCGAATTCAGATTTTGTTTTTGGAAACGAAAGGTGAGTCTGTCCTCTTTAAAAGTTGGGGTCAACCACTCAAATCGGACTTTGTATGAAGTCTTGAGAGCTATTTTCGTAACAAGTACGCAGTCAGAATTTTTCTGACGAAAATAGTTTCGTCAAAACTTTCATTATAGATATAGGACTTTGTAAAGTGTAAGATGGGAATTCAAGATATGATATGCAAAACTAAGAAAACTAAAAACAAAAGGGATATAGATACAAAACCGATGGGTTTCCTCCCACTTAGCGCTTGGTTTAAATCCGTCAGCCGACTTTCAGCTCCAATTACTCCTCCGGAGGGAGTATTTCCACAAAATTGACTCCTTCCACGACTTTCGAAGAGAAATTCTCATAATATGGCTTCACCCGGTGCCCATTCACTTTAAACTCTTTTCCTATAGCTATGCTACGAATATCTACTGCACCATGAGAAAACACATTAGTAACGACAAAAGGTCCAATCCAACGTGACCTTAATTTACCCGCAAATAATTGCAAACGAGAATTAAACAAAATCACTTTCTTCCCAACACAAAATTGTTTTCTAGAATCATAGTATCATGAAATGCCTTCGTCTTCTCTTTCTAAATGCGTGAGCTTTCAAATGCATCATTGCAAATCTCTTCTAGCTCTTGAAGTTGTAGCTTCCTTTGCTTTCGAGCACCATCCATCTCCATATTGCATTGCTTGATAGCCCAAAACGCCTTATGCTCAATCTCAACGGGTAGGTGACAAGGTTTACCATACACAAGCCTAAAGGGAGACATCCCAATAGGTGTCTTGTATGTAGTTCTATAAGCCCACAAAGCATCATTAAGTCGCATACTCCAATCTTTCCTTGTTGGATTCACCGTCTTCTCAAGAATGGATTTCACCTCTCGGTTCGAAACCTTGGCTTGTCCATTTGTTTGGGGATGATAAGGTGTTGCAATCTTGTGCGACACATTGTACTTCTTCAACAAGCTTTATAAAAACCTGTTTTTGAAGTGTGAACACCCATCGCTAATTATGGCTCTTGGAATTCCAAACCTTGCAAAAATATTAGCTTGCACAAAATCTGAAACCACTTTAGAATCATTAGTTGGGGTGGCTTTAGCTTCCACCCTTTTCGAGACATAATCAACAACAAGTAAGATATAAAAATTCCCATGAGAGTCGACAAAAGGACCCATAAAATCGATACCCCATACATCAAAAACTTCAATAAATTGAATAAAAGTTTGTGGCATTTGATTTCGAGCATATAGATTGCCTGTTCTTTGACACCTATCACAAGTTGTACAAAATGTATATGCATCCTTAAACAAGGTAGGCCAAAACAAACCACTTTCAAGTACCTTATGAGCGGTTCTCTAACTCCCAAAATGTCCTCTGCAAGCATAGGAGTCACAAAAAGACAAGATAAAATTAAATTCATATTCGGGAATGCACCTTCGTATTGCTTGGTCACTACAATGTTTTCATTGGTATGGATCATCCCATATGTATTAGTTTCCTAAACGCTTAAGTTTGTCCCTCTCAACACGAGACAAGTTCTTTGGGATTTGTTTAGACACCAAGTAATTAACAATATCAGCGTACCATGGTTCTCCAAGGGCAATTGAGAATAGTTGCTCATAGGGGAAACTTTCACGCAATGGGATAGCTTCCTTGTCCACGGCAATACGGCTCAAGTGATCCGCAACAGTATTCCCAATTTATTTCTTGTCTTTGATCTCTATGTCAAACTCTTGCAGGAGTAGAATCCAGCGTATGAGCCTTGGTTTCGCCTCTTTCTTTGTAAGAAAGTACCTAAGTGATGCATGATCGAAATTTTTCAGTGTATGAGCCTTGGTTTTGCCTTTTGTACCAATTAGATAAGAGCGAAATTTTTCCAATGCAAATACAATAGCTAACAACTCTTTTTCAGTGGTGGTGTAATTTTGCTGGGCCTCATTGAGCGTCCTAGAAGCATAATAAATGGTATGAGGTATCTTCCCCACACGCTGCACAAGCACTGCAGCAACCGCATAATCACTTGCATCACACATAAGCTCAAAAGGATTACTCCAATCCGGTGGTTTAATGATAGGGGCTGATATCAAAAGTTCTTTCAAACGACTGAATGCCACTACATACTTTTCATGAAAGTTAAAAACCACATCTTTTTGCAATAAGTTACAAAGTGGTGATGCTATTTTGGAAAAGTCCTTGATGAATCTACGATAAAAACCTGTGTGACCAAGAAAAGAGCGTATCTCCCTCACCGTAGTGGGAGGGGTTAGAGCACGAATAAGGTCTATTTTATATTTATCAACTTCCAAGATTTTAGAAGATATTATATGGTCTAAAACTATGCCATGAGTTACCATAAAATGGCACTTCTCCCAATTTAGCACAAGGTTTGTTTCAACACATCGTTCAAGGATTAGTGACAAGTTATTCAAGCAAAGATAAAATGAATCACCAAAGACACTAAAGTCATCCATGAACACTTCAATGATGTTTTCAACATACTCGGAAAAAATACTTACCATACACCTTTGAAAGGTAGATGGAGCATTACACAAGCCAAAAGGCATCCTCTATAAGCAAAAATACCGAATGGACAAGTGAAAGTGGTTTTCTCTTGATCCTCCAGGGCTATCACAATTTGATTGTACCCTGAATAACCATCAAGAAAATAATAGTAAGAGTGTCCATCTAAACGTTCAAGCATTTGATCAATAAATGGTAAAGGAAAGTGATCTTTTCTAGTGGTGGCATTTAATTTCCTATAAACCCTCCAACCGGTTTGCACACGAGTTGGGACAAGTTCGTTCTTATCATTTTCCACCACCGTCACACCTGATTTCTTTGGTACTACTTGTACCGGGCTCATCCACTTCCAAAAGCTTGAGTATCTCCTTTTTCACAACTTCCATCATTGGGGTGTTTAAACGACGTTGTACTTCCCTTGTATGCTTTTCATCGTCCTCCAAACGGATCTTGTGCATACAAACGGTAGGGCTTATACCCTTGATATTGACAATTGTCCATCCTATGGCTGTCTTGTACTTCCTTAGCACCCTTAGAAGTTTCTGCTCCTGTAATTCACTAAACTTGTTAGAAACAATCATAGGTAAATCTTTCTTGTCACCCAAGTACAAGTACTTTAGGGGATGGGGAAGAGGTTTCAATTCTAACTTTGGAGATTTAACAATGGAAGGTGCAAGATTTTCATCACTGCATGATAAAGAAATAAAAGAGATATTATGAGTTTCCATGCATCCTTGTAGTGAGTTAAGATCACCAAGGGCTTCTTTGACTTCATTACCACATTCTACATCGTTATCCATGGATGTAGTTAAAACCGTTTCCAAAGCGTCATCACCATTCAATTCAAACACTTGTTGTGCCAATGTATCCATAACATCAATGGAGAAACATGATTGGACATCACTAGGATATCTCATCATCTCGAAAATGTTGAAACATATTGTTTCTCCATCAAACTCCATAGTTAGCGTTCCCTTGTCTACATCAATGATGGTTTTCGCCGTCTTCATAAAGGGACGCCCAAGTAGCAATGGAAGAGATGAATCCGGTGAAGCTTCATTCATCTCTAACACGCAAAATTCCGCTGGAAACACAAGTTTATTAACCTGCACAAGTACATCCTCAACAATACCCATTGGGTAAACATTAGTGCGATCGGCTAATTGCAACACAATATTGGCCTTTTTCAAAGGACATAGATCAAGTGAAATATACATAGATGCAGGCATAACGTTAACGGATGAACCTAAATCCAACATTGATTTATTAAAAGTAGTGTTACCAATTGTGACGGGAATGTCAAAGCTACCAGGATCCTTGCATTTCAGTGGGAGTTTGTGTTGTAAGATTGCCGAAGCATTCTCCCCCACACTTAGCACTTCATTTCCTTTGAGTCTTTGCTTATTGGTACACAAGTGCTTCAACACCTTTGCATACTTTGGAACTTGCTTTATAGCATCTATGAGAGGTATGTTCACATGGATCTTCTTGAGTATGTATAAAATCTCCTTTTCTAGTTCCGCCTTCTTGGAATTTGCGAATCTGCGAGGGAAAGGTAAAGGAGGAACATAAGTATAAATGGGAGTTTTAAAGTTAGGAATAGGTACCTCGGGAGTTGGGGGAAAATCAACACTATTTTCCTCCAAAACCGGCTCCTTTGGATCTTCTTCTTTACCCGAATCAGTAACTTCGGGTCGCACAAGTTGTGTATCACTTCCCAATGTAATAGCATTGACACCCTCTTTTGGGTTAATAGGTTGAGAAGGGAGTTTCCCACCATGTTGTGCTTTCAATTGGTTCAACTCAATAGCCATATAACCAACTTGAGTTTGCAACTCCTTAACCGTGCTCTCCGTTCTTTGCATAAAAAACTTCAGCAACTCTTCCATACTTGACCCCTGATTTTGAGGTTGTTGTTGTTGCGACTGGAATTGTTGTTGTTGAGTTTGAAATCCACTCGGACGATTGAAATTAGGTTGTTGAACCGCTCCTTGCTTGTTTGCATAGCTAAAATTGGGGTGATCTCTCCATCCCGGATTGTAAGTGTTGGAGTAGGGATCATACCGCCTTTGTTGATTTGGGAAAACCGCATTAGCTTGTTCATTGACGTCTTGATAAACATGCGGAGAAGTTGGTACTACCACGGCTGCAATATGTTGCATCATTGCTTCCATGTTACCCATTTGTTGACGAAGTTCATCGACCTCAGTCACTTAATTTACTTTCCTAAGAAGCACATCCGAACCACGACTCATGAATTGTTGCGAGTTTTCTTCCATGTTTTCAATCAACTCTCTAGATTGTGCCACCGTCTTGTTCACTAGTGCACCACCACCTGCCTTTGTTAAAGATTCATACTTATTCACACTTGTGGAGGTTATAGGACACTTGGCATAGAGGAGTAGTAGATTTGACTATTAAGTACACATGAGAATTATCTAGTAGATTCTTAGCAACCAAGTATACTTTGCTTGCAAAGATTTACTACTTGGTTGTCAAGTATCATGCTCGAGTCCCAAGTATTTATCTAGTATAAATATGGAGGATCTCATGTGGAGAATGACACACCAACTCTAAGAGCTTTATGAGTTTTCCATCCTACTTTTCTTCTAATTTCTACTTGTGATGATATAAAACAATATTTCTAGAGAGTTAGTGTTATGATTAGCTTTTGGTATTCATAAACTAGTGATTGATTCATCAATCTTTGAGTGTTTTTAATTCTCTGTAGAATTTCTATAATAAAGAGTTTGATCATAGCGGTTTGTGGATATCGGCATATCGACGAACCACATTAATTCTTGGGTTCTCACTTTCTTGTTCCTTTTGGTGTGCATCTTCTTTGTTTCTGCTTTACTTCTACGTTGATCCAAGTGTCATGTCCAACACCTTATATCGGAAATCTATGTTGATTTGTATCGGTATATAAGACATATTTCGTATCGCGATATTGTTGTTTTCGTATCACTTAAGTGTTGTTATCGATATTATCGGTGATATATCGACCGATACCGACTACACCGGTCCACATTCAATATACTAACGGGATTTGTATAACGTGTTATACACCAAACATAATATACGCGTAAAGTAGTACCATATCCAGATGAACATTCTAGCATGCATCTCTAGAGGCATTCCTGGATTAACAGTTTGACATCGATTAAACTTTTTTGTTTTTGCTAGGCTAAAGCCGGACCATGGTCCCTACCAAATCCATCCAGTTGGACTGGTCCCACTTCTAGACCCAACCCTGCCAAACCCCTCTATACAACTAATTCAAATAGAAACATGATGGAGACTTCCAGTTAGTTGGACTGGTCCCACTGCCAGACCCAATCCTGTCAAACCTCTATATACAACTAATTTAAATATAATTCCGGTGGAGATTGAACCCCTAATTTCCCCCTTACGCAATGCTCTTGGACCCAGACAATTAATTTATTTTCCGACTATATATATTATCATGGGATAATTAAATTTCGCTCATTTCATCTGACGAAACAAGTTTAGCCTCTGTGAATGTGTTAATAAACTTCAAAGACTCATTGATTGGTGAATATATCTATGACCATAAAGACTCAATAAAGCAGGGGCGTAGCCAGCCCATTGTAAGGGTGTGCACTTGCACCCCTACCCAGATGGCTCCAAAGCTCATTTTAAGCCCTTTAAAAAAAATTATACTTAAGGTTGTTTTTGCATTTTTGCACCCCTAAAATTTTTGGTTGCACCCATAGCAAATTTTTACATCCCCTTCCGATGATTCTTGGCTCCGCCCCTGCATTAAAGTCTAAATGTATTTATGACTTCCTAAAGTACCTTCTTTGTTTTAAGAGCATCTCTTATCGAAGAAGACTACAATCTAATTAAGTGGTTGATCACTGTCGTAGGCGTCAACAATAAATTACTTTCTCACTACTCAAAATATATAATGAAGCAAGGGAAAGAAAGGATCGTTCCCACAGAGAGGATTTGGATTGTCAATTTGTTTCGGTATCTTATAAGTAACAAGGGGGGGATTTTCTGTTTTTTATATAAATTAAAATAAAATGAAAGCAAAACAATGAAAAGTAAACACGCAAATCAAAGATGTGAAATATTGGATAAAGGTTTCATCTTCAATTGTAAAAAAGTATTTAATGTATGATTAGAATTCGTATTTGAATCTCGCAATTATCAAAATTCCTAGGATATCTTGATCGCAAGAGTATCCCGTTTATTCCCTGATTTTATCACAAACAACATTAAAATATGTTATTGTGAAATCTACCTAGAAAGCAACCTAAAGTGTAAAACACAATTAAGTTTAACTCCCTAAGAGCAATAAGTTCTATGAAATAAGATTAATCAATGCAAACAAACGTGTAAAAGCACTAATTCGTTTTAACAAAGGTTATGATTCAAATGCGATTAATAAGATGTATCACTACAAGAACTAACAGCAAGATGCTACTAAAAATCAGAGATTCACAACTTTTACGTATTGAAAACCCTAATATAGCTGTAGAGATGAAAACAAATCCAATTGATTCCGGACTCAACCAAACTAGCATTCAAATCATATAATAATAAAAAACATGAATCATAAATGATAGAATTGAGACAAAACTAATTCATTGAATCAAATAACATGTTTGATGAAATCAACTTTATCCCATAACCAATAATTGTATTTAGTTACTCATATTAATGGAGTTCATCATAATCATAATCAAGAAGATGAAAAATAACGAAAGAAAACCCTAATCTCCGCTATCTCCAAAGCTCCCAATAGAATAAGAATACGTGATATGAGATTGATTATCCTAATACCTTTTTATAGGTTTATGTAGGATCAGAATCTCGCAGCAATAATATCTCAGCGAAATTATTAACAACACAACACGACAGTGTCGCAGAATAGCTTCAGAAATGACATAATAAACGACGTCAACTAAAATCATGAGAAAAATATGATGGTCCTGCGAAAATTAGAGAGTTTGCGAGATTAACATTTGTAAGGTTGCGAGAACGTCGCAAGCCATATCCAAAAATAAAGGAAAGATTAGCTGTCATCCACTATGTACTTCCCTATAAATAGTCGTTCAGTTGTAAAGGAAAAGAGAGATCTTTTTCTGGGTGAGAAGCAAGTAAATAGGAGAGAGAAAATCTAGAGCAGTGGTTATTCTTGATTCCTTTATCTTTTCTTGTAAGATTGTTCAAAGATTCATCAATAAAATTAATATTTTTAATCTAAAATGAGTTAAATGTTAATGAAATCATATGAGGGGTGTAGTGTAGGATTTCCTGCAACTACATAATGGCGCTAGAAACAGGGAGGCTGAAGATTGAAAGTTGAAGATTGTTGTTGAGAGTGTTCAAATCAATAAAGTGATTAAATAAATCAGTGAACCAGTTAAAAGAAAAATGATTAGAGTCAATGAAGATGACAAAAGATTGGAGTGTAATATGATAAAAAAAACAATGGCTAATGAATTCCATGAAAACATCAAAGGAAGAATACATAAACGAAATTTTGAAGGAAGGAAGGAAGGTTATGGAGGTAGAAAAGACATCACCCTTAAAAGATTGGGAAAAGCAAAAAATCACATTCATGGCGGCAGAAATACCAAAAGAAAATTTGAACCACACATCTCCATTGGTTATTACAGTAACTATTACGCGAAAAGAGAAAGGGACAACAACAAAATCCACGGGAGAATGGAAATTGAACAGAACTTTAATCGATACAGGAAGTTCAGTGGATATAATATTTTATCATGCGTTCTGGGGAATGGGATTTAAAGATGAAGAAATGTCCAGTTCAACATATCTTGTTCATGGCTTTGGAAAATCCACAACAAAACCTAAAGGAGAAATGTTGGTACGAATTCCACTAGGAGATATCGAAACACACGTAACACTATGCGTGGTGGATATGGAATCGCCATATAATATGTTGCTAGGAAGACCATGGATACATGCGATAAGAGCTATAGTATCAACGTTGCATCAATGTATTAAATTCCCCACACCAAATGGAATAGGTGAAATCAGAGGAGATGTTGACAATGCGAAATTATGTCATCAAATTGAAGTAAAGCATTATGAAGGACAAGCAAAAAGAAACAATTTCGCAGAAAGTTGGCAAAGGAGGCAAAGAAAGAAGAAGAATTTAGAGTATATATGATAAGGGCAAAAGAAGGCAAAGGAATACCCAGCGAAATTTCGGAAGAAGGAGAAGGACCTGTGAAAACAATAAAAGAACCAACACCAATGGGAGAACCAAGTCCAGTTACACTGCCGCAGAACCAACAAAAGAATAAACGTTGGGACTATAGAAGAACCTCTAATATTGAGAATTGGAACCAAGATGGATGTAGAAGAAGAAGAAAGAACTGTTAACCTTTTGCGAGAATATAAAGATTTTCGCAGGAGCATGGATGAGATACCGGGAATAGATCCATCAATTGCATGCCACAAGTTGGAGATTAACAAGAATGTGAGACCATTTAAACAAAGAATAAGAAAAATCGCAACAACTTACCATTCCCAAATAGAAGAAGAACTACAGAAAATGCTTGATGCGGGAATCATAAGAGAAGCTAAATACCCAGAATGGATAGCGAATATGGTCATTGTCCCAAAGAAAAACAAAGGAATAAGGATTTGCATAGATTTCACTGATTTAAACAAAGCTTGCCCTAAAGATAGTTTTCCGTTACCAGATATTCCTCAAATGGTGGAATCCGCAGCGGGAAATGATAGGGTATCGTCTTTAGATGGGTACAAAGGGTATAACCAAATCCCTCTCGCTGAAGAAGATCAAGAACATACTGCTTTCTTCGCCCCTAGAGGTTTATATTGTTACACGAAAATGCCATTTGGTTTGCGAAATGCGGGAGCGACATACCAAAGAATGGTAGAGAAGGTGTTCGCAAAATGGATACACAAAACATTAGAAGTATACGTGGATGACATGTTAGTAAAGAGTAAAGAAGCCAAAGACCATGTACAGGACCTGAGGGAGATTTTTGAACAAATGCGGCAGTATAACATTAAACTGAATCCTGAGAAGTGTACTATTGGAGTTGCATCGGGAAAATTTTAGGCTACATTGTATCAAAGGAAGGAATACAGGTTGATCCAGAAAAAGTGCAAGCAGTTCGTGACATGCCAACACCAGCAACAATAAAAGATGTACAGAAGTTGAATGGACTTCTAGCTTCGCTGGGGAGATTCATTTCGCGATCATCAGACAAATGCAAATATTTTTTCGATATACTCAAGAAGGGTGCGAAATTCAAATGGACTGATGAATGCGAAAAAGCTTTTCAAGGGATCAAAGAACATCTTATGAATACAACTATTTTACAAAAAGCAGAATCAGGAGAAGAATTATTGATCTATCTTGCGACGACGTCGCATGCATTAAGTGTGTGTTATTGCGAATAGACGCAGGAGTGGAGAAACCCATTATTACATTAGCAAAACTTTTAATACTGCCGAGAAGAATTACTCAAAGATTGAAGTTAATCTTAGCATTAGTTTATGCATCATTTAAGCTCCGCATATTTTTCAAGCGCACAAGATAAAGGTATTAACAAAAGTACCAATTGAATCAGTGATGAAGAATTCTAAAAGATCAGGAAGAGTGGAGAGATGGAATGCACAAGTAGGCCACTTTGATATTAAATATGAAATTTTGTCTTCACCAAAATCACAAGTTGTTGCAGATTTCTTGGCAGAATTTCCTTTAGAAGAAGATGAAGGTAGAAGAAATGATGGATATAGAAGAAGAACACGGAGATCCAAAAGATTTATTAACAGAACCAAATAGATGGGAGATATTGGTAGATGGATCATCAAATGGAGAAGGAAATGGAGTTGGAATTGTTTTAATTTCGCCAGAAGGATAAAGATGGCTTTTTCATTCAGATTGGAATTCGCATCCACTAATAACGAAACGGAATATGAAGCTGTGATACATGCCTTAAAATTCGCAATAGAAATGAAACTAGAAAATGCCAGGATCACTAGTGATTCGCAGCTAGTTATTCGCCAAATAAAGGGAGAGTATACTACAAATGAACCATCCTTGAAGAAATACAAGAAGCTCGTTGAAGAATTGTCAGCGAAAATCCCAAAAATAAAATGGAGGCACATTTCAAGGAAGGATAACAGACTCGCAGACGCTTTTGCTTTCATCTCAAGCATGATGACAGATCCAACTGCGAGATGCATAAAAATACAAACACTTCTGTCACCATCAATCAATAAAGAAAGAAGAAGAAGTGGACGTGATGATAATAGACGTGAAGAAGAAGAACAACGAACAATATCGCAGATTGGAGAACGGAACTTCATGCATATTTGGCGAAAGGAGAAACACCAAGAAATAGATTGGAAACACACAAGTTAAAAAGCCGCGCAACGAATTATGAATTAAGAGATGGGTGCTATACCGAAAATCCTTTAATGGACCATCACTCAGATGTTTGACACGAGAGGAAGGAGAAAAAGTGCTAAAAATGTTACATAGTGGGGATGCTGGCAATCATAGCGGGGGAAGATCTTTGGCACATAGAGCAAAAATGCAAGGCTATTACTGGCCATACATGCACGAAGATGCAAAACAAATATCAAGACGTTGCGAAGATTGTCAGCGCATGGAAAGAAAATACATGCACCTGGAGCACCATTGTCATCTTCAACCAGTGTGTGGCCTTTTGGAAAGTGGGGCTTAGATATTGTGGGGCCATTTTTACCAGGTTCTGGACAAAGAAGATACTTAATAGTCGCAACAGATTATTTCACAAAATGGACAGAAGTGAAGGCAGTACAGCATATTCGCGACAAAGATATCTTTACATTCATATTCGAAAATATCATTTGCAGATTGGAATTCCTGCGCAGTTGGTATCTGATAATGGGAAACATTTGAAGGACAGAACATAGAAATGTTACTTAATGCATTTAAGATAAAATGTGGAAAGTCTACTCCTTTGTATCCACAAGCTAATGGGCAGGTAGGCAACAAACAAAACAATTGCAGATATATTAAAGAAGAAATTGGAAGGACATCACAGAGCATGGTGCGAACAAGTACATAATGCAGTATGGGCTTATAATACAACTAGAAGAGAAGCTACTGGAATGTCACCTTTTTGTTTAACATACGGAGTTGAAGCGGTGTTACCAACAGAAGTTGTTATTCCGACAACAAAGAGAGAAGCTTGGGAGAAAAATCTTAGTGCGGGTTTGATCTTAAACAAACTTGATGAATTAGAAGAAAAAGAGAAAAGCTTTACAACATATGGAGAATTATCAGCGAAGATTAGCCCGAGAATATAATAAACGTGTCAAAGTACGCGAATTCCAACCAGGAGATTTAGTTCTGCGAGAGACACCAATATATCAGCGAGAAAATGGTGGAAAATTAGCGAAAAAATGGGATGGACCTTACATCATTAAGGAGATAGTTGGAACAGAGCTTATAGATTAATGGATCCAGAAGGTAGAGATGTTGGTCATAGACTTGACAGACCATGGAACAGGTTGTACTTAAAAAGATATTATCCGTAAGAAGCTTTGAGAAGTTATGGATTCTGAAAGAATAATTGCAAGATTATTCATATCAAAACAAGATCATGATGTGCGAAACTTTCGCAGAGATAATCACAGAACAATGACATAAAAGAAAGGGGCGAACCTTTATGGCGTACACCCTAGTTCGCGAATAAAATTTCGCAAGAGGCAAATGTAAGACCTAAAGTACGTCATATAAGGGGGTACCTGTTGCATGGCTCAGGGAAAGGCTACACCGCCACCGGAACCTGAGTCATGGAGATTTGGGGTCAATAAAGCCCATCCGGGAGAGGCACCTTGGATTCTCAGCTTAAGCATATGACTTAGGTTGGGCGACTAAGGTAATAAGGACTCTCCCAAGGAGTGCAGATCTGATCAAGGCGCCGAGGTACACGGTTGAGTCAAGAGTGCCAGGGGCGTTTGAAGCGTACCTTGCCATTCTTGACAAGTCTTGGCTTATACTGCACTCGGCCCGAAGAAAACCCCACTTAGGGTGCAGTCTCGTAACCATAAGCCCTATAGGTAAAAGGGATAAGAGGCTGCGAAAACAACTGGTTGTTGTTAAGACTGGATGGGAGGAGCTAACCTTGTATGGTAGAAGTACGCCTCCTTGAAGGGGCAACCAGGGGGAGATAAGGGCGGCACCCTCCATTAGGGAGCTGATAAGTGTCTTAAGACGCAAATGTCATGAGGCTTTTTATTCGCAAGGGTATTAAGGCTTGTCATATTTGTGCAACAATCCTGAAGAGGCAATAATACAAAAGAAAAAGATAAGACGAGATCAATGGGTTTTCGCATGAAAGTGCGAAGACGTCCTGCGATTTCGTCGCAAGACGGCAATGTCATGGGGCTTTATTTTCGCAAGAATATTTAGGCCTGTCATATTGTCGCAACATTCCTGAAGAGGCCATAATACAAAAGAAAAAGTTAAGGCAAGATCAATGGGTTTTGCATGAAAGTGCAAGGACGTCCTGCGATTTTGTCGCAATGACAAGAGGTGGCATAATAAGACCTTTAATTAGGAAGGCAAAATAAGACCACATGACAAAACAAAATATTTATAAGTATTCATAACAGTTTTCTGCAAGAAAGATAATGAGAGGCAAGTATGGGAATCAATAAACAAGAGCATTATCTTTCTCACCAGCAAAATACTAAAAGGAAAATTGATTCCAAAGTTGGTTGAAGAATATTATTCGCAAAAAGTAATAAAGATAAGACAATTCAAGAAGATAGAACTAGATAAGAAGCTCATGCTTCAGTATTAATTCCAGTAGAAGGAGATAATAGACGTTCTTCGCCAATGTTCTCATTATCCAAGCCTCTCCTTCATTTCGATTCTGATCTTCGCCTTGATTAGCACCTTGATTATCGCCAGCAATTACTTCTTCAGAAGAGATTTTTTTCTTTCTCTTGATTAACAGTTACTTCCTTAGAAGGAATCTCTTCTTCATCTTCCAAAAGACTATCCTCTGCACCACTTTCATAATCATAATCACTGTCAGCAGGACGAGGAATTTCATCATCATATACTTCCAAAGGTTCGATTCATGTAGGAGGAAGAGATTTAGACAATAAAATATCATTTACAAGGACTTCAGCCCGGAGATGAACTTGACGAAGAAGTGCTCTCTGATGATTCCTATCTTGAATATCCTTAAAGTAAGCAAGATAATAAAGTCTTCTTTCTGCTCGGTCGCGAGAACCAGTAAGGACAGAGACGAGCAGTGCATTTTCTTTGCGAATTTTGGCATATTTAGCCTCCAAAACAGAAATGGAGGAATGAAGATTTTTCTCAGACTCTGCGAAAAGTAAAATACAAAATTTCAGTAAGATGAAGAACTCAAAAAGATATGACAAACAAAAGATAGTTAAGGCAGTCAAACTATTATGACTACCTTCTTTTTGCGAAATAAGGTGTTGAATCAAGGTCAGAAAACTATTCTCCCAACGGTCCATTGCGTCATCAAATTTATCTCCAACTAAACCTTTAAGTCGAGACTGAAGATTTTTCTCTTTAGAAATAAGAAAGGCATTTTTCTTCGTAAGAGAAGAATAAGGTCTTCTAATTTGGAATATTGTTCTTTAAGTTGATTCGTCTTTACACTTAAAGTTATTCTACCTTGAATGAGTGTATCTCTTTCAGCGATAGCTGACTCTGTTACTTCTTTAAGTTCATTTCTCAAAGAGCGAAGAGATTTTTCTTGGTCATCACATACTTTCTGAAGAATGCTAAGTTGTTGCGAAGATATCGCCATCTTGTTTAAACAAGTTCGATTCTCTTGAGATAAGGTTTTATTCTCATCTGATAAAGTTTCCATCCCTAAATTAGCTTTAGTTAAAGAATAATAAAGGCGAGATATTTCATTACTCAACAAATTTTGCCTCTGAACTAATTGGGTATTTTCATGGGTAAGATTATTTATACGATCAACAGAATATGAATAGAGGTTATCTAATTGGTTATATTGATCCATCGAAATCTCTTTATCAACACGGGCTTCTTCAACAGCAGATTCAAATTGATATCTCTCCATTATTCGTTTCTGGTTTAAGACTTAACATGCGAAAAAGGGATTTCAAAGACAATTACATATGAAAAAGATAAAATCATTAAAAAGGAAAATTGAAGACACAGATAAGGAAATCATACCTCTCAATTCATCATTGTTCTTGCGAAGATTGTCGCGATCCAATGAAACATTCTGGAGATTTTGATTTTCAAGACGAAGAGAATTACACTCTAAAGTCATCATCTGGAGATATTTATTCAAGATTTCAACCTCTTTTTCCAAAGCTGTTTGCGAAGCAACTCTATCAGGGCCAAAATACTTACTCAGAATTTCGCAAACACCAGACTTGACAGGATCAATGGAAGACTTCTTAACATCATCCAAAACCTCAGACAAGACTTTGAAAGCAATATTTAAAGAAAAGAGGCTCAGGTAGAGAACTGGTAATAATAGAAGATTGGGAAACATTATCAATAGGAGGAGAAGAAGTTTCATTCATAGAAGGATTAATAAGGGAGTTTCAATCATTGAAAGGTCAGTTGAAGGGATGAAATCCGAGGCAACCTTTTCGCAAATTGGAGATAATGGTTTAACTTGCGAAGATGTCGCATGAGATTTCGAAGGGATAAGTAAGTGAAAGGGAACAGGGGTTTCAACGATTTTGAGGTGGCGAGATTTCTTGAAAGGTTTATTGGCATCCTTATCACCCTGCGAATCACAATCCAGATAAGAAACAGAGGAAACAATATTTTATTAGAAAAGAATAATGTTTCTTACTACCTTATGATCTGCAGACTTTCTTTTGTGTACAACAATCTTATGCTGCGGTTTGGGAATATTAGGGTTCTGAACCGGAAATTTGGTGTTGGAGGCGTTTTTGCTGAAATAACAACAGTATGGGAATCACATAAACAACATCAAATAAGGCAGTGAGCAAGATCAATATCAGCAAAACCCATAAGGAAGAAAAAAGAAAACTAACCTTGATGAATCCATGGAAAACACTAGAAGGAAAATTATTTCGAAGAAAATTACGAACGGTGAAGATCTACAGAGGGAACAGTATGGAGATGAAGAAGAACTTAAAAAGATTGAAAGAAGAAGAAAGAAGAAAAAGTTGCAATAACGGAATTTGTAGAAGAACGATGAAGTTGCAGAGAAAATAAAAAAAGAGAAAAAGAGAGTGAGAAAGAGTATATATAGAGGAAATTTTTTCTCGAGAAGATAAACACGATTAATGCGGAAAGATGTGAGCGGTTAAAAAGCAGCAGTTACAAAAGACGTGTCAAGAAACAGATGGGAAAAAGGATACGTGTGATAAATGTAGAATATGAGATGATGGATAACTGCGGCATTTCTCACATCACTCTCTACTTCACAGAGAAGATATGAGAAGAGGCAAGATGTAGGATCAGAATCTCGCAACAATAATATCTCAGCGAAATTATTAACAACACAACACGACAGTGTCGCAGAATAGCTTCAGAAATGACATAATAAACGACGTCAACTAAAATCATGAGAAAAATATGATGGTCCTGCGAAAATTAGAGAGTTTGCGAGATTAACATTTGTAAGGTTGCGAGAATGTCGCAAGCCATATCCGAAAATAAAGGACAAATTAGCTGTCATCCACTATGTACTTCCCTATAAATAGTCGTTCAGTTGTAAAGGAAATGAGAGATCTTTTTCTGGGTGAGAAGCAAGTAAATAGGAGAGAGAAAATCTAGAGCAGTGGTTATTCTTGATTCCTTTATCTTTTCTTGTAAGATTGTTCAAAGATTCATCAATAAAATTAATATTATTAATCTAAAATGAGTTAAATGTTAATGAAATCATATGAGGGGTGTAGTGTAGGATTTCCTGCAACTACAGTTTACATTGCTTGGCCTTCACGTATTTAGTTTGGTTTATGAACCCGACCAAAAAATATGACCTAACGACTCAAAACGTGCCCTTAGGCCTTCCAAAGTGTAAATACACATTTCCTACTACCTAAGTTTGTGAACCCAGTCTGCAAACTTCAAATTCCAGCAGGAATTTTCGGAATTAAGTCTGCGAACCCGGTATGCGAACTTCACTGTCTTTGGTATTTGATAAAAACTGTTTTAGCTACATGCCTAGAGAATGTAAAAATGAAACTCTTAGAAGGCGCACATTTTTGGGGAATAATACTAAATTTGCATTCATTTTAACCATACTATTGCAAACAGTTTGAAGTAGAATGCAAAAGTTTTTATCAAATGTTGGCTTGACCATTTAAGGATCATCAAGACTTGAAGCAAGTTTATGTCAATGAATTCTGGAAAAAAAAAATTTACAATTATGTCTATGGGGCTCAAACAGTTAAGCAACTAATGGTATTACTAAGTCATATAGCGGGATTAACATTGATAGTTGGATACACTTAGTCATTTGCTACTAAGATTAACATGAGCAATCAAACAAGAAAACAAAGACAACCCTAATGGTAACTGGTGCTGCAAAACTCTCTTCAAAATATACAGAAATAAAATACCAATAGTAAATTGAAATCAATTAAAATCTCAAGAAGTACTTACTCTCAATGGATGCAAATTGAACACAGAACAACTCTTCTTTCCATTCACCTTCAAAGAAATCAGTAGTGTGCCATACACATGATTTCTCATTCATAGCATGTTCTTGAATAAAAATTGTTGGTAACACTAAAAATCAAAATTAAAAGAAACCCTTAACCAAATCTAACATATAAAATAAAAACCTCAAATAAATCCAAAATCAATTCAAAGACAAAAAAAAAAAAAAAGACAAACCTAGATGACTAGCACTGATTTTCAATGTCTTAGATTGTCTCATAACCAAACGAACTATCTCACTCGAAAATTAAATCAAGAAAGACCCCCTCAAAATTTCTGAAGGAATCAATTCCGCTCCCTAAAACAAACACATCAAAATCAAAATCCAACCGAATTATCTAAACCTAAAATCATCAAAATCAATAGTAAGAAGAAGAAGGTGGTAAACCTGGTTGATGTTGTTGTGGTTTTGCTATGTTGTGGAGCAAGCTGTGGAGTGTGGACACGACAAGGAGAATAAAAGAAGAGAAGGAGAAAAGAAGCTCGATCGTTCATAGTATGCCGCAGATTGAGAAAAAAAATTGATGCAAAGCTTGTATGTGGAACGATTTTTCTTCGACTTGTAGGCTAGTTATCGGAGAGATACGGCTATGGTTTTCAATGTCTTTGATAAAAGAAATATGAAGCCAAATGAAACGGGTGACTAGGACGAGGTGAGACTGGGAGTCATCTCCATCCGAGCGAAAAAACAGCAATAGGTTTGGAGAAACCCGCTTCACTTTTGGTTTGGGGTTCGTGAGAAGAATAGGACCAATATAGCACTACGCGATAGACTTATGGCATATTAGCCAATGGCTAACCTTTTTCAACCTTATAATTATGAAAACGGGATACTACATGTGGCTAGCCATTTCTGGGTGCATAATAGAAGATTAGTAGTGGGGTTTAAAAAAACAATATATTTATCGGATTTATTTTGTGATTTAATACTTCATCGTTAAATCACATACCTAGTAAATTATGACGTTCGAGAATGACGGTTTTTTTACGTTAAATGATGGATCCCACTATTTTCATGTTATATGACAGATTTTATTTGTGAAATCTGAATCACATAATTAATCTGTCATTTAAAAGCGTGATTATTAGTTCCTTCTGGACTAGTGATGTATATCTTTCCGGAAAAGTTTAAAGGTTGTGAGTAATTTTCATAAAAAAGTTGAACAACTGTTTAATTCTTTAAAAAGATGTACAGAACTGACAATAAATCCTAAACGGGATCGTAATGTTAGTATGGGAGCTTTTGCTTTAAAATAAACATCGCTATTTTAATGGTTTCTTGACAGTGGATGTAGCCGACATATGACTGGCGATCTCTCGTCGTTTGTAACTTCAAGTGACTTTGAAGGTGGTCCGGTAACATTCGGAGATGGGAGGTGTTGCTACATAAGAAAGAAGGGGAGGATCAAACTTCCCGGTGTTAATTCCTGAAATCCATGATGTAGTATACGTTAAAGGTATGATTGCAAACCTTCTTTCTATTAGTCAAATATGTGGCAAAGGCCATAGAGTTGTCTTCAATGCGAATGGATGTCACATTGTAGACAAAACTGGGAAAGTAATTTTTTAGGGAACTCGTTGTAAAAATAATTGTTATCTTTTTGATACTCAGTTTAGTAACTGTTGCAATTTGACTAAGGTGGAATCTACACATCTTTGGCATGAGCGTTTTGGTCACATCAATTATCGTCTTCTTACTAAGATCATTAATAAAGAACTTGTTAGAGGCGTTTCCAAAATCAATGCAAATATTGATGGTGTATGTGGTGCCTATCAAAAGGGTAAATAAACGAAAATTGGTCTTTAGTACCGTTCAAGTTATTTCTCTTATATTCAATTAGGCTCGCAAATCCTTATTTGTTTGATTGCGGATTGAATTGAGAAATTGAGATATAACTCTTTGATATACTTTTTTATTAAAATTGAGTCTGACTGTCTAGTTGATTCTCTTGAAAGTATATTGGAGTTAGTCCATACATATTGCTAAGCGAAATATTGAGTGAGGTTGTTAGACCCACGATTTCTCAATGCTGATTGAAAAAGAGTTATATCATATAAAGTTCGAAGTAAAACACGACGGAAATCTCAGTGAAATGCGTAAAACTTGAGCGTGAATACTAATGGGGTCAACACGTATAGTAAAATATGTTGAAGACTAATTAACTATTTAATCTCGAAAAGAAGAATAAGTAATAGTTGTTAACACAGACAAAAAAACAACAACAAAACTTACCGCGGCGACAATAGCTCCAACTATGTGATGTTGTAATGTAATAAACACAATCAAATAAATGAAAGCACCTACAAGCATGATGAGTCCCCACTGTTCCATAGATTATTATAACAAATGTTAACCACTACACTATGAGGAAAATAACTATAGAGATTTAGCAAGAAAATCATGTGGACCAGAACTTGGATTTGCAGTTCGACTAATATAAGTTGTATGAGAATTGGTGCCTGGTTTCGTTCCGATGGTTGGTATTTAGAGATTTGCATACTCTTGGAGATCACAAATATAACCTACCCAACCATTTATCATAACCTACGCAACCATTTACCATGTTCGTATAACAACTAAAATGGAGATATGTGCATGTTGGGATGGCCCGTAACACACCTTAGCTTGGGAATTTTGGTGTTGTTATGAAATATTCCCAAAGGAACCGAGTCTGATTACTTTGAGCGCACCTAGTCTAATCCTATTGGTATTAAATATGCATGAAATGGGTTCGCATGCTAGGGTAATTAAAATGTTAATAGTTAAAAGAACATATGTATCGGTTAAAAAATGCACATCCCACATTCTATTGAAAGAAGCCCTTAAACAACAAATCTGAATTTCTACATAGAGAAACATACATGACACATGCGCAACACAAGTTTCATCCGATAACATTCAAGTAAATCCTAATATATAAAACCTATGCATAATTAGAACAATAAATTACAATTATACACATATTATATTATGTTTAAATTGAAAACTTATGAAAAATTGTTACTAACCAAGAAGACATCTCGTGCTCTGAAAGAGTAACCTCCCTACAGATCCAACACTTCAAGATACTGAATATCTTCTTCTTGAACTACCAAAAAACTATTTCTCATTCGAAGACCATGGTGATTTAGAAAATCAATTTAAATAGTTAGGTTTGCCAAAAATAAAATAAAGAAGAACAAGGGAAAATTAAACTCACCAACAGAATATTTGGTTATATATGTCATATGCATAGTCTAACATAGTTGGACTTTTATCCGCATCACAATAGAAGAATTTTCCGTCTTCACTACAACACCAGAATGCTTCCTTTGGAAAAAACCCACAACAAATAATATCAATAAAAATTACTAAAGATAAAAACAAATGAGTAACGTAAAAACATTTGATATTATAATCAAGGATTCCTACTGAAACATCACACCTTTCTCAAAAAAAAAACGAAAAAGAGGAGATAACCCTCATTCATATATTGATTTCAACATTCAGTCCTTTAATCAGGTAGAGGTTTGAATTGGTTATATTGTTCATCCAGAACTGATAGTTTAAACTGTTTAATACAATTCTAAGAGTCTCTTCATTCCAATGTCCTTGAATTGTATTCCTATTATAATAAGATGACAAATGTGATGCCTCTATAATGTCATATTTTTTCTTAACACAAACCCATTAACTCTAAAATTAATACAAATATTGGCTAGGATTCCAAAATCCGCACTGATTGAACAACTATGTCTGGAATATGCTCCCTAAAGGAGACTCGGTTAAAGATAATAGTAGACACAAGAATAAAACTTACAGCTAGAAACTTTAATAAATAAGTAAAGAGGACGGATCCGTTGACATTGTAAATTTTGACGATATCTAACAGGGGATCTCAATCGCTGGATCAGATTGAAGTAACGTCTTAGATTTTCTAGGTTTTCTTAAGTAGCGTCAGCTTGATTTTCTTTGTCCTACTAGCCTTAGATACATAAAATCTTTCCACAGAAGTTTTGTAGTCCCAACCAAACAGATTGTTAGTCAGAGCGTGCAACTTCGACCATTCTAGGTCCGGACACTTATCTCCTTCTACAACTGATTTTTCGATAACATTCAAGCCTAGAATGTACTGAGCATCATCATGGATCAAGGTCATCTCCCCAAACGGGAAGTGTATGGTATCAGTTTCACCAGGATACCTTTCGACAAAGCAATTGACTGTCACAGAATCACACTTCACATAATTTTCAACCAAAGCATATAGACCAGAATCTCTTACTAATGTTTGGACCTCTTCACATTCCCTAGACAAATCCTAATGAGACACGGCTTGGTTTCGGAAAACACGCACAACCTTCTTATCATCCTACAGTTAGGAGATAGTACGATTAAAAGATTTTACATAAATACACAACAATACATATGCACAAGATGAAAAAAATTCTTACATAGGTTTGATAGATAGTACAATCTCACGTGTCCTTGTAGCTAAATAGAATTATCGGATCGTGAGCTTCACCCCAAATTCTACCAAGAGTAAGGTCAGGTATCATGTCATCAAAATGAGGAAGGTGGTAACCTTTAACTTTTACTTTGCCATTACCTATTCCATTGCCTTTGCCTTTGCCTTGTGTCGGTTGTTGACTTGGCCCACCATCTTCCTCTACAACTTCGCTTTGGATTGCTAATTGACTTGGATGAACCTCATTATCTTCCTCCTCATCTTGCTCATCGTTCTCAACTGCTCCAGTAGGTTCACAGACTACAAGTCGACTACGGTCACCACGACTCTCCCAAATTATCCCTCTTGTATCAACCCCCAAACGCTTGTTGCATCCTTGATCTTTCCCTCGAGGAGGCAGAGACTGAGGAGTATGAAGACCGTCCTTCTTTCTTTTCTTAATGACGTCATCTTTAGTTTTTCCTTTGTTAGCTTCCTTGGCTCTAGCCCCATATCAAAAGACACACGAAATGAATATAAGACAATTCACTTTCATTTTTAATACCGGCATAGATTCACGAAAAACAAACTATGTCGGGTCCATAAACGGCATAGTAATTTAGCAAATACATCATGCCGGTACATCATTCTGGCAGTGAACAATAACTATCGACAATGCCGGTAGTTCAAAGGATGTTCTTGGATACCAAAAGAGCACTACCGACACACACGTAAAAATTCAACTCCATGCCGTAACCAGGTACCGGCACAGAAGTAAACCTAAAATCAATGCCGGTACTGGTAACAAATTCCTAGGGTTTTCCTGTATATTTAAAGTGCACTACCGGCATACTCGAATAATTTTAATTAAATGTCGTAACCCACTACCGGCATAGCATTCAACCTAATTCCAATGCCGGTACAGAGCATTCAGTTACAAGTGACTCTGGGTTTGAAAAAGACATTGTATTCATACTAAAATCAATGACGTAACACAATATCGACACTTCCTTCATTCTAAATTGAATGTCGTAATCCATTACCGACACTGTATTCATACTAAAATCAATGTCGGTACTCACTGAAACTCAACTGTTTGAGCTAGAGTTCGCGACTAACGATTCTAACCCAAACCCACTGTTATAAATCGATTCAAACACTTATAAAACAGTTCAAAATCATTTACCTTCTCACATAATCCATGTATACGAGAGGTTGATTGTCCGAGTTCTCCTGTTCTTCTTCTTCTTGCTCTTGATTAATCAAAGCAAGCCTTTGTTCTAATTTTTGCTGAGCAATCGATTTTGACTTCGATTGGGCATCTGATTTATTTTGTTGAGGCATGGTTATAGATTCAGATAGGTTCATCGACGAAGATATTTTTGAATCGACGATTAATCGACGATGAAGAACGATGAAGAAATTTTTTTCGAAACCCTAAGAAGAGGGAGAAGGATGCCGGAACTTAATGAATGGGGATACTGATTTTGGGTTTTAATTTCAAGTTTTTATTTTGTGGCAAGGGTAGTATAGTCTTTTCATAATATTTTTAATTAATCAAAGAGTATTTTGGTACTTTCGTCCACAGAAAACACCCCTTAACAGACACTATGGGGGAAGTAATTTATATCCCCAATTTGTTCAAATCCCCAATCGGGGGTTCTAATTTTACCACCACGTTATAATAACATCCGCAAAATGAAAATTTTGTAGCATTACATATCGGTGGCCGGTAAAAATCCAAAAAAGATTTGCAACTTTGTTGGGCCACCTTGTGATTTGCAACTTTGTTGGGCCACTTTGTCTTAAGAAACAGTAGAAAGCATATGTCGCTGCCTAAGAAAGTATAATGTCACCAGCAAAAGATATGGCGACGAGAAATGGTCAATGCGCTGAAGATGTACGGAGATGATTGGGAAATAAATAAACAATGATGTCCCCAGATTCGACATTTAAATGAGTTGCACTAGAAGAAAACGACTTCAATTCCACACACATATTATCAGGAGTCAGTGTAGTATATTGGGTAGGTACCAAGTGGAAGGTATCGTCAAGACTCAAGACCAAAAATCACAATTGCCTTCACCTCTAATATCAACTATGGCACCATGCTGTAGTTTTCAGTCTTCCTCCAAAATTCGTACGGTTTTGTTCCTTCCAAATGGTCGTACGGTTTTGTTCCTTGATGAGCCATGATTGATTGGAATCGACACATACTTTCAGCCCTTGGAAAGTACTACCAGAAGCACTACAGCCTAGCGCCTTAAATAGACCGTGAGACGAGGCAACATGAAATAAGGCTTTTGATAGAGACCGCTGGACATTAAGCGTCAAGAAGCATAGCCCAATGCGATAATCATCCTCTAAGCAGGGGGACTAGTATAAGAATACTGAAAGTACAACTCGACATCAGTGCCATTTACCAAAAGCATATCACACGCGTCTCTAAAATGTACGTGTCGACTAACAAATAGCAAAACAATAGCATGACTGGCACGTGGCATTTTACGTGGCGAACTGTATCTGCCTGTTACTACTTGTATATATATAAATCCGTGAACGGAGTTGAAATCCACAACGGTATCCAAACTGTAAAGAAAGCCAAAACTTGCGATTCGCACTCATAGTCTTTTGTTCAATTCGGGAATCCGTCGAAAGAGAAAATGCAAACTGCTAAGGAGAAGCTGAGTAATGTAGCTAGTGCTGCCAAAGAGCACGCTAAAATCTACAAAGCCAAAGTTGATGAGAAGGTAATAACAATTTACTAATATCAGTTTTAATTAAGTACAGTCAAACTATAGATCTCTTATTTTGCTTGGTTATTTACTTAGTTGCTTGCTCGAATATGTTTTATAGGCAGAGAAGGCGGCAGCAACAACACCAGAAGAGAAAGAGATAGCACACCAGAGAAGGAAGGCTAAAGAAGCTGAAGCAAAGATGGAATTTCATGCAGCCAAAGCTGAACACAAGGCTGAAACACTTGATGCAAAATATAACCACCATCACAATCCGATCACCGGCCACCATGATACGTATGGGCATCATAATCCGATCACCGGCCACACTGATACATATGGGCATCATAATCCGATCACGGGCCATACTGATACGTATGGGCATCGTGAAGTACCACTTGTTGGGGTACATGGTGAGCACCATGGACATGGGCACCATCACTTGACTACAGCGGGTACTACTTCGCCCACTACCACACTAGCAGACACGACTTATCCGACTTTGGGTCAACACCATCAAACAAACAAGTACCTGTAAAGTCGACCGAGTGTAATTGGTTCTAAGCTTGCATGGTCTTCTATTTCGTCTCTTTCTATTTCGTCTAAGGGTGTATTGTTTTCTTTGGTAAACATTTGAGCTAGTGGTGTGTTTGATTTAGGTTAGTTTTGCAATTTGTTCTATGTTGTTGTAAGTTACGTGGTCTAGTGTTGTTGTGTGTTGGAAATATATCTCAACCGTTCCATTGGGTACCTTTTTATTTTTGCTTGCCACTCCTGGATAATGCCAATCAACTGTGAATGGGGTTCATAATGCTGTTTGCTTGGTTTTAAGGACAATTTTATAAGATGACGAACCAATACGCATATGTGAGCAAGCAGCTTGAGCATATAATAGGTGGACAGAATCATAATTTTAATCGTGAAACCTTAAGATAACATACACTCGTGGATTCGGAGCACCAAATCTTATGGATTCAAGATTAATTTAATATTCCGCTGTGTCACAACACATACATAATTACGCTACATAAACTGATGAAAAATATTCCCCATATATGATACCGAGCTGTCCGTGCAATGTCCATGAAGAAGAGAAGATAATGTCCATGAAGAAGAGAAGATATTAAAAGATAATTACAGATTACAAGATCAAAATTAATAAATATAATCTTTATATTTTTCTAAATATTTACCTAGTCAAGATATTTTAATTAAGGTATTATCTTATTAGGTTTAGTCATATCACATTATAAATAAGAGCGTGAATAAGAGCGTGAATGTAAATGTAAAGTTATCCCAGAATTATCAAACTCTGAAGATCAATAAAATTTACCCTTCGGGGTCCTATTAGTGGACTAGGCGTTAGTGCCGAACCACTTTAAACATTGTCTTCTTTGATTTCTGTTTTCCGATCTATAAACTCTCGATACCCATAATTTATTATGGTATCAACGGGAGATCCGCTCAATTGCTTCCGCTTTCTATTTATTGGGTTATCATTTTCATCCATTTTTTTGGACTAGATTTTTTTTAAATAGTCTGTTTTTCTTTTCTTTTTTTTCTCAATGGATGACTAATAATTTTAAGTTTTCATTTAGAGTTATCATCAAATAAAGCTATTCTCGATTACTTTCTTTGTGATATTTATTCACTTGTTCGGCCAACAGTCCGCTTATATCAAAATATTATCTTTCTCAGCAAAAGATTGTGTTTCCCATCTTTATCAATTGTTGTATTTGTTACGGGTCAGAAGTTGTTTTCTTTTATGCTCTTACCCAATATCTTAAGGGTTTATTCACAACCCATTCATCATGGTTTCATGGATATCTTTTGCTATCAGTTTTCACTAAGAAAAATTCTCTTTAATGATCAACTATATCTTCTTTCAGTTCTTTATCCAGGATCTTATTATTCACATATTGCTCGGATTTTATGAGATAAATAATTAGTTGATCATTTTACTGTCAACACAGTATAATCATTTTTCTTCAATGACTTCTATTGAACTAATATTTCTTTTATCAACAGAGTTATCTTGCTTATTCTTGGCGGCCTCTGCGAAAATCACGAAGATAAAGTTATGTTTGTTCTTTACTGCAGGATTGTTTTCTGTTATCAATGTTCCTTAACTTTAGAAAGATTTTCTTTGCTAATGTTAATGATATTATTTCCTTCTGGAATTTGAAAATGGTTGCCAATTTTCGTTTTGGTAATTGTACCGGTTCTGAATCTAGTTTAAACCAAACTATGAAGATCTTTTTATTTCCAAAAATAATTTTCATATAAAATATTCATATCATCAAACTCGTTTTGATATCTTATGCCATTTTTTTGGTGTGGTGTAGATCCATCTCCATCTCCCTCGAAAAAATGTCTATCAAGATTTCTTGCCATTGTTCACCGCAATATTTTCTTTTTATCTCTCAAAAGTCAAAACTCAAAACTAAACTCTTTGCTATTATTTGACATCTGCAGTTATCACTATTAATACTGCTATAATTGGTATTCTCATACCAAGTGATCAAATATATGTGTTTGCATTGACATTGATCGTCTATGCCATCTGAAAGGTCGAGTTTGCTCACGTAAATGGACTTTCCATTCATTACATCTCTATAAATCATCCGATCATCAAAGATGATTTGTTATTAATCGCCTATCTAAAGTCTATCATTTGAGAACATCTTGAGTTTCTCAAATGTACGACTACCTAAAGTCTGTTAAAGTGAAAGCAAAACTCATATCCCTTTCTTCAACATACTCCTTAGTGTTCCTTCACCTTGCTGCATCTTTGGTTTAAGAAAACTGTCACCAGATTTTTTATGCGTCTCCAATCAAGATCGGTTCATCTTAGCTTCTGAATCTTTCCAAATGGGTTGTTATACCATTTTGTATTCACTTTATAGGAGTCTCTTCGAAGGCCATTAATGTTTCTCAACATGGACTCAACATGAATTTCTCGTATGGTTAGTAATTAACAATCAAGTCCATTGGCCAATCAAGCCAATTCTCCGTAAAAGACCTACATATATACACTACGGGAAAAATATACATCTACAACTGGAGATTTACAACACTTCTCTATACATCGTAGAAAGTCCTATGTTTTACAACTGGTTTCAAAGAAAGAGTTGTCGTATATCATCACTACCAACCCTTAGGAACAAGGGGTTGCGCTAAGAAAACAAACGACAACTCCTTTAGCAAAACTGTTGTGACGACATTTAGGTATAACAACTTTGTTTCATAAGTGTAATGACTTAGCCTATCACAATTCTCACAAGTGTTGTTGAAGAACACAAAAATATGATAATGAAAAATACGTTAGAGGGGAGATTCGAACATGAACCTAATGCATGGATGTATAGCTCATCAACCATCCTTACAGTTCACAAGTTTGGGGTTTTTTTTTTTTTTAATAGAAACGTATAACGACACTTATAAGTGTTGTTGAAGTTAAAATATAGAATGTGGGAAAAAATTAGGTTTGGGGGATTCGACCCTGAGCCTCCTATATGGAAGTCTACACCACTAACCATACCTACACTATCACAAGTTCTGTAAAGTTGGTGGTTCTTTAATATACTATTATGACAACCCTTCATAAGCGTTGTAAAACAAAATATAATGCGCAAAGCCGACTGAGCCACAAAGAGCGCGAAGCATTCTCTGTAACCATATACATTCTTCTCTGTAAATAATCACATACATTCTATAAGACCACCCGCTTTAAGCAAAGCATGCAACTGGGGAATTATGGCAAAAGTATACCATCAAACAAACAAATATTCTGAAAAACATTACCATCTTCAAACCGATATTCACACACAAATGATGATAACAAAAGCAGCCCTGAATTACCAACAATAGAACATAGAGTTTGATAAGTGATAAATACACAAGCCAATACAGAACTAACACTCAGCTGTAGCAAGAAACTTGAGAATAGCAGGAAACTCATACAGAACTACACACTCAGCTGTAGCAAGAAACTTGAGAATAGCAGTTGAAGTAGATTACTGAGAAGGAAAATAACACCAAATATTGCTAAAGTAAGAATACAATACCGTAAAAACAAAAAAAACTACTGATCTAACTTGTGAACTTCTTTTTCTTCTTCTTTTTGTTCTTCTTCTTTGTCGGAACCACTATGGTATATTCCCCATCTTCTCTTACGTAACTCTCGTTCTCGTCATCCATTTGGAAACCAAGAGTTGAAATATCCACTGGTTGGAAAATTGTGTCATGATTTTCATTGTATTCCTCTAATTCATGGAAACCCCTGGGCGGTGGTTTCACCATCACATACCAGTTAGATGTATTTGACTCTCGAGAATAGAAAACTTGTCGCGCTTGCTTTGCTAAAATGAATGGATCGTTACAGTATTGGTTCTTATGCTGCTTTAAATTGACTAATGTAAAGCCATCTTCTACCTTCACACCAAAATTGGTGTGAGCCCAATCACATTTGAATATTGGAATTTGAAACATATGATTGTAGTCCAACAATAGAATTTCTTCTAAAACACCATAGAACCCACTAGTTTCTGACAATCCTGCAACTAAGGTTGTTGATTCAATTGAAACTCCACTGTTTTGTGTGACTCTCTTAACATCCTTCGTAATAAACCTAGTGTTATTGATAAGCAAGCCTTTATATGATATGCAGTTTTCCAACGGCCCATATGACAACCATTCTACCGTGTGTGATATTGGCATGCCTTGTTCAATTTGCATCTTAACCTACAAATGTATAATCTCAGAACATAAGAATATAACTAAATTTGTTATCTAAGCATAAGAAGTTAGATTTATATGATGGTGTGCCGAACATGGATTGTTCTATGTGATAGAATGAAACAAAATCACACGCATTTGTGTTTTTTGTAGTAGTTTTCCGCAGCAGCAAAATGTCCAAGTGTTTAAACTATACTAAGATGCATAATCTGACTAAGAGTGGACTAAACATACCTTTTGTTGAAACCAATCTGCAAATGTGTCAGACTGTATGGAATTGAGTTGGTCTTCACTAGTAATTGCCCTCCCAGCAGGAGATTTTAACTCGTCCATATGCATTCTAAGACAAAATTAAAATTAGAAAATGAAGTATTAATTGACAGACCATTTTAATAAACGTGAACATCATACTTACATCATATATGGGTCAATTTCGGGTGTGTGTTAAAAATCACATATCTGTGAGCTATCTTTAACTTCTCACTATCCATACGCACTTGGACACCTTTAGAAAGAGGACGTGCTGCCGGTGTGGAACCATTTTGAGTGTTTTCGTTACGCCTTTTCTCTACTCCTGTTTCAGCTGCTTGGGCCTTACGAATATCAAAATACCTAACACTCTCCATTCCAAGATAACACTCGGCTATACAAGCTTCAGGTTGTGCATAATTCTTTACATATTCTTTGAATGTCTTCATATACCTAGGAAAGTCGAGTATGCAACAGTTACTAGTTAATTAAATATTAGTATCTCTAATATACAAAGGGCATAACTTTCTACACAAAACCAAAAAACAGAAGTAATATAAATTAAATTGGCATACCTTTCAAATGGATACATCCAACGATATTGTACAGGTCCACATAATCGCACTTCTCGAGCTAGGTGAATTGTCAAGTGCATCATGACATCAAAAAGTGACGGAGGGAAGTACCTCTCAAACATACACAAAGTCTCAGCAACTTCTACTTCAAGTTCTATTAATCTATGGAGATCAACTGCCCTTTGGCATATTTCGTGAAAATAAGAACATAACCTGAAAATTGCCTCCCTTGGCCCTACAGGTAAAAGTCCTTGAAAAGCAACGGGTAATATTTGTTGCATAAGAACATGGTAATCATGAGCCTTAAGAACACCTAAGCAACCATCTTTTGAGAAATGCTTTCTAAGATCAGAACTAAAACCATATGGAACCTTTAAATTTCTCATCCTATTATACAATATAGCCTTTTCCTTGTCATTTAAACAGTATGGTGCTGGTGGAAGGATCGTTTTTCCATTTATCTCTACTGGATGTAATTCTGGTCTTATTCCCATACTCTTCAGATCATTGCGGGACTTTAGACCGTCTTTTGTTTTGGACTTTATATTCAATATGGTACCAATAATACTCTCGCAAACATTTTTTCTGTATGCATAACATCAATATTGTGCCGTAGTAATAAATCCTAGGAAGATGGAAAAACCCAACATTAGTAATTAATTCTATAAAGAAATAAAAGATCAGACATTTAATCTATGTGAAAGTTATAATGTCATGTTGTCGAATCTTAGATAAGTAATTAATTCTATTATAATGTCATGCTGGAAAAAACAGAAACAAAATGCTCATTATACTGAAAATATACTATTATGTGTCAATTATGGTGCAATCAAACTGATGCTGCCGATGCTTTATCACATTGGGAAAAGTACTCAGATGCATTATACTTCCCAAACACTATATCAAAAGAACGAGTGTGCCATTTAGATTGCATTTGTTGATAATGTGAAGTTTAGAGGCTAACATGGTGCAAAGCAGAAGAACCCATAGCCAAATATTAACAAGTAAGTTTGAAGTTATGGAACTAACCTTCCAGTAAGGCAAGTCGAAGAATATTGACCGTTTGTTAAACACCCGAAGTTCAGTTTCATCATCATTTGCACCAGAAATAGCCGCATCAGCAACAACATCCCTTTTCCGCTTCCCACATTTAGAATTACCCACATTTGCACTTGCTGCCGCACTACTCTTGCCCTTATTCTTCTTCTTTTGCTCTTTCTTTTTCCTTATCTTCCTCGTTCTTCTCCGCTTTCCCAAAATCATTTGTAATACTATTCTGACATTCAAGTGCCGCAGCACCAGACATAACAGGTGGCTTTTCCTTCCTCTCAATCTCTCCATTAAACCAGTCTTTTTTCTGCCGAAGAGGATGATTATGACGAAGAAATCTCCTATGATTCAAGTAGACAGTTTTACGACTAAATTCCAACCAGTTTGAAAGTGTATTTTCACCGCAAAGAGGACAAGCTGCCTTCCCTTTATACGTACATCCAGATAAATTACCATATGCAGGGAAATCGTTTATTGTCCACATTAATAACGCCTTCAAGTTAAAATCTGTTTTAGTAAACGAATCATATACCTGCACCCCTTTCTCCCACAACTCAAAAAGATCATCAATCAAGGGCTGCAAGTATACATCAATGTCATTACCCGGTTGTTTTTTTCCTGGAATCAGCATGCTCAGAATTATGTTGTCACCTTGCATACACAATTGAGGGGGAAAATTATAAACCACGAGCATCACTGGCCAACAACTGTGGGCTGCGGAAAGATCACCAAATGGATTAAATCCATCAGCAGCAAGTCCAAGACGCAAATTATGGGGATCTGAAGCAAACTCGGGATACTTTGTGTCTATGTGCTTCCAAGCCAAAGAATCTGTTGGATGACGCATCTTCCCATCCTTACTCTTGTTCGTCGCGTGCCATATCAACTGCTCAGCCAGTGCTGCTGATTGAAACAATCTTCTCAATCTCGGCACAATGGGGAAGTACCTAAGCACCTTCACCGGTATCTTCTTTTGCGGCTTGTCTATCATTTCAGCATCGTCCATGTTAGATGTGTCTGCCTTCCACCTAGAATAATGACATTTAGGACACTCGTCTACATCTTTCAAATCTTTTCTAAACAAACAACAATCATTAATACAAGCATGTATTTTCTGGTAAGTCAATTGATAAGATTTCAGGAGCTTTTTCACTTCATATTTTGAGCAAGGAAGACAATGATCTGGCGGCAACAAGGAACCGATTGTCTTGAGAAGTTCGTCAAAAGATTTCCTAGATAAACCATTTACTGTCTTGTGCCTATACAATTCAACAGTGATGGATAACTTTGTGTGTGTTTTACAATTAGGATATAACGGTGGGTCCGCCTCTTCCACATGGTTTTCCAAACCCTCATCTTGCACAGGTTCATGTCCCTGATCGATATGTGCATCAGCTTCAACAGCAGCATCTATATGATATGATCCCCTTGTTGCTCCCTCTTGGTGTACATCAGTAGAAGTGTGCATAGTCTCCCCGTGAAAAAACCCACTCAGTGTATGTGGATCCCAACTCGTTTCAGCAAGTGAAGATGCACTTCTTTCGGAGGAAGTGGGAAAGTGAGATTCTTACAATCAACACAAGGACAACTGAATTCAGAAGGATTTCCAAGTCTCTGACAAACGGTATCTATGAAATTCTTTCTTCAAGGCCTCCTGATATGGAAGATCACCCCTACATGAAAGAACGACAAAATAATTAATCACGGAATAACACAATAAAAGAGGGAAAACCAATGTAAAGAATGTAATATTCTACAGTGAACAACATATTAACCTTGGCCAAGGAACCCAATCTTTATTCATAATTTTGAATGACTTGAATCTGCAAATCTGTTCAGTTCTTCAATCCAGTTAAAAAAAAACCTTTCAATTTCCCTTCTTGATAACGAAAATAGCTGGCACAAGAGTATAACCAAACGTAATCAGGAAAACGGTATCTAATTGCTTTAACCTTTTATCTCAAAATGAACTTCAGTTTACGACTTTTAAATTTCATTCAGAACAAAGTACATATACTACAGGGACTAACACTAACATATCCCTGGGTTAGTATTGACATCTCTAATCATATGTGCCACCTAGAACATCACAAATTAGACAAAGAAACACTAACACAATTCAGTTAGGACTGATCTTTTTCTCTTCTAGTATGCAAATCTTCAGTCTTTCGAAGGACCACGATTATGAGTCACAGATTCACATATTCAACAAGCCTCACCTGCCAAATCGAAACATACCCAACAAACTTAATGAGCCAATTTCTGAATCATGATTATGATTTTACTGAAAATTAGACAAAGCAAACAAAACATTTTCAACAAAGCAAGATAAGAAGACTGCAACGTCTATGATGCACCTTCGACATTAAAAGAAAAAAATCAACATGACTGCAGAAAAAATAAAAAGAGACTAAAGGAGAAACTACCCATATTGTTGATTTTGATGAAATCAATATCATAAGAAAGGAACAAACTACCCATATTGTTGATTTTAATGAAATTTTAAACCAAACCCATATTGTTCTGTGTTGATTATCAAAAAACCTAATTCAAATTTTATGCAAAAAAGTCACTGAAAAAAACCTAATTCAAAATCAAAAAAACAATATACCCTAAATTGAGCTTTGGTTACAGATCGATCTTCATCTTCGGGAAATTGGTGGAAGTGGTTAGTCGAGATATGGGTTACAGATCGATCTTCAACATTGTGTGGTGATGATGAAGTTGGTGAAGTAATCTCCTGAGATCGATGAAGTTAAAAACGATGGTAATGAACGGAGCTGTTGGAGTCGTAGACGATGAAGTTGCCAGTGGTTTGAGTTATGGAGGTGCTGCTGTACCGAAGTGGTTTGAGTGATGTTGGTTTGAATAATGGTGGTTTGAGGTGAAGTTTCTCTCGTCGAACACACAGGGGAGATGCAGTTGAGGGAAAAAAAGAAAAGGATAAGGAAGGAATAGAAATGAGAATGATGTTAAACAAAAAAAAAAAAACTTAACGGCTGTAGATAAATGAAAGAATTAATCAAATGAATGGGTGGTTATGATGTGAGATATACATAGAATATTCCAAAGGAATATTCAGTATTGAATCGGATTCATCGTTCTTACGAAGTCCCACTTATAGTAGTCCACTCACCGCCAGGTTTCGATCTCGGAGCCATGTTATGTCTCGAAGTTGCCAAAACCGGTCAGGTTTAAGGGTTGGAGGAATATTATGAAAGCATCTTACCTATGAATCGACAGATTCATCGTTCTTATGAAGTCTCTGACTTAGAGTAGTCCACTCACCGCCAGGTTTCGATCTCGGAGCCATGTTATGTCTCGAAGTTGCCAAAACCGGTCAGGTTTAAGGGTTGGAGGAATATTATGAAAGCATCTTACCTATGAATCGACAGATTCATCGTTCTTATGAAGTCTCTGACTTAGAGTAGTCCACTCACCGCCAGGTTTCGATCTCGGAGCCATGTTATGTCTCGAAGTTGCCAAAACCGGTCAGGTTTAAGGGTTGGAGGAATATTATGAAAGCATCTTACCTATGAATCGACAGATTCATCGTTCTTATGAAGTCTCCGACTTAGAGTAGTCCACTCACGCCAGGTTTCGATCTCGGAGCCATGTTATGTCTCGAAGTTGCCAAAACCGGTCAGGTTTAAGGGTTGGAGGAATATTATGAAAGCATCTTACCTATGAATCGACAGATTCATCGTTCTTATGAAGTCTCTGACTTAGAGTAGTCCACTCACCGCCAGGTTTCGATCTCGGAGCCATGTTATGTCTCGAAGTTGCCAAAACCGGTCAGGTTTAAGGGTTGGAGGAATATTATGAAAGCATCTTACCTATGAATCGACAGATTCATCGTTCTTATGAAGTCTCTGACTTAGAGTAGTCCACTCACCGCCAGGTTTCGATCTCGGAGCCATGTTATGTCTCGAAGTTGCCAAAACCGGTCAGGTTTAAGGGTTGGAGGAATATTATGAAAGCATCTTACCTATGAATCGACAGATTCATCGTTCTTATGAGAGTCCTGACTTAGAGTAGTCCACTCACGCCAGGTTTCGATCTCGGAGCCATGTTATGTCTCGAAGTTGCCAAAACCGGTCAGGTTTAAGGGTTGGAGGAATATTATGAAAGCATCTTACCTATGAATCGACAGATTCATCGTTCTTATGAAGTCTCGACTTAGAGTAGTCCACTCACCGCCAGGTTTCGATCTCGGAGCCATGTTATGTCTCGAAGTTGCCAAAACCGGTCAGGTTTAAGGGTTGGAGGAATATTATGAAAGCATCTTACCTATGAATCGACAGATTCATCGTTCTTATGAAGTCTCTGACTTAGAGTAGTCCACTCACGCCAGGTTTCGATCTCGGAGCCATGTTATGTCTCGAAGTTGCCAAAACCGGTCAGGTTTAAGGGTTGGAGGAATATTATGAAAGCATCTTACCTATGAATCGACAGATTCATCGTTCTTATGAAGTCTCACTTAGAGTAGTCCACTCACCGCCAGGTTTCGATCTCGGAGCCATGTTATGTCTCGAAGTTGCCAAAACCGGTCAGGTTTAAGGGTTGGAGGAATATTATGAAAGCATCTTACCTATGAATCGACAGATTCATCGTTCTTATGAAGTCTCTGACTTAGAGTAGTCCACTCACGCCAGGTTTCGATCTCGGAGCCATGTTATGTCTCGAAGTTGCCAAAACCGGTCAGGTTTAAGGGTTGGAGGAATATTATGAAAGCATCTTACCTATGAATCGACAGATTCATCGTTCTTATGAAGTCTCCGACTTAGAGTAGTCCACTCACCGCCAGGTTTCGATCTCGGAGCCATGTTATGTCTCGAAGTTGCCAAAACCGGTCAGGTTTAAGGGTTGGAGGAATATTATGAAAGCATCTTACCTATGAATCGACAGATTCATCGTTCTTATGAAGTCTCGACTTAGAGTAGTCCACTCACGCCAGGTTTCGATCTCGGAGCCATGTTATGTCTCGAAGTTGCCAAAACCGGTCAGGTTTAAGGGTTGGAGGAATATTATGAAAGCATCTTACCTATGAATCGACAGATTCATCGTTCTTATGAAGTCTCGACTTAGAGTAGTCCACTCACGCCAGGTTTCGATCTCGGAGCCATGTTTATGTCTCGAAGTTGCCAAAACCGGTCAGGTTTAAGGGTTAGAGGAATATTATGAAAGCATCTTACATATGAATCGACAGATTCATCGTTCTTATGAAGTCTCCGAGTTAGAGTAGTTCACTCACCGCCAGGTTTCGATCTCGGAGCCATGTTATGTCTCGAAGTTGCCAAAACCTGTCAGGTTTAAGGGTTAGAGGAATATTATGAAAGAATCTTACCTATGAATCGACAGATTCATCGTTCTTATGAAGTCTCTGACTTAGAGTAGTCCACTCACCGCCAGGTTTCGATCTCGGATCCATGTTATGTCTCGAAGTTGCCAAAACCGGTCAGGTTTAAGGTTGGAGGAATATTATGAAAGCATCTTACCTATGAATCGACAGATTCATCATTCTTATGAAGTCTCCGAGTTAGAGTAGTCCACTCACCGCCAGGTTTCAATCTCGGAGCCATGTTATGTCTCGAAGTTGCCAAAACCGGTCAGGTTTAAGGGTTGGAGGAATATTATGAAAGCATCTTACCTATGAATCGACAGATTCATCGTTCTTATGAAGTCTCTGAGTTAGAGTAGTCCACTCACCGCCAGGTTTCGATCTCGGAGCCATGTTATGTCTCGAATTTGCCAAAACCGGTCAGGTTTAAGGGTTGGAGGAATATTATGAAAGCATCTTACCTATGAATCGACAGATTCATCGTTCTTATGAAGTCTCTGACTTATAGTAGTCCAATCACCGCCAGGTTTCGATCTCGGAGTCATGTTATGTCTCGAAGTTGCCAAAATCGGTCAAGTTCAAGGGTTGGAGGAATATTATGAAAGCATCTTACCTATGAATCGACAAATTCATCGTTCTTATGAAGTCTCTGACTTAGAGTAGTCCACTCACCGCCAGGTTTCGATCTCGGAGCCATGTTATGTCTCGAAGTTTCCAAAACCGGTCAGGTTTAAGGGTTGGAGGAATATTATGAAAGCATCTTACCTATGAATCGACAGATTCATCGTTCTTATGAAGTCTCCGAGTTAGAGTAGTCCACTCACCGCCAGGTTTCGATCTCGGAGCCATGTTATGTCTCGAAGTTGCCAAAACCGGCCAGGTTTAAGGGTTGAAGGAATGAAAGCATCTTACCTATGAATCGAAAGATTCATCGTTCTTATGAAGTCTCTGACTTAGAGTAGTCCACTCACCGCCAGGTTTCGATCTCGGAGCCATGTTATGTCTCGAAGTTGCCAAAACCGGTCAGGTTTAAGGGTTGGAGGAATATTATGAAAGCATCTTACCTATGAATCGACAGATTCATCGTTCTTATGAAGTCTCTGACTTAGAGTAGTCCACTCACCGCCAGGTTTCGATCTTGGAGCCATGTTATGTCTCGAAGTTGCCAAAACCGGTCAGGTTTAAGGGTTGGAGGAATATTATGAAAGCATCTTACCTATGAATCGACAGATTCATCGGTCTTATGAAGTCTCCGAGTTAGAGTAGTCCACTCACTGCCAGGTTTCGATCTCGGAGCCATGTTATGTCTCGAATTTGTAAAAACTGGTCAGGTTTAAGGGTTGGAGGAATATTATGAAAGAATCTTACCTATGAATCGATAGATTCATCGTTCTTATGAAGTCTCTGACTTAGAGTAGTCCACTCACCGCCAGGTTTCGATCTCGGAGCCATGTTATGTCTCGAAGTTGCCAAAACCGGTCAGGTTTAAGGGTTGGAGGAATATTATGAAAGCATCTTACCTATGAATCGACAGATTCATCGTTCTTATGAAGTCTCCGAGTTAGAGTAGTCCACTCACCGCCAGGTTTCGATCTCGGAGCCATGTTATGTCTCGAATTTGCCAAAACCGTTCAGGTTTAAGGGTTGGAGGAATATTATGAAAGCATCTTACCTATGAATCGACAGATTCATCGTTCTTATGAAGTCTCTGAGTTAGAGTAGTGCACTCACCGCCAGGTTTCGATCTCGGATCCATGTTATGTCTCGAAGTTGCCAAAACCGGTCAGGTTTAAGGGTTGGAGGAATATTATGAAAGCATCTTACCTATGAATCGACAGATTCATCGTTCTTATGAAGTCTCTGAGTTAGAGTAGTCCACTCACCTCCAAGTTTCGATCTTGGAGCCATGTTATGTCTCGAAGTTGCCAAAATCGGTCAGGTTTAAGGGTTGGAGGAATATTATGAAAGCATCTTACCTATGAATCGACAGATTCATCGTTCTTATGAAGTCTCTGACTTAGAGTAGTCCACTCACCGCCATGTTTCGATCTCGGAGCCATGTTATGTCTCGAAGTTTCCAAAACCGGTCAGGTTTAAGGGTTGGAGGAATATTATGAAAGCATCTTACCTATGAATCGACAGATTCATCATTTTTATGAAGTCTCCGAGTTAGAGTAGTCCACTCACCGCCAGGTTTCGATCTCGGAGCCATGTTATGTCTCGAATTTGCCAAAACCGGTCAGGTTTAAGGGTTGGAGGAATATTATGAAAGCATCTTACCTATGAATCGACAGATTCATCGTTCTTATGAAGTCTCTGACTTAGAGTAGTCCACTCACCGCCAGGTTTCGATCTCGGAGCCATGTTATGTCTCGAAGTTGCCAAAACCGGTCAGGTTTAAGGGTTGCAGGAATATTATGAAAGCCTCTTACCTATGAATCGACAGATTCATAGGTAAGATGAAGTCTCCGAGTTAGAGTAGTCCACTCACCGCCAGGTTTCGATCTCGGAGCCATGTTATGTCTCGAATTTGCCAAAACCGTTCAGGTTTAAGGGTTGGAGGAATATTATGAAAGCATCTTACCTATGAATCGACAGATTCATCATTTTTATGAAGTCTCCGAGTTAGAGTAGTCCACTCACCGCCAGGTTTCGATCTCGGAGCCATGTTATGTCTCGAAGTTGCCAAAACCGGTCAGGTTTAAGGGTTGGAGGAATATTATGAAAGCATCTTACCTATGAATCGACAGATTCATCGTTCTTATGAAGTCTCTGAGTTAGAGTAGTCCACTCACCGCCAGGTTTCGATCTCAGAGCCATGTTATGTCTCGAAATTGCCAAAACCGGTCAGGTTTAAGGGTTGGAGGAATATTATGAAAGCATCTTACCTATGAATCGACAGATTCATCGTTCTTATGAAGTCTCTGACTTAGAGTAGTCCACTCACCGCCAGGTTTCGATCTCAGAGCCATGTTATGTCTCGAAGTTGCCAAAACCGGTCAGGTTTAAGGGTTGGAGGAATATTATGAAAGCATCTTACCTATGAATCGACAGATTCATCGTTCTTATGAAGTCTCTGAGTTAGAGTAGTCCACTCACCGCCAGGTTTCGATCTCGGAGCCATGTTATGTCTCGAATTTGCCAAAACCGGTCAGGTTTAAGGGTTGGAGGAATATTATGAAAGCATCTTACCTATGAATCGACAGATTCATCGTTCTTATGAAGTCTCTGACTTATAGTAGTCCAATCACCGCCAGGTTTCGATCTCGGAGTCATGTTATGTCTCGAAGTTGCCAAAATCGGTCAAGTTCAAGGGTTGGAGGAATATTATGAAAGCATCTTACCTATGAATCGACAAATTCATCGTTCTTATGAAGTCTCTGACTTAGAGTAGTCCACTCACCGCCAGGTTTCGATCTCGGAGCCATGTTATGTCTCGAAGTTTCCAAAACCGGTCAGGTTTAAGGGTTGGAGGAATATTATGAAAGCATCTTACCTATGAATCGACAGATTCATCGTTCTTATGAAGTCTCCGAGTTAGAGTAGTCCACTCACCGCCAGGTTTCGATCTCGGAGCCATGTTATGTCTCGAAGTTGCCAAAACCGGCCAGGTTTAAGGGTTGAAGGAATGAAAGCATCTTACCTATGAATCGAAAGATTCATCGTTCTTATGAAGTCTCTGACTTAGAGTAGTCCACTCACCGCCAGGTTTCGATCTCGGAGCCATGTTATGTCTCGAAGTTGCCAAAACCGGTCAGGTTTAAGGGTTGGAGGAATATTATGAAAGCATCTTACCTATGAATCGACAGATTCATCGTTCTTATGAAGTCTCTGACTTAGAGTAGTCCACTCACCGCCAGGTTTCGATCTTGGAGCCATGTTATGTCTCGAAGTTGCCAAAACCGGTCAGGTTTAAGGGTTGGAGGAATATTATGAAAGCATCTTACCTATGAATCGACAGATTCATCGGTCTTATGAAGTCTCCGAGTTAGAGTAGTCCACTCACTGCCAGGTTTCGATCTCGGAGCCATGTTATGTCTCGAATTTGTAAAAACTGGTCAGGTTTAAGGGTTGGAGGAATATTATGAAAGAATCTTACCTATGAATCGATAGATTCATCGTTCTTATGAAGTCTCTGACTTAGAGTAGTCCACTCACCGCCAGGTTTCGATCTCGGAGCCATGTTATGTCTCGAAGTTGCCAAAACCGGTCAGGTTTAAGGGTTGGAGGAATATTATGAAAGCATCTTACCTATGAATCGACAGATTCATCGTTCTTATGAAGTCTCCGAGTTAGAGTAGTCCACTCACCGCCAGGTTTCGATCTCGGAGCCATGTTATGTCTCGAATTTGCCAAAACCGTTCAGGTTTAAGGGTTGGAGGAATATTATGAAAGCATCTTACCTATGAATCGACAGATTCATCGTTCTTATGAAGTCTCTGAGTTAGAGTAGTGCACTCACCGCCAGGTTTCGATCTCGGATCCATGTTATGTCTCGAAGTTGCCAAAACCGGTCAGGTTTAAGGGTTGGAGGAATATTATGAAAGCATCTTACCTATGAATCGACAGATTCATCGTTCTTATGAAGTCTCTGAGTTAGAGTAGTCCACTCACCTCCAAGTTTCGATCTTGGAGCCATGTTATGTCTCGAAGTTGCCAAAATCGGTCAGGTTTAAGGGTTGGAGGAATATTATGAAAGCATCTTACCTATGAATCGACAGATTCATCGTTCTTATGAAGTCTCTGAGTTAGAGTAGTCCACTCACCGCCAGGTTTCGATCTCGGAGCCCATGTTATGTCTCGAAGTTTCCAAAATCGGTCAGGTTTAAGGGTTGGAGGAATATTATGAAAGCATCTTACCTATGAATCGACAAATTCATCGTTCTTATGAAGTCTCTGACTTAGAGTAGTCCACTCACCGCCAGGTTTCGATCTCGGAGCCATGTTATGTCTCGAAGTTGCCAAAACCGGTCAGGTTTAAGGGTTGGAGGAATATTATGAAAGCATCTTACCTATGAATCGACAGATTCATCGTTCTTATAAAATCACTGACTTAGAGTAGTCCACTCACCACCAGGTTTCGATCTCGGAGCCATGTTATGTCTCGAAGTTGCCAAAACCGGTCAGGTTTAAGGGTTGGAGGAATATTATGAAAGCATCTTACCTATGAATCGACAGATTCATCGTTCTTATGAAGTCTCCGAGTTAGAGTAGTTCACTCACCGCCAGGTTTCGATTTCGTAGCCATGTTATGTCTCGAAGTTGCAAAAACCGGTCAGGTTTAAAGGTTGGAGGAATATTATGAAAGCATCTTACCTATGAATCGACAGATTCATCGTTCTTATGAAGTCTCTGACTTAGAGTAGTCCACTCACCGCCATGTTTCGATCTCGGAGCCATGTTATGTCTCGATGTTTCCGAAACCGGACGGGTTTAAGGGTTGGAGGAATATTATGAGAGCATCTTACCTATGAATCGACAGATTCATCGTTCTTATGAAGTCTCTGAGTTAGAGTAGTCCACTCACCGCCAAGTTTCGATCTTGGATCCATGTTATGTCTCGAAGTTGCCAAAACCGGTCAGGTTTAAGGGTTGGAGGAATATTATGAAAGCATCTTACCTATGAATCGACAGATTCATCGTTCTTATGAAGTCTCTGACTTATAGTAGTCCACTCACCGCCAGGTTTCGATCTCGGAGCCATGTTATGTCTCGAAGTTGCCAAAATCGGTCAGGTTTAAGGGTTGGAGGAATATTCTGAAAGCATCTTACCTATGAATCGACAGATTCATCGTTCTTATGAAGTCTCTGAGTTAGATTAGTCCACTCACCTCCAGGTTTCGATCTCCGAGCCATGTTATGTTTCGAAGTTTCCAAAACCGGTCAGGTTTAAGGGTTGGAGGAATATTATGAAAGCATCTTACCTATGAATCGACAGATTCATCGTTCTTATGAAGTCTCTGACTTAGAGTAGTCCACTCACCGCCATGTTTCAATCTCGGAGCCATGTTATGTCTCGATGTTTCCAAAACCGGACGGGTTTTAGGGTTGGAGGAATATTATGAAAACATCTTACCTATGAATCGACAGATTCATCGTTCTTATGAAGTCTCTGAGTAAGAGTAGTCCACTCACCGCCAAGTTTCGATCTTGGATCCATGTTATGTCTCGAAGTTGCCAAAACCGGTCAGGTTTAAGGGTTGGAGGAATATTATGAAAGCATCTTACCTATGAATCGACAGATTCATCGTTCTTATGAAGTCTCTGAGTTAGATTAGTCCACTCACCTTCAGGTTTCGATCTCCGAGCCATGTTATGTCTCGAAGTTTCCAAAACCGGTCAGGTTTAAGGGTTGGAGGAATATTATGAAAGCATCTTACCTATGAATCGACAGATTCATCGTTCTTATGAAGTCTCTGACTTAGAGTAGTCCACTCACCGCCATGTTTCAATCTCGGAGCCATGTTATGTCTCGATGTTTCCAAAACCGGACGGGTTTAAGGGTTGGAGGAATATTATGAAAGCATCTTACCTATGAATCGACAGATTCATCGTTCTTATGAAGTCTCTGAGTAAGAGTAGTCCACTCACCGCCAAGTTTCGATCTTGGATCCATGTTATGTCTCGAAGTTGCCAAAACCGGTCAGGTTTAAGGGTTGGAGGAATATTATGAAAGCATCTTACCTATGAATCGACAGATTCATCGTTCTTATGAAGTCTCTGACTTATAGTAGTCCAATCACCGCCAGGTTTCGATCTCGGAGTCATGTTATGTCTCGAAGTTGCCAAAATCGGTCAGGTTCAAGGGTTGGAGGAATATTATGAAAGCATCTTACCTATGAATCGACAGATTCATCGTTCTTATGAAGTCTCTAAGTTAGATTAGTCCACTCACCTCCAGGTTTCGATCTCCGAGCCATGTTATGTCTCGAAGTTTCCAAAACCGGTCAGGTTTAAGGGTTGGAGGAATATTATGAAAGCATCTTACCTATGAATCGACAGATTCATCGTTCTTATGAAGTCTCTGAGTTAGAGTAGTCCACTCACCGCCAGGTTTCGATCTCGGAGCCATGTTATGTCTCGAATTTGCCAAAACCGGTCAGGTTTAAGGGTTGGAGGAATATTATGAAAGCATCTTACCTATGAATCGACAGATTCATCGTTCTTATGAAGTCTCTGACTTATAGTAGTCCAATCACCGCCAGGTTTCGATCTCGGAGTCATGTTATGTCTCGAAGTTGCCAAAATCGGTCAAGTTCAAGGGTTGGAGGAATATTATGAAAGCATCTTACCTATGAATCGACAAATTCATCGTTCTTATGAAGTCTCTGACTTAGAGTAGTCCACTCACCGCCAGGTTTCGATCTCGGAGCCATGTTATGTCTCGAAGTTTCCAAAACCGGTCAGGTTTAAGGGTTGGAGGAATATTATGAAAGCATCTTACCTATGAATCGACAGATTCATCGTTCTTATGAAGTCTCCGAGTTAGAGTAGTCCACTCACCGCCAGGTTTCGATCTCGGAGCCATGTTATGTCTCGAAGTTGCCAAAACCGGCCAGGTTTAAGGGTTGAAGGAATGAAAGCATCTTACCTATGAATCGAAAGATTCATCGTTCTTATGAAGTCTCTGACTTAGAGTAGTCCACTCACCGCCAGGTTTCGATCTCGGAGCCATGTTATGTCTCGAAGTTGCCAAAACCGGTCAGGTTTAAGGGTTGGAGGAATATTATGAAAGCATCTTACCTATGAATCGACAGATTCATCGTTCTTATGAAGTCTCTGACTTAGAGTAGTCCACTCACCGCCAGGTTTCGATCTTGGAGCCATGTTATGTCTCGAAGTTGCCAAAACCGGTCAGGTTTAAGGGTTGGAGGAATATTATGAAAGCATCTTACCTATGAATCGACAGATTCATCGGTCTTATGAAGTCTCCGAGTTAGAGTAGTCCACTCACTGCCAGGTTTCGATCTCGGAGCCATGTTATGTCTCGAATTTGTAAAAACTGGTCAGGTTTAAGGGTTGGAGGAATATTATGAAAGAATCTTACCTATGAATCGATAGATTCATCGTTCTTATGAAGTCTCTGACTTAGAGTAGTCCACTCACCGCCAGGTTTCGATCTCGGAGCCATGTTATGTCTCGAAGTTGCCAAAACCGGTCAGGTTTAAGGGTTGGAGGAATATTATGAAAGCATCTTACCTATGAATCGACAGATTCATCGTTCTTATGAAGTCTCCGAGTTAGAGTAGTCCACTCACCGCCAGGTTTCGATCTCGGAGCCATGTTATGTCTCGAATTTGCCAAAACCGTTCAGGTTTAAGGGTTGGAGGAATATTATGAAAGCATCTTACCTATGAATCGACAGATTCATCGTTCTTATGAAGTCTCTGAGTTAGAGTAGTGCACTCACCGCCAGGTTTCGATCTCGGATCCATGTTATGTCTCGAAGTTGCCAAAACCGGTCAGGTTTAAGGGTTGGAGGAATATTATGAAAGCATCTTACCTATGAATCGACAGATTCATCGTTCTTATGAAGTCTCTGAGTTAGAGTAGTCCACTCACCTCCAAGTTTCGATCTTGGAGCCATGTTATGTCTCGAAGTTGCCAAAATCGGTCAGGTTTAAGGGTTGGAGGAATATTATGAAAGCATCTTACCTATGAATCGACAGATTCATCGTTCTTATGAAGTCTCTGAGTTAGATTAGTCCACTCACCTCCAGGTTTCGATCTCGGAGCCATGTTATGTCTCGAAGTTGCCAAAATCGGTCAGGTTTAAGGGTTGGAGGAATATTATGAAAGCATCTTACCTATGAATCGACAGATTCATCGTTCTTATGAAGTCTCTGAGTTAGATTAGTCCACTCACCTCCAGGTTTCGATCTCCGAGCCATGTTATGTCTCGAAGTTGCCAAAACCGGTCAGGTTTAAGGGTTGCAGGAATATTATGAAAGCATCTTACCTATGAATCGACAGATTCATCGTTCTTATGAAGTCTCCGAGTTAGAGTAGTCCACTCACCGCCAGGTTTCGATCTCGGAGCCATGTTATGTCTCGAATTTGCCAAAACCGGTCAGGTTTAAGGGTTGGAGGAATATTATGAAAGCATCTTACCTATGAATCGACAGATTCATCGTTCTTATGAAGTCTCTGAGTTAGAGTAGTCCACTCACCGCCAGGTTTCGATCTCGGAGCCATGTTATGTCTCGAAGTTTCCAAAATCGGTCAGGTTTAAGGGTTGGAGGAATATTATGAAAGCATCTTACCTATGAATCGACAGATTCATCGTTCTTATGAAGTCTCTGAGTTAGATTATTCCACTCACCTCCAGGTTTCGATCTCTGAGCCATGTTATGTCTCGAAGTTGCCAAAACCGGTCAGGTTTAAGGGTTGGAGGAATATAATGAAAGCGACTTACCTATGAATCGACAGATTCATCGTTCTTATGAAGTCTCTGACTTAGAGTAGTCCACACACCACCAGGTTTCGATCTCGGAGCCATGTTATGTCTCGAAGTTGCCAAAACCGGTCAGGTTTAAGGGTTGGAGGAATATTATGAAAGCATCTTACCTATGAATCGACAGATTCATCGTTCTTATGAAGTCTCTGAGTTAGAGTAGTCCACTCACCGCCAGGTTTCGATCTCGGAGCCATGTTATGTCTCGAAGTTTCTAAAACCGGTTAGGTTTAAGGGTTGGAGGAATATTATGAAAGCATCTTACCTATGAATCGACAGATTCATCGTTCTTATGAAGTCTCTAAGTTAGATTAGTCCACTCACCTCCAGGTCGATCTCCGAGCCATGTTATGTCTCGAAGTTTCCAAAACCGGTCAGGTTTAAGGGTTGGAGGAATATTATGAAAGCATCTTACCTATGAATCGACAGATTCATCGTTCTTATGAAGTCTCCGAGTTAGAGTAGTTCACTCACCGCCAGGTTTTGATCTCGGAGCCATGTTATGTCTCGAAGTTTCCAAAACCGGTCAGGTTTAAGGGTTGGAGGAATATTATGAAAGCATCTTACCTATGAATCGACAGATTCATCGTTCTTATGAAGTCTCTGAGTTAGAGTAGTCCACTCACCGCCAGGTTTCGATCTCGGAGCCATGTTATGTCTCGAAGTTTCTAAAACCGGTTAGGTTTAAGGGTTGGAGGAATATTATGAAAGCATCTTACCTATGAATCGACAGATTCATCGTTCTTATGAAGTCTCCGAGTTAGAGTAGTCCACTCACCGCCAGGTTTCGATCTCGGAGCCATGTTATGTCTCGAAGTTGCCAAAACCGGCCAGGTTTAAGGGTTGAAGGAATGAAAGCATCTTACCTATGAATCGAAAGATTCATCGTTCTTATGAAGTCTCTGACTTAGAGTAGTCCACTCACCGCCAGGTTTCGATCTCGGAGCCATGTTATGTCTCGAAGTTGCCAAAACCGGTCAGGTTTAAGGGTTGGAGGAATATTATGAAAGCATCTTACCTATGAATCGACAGATTCATCGTTCTTATGAAGTCTCTGAGTTAGATTAGTCCACTCACCTCCAGGTTTCGATCTCGGAGCCATGTTATGTCTCGAAGTTGCCAAAATCGGTCAGGTTTAAGGGTTGGAGGAATATTATGAAAGCATCTTACCTATGAATCGACAGATTCATCGTTCTTATGAAGTCTCTGAGTTAGATTAGTCCACTCACCTCCAGGTTTCGATCTCCGAGCCATGTTATGTCTCGAAGTTGCCAAAACCGGTCAGGTTTAAGGGTTGCAGGAATATTATGAAAGCATCTTACCTATGAATCGTTCATATTCATCGTTCTTATGAAGTCTCTGACTTAGAGTAGTCCACTCACCGCCAGGTTTCGATCTCGGAGCCATGTTATGTCTCGAAGTTGCCAAAACCGGTCAGGTTTAAGGGTTGCAGGAATATTATGAAAGCATCTTACCTATGAATCGACAGATTCATCGTTCTTATGAAGTCTCCGAGTTAGAGTAGTCCACTCACCGCCAGGTTTCGATCTCGGAGCCATGTTATGTTTCGAATTTGCCAAAACCGGACGGGTTTAAGGGTTGCAGGAATATTATGAAAGCATCTTACCTATGAATCGACAGATTCATCGTTCTTATGAAGTCTCTGAGTTAGAGTAGTCCACTCACCGCCAGGTTTCGATCTCGGAGCCATGTTATGTCTCGAAGTTGCCAAAATCGGTCAGGTTTAAGGGTTGGAGGAATATTATGAAAGCATCTTACCTATGAATCGACAGATTCATCGTTCTTATGAAGTCTCTGAGTTAGATTAGTCCACTCACCTCCAGGTTTCGATCTCCGAGCCATGTTATGTCTCGAAGTTGCCAAAACCGGTCAGGTTTAAGGGTTGGAGGAATATTATGAAAGCATCTTACCTATGAATCGACAGATTCATCGTTCTTATGAAGTCTCTGAGTTAGAGTAGTCCACTCACCTCCAAGTTTCGATCTTGGAGCCATGTTATGTCTCGAAGTTGCCAAAATCGGTCAGGTTTAAGGGTTGGAGGAATATTATGAAAGCATCTTACCTATGAATCGACAGATTCATCGTTCTTATGAAGTCTCTGACTTAGAGTAGTCCACTCACCGCCATGTTTCGATCTCGGAGCCATGTTATGTCTCGAAGTTTCCAAAACCGGTCAGGTTTAAGGGTTGGAGGAATATTATGAAAGCATCTTACCTATGAATCGACAGATTCATCATTTTTATGAAGTCTCCGAGTTAGAGTAGTCCACTCACCGCCAGGTTTCGATCTCGGAGCCATGTTATGTCTCGAATTTGCCAAAACCGGTCAGGTTTAAGGGTTGGAGGAATATTATGAAAGCATCTTACCTATGAATCGACAGATTCATCGTTCTTATGAAGTCTCTGACTTAGAGTAGTCCACTCACCGCCAGGTTTCGATCTCGGAGCCATGTTATGTCTCGAAGTTGCCAAAACCGGTCAGGTTTAAGGGTTGCAGGAATATTATGAAAGCCTCTTACCTATGAATCGACAGATTCATAGGTAAGATGAAGTCTCCGAGTTAGAGTAGTCCACTCACCGCCAGGTTTCGATCTCGGAGCCATGTTATGTCTCGAATTTGCCAAAACCGTTCAGGTTTAAGGGTTGGAGGAATATTATGAAAGCATCTTACCTATGAATCGACAGATTCATCGTTCTTATGAAGTCTCTGACTTAGAGTAGTCCACTCACCGCCAGGTTTCGATCTCGGAGCCATGTTATGTCTCGAAGTTGCCAAAACCGGTCAGGTTTAAGGGTTGGAGGAATATTATGAAAGCATCTTACCTATTAATCGACAGATTCATCGTTCTTATGAAGTCTCTGACTTAGAGTAGTCCACTCACCGCCATGTTTCGATCTCGGAGCCATGTTATATCTCGAAGTTGCCAAAACCGGACAGGTTTAAGGGTTGGAGGAATATTCTAATGACACCGATATTATTTATAGATAGACGGATTCATCGTTCTTATGAAGTCTCCGAGTTATAGTAGTCCACTCACCGCCAGGTTTCGATCTCGGAGCCATGTTATGTCTCGAAGTTTCCAAAACCGGTCAGGTTTAAGGGTTGGAGGAATATTATGAAAGCATCTTACCTATGAATCGACAGATTCATCGTTCTTATGAAGTCTCTGACTTAGAGTAGTCCACTCACCGCCAGGTTTCGATCTCGGAGCCATGTTATGTCTCGAAGTTGCCAAAACCGGTCAGGTTTTAGGGTTGGAGGAATATAATGAAAGCATCTTACCTATTAATCGACAGATTCATCGTTCTTATGAAGTCTCTGACTTAGAGTAGTCCACTCACCGCCAGGTTTCGATCTCGGAGCCATGTTATGTCTCGAAGTTGCCAAAACCGGTCAGGTTTAAGGGTTGGAGGAATATTATGAAAGCATCTTACCTATGAATCGACAGATTCATCGTTCTTATGAAGTCTATGAGTTAGAGTAGTCCACTCACCGCCAGGTTTCGATCTCGGAGCCATGTTATGTTTCGAAGTTGCCAAAACCGGTCAGGTTTATCGGTTGGAGGAATATTATGAAAGCATCTTACCTATGAATCGATAGATTCATCGTTCTTATGAAGTCTCTGACTTAGAGTAGTCCACTCACCGCCAGGTTTCGATCTCGGAGCCATGTTATGTCTCGAAGTTGCCAAAACCGGTCAGGTTTAAGGGTTGGAGGAATATTATGAAAGCATCTTACCTATGAATCGACAGATTCATCGTTCTTATGAAGTTTCCGAGTTAGAGTAGTCCACTCACCGCCAGGTTTCGATCTCGGAGCCATGTTATGTCTCGAAGTTGCCAAAACCGGTCAGGTTTAAGGGTTGGAGGAATATTATGAAAGCATCTTACCTATGAATCGACAGATTCATCGTTCTTATGAAGTCTCTGAGTTAGAGTAGTCCACACACCGCCAGGTTTCGATCTCGGAGCCATGTTATGTCTCGAAGTTGCCAAAACCGGTCAGGTTTAAGGGTTGGAGGAATATTATGAAAGCATCTTACCTATGAATCGACAAATTCATCGTTCTTATGAAGTCTCTGACTTAGAGTAGTCCACTCACCGCCAGGTTTCGATCTCGGAGCCATGTTATGTCTCGAAGTTGCCAAAACCGGTCAGGTTTAAGGGTTGCAGGAATATTATGAAAGCATCTTACCTATGAATCGACAGATTCATCGTTCTTATGAAGTCTCTGACTTAGAGTAGTCCACTCACCGCCATGTTTCGATCTCGGAGCCATGTTATGTCTCGATGTTTCCAAAACCGGACGGGTTTAAGGGTTGCAGGAATATTATGAAAGCATCTTACCTATGAATCGACAGATTCATCGTTCTTATGAAGTCTCTGAGTTAGATTATTCCACTCACCTCCAGGTTTCGATCTCTGAGCCATGTTATGTCTCGAAGTTGCCAAAACCGGTCAGGTTTAAGGGTTGGAGGAATATTATGAAAGCATCTTACCTATGAATCGACAAATTCATCGTTCTTATGAAGTCTCTGACTTAGAGTAGTCCACTCACCGCCAGGTTTCGATCTCGGAGCCATGTTATGTCTCGAAGTTGCCAAAACCGATCAGGTTTAAGGGTTGCAGGAATATTATGAAAGCATCTTACCTATGAATCGACAGATTCATCGTTCTTATGAAGTCTCTGACTTAGAGTAGTCCACTCACCGCCATGTTTCGATCTCGGAGCCATGTTATGTCTCGATGTTTCCAAAACCGGACGGGTTTAAGGGTTGCAGGAATATTATGAAAGCATCTTACCTATGAATCGACAGATTCATCGTTCTTATGAAGTCTCTGACTTAGAGTAGTCCACACACCGCCAGGTTTCGATCTCGGAGCCATGTTATGTCTCGAAGTTGCCAAAACCGGTCAGGTTTAAGGGTTGGAGGAATATTATGAAAGCATCTTACCTATGAATCGACAAATTCATCGTTCTTATGAAGTCTCTGACTTAGAGTAGTCCACTCACCGCCAGGTTTCGATCTCGGAGCCATGTTATGTCTCGAAGTTTCCAAAACCGGTCAGGTTTAAGGGTTGCAGGAATATTATGAAAGCATCTTACCTATGAATCGACAGATTCATCGTTCTTATAAAGTCTCCGAGTTAGAGTAGTCCACTCACCGCCAGGTTTCGATCTCGAAGCCATGTTATGTCTCGAATTTGCCAAAACCGTTCAGGTTTAAGGGTTGGAGGAATATTATGAAAGCATCTTACCTCTGAATTGACAGATTCATCGTTCTTATGAAGTCTCTGAGTTAGAGTAGTCCCTTACCGCCAGGTTTCGATCTCGGATCCATGTTATGTCTCGAAGTTTCCAAAACCGGTCAGGTTTAAGGGTTGGAGGAATATTATGAAAGCATCTTACCTATGAATCGACAGATTCATCGTTCTTATGAAGTCTCTGACTTAGAGTAGTCCACTCACCGCCAGGTTTCGATCTCCGAGCCATGTTATGTCTCGAAGTTTCCAAAACCGGTCAGGTTTAAGGGTTGGAGGAATATTATAAAGCATCTTACCTATGAATCGACAGATTCATCGTTCTTATGAAGTCTCCGAGTTAGAGTAGTCCACTCACCGCCAGGTTTCGATCTCGGAGCCATGTTATGTCTCGAATTTGCCAAAACCGGTCAGGTTTAAGGGTTGGAGGAATATTATGAAAGCATCTTACCTATGAATCGACAGATTCATCGTTCTTATGAAGTCTCTGACTTAGAGTAGTCCACTCACCGCCAGGTTTCGATCTCGGAGCTATGTTATGTCTAGAAGTTGCCAAAACCGGTCAGGTTTAAGGGTTGGAGGAATATTATGAAAGCATCTTACCTATGAATCGACAGATTCATCGTTCTTATGAAGTCTCTGACTTAGAGTAGTCCACTCACCGCCAGGTTTCGATCTCGGAGCCATGTTACGTCTCGAAGTTGCCAAAACCGGTCAGGTTTAAGGGTTGGAGGAATATTATGAAAGCATCTTACCTATGAATCGACAGATTCATCGTTCTTATAAAATCTCTGACTTAGAGTAGTCCACTCACCGCCAGGTTTCGATCTCGGAGCCATGTTATGTCTCGAAGTTGCCAAAATCGGTCAGGTTTAAGGGTTGGAGGAATATTATGAAAGCATCTTACCTATGAATCGACAGATTCATCGTTCTTATGAAGTCTCTGACTTAGAGTAGTCCACTCACCGCCATGTTTCGATCTCGGAGCCATGTTATGTCTCGATGTTTCCAAAACCGGACGGGTTTAAAGGGTTGGAGGAATATTATGAAAGCATCTTACCTATGAATCGACAGATTCATCGTTCTTATGAAGTCTCTGAGTTAGAGTAGTCCACTCACCGCCAAGTTTCGATCTTGGATCCATGTTATGTCTCGAAGTTGCCAAAACCGGTCAGGTTTAAGGGTTGGAGGAATATTATGAAAGCATCTTACCTATGAATCGACAGATTCATCGTTCTTATGAAGTCTCTGACTTATAGTAGTCCACTCACCGCCAGGTTTCGATCTCGGAGCCATGTTATGTCTCGAAGTTGCCAAAATCGGTCAGGTTTAAGGGTTGGAGGAATATTATGAAAGCATCTTACCTATGAATTGACAGATTCATCGTTCTTATGAAGTCTCTGAGTTAGATTAGTCCACTCACCTCCAGGTTTCGATCTCCGAGCCATGTTATGTCTCGAAGTTTCCAAAACCGGTCAGGTTTAAGGGTTGGAGGAATATTATGAAAGCATCTTACCTATGAATCGACAGATTCATCGTTCTTATGAAGTCTCTGACTTAGAGTAGTCCACTCACCGCCATGTTTCAATCTCGGAGCCATGTTATGTCTCGATGTTTCCAAAACCGGACGGGTTTAAGGGTTGGAGGAATATTATGAAAGCATCTTACCTATGAATCGACAGATTCATCGTTCTTATGAAGTCTCTGAGTAAGAGTAGTCCACTCACCGCCAAGTTTCGATCTTGGATCCATGTTATGTCTCGAAGTTGCCAAAACCGGTCAGGTTTAAGGGTTGGAGGAATATTATGAAAGCATCTTACCTATGAATCGACAGATTCATCGTTCTTATGAAGTCTCTGACTTATAGTAGTCCAATCACCGCCAGGTTTCGATCTCGGAGTCATGTTATGTCTCGAAGTTGCCAAAATCGGTCAGGTTCAAGGGTTGGAGGAATATTATGAAAGCATCTTACCTATGAATCGACAGATTCATCGTTCTTATGAAGTCTCTAAGTTAGATTAGTCCACTCACCTCCAGGTTTCGATCTCCGAGCCATGTTATGTCTCGAAGTTTCCAAAACCGGTCAGGTTTAAGGGTTGGAGGAATATTATGAAAGCATCTTACCTATGAATCGACAGATTCATCGTTCTTATGAAGTCTCTGAGTTAGAGTAGTCCACTCACCGCCAGGTTTCGATCTCGGAGCCATGTTATGTCTCGAAGTTGCCAAAACCGGTCAGGTTTAAGGGTTGGAGGAATATTATAAAAGCATATTACCTATGAATCGATAGATTCATCGTTCTTACGAAGTTCCCGACTTAGAGTAGTCCACTCACCGCCAGGCTTCGATCTCGGAGCCATGTTATGTCTCGAAGTTGCCAAAACCGGTCAGGTTTAAGGGTTGGAGGAATATTATGAAAGCATCTTACCTATGAATCGACAAATTCATCGTTCTTATGAAGTCTCCGAGTTAGAGTAGTCCACTCACCGCCAGGTTTCGATCTCGGAGCCATGTTATGTCTCGAAGTTGCCAAAACCGGTCAGGTTTAAGGGTTGGAGGAATATTATGAAAGCATCTTACCTATTAATCGACAAATTCATCTTTCTTATGAAGTCTCTGACTTAGAGTAGTCCACTCACCGCCAGGTTTCGATCTCGGAGCCATGTTATGTCTCGAAGTTGCCAAAACCGGTCAGGTTTAAGGGTTGGAGGAATATTATGAAAGCATCTTACCTATGAATCGACAGATTCATCGTTCTTATGAAGTCTCTGACTTAGAGTAGTTCACTCACCGCCAGGTTTCGATCTCGGAGCCATGTTATGTCTCGAAGTTGCCAAAACCGGTCAGGTTTATGGGTTGGAGGAATATTATGAAAGCATCTTACCTATGAATCGACAGATTCATCGTTCTTATGAAGTCTCTGATTTAGAGTAGTCCACTAACCGCCAGGTTTCGATCTCGGAGCCATGTTATGTCTCGAAGTTGCCAAAACCGGTCAGGTTTAAGGGTTGGAGGAATATTATGAAAGCATCTTACCTATGAATCGACATTCATCGTTCTTACGAAGTCCCCGACTTAGAGTAGTCCACTCATCGCCAGGTTTCGATCTCGGATCCATGTTATGTCTCGAAGTTGCCAAAACCGGTCAGGTTTAAGGGTTGGAGGAATATTACGAAAGCATCTTACCTATGAATTGACAAATTCATCGTTCTTATGAAGTCTCCGAGTTAGAGTAGTCTACTCACCGCCAGGTTTCGATCTCGGAGCCATGTTATGTCTCGAAGTTGCCAAAACCGGCCAGGTTTAAGGGTTGGAGGAATATTATTAAATCATCTTACCTATGAATCGACAGATTCATCGTTCTTATGAAGTCTCTGAGTTAGAGTAGTCCACTCACCGCCAGGTTTCGATCTCGGAGCCATGTTATGTCTCGAAGTTGCCAAAACCGGTCAGGTTTAAGGGTTGGAGGAATATTATGAAAGCATATTACCTATGAATCGACAGATTCATCGTTCTTATGAAGTCTCCGAGTTAGAGTAGTCCACTCACCGCCAGGTTTCGATGTCGGAGCCATGTTATGTCTCGAAGTTGCCAAAACCGGTCAGGTTTAAGGGTTGGAGGAATATTATGAAAGCATCTTACCTATGAATCGACAGATTCATCGTTCTTATGAAGTCTCTGTCTTAGAGTAGTGCACTCACCGCCAGGTTTCGATCTCGGAGCCATGTTATGTCTCGAAGTTGCCAAAACCGGTCAGGTTTAAGGGTTGGAGGAATATTATGAAAGCATCTTACCTATGAATCGACAGATTCATCATTCTTATGAAGTCTCCGAGTTAGAGTAGTCCACTCACCGCCAGGTTTCGATCTCGGAGCCATGTTATGTCTCGAAGTTGCCAAAACCGGTCAGGTTTAAGGGTTGGAGGAATATTATGAAAGCATCTTACCTATGAATCGACAGATTCATCGTTCTTATGAAGTCTCAGAGTTAGAGTAGTCCACTCACCGCCAGGTTTCGATCTCGGAGCCATGTTATGTCTCGAAGTTGCCAAAACCGGTCAGGTTTAAGGGTTGGAGGAATATTATGAAAGCATCTTACCTATGAATCGACAGATTCATCGTTTTTATGAAGTCTCCGAGTTAGAGTAGTCCACTCACCGCCAGGTTTCGATCTCGGAGCCATGTTATGTCTCGAATTTGCCAAAACCGGTCAGGTTTAAGGGTTGGAGGAATATTATGAAAGCATCTTACCTATGAATCGACAGATTCATCGTTCTTATGAAGTCTCTGAGTTAGAGTAGTCCACTCACCGCCAGGTTTCGATCTCGGAGCCATGTTATGTCTCGAAGTTTCCAAAATCGGTCAGGTTTAAGGGTTGGAGGAATATTATGAAAGCATCTTACCTATGAATCGACAGATTCATCGTTCTTACGAAGTCTCTGAGTTAGATTATTCCACTCACCTCCAGGTTTCGATCTCCGAGCCATGTTATGTCTCGAAGTTTCCAAAACCGGTCAGGTTTAAGGGTTGGAGGAATATTATGAAAGCGACTTACCTATGAATCGACAGATTCATCGTTCTTATGAAGTCTCTGACTTAGAGTAGTCCACACACCACCAGGTTTCGATCTCGGAGCCATGTTATGTCTCGAAGTTGCCAAAACCGGTCAGGTTTAAGGGTTGGAGGAATATTATGAAAGCATCTTACCTGTGAATCGACAAATTCATCGTTCTTATGAAGTCTCTGACTTAGAGTAGTCCATTCACCGCCAGGTTTCGATCTCGGAGCCATGTTATGTCTCGAAGTTGCCAAAACCGGTCAGGTTTAAGGGTTGGAGGAATATTATGAAAGCATCTTACCTATGAATCGACAGATTCATCGTTCTTATGAAGTCTCTGACTTAGAGTAGTCCACACACCGCCAGGTTTCGATCTCGGAGCCATGTTATGTCTCGAAGTTGCCAAAACCGGTCAGGTTTAAGGGTTAGAGGAATATTATGAAAGCATCTTACCTATGAATCGACAAATTCATCGTTCTTATGAAGTCTGACTTAGAGTAGTCCACTCACCGCCAGGTTTCGATCTCGGAGCCATGTTATGTCTCGAAGTTGCCAAAACCGGTCAGGTTTAAGGGTTGGAGGAATATTATGAAAGCATCTTACCTATGAATCGACAGATTCATCGTTCTTATGAAGTCTCTGACTTAGAGTAGTCCACTCACCGCCAGGTTTCGATCTCGGAGCCATGTTATGTCTCGAAGTTGCCAAAACCGGTCAGGTTTAAGGGTTGGAGGAATATTATGAAAGCATCTTACCTATGAATCGACAGATTCATCGTTCTTATGAAGTCTCGACTTAGAGTAGTCCACTCATCGCCAGGTTTCGATCTCGGAGCCATGTTATGTCTCGAAGTTGCCAAAACCGGTCAGGTTTAAGGGTTGGAGGAATATTATGAAAGCATCTTACCTATGAATCGACAGATTCATCGTTCTTATGAAGTCCGACTTAGAGTAGTCCACTCACCGCCAGGTTTCGATCTCGGAGCCATGTTATGTCTCGAAGTTGCCAAAACCGGTCAGGTTTAAGGGTTGGAGGAATATTATGAAAGCATCTTACCTATGAATCGACAGATTCATCGTTCTTATGAAGTCCGACTTAGAGTAGTCCACTCCGCCAGGTTTCGATCTCGGAGCCATGTTATGTCTCGAAGTTGCCAAAACCGGTCAGGTTTAAGGGTTGGAGGAATATTATGAAAGCATCTTACCTATGAATCGACAGATTCATCGTTCTTATGAAGTCCGACTTAGAGTAGTCCACTCACCGCCAGGTTTCGATCTCGGAGCCATGTTATGTCTCGAAGTTGCCAAAACCGGTCAGGTTTAAGGGTTGGAGGAATATTATGAAAGCATCTTACCTATGAATCGACAGATTCATCGTTCTTATGAAGTCTCGACTTAGAGTAGTCCACTCACCGCCAGGTTTCGATCTCGGAGCCATGTTATGTCTCGAAGTTGCCAAAACCGGTCAGGTTTAAGGGTTGGAGGAATATTATGAAAGCATCTTACCTATGAATCGACAGATTCATCGTTCTTATGAAGTCCGACTTAGAGTAGTCCACTCACCGCCAGGTTTCGATCTCGGAGCCATGTTATGTCTCGAAGTTGCCAAAACCGGTCAGGTTTAAGGGTTGGAGGAATATTATGAAAGCATCTTACCTATGAATCGACAGATTCATCGTTCTTATGAAGTCTCGACTTAGAGTAGTCCACTCACCGCCAGGTTTCGATCTCGGAGCCATGTTATGTCTCGAAGTTGCCAAAACCGGTCAGGTTTAAGGGTTGGAGGAATATTATGAAAGCATCTTACCTATGAATCGACAGATTCATCGTTCTTATGAAGTCCTGACTTAGAGTAGTCCACTCACCGCCAGGTTTCGATCTCGGAGCCATGTTATGTCTCGAAGTTGCCAAAACCGGTCAGGTTTAAGGGTTGGAGGAATATTATGAAAGCATCTTACCTATGAATCGACAGATTCATCGTTCTTATGAAGTCCGACTTAGAGTAGTCCACTCACCGCCAGGTTTCGATCTCGGAGCCATGTTATGTCTCGAAGTTGCCAAAACCGGTCAGGTTTAAGGGTTGGAGGAATATTATGAAAGCATCTTACCTATGAATCGACAGATTCATCGTTCTTATGAAGTCCGACTTAGAGTAGTCCACTCACCGCCAGGTTTCGATCTCGGAGCCATGTTATGTCTCGAAGTTGCCAAAACCGGTCAGGTTTAAGGGTTGGAGGAATATTATGAAAGCATCTTACCTATGAATCGACAGATTCATCGTTCTTATGAAGTCCGACTTAGAGTAGTCCACTCACCGCCAGGTTTCGATCTCGGAGCCATGTTATGTCTCGAAGTTGCCAAAACCGGTCAGGTTTAAGGGTTGGAGGAATATTATGAAAGCATCTTACCTATGAATCGACAGATTCATCGTTCTTATGAAGTCCGACTTAGAGTAGTCCACTCATCGCCAGGTTTCGATCTCGGAGCCATGTTATGTCTCGAAGTTGCCAAAACCGGTCAGGTTTAAGGGTTGGAGGAATATTATGAAAGCATCTTACCTATGAATCGACAGATTCATCGTTCTTACGAAGTCCGACTTAGAGTAGTCCACTCACCGCCAGGTTTCGATCTCGGAGCCATGTTATGTCTCGAAGTTGCCAAAACCGGTCAGGTTTAAGGGTTGGAGGAATATTATGAAAGCATCTTACCTATGAATCGACAGATTCATCGTTCTTATGAAGTCCGACTTAGAGTAGTCCACTCACGCCAGGTTTCGATCTCGGAGCCATGTTATGTCTCGAAGTTGCCAAAACCGGTCAGGTTTAAGGGTTGGAGGAATATTATGAAAGCATCTTACCTATGAATCGACAGATTCATCGTTCTTATGAAGTCCGACTTAGAGTAGTCCACTCACCGCCAGGTTTCGATCTCGGAGCCATGTTATGTCTCGAAGTTGCCAAAACCGGTCAGGTTTAAGGGTTGGAGGAATATTATGAAAGCATCTTACCTATGAATCGACAGATTCATCGTTCTTATGAAGTCCGACTTAGAGTAGTCCACTCCGCCAGGTTTCGATCTCGGAGCCATGTTATGTCTCGAAGTTGCCAAAACCGGTCAGGTTTAAGGGTTGGAGGAATATTATGAAAGCATCTTACCTATGAATCGACAGATTCATCGTTCTTATGAAGTCCCGACTTAGAGTAGTCCACTCACGCCAGGTTTCGATCTCGGAGCCATGTTATGTCTCGAAGTTGCCAAAACCGGTCAGGTTTAAGGGTTGGAGGAATATTATGAAAGCATCTTACCTATGAATCGACAGATTCATCGTTCTTATGAAGTCCGACTTAGAGTAGTCCACTCACCGCCAGGTTTCGATCTCGGAGCCATGTTATGTCTCGAAGTTGCCAAAACCGGTCAGGTTTAAGGGTTGGAGGAATATTATGAAAGCATCTTACCTATGAATCGACAGATTCATCGTTCTTATGAAGTCCGACTTAGAGTAGTCCACTCACCGCCAGGTTTCGATCTCGGAGCCATGTTATGTCTCGAAGTTGCCAAAACCGGTCAGGTTTAAGGGTTGGAGGAATATTATGAAAGCATCTTACCTATGAATCGACAGATTCATCGTTCTTATGAAGTCCGACTTAGAGTAGTCCACTCACCGCCAGGTTTCGATCTCGGAGCCATGTTATGTCTCGAAGTTGCCAAAACCGGTCAGGTTTAAGGGTTGGAGGAATATTATGAAAGCATCTTACCTATGAATCGACAGATTCATCGTTCTTATGAAGTCCGACTTAGAGTAGTCCACTCACCGCCAGGTTTCGATCTCGGAGCCATGTTATGTCTCGAAGTTGCCAAAACCGGTCAGGTTTAAGGGTTGGAGGAATATTATGAAAGCATCTTACCTATGAATCGACAGATTCATCGTTCTTATGAAGTCCGACTTAGAGTAGTCCACTCATCGCCAGGTTTCGATCTCGGAGCCATGTTATGTCTCGAAGTTGCCAAAACCGGTCAGGTTTAAGGGTTGGAGGAATATTATGAAAGCATCTTACCTATGAATCGACAGATTCATCGTTCTTATGAAGTCCGACTTAGAGTAGTCCACTCACCGCCAGGTTTCGATCTCGGAGCCATGTTATGTCTCGAAGTTGCCAAAACCGGTCAGGTTTAAGGGTTGGAGGAATATTATGAAAGCATCTTACCTATGAATCGACAGATTCATCGTTCTTATGAAGTCCGACTTAGAGTAGTCCACTCACCGCCAGGTTTCGATCTCGGAGCCATGTTATGTCTCGAAGTTGCCAAAACCGGTCAGGTTTAAGGGTTGGAGGAATATTATGAAAGCATCTTACCTATGAATCGACAGATTCATCGTTCTTATGAAGTCCCGACTTAGAGTAGTCCACTCATCGCCAGGTTTCGATCTCGGAGCCATGTTATGTCTCGAAGTTGCCAAAACCGGTCAGGTTTAAGGGTTGGAGGAATATTATGAAAGCATCTTACCTATGAATCGACAGATTCATCGTTCTTATGAAGTCCGACTTAGAGTAGTCCACTCATCGCCAGGTTTCGATCTCGGAGCCATGTTATGTCTCGAAGTTGCCAAAACCGGTCAGGTTTAAGGGTTGGAGGAATATTATGAAAGCATCTTACCTATGAATCGACAGATTCATCGTTCTTACGAAGTCCCGACTTAGAGTAGTCCACTCATCGCCAGGTTTCGATCTCGGAGCCATGTTATGTCTCGAAGTTGCCAAAACCGGTCAGGTTTAAGGGTTGGAGGAATATTATGAAAGCATCTTACCTATGAATCGACAGATTCATCGTTCTTATGAAGTCCCGACTTAGAGTAGTCCACTCACCGCCAGGTTTCGATCTCGGAGCCATGTTATGTCTCGAAGTTGCCAAAACCGGTCAGGTTTAAGGGTTGGAGGAATATTATGAAAGCATCTTACCTATGAATCGACAGATTCATCGTTCTTATGAAGTCCCGACTTAGAGTAGTCCACTCATCGCCAGGTTTCGATCTCGGAGCCATGTTATGTCTCGAAGTTGCCAAAACCGGTCAGGTTTAAGGGTTGGAGGAATATTATGAAAGCATCTTACCTATGAATCGACAGATTCATCGTTCTTACGAAGTCCCGACTTAGAGTAGTCCACTCATCGCCAGGTTTCGATCTCGGAGCCATGTTATGTCTCGAAGTTGCCAAAACCGGTCAGGTTTAAGGGTTGGAGGAATATTATGAAAGCATCTTACCTATGAATCGACAGATTCATCGTTCTTACGAAGTCCGACTTAGAGTAGTCCACTCATCGCCAGGTTTCGATCTCGGAGCCATGTTATGTCTCGAAGTTGCAAAAACCGGTCAGGTTTAAGGGTTAGAGGAATATTATGAAAGCATCTTACCTATGAATCGACAGATTCATCGTTCTTACGAAGTCCCCGACTTAGAGTAGTCCACTCATCGCCAGGTTTCGATCTCGGAGCCATGTTATGTCTCGAAGTTGCCAAAACCGGTCAGGTTTAAGGGTTGGAGGAATATTATGAAAGCATCTTACCTATGAATCGACAGATTCATCATTCTTACGAAGTCCCCGACTTAGAGTAGTCCACTCATCGCCAGGTTTCGATCTCGGAGCCATGTTATGTCTCGAAGTTGCCAAAACCGGTCAGGTTTAAGGGTTGGAGGAATATTATGAAAGCATCTTACCTATGAATCGACAAATTCATCGTTCTTATGAAGTCTCTGACTTAGAGTAGTCCACTCACCGCCAGGTTTCGATCTCGGAGCCATGTTATGTCTCGAAGTTGCCAAAACCGGTCAGGTTTAAGGGTTGGAGGAATATTATGAAAGCATCTTACCTATGAATCGACAGATTCATCGTTCTTATGAAGTCTCTGACTTAGAGTAGTTCACTCACCGCCAGGTTTCGATCTCGGAGCCATGTTATGTCTCGAAGTTGCCAAAACCGGTCAGGTTTATGGGTTGGAGGAATATTATGAAAGCATCTTACCTATGAATCGACAGATTCATCGTTCTTATGAAGTCTCTGATTTAGAGTAGTCCACTAACCACCAGGTTTCGATCTCGGAGCCATGTTATGTCTCGAAGTTGCCAAAACCGGTCAGGTTTAAGGGTTGGAGGAATATTATGAAAGCATCTTACCTATGAATCGACAGATTCATCGTTCTTACGAAGTCCCCGACTTAGAGTAGTCCACTCACCTCCATGTTTCGATCTCGGAGCAATGTTATATCTCGAAGTTGCCAAAACCGGACAGGTTTAAGGGTTGGAGGAATATTCTAATGGCACCGATATTATTTATAGATAGACAGATTCATCGTTTTTACGAAGTCTCTGACTTAGAATAGTCCACTTACCAGTTACCGCCAGGTTTCGTGCTCGGAGCCAGGTTATATCTATGTTACTTAGAGTGTGACCACCAAAATTTTTTTGTTGTAATTTTGTCTAATCCAACGTACCAAAGTTAGGGGAAGCAACTGCTACTAAATCTAACGGTGGGAATTTTGTGTTTGTTTGTCAAAAATTGTGTTTCTTTGCCAATCTGTATGCTTTTGCTTAGACCAATCATAATATTCCACTTTCCCGCCCAAAATCCCGCCCAAATTTGGTCACGTGTCTGCCCAAGAATTTTTCAGAGAATATTTAATTTTTGACAACTGCAACGTGTCTTATCCCATGTTTCCCCCCAATATTTTCACAACGCGCCCAAAATCATTAGTCTCTTCACTCTTCACAAAAATAAGAAAACTCTCTCACCAAAAAAAAGGAAAAAATCTCTCACCTATCGCCATGTCTGCAACTGTGAAGCTCTAACCCTAACAATCTCTTATCGTAAAACCCTAACAATCTCTCATCAGAAAACCCTAACAATCTCTCATCAGGAAACCCTAACAATCTCTCATCAGAAAACCCTAACAATCTCTCATCAGGAAACCCTAACAATCTCTCAATCACTCAAACTCTTCAGAAAACCATAACTATCTATTAATCTCAGAGTTCTTCAACTTTGAAGAAAACCCTAACAAATTTTCAAGAAAAGGATTTCACGAAGGGGTAATCTCTCATACTCTCAAATCTTAAGAAAATAAATCTCTTTGTTCCAGTTTTCTATTTTAGTAATTTTGAGTTTTTTTTTTCTTCACATGCAATTTAGGATTTGTTGTTTCCATGATGAAATTGGTATTGGGTCCTATTTAATTTTGGGAATTTTCGATTTTAGGTCTTTTTATGATGATTTTCATTTCGATGATTGTCTCTGCAGGTCTTTGTTCTGTGTTATAACAAAAAATCCCCCCTTTTCTTCCTTCCTATTTCCAATCCCTCTCTCCATCTTTCAATTAGCAAATACAGAGAACCCTAGATGGCCATGATTCCCATTAGCAACAGAGAATAAAAAATCATGTTAATGGGGAGGTGCTCTTCATGGGCTCATGACTACATCTTTAGTGTAATAATTGTAGTAGCAAAGATATGTGGAGTACTAGTGCAGAAGTATAGCCACTGTGATGCATGAAGTATAATTTAGAATTCGTAAGAATTTGTGATTTGATAGGTGTAGCCTTATTCTCTTTAGGTGTGTGATTTGATTATATTTGTGCCAAAGCATGAAGTTTAGCCACTGTGATTATATTTTTGCAAGGCATAACTGCAATAATGAAGACTAACAAGGAAACAATAAAGAAAAATCTGGTCAGGGAGTTGTCCATAAAGGTAAAGGCTTCTCATCTCAATTTCAGTGTAAATAAATTTATTCACCATATCATTTTAACTAACCTATATGCATTATTGTTGCAGATGAAAAACAAACAGTCCAAAACTGATAAAGGTTCTCCATCTGCAGAACCATCCCTTCCACCTGAAAGTAGGCGATCATCACCAAGGAACAAGAAGTTTGCGATAAAGGTAAAGACTTTTCATCTCAATTTCACAAAAAACTACTTACCTTCTCATTTTAACTAAGCTACACTTTTTGCAGATGAAAAACAAACAGTCCAAAACTGATAAAGGTTCTCCATCTGCAGAACCATCCCTTCCACCTGAAAGTAGGCGATCATCACCAAGGAACAAGAAGTTTGCGATAAAGGTAAAGACTTTTCATCTCAATTTCACAAAAAACTACTTACCTTCTCATTTTAACTAAGCTACACTTTTTACAGATGAAAAACAAGCAGAACACTCAACAGTCCCCAACTGAAAGTGGTTCACTCACTTCAAAGCTGCAACCCCCAACTCAAACCAAGTCCCCGACTCCATCTCTTTCACCTGGAAGTAGGCGATCATCACAAAGGAACAAGAAGTTAGAACCAAGTGCTGCTGTTTCTTCTCTAACTAAATGTGCAACAACTCCAAAGCGTCGTCTACAACCTGAAAGTGCTGAAATGTCATCACCAACTACAAAGAGACAGGCTACTAGGAAGAATAATTCAATCTGAAAGTGCTCAACATTCACAGACCACAACTACAAAGTCCCAATCAAAAAGCTCTGAAGGAGATACTGAAAAATCTGGAGTGGGGCGAAAGAATGTAAAGCGAAAACTTGACAAGCAGCACAGGCCCATGTGAATGTTCAACTTAGGGATCCACACGACACTCTCGCAGATTTTCAAGATGAAGAAGAAGAGGAAGAGGAGGAGGAAGCTGTGGAAGAGGATAACTCTGATCATGTGGAGCCTGATGTGGAAGAAGAGAATGATAATGGTAATGGTGATGAGCCTGAATTGGAAGAAGAAAGATATGATGGTAATGATGATAATGAGGAAGGTGAAGAAGGAAAAGAAAGAAGAAAAGAAAATATGTTCCACGTGGTCCAACCCAGATGTATGCACTGAAGTTAGATTCTGCTGATCCGAAAAGAACAATTTCCTTCAACTCTAATGAACAACCGATTGGTGATCCATCTGTGCAACTTGCCAGTGTGCTAGGGGTGCTTGTTCGGAAACTTCCATTAACGTACAAGGATTGGAGACTTGTCCCTTATGAAGCCAAAGAAAACATATGGAAGATAGTCTCGGTTCGCAATTGATAACTCTTTAACTCTTTTCATTCGTCAATAATTATTTAAGTCATAGTCAACAATTATTTAATTCATAGCGTATTCTAATTCAATTATTTAAATTTATTTGTAGAACCGATTCATTGTGCCTGAGTATTACAAAGACTATTATTTCAGCAAGATGGGAACTTATCTTAGAGAAGCAAGGTCAAGGAAAGCTGGTTTGGTACTCGACGCTTTGGATCGGCTACAAGGGGAAGAACAAAAGAAACGGCTGGAGAAGTTAATGCCCAGGACCATGACAGTTAGGGAGTGGGAAGAGTTTGTGAAACATGTAGACTCTATTGAATTCAGAGTAAGTAATTTCTATTATATAGAATGCCTATATATTTGTATTAAAAACTTTAAAGTCTGTCAAATGATTTTTTTACTTTTCTATTCAGGTCAGAAGAATAAAAATGCAAGAAAATCGTTCAAAACACACCACCCCACATACCATAAGTCGAAGGTTACGCCCGATTGGAGGTGAAATTGGTATGTTCTACAGTCTTGATATTCACCATGTGAAAGCTATTGCATCGTTAAAAATATAATTGTTTGAAGTTCTCTACAAAGTTTTATCTTAGAAATATTCTGAGATAATACCATGTTGTTATGCTATTCTTGATGACTCATGTATTGATACATTTATTTGGCAGCAAAAAGAGCAAAACACAACCAAAGATATTGATAGAGCTATAATCTGGAAAGTTGGTCATAAACAGCGCAAAGGAAAGAAACCACATCCTGGTGTTGTAGAAGCTTTGGTAAGAAATATTCTCATGTTACTTTGTTTTATTTGTGTGTGCTTGAAAAAGTCAAAAATATCTGATGTTTTACACGCTTACACAGGAAAAACTTGAAAAAGCTCGAGAAAAGTATCATGCTGATTGTGGATCATCCGTGACAGATGATATTCTTGCAAAGGCCTTTGGTGAGGACAAGAAAACTAAAGGGAGACTTAAAGGAATTGGTTTTGGAGCGACACGTAAAAAGGTTGTTGCGCAGTCCCACTATAAGATGATGATTAAAGAGTGTCAAGAATCCTATAAAGCATTGAGTGATCGAGTGGTGCAGCTAGAGGTGAGAATTTAACTTGTATTTTATTAGGTCTCCTTTTCTTGATAAACTCAAACTCGATAATGCCCCTCATACTGCTGTTTGGTCTTAATATAGGGAACGAAATCAAAATGTGTCTGCAATGGAGTCTTACCCTCTCACATGTTAAGTCCCAGCAACAATCATGAGGCTAGCACTAGCAGAAATGTTATCTGTAATGAAAGAGTCTCAACTGATACCACTCCAAGTCATGTCAGGAAACAAGATGAGGTTCAAGTGCCAAAGAGATTCCAAGTTTGCAAGTTGTTAAGCTGGTACAAGGAGGACGAGGTGGTTGCAGAGGCTGAAATTGCTGAAACAGATCCAAGTAAGCAGATACATGGAAAACCAATCGGTCTTGGAGCCTACACTGTATGTGTGAAGGTTTCTTATGTTGATGATGCTCTTGTCTACCAAGCTACTTCAGAAGTCATAACTGTTCATGATGCTGTTTCAAATTTTATCACATGGCCCAAAGATAGAATAATCTACCAATAGACTTCTTAATCTTCTGTGATCTTTTTGGAGACTTAACTTTTGGTAACAAACATATCACTGCCACTTTTTTGTATGTTTTGTGTATATCACATTGGTATGTGAATGCTTTAACTCTGGGTTTGGTTTAATTTGAATGAATCTTTCAGTTTAATCCAATTGTTTATTTACATTTCAGTTTAATCTAGTTGTTTCTTTACATTTCACAAATAGTAGTGACAAAAGTGAAATATATATTCTGAAATATGGGTTTGATCTTATTCACAAGTATTGTAAAAGATAGTCCTACTACACATAGTATAGTTGTATCAAGGTACTTCTACAATGTTAACAAGTGTACTAACTGTAATATTCACAATACTAATAAGTGTTGTGTTAACAATTTCTTCTACCCATGACAATAATTGTAAAAACAAATGTTCTACAATGCTAACAAGTGTACTGACTGTAATATTCACAATACTAGTAAGTGTTGTGTTAGCAATTTCTACTTCATACCATAATCATTGTAAAATGAAATCTTGCAACATCAGCAGGTGTTGTTCAGAATAGTTATACAACTCAAGGAAGTGCAGTGAGAAGAGTATTCACAATACTAATAGACATCGTGAAAAGGTTTTCAACTACATAAACTAGATATAGTGAAACAGTTACTTTACAACATAAGTTCTTTGTTGTCCAAGATAGTTCTACAATTCATACAGGTGCTGTGCAAATATTATTCATAATACTGGTAATTGTTGTTGCATATGTTTCTACGATATGCAACTTATGTTGTCCACAATTGTTCTACAATACAAGCAAGAGTTGTGTTAGGTTATCAAAAAAATTGAAAGAGAATCACAACATTGGCAAACTATTGTTGAACCATGAATCACATCACTCTTTACAACACTTGTCATCCATTGTAGAAAAACTTGGACTTTCTACAATACCCCCGTTCCACAATGCATGAAATGGAGTTGTCGTAGGGGTACTGCAACTCTTATCTTGTGTCGTCAATGATGATTTTTCCCGTAGTGATATACTCTGCAGTTATCATTTTGCTGCTTCTGCTATCGCGGCTTTCCTTTATTCAACTATCGTGGTCTGTCATCGAAGATCAAATACCATGGTCAACAATCAAAGTGCAAGCTACAAGACATTTTATTGAGATGGTTCAAGTTAAACACTTCAAAACATTTCCGTGTTTAACTTAAGGGGGGTGTTGAAATATATTCCCCATATACAAGATATCAAGGTAACCGTACGTGAAGAGAAGATACCGAGGTGTCCGTGAAGAGAAGATACCGAGGTTACACGGACACCTCGGTATCTTCTCTTCACGTACGGTTACCTTGATATTTTGTATATGGGGAATATATTTCAACATAAACAATAGAGAGAACCCCAACAATTTTCTCAGCCTATAAAGAGCTGAGAGATTTATGAGGTCTTTAAGTGGCATGGCAATTCATAGAATACTCGAGATCCAGCAATTCCAAACGATAGCAATCTGTTTGACGGACTCTGGTATTTCCCGAACACCGGATTCCAAACGATAGTCTCTGAGGTTAAGCGTTAAGGTATCTTAGATTTCATTGAACTCCAAGTCACGCACGGTAGAGGTACAATAATTGCATAGACACCATGGCTCATGTAGGTGCCACCATCTCCAGTCTTGTCTTCCACCCAAGCCAACACTGAAACAATAACAAATCCATGAATGAAGAAGACGAAGATGATTAGACTTCTTTCGTTCTATCAATACAAAACTTGTCAAAATATATGTACAGTACAAACAACATGGGTGGAACTGGAAGAAAGCAATCATAAGGTAAAAAGAAAAGCCAAAATGCAACCTATCAATACTAAGCAGTAAGTGATAAAATATACAAGTAAATAGGTAGGATTTACTTGCATGGTATTGATATGAGATATCTTTTGGAACTCTTCCCCTTCTTTGTCTGCATATCCTTTGTCCAGTAGAGGGCAACGAAAAACATAGAGTCTATTAAGTGAAGTGAGTTTGGGGAAGGCTTCCTTGAAAGGCAGTCGCCTAAGGTTCTTGCACTTAGAAATGCACAACACTTCAAGAGATGAAAAGTTTCCCAGCCACTCAGGCAAATCTTCCAAACCATCAAACTGTACTATCCATAAGCCTCTTAAATTTGTGAGGTTCTGAAGTTGGTGAGTCAGAGAAGGCTTGGACCATCCAAAAATATGTAAATCACAAAGAGAGATGAGGTGTTGGATACCCTCTAGATCTGCTTCGTTTTCTGAATCATTTGTACCACTTTGACAATAAAGATCCATGTGCTTGAGGTTGGGAAGACGTTGAAGATCCAATAAGGGCTTCCATTTTTCGGAATATCCGATCACCACTTTGGACAGGGAAGTCATTTTACTAAAGTCTAAGCCATGCTTTTCTTCGTCCGAAACACAACCTTGAAGCTCACGGCACGGGGCAATCTGCAGCAATTTGAGACTAGGTTGAAACATCTCTATTGGAAAATACTTCAGTACAGCAATGGCACAAACCTTAACCACGGTGAGAGAGGTCAAGTTGTTCCGCAGTTTCCAAGCTATGGAAGCCGCTACAGCAGGACTCTGGTAGTTCATTGGTTTTTGTGGAAGAGAAATCCGAGCATCTTAGTTTATTTAAGGTTCCGAAGGCAGTCGGCAGTTTTTCAAGTGAAAGACAGTGTTTGAGTGTCAGCCAGGTCAAATTAACGAGATTACAGATAGAGACTGGTAGATTTTTTATACATGTACCAGATAAATCAAGATGCTTTAGATATTTCAGATCACCGATATTTCTTGGAAGGACTCCCAAATGCATACAATCCAAGGCGATGCTTTAATTTCCTATCAAGCGATGCTTTTCCTATTGCTGCGTGTTCCTATCAAGCTCAGTTATAGTATCAATTTAATTTTACTTTCATCATCGGTCATCTTGAAAACTTCATTTGCCTTGATCGACTCCCAATCACCTGTTGTATTCTTAAGACTTCCAAGAGTTTTTGCAACAAGTGGTAAACCACCACATTTTTTCGCTATCTGTTTTCCAATTTCAACCATCGGCGGAGTCTCTTTTGCACCACCTGCAGCAAATGATTTCTTCATGATGATAGACCAACACTCTTCCTTGGTTAGCTGAGCTAAAGAGTAGCAATCAATCGTCCTACGAACCGTTGATATAACTGTGTCGTTACGAGTAGTGACTAAGATTTTGCTTCCATTTGCACCAACAGATAACACAGTTTTAAGCGTCTCCCATTTAATACCAGTAAGAACTTCTTGCCACTTAAAATCTCACGTAATTCACGTCCCATCACTTCCCTGCTTGATGAAATATCGTACTTCTTGTTATTTCTTGTTACTTGATCAAGAATTTCTATAACAATCCTATCGACATCAAAGTTTTCAGATACATAGACCCAAATTATTAGTTCAAAGCATTTCACAACTAACTCGTCTTTACAGACAAACTGTGCCAGAGTTGTCTTCCCAATCCCTCCCATGCCAACTATGGGCAAGACTGGAAGCTTTTCAGATTGAGACGACGAGCTCGTTAATATTTGTACAATTCTACACCTGTCTCTGTTTCTCCCGACGAAGTTTGACGCATCGCCAAGTTCAACAAAAAGAAATTAAAAAAAAAGCTCGGTGAAGTTTAAGCAGAAGGAGAAAATTTTGAATTAGCTATTGTGAGGTGGGATTTACCGAAACGTGAGAGGCGCGACTAAACCCTAGATCTCACGTCTACCAAAATTCTGTTCTTGTTGCTTCTAATCCTTGCTTGATTGACGATGCCTTTCTGAACTTTTGTCCCATCTTCATCTACTTTACTTGTTTTTCTGTTTGCTTTTGTTAGTTTGGCATTTGCTTTATGCATGCACTGTGGCGTGCATCAGTAATAATTCGTTTCTAGCTCCTTTTCTGTTCCAATTAGATCGATCTCTCAACTTGTGTTTATTCACCAATGTAATCTGGTTCGTTGCTTCTGTTTCAGCAAACAAGGGTTACCACCTGTCATTTGCCACTCTCCGTGAGTAAGAAGGCTCGCACTAACGAAATTACCCCACTTGATGAAGGTCAATCAGTTGTGGCCACTTCTTCATAGATACTTATCCATGGTATTTCATGTATCTTCATTGGTCGAGAGTTGCTAGGTGCATCCGTTTTGCACAATTTAGCTAGGACAAGTTAAACAGGAATAGAGGATGACATACATTTCTTTCTGATTGGGGATTAATTTAGCGAAATTGCACGGAATCACAATATTTTTAGTTTGTTATCCAGTATGTTATCTTGGATTCGATGATAATGTCCTTGGAGAGAATTGTTCTCCAGGATTTGATTATATATCCAATAATAATATATATGGGAATTATAAATAGTTAAGTCAGAGATTATTCTCCTTATTTTAAATACAGTAAGAAGATAATATTTTATTACACCCCCTTAGTCTGAGCGGGAGAGGAGAAAATGCTAAGACTAGATCGAAAACGAACAAATAGCTGACGAGGTAGCCCCTTGGTGAAGATGTCAGCATACTGTTTTTCAGAGGGGACGTGAAGAACATGAATGTCACCAATACGAACGCGTTCACGTACAAAGTGTATATCAATTTCCACATGCTTGGTGCGCTGATGTTGAACAGGATCTCCAGACATATAAATCGCACTCACATTATCATAATATACGATAGTAGCACGTCGTAGAGGGAGATGAATCTCTAGAAGGAGGTTGTGAAGCCATGTAGTTTCAGCAACAGCATTTGGTACCCCCCGATATTCAGCTTCAGCACTGGATCGAGAAACTGTTGCCTGACGTTTGGATGACCAGGAGACGAGGTTGTCACCAAGAAAGACACAGTAACCCGAAGTCGATCGACGAGAATCAGGACATCCCGCCCAATCAGCATCAGAGTATGTCGTTAATGCAGAAGTAGTGTAGACCGAGATAAACAAACCGTGATGAATTGTGCCCTGAAGATAACGAATGATCCACTTAAGGGCCTGCATGTGGGGCTCTCGAGGGTCATGCATGAATAAGCATACTTTTTGAACTGCGTATGATATGTCTGGCCTGGTGAATGTGAGATACTGTAAAGCTCCATCTAGGCTTCGGTATAGAATAGGATCCTTAATCGCAGGACCTGAAGTAGCACTGAGCTTGGAGTTGGTGTCGACCGGAGTAGCCACTGGGTTACATTGTGTCATGGAGGCACGAGCAATGATGTCTTGAGCACATAAAGACTGAGACAAATATAACCCTGAAGATGATCGAGTGACAGTAATACCCAAAAAATGATGTAGCGGTCCAAGGTCAGACATGGCAAATTCCTGTTTCATCAAATCAATGAAGCGGTGTAGGAGAGTATTGTTAGAGGCAGTCAAAACAATATCATCAACATATAGCAGTAAATATGTCGTATCTAAACCGGATTGATAAACAAAGAGAGATGGATCACACACACTACCATGAAAACCACAACTAGTAATAAACTTAGCAAACCTCTGAAACCACGCCCGAGGAGCCTGCTTGAGACCATATAGGGATCTGTGTAGTCGACATACGTAATCAGGGTGATCAGGGTCAACAAATCCCGGAGGTTGATGCATATAAACTGTCTCGGTCAGATCACCATGGAGAAAAGCATTCTTGACATCTAGCTGATGAATTGGACAAGAACGCGAAGTAGCAATAGTAAGAACAATACGAATAGTAGTATGTTTGACAACCGGACTAAACGTTTCAAAACAATCAACCCCAACCTGCTGAGATTTACCATTAACAACAAGACGGGCCTTGTGTCGCTGCAAAGAACCATCGGCATTAAATTTGTGGCGAAATAGCCACATGGAATGAATGACATGAGCATCACATGGTCTTGGTACAAGTTCACACGTATTAGTTTTCAACATAGCATTGTACTCATCTTTCATGGCGGCATTCCAATTTATATCCCTAAGAGCATACAAGGGAGAGCGATGAATTAGGGAGATATGGCGTAAAGTTTGGACATGAAGATTGAGTCGGTGGATTGGTTTTTAAATGCCATGGTAAGCTCTAGTCACAAGACGGGAAGTAGTAGGAGGTGGAGGTGTGGAAACGGTATTGGGTGGAGGGACAGTATTGGGTGGATTGCAGTAACGGTGAAAGGAGCAGGTTGTGGTGTCAGAGGGACAGTAGGTGTTGGAATGTTGTCTGCAGCTGTTGAGACAGTGTAGTGAGGAACGGACGCAGATGTAGACCGGAGTGGGGACATAGAGGGAAGTTGAACAGACGCTGGAGATGTCGCAGAAGTGGACAGAAGTGGGGACTGACGTGGAGGAGGAGTAGAAGTGGACAGACATGAATTAGTGGAGATGTTTGACAGTCGCAGAGAAGGGAAGGTGAAAAAACGTGGAGTAGGTGATTGGACTGATGTGGTGGCTGGAGTTTGTTGAGGGTTCTGAGTTGTTGTGTCACAAAGGGAGCTGGACCGACGGTGAGAGGGAATGTACGGTCTAGGGAAGGTGGTAGTTGGTTGGAGTGTGGAAGTTTCAGTAGATGGGTAAGATAGATTATAGGAAGGATGAATGAGATGGGAAGGGGGAGACTCGTCATTAGAAGAAGTATTTGGATGGAGATTTGTGGAGGGAAAGACATTTTCATCAAAAGTTACATGACGAGAGATAATTATTTTGTTTGTGGTAAGATCAAGGCAGCGGTACCCACGGTGGTTGGGAGGAAAACCAAGAAAGACACATCTAGTGGAACGAGGGGCAAGTTTGTGAGGAGTTCTGGATGAGAGATTAGGATAGCAAAGGCAACCAAATTAAGGACTTTGGTGGGTAGAAGATTATGTAGATAAACTGCCATATGAAGAGATTAGACCCAATATTTGGGGGGAACGGAAGCGTGAGACATAAGAGTTCGGGTAATATTATTGACACGGCGTATCATGCGTTCGGCCTTGCCATTTTGGGATGAAGTTTGAGGGTAAGGGAACGAAAAACAAGACCATTGTCACGAGCAAAGGTATGGAAGGAAGAGTTGTCAAATTCACGACCCATGTCACATTGAAAACATTTTATTTTACGTTCAAATTGAGTTTGAACGAAAGAACGAAATTCCAAAAATTTGCTATAAACTTGGGACTTGAATTTCAAAGGGTAGACCCATAGATAGTTGGTAAAATCATTAAGAAATATAAGATAATATCGAAAATCGGTATCGATATGTAATGGACAGGTCCATAAATCGCTATGTATGATATCAAAAGGTGCAAAAGTAATGAAATTAGATTCATAAAATGGGAATCGAACATGTTTACTAACTTGACAAGAATGACAAAGTGAGAAGAATTATTCTTATTACAATGAATATAATTATTTTTGCGTAAGACATCTAAAATGGCCTTGCCAGGGTGGCCAAGGCGGCTATGCCAAATGTCTGGCGAAAGGACAACAAGGGAAATGGGAGAAGACTGGGACGATTTTGTAGGTGGCACGGCAGAGTTGGTGATAGGATAGAGCTCCCCGGAACTATCACATCGAAGGATAATCTTCCTCGAACTCAGATCCTTCACAGAAAAGCCAGAAGGATCAAACTCAACAGAAACACGATTATCAGTAGTGAACTTACGAACGTAAATTAAGTTTTTAATGATATCGGGAACAACGAGAGTATTTTTGAGTTGAAGGGTGCGAGAAGGAAGGGTTATAAGCTTGGTACCACTAGCCGTAACTGGAATGCTATTGCCATTGCCAACTAAGATGGATCGTACATTGCTAGAATTGAAAACGTTATGTAAAGTACCTGAATCAGCGGTAAGATGCGAAGTGGCACCGATGTCCATATAGAAGGCATCATCAGGTTGTTGGAGATACATGGAGCTATACGCCTTAGCAATGTCCGCTGGTTGCAATGATTCAGTTGTAGGAGCAATGTATGCTTGTCCACGACCACTTCCAGGGGAACGACCACGTTGGTGGTTGCGGAAGTTGGTGTTGGGTGGCCTGCGTTGATGTTCAAATGGCTGCCAGGCCTGAGTGGGATAGGGGCAGGGTGGTACGGCCCAAAAAGGTAGCCAGTACGGTGGGTAGCCTGGCATGAAGGGACGTGGTCAAAAATAATCAGACAATGGCTCTCACTCTCAGACTCGGCATGAATATCAACATGTAGTATAGATATGATCAACCAGATTATTTGTATCTGATGGCATATGAATGACATTGCCATTTGGCACACCCAACTCGTAACATATTTACATTTTATTGAGACGTAAAAGTAGTTGCAGGCTTACGCTGACAGTAGAAAAAGTTTACCCCGTGTTGTTTGATTTAATTGTTTTAGACAACATCACCGTCCATGACTTACAGCAAAGCTGGAATAGCTCAGCTGGTTAGAGCGTGTGGCTGTTAACCACAAGGTCACAGGTTCAATCCCTGTTTCTAGCGTTGAAATTTTTTTTTCTTTTCAAGCGTTATCTGGGAACCTATATATGACCTTTTGGTTAACAGCTTTACTGCTTCTTCCCTTCACAAGATGGAGTAGAGAGTCTAGAGACTATGTGAAGAAGGAGTCTCACATCTCCTTGTTCGCTTCAGGTATCAATCTCGATTTACAGAGTCCCGGTCATTCTTTCGTTGTATTTTTTTCTTAATTTTTTGATACATTTTCTGGCGTTTTGAGTTTTAGATTCTTGTCTACTGATTTCTCTCTAATTTGGTAGAATTTTTCTGGGTTTCTTATGATTTATGCAATTACGTAGTTCGAATGGAAGAATTAACAAGGATGATGATACCCTAATTGAATTTGAATCCTATAACTGTGACTGATTAGATTTTAGAAGTACAAATTTTGAGAATTAGGAATCTTTTAATATAGAATTTGAATCATTTGTTGTTCTACATTTTGTTATTTCTCTGAGAAAGATTGCTTTTTGGTTTTCCTTGTCTTTTAGGGCATTTTTTTGATCTTCCAAGTTCAGGATTTTGCAGTTCTGAGATGAATGTTGTAGGGATTGTGTTTTTCTTGATGATAAGATACCTACACTTGTTCTAGGATATGAGTTTCTTTGCTTCTTACTTCATTACTTTATGGGTTCTGTATGTTTTGTTGACATAGATGTTTGTCGTGTTCATAACCATTTTAAAGATGGGATGAAATCTGCCTTGGTGTTGATTTCCTTGAAGAAATGAATAGTTTGAGATAGTCGAAATTGCTATGCAACTTATGTAAAATGATTTTTTTGATAGTACATTTGTTTTCTTTCACCTGTTTGCTAATGTTTTTTCAATATCTGATGTACCAGATGACAGAACAAGAATGCCGCGTAGTAGGAGAATACATTCCTCTAGTGATGCTGCTAAACATAAAACTCATGCTGAGAAGCTGGTTGAAGAAATTACTGGGAAGGCATCGAAAGAATCCGCGGTTCAGCCAACCTCAGATAGTGATTGCAGATACAGTAAAGAAAGGAAAGAGAACCCAACTAAGGAGATAGTTAGAGAATCGATACGGGTTAATTTGGATGAAAAGAAGAGAACGTTGGATGCAGCATTAGGTAAATTGGGATTTGTGGAAGTTCACCCTTTGCTTAAAAAGTGCAAGTCTGAGCAATGTTTGTGGAAGTTCACCCTTTGCTTAAAAAGTGCAAGTCCGAGCAATGTTTGAAACCAAAATTTGGGCCTGCTGCTACCCCTCTGACTTATGGGAGTAGAACTCCAGGATATTTCTGTAGTAAGGAAAGTACTTCTGAGAAGCAGGAACATGGTGGAAGTTCTGGAAAGCGACGCCTTAGTAGATGGGATCCACAGTCTGAAGAAGAAGGGGAAGGAAATGAAGGTGATAGGGGTGGCAAAAGGAGGAAAACTAAGTGAACTGACAATGGTTCCCTACTTAAAAACTCGGTCCATTCAAATTGCCAGACTTCGTTAGAGTACCTATTTCCATTGCTGATCCTCAAAGGCAGGAGCTGAGTGAAAGACTTTCAGTTATTGACAGTAAGCTGCGGGAAGAAGATCTCCATGATGATTGGCGGAAGAATGGTCTCCTTTTCTCCCACCACTGGATGATAACTTAGGGTTGGGAATGAACTCAAAGGATGTCATATTACGTGAAAAACTTATTCAAGAAAGACAAGTTATAATATCAAGGTTGGTTCAGAAGAACCTCACCTTCAGAAGTCCCACTCCTGAACCGAAGCCCGTATCCAGGGCATAACTTTTATGGTCTGGAAATACACAAAAGAAAATGGAGATAGAAACTGGAGCCAAGATCACGATTAAAGAAACAGCTTCAGGAAATGATAGAGAGAAAATGGCATTCCTTCTGGCAATGAAGATTTTCATGTCTTGGTCCAGGCAGATAACCAGAAATCAGTCGCTGAAGCTGATTCAGAAGTCGAGAAGCTACTCATTCACATTGATGAAGGACTGAATGATAACAAACATGCACTGTTACAGGAACTTTCCAAAATATGCAGAGTTTGTGGTGAGGAGGGGCGCAAGAGTTATGTTTGCCCTTGTCGGAGTTCGTCTTTTGATAGCTCATGCAGCAGATGTAGTAGAAGCCATGTCTCTTTCACTTGCCCTTTCATGGCACCAGGTCTGAGTAACAGTGGTGGGAAGAATTCGTCTGATAGTTCACCATCTTACTGGTCTTATTCTCAGTCCAGCATCAAGTCAACTCCACCAAGTGTTGAGAGTAAAATTCATAAAGAAGTTGATGAGAGAAATCTATTTGCGGGTCATCTTCCCTTAACTGTGGATAAAAATCGGTTGATGAAGCTACTTTCTCCTTTGGCACTCTCGCTGAAGCTAAAGTGATCAAGGACCGACTGTGCTGCAGGGGTGGATGTATGTACAGCCTTCCCCTGGCTGAAGCCAGAGGTGAATGAAAGAAAATGTTTTTGAAGATAGTAAATGATAGCCAAAATTCGTCAAGCACAGTTACGCCTACTGTCAAGCCAATATTGAGTATGCGCTGTGCGTAAAAGAAGTTGTTCTTTGATTCTTTCTCTGCTTCAACTTATTCCACTGGGAGAAAGAATATGAAAACCTAGGTAAGATTATTCAAGGAAAAGTTGGGTTACTAAATTTTATTTTCTATCAAACTACTGGCTTATTTTCATGAAAAAGGGAATGGATTTTTCTTAATTTAGGTTACTGTTTCTAGGTTTGTATTATTGAAAATGTTAATGTTTTAGGCGTCAACTATGAATCTGTGATTATCAAGCAAGTTAGTTGAATCTGTGATTATCAGGTTAGGTGAGTTAGTTGATGCCTTGATGGGGATTGGCTATTGGGAACTGAATGGAGGTGATATTTTTAAGTTGATTTGAGGATCTCTCTGAGATTTCTTGAGCAGTTTTATCTTTTTGAACATCCATGTGTGCATCTGGCTAGTAAGTTAAGTTTTTTCGATTGCCAGCAGATGTTGTTTTTGTCTACAAAGTAAAGATATTCTAATACTTTTCTCATATGAAAAACTGTTTTTGTCTGAGAACTTGTTGAGCATATGCTGAGAAACGCAGCTAAACTGCACTTCAATTAATATGGCATCATGTAGTTAGCAACCGATGGTTATGGAATTTAAGTTGTTAGGTCAAAGAGTGTACAACCTATCTAATATCCTGTAGGTATGGCATCCTGTTGAACATGAATATTCTTTACACTTGTGTTCCTCTGTGGTTTAATAAATAGGTAACCACCAGCGGTCTGTAATATTTACCCTGATGGCTTTGTAGTGAGCAAGCACGGCCACATTGACGAGTGCTGCTTACGTTCATCTGAAACAGGCTGAGTTCTTTAACTACACTCGTAATCTGTCACCTGGAACGGAAGTCGGGCAATTTTGCTATTAGGACCTGTTGGTACGTTTTCTAGAGCATGTCTTTTGTCTCTTCTGGCTTTTTGGTTACGGTTATGAGATTTGCGAAGCTGATTAAATCTCTGTCCTGTGAAGAGCTTTAGTAACAAATGCTTGCCAAGGCTGTGACACATTATTTTGGAGCCAAGTTATTGTTATTAGTGTAAGAACATTGATCAAATGTTGCAACTATGTTTCCAGTCTTTCTTATCGTATGGTCTAAACCAGCTCTATTTATGTTTTATTAGAGGCATTAGGCTGCTTTGAGTCATAAAAAGAAAAAGTGTCGCAGTAGTCACACACATTCAGGTAGTATCCGCTTAGGAAAACAGTGGGTTCCCTATTCTAAGGCGGTTTCCATATTGGGGTCGGTTTCCTAATCCAGGTAGTATAGAGTTTAGGAAAGAGTTTAGTTTCCTAATCAGAGACTAGTTCTTGGTTGTGTTCTGTATAAATAGAACTAGAATTGTATGTTTCTAGACTATCCAACCTAGAAGAGTAGTAGTATACCGACGGATCTGATAAACAAACAGTCAGAGTTGTCCTCGTTTGGGGAATTAATTAGGAGATTTTCTCAAAGAATCAGAAGAGATTATCAAGAAGAATTGATTGAGATCATCATAGATGGATAAGGTGAGTTCAGATATGGTAAATCGATTACCCAAGACATGTATGCTCTTCACAAAGAGACCTGAAAAATCCAATTATGTCGAATTCCATTATGTAGAAGAATTTTCTGAGATGGTAAATTTTAATTGTATGGAACAACCACAAAATCATACCAAGATAGGCACTATATGTGGTTCTAATGCTTGGGCCTTGAGCCTGGTTGGTTCCTGCAATGGTCTGGTATGTTACACAGTTCCTGAGTCCCATTTCGGTAATGTCATCTACCTTTTCAATCCCATCACTGATGAACGCATTGTTTTTCGCCGGATGGGTACGCGTTTTAACTGCCCTGGATTTGGTTATTGTCATTCCAGTACGGCCACTATATGTAACCAATGATTCAGACAACTTGCCCATGCCCACCAATGATTCTTCTTCAGGCAAAAACTTACCCTCATCTCAGGGATCATCATCATACCATTTCCCAAATTCATCACCCTGTTCAGTTGTGCGGTTCCCTGGTAATCGGGGCCGAATCTCCCTAGGTTACAGGTCAAACTTTTTCAGCACACCAACAACCAGTCCATCTCCACAACTTTATCTTACTCCATCAGTGGGCAGCAGACTGACACCTCTTTCTTACTAGCATGCCCTGATATAAAGATATGAAGCTTGAAATCCCGTGTGGTATTTCTTGTATAGGAAAGATATAAATATGTACTTTTGCCAAAAGAAATGGAACTAAAAATTTCTTAAGTTTTGTTAAGCAATTGGTGTTGGGTTCTGAAAATTGTTTCTCTGATGTCCTTCAAATTTGTTTACACATCCTATTTTTATGCCATCCACTTTGGAAGACTTGATGGGAGGTAAAAATGAAGAGAATGCATTTCTGTCCCAGAGAGCCAGAGTTCCAGATACAGCAAAATTAGACAACTGATGGTTGCTGAAACAAGTATGAGATTTCATATTTAGGACTAACCAAAAGATGCAATAAGATGAAACTGCAAGACTTTCCAACAAGTTATACCAGCAAAGTAAAGATTCCAGTCTCCGAAATAAAATACTCCAAGATGATTAATGGGAGATAAACTTTGGTGCTCATTACTGTGATTATTACTAGACTTTTAGGACGGTTCTATTTGCTAGAACGGAACGCTGTTTCAGATCTCGTAACAACTTCCAATTTTTCCGTTCATGTGGAGCCACTTCGCACGACAGCTTTCTTCAATGTCCATCAGGCTTTCACCATTCCATATGTTTGACCAGCTCGCATTACCCAAGAAAACATATAAACTTACTTCCTTATTGGTTACAATGAAGCGACCACCCAATTTGCTCGCATCACGATTGTAGAGGTTCATTTGCGGTTGTCAATATGTACAAGCATTAAAGTAGGTTTTTATGGTTGTTCCATTAGTTGTACAACACATTTCAATATCCATATAATCATAATTGTCAAATGTGTGCATAAGTTTGAATGCGAATTTGTAATCTTGATTTAATATTATTTCTCCTTCCGGAAAATACTTTATCTTGATATGTAGGTTTTCTATACTTCAGAAATTTATATCTTTTTGAAAGTACAATTTATAACTTCCAAAAATGTATTTATTTATTTTTTAATGTTTTTTCTCTTTTATCTTGGAAATCGGGATTTAATTAGCCACTCGAAAATTTTTTCTTCATTTTATTAATAAATCACCATTTAGGAATCCGTTTCAAAAATAAATAAAGAGTTGTAGTTAACTTCATTACATGTTTATTTTTCTTTTACCAATTTATCTAAAGTTTGTTAATGGACTACTATAACAACTAACCAAAACAGTATTTCAGTTCAACCAGTTGTGGGACTTGCAGTTCCCTCACACTTAACACCTCCATATCCCAACAACCTTCATCATCATGTTCATTTTAATACCGTAAGAATTGAGCCATCTCCCTCCTTGCTAGATTTTGAACCTATGAATTACATTATTTGCAGTATGATAATTCATTCCTGATTGAGCAAAAACAAATAGACCACTTCAATCTAACTGAACCACTTTGTTACAGATGGTAATTCATTCTTTGTTCCATTTGGAACCACTGAACAATAGGGGAGCCACTGGAGATCAAATAATTCAGACTATTCAGTTGTTTTATGACATTGATGCTGCTTATGCTGATCTCCTGCAAAACGTGGATGATCGGCTTGGAGCTCTTACAAGTTTGTGCAATCAATTCGTACGAGTTGATGAGATTCGCTTCATGTTCATCTACTTCAGCGACAATGGTTAGTTTTAAACTTTAAACCTCTTAATTAATATAAAACAATTATACGCACTAAAGAAGTCTAGTAATTTATTGAGGGGTAGTTTACGACCTTGTTTTGCATATATATTTATCAAATCGATTAGAGAAATTTTTTCACTTTGTTAGAGCATAGCCGGTTGAACCCACCAAGCGTTGGTATGTCACGTTTGGTTGTCATATTTTAGTGAATCAAAACTCATTTAAAGAGTCGCTTGATTATTTACTAGAGTCAACTTCGTATAGGTTAGCTAGAAATTTACTAAGATATGGGACTTACAAGTATTACTCGAAGAGTTGAAGAATGTGAAGAAGTAAAGAGCTACATTGACGACATCATCCTTCCTCTTGAGGTTAATAATATTTGACTTGAACTGTTTCATTCCTAACGTATCTTTCAATCACATAATTGACCGGATTAGCATTTTACTCAATTGATTAGTAGGCGACATTTTTTCCGATCCAATTCGAGTGGCGTGGCCAGAAAATAATATCAAGGGAACTAGAAAACTTGGTGGACTTTAGTATACTAAATAGGAAATATTTGGTGTACGAAACATAAAATATAAGATAAAACAGGAGATCTCAGTTTAGTTTTGCAAAATTTTTTTATGAGTAGGGTTAGTCAAATCTTGGCTCCGATGCCATAAAATTTGTACCCGACCCCAAATTATTAACTAGGCACAAAAGCTTTCAATTCTTTAATTGCTGACGCCTTTGTATGAACTTTGTACTAGACTACCATAGGACTGAGAAGGTAGTCCTACATGATGTTGCCTGCTAATCTAACTGCTGGTTTGACACCCATAAAACTTAGCCCAAAGGAGTTTGATCTTTGAACTAGAAACACACAAATGGGAAAAGAAGGTCACACACTTGTATCGGCACATAATGCCACCAGTCCGGATATCTTGAAAAAGATGTGTACATGATCCCAATGCGATAATCATCCTATAACGGTAGCAAAACTTGCAACTTGGTTGATACCCGGCCGTGAATCGAGACTCGAGAGGGCAAAAAATATTTTAGAAAGCCGGGCCATACTTATTCCACCGCACCTCTCCACCAGTCCATCCTTAAAATACATTGAAAGATCTGACACGTGTTGGGTCATGATTGCCTAGATACAAGCAAAGTATAGATGTGGGACCAATCACGCGTTCAAAACAGGGACCACACCTCGGTTGTAAAAGTGGGTCACGATCTATGAAGCACGGACACACCGGTATTGGCGCCGTGTCCGCATCAGACGCGCGACCGACGCACGACGCACGTGGGACACCGACACGACACACGTGAAGAAATCTATACTCCATTTTAGTAGTTTGGTGACCTAGTGTGTCAAGGAACTCAGTATAATAGTTAATTTTTCAATATGTGAGCTAACCTAACGGTATAAAATAGAGTTTTTTCATGTATTTGCGTGATTAATGTATTTGATATACTATAACACTATGATCTTAGTATATAAAAACCATTTTATTAATGTATATATAGACGTGTCCGTGTCCTGATGATTTTGAAGTTTTGCCGATCCCTGTGTCCGTGTCGTGTCGTGTCCGTGTCCCGTGTCAGTGTCCGTGCTTCCCAGGTCACGATCATCTTAGTAGAAGCGTAGCCAACGAGGTCAGATTGGGACCACTCTGGGAGGATCGGATTCATCACCACCACCGCTTGTGGGGTCTGCTTTCTGTGTGGGGCTCTACAAACGCGTTGTCCTAAGAACTATTTTTGGTTGACCCACTATTTAATGGGGGACCACTTTGAGAGAGGTGTGGTGAGATGGACCTACGCCCTGGTTTTGGCTCAGCAATTCCTTGCTGCAACCGGAGTAACCGGCTGGTATATTAGCAACAATTGTGAAGCTGGGCTGTTAGTAGTCTATAAATTGTATGCTTTTTTCCTCGGCACCAATTCTTTTTAGTAGTCTATAAAAGGAAACTTATATCGGGGTATTTAACTTCGCAGCTTGTTTGGTCAGAGGGAAAGAAATTATTTTCCTGAAAGTATAATTCTATTTTTGGACTCTGACTAGTTAAAAATTTCAATTTTTGGGATTGTTCGGAGTCGTCTTAAAAAGACTACATTTGAAATTGAATTTTTGTGATAAAATGTGCTTCTAATTCAAATAAATTTACCAATGTCATTATAATATAACGGTAATGGCATTGACCAGATGATATCAATGACCTGGATTCCAAACTGGTCGTCCCAATATTCATCTAAAAAGTATGAACTTAAACTAACTTAATTTCAAGACCCCAAGGTGCATGTAACGTGGGTCACGTTAACCATACCACACATGGATTTAACGACTACCATGTGATAAGTAGGTCCCGCTTAAACGTGGGTGTAGATTCTGAGACAATAAAAGCCACCAAAAATCAACGGTTGTGATGGTTGTTTGATCTAGTGAATGGACCACAACGGTATCCTAGCTAGTTGGAGTATTGGACCTACTACATTTGGAAGGAATTGTTGTGAATTAGAAGGATCTTTTCTTTAGGCCCTCCGGCATCGGAAACCTTTCTAAAATTGGTGTATTTTATGCTTGATTTCACGTCTAGGATCTTGGGTATTTTATGCTTTTGAGGATATTAGGCCCTCCGGCATCGGAAACCTTTCTAAAATTGGTGTATTTTATGCTTGATTTAACGTCTAGGATCTTGGGTTTGGGCTCGATTAGTACACCTATCTGGCTGGCGCATCATTTTACCATCGCGTGCTTCTAATCTTTATGCTTACTACAAAGTATTATAATGCACATGTTTTTTTCCCTTTAATCCTCTATTAAGATGCAGCTACATTTCAAAGTGTAACCTATGAGAATCCGAAGAGACAGATATTTTTTCTTAGAATTTATTCCTAGAATTACCAAAAAAAGGCGGGACTGACTGGTGCATGGTGCATGGCTGCGTGCGCCACCCGGTCACTTCTTGTGTACAAAAGAAACTATCACTTTCATTAATAAACTGACTGGCTAGACAAGAGTTTTCATCCGAATATACATTGGCCGTTACGTGACTCTCAGGAGCAATGAGCATGAGCAAATGAAAGAGTGCTACTATGTAGATTTTCAGCAACATTTCGTACACTATTCCGCTGTTATATTTTTGATGATAATTGTTAACAAATCATGTATAACAAAGAAGGATAACAATCGCATGCATGAATTTGCTTTTCAACTAGACCTTTGCAGCCTGTACTTGGTTTCTCAAAACCAGTACATACACTTTGTGTGCTCTCGGCATTTTTTACATGCACCTCTCAAGATTCTAAACGCATTAAAAGAAAAGACTAACAGGTTTTGTACGTGGTTCTACATTATTGTATTAAGGCACGAACGGCACTATGGCACATGAAGAGAACAGAGTTTCAGAATCATCAGCCGTGTTACCCGTGTATGTAGTTGGGACTTGGGCATGGAGAAGCGACCTAAATGCCAAACAAAGAAGTTGAGTTGTGCACGTCAAAAACCTTGATGGTTCCGCCTTAGCTTGCTCTATCTTGCAGGCAAACTGAGTTTCTGTTAGTTGATTTTTGGATTTCTCGTAGCAAATCAATTTCAAGGAAAACTGGTTTTGTTGTTCTTCATATAAGGTTCCAATCAACAAATATATTGCAGGGGTTGACCGAAGTTTTATCGCATTGTTGGTGCTGGACGAGCAAAAAACAAGTCGAATTGGCAGCAGGCAATGTTAATGGCTGGGAGCCTGGGACCGCTGGGTATCCTGTCTATGCTGTTTTTGGTTATAAAATAAGAAAGCCTCTCCTGCTAGTAGTACTTTGTTTGGTTTTTGTTGTGCTCAAGGCTAAATCCATCAAAAAAATCAAAATGCTTCTAGTGTGTATCTTTCTGTTTGTCTAGCCGACTAAGTTCAGGCTTAAGGAAATACGCATCAATCACTGTGCATTTTGTCCGGTAAAAGATGCATTTGTCCTCCCCAAACAATTTTTTTTGGACAGTTTAGTTAGGAGTTTCGAAGGAAAGAAGACTCTCTAGAAGATGGTGAGATTGTCTAACTGTGAGTATATATCTTACTCAGTGTTTGATTTTTTTGCTGACTCGGAGATTTCAGATTATTTTTCTTTGGTTTGAGTCAGATCTGACTTGTGACCTGAGTCCGACTTAATCCCTGATTCGAACTCATTTGAATTGGGAATAAAATTTCCTATACTCGTGGGATAAAGTTACAGACTCCTACTTTTAAGACGGTTGAATCAGATCTAACTCGAAAAACATATATATTGAATTAAATTCATATGATTATGGTAATTTCAGTCAGATCCAAACGAGTCAGATCGGAAAAACAAAACAAACATAATGCTAATCATAATATTTTTGCTCGCACATAGCAGTATCATCCAACCATTTTATATATGTTTAGTTGTGATATTACTTGCAAAACTAATAGACGAGTGAGATGAATTGTCTAAATTCACCGAATTGATAGAACGACGTTTATATTTTTCATTTGTTGGTTGAGATGCTGCTAGATGAAAAATGTTTAAGCAGTTACAAAGTTTTTTTTTTCCATATTAATCGTAATATTTGACAGGTCTTGATTGATTGTTAGGCGTGAATTTTTAAATCTAACTTAAAAAGTTATTTGTGCTATAATTGGGATGTAATTTTTTGTTGGATTTTGATTTATTTTCGTGGCTTCTTCCTTTATTCTTGTAAGACGTTTGCTGCTGTGTATTTTCCTTATTTTTAATAAAATCTACAAATAAATAAATAAGGAACCATTATTTTCCAAGTTTCTTCTTGCTTTTTGTTAGACGTTTGCTATCTGATGTTTTCCTTCGGAAATGGTACACCTACCGAGTTTCTCCCGTAAAAGATCACGACAGGAGATTAGAAAGTTTATGGAAACGTTTTCTGTATTGAGATTATTGATGGGTGAAAGTAGGGGTCATACATTGTTTCAGACGAGATTTTAGTCGGGACCGGGGACTCGATAAATCTAGCATTTCCCATTTTCCCTTCTTTCTAATAAAATTTCTTTCTTTATCAAAAAAAAAAAAAAAAAAGAAAACCATTATTTATTTACACATCCTTCACAAAATTCCATATTTGAGATGTTTTTAGGTGTGTAGGAGGGAAATGTTCACAACTAACATTTTCTAGTAAAAGTTCATTCAAGGGGGTGCCAATGTGGTACAAAATCAACAAAATACGATGTATTCAGTTCACCAAATATGAATGCTCTGATAGGTCCTTATCTAGAGTTCGGATGGGAACAATTACTAGCCAACAAGTTAGGCAAAGATTGAACAAACCTTAAAGTTGACCATTTGTATTTGCACAATCACCCCACTTTTAAGTTGCCGATGTGCACATCCTATCTCAAGCATTACCAATTAAACATAAAATCATTAAATTTTGAGATTTTTCCCGTAATTTTTTTTACCCTTTCCCTTTTAGCGTTCATTTCGAAAATTCACACCAAAACTAAACACTGTTATAGAAGTTTACCAAATTTCACCTACCTCGTTCATTTTTGAAAATTCACACAAGAACTAAATACTCGTATGGAATGTTACCAAATTTCACCTACTTCGTTCATTTTTGAAAATTAAAATTCACACCAGAACTAAATACTGTTACGGAAGGTTACCAAATTTCTCATACCTCGACTAATATTTTGAATAAAATATTACTGGATGCAAATATTAGGTAGTCATCATTGTGATCCAATTGACATGAATGTCTAGTAATTACAGAAAATTGTAATCAAAACCAGAAAAATGCAACAAAGTTGAAATTTATGCAAAAAAGAGTCATTAATACCATAAAGAAGGCTTTACTATCCCATCTAATCAGGATTTAGCCAAACCCAAAATGGTAACCCCCCATAAAAATAAGATTTAAAGAAAGTGGGTCCCACCTAAAACTCACCCGCCCATTAAAAGTAACCCCACCACAAGACCTAAAACTCTTTGTTTAATCAAACAAAAGAAAATCTCTTTGGAGGCCTCACCGATTTTCACCACACCCTTTGACTCAATATTTAACACATCTCCAGTGGGGTCCACCACGTCATCATCTTCAAGACTCGAGAGTCATTATTTAAAGGCATACCGTTGATCTCCTCCGGTGTTTATAAGTCTGGTGTTTAGCCGGTGTAGCAAAAACAAATCCTCTGATCCTCTTATTTTTGATGATGGGAAGAAGAATTCTGTAGGAGGACAAACAGAAAAAAGGGGTTTTCGTTTCTCTTCTAGGGTTTGTTCTGTACCTTCTCTGTTTTTTTTCGTTATTTTCAAAAGAAAGACGAAGTATTGATTCGTTACTCCAAAAATCTCACTGTTGCAGCAACAAAAATCAAAAAGTACGTTAAACCCTTTCTCTTTTAACTTCCAAAAATTCCAATTTTTATTTTCAATCTCTCTGTTTTTTCTCCTTCCTCCATTAAAGCAGACTCCTCTGTTTCTGGGTTTTTAGTTTTTTTAGGATTAAATGATGGATTCTGTTGAAAATCAACAAGGGTTTAATGAAGAAGAAGTACAGAGTTTCAATAGATTAGAACCAGAATCAGAACATCATCATCAACAACAACAAGAAGAAATTCTCGAAAACAATAATATCGTTGAAGGGGAGGAGGATAATAGAAACCCAGTTTATGATCATCATCATCAAATGAACGACAACCCATCACAAGAATCAACAGAACCAGTACAGTACTTGTGTTTGAAAGAAGAACCAACAGAAGATCCAGAGAATGAAGAAGAAACAGAACAACATCAACAAGGAGGTGTTTTGACGATTCAGACTCCGAGTCAAATGGCGATTCAAGTAAGAAAAACAGCACCCACTTCCACAGCACTCACAACAAAATCAAACACAACAACTGTAGCAAAAAGGGCATCAACAAAAGACAGACACACAAAAGTTGAAGGAAGAGGAAGAAGAATTCGTATGCCAGCAACATGTGCAGCAAGGATTTTCCAGTTAACTCGTGAGCTTGGTCATAAATCAGATGGTGAAACAATAAGATGGTTGCTAGAACATGCTGAACCATCTATTATTGAAGCTACAGGTACTGGTACCATCCCAGCTATTGCTATGTCAATTGGTGGTACACTCAAAATCCCCACAACTTCACCTGCAGCACCAGATGGTGGTGATATTACAAAGAAGAAGAGGAAAAGACCTACAACTTCTGATTTCTTTGAACCAGTTTCTTTAAACGGTGGGAATGTTTCAATTTCATCTGGGTTAGCTCCAATTGGTGGTGGTGGTGGGAGTAATTTTCCAATTCCTTCTTCATCTGGTGCTGGGATGGTTAATTCTCAACATGGGTTAGTTCCTATGTGGGCTGTGAGTACGGGTGGAAGAATTTTGCCATCAAATGCTGTTCCTGCTGGTACTTTTTGGATGATTCCACAAGGAACAACTATTACTCCTGGTGTTGTTGCTGGAAGTTCAAATATGCAACAAGGTGCTGCTCCTCAGTTATGGGCATTTCCTGCAGCTGCTGCAGCTGCTGCTAATGTTTCTGCTAGACCAATTTCTACTTTTGTTTCTGCAATGCAACCAAATTCAACTGGGTTTGCTTTTGTTGATGGGTCTCAGAGTCCAATATCCACTGATGCTTCTACAACCACTATGGCTCCTAGTTCAGCTTCAACCACAACAGATACTAGTACTGCTGCTGCTGCTGCCAATTCAGGTCCTCCTCCACAAATGCTTAGAGATTTTTCTTTGCAAATTTATGATAAACAAGAACTTCAATTCATGGGTGGTGGTGGTGGTAATAGTAGTCATTCTACACAGCAACAACAACAACAGCAGTCTGAGCAGAATACAAGTTAGAGAATGGGGGATCGATTCTCTTCTGCTCTGAAGAATATTTTATAAAGGGTTTGGTTTTTTTTTGTTCTTTTTGTCTGTGATTAAGTAAAGAATTAGGGTTTATCTTTTGGGGTTTTTGAATAGTTTTTTCTAACAGTCAGTTCTTCAGTGCGAAGTCTCCAAACCACCATTAATGAAAAAAACTCCACACAGAATTTTCAAATTTTTTGCTGTAGAGTTTTCATTTTTCCTCCTTGTTCTTGGTTGTTGTTTGTGTGAAACGCACGTGTGTGTGTTATGGGGATTTGTGGGTGTGATTTTTCACACGCTTGAAGTGGTCCAGTTCCATTGATAAGTGGGTCAACATGAATAAGAAAAAGCTTACTCGTGGGCCACGCCGAGTGTGGGTCCAACTTGTTGTCTGTCATGTGATAGCGATGAGGCGTTGAGGGACCCTAGGTCTTTGGCGTGGACCCTACATTTTACAGCCACGCAATTCATTCGTTTATCCTCATCCGTAGGAGTAGTTTCAGTGGGGTCCTCCTTAAATAAGGATACTTACTCGGTCGTTAGATTAATATATACCGGGGCCCGTTTTTTGTTTGAAGAGGAGGAGGATATTCTCTAGCTTTCCGACACGTGATTTGTCGTTGCTATTTTTATGGAATGCTTTAGGAAGTCGACACGTGGTGTTTGAAAGTCCAGTTGCCAAGTTTTGGAGCTAGGCACTCGTTTTACATTACTCATCTCCCATGGCTGCTGTGTGAGTGGTTGATATTAGCCGTTGAGCTGATAATCAACGCTTGACTAAATTAAGCAACCTCACATTTTTCTGGTTTTGATGTCATCTAGGTATATGTCCACAGTCTAGTTAGTGCTGGACCCACTAAAATTCGTAACCGGTTCTTTGTGGCCCCCCACGAGTGTAAGCAAGGTGTGAGAAATTTTTTGTTCCTAACCGGTTTGCTAGTATGGTTGGGAATTGTACAAAATACCAACCTTCGAATACAAGGAGATAGACTTTTTATTATGTATCAAATCATAGTTATTTCACTGGTCCATAAGAGTAATCACCAAACTAATAGAAAAAACCAACAAAAAGAAAACGGTTATAATAATTCTTTTGATGAACCCATTAAAAGACATAGACATGAAAGGGTGCTTGAAAAGAGAGATGAAAAAAATTATGCTTTTGTTGTTCCTGAAAATATTTTAGCTCCTAGATGTCGTAGAGAATTGAGAATTCAAATTTGTTTAAACTCGGAAAAAAGAAATGTTTTGGATAGAAAGAAAACATTTTACAATAAGAACAACATAAAGAACTGCGGTACTTTTTTGGAGGAGAGCAAGCATCTTGATAAAGATCCAAAGAATTTAGATAGAGATAGAAATAAATTAATGAAATGGAAATTTTTTCTTTGGCCAAATTATCGATTAGAGGATTTAGCTTGTATGAATCGCTATTGGTTTGATACCAGTAATGGAAGTCGTTTCAGTATGTCAAGGATATATATGTATCCACGATTTACCATCAATTAATGGTAAATCTCCTTCCTATCTATAACGTGCCAGATATGGCATGATATATGAAGGCAAACAAATGTACCCGCACATTTGTCTTATATTTCTTTATATTCTGGTTTCCCGTATAGGATACTGATTCAATGACCTAAGAATCTTCTTCGGCTCAATTTTTCCCTTTCTTTTTTTGGGGGGTTGAAGAACTCGACCAGCCTTTTGTATCTATATTCGAATGAAATTGCAAATTGGATTGATTCATTAAATTTGAAAGTAAAAGGTAGTATATGAAAAAATAAATTTTTTGTGTATACCAGAACCAGATTTTAAAAACCGATATTATTTTTACTGATCGATAAACTCCATTTTTTATATAAAATGAAAAAAGGAGAAGCGCTCTTTTTATGATAAAAAAATGCATTCATCTCAGTTATTTCGCAAGAAGAAAAAGAATAAAACAAGGGGTCCGTTTCCTTTGAATTTCAAGTATTAATTTTCACCAATAAAATGCGGAGACTCACTTTCCATTTTGAATTTCACAAAAAGGACTTTTTATCTCAGAGAGGTATAGGGAAAACTCTGGTAAAACGGCAACGGTTGCTGGCTTATTTGTAAAAAAAAATAGAATACGTTATAAAGAATTAATTGGTCGGTTGGATATTCGGGAGCCAAAGACTAGTTAAGTTAATTTGAAGCTTTAGTTTGAATTATTTGATTTATTAGATCTTGAATTTTTATGAACTTTGTTTCGTTTTCAGCAATTCATGGAATAATGAATCGGGGAAAAAATATGACTGTATCAGCTACAAGAAAAGACCTCATGATAGTCAATATGGGTCCTCACCACCCATCGATGCATGGCGTTCTTCGACTCATCATTACTCTAGATGGTGAAGACGTTATTGACTGTGAACCTATATTGGGTTATTTACACAGAGGGATGGAAAAAATAGCGGAAAACCGAACAATTATACAATATATGCCTTATGTAACGCGTTGGGATTATTTAGCTACTATGTTTACCGAGGCAATAACGGTAAATGGACCAGAACAGTTAGGAAATATTCAAGTTCCTAAAAGAGCCCGTTATATCAGAGTAATTATGTTGGAACTGAGTCGTATAGCCTCTCATTTATTAAGGCTTGGCCCTTTTATGGCGAATATAGGTGCGCAGACTCCTTTCTTCTATATTTTCAGAGAGAGAGAATTGATATATGATCTATTTGAAGCTGCCACAGGTATGCGAATGATGCATAATTATTTTCGTATCGGAGGAGTAGCTGCTGATCTACCTCATGGCTGGATAGATAAATGTTTAGATTTCTGCGATTATTTTTTAACCGGGGTTGCTGAATATCAAAAGCTTATTACGCGAAATCCTATTTTTTTAGAACGCGTTGAGGGGGTAGGCGTTGTTGGTGGAGAGGAGGCAATAAATTGGGGTTTATCAGGGCCAATGCTACGAGCTTCCGGAATACAATGGGATCTTCGGAAAGTCGATCATTATGAGTGTTACGACGAGTTTGACTGGGAAGTACAATGGCAAAAAGAAGGGGATTCATTAGCCCGTTACTTAGTCCGAATCGGTGAAATGACAGAATCCATAAAAATAATTCAACAAGCTTTGGAAGGAATTCCGGGAGGGCCGTATGAAAATTTAGAAGCCCGACGCTTTGATAAAGCATGGGATTCTGACTGGAATGATTTTGACTATTGATTTATTAGTAAAAAAACATCTCCCACTTTTGAATTGTCAAAACAAGAACTTTATGTGAGAGTAGAAGCCCCAAAGGGGGAATTGGGAATTTTTCTGATAGGGGATCATGTGCCGTGTGGTTTCCAAGTTTGATGTTTGCACGGTGTAACTCTAGTTAGTAATTCTCCGAATGATTCACGAGTGTATCCGAAATGTCCGAACTATTTGAATTCCGAACTATTTGAATTCCGAACCTGGTTCACGGATTATATGGACGTCACGAATGATTCGCGAACGTATGCGAATTTATCGAATCCGAATGATATTTCCGAACTAGAACTCTCAAAGATAACTCTCCAAGCAGAATTATGTTGATTGATTTTTTTTTGATTTTATATATACTTTATATTTAAATATAATTATTTGGTAGTTATTTAAAAATCTATAAACTCATTTAAAAGTCAATAAACTCGTTTTAAATACATTTATGCGATTAAATTTTTTACTTCTTCTTAAATAATCACGCTAAAATATTTTTTTCCATCTTATAAATCACATACACATAAAATTAGTCTCATAATAAGGTCATAATACTTATCAATTTATCATTTATGTAAGACGAATTTTAAGTGCCGAACTCACATTTATAAAACGAATATGCACGTACGTATGCCGTTCCAAACTACTGTCCGAACAACAAACCGTTGACCGGATTTTTGACCGAATCCGTATAATTTCCGTACGTATGCCGTCCCGAACTACTACCCGTATCCTGAATTGCTAACCATGACTATGTGAAGTTCTGGCACACCGACGATTCAGAATATACCTTCGGACTTCAGAGTTGTGGACCTTGCGGTGGTGGTCAATGGGTCCCATCGCCACCATCACCTTCACCACTAGTCGTCGTTAGTCGTTACCCACCACCCAAATCCAATCTAATGAAAGTGGGACCAGTAATATTTTCAGAGGGATACACCATTTTATATCGACCATTGGTGATCATATTTGGTGACTTAAACCAAGTCCATTGATGGCCACTATATATTTTTTCTTGAATTTTCTATTCATAAAAATGCTGAACCTGCCATCATGTTAGACGTAAGCTTCAAATGTTTATGTATTTGGTCCCATATCAAATATGGGGCCTGTACCTTTTTTTAGTTTGGCTCGGCATAAGTAGTTGCTTCAGCTGCATTATCAGTTTCATCCAGCTGAATACTGTATTTGGTCTACTTCGAGTCGATGCCAAAGAAGAGTACATGAAATGCCTTTCTGTGATAACAAACTACTCGACTTGACGATGCTTAAGCGAAATGACGTACATTTACCGAAAGTCTGCTCCAGATGACCTGCGAGTCCGGAAATGTTTGCTGTATTGGAGATCACTTGAAGTATGGTGAAAATTTCCCGATATTTGTACCCTTTGCGAAGTCGCTTGAAGCAGTATTACCGACCATTATAGGGCTTAAAGTTGCTGCAACTTCGCTAGCAACATGTTTAGAATTATACTATATAGTTCGTTTAGAGGCTATGCTGCACATTGGCTTAATTTCATGTATTCTCTAGAACCCACAGATTTGGGATATGAAACTCTTTTATTTATAATTTTTAAATGAATTAATTCCTCTACAGAAAATTACATTCATGATGCATGAAGGATTCGGTTTGATACAAGAAGGAAACTGAAAGAATAAGGTGAACTTCATGAAGCAACCGAAATCAAGAACCATGAATCACAAGGCAAAAAAAGTAAATACAGCATCAACATTACCAGAAGTCTTTACAAGAACACAACCCATCCTTGAAATGATGAAACCGGTTTCTATCCCGCAAGACTATCTCCCTATTGTACACTTTGGATACCAGCTTTGCAGCAGAGTGACAGTCATTGCAAACACGAAGATTCTTCACTACTCGAATGCGAGTACCAGGGCTAGTACTTATGAGTCCAAAAGAGATTGCTAACTTCTCACTGTGCATACTAAGGGCATTCTCCTTTTCCTCTTCGTCCATTTCAAACAGCACTTCAGAATTGTCAGGTACATAACCTGCTATCTTTAACTTAGATATCATATCCTCCAACATCTTATAGATCTCTGATGATCTGGGATGCGACCTGTCACCTTTGAAGAATTCATGAACAACTCCATCTACTTCAATCAAACTGCAACCTGGAGGTTTCTTAATTTTCCTCTCGGCCATGAGCTTCCTTGTTTGTTTAGCTTTCCCCCACTTTCCTAGTGAGCTATATATATTAGCCAACAGAACATAGGTTCCTGCATCGTCTGGATCAAGTTCTAAGAGTTTCTGAGCCGCTCTCTCTGCAACACTGAGGTTACCATGAATCCTGCAAGCACCAAGAAGACCTCTCAGCACAAATTCATCTGGTTTCATGGGCATTTCTTCTATTAACTTCTCAGCCTCAGCAATTTTACCTGCCCGGCCTAACATATCTACCATACAACCATAATGTTCTATACTAGGCTGAATTCCGTAGACCTTTAGCATAGAATCAAAATGCGAGTATCCTTCATCAACAAGACCTGCGTGACTACAAGCAGCCAAGACACCTACAAAGGTAATAGCATCTGGTTTTACGCCACTTTCTTGCATTTCATGGAAGAACTCTAAAGCCTTCTCTCCTTGTCCACTCATTGCGAGACCAACAATCATAGATGTCCATGTCATAACATCTTTTACAGGAATCCCATGAAAAACTTCCAACGCCCCGTCGATGCTTCCACATTTTGTATACATATCGACAAGTGCTGTCTCAAGGACTACATCAACTTCAATGTTTTGCTTCTTGATGTAAGCATGTAACCATATACCAAGTTCAAGGGCACCTATATGAGTACAAGCAAGTAGTAAGCTTACCATAGTCACCTTATCCGCTTTAATTCCCTTGATTTGCATTTCGTGAAAGAGTGATAAGGCTTCCTCATAGTCACTGTCTTCAACATGTCCATTGATCATTATATTCCAGTGAAACAAATTCTTTTCAGGTATCTGGTCGAACAATTCCCGAGCTAGAGAGAAACAACCACATTTGCAATAAACATCCATAAGAGCTGTTGTAAGAACCAAACTGAACCCAATTCCATTGTCATCTATATACTTGTGAACCCACTTCCCCATTTCCAAATTTCTCGCCCTGGCGCAAGCTGTTAAAACATTCAGCAACGTAACCTCGTTGGGATTAACCTGTTCCACTTCCATTCTCTGGAAAAGCTCAAGGGCTTTTACGGGTTGATCCGATTGCGTATAAGCATCAACCATTGTCGCCCATGAAACCACACTCTTCTCTGACATTTTATCAAATACTCTTTGAGCACAAACTAAACTCCCACACTTTGAGTACATATTCATCAATGTATTCTGAATGTAAGAGTCTGATGAGAACCCAAGTTTAATTGAATGACAATGTAATTGTTTACCCTCATTCAGATTCCCACAAGATTTAAACAAAGAGGGAAATGTATAATTATCTGGAAACAAACCATTTTCAATCATTTCTTGATAGAAAAAGATCGCATTTTGGTGCAAGTTTTTGTTAGTGTAACCTCGAATTATAGAGTTGCAGATGTAAGGAGTAGGATTCGGGATTTGGGTAAAGACGAGATGGGCATAATGAAGACTACCAGAGTCTTCAAGAGCACAAAAGGCGACAACTTTGCTGGTAAAAAAGACATGGGAAGTGAGTCCAGTTCTGATCATCTGGGCATGAATTTGTTTGAGTTCTGACATGCTTGAGCATTTTTCCAGTGCAACTAGACATGGGTGCGAGTGAATTGAGTTAGTTTTGTTGTTGGTGGCGGGGACGGTGGTGTTTTTCAAGAGGGACTTTTCAGAGATTAAAGATGGTGGTTGTTTAAGGTTTTGGAGGATAGATAGAGGAGCAGACATGGCTCCTCTGTTGGAGTAGTGCACGGGTAGTCGAATGAGTGGCCACTAAAAACACGGAGACCAAGGAGGATATGTTTCAAAATAAGGCCTTGTATTCTGAGTCGGCCAGAAGGCATGAAATTGGAGGCTACGTTGTGTTAGGCGCTGGGCGAGTCGAGGCGTTTAAGGCGTACCTAGGCGCCCAAGGAAAAATTAAAAAACCAAAAACCATACACATCTTGGCGCCGTGCGCCTAGAGCGCCTTTCACAACATAGATAGGAGGACATGTTTCTTAGAACTCCAAGAGACCAAGGAGGAACCAAGAAAAACTCAATAACCTGAGTCGGAAGAGGAATCTGATCATATTTTATAAACAGAAAGGCATTTCAATATCAATTCAACAGATAAGCTTTTCGGAAAAGTTGAGTATATTTCTTCCGAGTCAGATTCTCATTATTAGACTTGAAAGTGTTTAAAACATTTTCCCTAAGTTGACCATCATGACAACAAATTCAAATCAGGCTTTGATAAGGATTTTCTTTTTCAACTACTAAAAGTTTTACAGGAGAGATGGTGTAATCTCAAAATCTAACGGGTGAAAACACGCTAGATTATAATGTAATGCTAAGGTGCCGCGCGGGATGTCTTCATCATGATCCAGACATATAAGTATACCGAGTTTGAGCTCCAATAACAAGCTCAATGATTTTAGCTGCACCACGAATACAACAAGTTTTTATGAATATAAATTTCATAAACAAGAGACACAATAATCTAATATGAAATGAGAAACCTAGTATAAGAGACTTAAACTGCAAACACTAAAATCACCTGTAAGAAACCCGATTATTGGGATAGGGTCTGTGACTCTCTCAACTGTGTCAAGTCTTTTCCTGAAATATCATCAAATGCAAGATTTAAAAAAATTTGCAGGAAGCAGCATACATCCTTTTTCAATGAATTTATCTAATTCAACAGTAATTTAAATCATTACCGAGTATACCGGCTAAAAAATGGATCTCTCATGAGGTAAAATGCCAACAACATCTTTCGCCTTTTAACCTATGTCAAAACACATTGCAGGTAAACAGATTTTAAGCGATTGAGATAGGAATATATATATATATATATATATATATCATGAATTCATGATGACAACAGTTCAGAGGAAAGGCCTCCAACAAAGTAAGAAGCTAAAAATAGTCACCTCATCCTTTTCAGATGCTGAAAGAGAAGAACTTCCTCCATATCTACTGTGTCCAGAATGTCTAACATGAGAAAGTATGCTCATTCCAGTCAGATCCACAGAGAGAGCAAGAAACCAAGGTAACCATGACCGAACTCCATACTTCCTCATAAGCAAAACATAAATTAGTGGTCTACTCATATGCAACACCTCAGCAGTGAGAAACAAAACCCCAGGAACTCCCTTCTCAGACCAAATTTTTGAAAGTGTAGGTTTTTTGGGAACAGGTGCTGCAAGAACATACAAGCAACGTAAATTTACATGAATCACACAACTATCTTCACCAATATATATTAGCTAGCCAATAAAATTTCATAAGAAAGAATGTATTACGTGGAGTTTCCATGGCAGGATCACGGTGGTTCTGAAATCTATTTAACCACTTAGGTTCAGAAATCATTCTAGCGTCTTCTCCAAACTTGCTTAAGGCTGACAACGCCCTTCCTTCAAGACTTCGTGGATCACGCCCAAAACGATCTCGTCTTACAGAATTCCCCATTCTGGGTTCAGAGTTCGACGCCTCAGGTCTCTTATCAACATTAGCTATCTCCCCTCCATTTAGTACCATTTTATACCCACTATCCCGAAACAAAGCTAACCTAACTAAAAATCTGAATCACACCAAACACCCCATGCTTAGACAACAGAAAATTCACCTCTTACACAACAAACACAGTTCGACAAACAAAATTCCAATCAAAACGAAACTTACTTGGTACCCTCAGTGACAGCTAGGAAATTCCATTTCTTATCATCTCCATAGAAATGCTGAGCCATGACTTCCACCAATGTTTCCAAGTCCTTGAGAACTGATATCCCAAGTGACCAAGGAAACGATGATGATGACGACTCTTCCGTAGAGCCCATTCGCCGTTGCAATGGATCCGAATCGATAATATGTTCATTTATAGAAGTGATTATACCCAAAAAAGCAGTAACTGCATAAAAAATTATTCAACTTTCTCAATACAAAAAACACACACTTAGAATAAAACCTGTAATTATGCAGTTTCTAACCACCCAAACAAAAAAGAAGCAACTGTTACCAAAGTTTCACAAAACCTGCTTCTGGTCCTATCTCTGTCTCAGAGAAGCGTTCTGGTAGTAGCCATGTCAATCCCTGTAATACAATTCAAAATACACCCAAATCAACAAAATTTCCAATTAAACATAAACCCTTACAGATTTCTCCTTTATCCAATCAAATAACACTTAAAAATTACTCCTTTCCCCTAATTTGAAACTTCGTAAACCACAATTCAACATATTTACAACAAACAAAAAGCTAGAAAATTTTAATCAAAATAAGAGCAGAAATATCAGAGAATGAGACACAAGAGAAATTACATTGGCGAGGGACTCCATAGAATGAACATAATCTTTATTCCTTCGAACCCATTTCGTATAAAGCTCCATAACTTCAGAAATCAAAACACCACTCAAGAATGAAACCCTAAATATCTTAGCTACTACTCCTTCACTCTTAACACTGTATTCCCATAACAAAGAAGAATTCAGATGAATGAATTTCTTAAATTCAATTTTAACTCAATCAGATAAAACTTATCTAGTCTTTTGCTCCAGAATCCTGATTGAATTCTAACTCAGAGAGAGTATCAAACTCTAAACGATATATGAATCCATGTAGCAGTTAAAAAGAGTCAATTAAGGTCGTGTTCGGCAGCGTTGATATCTTAATCTAGGTTGGGTTATCCCTTAAATAACCACATACTGTGTTTGTGTGCGTGTTTATTCCATGTCAAGATAAAAATAGCGTATCCTATCTAAATTTTAGGAGGCTAAAAAATGGGGCCTTGTAATTTCATGTAAAACCTAAAACACCTTAATCCTCTTCTGAATTAGACAGTTATTTTTATAACTATTTTATTTATTTAAATTTTTCTTCTGCTCAAAACAATATGGTTAAATTTTTTATTTATTTATTAATTAACTAATTTAGCTTGCATACAAGTCTGTTGACAAACAACATACTACATTTACCCAATGTGGAAAACAAACACAATTTAAAATAACCATTACCATGATAGTCCTGGATAAATCAAGGAATACCCTAAACTGGACAACCTTTTTTATATCCAAGCTGCCAAACAGATCATAAGTCTTTTAACACAGTGGGACCCACATTAATAATTGGCCGTTGGTCAGATCTCTGATTTGATATGGTTTGACACGTGTACGTACTGCCTTTGAACTGCGGAATCATACAGAAACAGCAGAAAGGGGGTGGTTCAGTGACAAAAAGATGATCACCACTGAATGGGTCCCACCAGGGATCTGAAGTTCTGAACTACTAGTATTAAGCGGCAAGCCTCTACCACTACCAGGACTCTAATAGGTGAAGCCTTGAAGGTGCAGCTGAAGTCTAGCAAAAATTTCACACTGGAATCCGTTGTGCCGTGTTGCTTGGCGCATTGGTACCTTACAGTGGAAAATGTGCAGGGCCTGGAATTGACATTGGGTGCATTGGTGCAAGACGACCAAGATGTTATCCATGATATGACTATATAAAGGCTAATTCCTGCTCAGGCCTCCGAGAAAGGAAACTAATGTATCAGAGGGAGGGGGAGAGATGGAGTGGAACACTTGAATGGATATATTAAGAGGAGATGAATCCTATTACAATTGCTAATAGGCAAACCACAGGTTTGGAAATAATTTAACTTGTACAAATCATAAATAAGAATTATTCTAAAGCACTAACAACAACAATGAAAATACAAAAGCAATTCTTCGGCAGATCTTCTGCTGACATTTCCATCCTTCACTATTTTTCTAGTGACCATTTTGCACTGCAGCACTTGACTTCTTGGAGTAGAATCTGCGGTACATGGAGTCGACTTCGGTAAGATGGTATGTGCCTGAAGTTAACAGGCTTGTGTCCTTGCTCGTTACGAAGTCTTTCCCTCCGTACCTGTGCTCCATGAGTTGCATGGTTTCGACGAATTTTTCAGGAGTAACCTGAAAGAGAGTACTGAAGTTTTAAGAAAACTGGGCATGAATGATATAAACTCTAAGGGTTGAAATTAAATTTACTTATAGGGTTAAAAACAAGGCATCTTTGATTAGTTCTTATGCCCTCCAAGAAACTTAGATCCCGGATGATGAACAAAAAAAAAAAAAAAGTAATTACCTCATGTCTGGACTCCAACTTGTGCGCGACATCCATTACAGTTGCAATGTTTGATAAGCTGAATGGATGTGAACCTTCCCTCATTCGGAATGAGAACATTGTGGAACTTAAACCACTTCCATAAGAGAACATTATTACACGTTTACCACCCTGTACAGGAAATGAGCAATACATATTTTTAAAATCACCGAAAAATTTCGGATCGTATCACATTTCAGTAGCCAACTTAAGCATATGGGTAAACAGAAAAGTTAAAGATATTTACCAGTGAGCTATTTTTGTTGTGAAGAAGAGAAGCAAATGCCGCATAGAGTGATGCAGTGTACATATTACCGACTTGTTTGGGCAACAAAGTGGTAGGTCCAACCTTCTCAGCATAAAGATTCTTTGCAACAGTTTGGGATGTCTGTTAAATATGACCAATAAAATAATCAGATAAAATATTCTTGTCAAATCGACAACAAATCAAGACTAGGCTATGTTGTTGTGCTGTGTTTTACCTTCTCAAGATCCCGACTCGCGTAGCTTTCTTCACCGGATAGAGCTGCAAATGGTGCAAGCTTTTCTTTTGAAGCCTCGTCAACAGAGCTGGCCATCATAGAGCAACTTTTAGTTATTCTGGACTTCAACGTCACAATGTGGATAAATCTAGAACCAGAGGAATTAACATATTACTCCTTTAATACTGACAAACACAAACCTGGCGTTTCTTAAGAAATCCATGAAGTACAATCGAGCAAAACTTTTCTGCACGAGCTGCAATTTCAATTGAGAAAACATTTGTTATGATGCAGCTCCAAGTAATCAAGTTTCAATAGCTAGAGCAAATTGGGACAAAGATAGCAAGATTATACATGTGCTTTTCTAAAAAGCCAAATCTTAACTTTTCGAGATCATGAGAATGACAGACACAATTGACTTGATTTACACCTATCGAGGAATAAAATTATACCTTGTTGTAAGGTGAATGAAATACAAAGTAGTCTGCATCATCCATCGAGAATTGCTTACCCTGGCATTTCTCGTACCTGCAGAGACATATGAATAAGCAGTCAGCAAATGAAAAGACACTACCTCCGATTCAGGAAAAGTAAAAGTATCACTTTTCTGAAACGGAGGGTAGTTACCAATAACTAAGTATGATTGAGCAATTTGTCAAGTTATATAGCAACATACTTAGCACAAAAGCGTTTGTAGCAGGAATCGAGTGCCATAAGGTAACAAGTTTGTGAAAGTTTTCCGTCAACGACCTACACAAAAAGGAAATGTGAAATAGTTTATATTGGTGATGAATGTATGTATCTGGCAGTTCCAAACCTCAAGAATCTTGCTGAATCATTTATCGGGAGCACAAAGGAAAATGGAGGGCTTACCGGGTATTCACTGGCTAGGTTGGGCTTGTAAAAATCATAGACATGAGACATATGGGATCCTCTATATTTGCTTTCAAAGGCAATTGGTGCGTCTGGACCAATCAACATAGCAATAGCAGCTGCTCCTCCAGTGGGGCGGGCAGGTCCTTCTGCATAGACCTAAGCAAAGAGAGAGCGGCTTCCATTATGTGAGCTGAGTTACATTGTCTTGAAAAACAAGCTTTTCACATGATATGGATCTAACAGCTAGCTTTCGAAGAATAAAAGACTTACCGCACTATCAGTGCACACAACAAGACCATATCGTCCATCCCAGGAATTACTCTCCACCCAATTCACAACGTTGAACAAAGCTGCAGTTCCTCCGTAGCATGCATTTGTGGAGTCAACACCCTCAATGTCAGTGTTATCACATTCCTGATTGTTAACACGGCAGATATGTTATGCGAGAATGAAAAGCAAAGGACTAGCAGAGTAAAAGTAACATTGTTTTGCAACCAACAGATTTTCATTCAACAAGTTATAGCTTGAAAATACCAAACATAATAAAATACAGCGCAAGATAGAGAATATGGCTACAGATTCGCAAGAGGAGTCTTCACGTGTTACCATGTAAGGTCAATATCAAGCTAATGACCAAATTTTAAGTATGACAAGGAGATGATTGATAAAACGTATATGCAGTGAAAGGAATTGAGAGAGATTACCTCAAAGATTGTCATCAGGAAGGTCTTTATCGACTTGCTCTTGTCAATCACGGTTTCACTGCCGACTTCCAGGCGTCCAATTTGTTTAGGGTCAATTTTATACTTTTCGAGTAAAGAGCTAACGGCTGTCAAACTGCAAAAAATCAAAAAGGTTTCATCAATTCTGACATATCTAAAAAAACCAAAGAATTGCATGACAAGATCCCAATCATCATCCTAATAGAAATCTATTCTTCAGTTGTATCCTACTAAAGCTCATACCATGTATGCAACAGATTGTCATAAACATTTGGGATCAAACAGCACAAACCTCATTGAAATGACATCTTCCAATTCGGAACAAAACGCCATGCAATCTTGTCCCAACCCAATGGTGTATTTTCCTTTACTGGCACCGTCATGAGCCTCCAATGCTTCCTACAGGTGAAAACAAACAAAAGGTAAGCTAAAAATTGTAACGAATATCTACACCTCATCGCAAATAAACCAAAACTTAAGATCTAAACTGGATTCTCCATTCTTACGGATGTTAAAAGACTTATACATGTATCTTACAAAGCAAAACAGTTAAAGATTCGTATCTTATTCCCATGATACATAATCCACAGGGAATACAAAAAGGCTTAGAAAAAGCTTAACAAGTTCTGGTTACATTCATAATTCTACCAAATCTGAGATTCTGATTTTCAGATTCAAACACTCTGTTAACATCGAAATTATACCTCAGAAAAAAATTGCTCCAGAAAAATTTACTGATCTAATTTAAAAATTGACAATTACTAGACAATAATCTCAAAATTTTATTTTAAAAAAACAACACTTTCAAATTCTAAGATATATAGAATCCAGGATTAAGAATGTAAATTCTCATCTAAACACAGCTCAAAATATCAAATTAAGCTGAATAATTCAAGATTCAAGAACCAAACAATTTTTCAAACACAATTGTATCCGTAATGTCGAAACATAAACCCTCAGATTACAACCAATTAGAGATCAATCAAACTTTTTTTTTTGTTTTTTCAAATCAAACCACATAAAAAAAAATGAGATGAATTGTTTTTCTGGAATAATGATTCACCTGTTGAACACAAGTAGGAGGGAAATACATTTCCATAGCAAGAATTCCAACATCCTTCTGATTTGAACCCATCTTTAGACAATTTCTTTGAATTCCTTCAGAGAACCCTAGATCGATCGAGCTGTTTTGGAGAGAGAGGAAGGAAGGAAGAATGAAGAAGAAATGGTGAGAGATTTAGGCAACGAATAAATCGGTATTTATAGACGGAGGAAATTTCATGACCGGTCCGACCGGAACCAAAAACAAATATGCAGCCAACGCGACTCGTGAGTTTGTGAAATTCAAAGGCGGACTTTTGTGAGTGAGAAATTGAAAAGAAAGAGAGGTATTTGAGGAATTACTAGAGATTTAATTGACGGGAAATTAATTAATCTTCTGATTACGAGTTCAACTACCACGTTGTTTAAGACACTATTTACGGGAGGGAATTGAACTCTTTAAAAATAAATACCACAGTGAATCGAACTCTTAAAAAAAAAAAAAAAGGAACCTAGGCGCAGGCCCAAAAAATAAAAAAAATTTACCGCCAGGCCCACAATTAATTTCTGATACAGTCGCACCCATAATTATTTAAAAACATTTAAAACGTACTGAAAGACTCTATTACCCTTCATCGTTTTTGGGCATAATTTTTTTTCTTCTCCGCCGGTTTCTTTCCCTATTCCTCCATTAATCTGTGTAACGGAACCGGAAAGATTTTTTCTCCATCATTTAAAGAAGTAAATCATTTAAAATCGATGATTCAAAGAAGTAAATCATTTTTGACTAAACCCAAGAATACATTTCAACAAAAATGGATGAAACAGACGCAGAAGAAAAAATCAAGTAGAAGAAACAGAAAAAAAGTTATGCAGCTAAATTTTCCCTTATATTGTCTTATGCACTAAACAAAATGATGCAGAAGACATTGTCACTTATTGTTTTAATGCATAACATCTTATGCAGATCCAACATTGACAGCATGACCTGTTATGCATTGTTTAGGTTATCTGAATAAGTAGTTATGCGTATAAATTTTTTTTTACGCCTTCCCTGCGTCACTTATTGTTTAACTGCATAACATCTTATGCGGATCCAACATTGACAGCATGACCTGTTATGCATTGTTTAGGTTATCTGCATAAGTAGTTATGCATATAAAAAAAAATTTACGCCTTCCCTGCGTTACTTATTGTTTAACTGCATAACATCTTATGCGGATCCAACATTGACAGCATGACCTGTTATGCATTGTTTAGGTTATCTGCATAAGTAGTTATGCGTATAAATTTTTTTTACGCCTTCCCTGCGTCACTTATTGTTTAACTGCATAACATCTTATGCAGATCCAACATTGACAGCATGACCTGTTATGCATTGTTTAGGTTATCTGCATAAGTAGTTATGCATATAAAAGGGTTTTACGCCTTCCTTGCGTCACTTATTGTTTTAATGCATAACATCTTATGCAGATCCAACATTCACAGCATGACCTGTTATGCATTGTTTAGGTTATCTGCATAAGTAGTTATGCATATAAAAGGTTTTTTACGCCTTCAATGCGTCACTTATTGTTTAACTGCATAACATCTTATGCAGATCCAAAATTAATTGAATGACATGTTATGCATTGTTTAGGTTATCTGCATAAGTAGTTATGCGTATAAAAAAAAATTTACGCCTTCCCTGCGTCACTTATTGTTTAACTGCATAACATCTTATGCAGATCCAACATTGACAGCATGACAAGTTATGCATTGTTTAGGTTATCTGCATAAGTAGCTATGCATATAAAAAGGTTTTTACGCCTTCCCTGCGTCACTTATTGTTTTAATGCATAACATCTTATGCAGATCCAACATTGACAGCATGACCTGTTATGCATTGTTTAGGTTATCTGCATAAGTAGTTATGCATATAAAAGGTTTTTTACGCCTTCAATGCGTCACTTATTGTTTAACTGCATAACATCTTATGCAGATCCAAAATTAACCGAATGACCTGTTATGCATTGTTTAGGTTATCTGCATAAGTAGTTATGCATATTTAACTCGTATTTCTTCACTACGATACGTACCTCTACTACACCTCCAAAAAAACACTTTACCAACTTCACCAAGTAATTTATCCCAACCTTCAGTCCTAAGAACCTTGTTAACAGGCACAGAACCATCTTCAAGGAAATTCACCATAGCTTGTTCGGGTTCAGGTTCTATTACACGACTACTTGAAGCTCTACTACGACTTCTCGAAGAATTACAGCCAACTTCGACAAGTAAATCAGAGCTCTTCTGACCTTTACAGTGGCAACGAGATACAAAACATTGAAGAAGAATATCAGAATCAACTCGCACAAACTTGCTTCCATCATTAAAGGAAAATCTGACATGATGCGGTAATAAACGAGTCCAGTTCTGGCAAACGGCTGTCTTCAAAGACTCCAAATTTGTGTTGACATCAACAGGATGTGCTAAGAATTCACTGAAGTAGTGAATTACAGCTAGTTCACTACCAAACAGGCATTTTCACCCTGCAAAACACAAAAGAGAAAAACCAAACATATCTATCCTGCATATTCCTTCACAAAAATTCTTACTCAAAATTAAAAGATCAAATCAACAACAGCAAACAATCTACATTAACCATAATCAGATGAGAAATCAACAGGATATCAAAATTAATAACAGATAACAGATCAAAAATAAGAATGGAAAAACAAATCAAATAAAAAATCCAACAGAACAGAAGCAAAACCTAGTAAATTGGTATGTCAACATCGGAATAATAAATCGAAACAAAAAAAATTAATCGAAAAGATGTACATTGATGTTAACAAATTCAAAACCTAGAAAATAAACAAAAATTCAAAAACAAGCTTAAAAGATCTAAAAAACGATTCAAAAAACTAAATTAAGCTTCGGAAACCTAAAATAATAGATCCTAATCTTACAGAAACTAAAACATAGAATCGAATCAAGATTAAAAAAAAATCAGAATCAAAGATTGGAATAAAAACGAACGAACCTGAAGCTTTGCTGAGTAAATTGAATCTCTCTCGGTAATCAAGGACAAGTGAGGCTAAAGCTTGCTGAGTAAATTGAATCAATCTCTCGATAATCAATCTCTCGAAAATAAACAGGATATACTGAAACTGAAAGTGAGGCTAAACTGGGAAATAAAAAAGAAAATAAACAATTTTTGAAAACTCTGGGCCTGCAAATAATTTGTTGGCTGCTTTTGGGTGCGCCCGTAAGATTTTGTGAAGGTGGGTTTCATAGTAGGAAAATGTGTAAGAATGGGTCTCCCTTTAGTTTTTACAAAAAAAATGGGTTACTGCGAAAGGTTTTTATTAAAGCTTAAGACCTCAGATGGGTCTACTACCTACACCCAATATCGTTAAAATAATGAGTCTGGTACCATACCCAGAGTGAATCAAACTCTGCGGATGGTATTTTTGCTTTCGGAAACTCGGGTAAAACTCACCAGATAATGACCTTTAATTTTTAGGGTGTTTCCTATTTTACGTGAGTGGACAATTTTGAAAAAATCCCACCCTATTATTATCGATCCAGAATCATTCTTTCAGTTTAGCGGAGCAGATAGTCCATTTAGGAAAATCTTTATTTCTACTCTTCTTCTCGTTGTGCATTACCATGCCAAGTCGTAATATTAGGTGGCAGTGTACCCAATGTCTTATCCAGTGTTAGATTTCACAGTCACTTCGGAAAGATTTAGCAGTTCCTAGATGGAAGTTTTCTCGCACAAAAGTGTGTTTCCTGGCATAGTCATGTCGGTATTATGCAACTAAAATCTGTTGGCTGGCATCATTCGCTAGCTAGTTGCAAAATTTTGTTGCATCAGAATGAGTTCTTACAAGGGCATAGCTGGCTTGACAGGGTGTTGCATTTGCTTAAACTGCCTCCGCCCTCACCAGAGCCGGCTGCCGGTGTTCATGTAAACTCTAGAAATCAGTGTGATGTTTTTCTCCCGGAATCCAGTGCCTAATCCCAAAACATTAAATCCGAACATGTTTTCTCCAGATTCTACCAGGTCCCAGTATGTAACAAACCATATGAGCGCCGAGCGCGCAGCAATTTTGACTTGGGACTCGATAACAAGCGCAACCCCCAGTCGGCCAGTCCCAAACAAGTTGAGATGATGTCAGGGTGCCTGGCCACAAATACAGGTAACAACGTCTGAAATCCAAACAGTTTTTTGGGTCGCGTATGCTACATTTATGTGCACGTGCCCCACATGTGATGATACAGAGATGTGAAGCTTTCAACTTTAAATATCAGTACTCCTGCTTTTCAGCTGCTTTTGAAAATGAATTTTTCCTAGTGGACCATGTTACAACTCTCGACTTTAAATGATTTATCTAACTCTCACCGAGACAATCTATGTCTTATCGGTTTTCAAGTCCCACAGACGTCAATATTGGTTAAAAAATCAAAATCACCAATTTTTGGGTGAAAAGAGACATTTACATTTTGATCCTGTTTAAATGGACAAAAATATAAAAATAGTCAGGACGTAAACAATTTCATTCTACCAATTTTCAAATATTTTTTCTTATTTTTAATTTACATAAGGATGCATTCAGTTTCATCCTTCCTATTTTTTAAGGTTATGTCAGGATGAATCCAGTTTCATCCTTGCTCTTTTTTTGGTGTCCGTTTCACCCATAGTAATTTTTACTCGTCCATTTAAGCCATGTTTTAAAAATACTTGGACAAATTATCCATTTTCCGTATTTCAGAGCCAATTTGTAGTCGCCTGTTTTTCTCTTTGGTGGTTCCGTTCAATATAAACCGGCAAGAAAAAACAATCCCAAAACATTTAAAATCCCAAAATTACCTCTAAAAAGGGAGTGACGAAACTCTCGGGGGGGAGGAGTGTGTGTCCCAAACTGAGGTAATGCTATGGAATCCATAGAAAAATTTAAGTGAATGGTTGTTTTAGTGTTGTTGACGTGGACGGTTCATTAAGCTTTTCTATTTTCTTTTTGAATCTCATTTGAAGGGTAGCATTAGCAATTCTGCTGCTGGGATAATTTATCGATGAACATTTTCTTATTTGAAAAAGTAGAAATCAATTTCAGAAGTCTAAAATCAATTTTTAAAGTCATTTGATTTATGTTCCTCCAACTTATGCAAATTTTCTCAAAATTAAAGCTAAAATGAGATAAATGCTTTGATTTAGGATCAAAAAGTCTTCATCTTTTACATCAAACAGTGGGAATCAAATTGACAAGGTCTCTGTCGTCTCTCGTTGTGAAAAAATAACTGATTTTCAACCCAATTTAGTACGATCAATTAGTCGTCCAAAATGTAGTTCCACCTTCCACAATAAATACTTTAGCACAAACCCGTGTCGGAGTTTTGCATGTATACAATGAATGGACCACAAGAAGCTTAGTTGCGGCTTTTTATTTTTAGTTGTTTCACTTTTTGATACTGAACTCCATTCCATTGAAAAGTATAACATGGTTAAGAAATGATACTTTACGAGAGAAAAACTTTTCATGGTTGCTTGAGTGTTTTTGATCTAGTGGCAGTACAATCAACCATCAGGATTTTTTCGTACAAAATTTTCATTTATCAAATATTTTTGCAAGTGTTATCACAACCAACCATGCTCGGCACATTTTGCGGTGGCTTTCGCTTGTTATTATTTTCCGCTTGTCACAAGGAATAGGAACACAAACAATCTATCCAGGCACAGTGTAACTCAAAATCTGTCACTCGCATATAGTTAGACTTTAATGATGCTCGTGGTTATTGGTAACAACTAACAACCCTTCAACTTGTTCAACTCAGTCACAGTGATGCGTTAAATTTTCTCAGCAACAGAGAGATCTGCCGATATTGGAATTCACGATTTATCATTTAACAATCCAAAGATTCCAATCTAGTCAGGTTTCTCCAGATGTTTTTAGCTTTTTTTTATTAAAAAGAAAATTCAGATTCCCTTGATACGAATCAGGTTAGCATATTGGGAACATATATAATTTTTTTGGTTGTAAATCAAGACTGACATTTCGCATTCTCAAGTTTGAAAATGATTTCTTCATACTTGCACTTCACTTGTGGGATAGTATGATTTAATTAGGTATCGTACAAAATTGGGTTAAAACTTGCTTCAAGAATGCCATGAGCTTGGGATACAAATCCTTCTCGCTAAGCATTTGTTTTCATGTCTTCCGCAATGATATAACTGTCAATAATACACAAGAAATTAAAAAGATGACCAAATCGAGACAAAATCCAAGCAGCTAGTACCCGAAGAAACCTACTACCTCCGTCTCTAAAAGAAATAGACAGGTTTGTGTGTAAATTGAGGGAGTACAATGTGATGTAATGATTTTTAAGAGCGGGTCTTCCATGTTTGGTTTGTTCCAGCAAATTGGAGCGACCAATGCCAACCCAAAATTATTATAAGTACAGACAAATATTACAGTTTTCATACCTACAACTACAAGCCTGCAAGTTTGTTCATCCATCTTTTTGCAGTGTTTGGCTCAACGAATTAGCGTAAAAATGCAGGGATTTGGGCATTTGGCTGATGATCCAAGAGTATTCCTTTTCTCTTCGTTGGGCTATACTCACGATTCATGACCATAAGTTAGCCTTTGAGATAGTTAGTTAGGTATATGAATGGCTGAATGGGGTTTGTTAAAGTTTCATCAATGATAAGAAATTCAGCTTTGTTTCAAATAAAGCATATACAGATTCTTATTAAGCATTTTAATTCGCTATATTAGACCTACCAAATTACGTAACAATCCTATCCTACCTACTTATATATTTTTCTCCTTCTCTTTTCTTAGTAATGTTAACAGTTTCAAATGTTTGACCTCCGATGGCGTCATGGCATCAACGATCATAGTGAAGATGTCAGCATCTTTTGATCGAGATAGATATACGAAAAAGAAAACAGAATTATTAATTTTAATATTTATATTTATATCTATCGCAATTTCATTGTACAGAGAGTAAAGCCCACCCCAACTTTTTTGTATTAAGTGCAGTCTGTGTTGTAGCCCAGGCCAACTTCAAATGCCGGTTCTTCTGTCATACTTTCTGCTTGTTGAAAAGCGAATAGAATACAAGTGTGATTTGGATGTTAGTTAAGTTTTAATCTTGTTATGATTTACAGCGTCAGAAGTTGAAAATCTTTGACAATTAAGTGCTACAATGGAGTACACTACAGTGATTAAAAAAGAAACAAATAAGAAAACTCATTGAGACGTGATTATACAAAGACTTTTTTTTGGTATTTTTTTTTTCGGAAAAGAGGCTAACCTCATAACATATATATTGATTAAACCGATTTAGATAATCGGAAACCTTACAAAAATTGTTCAAGATCATAAAACAGTCATACATATTGTCGTATCTCCACCAATTTTTGCCTATCAAATCTATCCCTTCAGGTCTAAAAACAATTTCAGAAAACCTCCCCTCTCGCAAAGGAGAGTACCAAACAAACAGGGTCAATCTGATTTTGAAAACAAAACCAGAATGTGTCAAGGCACAAAGCGATGACTGGATCGAGTCCAACCCAATGTTCTTCAGATCATGTAGATCACATGTACTGGAATTTTTAAAGTTTAGATTGCCTAGTGTAATCAAGGTAACAAAGACCCAACTAGTAATAACAATATCCAAAACGTAACCAAAGTGTCTCAAATAGTAACCAAAGTGTCTCAAGTAGCGGTGGTAGTCTCAATCGGTCTTTATGTGTCTGTAACGGATAGTATCGGGCTGACAGTATCGGGCTGACTCAGCGTTGGAGAAATGGTAACAGTTGAAGCAGAATATGAACCTGTTGATAATCTTGATAGAGTTGTTGGTGTCTTTGTTTTCATTATTACGCCTAAAACAGGTAAAACTAAAACGAGAATGACTAACGAAATAACCATAAATACTAAATCTAACACGAGATAAACAAATCCTCTCAACACCAACAACAAAAAATATAGCAGATATGGAACTTTTTGTTGTATTTGAAGTCGATGCAGGATTTGTTACTAAGACTTTGATTTGCTCCAAGATTAGAAATGAAGCTGATGACAAGCTTTGATTGTTTCTCTGCCAATAAAACAAAGGATCTCAAGATTGTCGAGAATAAACTGACTGGAAACATTCTTCCACAGAGAACAATTAACTCGTCGGAGAAGACGACGGAATTTCTGCATCTGCCGGGAAAAGTCACCATCATTGTAACAGCAAAAGCCGAAAAGAGCACGACCCAATCTTGAATCCCCATTACAGAGAAGATTACAAAACCCAAGTTTGAGAGAAAAAGAACAAACAGAGAACACTTAACACTATTCATAGTAGTCGATTAAAACCCAATTTTAAGAGAAACTAGGTCAATAAAAGACCTTACCAGACAATTACAAACTACTAGAAAAAAAAAAGAAGGAACATGGAGAATTAAAGCCTAGAACAGGAGTGACCGGATTGCTGCGAGTCGCCGGAGAAAAATTGATGCAGCACCTTGGACGGAAGTCGTCAATGGGAGTGATTATAAGCACTGTTGTCCTCTTATCACTCATCAAACAACGATTTACCAATCCAAACTTTAAATATACAGCAGGAACAACCCGAGAACCCAAAATCAACAACTGAGATCCTAAAAATTAGCCAAAAAACTAGAAGGTATCAAGAATAGGTGAAAACAAGCTTGGAGTTGATGGTAGTCTGCTCACATAACGACGACTACTCTTTTAGGTTTTTAGTTTCTGTTTTGGAGAGAAAGTCCCAAGGGTATAGTTCAAACCGATTAAGACTCAAGGAGAAAAGCAAGATTTCTTTAGTACTTAGATCCAAGGAGAAAAGCAAAATTTCTTCTGCTCATTAGTACTGCACATTTCCGAGTTCAATTTTGTGTACAATCTCTGAGAATGATTAGATGACTATTCAATCTTATTCTTTAATTAAACTTTCGAAAATTAGGAAATGAGAGAACATTTCTTACTGTCCATCCAAAGAGAGAGTTGTAGGATGATGAATTAATCCATTGGATAATGAACGATTTGACCAATCGAGTGAGATGGAAAGTAAAATGAGACGTTGTTTAAAAAAAATATCTTTGATCAAAACCTTCGTTTAGATAAAATAAATGTGGAAATTAAATCTAAAACCTGAAGTCTTATAATTTGGTGTGGTTCTTGACTTATTATTTGATTGTGAATTTTCTTTCATTATTTTGTCCGTGTATGTGGAATCTGCCTATTTGCATGATAATATGTAGAGCAAGTTAAGAATAATGCAATACGGAGATTGCAGTGATACGAAAAGACGAAAAAGATACGAATTAGAAGAATAAAAGGTTTTGCAGGAAGAGAAAGTTGTAAAGAAAGAAGATCTTTTAATAAACCCTTGATTAATAACAATAAGATGATCTCTAAACAATAAATCAGCCTCTATAAATAGGTTTATAATAGCCGACTGAGAAAGAAAATCTACCTAAACTAGGAAAGCAAAGTCTTGCAAGACAAGAAACAAAAGAAACTAAAAGAAACAGAGAATTAGGTCATCAACTTGTCCTTGTAATATCTCTAGCTCATGCTCTTTTGGACTTAATCTATAGTGAGGTTGATTAGGAAGAGAGGTTACTGGTATAAAATTCATTTGATGATGTAAGGTATTAGGTAATTCATCAGGAAATAACTCACTAAAAGAAGATAATAAATCTTTTACCTTATTAGGAATCTCCACCATAGGTTTAGTAGCTTCATGAGAATTCAGAGTATGAGTTTATTGTAGAGAGCGAGAAATGGTAGCAACTAAAGCAATTGTTTTCAGTTATGAATGATCTCTTACTGAAGTAGAAGATTGAAAAAGTCATAATACCTTTGTAAAATCATCATGAACGAAAGTATATGTATTTTCATAGAAGTTATGAACAACACAAATATCATACTTTCATGGTCTTCCCAAAAGTATATTTGCATCATTCATATTAATTACGTCACAAAGAGCATAATCTTCATATCCAGGGAATGAAAACTTAACCAAACACTGATGAGTTATCTTTTGAGTGGAAGAGTTGTTTATCCACCCCACAGATGGATTTGGATGAGGAGGAAGAGCCTTTCTATCAAAATCATTGGTTTAACTTCATTCTTTAACTGCTCAGGGAGAGAGACTTGCCTTCTCCAAATCATGAAATCACCGGTTGGATTTGCCAACCAAGTGTAACATGCAATCCCAATTTCTGAACTAACTTTGCAGCTACATAAGTTTTTATACTTCCATTGTCAATGATCATGCTACAAAATTTTCCTTCAATAACAAATTGAGATTTGAAAATACTATGCCTTTGTGAAAGACATGGTTCAATAATTAGTATTGGACGTATGACACCAAGAAAATATGCATCATAAGATTCATTGGAATGCAAGTAATTATGATCTTCATCCTCTAATACTTTCTCTTCTTGTGTTTCTTTTTGAGTTTCACTAATGTAATCATGGAACTTACGAAAATCACTATAAGTATGACTAGTTTGGTTGCACTTATTACACTTTTCTCCTCTAAACTTGGAATAAGGAATAAGAGGTTTTGGTAATAGAGGAAACTGCTGCTGATACTTATTTCTTCTAGTGTTTGGAGTAATATCTCTTTGGTTTGAAGTCTGAGGTGGTTTAGCAGGTGGAATATCAATTAATGGTGAATTTTCTGCAGGAAGAAGTGTTTGGTTGTATGAAAGTTAGTTATTGGTGGTTGTTGAATGGGTCGACTATAACTTCTTGCTTGGTCATGAGGACCATCTTGGTTTCCAGAATAAGAATTATATTGTTTTTTAGCCCTATTATATGTTTGATAACGATTCTGACGTGGTTGTGTCTGGCTAAAAGTATTAAGTACACGTCTCTCAATCTTAATAGCTTGTTGAATAGCTTCAAACATCGTATATACTAATTGAGTCATTCCTTGTTGTATAAATCGATTTAAACCTTTTATAAAGCGTGCAACCAACTGTTCTTCAGACTCATTCAATTGATTGCGTGCCACAAGACTGTAAAATTCAGCCACATATTCTTCAACAAGTCTAGCTCGTAGTCTACACTTCTGAAGTTTGATAAACAGTTTTTGTCTAAAATCTCTAGGTAGAAGCTTATCTCTAATTAAGTTTCTCATTCTTTCCCAAGTACGTATATGAGCTTACCATATTTGATACGATCTTCACATAATTTCTCCCACGAAGATGCTGCTCCTCCTTTGAGTTTATATGCAACAAGTCTCACCTTAGAATGGTCAGGTATTTCCATGAATTTGAAAAACGATTCTACTACATAGAACCAATCCATCAAATCTTCAATCTGTAAACCATCATGGAATTTGGGAATATCATCTTTCAATTTTTATTCTGGTAAGGTTCCGTAGGGATTCATACTAGACTTCAATATTCTATCTTTTGTCCACCATTTTTCTTGTTCTTCTTCTAACTCGTCATCTTCATCACTGTCGAGATTCAAAACTGCAAGTTTTTTACTTGGACTGTCAAGAAAACTTTCGAACTGTTTTTTGTGTTTAAGCTCACGTAAAACTTTTCAGGATTACTAGTCCTTTGAAAGAAAGAATTTCTTTTAACATTCTTTGTGTCATCTTCTTTCTCTTCTTCTTTATCATCAAACAATCCAGGCAGGTCTTTATCTTCCATTCCTACATGTTTGGATAACATGATCATGTAACCCAATGTTCTTCAGATCATGTATATCACATGTACTGGAATTTTTAAAGTTTAGATTGCCTAGTGTAATCAAGTAACAACGACCCAACTAGTAGTAACAATCCAAAACGTAACCAAAGTGTCTCACATAGTAACCAAAGTATCTCAAGTAGCGGTGGTAGTCTGAATCGGTCTATAAGTGTCTGTAATGGATAGTATCGGACTGACTTAGCGTTGGAGAAGTGGTAATAGTTGAAGCAGAATATGAACCTGTTGATAATCTTGATAGAGTTGTTGGTGTCTTTGTTTTCATTATTACGCCTAAAACAGGTAAAACTAAAACGAGAAGGACTAACGAAATAACCATACATACTAAATCTAACACAAGAGATAAAGAAATCCTCTCAACACCAACAACAGAATATATAGCAGATATGGACCTTTTTGGTGTATTTGAAGTCGATGCAGGATTTGTTACTGAGACTTTGATTTGCTCCAAGATTAGAAATGAAGCTGATGACAAGCTTGGATTGTTTTTCTGCCAATAAAATTCAAACCAAACCCATGAGGCAAATAGAATACGAACCACAAACAGCGACCCACAACGTCTCAACAAAACAAAGGATCTCAAGATTGTCGAGAATAAACTGACTGGAAACATTCTTCCACAGAGAACAATTAACTCGTCGGAGAAGACGACGGAATTTCTGCATCTGCCGGGAAAAGTCACCATCATTGTAACAGCAAAAGCCGAAAAGAGCACGACCCAATCTTGAATCCCCATTACAGAGAAGATTACAAAACCCAAGTTTGAGAGAAAAAGAACAAACAGAGAACACTTAAGACTATTCATAGTAGTCGATTAAAACCCAATTTTAAGAGAAACTAGGTCAATAAAAAACCTTACCAGACAATTACAAACTACTAGAAAAAAAAAGAAGGAACATGGAGAATTAAAGCCTAGAACTGGAGTGACCGGATTGCTACGAGTCGTCGGAGAAAAATTGATGCAGCACCTTGGACGGAAGTCGTCAATGAGAGTGATTGTAAGCCTTGTTGTCCTCTTATCACTCATCAAACAACGATTTACCAATCCAAACTTTAAATATACAACATGAACAACCCGAGAACCCAAAATCAACAACTGAGATCCTAAAAATTATCCAAAAAAACTAGAAGGTATCAAGAATAGGTGAAAACAAGCTTGGAGTTGATGGTAGTCTGCTCACATAACGGCGACTACTCTTTTAGGTTTTTAGTTTATGTTTTGGAGAGAAAGTCCCAAGGGTATATATATATAAAATATACATCTACAACTGGAGATTTACAACACTTCGCTATACATCGTAGAAAGTCCTATGTTTTACAACTGGTTTCAAAGGAAGAGTTGTCGTATATCATCACTACCAACCCTTAGGAACAAGGGGTTGCGCTAAGAAAACAAACGACAACTCCTTTAGCAAAACTGTTGTGACGACATTTAGGTATAACAACTTTGTTTCATAAGTGTAGTGACTTAGCCTATCACAATTCTCACAAGTGTTGTTGAAGAACACAAAAATATGATAATGAAAAATACGTTAGAGGGGAGATTCGAACATGAACCTAATGCATGGATGTCTAGCTCATCAACCATCCTTACAGTTCACAAGTTTAGGTTTTTTTTTAATAGAAACGTATAACAACACTTATAAGTGTTGTTGAAGTTAAAATATAGAATGTGGGAAAAAAATGAGGTTTGGGGGAATCGACGGCCAGGTTTCGATCTTGGATCCGGGTACGCATACAATATGCAGAAATATGATTTTTTGAATGTTTCGTAGAATATCTCGAAGGAATCTTACCTGTAAATGGAATATACTGATGGAATCTTATCTGTAGATTGGTGAATTCATCGTTCCTATAAAGTTTTCGACTTATAATAGTCCACTCGCGACCCACTATCGAGCTCAGAGCCTGGTTCAGTGTCTAATTTATGGTGTGTTTAAGGTTTCGGAGAATATTCCGATGAAATCTTACTTGTAGATGGGCGGATTCATCGTTCTTACGCAGTTTCCGACTTATTGTAGTCTACTCGCGGCCAGGTTTTGAGCTCGTAGCCAGTTTCAATGTCGAAGTTAACAAATTTTTGGTGTGTTTAAGGTTTCGGAGAATATTCCGATGGAATCTTAGCTGTAGATGAATGAATTCATCGTTCTTAGGAAGTTCAAACCGACATTGAGCTTCAAATTTATCGATTCGATGATGTATCATGCTAAGTTTGAAGTCAGAACTCTCCCAGAGCTTCATGATTCATAGTTTCTATGTCGTTATACCATATTTGAAGTTCGAATCGACTCTGAGATTCATATTTATCGATTTCGATGATGTATCATGCCAAGTTTGAAGTTAGAACCCTCCTGAAGCTTCATGATTCATAGTTTGTTTGTCGTTATACCGAATTTGAAGTTCGAATCGACATTGAGATTCATATTTATCGATTTCGATGATGTATCATGCTAAGTTTGAAGTCAAAACCCTCCTGTAGCTTCCTAATTCATTGTTTGTATGCCATTATGCCACATTTGAAGTTCAAATCGACATTGAGCTTCATAATTATCGATTTCGATGATGTATCATGCCAAGTTTGAAGTCATAACCCTCCCAGAGCTTCTTGGTTTATAGTTTTTATGTCGTTATACCATATTTGAAGTTCAAATCGATACCGAGCTTTATATTTATCGATTTCGATGATGTATCATGCTAAGTCTGAAGTCAGAACCCTCCCAGAGCTTCTTGGTTAATAGTTTCTATGCCGTTATAGCATATTTGAAGTTCGAATCGACTTTGAGCTTCATATTTATCGATTTCGATGATATATCATGCTACGTTAGAAGTCAGAACTCTCCCGGAACTTCATGATTCATAGTTTCTCTGTCGTTATACCATAATTGAAGTTCGAATCGACTCTAAGCTTCATATTTATCGATTTCGATGATATATCATGCTACGTTTAATGTCAGAACTCTCCCGGAGCTTCATGATTCATAGTTTCTATGTCGTTATACCATATTTTAAGTTTAAATCGACTCTGAGATTTATATTTATTATTGATTTCGATGATGTATCATGCCAAGTTTGAAGTCATAACCCTCCTGGAGCTTCATGATTCATACTTTATTTGTCGTTATACCTAATTTGAAGTTCGAACCGACATTGAGATTCATATTTATCAATTTCGATGATGTATCATGCTAAGTTTGAAGTCAGAACTCTCCCGGAGCTTCATGATTCATAGTTTCTATGTCCTTATACCATATTTGAAATTCGAATCGACTATGAGATTCATATTTATCGATTTCGATGATGTATCATGCCAAGTTTGAAGTTAGAACCCTCCTGAAGCTTCATGATTCATAGTTTGTTGTCGTTATACCGAATTTGAAGTTCGAATCGACATTGAGATTCATATTTATCGATTTCGATGATGTATCATGCTAAGTTTGAAGTCAAAACCCTCATGTAGCTTCCTGATTCATTGTTTGTATGCCATTATGCCACATTTGAAGTTCGAATCGACACTGAGCTTCATAATTATCGATTTCGATGATGTATCATGCCAGGTTTGAAGTCAGAACCCTCCCAGAGCTTCGTGGTTCATAGTTTTTATGTCGTTATACCATATTTTAAGTTCGAATATATACTGAGCTTTATATTTATCGATTTCGATGATGTATCATGCTAAGTTTGAAGTCAGAACCCTCCCAGAGCTTCTTGGTTCATATTTTCTATGTCGTTATACCATATTTGAAGTTCGAATCGATTTTGAGATTCATATTTATCGATTTCGATGATATATCATGCTACGTTTGAAGTCAGAACTCTCCCGAAGCTTCATGATTCATAGTTTGTTTGTCGTTATACCATAATTGAAGTTCGAATCGACTCTAAGATTCATATTTATCGATTTCGATGATATATCATGCTACGTTTAAAGTCAGAACTCTCTCGGAGCTTCATGATTCATAGTTTCTATGTCGTTATACCATATTTTAATTTTAAATCGACTCTGAGATTTATATTTATTATCGATTTCGATGATGTATCATGCCAAGTTTGAAGTCAGAACCCTCTTGGAGCTTCATGATTCATACTTTATTTGTCGTTATACCTAATTTTGAATTGACATTGAGATTCATATTTATCAATTTCGATGATGTATTATGCTAAGCTTGAAGTCAGAACCCTCCTGGAGCTTCCCGATTCATAGTTTGTATGCCATTATGCCACATTTGAAGTTCGAATCGACACTGAGCTTTATGTTTATCAATTTCGATGATGTATCTTGCTAACCCTAGTTAAAATAAACCGAAAGAAAAAAAATAAAGCACAAAAGCACAAATCGAAATCACAAAAAAAGAACAAAAAACACACACAAGGAGCTTCATATTTATCGATTTCAATGGTGTATCCCGAGAACCCAAGTCTTCCAGTGTGAATTAAATCTACTTCATGACATGTATGGATAGTCGAAATTACTTCACGACTTATGTGACTAGTCGAAATTCAATCCAGAAGCACATAGAGAAAGCACAAAGAAACACACAAAGAAAACACACTTTCCTTGATCCGTATGACAGTCTCAAATCAAATCTTCACCGTCCAAAGATATCCCTAATCCATATGACCATATTTAAATCAAATCTTGGCCGTCTAAAGATAGGTATATAGAAGATCAAAAGAAAATTTCTCACAGTTTCTTCATTTTCCTCTCTTATCTTCGTCTCTAACCTTATCTTCCGCCTCCCTTGCAAAAGAAAACCCTAACTCACCACAGAATCTATTTCTCGATCACTCTCTTATGTAAAAAACTTACGGAAGTTGTAGGTCGGTTCTTTCAAATTTCAATGGCTTCTTTGAAACTCATTTTCTCTTCTTATTTTCTCTTCTTCTTTCTTCTTTTTCGTTCTTCTTCTCTGCTCTTCTTCAGTTGAAAATCGAGAGGTGAAATTGAGGTATGGCTTGAGGAAATTTAAATCGTGAGGATGTATAAAAGAAGAAGGAGTTGGTGTTTCTGCTAATTATGAAGAAGAAGATTGAGTCCTGTTATGAATCGAGAGCTAGGGTTTTCTCAGTGAATCGTTAATTGAGTTAGAAATGGAGAAATTAAAGATGGGTTTTGTGAACACAGTATGATGAGGAAGAATTAGTGATTGATGTGTGAGTTTTAATGAAGATTAGAGAAGCTAGGGTTTCTGTTCTTTCCCAAAATAGATATTAGGGTTCTTGGATGTAATTTAATCAAGTGACTGAAATTGAAATTGAGGTTTTAGGGAAGGATTAGAGATGGGAATGTTTGATTTGAAAAATTAGAGGCCGTGGTGGTGGTAGAGGCAGAGGAGGCAGCAAAGGAGGAGGTCGTGGTAGTGGTGGAATGAAAGGTGGTAGTAAAGTGATTGGGTACAAAGTCTGGAATCCTTTTAGATCAAAGCTTGTTGCTGCTGTACTTGGTGGTGTTGACAATATTTGGATTGTAAGTATTATTTGTGTATAATGTTTGGGATTTTTCACTTTGTGTTTTTACTTTTTTTTTTCTTTGTCATTGTTTTAACATAATGGTGTTTGATTTGCAATTTCAGGTACCGCCTGAGTTAGACCTAGAGGTGGTGCTAGTGGAGGAGGAGGAGGTAGATGGAGTGCTAGTGGTGGTGGTAGTAGTGGTGGTGGTGGGAGAAGGACTTATGAGCCAAACCCATTTGATGTTGCTAACAAATTTGCTGAATTAAGTGCTACTAAAATTGAAGGAGGATAGGAGGGTATCTAGAGAGTTGTCTTGCCTGGTGAAAATTGCTAAGTTTTTTGTTTGAGTTTCTGTTTAATGATTGTTATTAGTGATGTAGATACACTTTTCTAATTTCTAATTACTCATTTTTGGTTTTGTGGTCCTGTAGATACATGATGAAGTGAAAAAGTTCTCTTATCAGACTGGTGTTAAAGTCGTTGTTGCATATGGTGGAGCACCGATGCACAAGCAGGTTTGTTGCTCGCCCGCATACTTATTTTGTTTGTATTCACTGGCTATTAAAGATAGTTATTAAGAAATGAGATCTTATGTGTTGAATCTATGGGAGATAGCTGTTGATTGCTTCTATCGACGATGAAGCTTGAATAAGTATTGAGCTCGAGCAAAGTGGAGAAGAGATGCTGAGATGAATTCAGGTGGAAGAAAAGGGGATCTTATGGTAAGTTTATGGAGTCATGGTTTATTTATTTGTGTATTTTTGTGGGCATTTAAGGGTTTTTTATAATCTAATTGAATCTTGTAAATGATATAGAGGTCTAATTGAATTATTTGTTTAGGGTTTTTGTTATTCAATGCTTTTAGAGATTAGGGTTCTTATTAGGATTTGAAATTGTTGAGTTCCCAGTGATGATTAACTACCGTGTTTATTCCTTCTTATTCGTGTTCAGTGACTTGTGGGTCTTTAATTTATTCTATCTACAGTGGGTTTTTGACAATTTTGTTTCTTGTTTGCATACTAAGCATGATGAAATTGAAGCAATGTTTTTTAAAATATACATCTACAACTGGAGATTTACAACACTTCGCTATACATCGTAGAAAGTCCTATGTTTACAACTGGTTTCAAAGGAAGAGTTGTCGTATATCATCACTACCAACCCTTAGGAACAAGGGGTTGCGCTAATAAAACAAACGACAAATCCTTTAGCAAAACTGTTGTGACGACATTTAGGTATAACAACTTTGTTTCATAAGTGTAGTGACTTAGCCTATCACAATTCTCACAAGTGTTGTTGAAGAACACAAAATATGATAATGAAAAATACGTTAGACGGGAGATTCGAACATGAACCTAATGCATGGATGTCTAGCTCATCAACCATCCTTACAGTTCACAAGTTTAGGGTTTTTTTTTTAATAGAAACGTATAACAACACTTATAAGTGTTGTTGAAGTTAAAATATAGAATGTGGGAAAAAAATGAGGTTTGGGGGATTCGACGGCCAGGTTTCGATCTTGGATCCGGGTACGCATACAATATGCAGAAATATGATTTTTTTAATGTTTCGTAGAATATCTCGAAGGAATCTTACCTGTAAATGGAATATACTGATGGAATCTTATCTGTAGATTGGTGAATTCATCGTTCCTATAAAGTTTTCGACTTATAATAGTCCACTCGCGACCCACTATCGAACTCAGAGCCTGGTTCAGTGTCTAATTTATGGTGTGTTTAAGGTTTCGGAGAATATTCCGATGAAATCTTACTTGTAGATGGGCGGATTCATCGTTCTTACGCAGTTTCCGACTTATTGTAGTCTACTCGCGGCTAGGTTTTGAGCTCGTAGCCAGGTTCAATGTCGAAGTTAACAAATTTGTGGTGTGTTTAAGGTTTCGGAGAATATTCCGATGGAATCTTAGCTGTAGATGAATGAATTCATCGTTCTTAGGAAGTTCAAACCGACATTGAGCTTCAAATTTATCGATTCGATGATGTATCATGCTAAGTTTGAAGTCAGAACTCTCCCAGAGCTTCATGATTCATAGTTTCTATGTCGTTATACCATATTTGAAGTTCGATTCGACTCTGAGATTCATATTTATCGATTTCGATGATGTATCATGCCAAGTTTGAAGTTAGAACCCTCCTGAAGCTTCATGATTCATAGTTTGTTTGTCGTTATACCGAATTTGAAGTTCGAATCGACATTGAGATTCATATTTATCGATTTCGATGATGTATCATGCTAAGTTTGAAGTCAAAACCCTCCTGTAGCTTCCTAATTCATTGTTTGTATGCCATTATGCCACATTTGAAGTTCGAATCGACACTGAGCTTCATAATTATCGATTTCGATGATGTATCATGCTAAGTTTGAAGTCAGAACTCTCCCGAAGCTTCATGATTCATAGTTTTTACGTCGTTATACCATATTTGAAGTTCGAATCGCCTCTGAGATTCATATTTATCGATTTCGATGATGTATCATGCCAAGTTTGAAGTTAGAACCCTCCTGAAGCTTCATGATTCATAGTTTTTTTGTCGTTTTACCGAATTTGAAGTTCGAATCGACATTGAGATTCATATTTATCGATTTCGATGATGTATCATGCTAAGTTTGAAGTCAAAACCCTCCTGTAGATTCCTGATTCATTGTTTGTATGCCATTATGCCACATTTGAAGTTCGAATCGACACTGAGCTTCATAATTATCGATTTCGATGATGTATCATGCCAGGTTTGAAGTCAGAACCCTCCCAGAGCTTCGTGGTTCATAGTTTTTATGTCGTTATACCATATTTGAAGTTCGAATAGATACTGAGCTTTATATTTATTGATTTCGATGATGTATCATGCTAAGTTTGAAGTCAGAACCCTCCCAGAGCTTCTTGGTTCATATTTTCTATGTCGTTATACCATATTTGAAGTTCGAATGGACTTTGAGCTTCATATTTATCGATTTCGATGATATATCATGCTACGTTTGAAGTCAGAACTCTCCCGAAGCTTCATGATTCATAGTTTGTTTGTCGTTATACCATAATTGAAGTTCGAATCGACCCTAAGCTTCATATTTATTGATTTCGATGATATATCATGCTACGTTTAAAGTCAGAACTCTCCCGGAGCTTCATGATTCATAGTTTCTATGTTGTTATACCATATTTTAAGTTTAAATCGACTCTGAGATTTATATTTATTATCGATTTCAATGATGTATCATGCCAAGTTTGAAGTCAGAATCCTCTTGGAGCTTCATGATTCATACTTTATTTGTCGTTATACCTAATTTCGAATCGACATTGAGATTCATATTTATCAATTTCGATGATGTATTATGCTAAGCTTGAAGTCAGAACCCTCCTGGAGCTTCCCGATTCATAGTTTGTATGCCATTATGCCACATTTGAAGTTCGAGTCGACACTGAGCTTTATATTTATCAATTTCGATGATGTATCTTGCTAACCCTATTTAAAATAAACCGAAAGCAAAAAAATAAAGCACAAAAGCACAAATCGAAATCACAAAAAAAGAACAAAAAAACACACAAAGAGCTTCATATTTATCGATTTCAATGGTGTATCCTGAGAACCCGAGTCTTCCAGTGTGAACTAAAGCTACTTCATGACATGTATGGATAGTCGAAATTACTTCACGACTTATGTGACTAGTCGAAATTCAATCCGGAAGCACATAGAGAAAGCACAAAGAAACACACAAACAAAACACACTTTCCTTGATCCGTATGACAATCTCAAATCAAATCTCCACCGTCCAAAGATATCCCTAATCCGTATGACCATTTTTAAATCAAATCTTGGCCGTTTAAAGATAGGTATATAGAAGATCAAAAGAAAATTTCTCACAGTTTCTTCATTTTCCTCTCTTATCTTCGTCTCTAACCTTATCTTCCGCCTCCCTTGCAAAATAAAACCCTAACTCACCACAGAATCTATTTCTCGATCACTCTCTTATGTAAAAAACTTACGGAAGTTGTAGGTCGGTTCTTTCAAATTTCAATGGCTTCTTTGAAACTCATTTTCTCTTCTTATTTTCTCTTCTTCTTTCTTATTTTTCGTTCTTCTTCTCTGCTCTTCTTCAGTTGAAAATCGAGAGGTGAAATTGAGGTATGGCTTGAGGAAATTTAAATCGTGAGGATGTATAAAAGAAGAAGGAGTTGGTGTTTCTGCTAATTATGAAGAAGAAGATTGAGTCCTGTTATGAATCGAGAACTAGGGTTTTCTCAGTGAATCGTTAATTGAGTTAGAAATGGAGAAATTAAAGATGGTTTTGTGAACACAGTATGATGAGGAAGAATTAGTGATTGATGTGTGAGTTTTAATGAAGATTAGAGAAGCTAGGGTTTCTGTTCTTTCCCAAAATAGATATTAAGGTTCTTGGATGTAATTGAATCAAGTGACTGAAATTGAAATTGAGGTTTTAGGGAAGGATTAGATATGGGAATGTTTGATTTGAAAAATTAGAGGCCGTGGTGGTGGTAGAGGCAGAGGAGGCAGCAAAGGAGGAGGTCGTGGTAGTGGTGGATTGAAAGGTGGTAGTAAAGTGATTGGGTACAAAGTATGGAATCCTTTTAGATCAAAGCTTGCTGCTGCTGTACTTGGTGGTGTTGACAATATTTGGATTGTAAGTATTATTTGTGTATAATGTTTGGGATTTTTCACTTTGTGTTTTTACTTTTATTTTCTTTGTCATTGTTTTAACATAATGGTGTTTGATTTGCAATTTCAGGTACCGCCTGAGTTAGACCTAGAGGTGGTGCTAGTGGAGGAGGAGGAGGTAGATGGAGTGCTAGTGGTGGTGGTGGGAGAAGGACTTATGAGCCAAACCCATTTGATGTTGCTGACAAATTTGCTGAATTAAGTGCTACTGAAATTGAAGGAGGAGAGGAGGGTATCTAGAGAGTTGTCTTGCCAGGTGAAAATTGCTAAGTTCTTTGTTTGAGTTTTTGTTTAATGATTGTTATTAGTGATGTAGATACACTTTTCTAATTTCTAATTACTCATTTTTGGTTTTGTGGTCCTGTAGATACATGATGAAGCGAAAAAGTTCTCTTATCAGACTGGTGTTAAAGTCGCTGTTGCATATGGTGGAGCACCGATGCACAAGAAGGTTTGTTGCTCGCCCGCATACTTATTTTGTTTGTATTCACTGGCTATTAAATATAGTTATTAAGAAATGAGATCTTATGTGTTGAATCTATGGGAGATAGCTGTTGATTGCTTCTATCGACGATGAAGCTTGAATAAGTATTGAGCTCGAGCAAAGTGGAGAAGAGATGCTGAGATGAATTCAGGTGGAAGAAAAGGGGATCTTATGGTAAGTTTATGGAGTCATGGTTTATTTATTTGTGTATTTTTGTGGGCATTTAAGGGTTTTTTATAATCTAATTGAATCTTGGAAATGATATAGAGGTCTAATTGAATTATTTGTTTAGGGTTTTTGTTATTCAATGCTTTTAGAGATTAGGGTTCTTATCAGGATTTGAAATTATTGAGTTCCCAGTGATGATTAACTACCATTTTTATTCCTTCTTATTCGTGTTCAGTGACTTGTGGGTCTTTAATTGATTCTATCTACAATGGGTTTTTGACAATTTTGTTTCTTGTTTGCATACTAAGCATGATGAAATTGAAGCAATGTTTTTTAAAGAGAGAGCCATACTTGAAGCCAAGTACCAGAAGATGAAGATTGTTCAGGAAATGACTGAGATTATTCTTGGTTTACAAGGAGATGTTCCCGCGGATTCTCGAAAAGGAGTTCTTTATGTTGGTGGAAAGTAAGATTTCACATCATTTTTACTATTTCATTGCAAGAAGATCATATAATTTTATTTGGATTGACTTATTATTTTGTTTGGTGTGTTGTAGCAACAAGGTTGCTGCTTGTGCAAAGCATTTCGTTGGTGATGGTGGCACAACAAAGGGTATTAACGAGAAAAACACAGTGACTGACTGGCATGGACTACTCAGTATTCATATGCCTGGTTATTATAATTCAATCATCAAGGGTGTATCAACCATCATGGTTTCCTACTCAAGCTGGAACAGCGAAAAGATGCATGCTAACCGTGATCTTGTTACTAACTTCCTCAAAGACACTCTTAATTTCAGGGTAGATAGAAAACCCTCTTTGAACTAGACCAGCATTAGCTAAACTAATTTGTACCAAGAAAAATGAAGGCATGACTGACAGACTGTTGTTTCTATTGCTTGAATTATGTGTTAGGGATTCGTCATTTCCGATTGGCAAGGTATTGACAGGATTACTTCACCAGCAGGCACCAACTATACTTACTCCGTCCATTCTGGGATTAATGCCGACATTGACATGGTATGATGTCCATTTTGACATAAACTAAAAGTTCAATGTTAGAACTACAATAAGTTACTTTGACATATTAAATGTTTTGGGTATTTTTGCAGATCATGATTCCAATGAACCACACTGATTTTATCCATGATCTAACCTACCTGGTTGGGAAGAACGTAATCCCCATGAGAAGATTTGACGATGCTGTGAAGAAAATTCTGAAGGTAACATTCATGATGGGCGAGCAACCATATGCAGAGACAACGGGGGACAACCTTAGCTTAACAATTCCTGAACCTGGTTTGAGCACTATGAAGAACGTTTGTGGCTCTATCAAGTGTGTTGTTGTTTTTATCTATGGACGACCTCTTGTGATTGAACCTTATATACCAATAGACTTCTTAATCTTTTGTGATCTTTTTGGAGACTTAACTTTTGGTAACAAACATATCACTGCCACTTTTTTGTATGTTTTGTGTATATCACATTGGTATGTGAATGCTTTAATTCTGGGTTTGGTTTAATTTGAATGAGTCTTTCAGTTTAATCCAATTGTTTATTTACATTTCAGTTTAATCTAGTTGTTTCTTTACATTTCACAAAGAGTAGTGACAAAAGTGAAATATATATTCTGAAATATGGGTTTGATCTTATTCACAAGTATTGTAAAATAGTTTATTTAAATCATAACTATGTGTTGTCCAAGATAGTCCTACTACACATAGTATAGTTGTATCAAGGTACTTCTACAATGCTAACAAGTGTACTAACTGTAATATTCACAATACTAATAAGTGTTGTGTTAAAAATTTCTACGATATGCTACTTATGTTGTCCATGATTGTTCTACAATACAAGCAAGAGTTGTGTTAGGTTATCAAAAAAAATCGAAAGAGAATCACAACATTGACAAACTATTGTCGAACCATGAATCACATCACCCTTTACAACACTTGTCAACCATTGTAGAAAAACTTGGACTTTTTACAATACCCCCGTTCCACAATGCATGAAATGGAGTTGTCGTAGGGGTACTACAACGCTTATCTTGTGTCGTCAATGATGATTTTTCCCGTATATAGTTCAAACCGATTAAGACTCAAGGAGAAAAGCAAGATTTCTTTAGTACTTAGAGCCAAGGAGAAAAACAAAATTTCTTCTGCTCATTAGTACTGCACATTTCCGAGTTCAATTTTGTGTACACTCTCTGAGAATGATTAGATGACTATTCAATCTTATTCTTTAATTAAACTTTCGAAAATTAGGAAATGAGAGAAAATTTCTTACTGTACAACCAAAGAGAGAGTTGTAGGATAATGAATTAATCCATTGGATAATGAAGGATTTGACCAATCGAGTGAGATAGAAAGTAAAATGAGACGTTGTTTAAAAAAAATATCTTTGATCAAAACCTTCGTTTAGATAAAATAAATGTGGAAATTAAATCTAAAACCTGAATTCTTATAATTTGGTGTGGTTCTTGACTTGATTATTTGATTGTGATTTTTCTTGCATTATTTTGTCCGTGTATGTGGAAGCTGCCTATTTGCATGATAATATGTAGAGCAAGTTAAGAATAATGCAATACGGAGATTGCAGTGATACGAAAAGACGAAAGAGATACGAATTAGAAGAATAAAAGGTATTGCAGTAAGAGAAAGTTGTAAAGAAAGAAGATCTTTTAATAAACCATTGATTAATAACAATAAGATGATCTCTAAACAATAAATCAGCCTCTATAAATAGGTTTATAATATCCGACTGAGAAAGAAAATCTACCTAAACTAGGAAAGGAAAGTCTTGCAAGACAAGAAACTAAAAGAAACATAGAATTAGGTCATCAACTTGTCCTTGTAATATCTCTAGTTTGTGCTCTTTTGGACTTAATCTATAGTGAGGTTGATTAGGAAGAGAGGTTACTGGTATAAAATTCATTTGATGATGTAAGGTATTAGGTAATTCATCAGGAAATAACTCACTAAAAGAAGATAATAAATCTTGTACCTTATTAGGAATATCCACCATAGGTTTAGTAGCTTCATGAGAATTCAGAGTATGAGTTTATTGTAGAGAGCGATAAATGGTAGCAACTAAAGCAATTGTTTTTAGTTATGAATGCTCTCTTACTGAAGTAGAAGATTGAAAAGGCCATAATACCTTTGTAAAATCATCATGAACGAAAGTATATGTATTTTCATAGAAGTTATGAACAACAAAAATATCATACTGTCATGGTCTTCCCAAAAGTAGATTTGCATCATTCATATTAATTACGTCACAAAGAGCATAATCTTCATATCCAGGGAATGGAAACTTAACCAAACACTGATGAGTTATCTTTTGAGTGGAAGAGTTGTTTATCCACCCCACAGATGGATTTGGATGAGGAGGAAGAGCATTTCTATCAAAATCATTGGTTTAAATTCATTCTTTAACTGCTCCGGGAGAGAGACTTGCCTTCTCCAAATCAGGAAATCACCGGTTGGATTTGCCAACCAAGTGTAACAGGCAATCCCAATTTCTCAACTAACTTTGCAGCTACATAATTTTTTATACTTCCATTGTCAATGATCATGCTACAAAATTTTCCTTCAATAAAAAATTGAAATTTGAAAATACTATGCCTTTGTGAAAGACATGGTTCAATAATTAGTATTGGCCGTATGACACCAAGAAAATATGCATCATAAGATTCATTGGAATGCAAGTAATTCTGATCTTCATCATCTAATACTTTTTCTTCTTGTGTTTATTTTTGAGTTTCACTAATGTAATCATGGAACTTACGACAATGACTATAAGTATGACTAGTTTGGTTGCACTTATTATACTTTTCTCCTCTAAACTTGGAATAAGGAATAAGAGGTTTTGGTAATAGAGGAAACTGCTGCTGATACTTATTACTTCTAGTATTTGGAGTAATATCTCTTTGGTTTGAAGTCTGAGGTGGTTTAGCAGGTGGAATATCAATTAATGGTGAATTTTCTGCAGAAAGAAGTGTTTGGTTGTATGAAAGTTAGTTATTGGTGGTTGTTGAATGGGTCGACTATAACTTCTTGCTTGGTCATGAGGACCATCTTGGTTGCCAGAATAAGAATTATATTGTTCTTAGCCCTATTATATGTTTGATAACGATTCTGACGTGGTTGTGTCTGGCTATAAGTATTAAGTACACGTCTATGAATCTTAATAGCTTGTTGAATAGCTTCCAACATTGCATATACTAATTGAGTCATTCCTTGTTGTATAAGTCGATTTAAACCTTTTATAAAACGTGCAACCAACTGTTCTTAAGACTCATTCAATTGATTGCGTGCCACAAGACTGTAAAATTCAGCCACATATTCTTCAACAAGTCTAGCTCGTAGTTTACACTTCTGAAGTTTGATAAACAGTTTTTGTCTAAAATCTCTAGGTAGAATCTTATCTCTAATTAAGTTTCTCATTCTTTCCCAAGTACGTATATGGGATTACCATATTTGATACGATCTTCACATAATTTCTCCCACGAAGATGCTGCTCCTCCTTTGAGTTTATATGCAACAAGTCTCACCTTAGAATGGTCAGGTATTTCCATGAATTTGAAAAACAATTCTACTACATAGAACCAATCCATCAAATCTTCAATCTGTAAACCATCATGGAATTTAGGAATATCATCATTCAATTTATATTCTGGTAAGGTTCCATAGGGATTCATACTATACTTCAATATTCTATCTTTTGTCCACCATTTTTCTTGTTTTTCTTCTAACTCGTCATTTTCATCACTGTCGAGATTCAAAACTGCAAGTTTTTTACTTGGACTGTCAAGAAAACTTTCGAACTGCTTTTTGTGTTTAAGCTCACGTAAAACTTTTTCAGGAATACTAGTCCTTTGAAAGAAAGAATTTCTTTTAACATTCTTTGTGTCATCTTCTTTCTCTTCTTCTTTATCACCAAACAATCCAGGCATGTCTTTATCTTCCATTCCTACATGTTTGGATAACATGATCATGTAAGTAGTGTCTTTTATTCTAGCCTCGTCCTCTAAATTAGGCAAATATTCACTATTGATATCAAGGGTAGAATTAGAAACCCTATTTTGGAGATTTAGATTATTTCGAGCAGCATTAGCCAACTGTTCATTTTCTGCCTCTAGACGTGCCTGAATTTCACTGAGCATAACACTTATACGTTTACCACTCTCGTTTATCATCTCAGAATATCGTGTACACTCTTCTTTTGAACTATTCATTGCAACTAAACGTTTATACGTCCTTTCAATCCGTTGTTGGGTCTCTTCTAGAGATGGAACAGGTTCAGAAATATCATAATCGGGACTAGTTTCCAAAAACGAGTAACCAGTACTACAGTGTTCCTGATTTTCTTGCTCGTAAGACAAATTCGCGTGTGGATAGTAATTGGGCTCACTATGGTATGAACCATAACCTTGAAAAGGATGGTGTTCCCAACTACTATTCGCACCATGGTCATAAAAATGATGATGTCCATATTCAAATTCAGGTTGATACTCATTGTATTGGCTTCTGTCATACCAGTTCGACATTCTTAATTGCAAGGGAATTATACACAATCACAAACAAGGCTGACTCGACCAAATCAAACCTACTGATTTCTAGCAAACAAAAAGCATGATGGATCCACTTAGATTGTTTCTAGACCAACTTCTAATCCTTCAAAAGGGAATTCGTTACAATTTAAGCAAACCCCTCTGGAATCAATCCGAGTTAAAGTAAGTTGAATCGAGGCGAGGTAAGCTCAGTGGAGCTTTGATACCCAAAGATTCACCGGTACAAGGCGGCGCAGTCACGCATTCAACTTACAGAAACCATCAATAACTTTGAAGTATGCTTAAAAGAGTAACCAATATTTTTCGAAAGATTTTCCTACCAAGCTCCTTACCCTATCGGTCTCGTTCTAATCAAATTTTAAGCTTGGGTTTGCGTTAGGTTTCGTTTACCTAAGGCGGGCAAGAAGGGAACGGTGATGAAATCCGAACCCTTATCTTATATGGCCAGTTCTTGCCCTTTACTAGGAAACTAAAGCAGTCGGTTCAGTCCTCAACATATAATCACCTTAAGCCAGAAAGTAAACCCACTGACAGGAGATTCGCGGGTGTTTAGAAGTTTACCTCCCGTACCAGACGGGCGAAGAACCGCTGTAGTCGACTCAGGCCACTGACTCCGGTGTCAGTGTGCGAACCCGAGGGGCCGAGACGATATTGTAATCGTCGTCCTTCCCTGCAAACAATTTATGTTTAATTTTTTTATATATATAACCCTTCCGTAGGGTTTAAAATTAAAATAAATTGTCCAAAGTCCAGTCCAATGAAAAGAAATACAAAAAATAATACTAATAATTACAAAAAAAAAAAACAAATTGGAAACTCTCTTAAAAAAATAAAAAATAAATAAATCTCTCTTCTTTTTTTCTCTCTATTTTTTCTTTATTTTTTTTCTTTGTCTTTTTTCCTTCTCTTCTAGCTTTAAGCTTTGATTCCAAGGTCTTTAGTATCCAACTTCAAACCTGTAATACAAAGACACAACCAAAGAGACGTAAAAAGAACAAATGGAATAATAAAAAATAATAAAAACCTAAAAATTCTACCTAAGCACAAATCCGCGTCGGCGGCGCCAAAAATTTGATGGAATTCCAAAAGTTGTTGTAGTGATACTGGTAAAAAGATTCGTTTCAGACTTGTAAAGGAAATGGAAATTTTAGATTTAAAATATATTTATATATATATACAAAAATATTAACAATGGGCGAGAGGTACTGGGACTAAGGATTTGGCCGAATTCACTACACATGGTTCATTCATATATTCTTTGACAATATTTGAAACTCAATAAAATTAACATGGACTCTGATTTTTCCAAGATAGATTCTCAAAACATCGATTGTAAGTCCTAAGCATGATGTATCAAAACACCTGAGCTAAGCATACATCATCAAATTAAATAACAACCAATTAATTCAAATCATATTTCAATTTTAAATTAATGCAAAAGTCATAAAAAATAATAAAATAAATTTACCCGTGTATGAAATTCACCCTCCTCCGTCGTCCCAGTGTTGGGTTTAGCTCATCATGATAAAAACACGCTCAAAATATTTATTTATTTCTCAAATGGTGTTTACAATGAAGAGAAGAAGAGAAAATACTGTAAACAGCTAATGTGCGACCCACAGGAAGCGTCACAAAAGAACGATAAAAGAGAAGTGCTATTGTCTCTGTGGTTCTAAGACCCACACCTACGACCCACGCCTGTGAGTCTGTTTCACTGTTGATAAACGACTGTCCCTGCGAGTCTGTTCTTCGTGTTCTTGGTGTTCTTCATCATCAGCAGGAGCAGAAACAGAGTTTCATCAATTCTTTATTTCTCGCTCCCGAGCTCTCCTATCGACCCCAAACTCTCGACACCCCTTTCTACTCAACCCCAGCAACCTATTTATAGCCAACAGACCCATCGAATCTCGCTCGTTCACTCCATATAATTCTCTTTAACTCGGCAGCAAAGAAAATATTTCTGGGAATATTTTATTTCCTGTTTCATCTTCTCACGCGTTTTCAAGTCTCCAAATTACCATATTTAACTCCTTCACGCTCCAACAGGCTGTGAGGGTCTTCCATGCACGCACAAAACACGTTGAATCTTCTCCAAATCACGTGAAACCCGCGATATACACGAACTGCCCTGTTTTCAACCCGTGAATTGTTTAGATGATTCTAGCCAATATTGGTTGAACCAAACGCCCACAGTGTTTTTAATAGACCATATCACAACTATCTACCAAAAATCAGCCATTGAATCTCCCTAGAACACGTTCAACAATTCGATAAAAAATCTGCAGAAGTGTTCTCCATTTTCCCGCCAAAAACAAAATTCAAATGGAGAAGATGACCTCCCCCTAATCATGTACTGGGGTGCGAATAGCAGATGCCTTTTGGGGTGACCCGGGTGCCCCTTAGTAATTGAGGTGCCCCTTATCCAACGGTGAGAGTCCGAATAACACGTGTCCTCCGGGGGTTTTACCAACTTTTCGAGCCGAATTTTCAAAAAATGTTTATTTTCCAAAGGTGCCTACAAAAACATAAAACACCAAAATTAGTACAAACTCGAGTGCCAACAATATATAGTATTGAGATCAAATTAAACACAAAAATGTGTCTATCAGACGTATGACACCAAGAAAATATGCATCATAAGATTCATGCGAATGCAAGTAATTCTGATCTTCATCCTCTAATACGTTTTCTTCTTGTGTTTCTTTTTGGGTTTCACTAATGTAATCATGGAACTTACGACAATCACTATAAGTATGACTAGTTTGGTTGCATTTATTACACTTTTTTCCTCTAAACTTGGAATAAGGAATAAGAGGTTTTGGTAATAGAGGAAACTGCTACTGATACTTATTACTTCTAGTGTTTGGAGTATTATATCTTTGGTTTGAAGTCTGAGGTGGTTTAGCAGGTGGAATATCAATTAATGGTGAATTTTCTGCAGGAAGAAGTGTTTGGTTGTATGAAAGTTAGTTATTGGTGGTTGTTGAATGGGTCGACTATAACTTCTTTCTTGGTCATGAGGACCATCTTGGTTGCCAGAATAAGAATTATATTGTTTTGTAGCCCTATTATATGTTTGATAACGATTCTGACGTGGTTGTGTCTGGCTAAAAGTATTAAGTACACGTCTCTCATTCTTAATAGCTTATTGAATAGCTTCAAACATCGTATATACTAATTGAGTCATTCCTTGTTGTATAAGTCGATTTAAACCTTTTATAAAACGTGCAACCAACTGTTCTTCAGACTCATTCAATTGATTGCGTTCCACAAGACTGTAAAATTCAGCCACATATTATTCAACAAGTCTAGCTCGTAGTCTACACTTCTGAAGTTTGATAAACAGTTTTTGTCTAAAATCTCTAGGCAGAAGCTTATCTCTAATTAAGTTTCTCATTCTTTCCCAAGTACGTATATGGGCTTACCATATTTGATACGATCTTCACATAATTTCTCCCACGAAGCTGCTGCTCCTCCTTTGAGTTTATATGCAACAAGTCTCACCTTAGAATAGTCAGGTATTTCCATGAATTTGAAAACCGATTCTACTACATAAAACCAATCCATCAAATCTTCAATCTGTAAACCATCATGGAATTTAGGAATATCATCTTTCAATTTATATTCTGGTAAGGTTCCGTAGGGATTCATACTAGACTTCAATATTCTATCTTTTGTCCACCATTTTTCTTGTTCTTCTTCTAACTCGTCATCTTCATCACTGTCGAGATTCAAAACTGCAAGTTTTTTACTTGGACTGTCAAGAAAACTTTCGAACTGCTTTTTGTGTTTAAGCTCACGTAAAACTTTTTCAAGAATACTAGTCCTTTGAAAGAAAGAATTTCTTTTAACATTCTTTGTGTCATCTTCTTTCTCTTCTTCTTTATCATCAAACAATCCAGGCATGTCTTTATCTTCCATTCCTACATGTTTGGATAACATGATCATGTAACTTTCATGACTTTCAAACTTCTTCTCGACTTTATCTGTTACATATTTGATGCTTGCTTCAAATTCTGTTTTAAGATCCGTTTTAAGCTCTTCAAAATCTTTCTTGATGCACATTTTTAGTTCAATAATGTCTGCTTTCGTAAGTGGTTTATCTGTCATTGAACTTTTTACAAAAAGAAAACTAAAGGATGATGATTTTTCTTTTTAGGGTTTGAGTTGCGGAAGCGGTTTAAGGATCAAACTTTAGACAAGAATGTAAAATCTTTGGTTGTGGTACCAACCAATGTATAACAGGTTAATAATATGCAATACAGAGATCGCAAGTGATACAGAAAGACGAAAGAGATACAAATCAGAAGAATAAAAGGTTTTGCAAGAAGAGAAAATTGTAAAAAAATAAGATGTTTTAATATACTCTTAGTAATAATAAGATGATCCATAGACAATAAAATCAGCCTATATAAATAGGCTTACAATAGCCGACTAAGAAAAGAAATCTACCTAAACTAAGAAAGCAAAGTCTTGTAAGAAAAAAAATAAAAAATAAACAGAGAATTAAGAACGATGTCCTGCATCATAACTAAAGGCGGGTACTGGTATTTATAAGACTAGTACTAATGCATGTTAGCGTGGGTGAATTGATACCCACCCTAGTAATTTTGGTATTTCCTGTAAGCAATCATATATACCAATCCTTGTAAAGTACACTAATGTGGAACACTGGGTCTATGGATTTGGTACCCTTCCTAATAATTTTTGTATTTTCCTTTAGAAACTATGCCTATTTGCCATGACTATCTTTATGCGATAGTGGCGGTGCATAGGTTGACAGGGAAGAATAATACATTAAACACCACTTATATTACATTGGTTTCATATTTTGTAGCAAATAATTAAAGTACTCCTGAAGCAATGAGACTGCTTTGGAGTTTAGTGCGTTGCATTTGTATATAATTTGTGATATTTGGATCTCATCGTTTTCATTTTTTATGACAAGGAAAGGGAAAAAAAATAAGAAAAAACTCAAACGGGTCACCAAAACAGTGAGAAAAACAATGTAAAAAAAAAGAAAAGATAATAGAAAAAAGATTAAGAGTTACCGAGTAGAAAACAACGACCCACCCGACTACAAAAGAGTAGGAAGGGAAAAGTTTCTGAAAAGTAACAAAATTTACCTGTTTGATTTCCTAAATTTGATTAAAACTGAAAAAAGTGTTGACTGTTAGATTAGATGCAAATGAAACTTTTTCTTTTGTTTGGGGTGGGGGGTGGGGAATGATTTGACAGAAAAGTATGGCAAAAACCCATTGTTCCTCCATGTCTCTCCTCCGAACCAGGAAAATGATAGATATTTTTGATTGTGATTGTAGTAAATAGGATTCTTTTCAGACTTGTGAAGGAAATGGAATTTTTAGATTTAAAATAAATAAATATATATACAAAAATATTAACAATGGGCGAGAGGTACCGGGACTAAGGATTTGGACGAATTCACTACACAGGGTTCATTTATATATTTTTTGACAATTTAAAATTCAATAAAATTAACATGGACTCTGATTTTGCCAAGATAGATTCTCAAAACATCGATTGTAAGTCCTAAGCATGATGTATCAAAACACCTAAGCTAAGCATACATCATCAAATTAAATAACAACCAATTAATTCAAATCATATTTCAATTTTAAATTAATGCAAAAGTCATAAAAAAAGAATAAAATAAATTTATCCGTGTATGAAATTCACCCTCCTCCGTCGTCCCAGTGTTGGGTTTAGCTCATCATGATAAAAACACGCTCAAAATATATTTTTATAGCTCAAATGGTGTTTACAATGGAGAGAAAAGGAGAAAATGGTGTAAAACTGTAATCTGTGACGCACAAAAAGCGTCACAGAATGAACGATGAAACACAAGTGCTGCTGATGTTTAGACTGCACTGCGACCCACGGCTGTGCGCCTTAGACACTGTTGATAAACCACTGTCCCTGCGAGTCTGTTCTTCGTGTTCTTGGTGTTCTTCATCATCAGCAGCAGCAGAAACAGAGTTTCATCAACTCTTGATTTCTGCTTCTTTGGACCTTCTCTCGACCCCAAACTCTCGACACCTCTTCTATGAGTCCCCAGCACTCTATATATACTCCACAGGATCAAGAAGTCTCGCTATAACTCGAGATAATTCTCTCTTAACTCGGTTTGATGAAAAAATATTCTGGGAGTATTTTCTTCCCTGATTTAGCTTCTCACGCGTAGATTTCCATCCTGGTCACTCTAGAAATGTTTACACACGACCCACAATGTTGCTACAGCCATCATGCATGAGCCGAACACGCTCAAATATTCTCCAATCCCGTGTCCAACCCATGTTTCCCTGTTTTGCATTCCGTGAATTATCCAGCTAATTCTGGCCAAATTTGATCGAACCAAAAGCCCAAAACGTGTTTGCTAGGACATATCACAACTTCCTACCGAAAATCAGCCATTGAATCTCCCTAGAACACGTTCAACAATTCGATCAAAAATCTGCAGAAGTGTTCTCCATTTTCCCGCCAAAAACAAAATTCAAATGGAGAAGATGACCTCCCCATAATCCTGTACTGGGGTGCGAATAGCAGATGCCTTTTGGGGTGACCTGGGGTGCCCCTTAATAATTGAGGTGCCCCTTATCCAACGGTGAGAGTCTGAATAACACGTGTCCTCCGGGGCTTTTACCAACTTTTCGAGCCGAATTTTCCAAAAAATGTTTATTTTCCAAAGGTGCCTACAAACACATAAAACACCAAAATCAGTACAAACTCGAGTGCCAACAATATATAGTATTGAGATCAAGTTAAACAAAAAAATGTGTCTATCAGAAAGCTACAAGGAAACCCAATGCTACAATGATGAATTGTAATGCAAAATCTGGTATTGGTACGACTTTGTGTGATTATACAAGACATATCAAAGAAGCTAGAGGATTGCAACAACCAAAGAGCAACTAGAGACAGAATGAGGTGAGGCAGCTTTCAAATGGACCATAAAGTAAGGTTGGGCACAAAATTACCTTTAGAGGTGATTCGAAACCTACTTTTTTGTCGCTTATAGGAAAGTATGCAAAGGCAAGACAACAAAAATAAAAAATCCATAATATTTAACCATAAAAGTGAATGCATTGTAGCAACAACAACTACCCATTATTGATCAAAAATCCACTAGAACCGTAAGACTAGATTACTTGTGATGCCTGCGCCCAAGAGTCACCAGTTAATAATAATGGAATTATGCTTAAAGTTCGCTCATGTGATATGAGTTACCACTCTTAAATTGTACTATCCCAATCATTTGAATGCATTTTCCTCCCGAAATTGCATTGTCCATCCAAAATAGGAGATATTGTCCCCTGTCCCACATGGATGCCATTACGGACACCAGTTTATTGAGGAAGGTATAAAATCTATACAAGATAAACCGGATGGTGTTTTATTTTATAGGTGGTTTGGTACTTTTCGCGGTAAACTGGCAACCCCACTTGCAGTGTTGTTCTTTCAGGCTATGACCTGTCTGGAAAGTGGCGCACAATGAATACGCGTTATAGTGTTGCATTCCAAGTCAGTGATCCGCCGTAACAGCGTGATGTAAAGTCATAATAGCGCAATGCAAAGCCATAATAGCGCAATACTGTATCGACTGTCAAGCACTAAGATAGTGGCACCCTGCAGGGCCAATGAAACACAAAGATAGTGTTACACTGTAAAGACATTTAACTAAGTAATGAAGCTTTTTAGATGACACACTGAGGCTTCATTGAGGGAAAGGCAAGACGAGGCCAAAGTGACAGATGCAACATGTGATGTTGGCATTGAGGCATATCCGTGGAATTGAGTTGGCCCAAACTCAAGGATGATACAACAAGGTAGAATAGACCAAGAGTTAGTCAACGACATTAGTTCAAGGCTGGACAAAGGTTGGACAGTGCAAACAATCTAGTAATGCAAAAGCGGCATTGTTATTGTCAAGCGAATTGGTTAAGTGTATCATATGGAATCAGAACAACCAGAATGAGCTTAAAGAGTTGGCCTCGATAATTGAAGCAAAAAGATTCTCTGTGCATTAGCTTAGAGTGATAAGCATGCAGGGCCAAGAGAGTTGAACATTGTATCAAGGCAGAATTTGGTAAAGTACAACAGTTGCGCAACGAAAATGCGGGGGTACAAATACCACACTCAATATTTCGCTTAGCAATATGTATGGACAAACTCCAATATACTTTCTAGAGAATCAACTAGACAGTCAGACTCAATCTAGATAAAAAGTATATCAAAGAGTCTATATCTCAATCTCTCGATTTGATATATACTCGAGAAAATAAAAATATGCGAGTCTTTATCAAATACTAGAGAGATAACTTGGATGGTACCAAAGATTAATATCCAAGTGTCAATCAATTTAAATCAACAACCAAAATGTCGGATATTCTAATTGATAGATCAGCGTACAACCTGTGATATTTCAATTATATAACAAAATATAATGCGGAAAAGAAAAATAACACAAACACTAGAATTTTGTTAACGAGGAAACCACAAATGCAGAAAAACCCCGGGACCTAGTCCAGATTGAACACACATTGTATTAAACCGCTACAGACACTAGCGTACTCCAAATTAAATTTGGTCTGGACTGTAGTTGAACCCCAATAAATCTCACACTGATCCAAGGTACAGTTATGCTCCTACGTCTCTGATCCCAACAAGATACTACGCACTTGATTCCCTTAGATGATATCACCCACAACTAAGAGTTGCTACAACCCAAAGTTGAAGACTTTAATAAACAAATCTGTATCACACAGGGTAATAGATAAATCCGTCTCCCACGGATATACCTACGAGTTTTGTTCCGTCTTTTGATAAATCAAGGTGAACAAGAACTAATTTATAACCCGGACTTATATTCCCGAAGAATAGCCTAGTATTATCAATCACCTCACAATAATCTTAATCGACGCAGCGAAAAAAGATATTGCGGAAACACAAACGATGAGACGAAGTGTTTGTGATTACTTTTATAGATTTCCTATCGGAGATATAAATCTCAAGCCAATTATTACAATTGTACTCGTACGATGGAAACAGCAAGATCAGATCATACAACTACAAGAAGGTAGTATCGGTCTGGATTCACAATCCCAATGAAGTCTTTAAGTCGTTAACCTGGTTTAGAAGAAGAAACCAAAGGTTAAAGGAGAATCGACTCTAGCTTAACACAACTAGTATCACAAAGAAGGTGTGGGGATTAAGTTTCCCAGTTGCTAGAGTTCTCCCTTATATAGTCTTTCAAATCTGGGTTTGCAATCAATGTTAGCTTGGTAAGAAAGCATTCAATATTCACCGTTAGATTAAAACCTGATTAGATTCAAGCAAATATCTTTCAACCGTTAGATCAAAAACTAGCTTGTTGAACACAAATGAAATGCGCATTTCTAGGCTTGTGTAACCGTAGCCAAACTTGTACATATGTTGGTTCAACAATAGTTATCCAAATGGTTATCCATATGATCACTTTCATATCAACCATATTCTTCTTCACCATAACAAGTTCAAGTGACTCAAATGAACTAGTTAGAGAGTTGTTCAATTGCAAGGAAATCTTATGTAACTACACAAGACACAATCGAAGCAAAAACGATTTGATTCACTCGAATCGGTTCATGAACTATATAGCCACAGTTTGGAATTTGCATTCCTTAGTTTATATAAGAATAAGTTCACAAACATCGTTTTTAGATATAACCTACTCAAGTTTGCGGACTGGGTTCTGATAGACGCATTTTCGTGTCTAATTTATCCTCAATGTTAAGTATTGTTAGTACTTGTTTTTGTCCTTATTATAATGTTTTCTGTGTTTTTAGGTATTTTTTGGAAATAAACATTTTTGGAAAAATCAGCTCGAAAAGTTGTCCGGGGCACCCTTGAAGGACAATTGTTATTCGGACTCTCACTATCGGTTAAGGGGCACCTCAGTGGACACCTGCTATTCGCACCCCAGTTCAGGATAGGGGGACACCCTTTCTTCTTCGTTTGAAAACTGTTTTTTTTTTTTGGCGGGAAAATAAATTCTCAACTGGCAGAAGTTCGATCACAAAAATGAAGGGGTTACGGGTCGATTCAATGGCTGAAATTTGATAGAGAGATGTGATTTAGGTTAAGGAACACATTTTGGCAGTGGGTTCGATCAGAATTGGCTGGAAAACACGTGATGATTCACACAACCAAAACAGAGCACATGTACTGTAACACGAGCAAAATTGAAGTTCTTGTGTGCATGGAGGAGTTCTACTAGCGTTGGAAGAGTTCTGAGACGTGGAGAAGGCTAACTAGAGCGTGCAGGATCAAATCTAACACGTGCATGGGCTTAAAAATGGAAATTATCGTTATTACAGGCAGCAAGGAATATTCAGATTAAATGGAGAATATACGCAATAAATGAGGGGATTTTTGGTCCTGAAACACTATAAATACAAGGAAAAACAGTTTGGGAAAGGTTAGCACGAGATTGGGAGAGATTTAGAGCCGAGAGAATCACCAGAAGAGTCAACAGAGAAAAAGTTCTGCTGCTGTCAAAGGAAGAACACGAAGAACATTGTACAGTCCAGGAAAGTCGTTGATTAGTGTCGCATATTTGCGACAATTCTCAGTTCCTTTCCCGCGACGAGCTTACAACACCTCTGAAGTGCCGTTCTTCCCTACGCTTCCCGTGTGTCGCAAAGGACAGTCTTAAAACGATTTCTTTTTATTTCATCATTTGTACTCAACTTTTGAGCATTAATAAAATCTTTTGAGTATTTTTCCAACATGATGAGAGGCTAAATTCTTGGTGTTTGAGGCAATGGAGGATCTATTCACTCATGTTTGATTGGTAATATTTTTATTTATAATTTCTTTAATTATTTACTTTATTTAATTCACTTGGATAAATATAAAAAAAAAGGATAAAATGGTTTTCTTAATTAGTTGTGAATCAGTTTGATGTTTTATGCTTAGAATAATTCTTTGATAAATCATGCTTAAGGATTACAACTTAATATTTGGACACCTTTTAAATTAAAAAGTGATTTAATAAGAAAAAGAGCTTAATAATAATTTCTGAAATATTATTTATAACCAATCAACTTGAAGTAATAGTGAATCCTGAGCCTTAATCTTTCTAAAATCTTGACATTACTATTAATTTCCTTCATTTATTTATTTGTTTAAATCTTAAAAAAAAAGAGTTACCTTCACAAGTTCGAAAAGAACCAGTTTTCACCACTATCTACAACAACATTTGAAAATACATCAAATTTTTGGCGCCGCCGACGCGGACCTGTGCTTAGGTAGATTTTTTTTTTAGGTTTATTATTTTTTTTTCCTTTTTACGTTTCTTTTTGTCTTTGATTTGCAGGTTCGAAGTGGAGTACTAAGGACCTTGGAAGGAAAAGCTTAAAGCGAAAGAGGAATTTTGTTTTTTTTTTGTTTTATATATAGAAAAGAGAGAAAAAAAAGAGAGATTTATATATATATATATATATATATATAAATATATATATATATATATATTTTTTTTAGGTTATTTTTCTTTTTCTTTTTCACTTTACTTTTTTTGGAATTTGGACTGGACTCTTGGACTTTATTATTATTTTTTTTAAAAACCCTACGGAAGGGTAGTTAAATACAAACTGTGTGCAGGGAAGGACGGTGATTACAATATCACCTCGGCCCCTCGGGTTCGCACACGTCATAGGAGTCGTGGCCCGAGTCGACGACAACTGTTCATCCCCCGTCTGGTACGGGAGGTAAGTCCAATCGAAACACTCGCGAATCTCCTGTAAGCGAGTTACTGTATTCCTTAAGGTGATCATTGATTGAGGACGAATTTGGACTGTCTTTATTTTCCTAGTAAAGGGCAAGGCCTGGCCTAAACAAGATAAGGGTTCGGATTTCATCACCGCTCCCTTCTTGCCCGCTTTAGGAGAACAAAACCTAACGCGAACCCAAGCTTTAAAATCTGATTAGAAAGAGACCTATAGGGTATCGAGCTTGTTAGGAAAATTTTTCGAAGGATATTGGTTATTCTTTTAGCATACTTCGAAGTTCATGACGGATTCTGTGAGTTGAATGCGTGACTGCGCCGCCTTGTACTGCGGTGAGGCCTTGGGTATCAAAGCTCCACTAATCTTCCCTCGCCTCGATTCAACTTACTTTGACTCGGATTGATTCCACAGGGGTTTGCTTAAATTGTAACGAATTCCCTTTCGAGATATAGAAGCTAGTCTAGAAACAATCTAAGTGAGCCATCATGCTTGTTGTTTGCTAGAAATTTTGCTGTGGTAAAGTCGAGTCAGCCTGCTGTGTGATTGCTAGAACCTTCCTGTTAGGATTTTTATTTCTTTTTGATTTTTTTAGTGTATGCCCGATTTTGTTAATAGGGCTTGGAAAAGAGATACTCTAGGTCGTTTGATTAGTGATAAACCTAGTAGTTCTTCTTGTGGAGGCGGTGAGCTCGAAGACTCTTCTTTAGAGAGCCCCGTTTTTGGAAACTTCAGTTTTGAGAATCTGCGTCTTTGTGAAGAAATTTATCCTAGTCATTTGGTAGTGCCAGAAATGGCAACTTTAAAAGCTTTATTGAACCCAACTAGGACCTCTCGTCCGTCTTGTATCAAGTTAGCTGAAACCGAGGCAAATTATGAACTCAAACCTGGGACTTTACAGATGCTCCCAACCTTTTTAGGAAAAGAGAATGAGAACCCCTATTTTCATGTTAGGGAATTTGAGGAAGTATGTAGTACTCTGAAAATTAAAAACCTTAGTGATGATGCACTGAAACTTAGGTTATTCCCCTTTTCCTTAAAAGATAAAGCCAAATCTTGGTTGTATAGTTTGGATTCTGAGTCAATTGAAACCTATGAACAACTTACATCTGCCTTTATACATAAGTTTTTACCAAGGCACAAAACATCATCTATTAGGACACAAATTTGTACTTTTGCTCAACAAGAGGGAGAATATTTATATAGATATTTAGAAAGGTTCAATGACTTAATTCCTCAATGTCCTCATCATGGTTTAGATAAGGTTAGGTTAGTTCAGATCCTCTACGAGGGTTTAGACTATTCAACAACGACCATGGTTGAGTCTTTATGCACAGGTGGGTTTGAGAATAAAACTGTTGATGAGGCGATGACATTTTTGAATGAAATCGCCAATAAGACCCAACAATGGGAAAATAATAGGCAACCCCAGAAAACAATTATTCTAAGTAGAGGAAATGTCAATAGGGTAGAAGGATCCTATGAGTCAGATGCTAAAATAGCAGCCATAGCCAAAAGGTTAGAAGCGTTGGAATTAGGTCATTCTAGTGGTACTAGTGGTAGAATAGAGCCTTTTTGGGAAGACCATACTGTTGAAGAGCAAGCCAATGCTCTTTATAACAACACTAGATTCGATAACCGTCAGAAGTTTGACCCTTATTCAGAAACCTATAACCCTGGATGGAGAAACCATCCCAACCTTTCTTGGTCTAAGGGCCAGAATCAAGGTCAGTCTAGTAACTCTCAAGCTCCCCCAGGTGTTGGCTATCCTAAGAATCCTTCAGCCCTGGCACAGTTTCAGAACCCTTCGGATAAGAAGATTATGAGTTTAGAAGAGTCTCTTGCTTTGTTAACTCGTAACACTATGCAGTTTCAACAATCTGTTGCTCAAGGTATAAAAGAAAATAAGAGAATAGTTCAGGCTAACTCTCAGTCTATTTCCGAGTTGAAAACCCAGGTTAGTCATATAAATGAGTCTTTGAGGGAAAAAGTTAAGTTTCCTAGTCAAACTCAACCCAATCCTAAAGCAGAGAAATCGTACAATCATGTGAACTCTATTACAACCCTTAGGAGTGGAAAGAAAGTTGACAACAAGGTTACCATGCCTGATAGTGAACATGCTGTAGTTCACCCGTCTGAACCAGAGAATGAAGAGACTGATAGAGTCTCTAAAGAGACCAATGAGGGTTCTGTTGAGACCGTCTTTGTCCCCATAGCCCCATTTCCCCAGCTATTAGTACCAACAAAAAGTGAATCCAACTTTAATGATATAATGGAGGTTTTTAAGAAAGTTACCATAAACCTTCCGTTACTAGAAGAAATTAGGCAACTACCAGCTTATGCCAAGTTCCTCAAAGATATGTGTACACGAAAGCGAAAGCTTAGTGTCCCTAAAAATTCCTTTTTAGCTTGTCATGTAAGTTCGATTATTCAAAACACCACAACTCCTAAGTATAAAGACCCAGGTGCACCTACCATTGCTTGCACGATAGGAAAATACCTGGTAGAAAAAGCTTTACTTGACTTAGGAGCCAGTGTGAATCTACTACCATACCATGTGTACTTAAAGCTAGGACTTGGTGAATTGAAACCTACCAAGATAACACTCCAGTTAGCTGATAGGTCTGTTAAAATTCCTCGTGGTGTGATAGAGGATGTTCTTATTGAGGTCGACAAGTTTATTTATCCTATGGATTTCGTTGTCCTAGATACCCAACCTGTCTCTGACCCATAGAACCAGATACCTGTGATTTTAGGTCGCCCATTCTTAGCTACGTCTAATGCAATCATAAACTGTCTAAATGGTATCATGAATCTATCTTTTGGTAATATGACTATTGAGCTGAACATTTTTAATATTAGTAAGCTACCCTCTGAGCTAGATGACACGTGCATTGAAGAGGTCAACATGATAGGAACCTTAGTTCCGAAGTCTGTACTAAACACTGAATCGGAAGATCCATTAGAGAGTTGTCTAGCCCGTTTTAGCATGGATTTCGACGATGATAGCAACATTGAACAAGTAAATGCTCTGTTGGATTCTATTTCTATGTTAGATACCAATAGATGGAAATCTAGGTTTGAACCATTACTAGCTACCGAATCTACCTTAAGCCCTTATTTCGAAGAGCCTAAAGATCCTCCTAAGTTGGACCCCAATTATGCATTTGTAGGCCCATCTGAGATTTTGCCTATAACTTCCGATTTGGATAGTGATCATGATATTAGGCCAGTAACCGTGCTTCAACACAATAAGGAAACTCTAGGGATGACCATTGAGGATATGAAACATATAAGTCCTATAGCTAGTATACCTCAAAAGAATTTAGAGGATGAACCACCTGATTATAACTCAGAGAAAGCAATTGACCTTTTTCAGGAACCGGATGGTCTAGAAATTAGGAATATTGTGACTAGTTTATCTAGGGACACCCAAACCCTAAGTTTGGGGGTAGTGAACTAGAAGAAGCTCTCGAGTATTTTAAATACTCTCCGGATCCGGAAATTCAAGCCATAGTTAAAGGTCTTACGGAGAATAGTGATTACCCTAAATTTGGGGGTAGAGATTGTCAATTATCCCCAGTAGAAGTACCTAACTTGGGACTCAAGACTAGTGCATCTGAGGTATCGCTTGAGTCTATTCAGACTCCACAACCTGATCCGCCTGATACTGTTCAGGAGGAAATCCATATATTAGAAACCCGTTTTTCGGATGAATCTATTTTTCAAGACACCCTTATGAAGCCCAACTGGAGGCTCTGGATAGATCCGTTTGTCTTGCAAGAAACCTTAGATGAAGATGTGCTCCTTCTGTTCATTTTTCTGAGCCAGTGCAGTTGTCTTATATTGGTGTTAGCTCTATTTGGTATTATGGACCCACAACTTTTTCGGCTATTGGTATATGACTCTGGAAGGTGAAGATCCTTTTTGAGGTATTTGATGTCTGGCTGAAGACTTTAAACTTAGCACTTCTTGGGAGGTAACCTAATCTCACGCAACACGGTAATATCTTTCCTCAACCCTTTTTGCTTCAAGTGGTAACAATTTCTCCTCGTTCATGCTGTTAATTTTATCATTGGAAACATTGAGGACAATGTTAGATTTAAGTTTGGGGGTATGGGAAAATCTTTTAGTTGCAATAAATAAACTCCAGAGCCTAGAAATTTATGCGTATTCAGGATGGCACTAACTAATCTAAGTGGATGGAAACATCTTGGTTGTAGGAGTTGAGGAACCAATCTGATTAGATGGAAACATCTATAGAGTCTATTCATAAAAGCACAGAGCTCAGGTGTTAGAAATAACATGATAGTTGCACCATATCTCGTTGAGTCCTTTTCACTTCTATTTTTATTTTGTTTTTAAACTATGTTTCTCTAAGTGATAGGTGGGGCCCACGATTCAAGTTGTTACCAATGATAGGGTGAATTAGAGTGATTGAGATACCATGAAAAAAAAAATATTGAGACCAGACCATTTGACCAAAAGGAATAAATTCAATAAAGTCGACCACTGGTACCCTTGTATATGCCAGTCGTGTTGACCTAGAGTTAGGTTATCGACCACTGGTACCCTTGTATATGCCAGTGTGTTGATATTAGTCAGACTAGTATCTCAATCCATTAGGATAGGTTCATTTTGGCGGAGGCCTTCAGACAGATATGGGAAACGTCGTTCACTTAGTAAACATCAAAACCATCTATGTTTTTCTATATCCATCTCTTAATCTTTCCATGTGATTAGTTTGAATCCGAATATGATGTCCATAGTGCAACTATCTGAGTAGAGCTCTGTCACTTATATATGAATTTTAGTATGCTTGAGTGCAAACTCGTGTACATCAATTGGAATTTCGCATCAGGGTACTTCCTCTTGTAGTCAATAAGTATGCCAACCAAGGAGATTCTTTAGTGCCTTCCAAGGTTCGTTGTAGATATCTAGGGTATGGAGTATTGGTTTTGTGGGTACACCTCTGGTAAACCCTCCCGAGTTTATAACTCGGTCTTTTTATTTTCTAGATTTATTTTTGCTCGAGGACTAGCAAATAATAAGTTTGGGGGTATTTCATAGACGCATTTTCGTGTCTACTTGTCCTCAATGTTAAGTATTGTTAGTACTTGTTTTTGTCCTTATTATAGTGTTTTGTGTGTTTTTAGGTATTTTTTGGAAATAAACATTTTTGGAAAAATCAACTCGAAAAGTTGTCCGGGACACCCTTGAAGGACAATTGTTATTCGGACTCTCACTATCGGTTAAGGGGAACCTCAGTGGACACCTTCTATTCGCACCCCAGTTCAGGATAGGGGGACACCCTTTCTTCTTCGTTTGAAAACTGTTTTTTTTGGCGGGAAATGAAATTCTCAACTGGAAGAAGTTTGATCACAAAAATGAAGGGGTTACGGGTCGATTCAATGGCTGAAATTTGATAGAGAGATGTGATTTAGGTTAAGGAACACATTTTGGGCAGTGGGTTCGATCGGAATTGGCTGGAAAACGCGTGATGATTCACACACCCAAAACAGAGCACGTGTACTGTAACACGAGCAAAATTGAAGTTCTTGTGTGCATGGAGGAGTTCTACTAGCGTTGGAAGAGTTCTGAGACGTGGAGAAGGCTAACTAGAGCGTGCAGGATCAAATCTAATGCGTGCATGGGATTAAAAATGGAAATTATCGTTATTTTGGGCAACAAGGAATATTCGGATTAAATGGAGAATATACGCAATAAATGAGGGGATTTTTGGTCCTGAAACACTATAAATACAAGGCAAAACAGTTTGGGAAAGGTTAATATTTGGACACCTTTTAAATTAAAAAGTGATTTAATAAGAAAAAGAGCTTAATAATAATTTCTGAAATATTATTTATAACCAATCAACTTGAATTAAAAGTGAATCCTGAGCCTTAATCTTTCTAAAATCTTGACATTACTATTAATTTCCTTCATTTATTTATTTGTTTAAATCTTAAAAAAAAGAGTTACCTTCACAAGTTCGAAAAGAACCCCTTTTACCATTATCTACAACAACTTTTGAAAAAACATCAGGTTCGCGGACTTAAGTTCCCGGACGGAGTTCACAAACTCCAGCAGAATTTCTCGGGTCGAGAACATCCGCCAGTTCGTGGACTGAGTTCGTGGACTTAGCTCACGCCACTATTCCGGTTCTCTTGGTCAACAAAGTTCACAAACTTCGGTTCAAGGAATAAGGACTTATACATATATGCGTTTCCACAACAATGCTTATATCCTCCAATGGTTATTTTATCTAACCTCTCATTTCAATCATTGAAACATTCTTAGAGGACGTTGATATTCTATAGTTGTTATTCACAAACTATTTTTCGTTAAAGTAAACAATTTTCAAAGTGATTGAAACTTGTCATGACTTTCGTCACTAGGTAAAGATGAACTTGGCTAAAGCGAAAGCTTACCAACACATATTTCTAGAAATAGATAGGATAGATAAACTCGGCTCGAAATAGAAAATGTGTATAATCTAAGTCTATATAGCAAAACGACTTTTGTCTCAAGATAGGAGATAAATAGACTTTTGAGTGACAGATAAGTTCAAGTCTCCACATACCTTTTAGTCTATGAAGATCCACCGATTCCTTGAGTAGTCATTTGTCTTGTATGATGATTGTCATGGAGTTCTTTAGCTCAACTACACTTTCTATCCTAGTCTGAGACCTTAGCTATAGTAGACTAGAAATCAAGACTTATAGTTTTGATCACTAGCATTGACAAACATGCTTGAGATAGCAACGCATGCGAGTTCGACCGAGCAATGCTCTAACAATCTTCCCCTTTGTCAATTTAGTGACAAAACTATCAATACATATGGAATACAAAAAATAAATAAATTACTTTTGTAGCTCCTATTCCATACGCCTAATCTTCAACATTACTTGAAATCTTCGTCACTTCCAAGTACTCCAATGATCCCAAAGGTTGTAAGTTCAGCATCATCGTTGTGGAAAATCCGTAGCTATAATAACGAGAAAACAAGAGTTCTCAATCATTTTTATACAGTGTCATAGTATCATTACACAGCGTCAAAGTTCAATTGTATCACAACTTCAACAAAAATACTATGGTGATATGTATCACTCTCCCTTAGTCAATACTCCATCTCACATGGAAACCACTCCCCCTTACATAATGATCCAAAAACCATATGTATTTGTAGTGTGAACTACATATTAATTCTCCCACTTTTTGTCAATAAAATTGGCAAAGGTACAAGAACGGGATCCTAATGAAATTTCCGAAAGAGACATTTCATGACCAAAAGAAAGAAACACATATCATCTTATTTAGATGCAATCATAAAGCCAAAGCTAAATGCACTCATCAAGGAGTTTATAAAGATACAAGATAACCCCTATAATGTTCCACAACCGCACTCCCCGCAAAGATTTGGCAATTAAGCACAAGTTCAATTAAGAACTCTCCCCCATAATATGTCATTCCCGAAAGAACAACAAGAGCGACCTTAATTGCGAAAGAAAAGAAGGATTTCTTTGGACATAACAAATCACATACAAGTATGTATTTGAATCCAAAATACTCAATTAAATTAACCACAAGAGAACCCATGATTAATTTAATCGAAAATGCTCAACATAAGTGAACTTATGTAGACTGAAAAATATACAATTAGATTAATCACAAGAGAACCCATAATTAATCTAATTGAAATACACAACCAAACTAATCACAAAAGTAATTAATTTAATTGTTCATGCTCGACATAAGAAAACTTACGGAGCAACAACTAAATAACCAAACAAGATGATTAATTTAGTTGAATATGCTCGACATAAAGTATCTCACGGAGCAACAACTAAGCTAATCATAAAAATAATCAAATTGGACATTTAGTGCTCAACATAAGACACTTTACGGAGCCTCACAGTAATACATAAAAATATGGATCAGGGAAGATCAATACTGCAAAATACACAAGGATTCATTCTATTTTCCATCTCTATTCGCATAACGACATTCAATAGACATAATCCTTGCAAACAAAAGATTTTAACCTATCTTCCATCAATAATTGACATAATAGGCTTAACTTTTGTATTTGTCAAAAGTCTATTCATTCTTTTATCAATACATGCATATCGACATACGAAAGACTTTACTTTTGACAAGGTATGGGACAATCATAGTTCACAGATGCAAACACACATATCCCATAAAAATATTGCAATATATAAAACCATGAAGATTAATACTGCAAAAATCATATTCAAACAAATTTAGAATTTAAACCAATAAATATAAAAACATGAAGATGAAAACGTTGGACATAGCTATGTGTAATCACAATAATGGCTATTCCAAACTCTAGTTATTCTTCTAAACAAAATAAGAAAAATAGAAGATTTACTAGGTAATAAGACCTTTGAAGAATTCTTTATCGTCCCTGAACTCCTTGTCGTCAATAGCCATTGGGACATAAGGTTCATTAAGGTAGGAGTTTATATCAATAAACCTTCTTGGCTGATGATGTTGAACCAGGGCCTTCTGAATCTCATGAGTCTTATACACAAAAGCCTTTATTTGTTGAATCTCCTTTCGCATCTCCTTCAACACTTCAAGAACATCAGAAAACTTCTGAGAGTTTGAAGGAATGACTCTTGGCTTCCTCACATTCCTTCTTTTTCTTTTCAAGGTTAGACATAACGGAGATTTCTCTTTTTCCTTCATGATTGATGGCTTAACAATCATATTAACATCTTTTCTATCAGAAGACATCATGCTTGGAGTATCCATTACGTATGGGTTTGTGAGAGGAAATCACAAATTGAACTCAACAAGTAGTATTGAGATAAAAAGAGGTTTTGAGGAAGTAAAAAAGGAATGTAGGGTTTCGAAACCTTTAAACAGGTTCGTACACGTCCAACTCACAACCCTATAAAGAGTAGAATTGTCGATAATAACCCTCCTTTGTTGATAGACAGGGAAGAACAAAAACTAAGAAAAGAAGAGAAAAAAACTTTTCCTAAAGCCTGAGAAATACAAAATCATTGTCTCTTTTGATCAGGCACATGAGACAATATTTCCAAAACAACACAATCAAGTTGTGTTGTGGTGAACAACAATTTGTCCACCAATTTATTCTCTTGAGAGGAATCCACAGACCTCTGTCTATCAAAACGACTCGACCATACTTTCTTCTCTAATGGTCTTGGTTTATCCTTGGAAACTAACTTCTTAGACGAAGATAAAATCCTACATACCTCAGCGGTCTTCCGAGCAAGTTTAAGCTTATTTGCTAATTGATTTTCTCTTCGTTGAAGTTTGTTGATGTGCCTCAATTGGTGTTTGTACTTGTAACACCTTGAAAGTTCATGACCTTTTAGAGAACAATACGAGCACGTCAAACTAGGATAAAAGTCAGGCTTTTAAGATGTGCACACAGCTAGACACATGGTGGAACCTGCAACATTACAAATAGAGTTTCCAAAGAATGGGTCAATTTTTTCTTCCAGATTAGTTCGGTATTCTTCTGAAAGAATATCGAGATTGATGTATGTATTGCTACGGTTATCAAAATCAATATTTTCACCAAGAAGTGCAACACTTGATTTCTCGTCTTCATTAGAATCATAGTTGTCAGACGTTTCATCAAGAGTTGCAGCAATACCTTTGTTCCTGGTGTATTTTCTACGATTTGGGCACTCGTTTGCAAAATGACCAAATCCCTTACACTTAAATCACTGAGGCATATCCTCGTCATCAGTTTCATCTGTTTCCCTTTTCTTATAAGGAATACGATTATGAGGTTTGACTGATGCTTTAGGCTTATCTTTGGAGAACCGTTTACTTCTCTTCAACAGAAGGTCCCTAAAATGTCTTGTGATCATCGAGACCGACTTGTCAAGATCTTCATCTGATGAATCAGTCTCAGAGTGATCATCTTCAGAGATATACACTTTTTTACTTTTATCAAGTAATTTAGTGTCCTTTAGTGCTTTGAACGCAACATCCTTAGATTTGGATGAATGTTCGTTATCAAAGAACTTAAGCTTCCCAACCAGCGTGTTTCGGGAGAGATTATCTAGGTTATTTCCCTCAACGATGGCATGCTTCTTAGAATCGTATCTAGATGGCAGCGATCTGAGAGTTTTCATCACAATGTCCTTTTCAGGAATAGTCTTACCCAATGCAAAAGATGCATTAACAATTTCAGACACTTTGTGATTAAACTCATCAAATGTTTCTTCATCTTCCATATAAAGGTTTTCCCAATCGGAATTAAGGTTTTGAAGCCTAGCTTCTTTTTCACTGGAGTTACCTTCGAATACGGTTTCTAAGATATCCCACGTATCCTTAGACCTAGTGCAATTTGACACATGGTGCTGAAGATTTGGGGTAATGGCATGTATAATGGCATTCAGTCCGTAAGAATTTTGCTTTGCAGCATTTATCTCGGCAGGGGTGTATTCACCAATATCCTTGGTAACATCTCCAACTGCCATGATGGGAGCATTATAACCATTAACAACAAATACCCATGATTTAAAATCACGTGCTTGAAGAAAAGCTCGCATAACAATTTTCCACCATAAGTAATTAGAGTCATCGAAGACTGGTGGTACGTTTATTGAGATAACACCTCTGTCCATAGAGTCAGATCGCCACAAACACAAACTTGAAAGGTCTTAAATGTGTTTTCCTGCTCTGATACCAATTGAAAAAGTGGGGGTTCAACAACCACACCCAATATTCTCTTAGATATCTGTATGGACAAACTCCAATATACTTTCTAGAGAATCAACTAGACAATCAGACTCAATCTAGATAAAAAGTATATCAAAGAGTTTATATCTCAATCTCTAGATTTGATATATACTCGAGCAAATAGAAATTTGCGAGTCTTTATCAAATACTAGAGAGATAACTTGGATGGTACCAAAGACCAATATCCAAGTGTCAATCAATTTAAATCAACAACCAAAAGGTCGGATATTCTAATTGATTGATCAACGCACAACCTGTGATATTTCAATTATATAACAAAATATAATGCGGAAAAGAAATAACAAAGACACCAGAATTTTGTTAACGAGGAAACCACAAATGCAGAAAAACCCCGGGACCTAGTCCAGATTGAACACACACTGTATTAAGCCGCTACAGACACTATCCTACTCCAAATTAACTTCGATCTGGACTGTAGTTGAACCCCAATCAATCTCACACTGATCCAAGGTACAGTTATGCTCATACGTCTCTAATCCCAGCAGGATACTACGCACTTGATTCCCTTAGATGATCTCACCCACAACTAAGAGTTGCTACGACCCAAAGTCGAAGACTTTAATAAACAAATCCGTATCACACAGAAAAGTCTACCGTAATAGATAACTCCGTATCCCACGAATATACCTACGAGTTTTGTTACGTCTTTTAATAAATCAAGGTGAACAGTAACCAATTGATAACCCGGACTTATATTCCCGAAGAACAACCTAGTATTATCAATATCCTCACAATAATCTTAATCGACGCAGAGAAAAAAGATATTGCGGAATCACAAACGATGGGACGAAATATTTGTGATTACTTTTATATCTTTCCTATCGGAGATATCAGTCTCAAGCCAATTATTACAATTGTACTCGTACGATAGAAACAACAAGATCATATCACACAATTACAAGAAAGTAGTATCGGTCTGGCTTCACAATCCCAAAGAAGTCTTTAAGTCGTTAACCTGGTTTAGAAGAAGAAACCAAAGGTTAAAGGAGAATCGACTCTAGCTTAGCACAACTAGTATCACACATAAGGTGTGGGGATTAGGTTTCCCAGTTGCTAGAGTTCTCCCTTATATAGTCTTTCAAATCAGGGTTTGCAATCAATGTTAGCTTGGTAACAAAGCATTCAATATTCGCTGTTAGATAAAAACCTGATTAGATTCAATATATATCTTTCAACCATTAGATCGAAAACTAGCTTGTTACACACAAATGAAATGCACTTTTCTAGGCTTGTGTAACCGTACCCAAACTTGTACATTTATTGGTTCAACAATAGTTAACCAAATGGTTAGCCATATGATCACTTTCATATCAACCATATTCTTCTTCACCATAACTAGTTCAAGTGACTCAAATGAACTAGTTAGAGAGTTGTTCAATTGCAAGGAAATCTTATGTAACTACACAAGATACAATCGAAGCAAAAACGATTTGATTCACTCGAATCGGTTCATGAACTATATATCCACGGTTTGGAATTTGCATTCCTAAGTTGATATAAGAATAAGTTCACAAACATCGTTTTTAGATATAACCTACTCAAGTTCGCGTACTGGGTTCGCGAACTTAAGTTCCCGGATGGAGTTCACAAACTCCAGCAGAATTTTTCGGTTCGAGAACTTCCGCCGGTTCGCGGACTTAGCTCACGCCACTATACCGGTTCTCTTGATCAAAAAAGTTCGCAAACTTCGGTTCAAGGAATAAGGACTTATACATATATGTGTTTCCACAATAATGCTTATATCCTCCAATGGTTATTTTATCTAAACTCTCATTTCAATCATTGAAACATTCTTAGAGGACGTTGATATTTTATAGTTGTTATTCACAAACTATTTTTCGTCAAAGTAAGCAATTTTCAAAGTGATTGAAACTTTTCATGAATTTCTTCACTAGGTAAAGATGAACTTGGGTAAAACGAAAGATTACTAACACATATTTCTAGAAATAGATAGGAAAGATAAACTCGGCTCGAAATAGCAAATGTGTATAATCTAAGTCTATATAACAAAACGACTTTTGTCTCAAGATAGGAGATAAATAGACTTTTGAGTGACAGACAAGTTCAAGTCTCCACATACCTATTAGTCGACGAAGATCCACCGGTTCCTTGAGTAGTCCTTCGTCTTGTATGATTATTTCCATGGAGTTCTTGAGCTCAACTACACTTTCTATCCTATTCCGAGACCTTAGCTATAGTAGACTAGAAATCAAGACTTATAGTTTTGATCACTAACATTGACAAAGATGCTTGAGATAGCAACGCATGCGAGTTCGACCGAGCAACGCTCTAACACGCAATACGGTTCAAGTGACGGTTACAAGTTGGTTACGAGCTTCACAAGCATGCCAATGACGCGAGACGAAGTAGAACGGTTATAAAGGGAGTTTATAAGCATGGGAGAAGGTTACTGACTGCAAGAGAACATGTGTTGGATAATTGGCGCACGTTGGAGAAGAACTTTCCAGTTAACATAGTTAGTGGCGGTTATGGAACTGATTCATGGGACAAATGGTTGTCCATTGCGCGTGCAACGGTTGTGAACAATTCTGGCCAAGTAAATCTGATGTATAAATAGTCTAAGGCTAAGGCTAAGGCTAAGGCTTGGTTTAAGGTGAACAAGTCTGTGTAAGTCCCTAAGTGGGCAAGTTTTGTATTTCTTCCTTTTGATGTAATAAAAGAAGTTGATTGTGTCATGTTCTAAGTGTTCTTGGTTAACTGATTGTGTTTGTCTATGTATGGAAATGTTTGATTGCATTATGGGATGCATTTGAGAAGTTAAGTGAAGAGAAAAAATTGAAAAGACTTCCGCTGAAGAACTGTTGAGTTGGCTGTTTGCATTGGTGCAAACTTATAATACTGAAGTGCAGGTGGGTGAAGCTTTATTCACAGAACCACTGTGCTGCCGGGTAACCCCTTCGCAGAAAATTTGTCTGGGACATTTGAAGGTGTGACAGTTTCGGGTATCAGAGCTGTGTTTGGTACCCAGTTCAAGTGTATTTGTTGGATAATACGCTGGTATTTCTTTCTCTCTTAAGTTATTTTCCTGTGATCAAGTAAGTGGTGCATTGTATTCAAAAAGTTTGCATTAGAAATGAGTTCTAATGACATGATGATCGACGATGAACTACCGGGTACGTTTGATCAACTAGAGGAGTATGGTGATCTTGGCAGTATGACTATTGACTTGGGTACTGATGGACTTGATATTTCTCTTGTTTCTGAAGATAAGGGTATACTAGATTTACTTTAAGGAAGAACATCAAATTGGTTTAAATAATTTGACGTAAGGGTAGGTGAATTCGAGGACATGGTGTCTGATACAACCTTGTTAAATTGCGAAACCAATGCTGAAGTGATTGAAATCAAGGGGAAATTCAGTGACATGAAGACCATACTAACAAGCCATACGAAGCAAATGTCAGATGAGATGGAAAGTATTCGCAAGTTAATCAGTGATGACATGTTTGCAGGGGAAAACGTGAATGGAGAAAGCTCTAATCGAGTCTCCGAGCCAAGAGCTTACGTTGGTTCCAAAAAAGATAGAGAATTTGAGAATTTCTTGTATGACGTTGAGGCATACTTTGAGGCGAATGGAACTGGGGAAGGACAAAAGGTAACTCTCGCAGGAAATTACCTTAGTGGTGATGTAAATGTTAGGTGGAGAACTATGCTGCAATAATATGAAGTTGCTGGTTATGCCAATCCCATATCATGGAATGACATGAAAGATGGATTGAGATGTCAGTTCTGGCCAAGCAATGGTGCTTGGTACGCAAGAGAGAGTTTGCATAGGCTAAAGATGACGGGTACACCACAGGCCTATGATGATAACTTCCTTGCATTGGTTCAAGAAGTACGTGGCATGAGTGAAGAATATTATATGTTCCAATTTCTGAGTGGCGCGAGTTCGTTGGTCATTGCTGAACTCAAGAGGCACAAAATTCAGAGTATCCAAATGTCTATTCAGTCGATAGGAGAGCTTACCAGTTGCACACCGACTGAAGATGTGCAAAGCTGTGAAGGTAAGGCCAAAGGAAAGGAAAAATTTGTAGGCAGTAAGCGCAAGCATGATCCAAAGGAAGATGAACTATTCCCTTCATCCCGGAAGCATGGGGGATGTTTCATTTGCAAAGGTTTACACTTCGCTAGAAGCTGTCCACTCAAGACGCAACTTAATGCATCAGTTGGGGATGAATATGGGAGTCATTCTAGCAAGACTTGTGAAGGCCGAAGTGAAGGTTCAAGGAAGAGACCATGCAATGAAGTTGTTTCTCACTTCGACAAAGGTAGAAACTAAGCTAGAACGAGCAGTAGTGTTGCTTTCTCCATTGGAAATACTTGGTACCAGAAAACATGGTATTTTTTGAGCTTGTTTTATGTAGATTTAGTTGTTGGTTGTTCCAAATTCTGTGTGTAGAGTTTGGTTGTACAAACTTTTATTTGAGTCTTCAAGTTTGTATATACTTTGCTTTGGTGTAAGCAAGTTGCTTTGTTAAAGAAGTTTTAGCTTTCCAAAATGATCGGTGGATATATCATGTAATCGTACATGGTCTTGTTATGTAAGAGCAGTAATGAATGAAGGTGTTTTTGTTCATAAACTCCCGCCTCTTTATTTACGATGTAAAGCTAGTTCATGGGGAGATGCTGCAGTAGTATACTTAGCCTAACTATGTAGTAGCAAGACAAGTTGAAATCTAATAAGAAAAGCATTTGACAAGGGTCCTAGTTGATACGAAAGTGATATTGCTGTTTGGTAATTGCAATATGGCACGACGGAAGATGGGCAGCGACAGTGCAAGCAATACAACAAGATAAAAATCACATCATCAACAAGCATGAGTTGTGTAGAACTCATGGAAAAGTGAAAGAAACACACACTTTCCTGGCGAGCAAGAAATGCAGTTCAAAGAAATAGTTGGAGATCTTATTGGCTTTGAAGGCATGTCGTATGGACAGCTAAAAGGTTAGCTATGTTATGTCCAAAAAGATAGTTAGTCACAGTTGCGGAGATGGGCTGTGCAACTCAATAGTTTTGCTTTAGCGAGTTAGGCAAAGGAAACTTGCAATTCTTGTTTGGGTATGCGAGATGGCATAATAAGTATAAAGAGTTTATACTTAGACACATTCAGATAAATGAGTTCTTGAATGATGCTTGCACAATCAGATCTTGACGAGGCATGAAGTGTTTGATTCGGGTGTCTTATGCAAAGAGAACCCTGTTCACTTTATGATGTGCTTAACAAGGGTATGGAGAACTACAGTTCAAGGAACGTGCCAGAAAATTGCTTGAAGATGAAGCCAAGTCGCTTATAAGTCCTTGTCATGTTGAGTTAGATACAAAAGGCAAAGTAGAGAGGTGAAAGACTATGGCAATGATCATAGTGATAAGTTGAGAAGAATCATTCTGTGTGTACACTTAGGCGTAAATGATTCAAGAGAAATTCAGGCCTAAAGGTAGTTTGCTAAGGAGAATTTCAGGTCGCATTTGGGTATTGATGCATGATTTGAGTAGCAGTGTAAGCGTAGTGCACGGCGCTGAGAAGTGGCTCAAGTATATGAGATCAATGGCAAGCAGTAAATCTAAGTGATGATGATGTTAAGGAATGAAAAGTTGGCATAGTACGAAATCCAACAATGGTTGTTGAATTTTAGAAAAGTTTTTGAAAGTGCATACAGCGAGGTTAAGACAAGTATAGTGTTTATACTGGGTCGCGTTCAACGAGGGCGTTGAACGGATTAGGTCGTGGAAGTCTATGATCGGTCTGGAAAGTGGCACACAATGATTGCGCGTTACAGTTTTGCATCTAATCAGTGATCCGTCGTAATAGTGATAGACACATTTTTGTGTCTAATTTGTCCTCAATGTCCGTATTGTTGGCACTCGATTTTGTACTAATTTTGTTATTTTATGTATTTGTAGGTATTTTTTTGGAAATAAATATTTTAAGAAAATTCGGCTCGAAAAGTTGATTTTGGCACCCGGAGGACAAGTGTTATTCGGACTCTCGCTTTTGGATAAGGGGCGACCACTGGATAAGGGGCGACCTTCTTTCGAAATTCAAAATTTGTTTTGGCGGGAAAATTCATTCCTTTACTGGCAGATTTTCAATTCGACATTTGAAGGTGTTTTAACGAGATTAAAGAGCTGAGACTTAATGGGTATATGTGATATGAGTATATGAAGATATTATGGTGGTTGGGATCGATCAAATTTGTCTAGAAAATCAATTCCCAATCAAAACAGAGAAAAGAATATCGTCTCATTTTTGGAAAGAAAATCACGTAAAAGATGTTGCATGTTTGTGTAGTTAAGCCCATATATTCTCCTAGGATGCGTATCAATCAGTTTATGAAGATTTCCAAGACAATTAACGTACACAGAGGAAGAAATAAGAAATAATTCTCAAAAATATTTGTCTTCATTGTGAAGATTTTTGAGGAGTTATGGCGAGATTCAATGAGGATTAGGTGTATAAATAGGTTGCTACTATCACAGGGAAGGGCTGTCGAGAGTTGGGAGGAGAGAAGGAACGCTGCAGATCGAGAACCATGATTTCTCTCTGCTGCTGCTGCTGCCATTGATGAAGATGAAGAACACGAAGAACGGACTCGCAGAAGCAGTCGTTTATCAACAGTGTCTAAGACGCACACGCGTGGGTCGTAGTTTTTCGTACCACAGCAGTTATCATTTATCGTTCTTTTTGTAACAGCTGAACAGCGCCTTTGCAACAGTTATTTCTGTTGCGATTTTTCTGTTCAATTGTTTTACTCATTTTTATCATTTGTAAACAACTTTTTGAGCAATAAATAATTATTTTGAGAGCATTTTTACTATGATGAGCTAAAACCCAACACTGGGACGACGGAGGAGGCCAAACTTCATACTTGGGGTAATTTCATTTAATTCTTTTTTATGACTTTTGCATTAATTTAAAATATGATTTGAATTAATTGGTTGTTATTTAATTTGATGATGTATGCTTGGCTTAAGTGTTTTGATACATTATGCTTAGGACTTACAATCAATGTTTTGAGAATCAATCTTGGCAAAAAAAATTAGAGTCGATATATTTAATATATTTTTTGAGCTATTATTGATAAAAGAATTATTATTTGAACCTTAAGAAATGAAATTGGCGGAATCCTAGTCCCAGTACCTCTCGCCCATTGTGACAAATATTGTGTATATATTTTCATTTTTAAATCTTCACAAGTCCGAGCAACGAACTTTTACTACCACTTTCAAAACTATAACAAAATGGCGCCATTGCCGGGGACGCGGATTTGTGCTTAGGTAGAATTTTTAGGTTTATTTATTTTATTTTTTTTTATTATTTGTTCCTTTTTACTTTGTCTTTTTGTCTTTGATTTACAGGTTCGAAGTGGAGCACTAAGGACTTGGAGAGGAAAAAGCTTAAAGCGAAAAGCGAAAAGACAAGAAAAAAAAAAGGACAATTTTAGGATTTAATTTTTAATTTTTTTTAGAGTGTGTGAGGAAAACTGTAATTTTTTATTTATTTATTTATTTTGGACTTTGGACTTTAAACAATTGGACTTTATTTTTTTAAAACCCTACGGAAGGGTTATAAATTACAAAAAAAAATATATTATATAAACTGTGTGCAGGGAAGGACGACGATTACTATATCGTCTCGGCCCCTCGGGTTCGCACACGACATAGGAGTCGTGGCCCGAGTCGACGACAACGGTTCATCGCCCGTCTGGTACGGGAGGTAAGTCCAATCGAAACACCCGCGAATCTCCTGCAAGCGGGTTACTGTCTGCCTTAAGGTGATAATTGTTTGAGGACGAACCGGACTGTCTTTATTTTCCTAGTAAAGGGCAAGGCCTGGCCTAAACAAGATAAGGGTTCGGATTTCATCACCGTCCCTTCTTGCCCGCCTTAGGAAAACGAAACCTAACGCGAACCTAAGCTTTAAAATTTGGAATAGAACGACCGATAGGGTAACGAGCTTAATAGGAAACTCGTTCGAAAAATATTGGTTGCTCTTTAAGCACACTCCAAAGTTCATGATGGTTTCTGTGAGTTGAATGCGTGACTGCGCCGCCTTGTGATAGCGGTGAGGCCTTGGGTATCAAAGCTCCACTGAGCTTCCCTCGCCTCAATTCAACTTACTTTGACTCGGATTGATTCCAGAGGGGTTTGCTCAAATTGCAACGAATTCCCTTTCGAAAGATAGAAGCTGGTCTAGAAACAATCTAAGTGGAGCCATCATGCTTTTTGTTTGCTAGAAATCTTTAGGTTTGTTTTGGTGGAGTCGAGTCGGCCTTGTTTGTGATTGTGTAGAATTCCCTTGCAATTAATAATGTCGAACTGGTATGATAGAAGCCAATACAATGAGTATCGACCTGAATTTGATTATGGACATCATCATTTTTATGACCATGGTGGGAATAGTGTTGGGAACGCCAACCTTTTCAAGGATGGTTCATACCATGGTGAGCCCAATTACTATCCACACATGCATCAGTCTTACGAGCAAGAAGATTATAGTACTAGTTCTTCGTCTCTAGAGGATACAATCAAACTATTGAAAAGTAGTCCTTTTTATGATCCTTCTGATAATTCCTCTTTACTAGAGTCAACACGTAAGTTAGCTGAGTCGACGCGTAAGTTAGCTGATATGAATAGTATAATTATAGACGAAAGAACTACAATAATGAGTGAACCTTCTTTAGAAGACCACCTCAAGCGGATAGCTGAGACGAACGAAAGAATTGCTCGAAATTACTTGAATTGCCAATATAGTGTATCCAATAATACCCTTGAGAATGAAGATAGTTATTTACACAATCAAGAGAACGAGGTTATAATTGGTAACACTACTTATTTAGATAAGGTTCAATCATCTTCGTACTATTATGATGATGAGGATAGTAGTGATGAAGAATCTGAAATATGTAGGCATAGTGATCAGGAATCTAGTAATCCAATTGAGCTTTATAGTGATTATATTATTTCTACTTCAAATCCAAATAATTTTTATGATTATTCACCTATTCAAGAGGACGAGGATTTGATTAGGAATACCACCGTTTTAGACGATGTAGTATTTCCTTTTGATTACGAAGCCGATAGTGGTTTAGAGGAACGGGTTTATTCTGAAAATGCTGTTTTAGAGTCTAGCGACTTAGAAACAATAATCTTGAATGAAGAACATAGACTCGTAGAGATGAGTAAAGATGCACTACCTGATAAAAATTAGAAGAATCAATTGACCATTTTCAAGAATCTAATGATCCAGATTAGGGAGATTGTACTAGTCTATCTAGAGACACTAAAACTCTAAGTTTGGGGGTGATTATCACCTTCATAGTGCCTTACCTTTAACTCTCAGAAAGTCCCTTCACTTAGGACTTGATATCTGCCTCGACATTTACAAGATTACCTTCATACTCGTTTTCCGAACCTAATGATGTCCTGAAAAAGTTCAGTCGTTAGAAACCCATCCTCTGGTCGATGTGGTTTGCCCAGGCTATGATACCCAGATTGACTTTGTTTTCCCACCAAATAGTTTTCTTCCAATGTGGGAACGTTTCAATTCAAATGGTCAATTAAGTTCTGAGACTAAGCCTAAGTACTTTAGGAAATTAGAATCGACACATTTTCCTAAGAATGACCACTACTCTCACTGTGGTCAACTTTGTAAGTCATACTGATTGACTTAGAGGATCCTCAATTATTTAGGTTATTTTGTGATTCTAAGTTCTTATTGAGTTTTTACAGACTCTAACCTAATAATTTGGATCCAACCTATGAAGAAACATCCAATGAAAATATTCTATTTAGACCCTTCATAGAACCTGAACCTGAACCGCAATTAGCGATAGTTATCAGGAAACTAGGTAAGGGCATGCTAGTCTTGTACATTTTCTTGGTTCACTGCAGTTTCCTTTTGTCAGCTCTTTTTGGTTTTAAAGACCCACAGTTATTCCGGCTACTGTTATACGGTTCGAGTTGACTAAACCTTTCCTACGTCTGGCTGAAGACTTTAAACTTAGCACTTCTTGGGAGGTAACCCAATCTCATGCAACACGGTAATATCTTTCCTTAACTCTTTCGCTTCATAACATTAACTTTCTCCTTGTTCATGCTTTTAGTTTCATCTTTAGAACATTGAGGACAATGTTAGATTTAAGTTTGGGGGTATGGGAGAAACTTTTTAGTTGCAATAAATAAACTCCAGAGCCTAGAAATTTATGCGTATTTAGGATAGCACTAACCAATCTAAGTGGATGGAAACATTTTTGTTTTAGGAGTTGAGGAACCAATCTGACTAGATGGAAACATCTATAGAGTCTATTCATAAAAGCACAGAGCTCAGGTGTTAGAAATAACATGATAGTTTCGCCATATCTTGTCGAGTCCTTTTCACTTTCTATTTTTAGTTTTCTTTTGTTTCAAGTGATTTGGTGGGGCACACGATTCAAGTTGTTACCTTTGCTAGGGTGAAATAGAGTGACTGAGTTACCTTTTCAAAAAAAAAAAAAAAAAAAAAAAAAAAAAAAGACCGGACCAGTTAGACCAATCGGAATAAGTATTAACACTTGGATAGCAATATGCGTGTGTTCTCCCTGTTTCCGTCGCCTAAGCAAGCGTGGAATGCAGGACCCGTGGGAACTATCGTGTAATCTGCTGACAAGAAGCATGCGCTTGGATCCAAAAGATCTATTCATGCCGTTAAGTAAAAACAAAAAATAAAAAAAAAAAAATGGTTATTGTTATGTGTAGTCAACTGCTGGTTCCCTTGTATTTGCCAGTTTGTTGATCTAGATTTAAGTTATTGACCACTGGTTCCCTTGTATATGCCAGTGTGTTAATATTAGTCAGACCGGTATCTCAGTCATTTAGGTTAGGTTCATCTTGGCAGAGGCCTTCAGACAGATATGGGAAACACCGTTCGCTTTTCAACCATCTACATTTTTCTTTTTCCATCTTCTTAATCTTTTCATGTGATTAGTCTGACTCCGAGTATGATGTCCATCGTGAAACTATCTTAGTAGAGCTCTGTCACTTATATGATTTTAGTATGCTTGAGTGCAAACTCGTGTACAGCAATTGGAATTTCGCATCAGGGTTCTTCCTCTGTAATAATTGTATGCCAACCAAGGAGGTTCTTTAGTGCTTTCCAAGGTTTGCGTAGATAGCTAGGGTCTGGAGTATTGGTTTTTGTGGGTACACCTCTGATAAACCCACCCGAGATTAACTCGGTCACTTTTCAAGAATAAATTTTGCTCGAGGACTAGCAAATAATAAGTTTGGGGGTATTTGATAGACACATTTTTGTGTCTAATTTGTCCTCAATGTCCGTATTGTTGGCACTCGATTTTGTACTAATTTTGTTATTTTATGTATTTGTAGGTATTTTTTTGGAAATAAATATTTTAAGAAAATTCGGCTCGAAAAGTTGATTTTGGCACCCGGAGGACAAGTGTTATTCGGACTCTCGCTTTTGGATAAGGGGCGACCACTGGATAAGGGGCGACCTTCTTTCAAATTCAAAATTTGTTTTGGCGGGAAAATTCTTTCCTTTACTGGCAGATTTTCAATTCGACATTTGAAGGTGTTTTAACGAGATTAAAGAGCTGAGACTTAATGGGTATATGTGATATGAGTATATGAAGATATTATGGTGGTTGGGATCGATCAAATTTGTCCAGAAAATCAATTCCCAATCAAAACAGAGAAAAGAATATCGTCTCATTTTTGGAAAGAAAATCACGTAAAAGATGTTGCATGTTTGTGTAGTTAAGCCCATATATTCTCCTAGGATGCGTATCAATCAGTTTATGAAGATTTCCAAGACAATTAACGTACACAGAGGAAGAAATAAGAAATAATTCTCAAAAATATTTGTCTTCATTGTGAAGATTTTTGAGGAGTTATGGCGAGATTCAATGAGGATTAGGTGTATAAATAGGTTGCTACTATCACAGGGAAGGGCTGTCGAGAGTTGGGAGGAGAGAAGGAACGCTGCAGATCGAGAACCATGATTTCTCTCTGCTGCTGCTGCTGCCATTGATGAAGATGAAGAACACGAAGAACGGACTCGCAGAAGCAGTCGTTTATCAACAGTGTCTAAGACGCACACGCGTGGGTCGTAGTTCTTCATACAACAGCAGTTACAATTTATCGTTCTTTTTGTAACAGCTGAACAGCGCCTTTGCAACAGTTATTTATGTTGCGATTTTTCTGTTCAATTGTTTTACTCATTTTTATCATTTGTAAACAACTTTTTGAGCAATAAATAATTATTTTGAGAGCATTTTTACTATGATGAGCTAAAACCCAACACTGGGACGACGGAGGAGGCCAAACTTCATACTTGGGGTAATTTCATTTAATTCTTTTTTATGACTTTTGCATTAATTTAAAATTGAAATATGATTTGAATTAATTGGTTGTTATTTAATTTGATGATGTATGCTTGGCTTAAGTGTTTTGATACATTATGCTTAGGACTTACAATCAATGTTTTGAGAATCAATCTTGGCAAAAAAAATTAGAGTCGATATATTTAATATATTTTTTGAGCTATTATTGATAAAAGAATTATTATTTGAACCTTAAGAAATGAAATTGGCGGAATCCTAGTCCCAGTACCTCTCGCCCATTGTGACAAATATTGTGTATATATTTTCATTTTTAAATCTTCACAAGTCCGAGCAACGAACTTTTACTACCACTTTCAAAACTATAACAAATAGCGCAACGCAAAGCCATAATAGAGCAATGCAAAGCTATAATAGCGGTATACCGTATAGACTGTCAAGAACTAAGATAGTGGCACCCTGCAGGGCCAGTGAAGCATAAAGGTAGCGTTACACTATAAAGACATTTGGCTAAGTAACGATGCTTATTGGCCGACACAGTGAGGCTTCAGTGAGGGAAAGGTAAGACGAGACCAAAGTGACAGATGCAACATGCGTTGTTGCCATTGAGGCATATCCGTGGAATTGAGTTGGCCTAAACTCAAGGATGATGCAAGAAGGTAGAATAGACCAAGAGTTTTTCTATGGCATTAGTTCAAGGATGGGAAAACTTTGGACAGTGAAAACAAGCTAGTAATACAAGAGCGACATTTCCATTGTCAAGCGAATTGGTTAAGTGTAGCATATGGCGTCAGAACAACCAGAATGAGCTTAAAGAGTTGGCCTCGATGATTGAAGCACAAAGATTGTCCGTACATTATCTTAGAGTGATAAGCATGCAGGGACAAGAGAGCTGAACATTGGATCAAGGAAGAATTCGGTAAAGCACAACAGTTGTGCAATACAGCTCAAGTGACGGTTACAAGTTGGTTACAAGCTTCACAAGCATGCCAATGACGCGAGACGAAGTAGAACGGTTATAAAGGGAGTTTATAAGCATGGGAGAAGGTTCCTAACTGCAAGAGAACATGTGTTGGATGATTGGTGCAAGTTGGAGAAGAACTGGCCAGTTAGCATAATTAGTGGCGGTTATGGAACTGCTTCATGGGACAGATGGATGTCCCTTGCATGTGCAACGGTTGTGCACGGTTTTGGCCAAGTAAAGCTGATGTATAAATAGTCCTAAGGCATGGAAAGTTCGGCAAGATTACATAAGAGAGTGTGAGACTCAAAATATGAGAGTTTTCGTAAGGATTGGTTTAAGGTGAACAAGTATGTGTAAGTATCTAAGTGGGCAAGTTTTGTATTTTTTCCCTTTGATGCAATAAAAAAAGTTGATTTTGTCATTTTCTAAGTGTTCTTGGTTGACTGATTGTATTTGTCTATGTATGGTAATGTTTGAGTGCATTGTGGGATGCATTTGAGAAGTTAAGTGCAGAGAAAGAAGGTAAAAGACTTCCGCTGAAAAACTGTTGAGTTGGCTGTTTGCATTGGTGCAAATTTATAAGGATGAAGTGCAGGTGAGTGAAGCTTTATTCACGGAACCACTGTGCTACCGTGTTACGCCTTCGCAGAAAATTTGTCTGGGCATTCGAAGGTGTGACATAGGCGGTGATCCCCGCTTCTTCACCTTGAAGTTGAAATTTTCCTCTTGTGGGACACTTTGGACACAAGAAAGTTGTCTCAATACTCTTCGAGGATTAGACATTGTACAACCGCCAGGATGAAACAACGGTCCATTATAACCCGTGATAGGTGAGAAATCAATAACCTAAACATCTTCCTCATCTTCATCTGATTGAATGGTGTAAGGATGGAAAACCACATCTTCAACTGTTGCATTATCCAATGTTTCCCTCATCTCCAACACCTTTTTCTTCTTACCCTTGTCCTGTGAGTTCAAAAATTCGTATTTACCAGCTGTAGGCTTCCCATAAAGCCAATGAGTCTTAGCATGAGACAACTCCCGTTTAAGGAAGTGGTCGTACACCCAAACTTATGAGAAGAAGCAACAAACGATACGTTCGCAGTATGATTAGTAACAATACACATTCATTCACTTATATCTTGAAACACACAAAGGATAATTTGACGGGGTACCTGAAAAAGAGTGTATAAGCCTAAAAAAAAAACAACTCTTAATCCTCGAAGCTTTTCTGCTTGAACGAATAAAAGAACCGCAATGCCCCAACAGTAGTTGTTCACCTCATTAAGGGGGTCCAATAGCTTGAGGTAATGGGCATTTACCACGTGACCTGAAGTGTCGGGGAAGAAAATGGTTCCTAGTTGATATAACAAATAAGCAGTCACATGGTGCTTAATCTTCTCCGGTGTCATCACCAACTTTCCTTGAGCAACCAAATCTTTTTTCCCTCCAAACTCCTCAAACAAGACTTTCATCTTGATCTTCTTCAACTTCTTCTTGTACGTGTGGTATTCCTCAAACTCATTATACTTATCACCTTCCTTAGGCTCTTTTGCAGCTCGTATAAACTCACATTCTTCCTTGTCAGCGCTCCATCCTAGACACATTTCGACCAACTTTTTAAGAAGTTCATATCTCATCGAGGGATCGTAGCCATCTCAAACACTTTTTCCCGTAATTGGTAGGCCTGTGATTCTAAGACAATCATCCGGAGTTATTTCCATCTCGCCAAACGGTAAATGAAAGGTATCCGTCTCTAGATAAACCCTGTCGGCAAATGCAGAAATAGTGACAACATCAAATTTTTGGTGCGCATGTTGTATCCTGTTCCATAGTATACAATGAAATACCGCCAACCGGACTTCATCACACTCATTCTCTATATTCCATTTCTTGTTCTTTTGACGTTTCAAAACACGAACAACATTATTATGATCCTACAAAAACAACATCATATCTTATATACTAATATATATAGAAGAATATATGTCAAAACATAATAAAATGACTGAAAAATCTTGATGGTTGAAATTCAATACCTTTGTCGCAAAGATCTTGGAAGCCCATGATTTTTTGCAGCCAAGCAATACCTCCCCTCCATCTCTTAGAGTACCATAAGTTGGGTTCTTTGGCAGCAAACACAAATCGTCATCAAGAATATATGCATATCTAGCACAAGGATTTTTAGGCGTCTTTCTAGGTTTTTTTTTGAACTATTTCTACTTGTTCCTCTTCCTATTCATCTGAGTCCTCCTCTGATTCGTCATCTTCATTATCTCCATCCTTATCTCCATCTTCCTCATCTTCTTCACCGTCATCACTGTCATCCTCATTTCCTCCTTCTTCTTCAGCTGGTTCCTCTTCTCCACCTTGATTATGTTCTTGATTGCCCATCTCTTCCACAATCTCTTCATTAATTTGTTGGATTACATTGTCAACATTATCTCTATTGACAACATCTTGGATGACAACACCCGGTAATGACCCACCTACAAACTTAGCATTTTGGGTTCCACGCTTACCGGCACCACCTAAGTGTACTCTTCCTCGAGGCGTGGGAGTTCTCATATCTTCCATTAATCCTTGGTTGGATTTTTTGAAGAAAACAAAAGATATTAGCTTAACCGATAAATGATTGACTAAATCAGACGCAACATAAGGGTTCTCGTAGTAAGGTTTGGTTAGTAGAAAAAGTTCATGAAAAATAGGCTAACTCTAAAAAAAAAATTGTGTTCAAAGGAAGAGTTTGGTTAGTCCAGCTTTTTTGCGAACAAACCGAACTACACATATATGTAATTAGGGAAGGGTTCGGTTTGTCAATTTTTTTGCGAACAAACCGAACTTAATGGCTCTGCAATCAGGGGAGAGTTCGGTTAGTTCATTTTTTTGCGAACAAACCGAACTGCACATATATATGCATATATGCAATTAGGGAGGAGTTTGGTTACAGAAACCTAAATAAAGAAATATGCTAACAAACCGAAGTCCATATGTATGCATTAACAGTACAGTTCGGTTATAAGATTTTTTTTTTTGAAAAATGCAAAGCAACCTAACTCCACAATTTAATTTGTATTAAAGGTAAAGTTCGGTTACATAGAAGTCTTAACACTTTTTGCGAACGAACCGAACTAGCAGTTCGGTAACCAAATTTAAAATATTGGGTAACCAAACTGTTCTTCCTTTCAGGAAGTTCGGCTACAAAACTAGTTTTTTTCAAAATTTCTCCTAACCGAGCAACACACTATATCTTCAAGTTGAACCATATTTTGATGATTTCTATTCAATTGAAGCAATCAAAATCAAATTAAAAGTAATGGTTTGTTGGAAAATACCTGCGAATCGTTCCATGGAAGAATCAGGGTTCTGCATGCGTCTTTTATACTCGATAATGCCTCTAACTTGCGGTTCCACTTCTACCTCAATTTCACTTGGGAGATTTGCTAGATGTCCTAATGGGGGACCTGTTCCTGGGAGTCGGTTGGTTTTGTTTCGAAGAACCATTCTTATACTTGATTGATTAATCGACGATGAACATTTTATGAATCAACAATTAATCGATGAAAACGATGTTGAAATGGGGAAGAAGAGAAGAACAGGAGAACAATTTTCTCCTCAAAACTTTTTTTTTTTTTTTGTGCCACTAGGTTTAGGATGCTTTTGTTTTTATTTTAGATTAAATTAGATGCGGTTATTAGATTAGGATTAATTTTAATTAGGATAAATTTTTTTTTAGTAATCTCATGATTTTTAGGACATCTCTTAACATTGTAAGGTAGGTGACCTTATGAAGCAATGGTCCCAAAAAAAGGCCGGTCCAAAAAACGGTTCCAAAAATATGCTATTTACGCAAGTCCCCATAGGCCCAGCCGCCCAGACATAAAGTATTGCAACTGGAACTTGATGCCCAGTATTTCATTCGAATTCCAAGTTCCACTAGTGAAAAGTTCCGTTAAAGTGGAGCTAGGGTTTCAAAAAGAAAACCCCCTTCCAAACACAAATCTTTGAAGATGAAATTGACTCTTGAATTCGGGTAAGTAAAACTCAATCTTTTCACAAATTTATATGGTTATGTAAGCATAAATTTTGGCCTAAATCATCTGTATGTGTGTTAGCTCTATTTATGTGAAATCTTAGGGTTTTACGATCTCTCTCTTGATTTTTAGCTCAATTGTTCCAATCTAAATAACATAATTCGTATTTTGGTACCCTTTTAGGGGTTTAGTATTAACTTGCTTGAATCATGGTTTAAGTTCAGCTTAGATTACCACATGTTTCTTACTGATTGATTAGAAATTCCCTTGGGAGAAGAGGAAAACGATTTATCTTCTCCATATAATAATATCAGACCTTGAACTTTCTTTCGTTCTTCTAAGAAGACGAAGAGGTTGTTCTTCTCATATTTAAAGAATTTAGTAGGAAGAGAAGTGGCAGGGGAATTAAAGAATGGTCTTGCAACCAGAGGAACTTTTAAGGATTAATAGGCCTTATGCTTTATCTCTTATTATGCTGTTAGACTATGAACATTCCATTCTGGAATTGCTACATGTAATAACTGATAAACTTTGTGGTAGTTTTCTGAGTTCTGCAAGTTACTGAAAGCTTCTTTTGCAGCTTGAAATTTAAGTGTGTTCTTTTTTGGCCAAAAAATATATAAATAAAAACATTAGAAATTTTCTTTATAGATTATACTAAGGTTGCAACAAGATCAAGTTAGTTGAGTGATATGATAAGTAAGAAAAATTTGTATTAGTCTAAATGGTTACGGGTGATATAAATTATTACTTGGAAAAGTGTTTCAGTCTAGATTTTTGTTTGTCTGAAACGTCCATGGGTGTATATCGCAGGATAATATTAGATCCCTGTACCAAACCATGCCTAGTACGTTGCCCCATTCTTGTCTTCATTGAATAATTCATTAAACCATTAGAATAATGGAAACTATAATTTTTATATCGAGCTGTTACCACTTGTATCGGTTGTACTTTCTCTCTCGTGTCTTCTGCGAGGTGGTTAAATAGATTAACTCACAAGTGATTTCTAGTCTTTAGCGGATTTTTTAGGTTGTATGTCCTCTCTTTGGTTGGAATGTAGCAATCCAACCATTATCAGACTTTGTTCGATGGGTAAGACGTATCAACTCTGTGATGTTATGTTCTGCGCCACTATGTTGACACCTCCGCATATTTCATAATGATTGATTAGAAATTCACTTGGAAGAGGAGGAAAACGATGTATCTTCTCCATCTAGGTACAAAAATATCAGACCTTTTAAACTTTCATTTCTTTCGTCTGAGATAAAAAGAAGTAGAAGAAGTTGTTCTTCTCATTTTTCAGTATGAAGAGAAGTGACAGAGGAATTAAAGAATGATCTTGCAAGAAGAAGAACTTTACATTCAGTAGATCAGTACCATAACATAAAGCTTGAGAATACTAGAGTAGTTGATCAAGACAAGTATCCTCGCATGCTTTTTGGTATCAGTGGTGAGGTATTTATGTGCCATCACCCCCATATGGGTTGATGTTGAACTTCTTCATGAAGCTCGTGTTGGCTGATACGCTTAGACAGTCTCTACGTTCTCTATCCAGGGACCTGGGAGAATATTAGACTGAAAGGTCCTTAGTAGTTTATGTGTTACTCTTTCTCTTTTACTATGCTGTTGGACTATGAACTGTCCATTTTGGAATTGCTGCATATAATAACTGATTAGTGATTAGGTTTACGATAGTTTTTCGAATTCTGTATGCAGCTTGAAATTTAAGTTTCTTCTTTGTTTGCCAAAAAAATAAGTAAATTATAATTCTAGAAATTTTCTTAAGGATATGTTGATTATAAGGTTAAAACAAGATCAAGTTAGTTCAGCGATATGATAAATAAGAAAAATCTGGATTGGTCTAAATAATGGTTGCTGGTAATATGAATTGGGAAAAATGTTTCAGTCTAGATTTTTGGATGTGTGAAGTTTTCATGGGTGTATATCGCAGGATAACCTTAGATCGCTGTACCAAACCATGCCTAGTACGTTTCCCCACTGGCTCGTCTCCATTGAATAATTCATTAAGCCATAAAAACAATGAAAAATAGAATTTTCATATGAAGCTGTTGCCGGTTAACTTGTGTCTTCTGCGAGGTGGTTAAATAGATTCACACATGAGTTGTTTATAGTCTTCAGCCCATTTTGTTAGAATGTATGTCTTCTGTCTGATAGTAACGTAGCATCCCGGCCATTAGCAGACTTTGTTTGATGGATATGACGTAATGATGCATCAACTCTGTGAAGTTATGTGCTGCGCCACTATGTCCACACCTTTTAGTGTTCTATCAGTTTCCAGTTCCATATTTTGGTTTTATATTACTTCTGTTATTTGTATGCTTGAACTACATTTTAATCCTTCTTAATCCAATGCAGTGGTGGACTTGAGCTTCTTTGTGAGTCAGTGAAGACCCACAATGTTGATGTTGATCAAACTGGAGAAAAGAAGGTGACCCTCTCTCACCATTACCATTTGCCAAACTTACTTGAAGTAGTCTCTTGCTGTATGTCTAGATCTTAGCTTAATTAAGCTTTTTCTTCTGTTGTTCTTTCTCAGTTAACAATGAAGGATCTGTTGTCTTGGGTTCGTACTAATCTAATTAAGGAGAGGCCTGAAATGTTCATGAAAGGGGATTCAGTGTAAGTTCTGACAAGGCAATAACAGAAGATTATCTGAAGTTATTAGCAATTGAGTTCTGCTATCTTCATAATATTAGCTATTTCCTATTGTTCTCTTTTAGGAAGTTATTGTGAACTATTGTTTATTTTCCTGGCAATGCATGCAGGAGACCAGGTGTGCTGGTCCTTGTAAATGACTGTGACTGGGAACTAAGTGGTCAACTCGATACCACATTAGAAGATAAAGACGTGGTGGTCTTTATTTCGACCTTGCACGGTGGATGATTATATTGCTCGAAAATTATATCCAAACTATCAACTACTTGTTACACTTTTACCATCAAGGTCTTAGTTACGATGCTTGCTTCACTAGAGCAGGTTCTGTATCCCAATTCTGTTTTCAGTATATATGTTCAGAAGAATTATTGAATGTATGATGCTAAACTGAGTGACTTAATGCAATCAGTTTTCGTATTGTATTAACTTCTATAAATCTCGAAATATTGTTTTGCCCCAAATCCATTGCTCTTTTTCCACTAAAGCTTGCATCAATCCTCCAGGAAGTTAAAAAGTGTCTTACAGATTTAAATTGGCCAGGGGCCAATGGCTCTCTCAATAAGAACAGAAAGTTCCTTGGCGATATATGATGATTCAGGTATACCCATTGCAAGTGCTAAACTGGTGATGTTTCTGATCTTTTAGGTGCTGCTTTTTGTTCTTCCATTGTTTAAATGCATGAAAGCATATGGATCTATTTATCGTCTTGCAGCTGGTCCTAGAAATTTGTTACAGCTAGCAATCTTCTTGTACATGTTTTAAGAAACTATGGTACTAAGTATCCTAAAGGCCTTGCTGTTGCTGAATTCTTCTTTGGGTATGGTCTTGCCATTGTTGAAGCCCCCTCTGGATGACTGTAGTTCCATCTCTTCATAAGGCTTACTTATCGATAATAGTAGATGGGGATTTCTGCCAAGCCTGGTTACCTGACAAACCTAAACAGATGCAGACAGTGACAAACCTGAAAATGAGCCAAAGCTTTTGCACTCAACTTTAGATGTCAAAGGATCAGGAGTGGTCAACTACAATTTTGATTCACTTACTGCTTATAGTCCGGTTATTGAGTGTCTATACCGCGTTAAAAGGTGCAGAAGCTCGTTCAGCGGATCTTTTACCCTTTTGGAAAATTGATTTGTGGCGCAAGGTAATTCCGAGAGAAATCAAATCTGAGAAGGCAGTTAATGTAGTCAAGTTATTGCAAAGTTTAAGGATATTGTTGAGCTGAGGGTGAGCAGGTTGATGGGACTATGTGAATGATATAGATCATAGCATCCTGACTCCTGAGCTTCAGGCTGGCCAGCAGCAGAGAAGAGGTATCATGTGTGGAGTTGCAAGATGAGTAAAACTAAAAATAAAATAATGTTGACAGTGGGATTCGAACCCACGCCCTTTCGGACCAGCGCCTTAAGCTGGCGCCTTAGACCAACTCGGCCATATCAACATTTACGTATGAACCGATCTAGCTCATGAATAATTGGTTGTTACCAAAATCAGATATCCCCCTAGATTTCAAAGATAATGAACGAAATGTTGTGATTCCAAAACACGGATAAATGAGTTAGAATTTGGCGAAAACAGCTAAACCCTCATTTATTTTTTCTTCTTTTAATCCGAAAAGATGCAGACATAACATGTATCCATTTTTTTAATATCCGTTGATCAGAGGATATATGCACATAGATCCATTTAAGAACATCTAAAGTCTTCATATATTTTATAAATGCAACCATTCTTTTAGTATACATCATGCGACCATTGTTCCGTGGATGCTTTACTGAGTCAGCGACAAACAATTTACACTGCGGGCCTTGGATTAATTTTGTGAACTGGATGGGCTTGACGTAAAGCTCTTTTTGGACCCAGTTGTTTTTTTTTTTTTATTGCTTCCGACTGCATAGAATTTATCTTAGGAAAAGGTAAAACCTTTCCTTGAATATGGAGGGAGGACAAATAATGAGCCTGTTGGTCGTAAAATTTCAGAACTGCCGATTAAGAAGAGGTGCTTTCGCCTTGTAACTAAATAAATGCCCAAGCTTGCATAGAAAGGCCAACAAGAACAAACATGAACAACCAACGGTGAAAACTATTACGACCACTACGGAAATGATGATCTTATTATTGGCAATTAAGGACATATTTTGACTTCTAGTCTGACAATTGCCAAACTAACTTATCAATTTTTTCACTTCTGAGAAATACTTTAAAAAGTCCAAAATCACTTGTGGCATCCAATCACCCTCTTCATGGGCTTGGACCTATATTCTGCCTTGACCCAATCTGATAGTGGTGGATACTTGGATGGGGAAATTAGGGGAGACCCAAAAAAAAAAAAATCTCAGGCCCACAATTAATTTTAGGTACCGTGACACCCATAATTATATGAAATTATTAAAAATGTATGCGTGACGGATTATGCATCCGCATGACAGGTTATGCATTAAGAGTATAATTGGCAACGCAACTTGGATATAACATATCTAAAAATCCGCGCCTTGGAATTTTACAAATTTTATATCGTTGGAAATCTTTTTAAGAGAGCTACGCAACGAGTACAAACAACAATATTAAATTTTTGTTTTTCACGAAAAAATCGGAGGTGATCATCATTTTAGGCAAAATTTCGAAAACTGACTACATAACCATTATGCAACCACCAAAAAAGATGCATAACACATTCTGCAGACGCATAACGAATTATGCAACCATTTTCTCGACTGCATAACAAATTATGCATCTGCATAACAAAGTTATGCATCTATAACAAGTTATGTAGCCATTGTTTTGGTTGATTTTAGTGCGTACATAAAAAATTGATGCATAATGCATTATGCAAACATATTTTCGGATGCATAACAGGTTATGCATCTATTTTCTCGATGCATAAAAGATTGTGCAACAAATTTCTCGATGCATAATGCATTATGCAGCCATATTTTCGGATGCATAACAGGTTATGCATCAATTTTCACGACTGCATAACATGTTATGCAGATATTATTGTAGGTGCATGACAAGTTGTGCAGTCTTTGTTTTTGTTGGTTTCAATAGTGACGAAAAAGTTGATGCATAACGTGCTATGCAACAGTTTTCTGGACTGCATAACAAGTTATGCAACAAATTTTGTAGATGCATAACAGGTTATGCATCCATTTTCATAGCTGCATAACAACTTAAAACAATACCCAACAGACTAAAAATCAAATCTGATCTTGACATGTTATGCAGTCATAACAACGTGTCATGCATAACTAGCCACCAACTTCACATCTCCCCATCTATATCTCGACAAAAATCAGACTCTTCAATCTCGGACAACAAGCACACCCTCATATCCATTGTTGCAGACGTAGAATAAAACATCATAGATTCAAGTCAAATCCTGACAACAAACCAAGCTGCCGTTGATAATGCTTCTTCTGTCAAAACCTGATGTGCTAAACCCTGTAATGTCGCACCATAAACCGCCTCCAACAATCCTTGTTCGATACAAACACTAAACACCACCAATATGGAGCCATTCATCTCATAAACTGACGACAGCTACACTCTTTCTTAGATATTTTCAAGGACCCAAACTCTATTTGATGCTGAAACAAATTGGTACCCAAGTTAGCTCACCCTACTGGCTTCTAATTAACGCCACATCCGCTGCAAACAACCCTAGTACTCATCCCACAAACGCACAGCAAACTAGCAAGGAAACAGTGCGGTCAAGCAGCTGCAGCTGGTTATGTTCTTGTTATTTAGCCTTGACCAAATCTTCCACAGCACTAACCAAATTTGCGAATCACTTTGCACCCTTTTCTTCCTTCTTTTCTCGCTGCCAGAACTGTACCAAACCCTCACCATAGACAACATGTATCCTTCGATATCTTGCTGGTTTCAAACCCACGGAAACAGCACACAACACCCACACAAACATCTGCAGCAGCATTTGTTTCTTCTCCTCTTCTTACACGACCCAGATAATCAACAATGCCCATAGCAGCAACCATTGTAACAGCTGCGAACTAGGTGGTAATAAGATGGTGGTTCAGCTTTTCTGTCGAACAGTTGATATACGCTACCTGATGGCGTTGTTGTATGTTGAGAAACCATCTCCTTCAGCTCTCCAATTCCTGCAATTTCACATTCAACACAACCCAATAACTCCACTTCTTCCATGAATCATAAACTAGACTCATTCATCATCATTTACTGTCACAATCAACCACAGCAACAACATCTCTTGGACAGAGAAAAGAGGGGATGTAAGAAATTCTTCTTTCATGGCTCTCTTGAGTTAAAATACAACCCAAACTTCTACATTATCTCGATATCCCGATTCTTCGAACACAACCACCAAAACCCATTTAATCAATCAGTCCCAGATCCGTTTTTCTTTGTTGATTTTAGTTTTGCAACTTCACCAAATTACTTATCTGATTTTCTAAGACTTCATTCATAATCAATTGCATCAAAAGATCAGACCCTAACTTCTTCCTCTCAAACATTACCTCAACTGTAGATGATTCGAATCACAAACGAACCCTTGAATACACCCAATCCAGTTGACAAACTGACCCAACTTGGTTGCTTCAATTTCTAATCTCAATCGAGATTTTGGACTTCGTCGATAGATAGGAAAGAAAGCTGTAGGGAGATACGAATCTGAGAAGAAGAAGAAGAAAATAAAAAAGATCGAAACATAATTTCAGAAATTATGAGTTTGAGAATAATTTTCTTCCAGAAAATGGGTGCGCGCCTGTGTTTTTCTGAGCGTGGGTTTCATAGTAGAAAAGTCTGGGAGAATGGGTCTCCCTGTAGTTTTCACTACTTGGATCAGACGCTACCTGTTGAGAATTACGATTGGTTTTAGGGTTATTATATAGTAAGAGAGACTCGTGCTCTCATAAACTGACCGGAAGAATCCGCAGACTAGATCAATGGAATACCTCAGTGAAGATGTAATCATGGAAATTTTATTACGTTTACCGGTGAAATCCACAGTAAGATTCAGGTACGTATGCATGTCTTGGTATAAGTTACTAACTGGTAATTTTGTGAAGGTGAAACTAAATCATGATACTGAAAACGAAAAACATAGTTTCATCCTTAACACAATTCAGTGTGGTGGTGGTAGCCATGTCTACTCTACAGATAATAGCTCCTTATCATCAAAATCATTACAAAGTCCCTTGAAGATTAATAGTCCATTTTGCGATGAGATTTATGTTTTAGGTACTTATAATGGTTTAGTTTGCGCAAGTTTTGGTTTTGGTCTTTATATATGGAATCCATGTACGAAACAGTACAAAGTAATATTAACAGTACAATATGAATATGACTTCAGTTGGGATTTAGACCGAACGGGATACGTTTTCTGTTATGATTCCAAAGTTCAGGATTACAAGGTTATAGTGTTCTTTGATGATTATAACAGAAGTGATTCTAACGTTCGGGTTTATACTTTAGGTTTAAATGAGTGGAAAACACTTCCACCCATACCTTATCATATTCTAAAGATAAAGAAAATATAGGACAAGGACTGTCCGGGGTGTTTTTAAACGGAGCACTGCATGCATTGGGTGGTGGATTCGTTCCAAGGACAGGAAAACCAATCATCAAAGGTTTTGCTTTCTTTTGATACAGAACAGGAAAGGTTTCAAGAAATACCTCAACCTGATGAAAAATTGGAGAAATTTGATTATAAGTTTCTGGGTATAGTGGGAGGGTGTCTTTGCATGCTTTGCAGCGTTTGGAAAGTTGGTTTTGAAGTTTGGGTGATGAATGATTATGGAGTAAAAGCATCTTGGGCTAAATCGTTCCAAATAGATCAAGTGATGTCAAGACCCTTCAACTACTTGAGTAGTATAGTGGATCTAAAAAACAACGAGATCCTATTAGACGATGAGAAGACTGATAGTTTTATTCTGTATGACCCCAAGCTAAAAACAATAAGACTTCAATCGATCCGTCTTCCAGAAAAGCAGCGCTATCAAACATTTGCGTATGACAGACGTACCATTCATGTGTATGTGGAGAGCTTGGTTTCAGTTAACTCAGGCACGCGTATTGGGGATGCACAAGAAAATTTAGATTTCTATGAAGCACTTAAAGACATTGAATATTAGAGACATGATGTCGGATTAGTAAGTCTTATATACCACATCTTTTGTATTAGTAAGTCTTATAACAACATTATGCATTAAGTCGGTTAAGATACACTTTATTGTATTTATTTATGTGGATTTCAATTGCCGATTCTCTTATTTGTTCCAAAATTTCCCTGTTATTGAGATTGCCATCTATCTGGAAGGCGACCATACACGCATTTTATACTTAACATGAATTTGCTTTGCTTCTCAATTTACTTAAACAATAAATGATGTTTAAATGTGTATTATTTACGGTCATACCTCGAAATTGATATTGATGATGAGCCATACCAAGCAAGTATAAACATTAACTTCAGAATGATCGATCCCAAGAGAAATATATAACATAAGCTAAAACAGTCATAGGGAAATTCTCCCTTGGCGGGTATACATTTACAGCTAATAACTCACTAGTTCCCTTACCTTCTAATGGAAAATAACCCTAAAACCGCTTCGCTTACCTCAACTATCACATATATGTTGAATTACTTAGAAAATTGCTTGCTAGTTTACTGGCACTGCTTATGATCATACTTTGGGATCACCTTCCATACCCTATTTATACACGAGTATTGTGGAAACCTGTGACCCTAGCTATGTATAAAGAAGAAAGTCATGCAAAGAAAAGAAAAAGGAAAAAGTAATGGCATATCCTATAGGGCTATACCAAGGATATATATCTTTCTAAATTTCTAATATACAACTTTGTTTTTCTTTTTTTTTTTGCTCGGCAAAGAAGGAACGATGAATTAAAAGAATGAAAGAATACAAGAAACCAACTAGACAAGGAGGCTAGAGAAATAAAATGAAACCCTTACAAGCTGAAAACAAACAGAGGAACCCCAGACAAACAACCCAACAACAAAAGCTAACTCAATGTGAGTTTAAAAAGAATTGTTCCCAACCCAAAATAACATTAGAAGTGATAATTCCCTTGAAGCAGTCAAGGCTTTTCGACCAGTTAAACGCATCAATTTTGATGTCGCGAATAACTTCATGGAGTTTTAAAGTTTTACCATTAAAAGCTATAGCGTTGCGAGCTTTCCAGAGACCCCATGGAATTGCTTCCGGAAGACGTTTCCAAAGTTGATTTCCTTGGGTAGAAAGAGGATAACTTTTCCAACCCACGACAGTCTCTCTAATAGTATTGGGCATAACATGAATACCCCCATGGCAGTGATGAAGTAATTCCAAACACGAGAAGCTGACTGGCACTGTAACAACAAATGGTCTTCATTTTCTTCAACATTTCCACAAAGGTAACACCGGTTAGGGGAGTCTAGCGCAGAATGTCTATGATGCAGATTAGTTAAAGTTGGCAACCTACTCAAATACACTTGCCAAAGAAAAAATCCTACCCTATGAGGCCAAGCTCTGGACCATACCTTAGAACTCGGAAAAGGAATGACGGGGGTATTACCTTGCGAGTAGTTTAAGTATGCCTCCTTTACCGAATAGATACCCTTTTTATCACCAAGCCAAATAAGTTGGTCCTCCTGATTTGGAGATATCACAATAGATTCAAGCAACGGAATAAGTATAGAGAGTTCAGCAATCTCACTGTCATAGAGTCTTCTTCTGTGATGCAGACCTAAGTCCCAATTTAATCCAGCACCTCCGGAGATGTAAGTCTGAGATATAGACTTGTTCTTGGTACTAGAAAGGTTGAAGAGGACAGGACATAGGAGAGATAAGGGACCCTGAACACACCATTTGTCTTCCCATAGCCTTATTTTGTCTCCTTTTCCTATCTTGAACAGACAATTATTGAAAAAGTCATCTGCAGTAGAATAAATATTCTTCCGGAGACTAACACCATGTTTTTCCATAGGCTTCCTAGTTTTCCACCCTAAGTCGACAAAACCATACTTGTCTGCTACCACCCTCGACCATAGAGCTTTAGATTCACGGCCTAATCTCCACCACCATTCACGACCTTACTCACATTTCTCCAACCAACCCAATGATGCTTTATAGTTTCCGATGATTCATCCCATAAAAACTTTCTAATAACTCTTTCAATAGATTTTATCACCTTAGAGGGAGCCATGAACAGAGAAAAATAATAAATAGGAATGCTCTGGAGGACACTCTTGTAAGAGTAAGCTTACGAGCTAAGTCTGGCCTTTCAAAGCTCAATGATTCTATCCCATTTAGCCGTGGAGTTGGTTTTGTCCCCCAAAGGCATGCCAAGGTACTGAGTTGGAAAATTATCGCAAGAGCAACCCAATATTTCAGCCAATCCCTCAATATCCTGAACATCACCAACACCAAATAGACTACATTTAGAAAAATTTGTCTTAAGACCAGAAATACATTGGAACCAGAGCAGAATATATTTGAGATTTATAACTTGCTCAATATTGTCATCCAGAAATACTAAAGTGTCGTCAGCGAATTGGAGATGGCTGACTTTGACAGCATTAACAGAAGAAGAAGAACAGAAACCCCCAAGCATACCCTCCAGTTCGGGTTTGCCAAACATCATAGTAAGAACCTCAGAAACAAGAAGAAAAAGAAACGGAGATAAAGGTTCGCCTTGCCGTAAACCTTTCTCGGAAGTAAACTTACCGAAAACAGACCCATTGATAAGCACATAAAATGGGACCTTAGATACACAACCATAGATCCATTTCTGCCAAATACTACCAAAACCCATTTTTTGAAGAGTCTCCATTAAAAAAGACCATTTAACGTTATCAAAAGCCTTTTCTAAATCGATTTTGCAAACGATCCCAAGGGGACCATTTTTAAGTCTAGAATCAAGACATTCGTTAGCTACTAAAATACTGTCTAAAATCTGTCTACCTTTCACGAAAGCTGACTGCTGAATAGAGACGAGTTTAGGAAGCATTACCTTCAAACGCTCAGCTAGAATCTTAGATATGGTTTTATAGATGGTTCTAGTTAAGCTGATGGGTCTCAGATCCTTAATCTCCTCAACAACCTGCTTCTTAGGAATTAAAGCAAGGAACGTCGACTTAAGCCTCCAATCAATTTTACCTGAAGTTTCGAAGTCCTTCACTACACGCATAATGTCATCCTTCATAAAGTTCCAACACCTCAGAATAATACCAACCTGAAAACCATCAGGACCGGGTGCTCGATTTTGACCAAGAAGTTTAAGGGCAGATAACACTTCCTCTAAAAGAATAGGCCTTTCTAGCCATACTGCATCCTCGACTGATAAGGTTTTGAAATTCAAATCCCCAATAGAAATATTAGTGTTGTCCGTTAACTTAAACCGAGAGCTGAAGTGGTCTAGGATGCTGATCTTAATCAGGTTCTTGTCTTCCACTATGACAATCAATTTTCAAACTACAAAATGTATTTCTTCTTCTTCGAATCTTTGCTATACGGTGAAAATAACTAGTATTTCAGTCACCATCTTCAATCCACCTGATTCTAGATCTATCCCTCCAGAATTGCTCCTTCATGTCAGCCAATTTTTCACTCTCAAGCATCAGGTTATCATGTGTTATAACTTCAGACTCTAAAATATCTTCATCATCAATTTTTTGGTCCAACCATTGAATAAGGAGATAGTTCTGTTCACACTTTCTATCAATTTTCCCGAAGACATTTCTATTCCATCCCTTGATTTTACCCTTCAAGGCTTGTAATTCTTTCGCTAAAATAAAACCGGAAGACCCCGTGAAATTATTAGACAACGAAACCCACCAAGTCTCCAATAGATCTATAAATCTTGGTTCGAGCAGCCACATGCTTTCACATCTCCAAGGAGGAGCTCCCCAATCCTCTAAATCACAAGTAAGAATAATTGGTTTGTGGTCCGAGAAAGGCCTGTCTAAAGCTTTAACCAAAATACCCGGAAAATGATCATCCCAGTCAGCTGTTGTCATGAATCAATCAATTTTACTCATTGAGGTGAGAGATCCTTTTTTAATCCAAGTGTACTTAGCCCCATGAATGGGGATATCAATCAGTTCATTAGCATCATAAAAATCGCAGAAATCCTTCATGCCTCTAGAAATATTAGAGCAACCTTTTCTTTCATCCATCAATCTTACTTCATTGAAATCCCCCCTATACACCAAGGTAGACTCCAAATAGTGTGCATTAGATTCAACTCATTCCACATTCTTTGCCTTTCCAAAACATCACAAGGGCCATAAACACCAGAAAATAACTAATTGAAGTTGTCTATAAGATTTCTGAACTGAATATTTATACTAAAAGTACCTACAATATGAGATTCCATACTTACTATATTAGGGTTCCATATGACAAGAATCCCACCAGAACGACAGATAGAGTCCAAAGAAACCCAATTATGAGCTCTCCCTCCCCAAATTTGAGACACTATAGAGTCAGAGCAAGACTCTAAAAGTGTCTCTTGAAAGACAATAATGTCAGGATTATGAACAGCAATCCACCTCTTAACAACCCCTCTTCTTTTAGAGTTTCTCAAACTCTTTATATTCCATGAAATGATGTTCAACATGATAAACACAATAACAAGACAGAACCCATAAGAAAAAAATAAAACTTATCAATTATCTAGAGCCACCTACTCCTGTTCCATACATTCGAAATTGAAAGCAGCTGGGTTCTGAACGACAGCATGCATCAAATTTTTTTTAAACTCATAATCAGACTGTGGTAAACCCAATTGCATTGACACACCAACCTTATTAATAAATTCAAAAGATGTATGATATTTAAAACCTAGGTAAGAGATTACCATTGCTTCTTTTTCAGGATCTGATAGAGCTTCCATGAAAAAATCACCAGTAGGAGAGAAAAGAGGGGTTTGTCTAGAGTTGCCATCACTGGACTGAGAGGATGAAGAAGGAGAAGGAATGGATACCACCAATTTTGGTTGCGAGTCTGAATTGGTAATCGAGACACAGCCCTAACATTGCAGTTGTGAGCAGTACACGGACATCCAATGCATTCACCAATTGAATCCCTAGCAGCTTCCAGATTGAGTCTATTGTATAACCTTTCACGTTCAACGGAGGAATTAGAGGCATAATCATCTGCAAGACTTCCTGAATCACCACAGAGGTAAGAACCATATTCTGAATTTTCAGACCCAGACGAAGAATCTGAAGAATAACAATCCAGTTTTTTTGTATTTCCCATTGAAATTGACGTAATAGTACCAGGGGGAAATTTTCCACCACTTTTAGCTTTAGCCAACTGCTCTGGGCCCAAAGACCTTGTAGAAGAGCCCACGTCCCTAATTTGCCCGTTAATAATTTCTTCATTGCCATCTAATGGTCTTGCTTTAGGTCTGTAGGAAAACCGTGACTACACGAGTCTGAAGAATCTCGTGACTGATTCGAGTTTGCTTTTGACTTTCCTTTGTCAGCACCAGACTGATGCTGTTGTTTACCCGTGTCTGCAGAGCCATCTGACACTGGCTTATCATCTTTACCAGCAGATATTACAGGATCCAAAGATACCCCTCCATCAAGGCTACCTGCACCGGAAACAGGGTTGAAGAATTTGATACGCTGCAGACCGTTATTGATATTTGAAGATTTATCTTTCGCCTTTTCAATCAAAGCCCTGAATGGTAAAGATTTGAAATTGACTTCTACAATTTTTTGGACACTGTCCACCGGGCCTCGTAATTTGAACTTCATCATAGAAAGATTACAACCATTTCTCGTATCCTCTGAAGCTTCAAGGAGACCACCACATTTTGATCCAATGGTTTCAAAAGTTTTTTGATTCCATAGAGAAAATGGAATTCCTCTGACTTCTATCCAACATGACTGAATTTTAAGCACTTCCTCCTCGGACAACATATTAAGTTTTGATGTCCATGGAAAGAATTTGAAGTTAATCCCATTAAAACTCCAACCATATTTTGAAAGAAGCTCAGTCCTCATCTCTGAATTTGGAACTTTGAACAAAGCTTTAGAATTCGAGAAAGGCTGAAGAAAGAATACCTCGTTCTTCTCCAAACACTTACCCAAATGCTTATCAATTACATCCCAAGATACCATGTTAGCATCAGATGATAAAACCACCATATGATTCCAGTTTTCCTTTCCAATAGGTAACACTTCAGTCTCCAATATGGGTTTATTCCAAACAGATGGAGGGTTTGGGAAATGAACCGACGATGGTGAAGACTGAGGTTTCTGGATTGAAACTTCCTGAATCGGACTGAGTTGATTGATAATTGTTATAATTTGTTTCCATCCATTCCCCATATCACCTGCTGGGAAGTAGATATCTACAGAATTCCCCCAAGCATTAGGACCAGATAATTTTATGTATTCACCATTATTGTTTTTTTCCCCTTGTTACTATTAACCACTCATCTGAATCAGTGAACTGCCAAATTTGAGATTTTGACCATGATTTAGTGATCTCCAATGATAAGCCCTTTCGAAACCAACATAACCCCTTTTGATTAACCCATAAAGTAGAGAACCTATCACCCTTGGATTCAATAATTTGAAACTTTCCAGACTTACTCCCATACTCCTTTGTAAACGAAAAACCCTTAGCTTCGATCCAACAACAGATACCATTTTTGTTAAGAAAAGAACGAGAGTTACCTGATCTAGAAGTTTTCCTACTCTTCACAGTCTTCCATCCATCTTCATCACTCTGAGAAAACAAGCTGGTCTTCATTGAAGCTACCTAAAACAAACAGCTGAGTCGACTCCTAAACAATCGCTCGATCCACGCTCCTAAACGAAAAACCTCTCACCTCTCACCTCGATCCAATGCTATACAACTTTGTTTTTAACATGCTTAAATACTAGGTCATTCTTGAACCGAAAAAACAAACAACTAAAGACCATATATGTTTTTCTTTTTCCATTTTCTGGATAATGTCTTTGAAAGTTCCTTAGGCATAGATGCTAATGCCCTCTGCATGATGTAGACTATTATGAGCACATAATATCAACATAATTACCACTTCCTTTAGACCCACCAACAGACCAACTACTACTACTATCTGTTACTTGTCTCCAGAATTTCATTCATGCCTTCATGTTTAAAAGATGAAGGGAAGGCTAAGAGATAAAAATTAAATGAGTTACCTTCCTGTCAACGTATGAGATTGATAAAAAAAAAAAAGAAAAGAAAAGAAAAGAAAAGAAAAGAAGATTGATAAAATTTATCTGGTACACTTAATTGTTCTACAAGGTGGAGTCTGTGGACAATGAAGTGTTGAACCACTGTAAGTATATATGGGGTACAAGGCTGTACGTTCATCCTCTTCAGGCCCTCCAGGTCATGAAAGAAACTTATTCAGATGAATCCGGAAAAATCACCAGACAGTGGCGGTATTTAGCTATCTTCTTCTCCACTAATGGGAGAATGCATGCAAGGTGGTGAGTAAAGAAACTATGTAAATCACCCTCGGATAACCCGACTACTTTGACATTTTCTTCTCCGTTAACTCCAGTGATAACTTTCAATTCCTTTAGATTATTACGGAAAATTAGAAAATGATTTCTTGTGTAAGTAAAAAAGTCAACCCTTTGTGAGGCAAACTTTTTTACCTTCGAGTTCTATATTTAACTTATGCTTCTGGTATCCAAATATCTGCCAAACTATCCAATTTTTAACTTCACAAAAGTACTTTCTAAAAACTCCAAAAACAACTCTGGTATCCAAAGTCCAAACACCCCCCTCTTGGGCTACTTTATGAGCCTGGACCTATACGCCTAAACCCAACCGGAGAAAGAGTTGGATTCAGAGTCTTCTTTGTGATTTTGGCATCCACATATTAAACACTACCCGTTAAGACTTACTATTGGTTTAAGGTATTATATAAGAGAGACAGGCGCTCTCGATAATCAACCTAAACTGATCAGAAGAATTGGCAGATTAGATCAATGAAATATCTCAATGAAGACATTTTCATGGAAATCTTGTTACGTTTACCAGTGAAATCCACGGCAAGATTCAGGTGCGTATGCATGTTCTGGAATAAGTTACTCAGTGCTGATGATTTTGTTAAGATAAAACTGAATCATGACATTGACAACGAAAAATATAGTATAATCGTTAACACAATTAGTCATTGGGGTGATACCCAAGTCTATAGTATAGATAATAGCTCGTTATCATCAAAATCATTAGAAAGTCCCTTGAAAATTAGAAGTCCATTATGCAATAAGATTTATGTGTTAGGTATTTGTAATGGTTTGGTCTCTGCAAGTTATGCTTATGGTCTTTATATATGGAATCCATGTACGAAAGAGTACAAAATAATATTTATGTATAATAAAATAATCTTTATATATAAAAAGAGACTCCAAAATCGCCACATGTCGACACCACAATCACTCTTGATTTTGGTGAAACCATGTCACCAATAAGTATCCCTATCATCACTATTTGATTGGTCAGATCTATTAGACAGAATCCAGTAGGCAACCCAAAAGTCACTAACTTATTAAAGAGACACAAAAGGTTCAGGAAATAGTTTTGGGTGTACTAAGGACATCTCTTCTCGCACTAATTTTGCTGCCGGAAGAAAATCATCTTCACTTTCCATGCGACACCTCACTTCCCAAACGACGGGTCGGATGTATAAAACACGTTAAAGTTAAAGATATAGCGGTAGTTGAATGAGATCTTGGAGGGGTCAATGCACAGTAGAATCTTTAATTTTCAGGCCGTTGATTCCATCAAATTTTCTAATGAGGATCGATCTGGTCCAATATAGCCTTGATTTCTATCATCTTTCCAGGTAATCTCAATGCATCTCTCTCTCGCTCAAAAATCTCCATCCAAAAATCAAATTTGTTGCGTGATTTCTTTTTGCTTATGCAGAGACCTTTTAGTGTTCAATTGATTGCCAAGAAACAAATATATATGATTCTTGCACAGGATAAAAATTAACCTTTGAACTACTAACAACTTTTGTAACTGAATCAGGTGATTGTCATGATCTATATGGGCCACTGATACCTTCCTCTTTCGGATATGTAGGTTTGATATGAAAATACCACAGAAACCAATAAGAATAATTCAATGAAGAGGAAAGAAGGATAGAACAAATCATAGAATCTCCAAAAACAGAAGGAAGGCCGAACGGGAATTTAGTGATCGATAATATTGTTGTGTATTTGGTGGAAAGGAAGAAAATATGCATTTAATCAGGATTATTTGATCTAGAAGACTAGAATTAAACGTTTGGATCGAGATGTTTGCAATTACAGGAGACCAAGCACCCGCCCAACAATATCCAGAGCAAGAGGATGAATTGTGGAACTTGAAAGTGAAACATGAGTTTCGAAACAGATATATCTTTTTAAGAATTGCTGAATGTGAAGAGACGCCTAAGTTTAAATTGTAATGGTGCAATGATGGACCAAAATATTTTCCATACCTTTTTTATTCTAAACAGGAGAACGAGATACAATTGTCTTGAGAAATTGGGTTTTCATGTTTCAAAATTTCCGGGTGGTGGAATTTAAATTCCAAGTGAGAAGTTTTGGTCCGCAGAGTCAGACTGTTGAAATTGAATGATACTATTGGTTTGCGGTTCATAATGAAATAACGTGCTAATTGCTTTGGTACCTAAACTATGATGATTGGTTTTTATTTTTTTCTTTCTGATGAGGACGATTGCCATAGTTCCACTAGAAAAGGAAGGTAAGATGGAGCAAGCTACAAGCTCTTCTGTTTGCGACATGTATTTGCAGAGGATGAAGCTGCCCAAGAACTTGGTGTGCACACAAATACCCAGACACCTTTGTTCTACAGTTTTTGTTATTTTTCTTTACATATCCTCTTTTCGAGCAGTTCCGGAGAGTTGCCATTATCTACGACGTTCTTTGCTCCTTTTGCTGATCCCAGTGGTATTCCATCCTTAGTATTTGGGAATATAAACAGATTTAGGCCTGTTTTTCAGTCCGATAGACAACCGTAGGCTTGTTTTTTTTCGAATTTGCAAATCTAGGCCTCCATCCATGTTTCCATCCACATCCGTTTCTTTTGTCAATTTCTCGGTCAAAAAGGTCAATTTCTCATCAGATGAGATGAGTTAATGAAGCACAATTACTCCTTTGCCCTCTATACACGTGGATGCTACTAAGTGTAAGTTAGACACGTGTTGTAAATTAGCCACACGTGTTGTTAAACACGTGTGATCCAAGACACGTGGTGGTCATCCGAGATGGAAAGAAAAATGGAAGGCTAGGATTAACTCACTTCGTAATTAACGACCCCATCATGAGATCTTAGTCGTTTATCTGAATTTCATTGGATCTCGATGTTTTAGGACGGCTGAGATGAAATAAACATGCAGGAAAAGAAGTGAGTAGAGAGAAAAGGTCTTTCACTCTCTCCATTTTTTCCCTCTGCAACTAATTTTTCTTTTTCTACAATTTTCTTTCTTCTTTGCGATTTTCACTTCAGTCGTATGAAATATCACTGGTTTCTGTTACTGTGTAAGATGGGTATACCTAATAGATCAAAAAAACTACTTAGTAAGATGGATTCAGAGACTGAAGAGAAGATGGATAAAAGAAAGAAAACAAAGAAACAGAGAGGTAGAACACGAACTGAAAGGTAACAACGAGACCCTTATTGTATTTTTAGGGTTTTTGGAAATTTTCGATTTCTAAGGTTTAGGGAAATTTTCGATTTCTAGGGTTTATGGGTGTTTCGATTTCTTTGGGTTATGGGTATTTCGATTTTTCTGGGTTGTGGGTATTTTCGATTTCTAGGGTTTATGGGTATTTTTGATTATGTGTTTGATTTTTAGATGATTCTGTTGATTTTCGTTTCTCTATGAATTGACCCTTGATTTTTCTAGGGTTTGTGTTAGATTTTTAGGGTTTTGTGTTAGATTTCTAGGGTTTGTTTGTGTTAGATTTCTAGGGTTTATTTGACTCTGTTTATCACTCTGTTTTTCACCTTGTTTATGTAGTATGATTTATGTTCATATGTTGATAGTTGCTGAGAATAGCTAATATGATTTATGTTGTCGAATGATATGTTGACAATTGTTGTTGGATGATGCTGATAATTTGAATTATGTTTCTTGTAGGAATGATGTTGCTGTTGACAGGATGCCTTTCAGAAGCTTTAAGGTAAATGTGATAGGAACTTGCCATAGTTTGGAGTTTAGGGATTGTGCTAGAGAGGATATGGGACTTGATAGGTTGAAGGACATGATCAGGCCAAAGCTGAGACTGAAGGGTGATGAGAAGATAGACATATTGTGGTCAGATGATCTTTGTATTCCCATGTCACTGGATAAAGAAGAAGAGTTCAAGTCTTTGTGGGATACTGCTGAGTTTGATGAGAATGGTTGGAGTCAGGTTTATATGCAAGTGTTGGATGGTGAGGTTGATAAAATTCCTCCACACAAGTACTTTACACCAGTAAAGAAGACACCCCCAAAGAAGCCTGTATCCAAAAGAAATAGCACACCAAATCAAGCAGCAGTATCTGAAGAAACTCAAGAAGAAACTCAAGCAATATCTAATCATGATTGTAGTACACCTAGAAGTTCAAGAAGAAGCCCAAGGTTAGCAGTATTGTTTAAGAAGAAAATTGGAGGAAAAACTAAAAAGAAGTTGTTTGTTGAAATCTCAGATGATGAAGTATGTGAAGAAACTCAAGTAGCAGAGTCAAATGTGGATAATGACATGCCTATTCCAGAAGCTTATGTTCCTCAATTTTGTGAAGAACCAACACATACAAGTGTAGCTGAAAACATGCCTTATAAGAAGAGTGATGAGTTTGTATAAGAAGAAGAAGAGAGTTTAATCATGATTTCTGGGTTGAAGCTACTACACAAGAAAGTGTTCTTGAAGATATTTACATATTGAGTGAAGAATATAAGAAGAGTGATGAGTTTGTAGTTCAACTTCCAAATATTGAAGAAGATGAGTGTCATCCTAATGAGGATATCAACAATGTCCCTGAATATGAACAAGAACTTAAAGATGATATGGAGTACAATTTTTTTTTGAAGAAGGTTGAGAATGGGTATTTATCTGACAAGGGAAGTGACAGTGAGAGTGAAGGTGATTCTGATAGTGTTGATGGGGATCCATACTTTGGTTAAGTTGAGGTGGAAAATGACAAAGAAGGTAATGATGTCTCTTTACATTTGTTGTTTGTCATTTTTATTGATTGTTTATTTCAAATGGGTACTAATGTTTTTGTTTTTTTTTTACTTTAATTGCAGAAGACCATTATGGGGACTTACTGGATTCTGAGTCTGAAAAGGAAAAAGAAGGTGAAGATGATGCTGTTGGGGTGGAGAAGGCTTCAGTTGAGTGTAGTGGTGTTACATATGAAAATTCAGAGTTTGAGAAGGAATATGAAGATCACCTTAAGGAAGAAGATAATCAAGATATGTTCCCAGCTGAAGACGAAGAGTCATTGGATCCAAATGACCTCATAGTTGGAAGTAAGTTTATGAGTAAAGATTCAGATTCCTTTTATGCACATGTGAATAACTACTGTAACATGAACAAACATCATACTTATGCTACTAAGAGTTCCACGACCAAGCTGAGGCTCAAGTGCATTCATTGGAGGACTCAAGAATGTCTAATGTTCATTTATGGCATGGTCAAGAAAAGTGAAGGTAATACTTTTACACTTAGAGGATTTATTGTCACTCACACCTGCAATGGTGACAAAGATGACTTGAACAAGCTTGCAACACCAAAGTATGGAGCTGACTGGTACTATGAGAAGATGAAGACTGAGCTTGGAATCCAAAGGTACCAAAGTCTAGAACCTGTGTTGATGGTGATACTTTCACAACTTATGAATCTGGTCCATCAAAGAGGAACAAGAAAGCTGCAAAAGTTGTTCATGGTTCATCTGCAGGTCAAAATACCAGTGTAAGGGGTGCAACTAAGACCAAATCCAATAGCCAGAGATGTGTTGGTGAATCATCTAAGCAAGCTGCTGCAAGATCTGAAAAAGGTGTTAAGGGAAAGACAAAAGCAAAAGTTGGAACTTCTCAAACCTCATGTATGAATCAGAACTTCAAGAAGGTTGGTACAGTTAGCAACAATGTCAACTTCACAGTGTCAGATCCAAAGATCAAGAAGAAAACAAAGAAGTATATGAAGATCTGAGTTGGTTATGTTGATTGTGTTTCATTTTGTGTAGAAGATATGTATGTTGGAAGTTTCACTTTGGATTGTTGGTGCAGTTTTAGGATAATGAAGTTTAAGACAATGTATGTTGGAAGTTTCTTTTGCTTAACATTTTATGAAATGTTCAATTACAACTTCTGTTTCATTACATTTTCATATTTTTCTTAAACTCATTACATATTTCTAGTACTTTTCCTTTCAATGTCTCTTTTGTTTCAATTACAAGTGCATCTGAAGCCCATTTGAAAGCATCACAACCTTTTTTCTTACATACAAGATATGCTATATTCAAATTGTGTTGATTCTTACAAACCTTTAGTTCTAACTTTGAATTGCAGTTTTGTTTGAAGCAGGGGTGATTGTTTAATGGACAATTATTGAAACATTGGTTCTCATCTCCACAGGCAATGCAGCTATGTAGGCTTGGAAGCTTAAGAACGAAGAGTGATCGATCAAATTCGTGGGCGTTCATACGAGGAAACACTTATGATACTAGAACTCATGCCTTATCGAGCATGTTATCCTAATTTTAAATTAGTTTATTCGGCAGCAGCAAATGCTAGTCACAATATGGGTTTCAAGGAAACAAATTTAATCATTAGTCAAGCCGAAGTCAATGAGGGTACTATCGTGAAAAAGTTAAATCCTCGAGCTCGAGGACGTAGTTATCCGATCAAAAGACCCACCTGTCATATAACTATTGTATTGAAAGATTCATCTAAAGATCAAGACTATTTATTTGAAGTGATGTAGCTGGAGAAGAAACAAGATCAAACCACTCAAAGTAGTTGCAGGTGGGATTCAAACATTTGAAGAAGGCCCTTCCATTTGCTTGATCGGTTTTAGATCTCAATAATGCTCTAACTCCATTACAAGGTACATGTTTGCACCTTGAGTATACCCAGGGACAACTCTTGGTTTCATGGTCTTCTTTGTCACACATATCACACTGTACCTTAATGCTGCTAGTGCTGCATTTTGATGAAGGATGAACACCACAAACCATTTTTAGATCTGAATGAAAATGAGACAGAGAAGAAGATATGAAGAAGATATGCTTTTATTGGAGATAATCTTGCCGTTGGGTACTGTGGGGGCCACATTTTTACTGACATGTGGCAGAATCTATGACGTGTACAGATTACACGTGTTTACACAGTCAGCACCGAGTCCCTGTGCAGAATCGGCGATTCAAAGATTAACACGATGAGTATTATGAGTCGAAGGGCTTAAAAGTCTTTTTCTAATACACTAACGGTGCCAAAAAGGTGGATAACCACCGTTAGCCGTTTTTTCAATAAAACGGTCAAAATCGGCCTAGATTTGTAACTTTAAAAAAAACGGGCCTATGATTGTAACCCTGAAAAAGAACAGGCCTATATCTATTTTTCACCCTAGTATTTGTTGTAGGATTTAGCATGCATGAAGAAGCAGCGAAGGACATGGCATATATTTACTCAGGTAAATTTGGACTAGGATATGGATATCTATTTTCCTTCCACAACAGTATAAAATGCTAAGATTAATTTGTTTCTTATGGTTTTGATTTGTGCATTATGTATTTTGGAGTTACCATGTTGTTTCTCGAAAACTAATGTTACGCTTACAGACCTTTTCTGTCGTCAATTGCTTTGAAGAGGGAATGGGTGGTTCCAACTACAAAGCAAACCATAGTCTAATTACTAATTAGAGTACATCATTTGTGATAATTTCTTCGTAACAGGGTTGAAGGAGGTCAAGTCTGGACATGTAAAACAGGGGATTTGGGCAACCGCTATTTTAAGTTTTGCTTCAAATTAGTTTTATGTATGGTTCAAAGGATTATCATGTATATTAAAAAGACCCAAAACAAGCTTCAGACGTGAGTATGTTTGTAAAATGAGAAATGGTTGGGAAGGATTATAAAACCAGTGTATGATTCTCTTTGAGAAATGGTTTAAAAGAAACTAACCTGCATAATAAAATGGGATTCGTCTCATCATACAATTCGGTAATGCCGGTGCGTATGCACCGGGTGAACAGCTTGTATTAACAATGCGACAGATATCCGACTTCAATTGGGATTTAGGCCGAACGGGATACGGGTTTTGTTACGATTCCAAAACTCAGGATTATAAGGTTATAGTGTTCTATAATGATTATTGGAACAGACGTGTTTCTGAAGTTCTGGTTTATACTTTAGGTTCAAATTCATGGAAAACACTTCCACCCATTCCTTTTTGTATTCATAACAGACGAGGACCCACCGGGGTTGTTTTTAAATGGGGCGTTGCATTGGTTGGTGGATGGATTCCTTACGAGAAAATGTAAACCAATTATCAAAGGTTTTGCTCTCTTTTGATATAGAAGATGAAAGATTTCAAGAAATATTCTCAGCCCGATGATGAAAACTGGGAGAAATTTGATTATAAATTTGTGGGTGTGGTGGGAGGGTATCTTTGCATGCTTTGTAGCGCTTGTAATATTGGTTTTGAAATATGGGTGATGAACGATTATGGAGTAAAAGCATCTTGGGCTAAATTGTTCCATATTGATCAAGTGATGTCAAGACCTTTTAACTACTTGAGGAGTATAATAGATTTAAGAAACAACGAGATCCTATTGGATGACGAAAAGAGTAATAGTTTTATTCTGTATGACACTAAGCGTAAAAGCCGAATCAAACACCTAAGGATATTCAACGTGATATTTATGTGTATGTGGAGAGCTTGGTTTCAGTTAATTCGGGTACGCGTTAGGGAATATGGATACAGAAGAAAGATTAGATCAACTATGAAGCACTTCAAGCGTTCGAGGCTAGAAAACAGATGAGGCACGTTAGTAATAAGTGTTCTATATATATCATCACATCTTTTTAATTAGTTTGATTAAAAACATTATGCATTCCAGGTAAGAAATTGGTTAGAAGCCTAACAACATTTTATTATTTATGTGGATTTCGATGATCTATTCTCTTTTTTTGAAGCCAAATATGTTCCGATTTCCCCCCCCCCCCCCCCCCCCCCCCCCCCCCCCCACCCCCCCCCCCCCCCCCGCAGAACATAGGTTCTCGGGTGATCATTTGCTTTTTCTTGCAGCTTGCTCATCCCAGCTAGCTTGAATTTCACATTACTTGGTGGTAACAGTTGGTGTCTATGGGGAGACTGTAGTCTGTCTATTTACTAAACCCTGTTTGAGCCTCAGTTGTAGCATCAATCATTGTTTGCAAATTGCTAGTTTTTCCACTGAAGATTTCTCTTGTGCAATTAATCATAAATGCATCTACTTTCGGCATATTCATCTTTCATATTAGTTACATTGGTTCAAAGTTTGGAACCCGTAAGGTTGTTTCATATGTCATCTCATGCGAGCAATAGCTTGTTAAAGAAGCTGCTGGTTCAATACTTCTAAGTTCCATTACAGAGTTACGGTAATTTTTGGTCTTGAATCTTTGCTTTACATATTAATCAGCCGAATTTATCACATTTGAGACGAACAATTACAACGACACATAATCACATATGTATTGTGCAAAACTGAAATCTCTGTTGATTAATTCGATTACAGTTCTCTCAATGAATTTGGCACTGATTAGTAATCTGATGCCCTATACCAACTTAGCCGTATTACTTAAGAGAAACTTGCACTGGTTAGTTATATCATATTCATGATCAGAACGCACAAGTGGTAAATAGGTTGCACAAGTAATTCACAAGAGCGACAACAAAATTTAAGAATTCGGAATCCTCAAGTTTTATTTTTTGTGAACGATAAGTTAAGAAATTAGTTCTTAAGCTTTCGACCAAGTATACACATTTACCTCCATTTCATTGATCACTGGCTTCTCCTTATCAATCCTCACCCGTCCTTTCTGCTCATCCCGGTTCCATCATTTGGTCCTTCAATCAATATGAGGTTTCCTCGTTAAGCTCGTATAACCATCTTGTTCACCACCAATTAGCGACTTCTTGAGTTGCTTGGAAGGCAATTATCTCGATTCTTCATGATAAACATTGAAAATCGCGACCATCCCTCCGTACCAAATGCTTGCTTCCCCAACCAGGTTGAGACTCCATTATAGCATCATTCCTCAACCAGCGAATGGCTATGATCATTTCATAAAGGTTTCGTCAACTTACTGCATAAAATACAAGAAAATTATCACCAACTAGACCTTGATGTTATGTGATTATATGTCATATGAACATAGGTTCATGGGCATATAATTGAATATGATCTCCCATACAATCAGCTGCCAAATGCAATCTTTCTTCTTTTCTCATTAAATCTTTTACATATTTTTGGCTTGGTTCTTCAACTCAAGGAAATTTTAAATGTGTATATTGAATACTATATCATACCTTGTAGATTGATGTTGATGATGAACTACGCTGAGTATACAACATCATGTCATGATTGATCCCACTGCAAGTTTTAACATTAAGCTAAAGCAGTAATAGGGCAACTCTCCTTTGGCGGGGTACTCACCCAAATTAATGACTATATATCCATGGTGATCGATAAAAGCAAATATATCAATAACAATGAAGTTGTTATTGTATAATCAGAGAGATTGTAGCTGATTCGATCATCTAGATATCGACATCATTTAATTATGAGTTACATGCCAATGGAAAGACACCCTATAACTGTTTCGCTTACCTCAGTGATCATACCATTGTTAGCTTATGATACGGCTTAGATACTCGTTGCATGCCCTATTTATATGCAAGTCTTCATATACAATCAATACGCATGAATCTCAATCTTTGACTGATACTGACCCTAAATGGTGTGTATATGGAATAACCCTTTGGAAACCAAAAAAAGGAAAAGAAAAATGGCATCATATGGGGTTTATACCAAGGATATCCTATATATGTACTACTTTTCTTGTAACTTACTCGTAAACTTGCCCATCCCGAAGAATGAAGACCATACTCTTCTTTTTGCCTTTTTGCTGCCTATTTTCTTTAAAAGTTCTTTATGCCCCCAACATGTTATAGATGCTTTGCATGATTAAGAGTATACCTTGTTTGATACTCTAGAGCTCTCTATTTCTGTCTGCTTAATTAAAAGAGCTGGTATAGAGGAGTTAAATAAAGCATGAGGTACCCGCTTATCAGAGGATAAGATGCAAAAGCAAAAGCTTGTTACAGAGTCCTTATGAAGAAGAATATCCATTGTTGTATTCTCATGATCAGCATCATGAATTCGTGATATCAGTTCATTGCTTCTTCAACATTTTTCTTACATCTTGGCTTTTGGTGTAAGAACTTAGAGACAAAACTGGTACTTAGAGGTAGTCAAAGGTTGCACTATTTGCGTTAGCTCCTCGGTGAGTTGTTTCTTATAACTTGGTGCGAGTCTCAACTCTTGCGAGTTACACGTGGATTGACTCACATGAGAAACAAGACAATGACCCAGCACACAACCATACATATCAAGTTCGGACTTCCGAGACTCGTAGTGTTCAACTGTTTGGTCCAACTTGATTACTATGGCCACCAAACTTATGATTTGGTAGGTCTTTGATTAGTCGTCTGCTCGTGTTATCACAAATAACACAAGGAACATGCATCTCCGAGCCATCAAACATTTGCATCTATTTATGTAAACTTCCATAACAGTATATTTAAGGTTTAGAGGACGTCTGTAGGCATATTGTGCATTCATCCGTGAGATAGCATTGCTAAATCTTTTATGTCTATCAAGACTTTGTACGTCATGTCGGAGAGGGCTAATGTATGCTTTATGTCAAGAACTTAATTAATTGAGAATCGTTTTGGGTAGTCGGTGCTCCAAAAATTTATGAACTCGACCACAATATAATGAATATATAATATATCACATCTGAAACAGACAAGCTTAGAATATGTTAGAATGTTACGTAATACGTAAAACTGAAATCTCTGTTTGTTAATTCGATCTCAATCAATGGGTACCGCTAAAGCGTTTGAGGATCAAGGAGACTCTTATTTAACTCCTCTTTTCAGGTGACTACTTCGGTTGAAAATAGTTTGAAGGTTAGCTAGGTCTCTGGTTCAGGTCCAAGATATATACTCCAGATTGCACAACACTTTCAGACTTCAGAGCCAAAAGAGTATAACCTGCTTAACCTGGCACGCTAGACCAACTTGCTATATCACAATAAAGAATTTTGCACCGGTTATTAATATTATATTGTTGATCAGATCAACGACTACATGTGGTTATAGGTATGCAAGAAAGGCATTCACAAGTTAAAAAAACGTGAGAATTAGGAACCGTGATCGTTTTTTATTTTTTTAATCTCAATATTTCCAAGCTATGACAGACATCAGGATGCATATGCGCAATCATACACAATTATCTTCTAATGGCCATAGTGTTTCGATTCATATTACAGATTTAGGTAATTAGCAAGGCAGCTAACGGTTGGTTATACGTTGGTGAAATCTTGTCTTCCGCATTCTTTCTTTTTTTGGGTTCCAACCCTGTTCAATATAAACTGCCAGCCTCGAATTTGAAGCAACCGACTGCATCATTCAAGCCTCAATGCTTGTGCTGGAAGGCGAAAATCATTATTTCATTTGAAATAGAAGTTTGCAAGTCCATTGCTGATCTATGTTGTAAAGGCGCTAGGCGAGGTACCAACGCCATCGCCTCGCCTCGTCTAGGGCTTAAGAGCTCTCTAGGCGCCCCAGGCGCCATAAAAGAAAAAAAAATGGTCATCACGCCTCGCCTTGGGGCCTTTTTTTCCCTAGGCGCCTGTCCTGGGCTTAGTGAAATCAGGCATGCAAGTTGTTTCATGTCATCCAATAATCCTTTGTTATAACAAATGGCTCAATCAAGCACAATCAATCAAGAATTGAAAATGGAAATGAACTCAAATTATAAACAAGCACACACAACACAAGGATTATAGTGGTTCGATCAAGATGATCTACATCCACTTTGAAGACGACGAAATTGTTTTCACTGTGTATCAAACAAGGTTACGAGAGTATGATTCAAACACTCCTCTCAAGATCCAGCCTCCACTGCCTCCTTCTCCCTCTTAGTTACAATAGTTTCTCTTACATCAAAAGTGAAAAGAAAGTCTCTTTATCTCCTGATGCCTTGGGGCACAAAACAGCTAATGGACCTACCTAATGTGGAACAAGGTAAAAGAAAGCAATACTAGATTGCTATAAGCAAGAAGAGAAGAGAATTCAAGCAAGAAGAGAAAGATAAGTTTTGTGTTTAATAATTTGATTGAGTAATAGATAGCTCTTACAAGACTTAATCTAGCCTTTATATAGGCTTGAAGAATAACTAAACTAGGAAACAGAAAACTAAAAGGAAATCTAAAAGAATCCTAAAAATAAGAAAGACTGAAACTAGGAAACCATGGAAGCCAAACCTCTAAGCGGAATCTTCTGGAATTGTAGTATGCCCTGCATCAGTCCCCCCTTCTAGAGTAAAGCTCGTCCTCGAGTTGTCCAAACAAACCAGAAGTTCATTGTCACTATGAAACGTAAAAATCTCTTGAACATTAAATGTGCTGGAGATATTCCAATCATTTGGTAGATCAATAACATAAGCATTATCATTGATCTTCTTTAAAACCTTGAAAGGACCATATTTCTTCATCTTGGTTTTGTTATAAGTACCCACTGTAAATCTCTCTTTTCTTAGATGTATCATCACGAGCTCCCCTTCCTTGAAGGTTTTAAACCTCTTTTGTTTATCAGCATCCTCTTTATATTTAGAATTGGACTTCTCCAGTTTAGATTTTACTTCATTATGTAATTCAGTTGCTTTGTCTACAAAAGAGTCGGCTGCAGTGTTTGTACTCTGTATGGTGGGTAAGGCTACCAAATCAAGAGTATGATTAGGTACTTTAGAGTACACAATCTCAAATGGAGTTTTCCCAGTAGAACGATTCACAGAAGTGTTGAAAGAGAATTCCATATGTGGCAATAACACATCCCACTGCTTACTATTATCCAGCCACTTAGCTCTAATCAAATTCCCAAGTGATCTATTAACAACCTCAGTCTGTCCATCAGTTTGCGGATGTGAAGTTGTGCTGAATTGTAAAACTGTGCCTAAGAGCATCCATAAACTTTTCCAGAAATAACTCAAAAATTTTGTATCTCTGTCAGAAGTGATAGACTTTGGAACCCCATGCAATCTTACTAATTCTTTAAAGAACAAATAAGCAACATTAGAAGCGTCAGTTGATTTCTTACAAGCTACGAAGTGAGCCATTTTAGAGTAACGATCAACTACGACCATAACAGAATCATTACCTCTAGCAGTACGAGGTAAACCAAGTATAAAATCCATACTTATATCAACCCAAGGTGCATCAGGAACTGGTAAAGGAGTATACAACCCGGTATTTTGAATTGTACCCTTTGCTCTCTGACAGACCATGCATTTTTGTACGAACTTTTGTACATCACGTTTCAAAGATGGCCAGAAATATCTTTCTTCAATCAGGGCAATGGTTTTATCTCTCCCAAAATGACCACCAAGACCACTGCCATGTAATTCTCACATAAGATGTAAACGTAAAGACCCTTGAGGAATACATAATCGATTCCCTTTAAAAAGAAAACCTTCTTGTATAAGAAAATCATCAACCCCATGAGTTTGAGAACTGCATTGATCCCATAGTTTGCTAAAATCTTCATCTTCTGGATAAATGTCTTTGATATAGTCAAATGCATAACTCTCATTACGAATTGTTGTTAATAGATGACTTCTTCTAATTAAGGCATCAGCAACTTGATTCAATTTGCCACTTTTATGTCTCACGGAGAAAGTGTATTTGTTGAGTGTGGAAAGCCATCGATCATGCATTCTGTTAACTTTAGCAGAAGTATTCAAAAACTTCAAAGCATAGTTGTCAGTGTTGACAACAAATTACCTATGTATAAGATAAGTATGCCACTGCTTAAGAGATTGAACAAGAGCCAATAACTCTAATTCATATGTAGACCATTTCTTTTGTGCATCTGAATTCTTCTCACTGTAATATGCAATTGGATGACCCTCCTGTGATAATACTGCACCAATACCAACAACAGATGCATCACAATCTATTTCAAAAGGCTTGTTGAAATTCGGAAGTGCAAGAATTGGTGACGTACAAAGCTTTTCTTTAAGAAGAATAAAGCTTTTATCCATTGCTTCCGTCCACTCAAACTTCTCCTTCTTGAGACAGTCAGTCAAAGGTGCAGAAATAGAGCTAAAGTTCTTCACAAACATTCGATAGAAAGAAGCCAAACCATGAAAACTACGAACATCACGAATAGAAGTAGGAACTGGCCAATCTTCAATTGCTTGAACTTTAGAAGGATCGACATGAATACCATCAGTAGAAATCACATATCCCAAAAATGTTACTGAAGAAGCCATGAAGGTACACTTCTTCAAATTAACATATAAAGAGTTGTCAGCAAGAACTTGAAATACTTGTGAAAGATGTTGGAGGTGTTCTGGCTCACTGCGACTAAAAATTAGTATGTCATCAAAATAGACAATAACAAATTTACTGAGAAAGGGTTGGGGAACCTGATTCATAAGTCGCATAAAAGTACTAGGTGCATTAGATAACCCAAATGGCATGACCAACCATTCATATAAACCTTCACGTGTCTTGAATGCTGTTTTCCACTCATCTCCACCTCGAATGCGTATTTGGTGGTAACCACTGCGTAAATCCAACTTAGTAAAAATAATAGATCCCGACAGTAAATCAATCATATCATCAATACGCGGGATCAAAAATCTATAAGGAATGGTGATGCGATTTAATGCTCTGCAATCGATACACATCCTCCATCCATTGTCTTTTTTACTAACCAAGAAGGCAGGACTGGCACAAGGACTGTTGCTAGGTCGTATCAAACCCTTTGTAAGCAAATCATTTACCTGTCCCTGTAATATCTCATGCTCAGCAGGACTCAAGCGATAGTGTGCTTGGTTTGGTAAAGAGGCTCCAGGAATAAAATCGATGCAGTGTTGAATATTCCGTAAAGGAGGTAACGCAGTTGGTAGTTCATCTGGAAATAAAAAATTATATTGAAATAATAAGGGCTTCACCTTTGCAGGAAACTCAATCATAGGCTTAGAATCTTCATGGGAATGTAAAGAATGTTGTGGGTGCAAAGAACGAATAACAGTGGCTACAACAGCATCAGTCTGCGCACAAGAGTTTGAAGTGGAATTGGATGGACTAAGAACCTTGGTTTTCCCATTATGAACAAAAGTGTAAGTATTCTCGAATCCATTGTGAACCGCGTGAAGATCGTATTTCCAAGGTCTGCCAAGAAGAAGATGGGTTGCCGTCATATTAATGACATCACATAGAACTGTGTCTTCATAACCCTCAAAAGAGAATGAAACATAACACTGAAGAGTAATATTCTGTGTGCTAGAGGCATTAACCCATCCTACAGTGTAAGGTTCTGGATGAGAAGTTACTGGTAGTTCAAGCTTCTTAACTACGTGATCAGCAATATAATTATCCACACTGCCACTATCAATTATCATCTTGCATATTTTACCCCCAATATAACATCTGGATTTAAAGATACCGTGTCTCTGAGACTTGCATTGTTGAGTAAGAAATAATGGACGAATCATCCCAACAAACTCATCGTCATCACCAGGTGAGTCTTCATCTTCGAACTCATTAAGCGCACCAGTGACTTCATTAATGAACTGAGGTTCACCAATCAAAGCATTGAATTTCCGACAATCACTAGATGTGTGCCCCGATTGCTGGCATTTATTGCACTTATCTCCACGAAATTTTGCATAAGTATTAGTAGTTCTCTGTTGCGGTGGAAATTTTTGTTGCCTGTTATGAAACCGATTCCCTGTAGTAGGAGGAGTTGGTTGCAGAGAGTGAGACTGCTGACCCGGCTGAAGATCAACTGGATTGGCTAAGATAGGTGTAGCCAGAGGTGGAGTATAAGGCACAATATGGCTAGGTTGTCGATGTGAATGGCTAACATCATCATAAGGAGGACTGGGAATAGTCAAAATAGTATCTGGAGAAAAGTTTTGAGATGAATTGGTACCCCTGGAATTATTTTGATAACGCCCTTGTCTGGATGGATAAGTCCTAAAAGAACGAAGAAGGCGATTTTCTATCTTAATAGCTTGCTGCACCGCTTCGACCATAGTAAAAACTGAATGAGTCATACCATTTTGTATTAATCTATTCAGCCCCTCAATGAATCTTGCAACTAACTGTTCTTCATATTCTTTGAGTTGATTTCGTGCCACCAAATTATAAAAATCTGACACATATTCTTCAACAGTGCGTGCCCCCTGCTGAATGTTCTGCAATTTGATGAAAAGTTGCTGCATAAAGTCTCTAGGTAAGAACTTATCCCTGATCAAAGTTTTCATACGTGTCCAAGTACGTATTTTCGGTTTGTTAGCGTTTCTACGATCATCACAGATCTTATCCCACCAGGCTGCAGCTCCTCCTTTGAGCTTGTAAGTCACAAGTTTGACCTTAGAATCTTTAGGGACTTCCATAAATTCAAAAAAAGCTTCTACCTCAAAGAACCAATCAGTTAGTTCTTCAATACGAAAATTTCCAGAGAAGTTGGGAATATCAGCTTTTAGCTTATATTCGGGTAAAGAACTGTAAGGGTTGTGACCAGTTTTTAAACGTCGTTATTCAATCCAATTCTTCTCTAGATCGTTCTCACGTTTATCTTCATCATCACTGTCGAGTGTAGGAGAAACTAGCTTCTTCTTTGAATGACCTATGAACCCTTCATACGGTTTCTTAATGTTTAAAGTACGCAATACATCTTTTGGTACTTCATCATTCTGTAAAAACTGAAGTGTATCGTTTTTAGTTTTTTCTTCTAAGTCTACAAGCTCAGGCATATCCAAATCTATATTTATGTGTTTTGCAACCTTGAAAAGTTGATTCTGCATTGCTTCAAGCTTGTTATCTCTTAACCCTAATTTTTCCTCCATGGACTTCTCAAGAGTTTCAGTAATGTTTTTTGCCAAAATCTCGGTATGAGATTTGATGAGAGCTTCGATTGCTGCTAGAGTAACTGGTTGAGCAGTCATATTATTTTTTATTTTTTTTATTTTTTGTGTACTTAAAAGTAATGAAAAGGTGTTGCGGAAGCGAAGTAAAGGATCAAGTGATAGGATGAAAAACCTAAAACTAAGCGGGTGATACCAACTAATGTGGAACAAGGTAAAAGAAAGCAATACTAGATTGCTATAAGCAAGAAGAGAAGAGAATTCAAGCAAGAAGATAAAGATAAGTTTTGTGTTTAATAATTTGATTGAGTAATAGATAGCTCTTACAAGACTTAATCTAGCCTTTATATAGGCTTGAAGAATAACTAAACTAGGAAACAAAAAACTAAAAGGAAATCTAAAAGAATCCTAAAAATAAGAAAGACTGAAACTAGGAAACCATGGAAGCCAAACCTCTAAGCGGAATCTTCTAGAATTGTAGTATGCCCTGCATCACTACCCTTGCTATGGGCTGACCGTGTAGTAAGCCCAGATGAATACATACACGTATTCAAGGCATACAAAACAACATCCTCATTAGCAATCAGAGTATTACTAAGAAAAAACATTACATTTAGTGTTAACTTACTGCATAAAATCACAGTATCATACCTCAGTGATCATAGCAATGTTAGCTTACAATACTGCTTAGGTACTTCTAGCGCGGATACCCTGTTGATAAATCTCTCTACTTTGACAGATATAGACCCTAAATATGTACGTTTACGGAATAAACCTTTAGATGCATAAAAATGTAAGAAAAACAACCAATTAGACTGCTCAGTTATTGTTATAATACATGTCATCTTCATGCATTTTATTTGAACATGATTCGACTCCATTTGGCAATTCATTTAAACAGTTAAAGAATTCAAATGTATTTTATTGAAGTCGTACCTTAGAATTGATATTGATGATGAGTTAGAGCAAGTATAAACCGTAGAATCATCGATCTCAAGAGCAGTATAACATAAGCTAAAGCAGTCATAGGGCAATTCTCCTTTGGCGGGGTATACATCCAAATGAAATTGGTAGTCACCTGCCAATGGAAAAAAGCCCTACAACCATTTTGCTTAACTCATTGCTCTTAAGTCTAGCTACTTCACACATAATTTACTAACTCCGCTTGTGATACTTGGTTCACCTTGCTTACTCTATTTATATGCAAGTATTGATTATTAGTTATGAATCTCAATCTTTGACTGACATAGACCCTAAATATGTATATGGAAGAAAATCCTGCAAAGGAAAGAAAAAGGAGAAAGTAATGGCATATCCTAGGGTTATACCATGGATATCCTTTTATATATACTACTTCGCTTTTAACTTACACCAAAACTAGCCCATTCTCCCGGACTGGTGAAAAGAAAACAGTCTAATGAAAGACCATATATTCTTCCTTTTTTCCTTTTTGCCGGCCATTGTGTTTGCAAGTTCTTTAGGTATAGATGCTCAACCCCTCTGCATTATGATATTGACTACTACCCTTATTTGTTACTCCTCTCTCGATTTTAAATTATGCCTTTGTGTTTAAAAGAAGGAGGGCTAATAGAGGAGAAGTAAAAACATGAGGTACCTGCTTATCAGTATGAGATTGATAGAATTTATGTGGCATATTGAATTGTACAATACAAGGTGGACAAGAAGTGTCAAAGGACTGTAGGTACGTACGGGCGCCACTCATGCATGCATTACTGCATTCTTATAACTAGTGTATTGTGTATAGTACAATATATACTGGAGTATATGGTACTGTACAACATTCTCATAACTAATGTATTGTGTATAGTACGGTATACTACTATAACTAATTGATATGCTTGAAAGAAAAGAAAAAAAGAAAACTAATGATAGATGGGTCCAGCTTACTTTTTGACAAAACAATAGCAACTCCGATGTATAATTGAGTGTAAAGATGCATCATTTTTAATAAGATGCTTCAGTTCAGGCGGTCAGGTCTCTACGAATCTATGATGCCCTTAATTTTGTATTTTACTTCATTAATCGTTCTTCTCTCCATTGGTGAGTTTTGTTAAAAAATAAATCTAAACGAATCGATCGGGAACACTAATCACCAGAAAGTGGCGGTAAGTTATTTCTTCACCGCAAGAATGATAGCTCAACCAAGCCAGCAACTGAACTGATTTGAATCATATATCGGAAGGGCGCTAGCTAGTTGAAAGTTGGATTCTAAATTCCGTTGCTCCCGAGATTTTGCAAGTTAACTGTCAATGTATGCTCAGTCTGCTATGAATTTATGTCAAGAATTTAAGAATCCTTTTGGGCAATCAATGCTCCAAAAAATTATTAACTAGCTAGACTAAAATTTATCGACTAAAATTTATCAATTAAAGTTTATCACATCTGAGATGACCGGACGTTACAACTTACAACGACACATGTAATTCAATCAAAGTACTCGAGGAAGCTTGTAACTGCCAAAACGGTTTAAGACTAAGGACTCCTTGAACTTCTGTTTTACGGGTAAATGTTCTACTCTCGTCGAATTGGTTTGAAGGTTGGAGCTTGGTTTCCAGGTCCGGGATAGCCTAGATACATCAGATTGCACAAGTATACACAGTTTCAAAGTCAAAAGAGTACAACAGCGTAATTTGACGTCCTAGACCAACTTGGCCATATCACATTATATCAGTCAGAAATCTGGTGAACTCAATACACAGTGAGACACGGTGAAGACCCTCAAGTGCATTGGTTTAACCACCATTTATTTCTATCAGTCAGAAACAAGTTTACAAACAATGAATTTTGGTTTTGCAAACTAGTTAATAGGCTAAGTAATAGTGTAGCCCATGAGTTAACAAGAAAGGCTAGACTTGAAGCTAATAGTTTCTCTTATGCTTTGAATTATCCTCTGGATATTGTTAAATGGATTGAGGATGACATTGAATTATCCTCTTGATATTGTTAAATGGATTGAGGATGACTTTGTATTACATAGAAGAAACTGATCAATAACAATTTCTAGTAGTATCAAAAAAAGAACTTTTAGTTCTAACTTTGAATTGCAGTTTTGTTTGAAGCAGGGTGTGATTGTTTAATGGACAATTATTGAAACATTGGTTCTCATCTCCACAGGCAATGCAGCTATGTTGGCTTGGAAGCTTAAGAACGAAGAGTGATCGATCAAATTCGTGGGCGTTCATACGAGGAAACACTTATGATACTAGAACTCATACCTTATCGAGCATGTTATCCTATTTTTAAATTGGTTTATTCGGCAGCAGCAAATGCTAGTCACAATATGGGTTTCAAGGAAACAGATTTAATCATTAGTCAAGCCGAAGTCAATGAGGGTACTATCGTGAAAAAGTTAAATCCTCGAGCTCGAGGACGTAGTTATCCGATCAAAAGACCCACCTGTCATATAACTATTGTATTGAAAGATTCATCTAAAGATCAAGACTATTGATTTGAAGTGATGTAGCTGGAGAAGAAACAAGATCAAACCACTCAAAGTAGTTGCAGGTGGGATTCAAACATTTGAAGAAGGCCCTTCCATTTGCTTGATCGGTTTTAGATCTCAATAATGCTCTAACTCCATTACAAGGTACATGTTTGCACCTTGAGTATACCCAGGGACAACTCTTGGTTTCATGGTCTTCTTTGTCACACATATCACACTGTACCTTAATGCTGCTAGTGCTGCATTTTGATGAAGGATGAACACCACAAACCATTTTTAGATCTGAATGAAAATGAGACAGAGAAGAAGATATGAAGAAGATATGCTTTTATTGGAGATAATCCTGCCGTTGGGTACTGTGGGGGCCACATTTTTACTGACACGTGGCAGAATCTATGACGTGTACAGATTACACGTGTTTACACAGTCAGCATCGAGTCCCTGTGCAGAATCGGCGATTCAAAGATTAACACGATGAGTATTATGAGTCGAAGGGCTTAAAAGTCTTTTTCTAATACACTAACGGTGCCAAAAAGGTGGATAACCACCGTTAGCCGTTTTTTCAATAAAACGGTCAAAATCGGCCTAGATTTGTAACTTAAAAAAAAACGGGCCTATGATTATAACCCTGAAAAAGAACAGGCCTATATCTATTTTTCACCCTAGTATTTGTTGTAGGATTTAGCATGCATGAAGAAGCAGCGAAGGACATGGCATATATTTACTCAGGTAAATTTGGACTAGGATATTGGACTAGCATGCATTATGCATTCCAGGTAAGAAATTGGTTAGAAGCCTAACAACATTTTATTATATTTATGTGGATTTCGATGATCTATTCTCTTTTTGTTGAAGCCAAATTTGGACTAGGATATTGATATCTATTTTCCTTCCACAACAGTATAAAATGCTAAGATTAATTTGTTTCTTATGGTTTTGATTTGTGCATTATGTATTTTGGAGTTACCATGTTGTTTCTCGAAAACTAATGTTACGCTTACAGACCTTTTCTGTCGTCAATTGCTTTGAAGAGGGAATGGGTGGTTCCAACTACAAAGCAAACCATAGTCTAATTACTAATTAGAGTACATCATTTGTGATAATTTCTTCGTAACAGGGTTGAAGGAGGTCAAGTCTGGACATGTAAAACAGGGGATTTGGGCAACCGCTATTTTAAGTTTTGCTTCAAATTAGTTTTATGTATGGTTCAAAGGATTATCATGTATATTAAAAAGACCCAAAACAAGCTTCAGACGTGAGTATGTTTGTAAAATGAGAAATGGTTGGGAAGGATTATAAAACCAGTGTATGATTCTCTTTGAGAAATGGTTTAAAAGAAACTAACCTGCATAATAAAATGGGATTCGTCTCATCATACAATTCGGTAATGCCGGTGCGTATGCACCGGGTGAACAGCTTGTATTAACAATGCGACAGATATCCGACTTCAATTGGGATTTAGGCCGAACGGGATACGGGTTTTGTTACGATTCCAAAACTCAGGATTATAAGGTTATAGTGTTCTATAATGATTATTGGAACAGACGTGTTTCTGAAGTTCTGGTTTATACTTTAGGTTCAAATTCATGGAAAACACTTCCACCCATTCCTTTTTGTATTCATAACAGACGAGGACCCACCGGGGTTGTTTTTAAATGGGGCGTTGCATTGGTTGGTGGATGGATTCCTTACGAGAAAATGTAAACCAATTATCAAAGGTTTTGCTCTCTTTTGATATAGAAGATGAAAGATTTCAAGAAATATTCTCAGCCCGATGATGAAAACTGGGAGAAATTTGATTATAAATTTGTGGGTGTGGTGGGAGGGTATCTTTGCATGCTTTGTAGCGCTTGTAATATTGGTTTTGAAATATGGGTGATGAACGATTATGGAGTAAAAGCATCTTGGGCTAAATTGTTCCATATTGATCAAGTGATGTCAAGACCTTTTAACTACTTGAGGAGTATAATAGATTTAAGAAACAACGAGATCCTATTGGATGACGAAAAGAGTAATAGTTTTATTCTGTATGACACTAAGCGTAAAAGCCGAATCAAACACCTAAGGATATTCAACGTGATATTTATGTGTATGTGGAGAGCTTGGTTTCAGTTAATTCGGGTACGCGTTAGGGAATATGGATACAGAAGAAAGATTAGATCAACTATGAAGCACTTCAAGCGTTCGAGGCTAGAAAACAGATGAGGCACGTTAGTAATAAGTGTTCTATATATATCATCACATCTTTTTAATTAGTTTGATTAAAAACATTATGCATTCCAGGTAAGAAATTGGTTAGAAGCCTAACAACATTTTATTATATTTATGTGGATTTCGATGATCTATTCTCTTTTTGTTGAAGCCAAATATGTTCCGATTTTCTTTTTGGTTACTGAGACCGCCCCCCCCCCCCCCCCGCAGAACATAGGTTCTCGGGTGATCATTTGCTTTTTCTTGCAGCTTGCTCATCCCAGCTAGCTTGAATTTCACATTACTTGGTGGTAACAGTTGGTGTCTATGGGGAGACTGTAGTCTGTCTATTTACTAAACCCTGTTTGAGCCTCAGTTGTAGCATCAATCATTGTTTGCAAATTGCTAGTTTTTCCACTGAAGATTTCTCTTGTGCAATTAATCATAAATGCATCTACTTTCGGCATATTCATCTTTCATATTAGTTACATTGGTTCAAAGTTTGGAACCCGTAAGGTTGTTTCATATGTCATCTCATGCGAGCAATAGCTTGTTAAAGAAGCTGCTGGTTCAATACTTCTAAGTTCCATTACAGAGTTACGGTAATTTTTGGTCTTGAATCTTTGCTTTACATATTAATCAGCCGAATTTATCACATTTGAGACGAACAATTACAACGACACATAATCACATATGTATTGTGCAAAACTGAAATCTCTGTTGATTAATTCGATTACAGTTCTCTCAATGAATTTGGCACTGATTAGTAATCTGATGCCCTATACCAACTTAGCCGTATTACTTAAGAGAAACTTGCACTGGTTAGTTATATCATATTCATGATCAGAACGCACAAGTGGTAAATAGGTTGCACAAGTAATTCACAAGAGCGACAACAAAATTTAAGAATTCGGAATCCTCAAGTTTTTTTTTGTGAACGATAAGTTAAGAAATTAGTTCTTAAGCTTTCGACCAAGTATACACATTTACCTCCATTTCATTGATCACTGGCTTCTCCTTATCAATCCTCACCCGTCCTTTCTGCTCATCCCGGTTCCATCATTTGGTCCTTCAATCAATATGAGGTTTCCTCGTTAAGCTCGTATAACCATCTTGTTCACCACCAATTAGCGACTTCTTGAGTTGCTTGGAAGGCAATTATCTCGATTCTTCATGATAAACATTGAAAATCGCGACCATCCCTCCGTACCAAATGCTTGCTTCCCCAACCAGGTTGAGACTCCATTATAGCATCATTCCTCAACCAGCGAATGGCTATGATCATTTCATAAAGGTTTCGTCAACTTACTGCATAAAATACAAGAAAATTATCACCAACTAGACCTTGATGTTATGTGATTATATGTCATATGAACATAGGTTCATGGGCATATAATTGAATATGATCTCCCATACAATCAGCTGCCAAATGCAATCTTTCTTCTTTTCTCATTAAATCTTTTACATATTTTTGGCTTGGTTCTTCAACTCAAGGAAATTTTAAATGTGTATATTGAATACTATATCATACCTTGTAGATTGATGTTGATGATGAACTACGCTGAGTATACAACATCATGTCATGATTGATCCCACTGCAAGTTTTAACATTAAGCTAAAGCAGTAATAGGGCAACTCTCCTTTGGCGGGGTACTCACCCAAATTAATGACTATATATCCATGGTGATCGATAAAAGCAATATATCAATAACAATGAAGTTGTTATTGTATAATCAGAGAGATTGTAGCTGATTCGATCATCTAGATATCGACATCATTTAATTATGAGTTACATGCCAATGGAAAGACACCCTATAACTGTTTCGCTTACCTCAGTGATCATACCATTGTTAGCTTATGATACGGCTTAGATACTCGTTGCATGCCCTATTTATATGCAAGTCTTCATATACAATCAATACGCATGAATCTCAATCTTTGACTGATACTGACCCTAAATGGTGTGTATATGGAATAACCCTTTGGAAACCAAAAAAAGGAAAAGAAAAATGGCATCATATGGGGTTTATACCAAGGATATCCTATATATGTACTACTTTTCTTGTAACTTACTCGTAAACTTGCCCATCCCGAAGAATGAAGACCATACTCTTCTTTTTGCCTTTTTGCTGCCTATTTTCTTTAAAAGTTCTTTATGCCCCCAACATGTTATAGATGCTTTGCATGATTAAGAGTATACCTTGTTTGATACTCTAGAGCTCTCTATTTCTGTCTGCTTAATTAAAAGAGCTGGTATAGAGGAGTTAAATAAAGCATGAGGTACCCGCTTATCAGAGGATAAGATGCAAAAGCAAAAGCTTGTTACAGAGTCCTTATGAAGAAGAATATCCATTGTTGTATTCTCATGATCAGCATCATGAATTCGTGATATCAGTTCATTGCTTCTTCAACATTTTTCTTACATCTTGGCTTTTGGTGTAAGAACTTAGAGACAAAACTGGTACTTAGAGGTAGTCAAAGGTTGCACTATTTGCGTTAGCTCCTCGGTGAGTTGTTTCTTATAACTTGGTGCGAGTCTCAACTCTTGCGAGTTACACGTGGATTGACTCACATGAGAAACAAGACAATGACCCAGCACACAACCATACATATCAAGTTCGGACTTCCGAGACTCGTAGTGTTCAACTGTTTGGTCCAACTTGATTACTATGGCCACCAAACTTATGATTTGGTAGGTCTTTGATTAGTCGTCTGCTCGTGTTATCACAAATAACACAAGGAACATGCATCTCCGAGCCATCAAACATTTGCATCTATTTATGTAAACTTCCATAACAGTATATTTAAGGTTTAGAGGACGTCTGTAGGCATATTGTGCATTCATCCGTGAGATAGCATTGCTAAATCTTTTATGTCTATCAAGACTTTGTACGTCATGTCGGAGAGGGCTAATGTATGCTTTATGTCAAGAACTTAATTAATTGAGAATCGTTTTGGGTAGTCGGTGCTCCAAAAATTTATGAACTCGACCACAATATAATGAATATATAATATATCACATCTGAAACAGACAAGCTTAGAATATGTTAGAATGTTACGTAATACGTAAAACTGAAATCTCTGTTTGTTAATTCGATCTCAATCAATGGGTACCGCTAAAGCGTTTGAGGATCAAGGAGACTCTTATTTAACTCCTCTTTTCAGGTGACTACTTCGGTTGAAAATAGTTTGAAGGTTAGCTAGGTCTCTGGTTCAGGTCCAAGATATATACTCCAGATTGCACAACACTTTCAGACTTCAGAGCCAAAAGAGTATAACCTGCTTAACCTGGCACGCTAGACCAACTTGCTATATCACAATAAAGAATTTTGCACCGGTTATTAATATTATATTGTTGATCAGATCAACGACTACATGTGGTTATAGGTATGCAAGAAAGGCATTCACAAGTTAAAAAAACGTGAGAATTAGGAACCGTGATCGTTTTTTATTTTTTTAATCTCAATATTTCCAAGCTATGACAGACATCAGGATGCATATGCGCAATCATACACAATTATCTTCTAATGGCCATAGTGTTTCGATTCATATTACAGATTTAGGTAATTAGCAAGGCAGCTAACGGTTGGTTATACGTTGGTGAAATCTTGTCTTCCGCATTCTTTCTTTTTTTGGGTTCCAACCCTGTTCAATATAAACTGCCAGCCTCGAATTTGAAGCAACCGACTGCATCATTCAAGCCTCAATGCTTGTGCTGGAAGGCGAAAATCATTATTTCATTTGAAATAGAAGTTTGCAAGTCATCTATGTTGTAAAGGCGCTAGGCGAGGTACCAACGCCATCGCCTCGCCTCGTCTAGGGCTTAAGAGCTCTCTAGGCGCCCCAGGCGCCATAAAAGAAAAAAAAATGGTCATCACGCCTCGCCTTGGGGCCTTTTTTTCCCTAGGCGCCTGTCCTGGGCTTAGTGAAATCAGGCAGGCAAGTTGTTTCATGTCATCCAATAATCCTTTGTTATAACAAATGGCTCAATCAAGCACAATCAATCAAGAATTGAAAATGGAAATGAACTCAAATTATAAAAAAGCACACACAACACAAGGATTATAGTGGTTCGATCAAGATGATCTACATCCACTTTGAAGACGACGAAATTGTTTTCACTGTGTATCAAACAAGGTTACGAGAGTATGATTCAAACACTCCTCTCAAGATCCAGCCTCCACTGCCTCCTTCTCCCTCTTAGTTACAATAGTTTCTCTTACATCAAAGTGAAAAGAAAGTCTCTTTATCTCCTGATGCCTTGGGGCACAAAACAGCTAATGGACCTACCTAATGTGGAACAAGGTAAAAGAAAGCAATACTAGATTGCTATAAGCAAGAAGAGAAGAGAATTCAAGCAAGAAGAGAAAGATAAGTTTTGTGTTTAATAATTTGATTGAGTAATAGATAGCTCTTACAAGACTTAATCTAGCCTTTATATAGGCTTGAAGAATAACTAAACTAGGAAACAGAAAACTAAAAGGAAATCTAAAAGAATCCTAAAAATAAGAAAGACTGAAACTAGGAAACCATGGAAGCCAAACCTCTAAGCGGAATCTTCTGGAATTGTAGTATGCCCTGCATCAGTCCCCCCTTCTAGAGTAAAGCTCGTCCTCGAGTTGTCCAAACAAACCAGAAGTTCATTGTCACTATGAAACGTAAAAATCTCTTGAACATTAAATGTGTGGAGATATTCCAATCATTTGGTAGATCAATAACATAAGCATTATCATTGATCTTCTTTAAAACCTTGAAAGGACCATATTTCTTCATCTTGGTTTTGTTATAAGTACCCACTGGAAATCTCTCTTTTCTTAGATGTATCATCACGAGCTCCCCTTCCTTGAAGGTTTTAAACCTCTTGTGTTTATCAGCATCCTCTTTATATTTAGAATTGGACTTCTCCAGTTTAGATTTTACTTCATTATGTAATTCAGTTGCTTTGTCTACAAAAGAGTCGGCTGCAGTGTTTGTACTCTGTGTGGTGGGTAAGGCTACCAAATCAAGAGTATGATTAGGTACTTTAGAGTACACAATCTCAAATGGAGTTTTCCCAGTAGAACGATTCACAGAAGTGTTGAAAGAGAATTCCATATGTGGCAATAACACATCCCACTGCTTACTATTATCCAGGCACTTAGCTCTAATCAAATTCCCAAGTGATCTATTAACAACCTCAGTCTGTCCATCAGTTTGCGGATGTGAAGTTGTGCTGAATTGTAAAACTGTGCCTAAGCGCATCCATAAACTTTTCCAGAAATAACTCAAAAATTTTATCTCTGTCAGAAGTGATAGACTTTGGAACCCCATGCAATCTTACTACTTCTTTAAAGAACAAAAGCAACATTAGAAGCGTCAGTTGATTTCTTACAAGCTACGAAGTGAGCCATTTTAGAGTAACGATCAACTACGACCATAACAGAATCATTACCTCTAGCAGTACGAGGTAAACCAAGTATAAAATCCATACTTATATCAACCCAAGGTGCATCAGGAACTGGTAAAGGAGTATACAACCCGGTATTTTGAATTGTACCCTTTGCTCTCTGACAGACCATGCATTTTTGTACGAACTTTTGTACATCACGTTTCAAAGATGGCCAGAAATATCTTTCTTCAATCAGGGCAATGGTTTTATCTCTCCCAAAATGACCACCAAGACCACTGCCATGTAATTCTCACATAAGATGTAAACGTAAAGACCCTTGAGGAATACATAATCGATTCCCTTTAAAAAGAAAACCTTCTTGTATAAGAAAATCATCAACCCCATGAGTTTGAGAACTGCATTGATCCCATAGTTTGCTAAAATCTTCATCTTCTGGATAAATGTCTTTGATATAGTCAAATGCATAACTCTCATTACGAATTGTTGTTAATAGATGACTTCTTCTACTTAAGGCATCAGCAACTTGATTCAATTTGCCACTTTTATGTCTCACGGAGAAAGTGTATTTGTTGAGTGTGGAAAGCCATCGATCATGCATTCTGTTAACTTTAGCAGAAGTATTCAAAAACTTCAAAGCATGGTTGTCAGTGTTGACAACAAATTCCCTATGTATAAGATAAGTATGCCACTGCTTAAGAGATTGAACAAGAGCCAATAACTCTAATTCATATGTAGACCATTTCTTTTGTGCATCTGAATTCTTCTCACTGTAATATGCAATTGGATGACCCTCCTGTGATAATACTGCACCAATACCAACAACAGATGCATCACAATCTATTTCAAAAGGCTTGTTGAAATTCGGAAGTGCAAGAATTGGTGCGTACAAAGCTTTTCTTTAAGAAGAATAAAGCTTTTATCCATTGCTTCCGTCCACTCAAACTTCTCCTTCTTGAGACAGTCAGTCAAAGGTGCAGAAATAGAGCTAAAGTTCTTCACAAACTTCGATAGAAAGAAGCCAAACCATGAAAACTACGAACATCACGAATAGAAGTAGGAACTGGCCAATCTTCAATTGCTTGAACTTTAGAAGGATCGACATGAATACCATCAGTAGAAATCACATATCCCAAAAATGTTACTGAAGAAGCCATGAAGGTACACTTCTTCAAATTAACATATAAAGAGTTGTCAGCAAGAACTTGAAACTTGTGAAAGATGTTGGAGGTGTTCTGGCTCACTGCGACTAAAAATTAGTATGTCATCAAAATAGACAATAACAAATTTACTGAGAAAGGGTTGGGAACCTGATTCATAAGTCGCATAAAAGTACTAGGTGCATTAGATAACCCAAATGGCATGACCAGCCATTCATATAAACCTTCACGTGTCTTGAATGCTGTTTTCCACTCATCTCCACCTCGAATGCGTATTTGGTGGTAACCACTGCGTAAATCCAACTTAGTAAAAATAATAGATCCCGACAGTAAATCAATCATATCATCAATACGCGGGATCGAAATCTATAAGGAATGGTGATGCGATTTAATGCTCTGCAATCGATACACATCCTCCATCCATTGTCTTTTTTACTAACCAAGAAGGCAGGACTGGCACAAGGACTGTTGCTAGGTCGTATCAAACCCTTTGTAAGCAAATCATTTACCTGTCCCTGTAATATCTCATGCTCAGCAGGACTCAAGCGATAGTGTGCTTGGTTTGGTAAAGAGGCTCCAGGAATAAAATCGATGCAGTGTTGAATATTCCGTAAAGGAGGTAACGCAGTTGGTAGTTCATCTGGAAATAAAAATTATATTGAAATAATCAGGGCTTCACCTTTGCAGGCAACTCAATCATAGGCTTAGAATCTTCATGGGAATGTAAAGAATGTTGTGGGTGCAAAGAACGAATAACAGTGGCTACAACAGCATCAGTCTGCGCACAAGAGTTTGGAGTGGAATTGGATGGACTAAGAACCTTGGTTTTCCCATTATGAACAAAAGTGTAAGTATTCTCGAATCCATTGTGAACCGCGTGAAGATCGTATTTCCAAGGTCTGCCAAGAAGAAGATGGGTTGCCGTCATATTAATGACATCACATAGAACTGTGTCTTCATAACCCTCAAAAGGGAATGACACATAACACTGAAGAGTAATCTTCTGTGTGCTAGAGGCATTAACCCATCCTACAGTGTAAGGTTCTGGATGAGAAGTTACTGGTAGTTCAAGCTTCTTAACTACGTGATCAGTAATATAATTATCCACACTGCCACTATCAATTATCATCTTGCATATTTTACCCCCAATATAACATCTGGATTTAAAGATACTGTGTCTCTGAGACTTGCATTGTTGAGTAAGAAATAATGGACGAATCATCCCAACAAACTCATCGTCATCACCAGGTGAGTCTTCATCTTCGAACTCATTAAGCGCACCAGTGACTTCATTAATGAACTGAGGTTCACCAATCAAAGCATTGAATTTCCGACAATCACTAGACGTGTGCCCCGATTGCTGGCATTTATTGCACTTATCTCCACGAAATTTTGCATAAGTATTAGTAGTTCTCTGTTGCGGTGGAAATTTTTGTTGCCTGTTATGAAACCGATTCCCTGTAGTAGGAGGAGTTGGTTGCAGAGAGTGAGACTGCTGACCCGGCTGAAGATCAAATGGATTGGCTAAGATAGGTGTAGCCAGAGGTGGAGTATAAGGCACAATATGGCTAGGTTGTCGATGTGAATGGCTAACATCATCATAAGGAGGACTGGGAATAGTCAAAATAGTATCTGGAGAAAAGTTTTGAGATGAATTGGTACCCCTGGAATTATTTTGATAACGCCCTTGTCTGGATGGATAAGTCCTAAAAGAACGAAGAAGGCGATTTTCTATCTTAATAGCTTGCTGCACCGCTTCGACCATAGTAAAAACTGAATGAGTCATACCATTTTTTATTAATCTATTCAGCCCCTCAATGAATCTTGCAACTAACTGTTCTTCATATTCTTTGAGTTGATTTCGTGCCACCAAATTATAAAAATCTGACACATATTCTTCAACAGTGCGTGCCCCCTGCTGAATGTTCTGCAATTTGATGAAAAGTTGCTGCATAAAGTCTCTAGGTAAGAACTTATCCCTGATCAAAGTTTTCATACGTGTCCAAGTACGTATTTTCGGTTTGTTAGCGTTTCTACGATCATCACAGATCTTATCCCACCAGGCTGCAGCTCCTCCTTTGAGCTTGTAAGTCACAAGTTTGACCTTAGAATCTTTAGGGACTTCCATAAATTCAAAAAAAGCTTCTACCTCAAAGAACCAATCAGTTAGTTCTTCAATACGAAAATTTCCAGAGAAGTTGGGAATATCAGCTTTTAGCTTATATTCGGGTAAAGAACTGTAAGGGTTGTGACCAGTTTTTAAACGTCGTTCTTCAATCCAATTCTTCTCTAGATCGTTCTCACGTTCATCTTCATCATCACTGTCGAGTGTAGGAGAAACTAGCTTCTTCTTTGAATGACCTATGAACCCTTCATACGGTTTCTTAATGTTTAAAGTACGCAATACATCTTTAGGTACTTCATCATTCTGTAAAAACTGAAGTGTATCGTTTTTAGTTTTTTCTTCTAAGTCTACAAGCTCAGGCATATCCAAATCTATATTTGTGTGTTTTGCAACCTTGAAAAGCTGATTCTGCATTGCTTCAAGCTTGTTATCTCTTAACCCTAATTTTTCCTCCATGGACTTCTCAAGAGTTTCAGTAATGTTTTTTGCCAAAATCTCGGTATGAGATTTGATGAGAGCTTCGATTGCTGCTAGAGTAACTGGTTGAGCAGTCATATTATTTTTTATTTTTTTTATTTTTTGTGTACTTAAAAGGAATGAAAAGGTGTTGCGGAAGCGAAGTAAAGGATCAAGTGATAGGATGAAAAACCTAAAACTAAGCGGGTGATACCAACTAATGTGGAACAAGGTAAAAGAAAGCAATACTAGATTGCTATAAGCAAGAAGAGAAGAGAATTCAAGCAAGAAGAGAAAGATAAGTTTTGTGTTTAATAATTTGATTGAGTAATAGATAGCTCTTACAAGACTTAATCTAGCCTTTATATAGGCTTGAAGAATAACTAAACTAGGAAACAAAAAACTAAAAGGAAATCTAAAAGAATCCTAAAAATAAGAAAGACTGAAACTAGGAAACCATGGAAGCCAAACCTCTAAGCGGAATCTTCTAGAATTGTAGTATGCCCTGCATCACTACCCTTGCTATGGGCTGACCGTGTAGTAAGCCCAGATGAATACATACACGTATTCAAGGCATACAAAACAACATCCTCATTAGCAATCAGAGTATTACTAAGAAAAAACATTACATTTAGTGTTAACTTACTGCATAAAATCACAGTATCGTACCTCAGTGATCATAGCAATGTTAGCTTACAATACTGCTTAGGTACTTCTAGCGCCGATACCCTGTTGATAAATCTCTCTATCTTTGACAGATATAGACCCTAAATATGTACGTTTACGGAATAAACCTTTAGATGCATAAAAATGTAAGAAAAACAACCAATTAGACTGCTCAGTTATTGTTATAATACATGTCATCTTCATGCATTTTATTTGAACATGATTCGACTCCATTTGGCAATTCATTTAAACAGTTAAAGAATTCAAATGTATTTTATTGAAGTCGTACCTTAGAATTGATATTGATGATGAGTTAGAGCAAGTATAAACCGTAGAATCATCGATCTCAAGAGCAGTATAACATAAGCTAAAGCAGTCATAGGGCAATTCTCCTTTGGCGGGGTATACATCCAAATGAAATTGGTAGTCACCTGCCAATGGAAAAAAGCCCTACAACCATTTTGCTTAACTCATTGCTCTTAAGTCTAGCTACTTCACACATAATTTACTAACTCCGCTTGTGATACTTGGTTCACCTTGCTTACTCTATTTATATGCAAGTATTGATTATTAGTTATGAATCTCAATCTTTGACTGACATAGACCCTAAATATGTATATGGAAGAAAATCCTGCAAAGGAAAGAAAAAGGAGAAAGTAATGGCATATCCTAGGGTTATACCATGGATATCCTTTTATATATACTACTTCGCTTTTAACTTACACCAAAACTAGCCCATTCTCCCGGACTGGTGAAAAGAAAACAGTCTAATGAAAGACCATATATTCTTCCTTTTTTCCTTTTTGCCGGCCATTGTGTTTGCAAGTTCTTTAGGTATAGATGCTCAACCCCTCTGCATTATGATATTGACTACTACCCTTATTTGTTACTCCTCTCTCGATTTTAAATTATGCCTTTGTGTTTAAAAGAAGGAGGGCTAATAGAGGAGAAGTAAAAACATGAGGTACCTGCTTATCAGTATGAGATTGATAGAATTTATGTGGCATATTGAATTGTACAATACAAGGTGGACAAGAAGTGTCAAAGGACTGTAGGTACGTACGGGCGCCACTCATGCATGCATTACTGCATTCTTATAACTAGTGTATTGTGTATAGTACAATATATACTGGAGTATATGGTACTGTACAACATTCTCATAACTAATGTATTGTGTATAGTACGGTATACTACTATAACTAATTGATATGCTTGAAAGAAAAGAAAAAAAGAAAACTAATGATAGATGGGTCCAGCTTACTTTTTGACAAAACAATAGCAACTCCGATGTATAATTGAGTGTAAAGATGCATCATTTTTAATAAGATGCTTCAGTTCAGGCGGTCAGGTCTCTACGAATCTATGATGCCCTTAATTTTGTATTTTACTTCATTAATCGTTCTTCTCTCCATTGGTGAGTTTTGTTAAAAAATAAATCTAAACGAATCGATCGGGAACACTAATCACCAGAAAGTGGCGGTAAGTTATTTCTTCACCGCAAGAATGATAGCTCAACCAAGCCAGCAACTGAACTGATTTGAATCATATATCGGAAGGGCGCTAGCTAGTTGAAAGTTGGATTCTAAATTCCGTTGCTCCCGAGATTTTGCAAGTTAACTGTCAATGTATGCTCAGTCTGCTATGAATTTATGTCAAGAATTTAAGAATCCTTTTGGGCAATCAATGCTCCAAAAAATTATTAACTAGCTAGACTAAAATTTATCGACTAAAATTTATCAATTAAAGTTTATCACATCTGAGATGACCGGACGTTACAACTTACAACGACACATGTAATTCAATCAAAGTACTCGAGGAAGCTTGTAACTGCCAAAACGGTTTAAGACTAAGGACTCCTTGAACTTCTGTTTTACGGGTAAATGTTCTACTCTCGTCGAATTGGTTTGAAGGTTGGAGCTTGGTTTCCAGGTCCGGGATAGCCTAGATACATCAGATTGCACAAGTATACACAGTTTCAAAGTCAAAAGAGTACAACAGCGTAATTTGACGTCCTAGACCAACTTGGCCATATCACATTATATCAGTCAGAAATCTGGTGAACTCAATACACAGGGAGACACGGTGAAGACCCTCAAGTGCATTGGTTTAACCACCATTTATTTCTATCAGTCAGAAATAAGTTTACAAACAATGAATTTTGGTTTTGCAAACTAGTTAATAGGCTAAGTAATAGTGTAGCCCATGAGTTAGCAAGAAAGGCTAGACTTGAAGCTAATAGTTTCTCTTATGCTTTGAATTATCCTCTGGATATTGTTAAATGGATTGAGGATGACATTGAATTATCCTCTTGATATTGTTAAATGGATTGAGGATGACTTTGTATTACATAGAAGAAACTGATCAATAACAATTTCTAGTAGTATCAAAAAAAAAACATTATATAATTTGGCACTGACTAGTAACATTATTTTCTTGGTGATCAGATCAATGTGAACGAGTGGTAAATAGGTTGTACGAGTAATTAACAACAGATATAATAGAATGGAAGATCCTTAAGTTTTATTTTCAAGTTATGAAATTAAGGCTTATGCAGTCGCCTAAGTATACACATTTATCTTCTTATACCCAGAGTTTTGGATAAATACTTTTCAAATGCATGGCTTCTTAAGAGTTTGGAAGTCCCTGAACTAATCTTTATTTAATTATACTGGCTCCTCATTATTAGTCCTCACACATTCTTTCTACTCATCCCAATTCCGACAGTCTGTACATAACTCAATATGAGGTTTACAGTTTACTCGTTAAGCTCGTATACCCCCCATCTTGTTCGCAACCAATTATAGATTTCTTGAATTGCTTGGAAGGCAACCTAGAACACAAGATCCCTACCACAATGATATTCTGCTATATATTGAACAACCTTTTTAACCAATCTCTAATCTTCATGACAAACTTTGAAGTTGTCGGCCATCCCCCTATTTTAAATGATTTCTTCCAATGGCTTCAGGATGCGAAATATCTCTCATCTTGTTTGTATTGCCCAATCAGTAACCTGGTTGAGATTCCATTATAGCATCATCCATCAATCTGCAAATTATCGCGATCATTAATTAAGCACATTTGAATCTGGTTTCTAAACAGTCTTGAACACTGTACATTGGGAAATTGGTGCTTTTTCTAACATACTTATACTAGTGATATAAAGCAGATAAAGTTGTTTCATGGCGTTCTATCATCCTCATAATTAAAGGATTCAGAGTGCTACTAAGAAAAAACATAATACTGTGACTAACATATAAGAATACCGCAATTAGACTCTAATTTCATATGATACCTTGAGACCAGTCGAATAAAGCATGATTGAATCCACGGAAACTTTTAACATTGAGCTAAAAGCAATCATAGGGCAACCCTCCTTTGGCGTGGTACTATCGCAAATTAATGATTATATCCATGAATCATGATGATCAACAAAAACTGCCACATCAACATCAATTTAAATCGGAAACGCTATTAAATATAACCAAAAAGATTATAGCCGATCGATCATCCAGATATTGGCATCATATAATCATTAGTTGCATGACAATGGGAAGACTCGCTTACCTCAGTGATCATATATATCAATGTTAGCTTATGGTACTGCTTAGGTACTCCTCTCATACCAGTATTATGAATCTCAGTCTTTGACTGATATATGTTGGGTAAATTACTTATAATGTAACTGAGAAGAAGATACTTAGCTCAAACCGATGTTGCTGGAGATGCACAGAAAATGTAGAGGCACGTATACGATACGCTGTCCTAAAGGCAATATCGCCTGCCACTCCTCTGAGATGCTACAACAGTTGGCGAGTCACCTCCAGGATACAACTACAGTTAGTACCCCTCAATGTAGCATACAATGAGGGTACCCTTAGAGCTTGGCAGAACTTAAAACAGTAGAAGAGATGTTTACAGAAAAACAGAGGGAGAGTAGAAGAGATGTTTCTCTGTGGTGTGTGTTTTCTGAGCTTACAACTACTCTCTTATATAGTGTTTGTGTAGTTACAAACAAGAAAGAAAACCCATGCTTATGACAGAAATACTGGTAATGTTGGGTTAAAGATAGTGCAAGAAAAGTTGTTTTGTCAGGCATGGAGCAGTGTGTTGCTGCCAGGACAAGCACGTTCAGACAAGGTATCCAGGACAAGCACGTACAGACAAATAAAAGACCGCGCATACGGGGAAGGCAACCTTGCCCTAGTCTAGGCCTTCCCTCCAAGCACAAAAGTCTAATGACCCAAGGGCCATGCCCTTATAGCCAATTCTATGGTATTTAAGTCTAAAACTCTTTAGATTTTAGTCAATGTGGGACTATTGTTTTATCTATTCAAATGAAAAACAATTAATGGACAATAGGTCTAGGGATCAAAACATAGTCCATGGAAAAATTGGTATTTTTAAAGCGGTTTTTCTAACAATATATATCCTAAGTATGTATATGGAATAAATAAACCCTTGCAACAAAAGGGAAAAAAAGAAAAGAAAAGGAAAATACAATGACATCCTTTCATTAGTAATGTTGTTTCATATGTCATTTTATCATCCCGTCCTGAGCAACAATTAGAATGTTGCTGCTATGTAAAACACAAAGCACATTACGTTTCACTTACTGCATCCATGCATAAAAATGTCAACAAAAATCAATTGGACTGTTCTATCATGTGATCATACATGTCATCTTCATGATTCGGCTTTGTTTCTCAATTCAGTTAAACAATTAAAGAAGTTTAAATGTATACATTATTATCGTCATACCTTAAAATTGATATTGATGACGCTAGACCAAGTACAAACTATAGAATGATCGATCCAAGAGCAATATTACATAAGCTAAAGCAGTCATAGGGCAATTCTCCTTTGGCGGGGTATACATCTAAATGAATTGGTAGCCACCTGCCAATAGAAAAAAACCCTACAACCAATTTGCTTAACTCATTGCTCTCAAGTCTAGCTACTTGACTCATAGTTTCCTACCTCTGCTTGTGATACTTGGTTCCCCTTGCATACTCTATTTATATGCAAGTATTGGTAAGTTGTTATGAATCTCAATCTTTGACTGACATAGACCCTAAATCTGTATAAGGGAAGAACAGTCCTGCAATAAAAAGAAAAAGAAAAAAGCAATGGCATATCCTACAGGGTTATACTGTGGATATTCTTCTCTATATACTACTTCACTTTTTTAACTTACACAAAAAACTAGCCCATTCCCGGACTGATAAAAAAAACAGTCTAAAGACAGTATACTCTTTTTCTTTTTTTCCTTTTTGATGGTTATTCTCATTGAAAGTTCTTTAGGTATAGATGCTAATCTCTGCATGACATAGACTACTACCCTTATCTGTTACTGGATATTCATTTATGCCTTGGAGGGCTAAGAGCAAGGGTAACCCTTGGTTTGGCTACAATTAGGGTTTTTAGCTAGGCCAAGGGTAAGAGAAAAAACAAGCACTAATAACAAGCACAAAAAACTACTCTACAGCTTTGTTATAAGATATTGCACATCTTAGCTATATCTACTAGATTTGAGAGAAATGAGGAACCATAGTAGTTACTCTTGGTTATGGGGTGGCCAAAGCAAAGAAAAGTAGGTCTCCGTAGTGCTTAATAAATTTTTTCACCATTGGTGAGTTATGTTAAAATAAAATAAAAATAAACAAGTATACCGGTTTCTTATCCGTACAAATGTGTGAGAGCTCTAATTATAATGGTCAGGCTAGAAATCCAAATGAATCCACCAATCCGGAACATTTTTATCACCAGACAGTGGCGGCAATTTAAACACAAACCTGCGTATCTTTTAGAGACGGAGGTAGTGAAATTCTTCTCCATTACAATGCATCTGAGGTCACTAAATGAGAAACCTATCTATCTAATAATATACATCCCTGGGATAGCTAGCCATAACATTGGAATCTGCTGGGCTAGATAAATCACAATGACACTAACTGCGATAGACAAGTTGGGAGTTGACATTTTTGGACGGAAGTTTCCCACAGCCAGCAACCGACTCAGATCATTTGTTGGAAAGGACCTGGAAGTTGGATCCTAAACTCCGTTGCTCCCTAGATATGTATAAATCTACGTTTTATATCGAGAATTTATGAATCATTTTGGGCAGCCAATGCTCCGAAACTTTACTTAAGTAGACTGGAATTTATCAACTAAAATTGATCATATCCGAGACTACAACACGTTACAACTACACGTGTGTACGCAAAACGAAAATCTCTATTGATTAAAATCATACTGCTCAATGAAGTTTGTAATTGCCAAAGCCGTTTAGGACTAGGACTCTTTCATCTTCTGTTTTCGGGTAAATGTCTTAGTTTCATCTAATTAGTTTGAAGGTTGGAGCTAGGTTTCCAGGTCCATGCGGATACCCACGCAGATACACCAGATTGGACAACTATATACAGTTACAATTTCAAAGTCTAAAAGTGTACAACGGTGTAATCTGACGCCCTAGACTAACTTGGTCATATCACATTATAGAATTTGGCACTGACTAGATCAATGCGCACAAGTCGTAATTAAGTTGCACGAAGTAATTCACAACAGTGATTTTGGATCCTTTAGTGTTATTTTATGTCAACTATTTTCAAGTTATGAAATTAAGGCTTATGCATTCGGCCAAGTATACACATTTATCTTCTTACAGCCATAGTATTTAAATACGCAACATTCATCTTAGGTGAAATCTGGTTCTTCCACTTGTTTTTGTTGGTGTGAGGTCCAACCATGCATTCAATCCCCAATACATCTGCGTAAGGCGACAATCTTTTGAAAAGGCTTCTAAACGTTTCGGAAGTCCATGAACTAACTAACCTTTATCTCATTGATCACTGGCTCCTCCTTATCAGTCATTCCTCACCAACCCTTTATGCTCATCCCGATTCCATCTTTTGGTCCTCAAATCAATATGAGGTTTTCTCGTTAAGCTCATGGATCCCTGCCAAAGTTATTCTTAGTTATTGTATAGCCTCTTTGACCAAATCTCAGTTCTTCATGGCGAACTTCCAAAATCGCAGCCACCCCCTATAGAAAATGATTGCTCCCCAACCGTTGTAGGAGTGGAATATCGCACATATCAATAAGTATGCGAACTAAGGATCATCTGATGTAAGCGAGGACTATCGCGCATGGCAAAGTTGAAGTGACGTATTGGATGATGTTAGCAAAATCTGTTGGAAATTTTGGGTTAAACAAGAGGATGAAAACATAAACAGAAAATGGTGTACCCCTGACTTCAAGGCTCTTTCGATTCTTTTAGACAATAATTCGACCTTTCCCAATAAATTTGGCGAGTACAAACGGTCTCTCGAATTATGCCTTCAGGATTCAATGAAGCCCTAACACCGTAATAGAATTCAAGGATTGTACTTCCTTGACCCGACCAAGAATCACACTGTATAAGGTTCTGATGATGCTTTTTAGAGAAGAAGAAAACATATTGTTTTTGATGTATTGGAATGGGAGAACATCTTCGCTACTTATAGTGATATTCATGCCTGTTGGTAGTGTCGTTTCATCACCAACAGACGCTTCCAAAAGCCATTAATGGTGGCTTATGGGAAGAGACGCGTCTGTTCAATTTTGAATGGAAACTTCTAGGTTTTACAAAGTAAAACCAGAAAAAAAAATTCCACGAGACGCTGTCTCGGATTTGCGTAGCGGCAAACCTTGAAAATATCCAACAAAATCATGAGTAAAGTGTAATGTTCTATGTGAGATATAGTATGTGCGAGAATGAGTGATTGTAAATGGGCGAATGTATCGCACAATGATTCCGAAAATAGTGGATCTCTTAGCTGTCATCCACTATGAGGAATCACTATATAACGGAAGGAAGTCATCACGAAAGGGAGAGATCTTTTAGTGTGTGTGAGACAAGAAACTAGGAGAGAGAAAGTTTATTTGGAGAGCAAGTAAAGTCATTGATATCCATTGTATCCAATTATAATCCTTGAAAGTTAATAAAGAATTCATTATGTTTACTTGAGTAATAATCTAGATACATTGGAGTGTGGTTGTAGGTTTTCCTGCAACTACATTTTCGGCGCCAGAAACAGCTTTGGGTGATAAATCCTGTTAACAAGTTACAAAATCTTCAAAAGATAGATCTACGAAGAATAATAAATAATCTATGGAGAAAGCAAGAATCGTAACAATACAAGGAAGAGGTAGAGATATACAATGTAATTCTATAACTAAAGCATCAATCTCTGATGCGGATTTTCAAGAAAGAATAACAGGTAGAATTCACAAGCGAAATTATGAAGGAAAGAATGTGAAAACGATGGAAAGATAATCTTCGTTAAAAGAATGGGAAAAGTGAAGATTATATTTGCAGCAGAAGAAATTCTGAAAGAAAATTTAAAGAGAACAGATCCGTTGGCAATTACAGTCACAGCTAAACGAGGAAAACATATTGTAATGAAGAAGAACTCAGAATTATGGGCGGTAGATAGAACACTGATAGATACAAGAAGTGGAGTGGATTTATTATTTTATCGCACATTCAAAGCAATGGGATATGAGGATGCAGAGATGACACATCCAACTTACGATGTTCATGGATTCAATAAAGCAATCACAAAACCAAAAGGAGAAATTGAGATGCGAATATTACTGGGAGAAGTAGTAACAAAGATAACATTGTGTGTGATTGATATAGAATCACCATACAACATGTTGTTTGGAAGACCGTGGGTGCATGCGATAAAGGCTGTAGCATCGACATTACATCAGTGCATCAGGTTTCCAATCCCAAGTGGTATATGTGAAATCAAAGGAGATGTAACGAGTGAGAATATTTGCAATCAGATAGATGTAAGAAATTATGAAGCGAAAGCAAAGAAGCAAAAGGATCGCTGGAGAAAAGCAAAAGAATTAAAAAAGGAGGATGAATTTCGGATATATATGATCAGAGCGAAATAGGGAAAAGGAATACCAAGTGAAGCACCAACGAAGGATGGTGAACATATTAAGAAGATTAAAGAACCAACACCAATGGGAGAACCGAAAGCAAATTTTACCGCAGTGGAACCAACGAAAGAAATAAATGTTGGATCAGAAGAAGAACCGAAAATGTTAAAAATAGGAACTAAAATGGATAAAGAAGAAGAAGAAAAAATGGTAAATATCTTGCTAGAATATGTTGATATCTTCGCATGGAGTATGGAGGAAATGCCAGGAATAAATCCGTCTGTTGCATGTCATAAACTGAACATTAAAAAGAATGTAAAACCATTTAAGCAAAGAATAAGGAATATTGCGATTGATTATCATCCACAAATAGAAGGGGAGTTATAAAAGATGTTGGATGCAGGGATTATAAGGGAAGCGAAATATCCAGAATGGATAGCAAATATGGTGGTAGTACCAAAAAAGAATAAGGGGATACGGATCTGCATAGATTTCACTGATTTAAATAAAGTGTGTCTGAAAGATAGTTTTCCTTTACCAGATATCCCTCAAATGGTAGAATCAACATCAGGAAATGATAGGGTATTAATGTTGGATGAATATAAAGGTTATAATCAAATTCCTTTGGGTGAAGAAGATCAAGAAAATACTGCTTTCTTTGCACCAAGAGGTTTATACTGTTATACGAAAATGCCATTTGAATTGAAGAATGCTGGTGCGACATATCAAAGAATGGTGAAAAAGGTATTTGAAAAGTGTATACATAAAACATTAGAGGTCTATGTCGATGACATGTTAATTAAGAGTAAAGAGGCGAAGGATCATGTCGATGATTTGCGAGAAATCTTTGAGCAGATACGGAAATTCAATATCAAGGTGAATCCAGAAAAATGTGTGTTTGGAGTATCATCAGGGAAATTCTTGGGTTACATAGTGTCCAAGAAGGGAATAGAGGTTGATCCAGAAAAAGTACAAGAAGTTAGAGATATGCCACCTCCTGCAACAGTGAAAGATGTTCAAAAGATAAATGGATTGATAGCTTCGTTGGGAAGATTTATCTCACGATCTTCGAACAAGTGTAAACACTTTTTTAACATATTAAAGAAGGGGACCAAATTTGAATGGACGGAAGAATGTGATAAAGCATTCCAGAGCATAAAAAATTATTTGGTGAATTTATCCATTATGCAAAAGGCCAAGCTGGGAGAATAATTGCTACTCTATTTAGCATCAACATCGCATGCATTAAGTGCAGTATTGTTACGCTCGGATGGGGGGATAGAAAAACCAATATATTACATAAGTAAAACATACAACTCAGCAGAAAAAAATTACTCAAAGATTGAAAAGCTAATTCTCGCATTGGTGTATGCATCATTCAATCTTCGCATTTACTTTCAAGCTCATAAGATCACGGTATTAACGAAGGTACCAATTGAACCAACAATGAAGAATTCAAAAATATCAGCGAGAGTTGAAAGGTGGAATGTATAGTTAGGAAATTATGAAATTGGTTATGAGATTTTATCTTCACCAAAGTCTCAAGTTATCGCAGAGTTTCTCGCAAAGTTTCCATTAGAAGAAGATGAATATGTAGAAGAAATGATGGATGTGGATGAAGACCATGGGAATCTTAAAGACTTATTAACTAATCAGAATTCAAATAGATGGGAAATATTAGTAGATGGGTCATCCAATGGAGAAGGGAATGATATTGGAATTGTATTCATTTCACCAACAGGAGCGCGAATGGCTTACTCATTCAGATTGGAATTTGCATCCACAAATAACGAGACTGAGTATGAGGAAGTTGTACATGCGCTAAGGATAGCAATTGAAATGAATATAGAAGATGCACGAATAACTAGTGATTCACAGCTGGTAGTTCGCCAAGTAGAAGGTACATATAGTACAAAGAACCATCTTTGCAAAAATACAAACAGTTGGTCATGGATTTAGCAACGCGAATTCCAAAAATAAGTTGTAGACACATAGGCAGAAAGGACAATAGACTCGCAGATGCATTGGCCTTCATACCCTCTACGTTAATAGATCCAGTTGCAAGGGATATAAAAATACAAGCACTCTTTTTACCATCTATAGAGAAAGGAGAAGCAACACAAACAGATGTGATGACAATAGAAAATATGCAAGAAGAAAGTGTGAGCGAAGACAAAGATTGGAGAACTGAAATCCATTTATACCTAGAGAAGGGAGAAGTACCAAGAAAAAGGTTGGAGGCACATAAATTAAAAAGTCGTGCGACGAATTATGAATTGAGGGAGGGCATTCTTTATAGAAGATCATTTCTTGGACCTTCACTCAGATGTCTTACGCGAAAAGAAGGGATATAAATTTTAAAGGCATTACATTACGGAGATGCTGGTAATCATAGCGGAGGAAGGTCCTCGCATATAGAGCAAAGGTACAAGGCTATTATTGGCCATACATGCATGAGGATACGAAACAAGTCTCAAGAAGATGTGAAGAATGTCAACGTCATGTCAAAAAGATACATGCACCAGGAGCGATGCTAAATTCATCAAAAAATGCGTGGCCCTTTGGAAAATGAGGGATTGACATTGTTGGACCATTTATACCAATAACGGGACAAAAGAGATATTTAATTGTCGCAACAGACTATTTTACAAAATGGGCAGAAGTGAGAGCAGTTCAGCATATTCGTGATAAGGATATATTCACATTCATCTTTGAAAATATTATATGCATATTTGGTATTCCTGCACAGTTGATATCTGATAATGGAAAGCAGTTCGAGGGTGAGAATATATAAATGTTACTTAATGCGTTCAAAATTCAAAGCAGCAAATCAACTCCTTTATACCCACAAAGTAATGGACAAGTAGAAGCAACAGATAAAACGATCGCAGACAACTTGAAGAAGAAGTTAGAAGGGCACAACAAAGGATGGTGCGAACAAGTGCATAATGTAGTATGGGCTTACAGGACAACAAGGAGAGAAGCAACATGAAAGTCACCTTTTTGTTTAACATAAGGGGTAGAGGCGGTATTACCAACAGAAGTTATCATTCCAACAACAAAGAAAGAAACTTGGGAGAAGAATCTAAGTGCAGATCTAATTCTAACAAAACTTGATGACTTAGAGGAAACAAGAGAAGTCGCTTTGCAACATATGGAAAATTATCAACAAAGACTAGCTCGAGAATACAATAAACGTGTTAAGATAAGAGAATTCCATCCAGGAGAATTGGTGTTGCGAGAAATCCCAATTTACCAGAGAGGGGGAGATGGAAAATTGGAAAAGAAATGAGATGTACCCTATATAATAAAAATGATAGTTGGGAATATAGCTTATGAGTTAATGGATCCAGAAGGCCGAGATATGGGTCGCAGATTAGATCATCCTTGGAATAGACAATATTTGAAGAAATATTATCCATAGGAGTTTGCGCATTTTATCGCACAAGTTAACACATGTGCGAAGTTAAGCATATGAATCCTCATCCTTGAAAAGGGATATAGTATTTGATTCAATAAACAAATTTGAAAAGTTTGCCCATATTTAAGAAATTCTTTTTTAATAAAAAGGAAAATGTAAGACCTCAAAATAAGACCTTAATAAAAGGCACCAGAAGTGATTTTAATCAGATTGGCTAAGAATTCGAATGTGGCGTGCAACCTAGTTCGCATACATGCAAGAGCCAAAAAAGTAAGACCTATCACACGTCATAGTCGGATAACCTAGAAAGCATGACTTAAAGGAAAGCTATACCGACCTTGGAACTTGAGTCATGGAGATTTTGGGTGAGAACAAACGAAAATGCTCATCCGGAAGAGGTACCTTAAATTCTCAGTCTAATATAATAATCTTAGATTGAGAGATTAAGGTGAGAAAGTCTCTCCTAAGGAGTGCAGAAACTCAATCAGGGCTCCGAGGTACACGGTTGAGTCAAGAGTGCCCAGGGCGTCTGGAACGTACCTTGATACTCTAGACAAGTCCTGACTATGATGCACTCGGTCCGAAGATACCCCACTTATGGTGCGGTCTCGCAACCATAAACCTCATCGGTAGTGGGACGTGAGACTGCGAAATCAACTGGTTGTTGAATTAACCCGATGGGAAGAGCCATAACCTTAACCCGGTAGAGGTAAGCTTCCTTGAAGGGGCAATCAGGGGGAAGATAAGGACGACACCCTCCATTAGGGAGCTGAATTGTGTCAAAAGACGTAATCATAAGACTTTTTAATCAAGGAAATAATACAAGAAAAAGATAACATGAGATCAATGGGTCGATACACTACAGTGTAAAGACCGCCTGCGATCTCATCGCACAAAAATAAGGCAATATAAGACCTTTACATAGGAAGGAAAGATAAGACCTCATAAGAAAGAATATATATAAAAACTAATAATTGTTTGGTAGGAAATTCAAAATTAATCATATCGTACACTTGTTTTATACAAGAAATCAAATAAGAAGCAAGTATGGGAATTGAAATAATAAAATATTATCTTCCTTGTAACAAACAAGTTCAAAATGTATCAAAACAGAGAAGGGAAATACTGGGTGAAAAGAAAATTAAACATGTTCAGCAGCTACATCTTGTTCGACCAAAGACTTTTCAGCATCAATATTGGATCCATGATTCTCTATTTCAGCATTAGTATTATCAACAGACTTTTCCTTCTCAATTTGATCCTCTTCATCCTCTTGATCCTTCTCATCATCGCTTACAAATTCATAATCACTATCCGGTTCAGGGTACTCTTCATCTTCGCCTACATTAAGAGGAGAAATCTTTACCGCAGGAAGAGAGTTTCTTAGAAGAATTCCATTAACTACAGATTGAGCACTAGCATGAGCCTTGCGAATAGCTCCCTTTTCAAGGTTTCTAGCATTGATCTCTAAAAAAGATTGTTGATGTGCGAGTCTTTTTCGCGCTCTATCTCGAGAAGCAGCAAGAGAAAGTTCAAGGTTCAAACGCTCTTTGCGAACTTTGGATAAATCAGATCTCAATTGAGCAATAGTTGATTGATGTAACTTTTCAGAATATGCGAAGAATAATAAACTATCAAAATTTAAAATAAATCTCGCGCTAATGAAATTTAAAGAAATAGTTAAACAGTAACAAGGCAGTCAACTCTAGCTGACTACCTTCACAGAACTTAGAAAGGAGAAGGGTGTTATTCTTCATACTTTCCATAGATTTATCAAAAGCATCACCAACTGAACCATTAAGACGGGAGCGAATCTTCTTTTCATCAGCAGAGAGAGACTTATTCTTTTTCTTAAGAACATCATGAGATCGCTTTAATTGATTATATTGTTCTTGAAGCTGATTCTTCTTCACAGTCAAATTTATTTTACTTTGAATGATTTTTTCGTTCTGGGTCTTTAATTCCTTAAGAGATGTCTCATGCTGTACTTCAAGTGAACGAAGAGCTCGCGCTTGATCTTCATTTATTTTCCGAAGAATGAATATTGGTGCAAAAACATTGCTTCTTTGCTTAAGAAAGAATGCTTCTCCTTAGAAAGAGTATGATTTTCTTATGGCAATGTTTCATACATTAGATCGGCATTACGTAACAAGTGAATACAAATGTTGACTATTTAATACTTCAATTTCTTGAATGAGATGGTTATTTTCATGGGTTAGATTATTAATCTGATCAAGTGAATACAAATGTTGATTATTTAGTTGTTTTAACTGAGTCTGCAACTTCTCGTTATTCGCTTGAGTATCCTCAACAAGATATTGAAAAGTATATCTCTCCAAAACTCGCGCATGGTTTAAATCTTAATAAATGCATGAAGAAATTTAAGGAATGTTGGTAAGCGAAGAAATATATCATAAGGTACAGTAAGCAAAGGAGAAAAATTCACCTCTAAGTTCTTGGTTTCGGTTGTGAAGGTTTTCAGCCTCAAGATTTGCAACTTGAAGTTCTCCCATCAATTTCTGGACCTCTTGAAGTTCCATTTTCAACCTATTGACTTCATTCTCCAAGGAAGCATTTTGTTGCGAAAGTTCCAATTGAGAGCAGCTATATTTAAAACGTCCTTCGGAAAGAATCATTCGTCGATGAGAATCCTAAAGAACAAAGAAGACAAGGATAAGGGGTTAAGATATTAAAGTTAAGTGAAAACATGAAAAGGGGAACTTACCAAGACATCCAGAGCAGTATGGAAGCTTGAATCAATGTGAGAATGAATCTTATCTCTTGTAGTGCTATCAGAGGGAAATTCGCACAAAAGTTTACTTAAAGCAGAACAAATGCGAAGTTTGCAAGGGTCATTAGTATAGGATTGAGCAGAGTTGATGATGTCGGATAGAGTTTGGGAAGCAAAATTCACGCTATCCAAAGCTTTTTTGCTAAGAGAAAGGGAATTTAATAACAAAGAAGAATACGAAGAAGAAGGGATGGATATAGGATGAAAATGAATAGTAAAATTTGTAGGGGAGGATATATTAACAGAATTTGGTTGAGGATTAGTATGGATGAATGAAGAAGAAGTCTGATTCGTATCTGATGAATTCGCAGAGGCAGTAATAAGAGTATCTTTTGTCCGTTGTTCAGCAGCAATTTCTTTTTCATCAGGAAAAATTTCTTCAAAGGCGACATACATATTTGCATCAGAAGCTTGAATTGGGGTGATAGAGGAATTAGTATCAGAAGTTCGAATTGTTGCTAAAGGGGTGACGTCTGCAACATCAAAGTCAAGAATAGAAAGATTTGACTTCACTACTGTGGGCTTGCGAGCTTTCTTAACCTTTGGTTTCTTGACCCCAACTATCTCACAATCAGAAACCTGCGAAAACAAAGTAGATAAGAAATAGAGGCAACAATGTTGTTTAGTTAAAATTAGATATTTCTTACTTCTTTGTAGTGCGAAGTTTTCCTCTTATGAGATTCTTTATTTGTATCATCTGAGGAAGAATTAGGGTTTGTAACAGTTATCCTTAGGGCGCTTAAAGAATAATTTTTCCTGGAATAGTATGAGAATTGGGTTAATTAAAAAGATAACAGTTACAATCAAGAATCATGATTATCAGAAGAATAAAAGATAAATCTTGAAAGAGGAAAACAAACTTTGCATTTTTATCCATGGCAACAGTAGCAGAAGAACAACAACGGTAGAAGCAGAAGAAAAGTAGTAGCAGGAATGAAGCAAACAACGGAAGAAAGAGAAATTTTAGTGAAGAAGAAAAGAAAATTCCATTCTTCTTAAAAACAAGTCAATAAATAGGTAAAAGAGACGACCGGTTATAAACGGTTTGAGCCGGTAAAAAGGAGAAGAATCGACGCGTGTGAATAAATGAAATGAAATTCCGGAGGAATGTCGGCAAGGTAGAATACAAAAATATATACACATGCGATATTATAGGATGGAAATTTCTCATATCGCTCACTCCATAATGTAAGCAAAATGAGAAGGCAAAATGTAGGAGTGGAATATCGCACATATCAATAAGTATGCGAAGTAAGGATCATCTGATGTAAGCGAGGACTATCGCGCATGGCAAAGTTGAAGTGACATATTGGATGATGTTAGCAAAATCATGAGTAAAGTGTGATGTTCTATGCGAGATATAGTCTGTGCGAGAATGAGTGATTGTAAATGGGCGAATGTATCGCACAATGATTCCGAAAATAGTGGATCTCTTAGCTGTCATCCATTATGAGGAATCACTATATAAAGGAAGGAAGTCATCACGAAAGGGAGAGATCTTTTAGTGTGTGTGAGACAAGAAACTAGGAGAGAGAAAGTTTATTTGAAGAGCAAGTAAAGTCATTGAAAAGTCATTGTTATCCATTGTATCCAAATTATAATCCTTGAAAGTTAATAAAGAATTCATTATGTTTACTTGAGTAATAATCTAGATATATTGGAGTGTGGTTGTAGGTTTTCCTGCAACTACAACCGTGTTGGGGCTCCATTATAGCATCATCCCTCAAACTGCATATTTGAATTCGGTATTAACATGGTCTTGAAAACTGGCATCCTATTATTTCAAACCAGTAATGCTGTTTCGTATGTCATCTTATCATCCTGATCAACAATTAGAGTGTTGCTATATAAAAAACTAAACACATTTGGTTTCAACTTAATTAGTGCGTAAAAACGTAAACAAAAAACCAATTAGACTGCTCAGTTATGTGATCATACATGCCATCATGCATGTTACGGCTTCAGTTTTCAATTCACTTAAACAGTTAAAGAAGTTAAATGTACTAATTAGATAATTAAAACTTTTTATAACCATACCTTGAAATTGATATCGATGACAAGCTAGATCATGTATAAACCATAGAATAATCAATCCTTAGAGCAATATACAAAATAAGCTAAAGCAGTCATAGGGCAATTCTCCTTTGGCGGGGTATACATCGAAACAAATGACTGTATCGAGTTCGATGAAACAATCACATAGATAACTAGAAGTTACCTGCCAACAGAAAAAAACCCTACAACCATTTCGCTTACCACAGTGCTCATATATGTTATAAACTTATTTTGTGCTCATATATAAGTTACTTGCCACATTGTTTTTATGGTTCTTGGGTTCACCTTGCATACCCTATTTATATGCAAGTATTGATATCTTATTATGAAAATCAATTTTTGACTGATATAGACCCTAAATATGTACATGGAATAAACCCTAGCAACCAAAAATAAAAAGGAAATGAAAAATGGCATCCTATAGGGTTTATACCAAGGATATCCTTCATATGCACTGCGTTGTTTTTAACTTACTCGAAAACTTGCCCATTCTTGAACCTATAAACAAAAAAAAAACTAAAGACATTTATTCTTCCTTTTTCTTTTTGATGGCTATTGTCTTTAAAAGTCCTTTAGTTTAGATGCTCATACTCTCTGCTTGATTGAGACTACTACCCTTATCTGTGACTACTCGCTAGACTTAAATGTATACCTCTGTGTTTAAAAGATGGAGGGTTGGTAGAGGAGAATTAAAAACATAAGGTACCTTCTTATCAGAGTATGAGATTGATAAAATTTATTTGTTGTCTTTAATTGTACACAAGGCGGACAAAATAGTGTGGAAGAACTGTACTAAACATGGGACTACTCATGCCTGGATCAAGCACCATGGAGAAGTGTTTTTTTGCCTATGGTTAGATTGTAGCCATGAACAAGTACTATGATGGGGGAGAAAATTTTCAAGAACATAGATTATCGCCAAGACTTGGCTTATCAAAATGGAGTCTTCGATATAAAGTAAACCATACAGATACTCAGTTTTGGTCTTCAGGTTATTATCTATTTGACCATAATTTCAGTTTTTCCCTACTTGTACCTAAACTACTTGAACCTAAAAGAACCGAAATTTCGAATCAAAAAAAAAAAACTTGACGATTGAGTTCATTACCATATGACCTTTGTCCATAGTGTTTTGTTGTTTTTTTCCCTTGCGCATGGCTTGGCCAAAAACTCTAATTATAGCCAAAAAATGGGTGGCCTATAGTGCTTGCTCATTAATTTATTTTTAAGGATAATGCTTGCTCTTGTATATATACGAATATTATATGGTACCTGCTGTCATAACTGATTGGAGCTGAATGCCATGTTATATAACTAATAACAGAAGGTCCGACTTACTTTTTGCCAAAACACGTAAATAATGTTAGGTCTAAACGCGAATATGGCGATTGTTTTATGTGACTCTTTATTTCGGCCAATGTGAACTTGACTTTTGTTGTTTTGGGTTTGGTGTATTGCACTTCGCTTTTTTGTTCCCGCCTGTATTCATTTGGTTGAGATACTCCTCTTAAATATCTATCTTATCAATGAATTTTCTCTTGACCGATCAAAAAAAAAAAGTTTTGGCTATTCCTCGTACAGTTTTGAATTTTTGTTATGATATTATCACTGTATCAGTAATACTAATGGCAGTGATTAAATGCAACCCATGTTTTATTCCAAATGCAACCCTCATTTTCAAATAATCTAAACCCATGTTTAAGTTGAGCCTAAGATAAGTTCTTTTTCCTCATCAGGTCAGGCACTTATGCTGCCCTTATATATTTTCTTCATTTAATAATTTTTCTCTCCTTTGGTGAGTTTTGTTATTCTGTAAAAATAAAATAAAAAAATACATTACACTATTTTCTTATATGTACAAAATGTTTAAGAGCTCCAATCATAAGGGTCACTAAAGAAATTGGTCACAATTTTTTCTATTCAAATGAATCCGGAACAATCGCCAGATAATGACGGTAAGTTATCTTCTTCTCTATTAGGAAAAGTCATGTATAAGTCAAGTCTCATTGACTTGACTCTAGTCTGTTGGTCTGTATTAATACCTCATCTCCCTATCTATGTAAGGCACCTAATCATTACTATGTGATAATATTACATCCACACATTTATTGTAGCTTTCTCATGGTATCATCGAGGGACGATCTAGGTCAAATTCTGTAACAATTTTCAACATCTTTTTACACAGAATAGCGATTCTTCACTTTTTACTGGTCAAATATCTTTTTTAACAAATTTCTGATCATTAATCAACTTGTTTGATTTCATATTTTCTTCAAAATCTTTCTGGATCTTGATTTTTTTCTCAAAATTTTTGATTTCTTGTTTTCATCATACTTCAAATGCCGATTACCAGAGGATCAATGAATAATCAAACTCAACATCAATCAACAATTCCTCAACAATCTTCAATTCAAGATCCCCAAATCGAACAAGTGGAAGAACCGATTTTCTGCTGCTCCTGTATCTGGTAATTCAAGTTTTTTTCCTCTACCTTTCAATAATATTGGTAATTTTGTGTCTCTGAAGTTAGATCATACGAATTCTCTTATATGGCGTGACCAATTTGAGTCTGTGTTGATCTCTACTGATCTTGATGATCATGTTACTGGTGAAATGGTTGAACCGCCTTCTCAGATTGTTGTTAATGGTGTATCTACTGTTAATCCAAGATGGGTATATTGGAGAAAGGCAGATGGGTTTGTTATGAGTTGTTTGAAAGCAACATTTACAGAAACCGTCTCTGGTGAGGTTCTTGGTATGTCTTCTGCGAGAGAGATTTGGAAATATCTTGAAACTAGTTTTAGATCTCAATTTGGAGCTCGTAGAAACATGTTGGTCAATCAACCGCATGGAATTAGGAAAGGTTCTCAATCCATATGTGCTTATCTGCATTCTTTGAAGATGATTACTGATGCTCTAGCTGCAATCAATGATCGTGTCTCAGATGCAGATGTGATGATGTATGTGCTTAATGGATTAGGCAGGGATTATGACAATTTTGTTATTTCTTCAAAGAAACGTGAAACACCATATACTTTTGGTGAATTGAAGGATATAATTCTAAGTCATGAGCAATGGCTCAATGATCAACAACAAGATTCTATTATTCTGGAGAACCCTGCAGCTTTCTATGGTAGGAATGCACACTATGGTAACAAGAACGAAAAGAATAAGAATAAAGCTAAGAATAATCAAAGTAATTCTTTTAAGACTGGTAATACTTCATTCAAAAATGGTGATGCCTCTACAAGCTCGAATGCATATACTTCAGATGGTGCTAATTCTAGCAGATCATTTGTTGATTTTTCTACAGTAGAATGTCAAATTTGCAGAAAGACGGGTCATTTTGCTTCTAAGTGTTTCTTTCGCTATCATCCACCACCTAGATCTGATTCAAAGTCTACTGCTCATGTGGCTCAAGTTGAAGCATCTTTCAGTGATGTACAACTAAACTCAGCAGACTTATGTAATGATCCTTCCGGGAGTTCTTCTACAACATGGATTTCTGACTCTGGGGCTTCTAGACATATGACTTGTGATAAGGAACTTCTTAAGAATACTTCTAACTATAATGGGAAGGACAAGGTGATAGTGGGCAATGGTAAGACTTTGCAAATCTCAAAAACTGGTACTTCTAATTTACACAGTACTGTAGCTAGTTTTACTTTAAAGCATGTTCTGCTAGTGCCTGAGATTAAACAAAACTTGTTGTCTGTTGCTCAGTTTGTTAAAGATAATTGCTGCTATTTTTTATTTGAACCATGGAGTTATGAGATTAGAGACCTTGGGACACATGTTGTTTTGGCTCAGGGAAAAATGATTAATAACTTGTATCCCATTACAAATGTTCCTTTCAATAAAAACTCTCATTTTACTTCTTTTTCATCTATTGTTGCTTCCTATTCTTTGTGGCACAATAGGTTAGGACATCCTTCTAGTAAAATCATTCATCATTTATGTTCAACAGAGGCAATTACTCCCACTTCTCCTGCAGATCATAAAATGTGTCATCCTTGTCAAATTGTTAAGAGTAAAAGATTACCTTTTCATTTGTCTCCTACTCATGAATCTAGACCTTTAGCTCTTATTCACTTTGATGTTTGGGGACCATCACCAATTTCTTCTCATGATGGTTTTAGATACTATATTCTCTTCATTGATGATTATAGTAGGTTTCATTGGATTTACCCAATGAAACTTAAAACTGATGTTGTGCAATGTTTTACTCTTTTTAAAGCTCTCACTGAAAATTTATTCTCTACAAAGATTTTGTGGTTCTAAACTGACAATGCCTGTGAACTAGCTAAGGGCTTTTTTAAACAATTTCTTGATAATCATGGCATCAATCTTAGACTTTCTTGTCCTAATACACCTGAGCAAAATGGACTAGCAGAAAGAAAGCATAGACGTATAACAGAGATGGGTAATACTCTCTTATTTCACTCATATGCTCCAATTTTTTTTGGTATGATGCTTTTCTTACTGCTACTTACTTAATCAATAAAACTCCTACTTATGTGTTATCAATGAAATCACCTTATGAGGTTCTTTTTAAAAAAATTCCAGATTATGCCTCTTTAAGAGTTTTTGGATCTATCTGTTTTCCCTTTCTTGGTCATTATAGACCTGACAAATTATCTCCAAAGTCAGTAAAGTGTATCTTTATAGGCTATAGTCCACTCCATAAAGGGCACAAATGTTTTTATCCCATTTCTCAAAACTTCACATATCAAGACATGTTATTTTTGATGAGTTGAACTTTTACTATAATCCAACTAATTCTTATATTGAGAGCTCTTCTGTTGTTTCTAATGATGAATCCTCAGATTCATCGTTACTACCATCCAATTCTGCTCCCCAGCCTTCTGTTACCACTAGATCAATGAGAGGTATTTCAAAACCTAAATAATTTACTGATTTTGTCTTGCATCATTCTGTAAGATACCCTGTTTCTCCAGCTTTTACAAGTTCATTATCTAATATCTCCGAGCCCAAAACATTTAAAGAAGCATGTGAATTACCTGAGTGGATGAGTTCAATGAAAGAAGAGAATGATGCTCTTACGTTAAATGACACTTGGGATTATGTTTTACCAGAACCTCATATGAACATACTTGGATGTAAATCTGTGTATAAGGTGAAGTTAAAGTCTGATGGAAAGAGACTTAAGTCTAGATTAGTAGCACAAGGCTATAATCAGCAAGAAGGAGTGGATTTTGGAGAGACTTTTAGTCCAGTTGTTAAGTCAACAACTGTTAAAGTTGTGTTCACTTTAGCAGTAAACTACATTTGGTCTGTAAAGCAACTTGATGTGTCAAATGCATTTCTGCATGGACACTTGTCTGAGGATGTATATATGAAACAACCTCCCGGGTTTACTCATCCAGACTTTCCAAATCATGTTTGTCATTTGAAAAAATCTCTCTATGGATTGAAGCAGGCACCAAGGGCTTGGTTCCATAGATTTAGTTCTTTTCTTATTTAATATGGTTTTACTAAGTGAAAGAATGATCACTCTATGTATATCTACATTACTGACACATATATGATGGTATTACTTCTATATGTAGATGATATTCTTTTGACAGGTAGTTCTGATATTTTGATTAATAATCTGATACATGCCTTGAGTACTGAGTTTTCTGTGAAAGTATTAGGAGATTTACATTCCTTTCTTGGTATTGAGGCTACAAGGACTGCAAATGCTATTTTTCTTACACAATAAAAGTATGCTTTAGAACTGTTAGTGAAAGCCAATATGATGGATTTCAAACCTTGTGACACTCATGTTGCAAAGGCTAAGAGATGTTCTGTTCATGATGGCGTGTTGCTAGCTGACCCTCTGCCTTATAGAACTATTATTGGTGGTCTTCAGTATTTGACTCATACAAGGCCTGGCATATGTTTTGCTATTAACTATGTCTCCAAATTCATGCATGCTCCAACAGATCAACATCTTCTTCTTTTTAAGAGGATTTTGAGATGCTTAAAGGATACTTTAAATACTAGTATTACATTACAGAGAGGCAATCTTCATTCTTTAACTGCATACACTAATTCAGATTGGGATGGCTTCCCAGATACAAGAAGATCTACATCAGGTTTTGTGGTTATTCTAGAAAACTCAGTTGTCTCTTGGTCATCAAAGAAGCAACCAACTGTCTCAAGAAGTTCAGCAGAAGCTGAATATAAGTGTTTAACTGTTGCCACTGCTGAGTTACAATGGCTTACTTATGTACTAAAATAATTGAATGTCTCTGTTGCTTATCCTCTGCAGTTATTGTGTGACAATCAAAGTGCTATTTGCTTAGCTTCTAATCCAGTTTTTCATGCAAGGACCAAGCACGTGGAGGTAGATTATCATACTGTCAGAGAACTAGTGGAAGAAGGAGTTATTAATGTTAATCATGTTGCAACTGAAGAACAACTAGCTGATGTGATGACAAAAGGATTATGCTGTCCTACTTTCTCAAGACTTCTTCTCAGAACAATACAATCTCCTTCAACTACTATTCAAGATACTACTGTTACAGATTAGTTCATGCTTGTGTTAGTGTTATGTCAGACTGTCTGCAATCTTCATACTTCTGTGTTAGACTGACTGTTGTTCAGTGTCTGACAACTTCTTTTCTTCTCAGATTGCCTCTTGTTGAGCATCTGTTTCTTTTCTTAACTCTTGTTGAGTTTTGTTTTTTAGTTTTGGCTCTTGTTGAGCTTCTGTTTTTGTTGGATGTAATATTTGTTTTGATACAATTTGTTACACTGTCTGCTTGTAACAATTGAGGAGGATGTATTAGGAAAAATCATGTATAAGTCAAGTCTCATTGACTTGACTCTAGTCTATTGGTCTGTATTAATACCTCTCCTCCCTATCTGTGTAAGACACCTAATCATTACTGTGTAATAATATTACATCCACGCATTTATTGTAGCTTTCTCATTCTCCACCGTGGAATGCATATAACTGTAAGGTCACTAAAATAACCTATCTAATTAATACGTCCCTCAAATAGGCGATAGCTCAACTACTACGTTATTTTCATCTTAACTCTAGTGATAACTTTGGCATGTGGGGGGCTAGAGAAATCACGATAACACTAACTGCCATAGGCAAGTTGGGATTTGTGGGTGGAAGTCTCCCACAACCATTCAAATCATATGTCGGAAAGGGCTAGTTGGAAGTTGGATCCTAAACTCCGTTGCTCCCCTGATTACAGTAACTTCAATGTATAACAGTATGGGATGCATGTCCATGTATGAATCTATAATTACTTGACTAAATGTTTTATCAACTAAAATGTATCAAATCTCATGTTTTCGGGTAAATGTTTTAGTTTCATCGATTTAGTTTGAAGGTTAGAGCTAGGTCTCCAGGTCCAGGATAGCCCAGAAACACCAGATTGCTCAACTATATATGCTCCGTTTCAAATTCAAAAGAATACAACGGTGCAATATGACGCCCTTGAAAAACTTGGCCATACATTATAGACTTCGGCACTGATTAGTACAGTAATATTTTATATTCTTGATCAGAGATTCAGATCAATGTGCACAAGTGATAAATAGTTGGCACGAGTAATCCACATTGTGATAACAAAATGTATAAATTCGGATCCTTCAGTTTAATTTTATGTCAGCGATTTTACAAGTTATGAATTTAATTTATAGCCGTAGTGCATACGCAACGTTCATTTTAACATAGGTGAAATTTGGTTTGAGCTCCCATCCTTTTATTATATAAGCTTTCAACCTCGGATTGGGAAACGACGAACTGCGAATCATGTAAGCCCCAATACATGTGCGTAGGGAAACAATCATTTCAAATGGCTTCTACAGTTTGGAAGTCCATGAACTAACCTCTTTATCTTATTGATCACTGGCTCCTCGTTATAAATCTTCACACATCCTTTCTGGTCATCCCGATTCCATCATTTGGTCATTAAATCAGTATGAGGTTTTCTTGTTAAGCTCATGTATCCATCTTGTTCTCAACCAATTATCGACTGCTTGAGTTGCTTTGAAGGGAATCTAGAACACAAGATCCTTACCGAAATAATTTTTTGATATTGAATAGCATCTTTTTTTTGGCCATCCCCCTTATAGCCAATGATTGTTTACCCAACCAGGTTGATACTCTCCATTATAGCATCATCTCTCGATCTGTGAATGGATTTAATCATCTCATCAAAGGTTTCGACTCTCAGTAGTAACCACACTTAAATCTGGTTTTAACATAGTCTTGAACCCTGTCACATTAGTTACATATATGTGCTTATATTAGTGAAATCAAACAGGGAATATATTTTCATGTCTAACCTGGTTCGAACATACAAGAAAAATATCCCAAAATTAGACCTTCATGTTATGAGATTATATATCATATGAACATCGGTTCATGTGGACATCATAGATTATGCTCTGACATACAATTATAGCTGCCAAATGCTTTTTTGCTTCTTCATTAAAATTTTGACATATTCAGTTTGGTTCTTCAGTTCATTTAACAGTTATACAGAAATTTAAATGTATATATTGAATACTAGCTATATAATACCTTGAGATTGATGTTGTTGATGATGATGAATTAGACCGACTGACCGAGTATAGAGCATGATTGATCCCACTATAAGTTTAACATTAAGCTAAAGCAGTAATAGGGCAACTCTCCTTTGGCGGGGGGTACTCACCAAATTAAAGACTATATATCCATGATGATCGATAAAAGCAAACATAACAACAACCATTTAATTGTTATTATAACCAAGGAGATTGTAGCTGATTCGATCATCTAGATATTGACATCATTTATTTATTAGTTACCTGCCAATGGAAAGACACCCTATAACTGTTTCGCTTACTTCAGAGATCATATCATTGTTAGCTTATGATACGTCTTAGATACTCCTTGCATACCCTATTTATATGCAAGTCTTCATATACAATCAATATTATACGCATGAATCTCAATCTTTGACGGATACGGACCCTAAGTGTGTATATGGAATAATAACTCTTTGAAAACCAAAAAAAGAAAAAGAAAAATGGCATCCTATAGGGTTTATACCAAGGATATATCCTATATATGTACTACTTTTCTTGTAACTTACTCGTGAACTTGCCCATCCCGAAGAATGAAGACCATACTATTTTTTTTGCCTTTTTGCTGCCTATTTTCTTTAGAAAGTTCCCTACCCCCCCCCCCCCCCCCCCCCCCCCCCCCCCCACCCAACATGTTATAGATGCTCTCTGCTTGCATGATTAAGACTATACCTCATTTGTTACTCTCCCTCTCTATTCCTGTCTGCTTAAAAGAGCCAACTGTGGAGGAATGAAGTAAAGCATGAGGTACCTGCTTATCACAGGATGAGATGCGAAAGCAAAAGTTTGTTACAGAGTCCTTAGGAAGAAGAATATCCATTGTTATATTCTCATTATCAGCATCATGAATTCATGAATTCATGATATCAGTTCATTGCTTCTTCAACAACTTTCTTTCGTTTTCGGCTTTTGGTGTGAGAAACTTGGAGGCAAAAATGGTATTTAGAGGTAGTCAAAGGTTACACTGTTTGCGTTGTAACTAGGCGAGTTTTTTTTTATAACTTGGTCTGAGTCTCAACACTTTCGAGTTGTGACTTATTACACTTGAATTGAGAGTCACATGAGTAAAATCAAGTACATTGGGTTGGAGACTATTCACGTTCAACTGTTTGGTTCAACTTGGTTACCGGACTTATATATTGACAACTCTTTGAGTCGTGTTATGACATATACGAATGCATAAACAGCACGAAGGCAATAAATATTATTGCATCCATTTATGTACATCTCCATAACAGCATCGTAGGAGTTAAATATCGCACACGTTAATAACTACGCGAAGTAAAGAATACAACCTAAGCGAAGGGTGTCGCACACAGCAAAGTTGACATGACGCACCAGATAATGTCAGCAAAGTCACGAGTAAAGTATGAAGAATCATGCGAAGAAGTATGCTATGCGAATATAAGCGATTGTATATGAGCGAATATGTCGCATAGAGATCCCGAAAATAATGGGATTCTTAGCTGTCATCGACTATATAAAATCCTATATAAAGGAGAGAGTGATTGTTTCTGGGAGGCTTCTAGGACAAATCTTGGAAAAGAAATAGGAAGAGAGAGAAAGTGAGCTTAGGCTTCAAGTAGAATTGGTGTAATACTTGAATCATTCTTGTAAACATTCTTAATCCTTGGTTAATAAAACAAGAGTTCATAATGATCACCTAGAGATTGAATTAGTTATTGTGGAGTGTAGTTGTAAGATTTCTTACAACTACATTTTTGGCGCTAGAAACAGTTCTGGATGCTAATTCCTGATAGTATATCATATATTTTAAGGAAAAAAGTGAGATCTAAAAATTTAGAAATGGTAAGGATCGAGTCTGTTGTTGAACAAGGAATGCCAACTAGAAGAAGTAACAGACTTGCTGAACGAAGACGAATTAAAAATCTTGAGCAACAAGAGGAAAGAATGGAAGAACATCAAAGAACAGAAATTCTATTTGGATCTCATCAAGAACAAGGACATAATAACGATATAGATTATGATAGAGTGAGTGTCCATAATGCGATGACGAATTCTACAGACGAAAGACAGAGAATTGGGAACGAAGAACCAACTACAGCGAGTGAAGGAAATATGACGATTCCAGAGCTTAGGAAAAAACTAATAATTGAAAGAAAGAGAGAAGAAGAGGAACGTGCGAATTTAATCTGTCAAAATGATGATTTACGATAATAGAATCTTAGATTACAAGAACAAAGGTCAAGAAGTGCTACACGCTCAAGGTCAAGATCCAGTAGGAGTTCTTCCCGACAGATCCAATCTAATCGAAGAAATGATAGGCGAAGGCAACATATGGAATTCATTGAAGAAAACTCGCAAGAAGATGAAAAATTGGAAGATCAAAGGAAAAGGAGACTTGTAATTGACTTAGCAACTAATCGATATGAACACCCATGCGAACTTCTTCGTCGTGCAAATACTAATTGTGAAAGGGAAGAAGAGGATCCAAGGCAAGGACAAATGATATTACATGGTAGAGAAATGTTGAGAGACGAATATGAGCGCGAACGAGAGATTTCATGTGCGAGAGGTAGACAAAGAAGAAAGGAAGAATTATAAGAAAAAAAGTTACAAAGAGGATTGCGTCATATTGATAGTCGAGTAAGGCGACGCGAGCGTCATCGCATAGATGATATAGATCAAGGTCGAATTACTCCACAAGAAAGAGAAATAGCAAGACATCGATATGATCGCACATGCAATGAAGAAAGACTTGATAGAGTACAAATTGAAGCAAATACTGAAAGGCGTAGGCGAAGAAGAGAGGAAACTGAACAACAGGAGATACAAGAGGCAATACGCCAAAGCAATCATGAGAATAGATTGAGACAAGCAAGATTAAAGAGACCCATGAGAGAGGATTTGGATCAATCATTAAGCGAAGAAATTCTTAAGGAGATGGCAGAATTAAGAGAAATAATGACTACTAAGAGAAATGATGGAAGAAGACAACTAGAGGAAGCAGTGGAGGAAGCTGGAAAAACTCCATTTACAAAAAAAATTCAAAGAGTACCGATACCATCTAAGTTCAGTTTACCAGCATTTACAAGTATATTTGATGGAAGCGCATGTGTGATACAACATGTAAAAGCTTATTCTAGATGTTTATTGCAGTGGGAAAATTATGATGCAGTAATGTGCAAATATTTTGCTGCAAGTCTAGCAGGAGAAGCTTTGAAATGGTTTGAAGGCCTACCTGTAGAATCCATTGGTTCATTTCATCATCTACAAAATGTCTTTTTGTGGCAATACATAAGTACTATTAAGACCAGGGATTGAGACTGCATTCGGACTTCGCAGAAGAACACATGAGAGTTTGCGTCATCTAACGACTCGTTGGAGAATAATGTGTAGTGAAATGGGAAGACGGGTGGATGAGAGACATCTTATTCTTGCATTCATCAATGTTGTCTTTGCAACATATTTATTATATACCCAAATCTTCAGAATAAAGGATACAATAACAATGTCGGAGCTGCGCGAATTTCAAGAAGAATACATAACATTTGAGGAAATGCAAAGAGATATGAAATCTTACCCAGTTGCAATATCTGATTTGAAAGGTGGAAATACAAGTATACTTCCGAGGATGACAAATGCTGTTGCGAGTACATCGCAGGGAATTGAAGGAAGGAATAATGCATAGATGGAACAAAAGTTAGTGGCTATGGGAAGTGCAGATCAAGCACAGTTTAATAAAGAGTACAGAGACAATCAACTTCAAAATTATGGAGGTGCTGATACAGTTCAACCAGGAAGCTCTGCAAGACAACAAACACATTATAACAAGAAAGCTGGAAGAATAGTGTGGGAACAGATAAATTTGCCAAAGTTGAACACTACAATGGATAAAGTATGGGAAGCCGCTCTTTTAATGGATGATATTCCAGAACCACATAATGTAGGCGAAGAGCCGCCACCAGGAAGGAGAAGTAAAGAATTTTGTGTCTATCATATATTCCATGGTCACACAACAAGCAACTCTAGAAATGTGAGGAAGATTACATTGCGAATGATTGAGCAAGGAAAGTTGGACCATTTCTTACTAAAACAGCCAAGGAATTTACCACCACCACCACCTCCACCTCAAGGAAATACATATGCAAAGGAGAAGGAAAGGAGTACATTTGTTATTGAAGTGGGTGCGAAGGCAAAGAATTTATATTGTAACTCGATCATACACTCGTTCAGAAACATAGAAGATTTTCATGATAATGTCTTAAGTCGAGTATATGCGAGAGATGCTGAAGGAAGGGAAATTTTAAACCTGGAAAAAATATCACCTTTGAAGGACTAGCAAAGGAAGAAAATCTCGTCCAGTGCATATGAAATACCGGAAGGAAGATCATTACATGAGTACCCACTAGTGGTGAAATTGGGAATTAATCCAAAACCATTAGAAGAAGATGAAGAAAAAAATGAGAAGAATACTTGGGGGATAAGTAGAATACTTATAGATACGGGAAGTTCTGTGGATATTATGTTTTACCATACATATAAAACCATGGGTGGAAGAGATGATGAGTTAGTCCCTTCAGCATACAAAATCAATGGCTTTAATGGTTCTGCAAATAAACCAAAGGGAGAAGTGACTATGTGAATTCTTTTACAAAATTTACCAACAGATATCACATTCTGCGTAATGGGTGTCGAATCGACTTATAATGCTCTCATTGGAAGATCTTGGCTGCATAGTATATTAGTTGTTGCATCAACATTTCATCAATGCATTAAGTTTCCTTTACCTCAGGGTGTTGGCATTATAAGAGGAGATACAATTGAAAGTCAAAATTGCCAAGAAATTGATATTGACAAATGCGAAGCAAGAGAATTCAAACGACGGAATTGGAAAACATATGCAGTGGATAGTCAAAGAACAGATATACTAATGGTTGATGCGGTGTACGAAGTTTGGGAAACAAGTATGCGAAGTGTTGGAATAGATTCTTCTGCGAATAAAGAATGTTAATCAAGATTAACAAAATTTCTATGGAAAGAAAAAGCGTAGAGGCAAGATATCAAAAATTGAAGGGCGCAATGACTTTCGCACAAAGCCAACTCAATGGTGATACAAATGAATATTCTGGAAAACATATGCGAACTTAAGAAGATTCAAAAGGTGTAGAAGGTAAATGAGTAGAATGAATAGCGTACCTGATTTTCCTCAAATAAGATGATTCGATAGCAACATTTACGTACTACAGTTGTACGAATTTAAAGATTGGAATGAGAAAATTTAATTTCATATGGTAAATCCATAATAAGAAAACAAAAAGAGAAAATTTATAATAAGACCTTTATAAAAGGCTACAGAAAATGATATTTATTATCAGATTGGCTAGGATCCAAATGAGGCGTGCACCCTAGTTCGCTTATATGCAAGAGGCAATATAATAAGACCTATCGCACGTCATAGTTGGAGAAACCTAGAAGGCATGACTCAAGGGAAGGCTACACCGACCCCAGAACTTGAGTTGTGGAGATTTGGGGTGAGAATAAAACAATAATGCCCATACGGGAGAGATACCTTAAATTTTCAGTCTAACATAGTAATCTTAGATTGAGAGCCTAAGGTGAGAAAGTCTCTCCTAAGGAGTGCAGAAACTCGATCAGGGCGCCGAGGTACACGGTTGAGTCAAGAGTGCTCGGGACGTCTGGAGCGTACCTTGCTACTCTTGACAAGTCCTGACTATGATGCACTCGGTCCGAAGATACCCCACTTAGGGTACGATCTTGCTTCTGTAAACCCTATAGGTAGCGTATGCGAGATTGCGAAATCAACTGGTTGTTGAAAAGCCGAATGGGAAGAGCCATAATCTTAACACGATAGAGGTAAGCTTCCTTGAAGGGACAGCCAGGGGGAAGATAAGGACGGCACCCTCCATTAAGGAGCTGAATTGTGTCAAAAGTCGTAAATATCATAAGACTTTTAACTCATACGAGTATTAAGACTTGTGGTATTTACGCGAATTAACCTGAAGAGGAAATAATACAAGAAAATCACAAGACGAGATCAATGGGTCAATACACTATGATGTAAAGACTTCCTGCGATTTCGTCGCACATAAACAGAGGCAACATAAGACCTTTACATAGGAAGGAAAAAATAAGACCTCATGGATAATACAAATCAATAAATTATTCATAATGTTTAAAATATGCTCGCACCAAGAGAAGTTCATGATAAAGTATACCAATAATATTTGATTTATCAAAATTTGCCAAATAACAAGAGGCAAGAATGGGAATGCAAAGGAAGTGTTATTTGCCTCATTTTGATAAGTCTTACATGCATATGAAGAAATCATAAATATGAAGCCAAGGAAAGAAGAATCATATTAAAAAGATGAAAACTGAATTTACAAGAATCTACAAGTATATTACAACAATAAGAAGCAATCAACTTTCATCTTCTTCATTTCGCTCAGACTCAGAATCACTAATTTCTTCTTCGGAATCTTCTTCTCCATCAGTAACTTGGATATCAGGAATGGGTACATTTTCAGGAATCGCTGGAAAGTTGTATTTCGACAAAGGAATGCGATTCTCTAGACAAACTCTTTTAACAGCAGCCTCACGAGAACGATTAGCATCGTTACTATTGTTTTGGACTAAGTTAAACCAATTTTGCTTCAATTGCTGATACTTTGAGTTACGAGTAAATGATTCTTCTTCCTTGGCATCCAAGCGAGTTTCTAGCTCTGAAACTCTCTTTTGATATTCCTTCTCTTTCTCTGCGAAGCATCAATAAAAGAGTTAAGATAACAGACAATTATTCTTAAAAAATATGAATGAAGATCAAAGAACAACAAGTAACCTTCATAATTGGAAATAATGTTTGCGATTAGTGTAGAATGCTCAGTGTGAAGACTAACATTTACACCTAGATTATTTCTAGCATCGTTCAGAACCCTAGAAGCCCAGTTAAACTCAGCTTCACTTTCTATAAGGAGTTGAGATCGAATTAAATATCTTTCCTCAATAAGAATGTCTCTCTCACGGCAAGCTGAATCACGTTCTATCTTAACCACAATAATGGATTCTTGAAATTTTTATAGTGCTTTCGCACCGCTAAGGGCAACTTCATCTTTCTCAATAATAAGTTTGTTCTTCTTCGCCTCCAATACTTGAATTGATTCTCTTTCCTCATAAAAACGTCGTTTAAAATTATTGGCAGCGGATAATGCATTTTATGGCGTTCTCTAAGTGTAATATGTTTTAATCTTAATTCTTCCAAGCTAATATTTTCAAATACTCGAGTAGGATAATTATTTAAAGAGGAATTGAAGTGTTCTAAAAGAGTTTCAGCATCGGGAAGGTTAACCGCATCATCTGAAAGGTCATACAGGTCTGCAAAGACAGTTAAGTAAGAAGTGCGAACGATTGCATAAAAGAAAAGGAGTAAGAAAATATAAGTTGCATACCAATGAGTTCCTTGTTTCTTTCTCGAGCTTGGAGAACCAATTGAGAACTAGTTTGTAATTCACATCCGAAAGAATAGATTTCTCATGTTTCAGTTTGGCATTCTCATCCTGCAACCTGCGAAGTTTTCTTTTATTGTCTAAAGAAATCGCATAAGATATGCGGGCACTCTGTGAAATAAAAGCATCATAAGTAAAAGAAGGAATAATAAGGAAAGGATAAAAGACAAATGTTGTAAAATATTACCAAGCCATTCATCGCAAATTGAAAATATGGGTTTATCATAGAGGCATCTCCACGAAGAGATCGATCCCCCCAATCAGAAGCAGTACAGATCCTTGAGACCATCTTGAAAGCACGATCCATTTCATCATCCCCAAGAGTAGCAAGAGTATCTCCAGAAAAAAGATCAGACAACTTCTTTCAATACGAATCAATCGATACCTCTTCCTCAGAAACAAAAGTATCTCTATCTGAAAATTCTGAACTTGAAGAAGAATCATAACTCGCATGCTTTCTAGAGATATCATCTTTTAACGAGGTTTTCTTGGATTCAGATTTTGATGCGCGTTTCTTAGGAGTGCTCTTGCTTTTGCCTAAAGTTTTGTCGTTCAAAGGATTCACCTACGTGAATAATCAAGATAAGAAACAAAGGCAACAATATTGTTAAAAACAGAAAATGTGTTTCTTACTTCCTTATTCTGCGAAGATGATACATTGCGCGAAGTACTGACCTTTTTGGCATCATGCGAAAGAGAAGAAATAAGATATAAGAAGGAAAGTTACGAGAATTTACAAATTGAATTAAGAGGATCACATATCGCTACTTTCTTTTCCTCATTTTCAAATAATTTAAATTCCCAAGGTTGGTAAAGAGGAAAATCTTCAGGCAGAGGATTGTCAGAACCATCCGCAGCTTTACCAGATACAAAGGATTCTTACAAGATGACAGGGCAATTAAGCCAACTAGAATTATTGGATCTGCGAGCAGCATGATTAGAGTTTTAATTCCAATCAACGTCTCGCATAATTTTTTCATCTTCAGTGATACCATCTACTCTCCTTATGCGAACAACCCACTTAGTCACGTTACTTTTCATAATAGAGATGTAATAATTCTTAAAGAAATTATCAAGAGTATACTCAGCAGGATCTATAATTTTATCACGATGATCCTCTTTTCGCACTTCATCAGGATAAGAATTTCCAAGACCATCTGCGCGACGAGCATACTCTAATGGTATCCCGATAGCATCACCACTCAACTGAAATATTCCTCGTGCAAATCTTTCATCAGCAAGAATTCTATAGAAAAGAGGAATCTCAGGTTTATATAAGGGAATTGGTAAAAATTGAAGTTGACCTAACGAAATGATGATTTTTCGGTTATTTCATTGCTCATATTTGATTAGATCAAGATTAAGTTTGGATGCGAAATTACATGAAGGTGGAAGAGAGAGTTTATAACCCCTATGATTGAAGTCAGTTTTCACTCTGTTAAATTCGATTTCCATCGTTTTAACAGCAGGAGCCATTAAAGAGTGGGAATGAAGAATATAAATTTGCAGAGAAGGTGAAGAAGAATGAAGGAAATAAAAGGAGTAAGATAGAAGACAATATATAGGAAAGAGTGACCTTTTTTTCAAGATTTATTCTCATTAATGCGATGAAATGAACGGTTAAAAAGGACGTGTCGAAAGATGAGTGGTTAAAAGGACACGCGTACATAAGGAGAGCTTGAAATATGTAAAATTGTCGGCAAAGTAAAATGAAAAAAGACAAGCATGTGAGATTTGCAAGAGAAGAATTTCTCATATCGCTGACTCTGAAGAATAATCAACATGAGAAGAGGCAAATGTAGGAGTTAAATATCGCACACGTTAATAACTACGCGAAGTAAAGAATACAACCTAAGCGAAGGGTGTCGCACACAACAAAGTTGAGATGATGCACCAGATAATGTCAGCAAAGTTACGAGTAAAGTGTGAAGAATCATGCGAAGAAGTATGCTATGAGAAGATGGGCGATTGTATATGAGAGAATATGTCGCATAGAGATCACGAAAATAATGGGATTCTTAGTTGTCATCCACTATGTAAAATCCTATATAAAGGAGAGAGTCATTGTTTCTAGGAGGATTCTAGGACAAGTCTTGGAAAAGAAATAGGAAGAAAGAGAAAGGGAGCTTAGTTTTCAAGTAGAATTGTTGTAATACTTGAATCATTCTTGTAAACATTCTTAATCTTTGGTTAATAAGTTCATAATGATCACCTAGAGATTGAATCGGTTATTGTGGAGTGTAGTTGTAAGATTTCTTACAACTACAAGCATATTTATGATTTAGAGGTATGTTCATTCTATCAAGAGTTTGTATATCCTTATAGTTTGTAACCTGTAGGGGTGAAATTTCGCACAAGACTAACCCACAGCCTCGCGCTCACTAAGACAATTATTAGCATAAGCGAGGAGAGAAATTATGCGAAGGTATATAAATATGACAAAGGGGACAAACACGAGAACACCCACACGACGAGCATAACACGAAGAGCACGAAGCTGCAACGCGAGAGATGGCGACATCTTCCCAAAGCCTGGAGAATAAGACTGAATGAATAGGAATCAACTAACAGAGATTTGCACGTGAATTCAGTTGTCTTCTACCATGATGAGCGGCTATATGAGGGTTCAAATAATGAAGAAAGAGGCAGGTTGGAAAAGAATTCAGTCAAGAACAAGAGTATAAAATCACCACTAAAAAAGAGAAAAACACTAGAGTTATCTTATCATCATCATCTTCCTTATATGTATAAATCTTTGTGATATCAATAAGAACATCATTTTTCTTCATACAAAGCTTGTGTAAAGATCATATCTTGTGTCAAGGGGTGCATAATATCATTAATGTTTGAGTTTATTTTCACGACTTAGACTTAGTGTTCTTATCACTTTTTTGGGTGTAGTTGTGGGATTTTCCGCAACTACATTTTGGCGTTAGAAACACGGAGTATTATCCTCACCTGCTAGCTAGTAGATAGAAACCATCATCTCAGAAAATAGCTGTCTATCCTTACCTATGAATGTATTTCAGCTTTTAGTGTTCAAACCGAAATCACCGCCTGTTCAAACTAAAACCAGTTTCACCACCACCATTCTTTATTCCTCGTAAAAAAATTGTTGATTGATTGGTGGGAACTGTTATCCACGTAAATTTTACGACACCCGATCCATTTTGCAGATCAAGCAGATAATGCGCAAGAAGGCTCAAACTCTTCATCTTATTCTGAAAATTCTCTTTGTCGAAAAGCTAATCAGATCTCATAGGTGGCAGAACGATAAGAGCAGTACTACCAAGCAAAATCTCATGATGGCACGAAGATAGAAATAAGATGTAGAAGGAAGCAAAAGGATGACCAAAGAATATCCTATCCACGGGAACATGCAATGGATCAGAAAAGGTCATGAGAAAGAAAGGGGGCGAGTTGGAGTTACCATCGAACAAACAAAATCTAGCATCACTGAAAGAGAGTATAAAAGAAGACTCGCGCAATGGAAAGAGGGGGAAAGAGCACTAATTGCAGAACGGGTGAACCTCGCGGTCAAGTATGGGAGAATGTTGATAGAGACTCACAATATGAAAAGAAAGGCGCGAGAATATGAATTATAGATAGAGTATGGGGAAAGCTACAAGCGATACCGTAGAACAAGAGAAGTTGCTGAGAGAGTTCAAAGAGAAGCACGACTGGACGAACAAATAGAAACGATGCACAAAAGAGACTGGATATGAGAAGATCAGCGCGAATGAACCATTGCAAGGATGTGGGAAGAAAAAATCGGCACCAAGTATGGATAAGAAGGAATAATGACGAACATCAACAGTGCAACACCATAATATCAACTGCAAAATATGTTAAGGCGTTTCACGATAAAGTGCTAAGAAGAATCTTTAAACACGACTTCAATGGAGCAGAAATATACCCGAGGGGGAAGGAAGAACCCTTGAAGTAGTGGCAGAAACAAACGATAGTATTATATGCAGAGGATTCCCCGAAAGAAGGATCACCATACGAAGAAAACTTGGTCATGACCTTAATAATGAAATCATACTGTCGAGATGTAGACAGTGTGATACCATCCGTGGAAGTAGAAAGGATTTTGGTGGACAGTGGAAGCTCTGTAGATGTGTTATTTATACCATACGTTCAAGGCGATGGGATATGATGACGTAAACCTCACACCAGTAGAATATGATATATTCGGCTTCAACGGAATATCGACAAGACCCAAGGGCGAAATCACGCTGACAATACCAATAGATACATTGGAAACAATTGTGACATTCAGTGTCGTGGAACTGGATACCCCTTACAATGCGATTATAGGGAGGCCCTGGATACATAGAGTGAGAGGAATCGCATGTACCTTCCACCAGTGCATTCACTTCCTCGTACCAGATGGGATCAGAGAAGTCAAGGGAGACATCATACAGGCGAAGGAATGTAAAGATTTGAACGTGCGACATCAAGAAGGACGAAAAGAAATAAATAAAGATAAGAAGAAAAGGGAGAGAGAAGTTAAACAAGAGAAAGAATTCCAAGTCTACATGGTAATAGCAGCTGAAGGAAAAGGAATCCCCAGCTATATCCCCGAAAGAGAAGGAGACCCAGTACACCAGATAAGAGAACCAACGCCACAGGGGGAGCCTACACCAAATTTCACAGTTGAAGAACCTACAAAAGACATCAATCTAGGAACAAAGGATGAACCTAAAATGATAAAGATAGGAACCACGATGGAGGAAGAAGAAGAGAAAAACCTCATACAATTGCTCAAAGACTACCAAGATGTCTTCACATGGAATATGGATGAGATGCCTGGCATAAATCCTTCTCTTTCCTGCCACAAATTAGCTATTAACCCAGATGCAAAACCGGTTAGACAAAGGATCCGAAAGATACCAACGATATCACGAGAAAATCGATATCGAACTACAGAAGATGATCGACGCGGGAATTATTAGGCCAGCAAAATATGCTGAATGCGTCGCAAATATGGTAATAGTCCCTAAAAGAACAACAAGATTCGCATTTGTATCGATTTCACCGATCTAAATAAGGCGTGCCCAAAGGACAACTATCCACTGGCAGATATCCTACAGAATGTAGAATCTGTTATCAGATACGAAAGGGTATCATTAATGGACGGTTATTCAGGGTATAATCTGATACCGTTAGCAGAAGAAGACCAGGAGAATACGGCATTCTTCGCACCGAGAGGCCTATACTGTTACAACCGAATGTCGTTTGGATTGCGAAATACTGGGGCCACCTACCAGCGAATGGTGGAAGAAGTATTTAAACCATGGATACCCAACACCTTAGCGGTCTACGTTGACGACATGCTGGTAAAAAGCAAAAAATATGTTAATCATGCGAAGGATCTGGGAGAAATATTCGAACAAATGCGAAAAGTTAAAATGAAGATAAATCCGGCGAAATGCATCTTCGGAGTCGCGTCAGGAAAATTCTTGGGATAAGTCATCTCCAAGGAAGGAATTCGGGTCCATCCCATCAAAGTAAAAGCTATACGCGAAATGCCCTCACCCGCCACCGTCAAAGATGTACAAAAATTAGATGGTCTGGTCGTATCGTTATGAAGATTCATATCACGCTCGTCTGAAAAGTGCAGGAATTTCTTTAACATCTTGAAGAAATGAAGTAAATTCGCATGGACACAGGAGTGCGAAGCCGCTTTGAAAGCATAAAAGACTACTTGGAAAATCTATCAATGCTACAGAAACCTGGGCCAGGCGAAGAACTACTAATATACCTGGACACCACACCTTATGCACTCAGCATTGTGCTGCTACGATCAGACCAAGGGGTAGAAAAACCGATCTACTACATCAGCAAAACTTTCAACTCTGCCAAGTGAAATTACACTAAGATATAAAAACTTCTCCGAATCTTACACTAAGATGTAAAAACTTGCGTTAGTCTACGCGACTCAGGAACTCCGAATTTACTTTCACGTGCACAAAGTCAAAGTACTCACCAAAACACCCATTGAGTCAGTGTTAAAATTCTCCAAAAGAGTGGGAAGAATCGAGAGGTGGAATGCACAGATCGAACAATTTAGGTTGAGTTACGAAGTTTTATCCTCACCAAAATCTCAAGTAATAGCAGATTTTATCGCGGAATTTCCCCTAGAAGAAGATGAACCTGTGAGTGAAACGATGGATATCGACGAAGAACGTCCTGACTCGGAAGACCTACTTAAGGAGGATAACCCAAAAAGATGGGAAATATTTGTGGATGGATCAGTGAACAGTCAGGGAAATGGGATAGGAATTGTCTTTGTCTCACTAGCTAGGGAAAGAATAGTCTACTGTTTCAGATTGGAGTACAAAACTACGAACAATGAGGCTGAATACGAAGCCGACGTACACGGATTGAGATTGGCAGTCGGAATGGGTTTGGAAGACATCAGGCTTACTAGTGATTCACAGCTAGTCATTCGTCAGTTGGATGGGCGATACAAAATCAAACGATCTCGCGCTACAAAGATATTCACAACTAGCGAAACAATACACTGGTCCTATTCCAAGTGTTATATAGAGACACATAGGTCGGATAAAAAATCAACATGCAGATGCTCTCGCCTTCATTACTTCAATGATGGTGAACCCTGAAACAAGATTCATTCGAATTGACAGTTTGAGGTAACCATCAATCGACATTCGAGGATGTGCTGCGGAGGTTATAAATGTAGGAAATAACACTGGAAGAGTCGAAAAGACCGACTTGAGGATCCAAATCCACAAATATCTACAAGATGGAGAGACACCCCGCGATAGGTTGGAGGCACATAAACTCAAAAGTAGAGCTACAAACTATGAACTACGCGACGGAGTATTATACAGAAGATCTTTCCAAGGGCCACTTTTAAGATACTTATCACCGGAAGAAGGCATCGAGATTATGAAAGCTATACACTATGGGGACGCTGGGAATCACAGCGGAACAAGGTCTTTGGCTCTCAAAACTAGAGGGCAAGGTTACTATTTACTACACATGCACGAAGATGCAAAGGATATCGCAACTAAATGCGAAGAATGCCAAAGATACGGGAAACGCATCCACGCACCAGGAAGAACCTTGAACTCTGTATTAAGTGTTTGTACCTTCGCGAAGTGGGGCCTATATATAGTAGGACCCCTCGTACCAGGCAGTAAACAACGACGATTTTTGATTGTAGCAACTGATTACTTCGCAAAGTGTGTTGAAGCAAGGACGACTCAACATATCAGAGACTCCGATGTCTTCTCTTTCATATTTGAACAAATCATATGCAGATTCGGGATATCGGTACAATTGGTGTCAGACAATGGAAAGCAATTCGAATGACAGAACATCGCCATGTTACTCAATGCATTCATAATCCAGAGTGGAAAATCTACTCCACTATACCCCCAGATAAATGGTCAGGCAGAGGAAACTAATAATACCCTGGAAGACATTCTGAAGAAAAAACTCGATGGTCCTCACAAAGGATGGTGCGAACATCTCCATAACACTCTATGGACATACAACACGACACGACGGGAAGCTACTGGAATGTCGCCATTCTGTCTAACATATGGTGCAGAGGCCGCGCTAGCAACAGAAGTTATCATAACAACCACTAAGCGCGAAGCTTGGGAGAAGAATTTAAATATAGATCTCATACTGGCGAAACTCGATGACGTGGAAGAAAATAGAGAAATCGCGCTGCAGCACATGATCAATTACCACAGAAGACTATCGCGGGAATACAACAAAAAAGTCAAACCAAGGAACTTCAAGGTGAGGGATTTGGTGTTGCGTGAAATCCCACCATACCAAAGAGAGTTAGGAGGAAAACTCGCGAAAAACTGGGAAGGGCCTTATATCGTGAAGAGCATTGTTGGGAATGGAGCCTATGAGCTAACATATAAGGACGGAGAACATACGCGCATACATCCATGGAATAGCACCTATATCAAGAAATTTTATCCATGAAGAAGTAAGATATTCAATGTACTCATGTAGTCGACATCTGTTCCCAGAAGATATGAAACAAGTTCTTTTGAAAAACAAGCGAGCAGGCCAAAGGCGAAGTTAAAAGCTACACAGCGAAGCTGCAAAGATTACTCGTAAGACCTCAATAGGGGGATGCAAGATATTATTAAAACCTCTACCTAGGGAGGTTGGGACTACAGTTATGGCGTGTCAACTTAGTTTGCACAGAACTGTGCGACCGGAGGAGTGCACAGTGTGTAAGAGGCGACCCTTATGCCCTAACGCGCGTCATAGCTGCTCATCCCAGGAAAGTTACTTATATTTGGTAGAAGTGCCTATCCATCGGAGGCCACTGAGAACGAACCACTCAGCTAATAATTTCTCCGGTATGGGGTGTAAAAGCATGCCAGTGGAGATAGAAGATTGCCTGAAACTTGTGATACAGTAAGTCCAAAGAAACCCCACTTAGGGTGTGATATCGTGCCTAATAAGCCACATAGGCTAAAAGCATTGGGTTGCGACAACACTGGTCATTGTATCACCGGATGGGTGGAGCCCAACTGATATGGTTAGGGTGACCTCCTTGAAGGGGCGATTCAGGGGGAATATAAATGGACGACACCCTCCATTAGAGCAATTCCTATGGTAATGTTCAAAGTCAAAAATTTGTTGAGCCACGTGGATGGCCAAATGGGTTTCTCCACTATGGTAAAGCAGGGAAAAATGAACAGATTTGGTTTTCTAGGACCCCACTAGTATCTTTTTTTAATATAAAATATTTCGTAGGATAAAGATGAAAAATAAAATATAATATTTAGGTGAGATAAAATAGGATGAAGTGAGTTAAAATAGGACGAAGTGAGATAAAATAGGATAAAGTGAGATAAAAAATAAGATTAAAAATTAGTAAAATAATCAAGGATTGTACTTGGCGTCAATCCAAGAGTTGCGGACATTCATGAGAAAGTCGCGGGCGTTAATGTCATGGTCGCGCGTTGGTGCTTCCAACGCCCGCGTTTTTGGCAAGAACACGCGTCCTTCTCTCAAGCGCGTGCTGGTTGTTCCATCTCTATGTTCAAATCAAAAAATTTGTTGATTTGAACATCTATTTTTCATGTTTGTTCATTCCATAGTGGGAGCAAAATAAACAAACTCCAAGTTTGTTCATTCCATAGGAATTTCCCTTAGGTAGCTGATTGTGTCAAAGATGGCAATTTGTTGGGGCTTTCTAGTCACGGGAGTACCTAGGCCTGGTACATTGTCGCAGAATAGCCTGAGGAGGTAAGAATACTAACACCGATAAGGCGAGAACGATGGCCAATGACTCGCAAGAGCACATGGAACTGATATCTCGTCGCCCAACAGGTGGAAGACCCTATCCAAGGTGACCATAAGTCCTTTAAAGTTCTATGTAGGGAAGGCAGTAAGACCTTACCTAGGAGGCGATTAATACCAATACATATCACACGAAGACAAGCAATCTAAGGAGCGCGAGCGGACATTGAGGCACAAAAAGGATACACTGAGGAAGGAAAGAAACACACTCATCTCGAGCTAAGTATACACAACTCTCAGATTTAAATAACCAAAGCATGACTTAAGAGCACAACCATAATTCACGCACATAGGGTTCGCATTCTAAAAACTTATTTTATACAGATGTCAATATAGGAAGTCGCATAGTAAATTTAAGAATCTTCCTCGGAGATAGAAAGCAATGGCAGATAGGTGAGAAGTGCTTCCTACCTCTTTGGAAGATACCCAAACCATATTTTCGCACAAGCATGAAACAAACAGAGCTTATAAATTCAATCAAAATATTAATTTATTATTTAGATTATTTGGATACATGCTCGTTTATGAGGTTAGAATACAGAAAGAAACCGCAACATATAAACAAAGACACGTAAAGCACGCGATTAAGATCTCCATCCGCGAAGTCACATCACCGGTCGCGCATCAAACCCGCTGGAGTAACTGGGATCAGTATCACCGGAGTAATTAGGATCAGCATCACAAGAAGACTCCAAACTAAGACACGAGCAACAAAATAAGTCCTCCCAATAGACCCGACGGTTCAACCATTCCGAAGAGTGACCAGAGATAACTCCAAGATCAAGGCGAGAACCACAGTGAAGTAGATCCTTCCAACATGATCGGTGGATAACCCTTTCCGAAGAGTGATCCTACCGACAGGCTCGGTAAACAACTCTTTCCGAATAATGACCCGTGGATAAAATTGGGTACCTTACAGCTGAAAGTAAATACCGTCATGCTTAAAGAACAAAAACACATCTGCAAAAGGCCCCCAGTCATGATGAAAACAAGATCTAGACCTGCAAAATAAGAAAAGCACCAAAATGAGATAAGGAATTTCATAAGGCAAGAGAAAATTACAAAGCATGGAGGACCGAGGCAAAGATTTACAGGAAAAGTGATACAACATCAGCAGGAAGAAGCATACCACAATCTACCATCAAAAACATGAAGTTTGAAGAGCACATAAAACCCTAAAAGCTAAAGAGAAAAAGAAATATGAGAAAACGTTCCTCACCACTTCTGGTATTTATATAGGGAAAGCAATAAAGACGCACCGCCGGAAAAGAAGGAAGTTGACAACACGTGTAATAAATATGCGGAAATCACGGAGATACATTGAATAAAAAATATTTACCAAGAATTCTCGCATTATTCCACTTACAGAAGAATAACGCGAGAAGAGGCAAAATATAGGGGCGAAATATCGCAAAAGACTAACCCACAGCCTCGCCCTCACTAAGACAATTATTAGCATAAGCGAGGAGAGAAATTATGCGAAGGAATATAAATGCGATAAAGGGGACAAACACGAGAACACCCACACGATGAGCACAATACGAAGAGCACGAAGCTGCAACGCGAGAGATAGCGACATCTTCCCAAAGCCTGGCGAATAAGACAGAATGAACAGGAATCAGCTAACAGAGATTTGCACGTGAACTCAGTTGTCTTAAACCATGATTACCGGCTATATAAGAGTTCAAATAATGAAGAGAGAGGCAGGTTGGAAAAGAATTCAGTCAAGAACAAGAGTAGAAAATCACCACTAGAAAAGAGAAAAACACTAGAGTTATCTTATCATCATTATCTTCCTTATATGTATAAATCTTTGTGATATCAATAAGAACATCATTTTTCTTCATACAAAGTTTGTGTAAATATCATATCTAGTGTCAAGGGGTGCATAATATCATTAATGTTTGAGTTTATTTTCATGACTTAGACTTAGTGTTCTTATCACTTCTTTGGGTGTAGTTGTGGGATTTTCCGCAACTACATAACCAACTGTATACGAGTACTGATCCAGGTTGCCTATCATGTTGGTCGGATAAAATGCTAAAGTGTTGCGCCAAAGGGTCCAAACATATATGCCGTTTCTCCCTTGCTCGCTCTCTTTATTTGTTGTCGTCGCTGCAAAAATTAGGCATAGGTTGGTGGAGCTGAATTCATCAAACAAACAAGAAAAAACGAATCAACGTTAATTTGACTATAGATGAGAAGAAAAACATAATTAAGCAACATAAAATTGTGACCAGGATAACATCAGAATTTGGATATTTTCAAGATTGTTTGCCGCTATCCGGTGGAGTCCGGGGGCGTAGCCCCTCCCGGTTGTGTTGGACCTGACAGGTCAGGTCATGGGGGTCTAGGGGCAACGGCCCCTAACAGAGTCTGAGACAGCGTCTCGTGGAAATTTTTTCTGGTTTTGAAATTCAAAACCTAATTCGTTTTTTTTTTTTCCAGAAAATTCTACAGACACGTCTCTTCCCAAAAGAAACCATTAATGGATGTCTGTTGGAGATGAATCGACATCTCCAAAAGGCATGAATTCCCCTTTAAATAGCGAAGGCTTTCTCCCATTTCATCACATCAAAAACAATCCGTTTTCTTCTTCTCTAAAAAGCATCATCAGAACCTTATACGGTGTGATTCTTGGTCGGGTCAAGGAAGTACAATCCTTGAATTCGATTACGGTGTTAGGGCTTCATTGAATCCTGAAGGCATAATTCGAGAGACCGTTTCTACTCGCCAAGTTTATTGGGAAAGGTCGAATTGTCGTCCAAAAGGATCGAAAGAGCCTTGAAGTCAGGGGTACACAATTCTTTTGTTTTTGTTTTTCATCCTCTAGTTTAACCCAATTTTCCAACACATATCCCTATTAAAAGTGAATCTATCAAAATGTAAAGGAGTTGCTAGCTTGATAAAAGTATCTATCCCAAGAGATAAATAACGCCTTAGCATCACTAGTCACCCACCATACTTCGAAAATATCTTCAAAAGTTCTCTAGTTGCTTCCTCTTAATCAAATTGTTCATAGTACTGCTGCTGAGATCATATGCCGAAAAGTCTTGATTATATGTATATCTTTTAGAAAATAATTTGGCATTGCACCTCACCAATGACCAATCCATTAATAGGAGTTGGTTTTGTAGGATCAGAATCTCGCATAAAAGAATATGCTTGCGAAATTATTAACAACACATCGCGAAGACATCGCAGGATGATTTCAGAAACGACATAACAGATGACATCAACTTAAACATGAGAAAAGTGTGATGATCTTGCGAAAATTAGGAATGTTGCGAATGTTACATTTGTAAGCTTGCGAAAATACCGCAAGCCAGATCCGAAATTAGGGAAAATGTTAGTTGTACCCCACCATATATGAGTTGTCATCCATTATGTAAATACCTATATAAAGAGAAAGGCAAGAGAGAGAAAGGAGGATAATCAAAAAGAAAAAGGAGAGAGACACTTTAGGGAGGACACATTTGTAGAGAGAGAGATATCAGAATTTGTATTATTATCTTCTTCTTCCTTCTTCAACCAAGAGCTCCAAATACTCATTAATGGAGTCAATCCATATGTAATTACAAACAATCATAGTGAAAATCCCTAACCCCGTGGATGTAGATCACATTGATCGAACCACGTAAATCTTGTGTCTTATTTTCTATTTTCATTATCTTTATCTTTATTTTCACATCAAATAAGTTTAGATCTAGAAATTATAGTCATGATAATACAAGGGGTGTGTTATAGGATTTCCTACAACTACATTTTTGGCGCTAGAAACAGGGAGCGAGTAAAGGATTTATCCTTCCTGTAACTTGTTGGTTCAAGAAATTTCCATGAAGATTAGCTATTGTTCATATTTTTCTAGATCTACAAAGTTTAGGTTCAAAAATGGAAATTTTATGGAAGAAATCACACTTTCAGGTAGTAAACATCATCAACAATTCAAGGACATGAAAAGAGTGAGAGAAAAAATTAATTGTTGTGGTGAAATTTAAGGAAAAAATGGAAGTTTCAGCGGAAGATTTTCATGTTCAGTAGAAAGCAAGAGGCATTTTGTGAAGAAACAAAGGAAAGACGAAGATAATGATAAGAGTCAGAAGTTGTGATTTCTGTCATAAACAGACATTCGCACAGATGGTTCAAGGCTGAGCGAACAACAAATAGGTCACGGGTTCGAATTCGCAGAGACACATATTTTTCATTTTCTTCTCATTTGCATGGGAGAATAAAAGAATAAGGAAAAAAATTTATGCGTTAATTTCGCAGAGAGGTCCTTGCACAATTGGTCCAGAGAGCAGTATGTGCGTTCGTGTTCGAATTCGCCTGCGAACATAGTTTTATTCTTTTTTACAGAGAACGAAAAAATGATAATTTCGCAATATTATTTCATTATTTAGCAAACAAGATGCAGCACAATTGGTCATCTACGAAGTTAATGAGTTCATGGTCGTGTTATCAAGTCCCAACACAGGCGTATTTTTTCGCACATATATTTCTTTGATTATTTCGCACAGAAGAGAGTTGATGATAATTTCGCAGAGATATTTCTCAAAGAAGAAGCTTGCACAGTTGGTATGGTGCGAGAATATGCAAGTAACAGGTCGCGGGTTCAATTCTTGCCTTTCGCATATGTTTTTGCTAAGCGACACTTATACTTCATGCAACGTATTTTTCGCGCGATATTGACAACAACAACGAATCACATAAAAGCTAAGTACCAGTTTCCTTGAACATTTTACTTTTATAGAAAATAAAAGATTTTTGATTTGATTTACAAAAGGAGATATAATTGCAGAATTACAGAAATTTCAGAATTACAAAGATTCCACAATTACAAAAGAAACCGAGAAAAATCTCGCACAGATCAATTTATATATTTCTCTTGAAAATTTGCTTTGTTTCAAATGAGAATGATATCTAACATGGAGAGTAGTAGGAGGCAAAATAAGACCTTCCATCAACAGGCTAGTAAGACCTTCCATCAACAGGCTGCATAAGACCTCATTAGGATCATTTCCATGAAAGAAGTTTATCGGATGAGACGAAAAACGTTATACAAAGGAAATCAAAACAAAGAAAAACGATTTGAATTTGCAATTAAATGAAATTTTTTGATAAAATAAATGTATTACAAAGATTTCACAACTACAAAGATTTCAGAATTACAATGTATTAGAATTTCTCTTGAATATTTATTTTGCTTCAAATGATATAATATTATGAGAATGAAAGAATGAATGAAAGAGATGACGGAATGAAAGAATGAATGAAATAGATGACAGAAATGAAAAGATGAATGAGAGAATAAAGAAAAGCGAACATTTCGCAGAAACGCGAATAAAATTTCGCAGATAGAGGCGAACCCTTATGGCGTACACCCTAGTTCGCGAATAAAATTTCGCAAGAGGAAAATGTAAGACCTAAAGTAAGTCATAGAAGGGGGGTACCTGTTGCATGACTCATCGAAAAGGTTACACCTCCCCTGGAACCTGAGTCATGGAGATTTGGGGTCAATAAAGACCATCCAGGATAGGTACCTTGGATTTTCAACCCAAGCTTTTGCTTTAGGTTGGACGACTAGGGGTCTCTTCTAAGGAGTGCAGAATCTGATCAAGGCGCTGAGGTACACGGTTGAGTCAAGAGTGCCAGGGGCGTCTGGAGCGTACCTTCCCATTCTTGACAAGTCTTGGCTTATACTACACTCGGCCCGAAGAAAACCCCACTTAGGGTGCAGTCTCGTAACCATAAGCCCTATGGGTAAAAGGGACAAGAGGCTGCAAAAACAACTGGTTGTTGTTAAGACCGGACGGGAGGAGTTAACCTTGTATGGTAGAAGTACGCCTCCTTGAATGGGCAACCAGGGGGAGATAAGGGAGGCACCCTCCATTAGGGAGCTGATAAGTGTCTTAAGACGCAAATGTCATGAGGCTTTTTACTCGCAAGGGTATTAAGACTTTTCATATTTGTGCGACAATCCTAAAGAGGCAATAATAATAGAGAAAAAGATAAGACGAGATCAATGGGTCATTACATGAAAGTGTGAAGACGTCCTGCGATTTCGTCGCAAGACGGCAATGTCATGGGGATTTATTTTCACAAGAATATTTAGGCCTGTCATATTGTCGCAACAATCCTGATGAGGCAATAATACAAAAGAAAAAGTTAAGGCAAGATCAATGGGTTTTTGCATGAAAGTGCAAAGACATCCTGCGATTTTGTCGCAATGACAAAAGGTGGCAAAATAAGACCTTTAACTAGGAAGGAAAAATAAGACCACATAAGAAAATGAGTAAGCAAGTAAGCTTGCGAGAATGATTATATGTAAGCAAACAAACTTGCGAATATGTACATGGAAATGAAACTGAGGCAGTGAAAATGCCGTAGACTTGATATTATGATCATACTGTTATGAGATATTAATAGTGCAGGAAAGAGGCAAGATGAAAAACAAGTAAGAACTTGTTAAGAACAATAACTACACGAAGAAGAATGCATACACTAAAGAAAAAGGCAGAGAAATGAAGAATGGAAGGAATTTAGAGCTACATCAACTTTAGACGGAAAAATGAGCTAAGTAACACAAACATTAACTATAATTGAAATAGATAAGCATTCTCATCATACAAACATCATAATCGCATCATAAAAGCATTGCATAAGCATTTCATGGCATAAACATCCCATACACATTTCATAACATAATCATCACATAAGCATTATATTCGCATAAGTACTTTACAAAACTGTACGGAATAATATTGCAGAATTTCGCAATAATATCGCAGAATTTAGCAGAATTATTCAGGATTATTCAGAATTTCAGAGAATTATTCAAGAATTTCGCAAGATTATTCAGAACTTCACAGAATGATTTAGAATTTCGCAGAATGATTCAGAATTTCGCAGAATGATTCAAAATTTCGTAGAATGTGTCAGAATTTCGCAGAATATGATTCTTCCGAATGATGTGATTATCTCGCTCAATTATTTCGCACAATTATAAGCAACTTGAAGAGATTATACTATTGCATGAGCACAAACACATGAGACAGAGGCAAAGATAAGAATAAGGAAACAATTCGCACATTCAACATTTTCTCAAGGATTCTACCCTCATAGATAAAGAACAGAGGCAACTATGGATTACCAAGAAAACATTTTATGTTCTTTATCTCCTCGGCAAGAATCATTCCCAAAGTGGACGTTCGCTAATGAACAATAAGAATCCTCACCAAAAATGGAGTAATAATTTCGCACGAATAGAGGCAATACTTATTATTCAAGGACAAATACTTCTTATTTACTTCGCAGAGTTCTTCTTATATTTCGAGGATTAAGTACTTTTTATACTTCATCAAGGATACTTCATACTTCACATACTTCAAGGGTTGATACTTCTTATTTACTTCGCAACATTCCAGAACTTCACAAACGAATAGAGGAAACTACGTACTTTTCAAGTCCGATATTCTTTCGCTCGTTCCTCTAACAACTACAACAAGGTGGATTTTTTCTTGAATATCGCTTAGAGGCAACATGTAGGATCAGAATCTCGCACAGAAGAATATGCTTGTGAAATTATTAACAACACATCGCGAAGACATCGCAAGATGATTTCAGAAACGACATAACAAATGACATCAACTTAAACATGAGAAAAGTGTGATGATCTTGCGAAAATTAGGAATGTTGCGAATGTTACATTTGTAAGCTTGCGAAAATACCGCAAGCCAGATCCGAAAAAATTCTTGTGTGTGTATGCTTTCATTTTTCCGCATTAAAAGTTTCATATTATTTTAATTGTTAAAAGTACTACATAGGTACACAATCCTATTGATTAAAAAAGTTGGTGGTTTACTTGGTATCTTCTCCTTTTCAATTGGTGTCAGAGCAAGTTCATGTATTCCGATGTTGGGTAAAGTTGTTGGTACTCTTTGTCATGAGAAATTTCGATTGAAAAGGAAAATTGGCGGATTTTTTTGAAAGTTTTAATGGATGAGGAAAATTGACATATTTTTTTGTGGCATCTATGTCAGGGATTCTGATATCTAAGAAGGATTTTAAAGAGAGGAAATTTTTCAAGAGAAACCTGATGTTCAAATCCAATTAAATAAGGATGCTTTTGTAAAAATGGTTGAATCTAAGTGTTAGAGAACTGCTCGGTCGAACTCGAAAGCGTTGTTATCTCAAGCTTGTTTGTCAAATTTAGTTGATCAAAACTATAGTCTTGATTTCTAGTCTACTTATAGCTATGTCTCGGATTAAGATAGAATGTGTAGTTGAGCTTTATACTTCACGGCGTTCATCGATTGAAGACGAAGATCTACTGAGGAGAGATTGGAGGAACTTCATCAACAAAAGGTATGTGGAGACTAAAACTTATCTATCACTCAGAAGTTTATTGTATTCTATCTCCTAATGACACTAAGTCGTATAGTTATATAGACTTTTATATTATACACATTTTATATTTCGAGCTGAGTTTATCTCCCTTATCTATTTCTCGAAATATATGTTGGAAGCTTTTTGCTTTAGCTACGTTCATCATATTCTTAACGAGTTTAGTTGGAAACAATTTATTTTCTGGAAACTTAACAATAAGTCAAAAGATGATCATGTGGAAATTGCCTTGAAACATTTTACATGATTTGCGTGAGACAACATTTGATGTCACCTCGGAAAGTTTTGTATTGATCATTCGATCACTTGAAAATTACTTGAAGTTAATAGTTTGTGTGAGACAGCTATTTTCGTCTTCTAAGGAGGTTTCAATGATTGAAATGGGAGTTTAAAACAATTTACCTTTGTCTGGATACAACATAGTATGCGTACCTAGTATGCAAACTGTTTTGTATGATTCAGGTCAGGGAACCTTGTTTGCATACCTAGTATGCAAACGGTTTTAACTTTTAAAGTCTGGGAACCTTGTTTGCATACCAGTATACGAAGGGTTTTACCTGAGTTAGATCCGGTACGGCTGTTTGCATACCCGTTTGTAAACGGCTGGACAAGACCAAAGTCTGGAAGCTATAGTTTGCGTACCAGTTTGCAAACTTAGTGGTCAAAGTTCTAAAATCGGTTAAGTATGTTTTTATACTCATGAACAAATACATTTATGAATTAAACAATGCAACATTTTCAAACCGTGGCTTAATTTTCATGAATTGATTCTTACGAATTAATCCGAGTTTGATTCAATTGGCTTAAATATATTTATGTGAGATAGTGAAAAATTGAACAACTCTATGAGAAACACAATTAAATTCATTTGATTATCTTTCATGATTGATTGATCATCATAGTTGATCTAGAAGTGTTAGATGAATGTGGTTAAGACAAAAGTGTTCATATGGCTAACTTCGGTTAACTTTTATTGAGACAACTCAATATACGCGTTTAAGTACGGTTACACATTTCATTTGTGTGCAACAAGCTAATACCATCTAACGGTGGAGAGATATTGCTTTGGTTTTAGGAAGACTTAGCTTGAATCTTAAATCTGGATTTCATCTAACGGTTTGAATGATTTGTTACTAAGTTATCTTAGCTCCGATTGAAAGCAAACCCTGATTTGAAAGACTATATGAGGGATAACTCTAGGAACTAGAAAACCTAATCTCGGCACTTTCCTGTGTCCTAGTTGCGATTAGAGTGGATTCTCCTTTAACCTAGGTTTTTCCAAAGACATTATAGGTTAACGACTTGAAGACTTCGTTTGGGATTCGTGAAGCCAGATCTAACTATTTTCTCTGTAGTTGCGTATTCTGATCTTTCTTGTTCTATCGTATTGAGTACTATCTTCTCTAACATTTGATCGAGATTTATCTCTGATAGGTAAGATATAAAAAGTAATCGCAAAGCTGTTCGTCTTATTCTTTGTGATTCCACAATAACTTCTTCTACTACCATATAGTTAAGATATTGTGAGGTGATTGATATTTCTAGGCTGCTCTTTGCGAGTATCAGGTCGGATTATCAATTGGTTCATGTTCACCTTGAATCAAAAGACGGAAGAAAAACTTTGTAGGTATTTCTGTGGGAGACAAATTTATCTATTAGAATAGACTTATCTCTGGGAGACAGATTTATTTATAAGTCTTCGAATTTAAGTCGTAGCAACTCTTAGTTATGGGATGAGATCAGATAAGGGAATCAAGTGCGCAAAATCCGGCATGGTTCTAGAGGAGTAAGGAACACGCATGTACCTTAATCAGTGTGAGACTTCGTTAGGAATCAACTACATTCCAGTCCGAAGTTAACTTGTAGTAGGCTAGTGTCTGTAGCGTCTTAATACAATGTGGTGTTCAAAATTGGACTAGATCCCGAGGTTTTTCTGCATTTGCGGTTTCCTCTTTAATAATATTTCTGTTATATGTTGATGTAATTGTAGAAGTGGTAAATAAAGTATCGTTCGCTCGGACTTGATGAGATTTGGTTTAATACTTAAAAATAGAAAAGACTAAAAATAAAGAAATATATTCACAAGTTTGTCACAAATATTGAGAGAACTGGGACTCGGGATTCCACCACAAACTCATTTATGCGATTCATATATTTACTCCAAAAAATTATAGCTCAAATAGTATTAACTCTAATTCTTTGCCAAGGCAGATTTTTAAAAGATTGACTGTAAATCACTAGCATGACGCATCAAAAGCACTTAGACCAAGCATACATCATCATACGACATCACAATCAATTAAGAAAAATCATAAAACGATGATAATATTGCAAGTAGTCATATAAGAGTTAAATATAATTACCACATGCATGAAATATATCTTCCTCCGTCGTCCCAGTGTTGGGGTTTAACTCCTCATATCAAAAACACGCACAAAATAATAATCCATAGCTCAAAAAGGTGTTTTATTGAAGAAATTGTATAACACAGATTTGCAACGTTGTAAGGGTGTTACAGACGTCACTGTTACAATATTTTAAGACTGTTGAAAGAACGATAGTTTGGTGTTGCAGCAGAATATCCGATTGTCAATCTGCGTCCAAAGTTGTTCGTCTCCTTCTTCTTCAGCAGCAGCAGGGTACCTTTCTGCAACTTGATTTGTCCGGCTCTGTAGCCTCCCAATTTTCCCTACTGGTGCCCCTAACTCTCGATCATTTTCTCTGAACTCGCTGCAGCTCTTATATACACCTCCCGACCAATAAAACCTCCAGGAAATCTTTTGTTTCTTCTCTTATTTTCATCGCTTCCAAGTTGCGAATAATCCTCTCCAAGTCTTCTTTACGAGTCTTTTAGTCAAATCTGACGTCCTTGAATCTCTCAAGGATAAAACCAAATCAACATAGTGTAATCTTTCCTATCTTTTCATGTCACTTCCAAAAATACCACTACATAGGAGAATATCTCTCTCACTCCCTGTTTAAGGAAATCAACGTGAAAGACTTCTCCTTCGAATAAAAAGCCCAATAGAAAGCCTGTTTCGATATAACAGACCATTCCAATCCAGTTCCTCATACAAATCCAACAACAACTTCCAAATATGATCCACCAAATCCCGTAAACAATGGCTGCCCTGTTTTACTTCAAAGTCACGTATCTTCCATCTTTTTTCAAATCTAAAGGAGATTATCAACCATATTTTAGTGTAACAGGATGATACGTGTCTTAATGCAACCAAAAACCCTGAGAAAATCTCTCTACCAAATACGATCCAGGGACCCAAACGAACTCGAGAGAACTTAATCACCTGTATTGTCGAGAACCTACAATCCAACCAATTCTAATCGAGTAAATCCATCATACCAACCCTTTTTGGAGAATTCAAGTCCATCCCAATGGATATTTGCGATTCAATCTCTTCAAAACTCGACCAAAAATCAAATCCAAAATCTGTCGTCTAACACAAAAGTTTCCCGCCAAAACCTGAAGTTTGAACTCTTGAAGATGACCTCTCCTTATCCATACCAGGGGTGCGAATAGCAGGTGGGGTATAAATAGAAATTAGGGTACCCCTTATCAGTGGAGTACCCCTTAGTAATTGAGATGACCCTTATCCAAACTGAGAGTCTGAATAGTAAGTATCCTCCAGGTGCCTTTATCAACTTTTCGATCCGATTTCTCCACACATGTTTATTTCTCCAAAAACACCTACAAAGACATAAAATACCAAAATAAGCACAAAATCGAGTACTAACATTACAGAGAATTGAGATTAATATAGACACATAAATGCGTCTATCAAATACCCCCAAACTTATTATTTGCTTGTCCTCGAGAAAAAATAAAATAAAATCCTAACTCATTGTCGCATGCATCGCCGATTGCATTTAGCGTATGCAATAAGCCTTTAAACCCGTAGGTGATCCTGGTGGTCGAATTATAGTCTCGGGAGGGTTTACCAGAGGTGTACCCACAAAACCTTTACTCCAAACCCTAGCTATCTACGCAGAACCTTGGAAAGCACTAAAGAAATCTCCTTGGTTGGCATACTTTATTGACTACACGAGGAAGTACCCTGATGCGAAATTCCAATTTCTATACACGAGTTTGCACTCAAGCATACTAAAATTCATATATAAGTGACAGAGCTCTAGTCAGATAGTCGCATTATGGACATCAATATCCGGAGTCAACAAATCACATGGATAGATAATGAGATGGATATAGAAAAACATAGATGGTTTTGATGTTGACTTGGTGAATGGTGTTTCTCATATCTGTCTGAAGGCCACTGCCAAAATGAACCTATCCTAATGGACTAAGATACTAGTATGACTAATATCAACACAACTGGCATATACAAGGGAACCAGTGGTCGATAATCCTAACTCTAGGTCAACACAACTGGCATATACAAGGGTACCAGTGGTTGAATTTATTGAATTTATTCTGGTTGGTCTGATGATCTGGTCTCAATTTATCTTTTTTTTTTTTTTTTGGTATCTCAATCACTCTATTTCACACTAGCAGTGGTAACAACTTGAATCGTGAGCCCCACCTAATCACTTAGAGAAACATATTTTAAAGAACACAAAATAAAAACAGAAGTGAAAAGGATTCAACGAGATATGGCGAAACTACCATATTTTTTTCTAACACCTGAGCTATGTGCTTTTATGGATAGACTCCTTAGATGTTTCCATATAATCAGATTGGTTCCTCAACTCCTACAACCAAGATGCTTCCATCCACTTAGATTGGTTAGTGCCATCCTTAATATGCATAAATTTCTAGGCTCTGGAGTTTTAGTTATTGCAACTAAAATGTTTTTCGCATACCCCCAAACTTAAATCTAACATTGTCCTCAATGTTCTAAAGATAAAATTAAAAGAATGAAAAATGAGAAATTGTTACCATTTGAAGCAAAAGAGTTAAGGAAAGATATTACAGTGTTGCATCAGCATGGGTTACATCCCAAGAAGTGCTAAGTTTAATGTCTTCAGCCAGACTAAGAAAGGATTGGTCACCTTATAAAATCACAAAGTAATAGCCGAAATATTTCTGGGTCATCAAAATCAAATAAAGCTACCACAAGTAAAAGGAATTTGCAACATAATGTGGACAAATAAAGCAAGGTCTTGTATAGTTTCTTGTTTAAGACAACTACATCTAGATGTGGTTCAGGTTCAGGCTCTATGAAAGGGTCTAGATAAAATATTTTCATGTGATGGAATTCCTCAAAGCTAAGATCCGGTTCAGGTATTAGAGTCTGGAAAAACTCAAGTAAAAACTTAGAAGCACATAATAATAACCTGAATAATTGCGGATCCTTAAAGTCAATCAGTTTTGACTCACACAATTGACCAAGATGAAACTGGCGGTCAATCTGAAGCAAATGTGTCGATACTAATTTCCTAAAGTACTTAGGCTTAGTATCAAAACTTAATAGCTGACACATTTGAAACTCATACGTTCCCACATTTGGTTGAAAAATATTTGGTGGGAAAACAAAGTCAATATAGGTATCATAGCCTAGGTAAACCACATCAACCAGAGGATGGGTTTCTAACAACTTAACTTCTCTATGAAGATACTCTTGTGGAATGGTAGAGGCATATAATCCACCCCCAAACTTACAATTTTGGGTGTCTCTAGATAGACTAGTCACAATATTCCTAATTTCTAGACCATTAGGTTCTTGAAAAAGGTCCACTGCTTTCTCGAAATTATAATCAGGTGGTTCATCCTCTAAATGCATCTGATGCATACATACTGTAAGACTTATGTTTTTAATATCCGCTATGGTCCACCCTAAAGCTTCCTTATTGTCTTGAAGCACGGTCACTGGCCTACTCTCCTGATCACTATCCAAATCGGAATCTATAATAACAGGGAAAGTCTCAGATGGGCCTAAAAATGCATATTCAGGGTCCAACTTTGGAGGCTCTTCTAAACAAGGGATTAAGGTAGACTCATAAACTAGTAATGGTTCGAACCTAGCTTTCCATATATCAGTATCTAACACAGGAATAGAATCCAACAGAGCATTTACTTGTTCAATGTTGCTATCATCGTCGAAATCCAGGATTAAATGGGACCGACAACTGTCTAATGGATCTTCCGATAAGATGTTTGGTAATGACTCCTGAACTAAGGTTCCTATCATGTTTACCTCTTCAATGCACGTGTCATCTAGCTCAGAATGTAGCTTATTTACATTAAAAATATTCAGCTCAATAGTCATATTACCAAAAGATAAATTCATGATACCATTTCGACAGTTATGATCGCATTAGACGTAGCTAAAAATGGGCGACCTAAAATCACAGGTATCTGGTTCTCTGGGTCAGGGACATGTTGGGTATCTAAGACCACGAAATCCACTGGATAAATAAACTTGTCGACCTCAATAAGAACATCCTCTATAACACCTCGAGGAATTTTAACAGACCTATCAACTAGCTGCAGTGTTATCTTGGTAGGTTTCAATTCACTAAGTCCTAGTTGTAAGTACACATGGTACGGAAGTAAGTTCACACTAGCTCCTAAGTCGAGTAAAGCTTTTTCTACCCTGTGTTTTACTATCGTGCAAGAAATGGTAGGCGCACCTGGGTCTTTATACTTAGGAGTTGTGGGGTTCTGAATGATCGAACTTACATGACTAGCTAAAAAGGCTTTTTAAGGGACACTAAGATTTCGCTTTCGCGTACACATATCCTTAAGGAACTTGGCATAAGCCGGCAGCTGCCTAATTGCTTCTAATAACATAAGGTTTATGATAACTTTCTTAAAAACCTCCATTATGTCATTAAAGTTGGATTCACTCTTTGTTGGTACTAGTAACTGCGGAAATGGGGCTCTAGGCATAAAATAGGAACTCTCAGGAACCAAATTGGAATCATCAGAGATTTTATCAGTCCCCTCAGCTATGGATGGTCCTGAGGGGCGTACTACAGTATGCTCACTATCGGGCATGGTTACCTGATTGTCTACTACTCTACCACTCCTAAGGGTTCTAACTGAATTCAACTGTTGTGATGGTTTTGTACCTACTTCATGAACTCCTCTAGGGTTGGGTTGTGTTTGACTAGGAAACCTACCTTTTTCTCTCAAAGACTCATTTATTGAACCAACCTGGGTTTTTAACTCGGAAATAGCCTAAGAATTAGCATAGACCAACTTTTTATTTTCTTCTAAACCCTGTATCATCGATTGATGAAACGTTGTAGTTTGTTGGGTTAAAACGGCAAGAGATTCCCCTAGATTTAAAATTTTCTTATCGTACTGATTCTGAAACTAAGCTGGTCCTAAAGGATTCTTAGTATAGCCAAATCCTGGGGGAGCATTCAAATTACTAAACTGATCTTGATTCTGGTCCTTAGACCATGAGAGGTTCGGATGGTTTCTCCAACCAGGATTATAGGTTTCTGAATATGGGTCAAATTTCTTACGGTTATCGAATCTAGTGTTATTATTATAAAGAGCATTGGCTTGCTCCTCAATAGTCTGGCCTTCCCAAAAAGGCTCTACTCTACCACTAGTGTGGCCCAATTCTATAGCTTCTAACCTTTTAGCTATTCCTGCAATTTTGGCATCTGATTCAAAGCCTCCTTCTACCCTATTAACGTTTCCTCTGCCTAGAAGAATTGTTTTCTGGGGTCCCCTATTATTTTCCCATTGTTGGGTCTTTTCAGCGATTTCACTCAAAAATGTCATTGCATCATCAACTGTTTGGTTTTCAAACCCACCTGTACACATAGATTCTACTGTGGTTGTAGTGGGACAATCTAAACCCTCATAAAGGATCTGAACTAACCTAACTTTTTCTAAACCATGATGAGGACATTGGGCTAATAGATCATTGAACCTTTCCAAATACCTATACAAAGATTCTCCCTCCTGTTGAGAAAATGTGCAGATTTGCGTCCTAATAGACGATGGTTTGTGCCTAGGAAAAAACTTGTTCAAAAAGGCAGATGTAAGTTGTTCATATGTTTCGATTGACCCGGAAACCTAACTATATAGCCACAATTTGGGTTTATCTTTCAGGGAAAAAGAGAATAACCTTAGTTTCAAAGCATCATCATCAAGGTTCCTAATTTTTAGAGTACTACAAATTTCCTCAAAGTTCCTAACATGGAAATAGGGGTTTTCATTTTCTTTCCCTAAAAAGATTGGGAGCATCTGTAAGGTCCCAAGTTTAAGTTCATAATTTGCTTCCGTTTCAGCTAACCTGATACACGAGGTACGAGTAGTCCTAGTCGGATTCAATAAAGCTTTCAAAGTTGCCTTTTCTGGCTCTGTCGGAGTAATAGGGATTCTCTCCTCAGTAAAAGACGGACGATCAAAACTGGACTTTTCAAAAATCAGACTTTCTAAATTAAGGTAATCGAGATTCTTGGAACTAATAAATCGACCTAGAGGGTCTCTTCTAGGTTCAGGCATACAAAAGAATTTCCTAAATTGGAAGGGTAAGCAATCACAAACCAAGGCCGACTCAACCAAATCAAACCTATTGATTTCTAGCAAACAAAAAGCATGATGGCTCCATTTATATTGTTTCCATACCAACTTCTACTCTTCCAAGAGGCAACTAGGTACAATTTTGGCAAATCTCGTAGGACGATCCGAATAAAGTAAGTTGAAGAGAAGTAGGAGAAGCCCTGAGGAGCTTTGATACCCCCACCTCTGTAGGATCAGAATCTCGCAACAATAATGCCTCAGCAAAATTATCAACAACACAACACAACAGTTTCGCAGAACAATTTCTGAAATGACATGATAAACGACGTCAGCTAAAATCATGAGAAAAATGTGATGGTCCTGCGAAAATTAAAGATTTTGCGAGATTAAAATTTGTAAGGATGCGAGAATGTCGCAATTCATATCCTAAAATAAAGGACGGATTAGCTGTCATCCACTATGTAATTCCCTATAAATAGCCGTTCCATTGTAAAGGAATAGAGAGATCTTTTTCTGAGTGAGAAGCAAGCAAATAAGAGAGAGAAAATCTAGAGCAGTGGTTATTCTTGATTCCTTTATCTTTTCTTGTAAGATTGTTCAAAGATTGATTAATAAAATGAAGATCGTTAACCTAAAATGAGTTGAATGTTAATGAAATCTTGTGAGGGGTGTAGTGTAGGATTTCCTGCAACTACAACCTCTATGGAAAACACTTCCCTGGGTTACAAGGCGGCTCTAATCGACTTCCCGTAATCTTCCTGAACTTTTATCTAGGCTAACAAAATACCCAATACGATCCTTTTGAACAACTTTCCTATAAGCTCGTTACCTTAATTGTCTCGTTCTAGTCAAAATTTTAAGGCTTAGGTTCGTGTAGGTTACGTGTTCCTAAGGCGGCCAAGAAGAGAACGATGATGAAATCTGAACCCTTATCTTGCATGGCCAAGCCTTGCCCTTTACTAGAAAAATAAATGTCTGTATTCAGTCCTCAACATTTATGCATACGAAGGATTCCAGTAACTCGCTGACAGGGGATTCACGAGTGTTTAGAATCTTACCTCCCATTCCAGACGGGGGATGAATCGGTTGAAGTTGACTCGGGCCAATATCGTAATTGTCATCCTTCTCTGCAAACAGTTTATATTTAAGGAACCCTTCCGTAGGGTTTTAAAAAAAAAATGTCCCAAAGTCCAAAAGTCCAAAGTGTCCAAAATGAAAAGAAAAATTACAAAAATAATAAACCCTAATACAGTTTTTTTTTTAAATAAATAAATAAACAAAACCCTAAAAAAAATACAAAGAATAACTAAAATAAAATCGTCCTCTTTTCCGTTCTTTTCGCTTTAATCTTTAGCTCCAAGTCTTTACGAAGTAACCAAACTCATTGGCTCAATTTTCTTCATGATCCAGAACCTGTAGACAAAAAATAAATACCCAAAAACGTAAAATAGAACAAAAATAATAAAAAAAAAAAACTAAAATAAATAAATCTAAAATCCTAAAAACAAGTCCGTGTCGGCGGCGCCAGAAATTGATGTAACTGTAGAAGTGGTAAATAAAGTATCGTTCGCTCGGACTTGATGAGATTTGGTTTAATACTTAAAAATAGAAAAGACTAAAAAAAAAAGAAATATATTCACAAGTTTGTCACAAATATCGAGAGAACTGGGACTCATTCATCCGATTCAAATATTTACTCCAAACAATTATAGATAAAATAGTATTGACTCTAATTCTTTGCCAAGGAAGATTTTTAAAAGATTGACTGTAAATCACTAGCATGACGCATCAAAAGCACTTAGACCAAGCATACATCATCACACGACATCACAATCAATTAAGAAAAATCATAACATGATGATAATAGTGCAAGTAGTCATATAAGAATTAAATATAATTACCACATCAATGAAATATAGCTTCCTCCGTCGTCCCAGTGTTGGGGTTTACCTCCTCATATCAAAAACACGCACAAAATAATAATTCATAGCTCAAAAAGGTGTTTTATTGAAGAAATTGTATAACACCGATTTGCAACGCTGTAAGGGTGTTATAGACGTCACTGTTACAATATTTTAAGACTGTTGAAAGAACGATAGTTTGGTGTTGCAGCAGAATATGTGATTGTCAGTCTGCGTCCAAAGTTGTTCGTCTCCTTCTTCTTCAGCAGCAGCAGGGTACCTTTTTGAAACTTGATTTGTTCGGCTTTGTAGCCTCCCAATTTTCCCTACTGGTGCTCCCAACTCTCGATCCTTTTCTCTGAATTCCCTGCAGCTCTTATATACACCTCCCGACCAATAAAACCTCCCGGAAATCTTTTGTTTCTTCTCTTCTTTTCTTCGCTGCCAAGTGGCGAATAATCCTCTCCAAGTCTTCTTTACGAGTATTTTAGTCAAATCTGATGTCCCTGAATCTCTCAAGGATATAACCAAATCAACATAGTGTAATCTTTCCTATCTTTTCACGTCATTTCCAAAAATACCACTACATAGGCGAATATCTCTCACACTCCCTGTTTAAGGAAATCAACGTAAAAGACTTCTCCTTCGAATCAAAAGCCCAATTGAAAGCCTGTTTCGATATAACAGACCATTCCAATCCAGTTCCTTCTACAAATCCAATAGCAACTGCCAAATATGATCCAGCAAATCCCGTAAACAATGGCTGCCCTGTTTTACTTCAAAGTCACATATCTTCCATCTTTTTTTCAAATCTAAAGGAGATTACCAACCATATTTTAGTGTAACAGGATGATACGTGTCTTAATGCAAACAAAAACCCTGAGAAAATCTCTCTACCAAATACGATCCAGGGACCCAAACGAACCAGAGAGAACTTAATCACATGTGTTTTCGAGAACCTACAATCCAACCAATTCTAATCGAGTAAATCCATCATACCAACCTTGTTTGGTGAATTCAAGTCTAGCCCAATGGATATTTGCGATTCAATCTCTTTCAAACTCGACCAAAAATCAAATCCAGAATTTGTCGTCTACCACAAAAGTTTCCTGCCAAAACCTGAAGTTTGAACTCTTGAAGATGACCTCCCCTTATCCATACCAGGGGTGTGAATAGCAGGTGGGGTGTAAATAGCAATTAGGGTACCCCTTATCAGTGGAGTACCCCTTAGTAATTGAGATGCCCCTTATCCAAACCGAGAGTCTGAATAGTAAGTATCGTCCATGTGCCTTTATCAACTTTTCGAGCCGATTTCTCCACACATGTTTATTTCTCCAAAAACACCTACAAAGACATAAAATACCAAAATAAGCGCAAAATCGAGTACTAACATTACAGAGAATTGAGACTAATATAGACACACAAATGCGTCTATCATATGTGTTATTTCTTTTCCGCATTATATTTTTATATAATTGAAATATCACAGGTTATGCGTAGTTCAACCAATTAGTAAATCCGACCCTGATTGTTGGATAGGGATTGATGGAACTTGCACATTGGTCTTTGGTATCGTCCAAGGTATTTCTCATATCAATCGGGCTCACATATTTCTATCTGTTTGATTGCATATTGTTGAGAAAGTGAGATATAACTCTTTGATATATTTCTTGGTTGAGGTCGCTTTATAAGCTGGTGCCCCCAGAATTATATTGGAGTTATTCCATAAAGATTTTCGAACGAATTATTGGGTGTGGTTGTTATACCCCCGCTTTTTCACTAAGGATGCTCTTGTAGAATTTCGTTTGGAAGTAAAACCTGAAAAGGAAAAAATCCCTGTCTCTTGAAGAATCTAGAAACATATTTGTAGATTCATGCCTAAAGAATTGTCGATCATGAGGCGAAAAATTGAAAACATATGCCAACAAACAAGCTTTTGAACGAATCTTCTTATGTATGTTTTGTGCCTCGTATGATCATTATTGTTAGAGCACTGCTCGAACGAACTCGCATGTGTTGCTATCTCAAGCATGCTTGTCAATATTAGTGATCAAAACTATAAGTCTTGATTCTTAGCCTATTTATAGATGTCTCGGACTAGGACATAATTTGTGTAGTTGAGCTTAGACTTCACGACGCTTATCACTTGAAGACGAAGAACTACTAAAGAGAGCTTGTGGAACTTCATCGAAAAAAGGTATGTGGAGACTTAAACTCATCTATCACTTGGAAAGTCTATTTCTACTTTATCTCCTATATTGAGAAATAAGTCATGTTACGATATAGTTTTCTCTATACACATTTAAGACTTAGAGCCGAGTATATCTCGCTTTATCTCGCTTACATATTTCTCTAAATATGTGTTGGTAAGCTTTCGCTTCGACCAAGTTCATCTTATATCATGAAAAAATTGCCGACTAACATCTTACATGGTTTGTGTGATACAATCATTTGGTGTAAGACTTGGAATATTTCGATAATGATTATTTTAATATCTTGAAAATTGCTTTGATGCTAATAGTTTGTGAAAACGTCTATTGTCATTATAGAAGAATGTTTCAATGATTGAAATAAAGAGTTTATAATCTTGTAACCATCTTTGGATATAAGCATAGTGTGTTCGCACATTAGTGTATAAGTCCAAAACCGGGAACCTAAAGTATGCATACTTGTGTGTATACAAAAAGGTTGTAGAAGACTGAGTAAGTATGCGTACCCGTACGCATACTGGCGGAAGTTCACGTCCGCGAATTTCTGCTGAGTTTCAAAACCAAAACCAAACTCATCCGGTTACCTAAAGTACGCGTATACATACGCATGCTGGCGGAAAGTTCACGTCCATGAATTTCTGCTGAGTTTGAAAACTAAAACAAACTCAAATCCGGTTACTTAAGTACGCATACCCATACGCATAGTTAAGTGGTTGCTTTCTAAAATAGGTTGTACATGAACCTAAAACATTTATCAATAAGGAATGCAATCTTTCCAAACCGTGGCTATAATGTTCATATATCGATTTGAGTGAATCAAACCGATTTTGTTTCAATTTTGTTCTTGTATAAATCCATGAGAATATAGCAATTGAACAACTCTTAGACTAGTTTCATTTGAATCATCTGAACTAGTTATGGTTAAGATGATCATATGGCTAACCTCGGTTAACTATTTGTGAACCAACATGGTGTACACGTTTAGGTACGGTTATATAAACCTAAACGAGGGTACATTTTATTTATGTGTAACAAGCTAAGTTCGATATAACAGTTGAAAGATATTAGCTTGGTTGAATCAGGTTTTTCATCTAACGGTGATTATTGAATGCTTTGTTACCAAGGTAACTTGGATTGCAAACCCTGATTTGAAAACTATATAAAGGAGAACTCTAGCAACTGGGAAACATAATCCCCACTCCTCCTGTGTGTTGTTGCATAACTAGAGTTGATTCTCCTTTAACCTTAGGTTTCTTCTCGAGACCCTGTAGGTTAACGAATTGAAGACTTCATTGAGATTGTGAAGCCAGACCCAACTATTCTCTTTGTAGTTGTGTGATTTGATCTTGTTGTTTCTATCGTGATTGAGCACAATTATAAATTTGGATTATATATATATCCGATAGGCAAGATAGAAAAGTAATCACAAATACCTTGGTCCCATCGTTTGTGATTCCACAATAACTTATTTCGCTAGTCGATTAAGTTTATTGTGAGGTATTGATAATACTAGGATGTTCTTCGAGAATATAAGTACGGGTTATCAATTGGTTCCTGTTCACCTTGATTTATCAAACGACGGAACAAAAACTCTTGGGTATTTCTGTGGGAGACAGAGTTATTCAATCATATAGACTTTTCTAAGTGAGACAGATTTGTTTATCAAGTCTTCGACTTTGGGTCGTAGCAACTCTTAGTTGTGGGTGAGATTATCTAAGGGAATCAAGTGCTTAGTATTCTACTGGGATCAGAGACGTAAGGAGCGCAGATGTACCTTGAATCAGTGTGATATTGATAAGGGTTCAACTACAGTCCATTCCGAAGTTAATTGGTAATAGGATAGTGTATGTAGCGGATTAATACAATGTGGTGTTCAATATGGACTAGGTCCCGGGGTTTTTCTGCATTTGCGGTTCCTCGTTAACAAAATTCTGGTGTCTATGTTATTTCTTTTCCGCATTATATTTTGTATATAATTGAAATATCACAGGTTGTGTGTTAAGATCAATCAATTATAATATCTAACCTTTGGTTGTTGATTTACATATTGATTGACACTTGAACATTGATCTTTGGTATCGTACAAGTAATTCCTCTTATATTCAATCGGGCTCGCAGATTTCTATTTGCTGATTGCGGATTGAATTAAGAGTTAGAGATATTAAACTATTTGATATACTTTACTCTAGATAGAGTCTGACTGTCTAGTTGATTCTCTAGAAAGTGTATTGGAGTAAGTCCTCTCAGATTTCCAAACGAATTGTTGGGTTTGGTGTTAGACCCCCGCATTTTCAATTGGTATCAGAGCAGGCAAAAACATTAAAGACCTTACAACTCTGTGTTTGTAGCGATCTGATATGGACAGAGGTGCCATCTCTATAAATGTACCACCAGTCTTCGATGGCTCAAATTACTTGTGGTGGAAAATTGCTATGCGTGCCTTTCTTCAAACGCATGATTTCAATCATGGGTTTATGTAGTTAATGGCTATGATGCTCCCGTTGTGGCAGTAGGGAATGTGACTGTTCCAAAGAACATTGGTGCATACGATGCTGCAGAGATACTTGTTGCAAAGCAAAACTCCGACGGTTTGAATTCCATCATACATGCCATTACCCCAGATTTTCAGCACCATGTGACTACGTGGACTTGGTCTAAAGATACTTGGGATATCTTAGAAACCGTATTCGAAGGAAATACCAGTGAAAAGGAAGCTAGACTTCAAAACCTTAATTCCGATTGGGGAAAACTTTATATGGAAGATGAAGATTCATTTGATGAGTTTAATCACAAAGTGTCTGAAATTGTTAACGCATCTTTTCCATTGGGTAAGACTATTTCTGAAAAGGACTTGTGATGAAAATTATCAGATCGCTGCCATCTAGATATGATTCTAAGAAGCATGCCATCGTTGAAGAAAATAACCTTGATGCTCTCTCCAGAAATATGTTGGTTGGGAATCTAAAGATCTTTGATCATGAGCATACATCCAAAATTGGAAAGGATGTTGCCTTCAAAGCACAAAGGAACACTAAATTACTTGACAAAAGTAAAAGTGTTTATATCTCTGAGGATGATCTTTCTGAGACTGATTCATCAGATGAAGATCTTGACAAATCAGTCTCTATGATCACAAAACATTTTAAGTATCTTCTATTGAAGAGAAGTAAACGGTTTTCCAGAGACAAACCTAGGTCGTCAGTTAAACCTCACATTCGCATTCCTCCTAAAAACAGGGATGCTGACGAGGGTGGTGACGAGGATATGCCACAGTGCTTTAAGTGTAAAGGTTTTGGTCATTTTTCGAATGAGTGTCTGAACCGTAAAAAATACACTGGAAACAAAGGTCTTGATGCAACCCTTGATGAAATGTCTAATCACTATGATTCCAACGAAGACGAAAAATCAAGTTGTAGATGGGGAAAAACGATTTGCTAGTTTTTAAGGAATTGAGGAGACGGTCGTACAGAGGAGACTCCTCAAACCGAGCGAAATGTTAAACCTCACACAGATGCACCGCTGCAAAGGAGGTGCTTTAGATTCGAGAGATCAATCTGTAGTACTCCGGCCTAAATCAAGACAATGACCGTTCCAGAGTAAATTCGGTCACAAGAGAGGATGGGTTGATCTGTAGGAGGGAAGCTGGGAAATGTGTGGAATCGATGGTAATCAAAGATTGTGGGTGTGTGAATTCCGAATACGATAAGATCTGAGTGATTGAAATTGCTCAATTGAGAGTAGTTGCTCAATTGATGAGTTGATGATCTCGTGTTGTTGATGAGACGTGAGATTGATGATACCGATGATGATTCAATCATGATTCAGAGACTTATTTATATTGCTGGAATTATAGACACCATGATTACATGAAGTGTGACAGTTGATGGAATCAAGGAGTGGGAAAGTGGATATCGTGTTTGAAACCAGTTGCTCAACGTGTGGAGACTTGGTCGATTTTCCACCCACTACCTCGTGAATTCCTTCAACTGATTACACGACTTGCTCACATTCCATCGTGTGTTTGAACACACGTGCCGTAGACCGCCATACCAAAACCCTAAGTGATATCCCCCAAGTGACAAGATTGACGTCTCGTGGTTTGTTAGTCAATTGATGACTTTGTGGTTTGATGGGAAGATGAGTCCATGTAGTCGTTGAGTTGAACATGATGTTCTGAAACTCGTGAATTGAAAATGTCATGAGACAGAGGTATAGTTTTTACAATGAAGTGAGCAAGTATTGGTCATTCGATGGATCGATGAATATTGATTGTTGAATCAATATTCCTTTGTTTGAACAAAAATTTATCATCTGAGAAAGTGATGCTCATGTGATGAATTGTTGAATATTTGGTCGTCTGAGCATGTGTTGCTCGTCTGATGGATTATTGGCAGCGTATCAAAAATATTTAGAATATTGGTCGTTGAACCGAGAATAATTAATAAAATTAATGACCATGAGGTCGTCATAAAATTATTAAGGTTAGAATCTGGAATGATGATCCTTGGATTCAGAAACCCTAATTTGATCAATTGATGATCAATTCATGGTTCGTCATAATTTTAACTATGGGACGAAGGAGGGAGCGAGTTCATAAAATTACTGGTCGTTGATCAATTCATGGTTCGTCAGAATTTCTCGAAATATGTGTTGGTAAGCTTTCTCTTCGACCAAGTTCATCTTATATCATGAGAAAATTTCCGCGTAACATCTTACATGGTTTGTGTGATATAATCATTTGGTGTAAGACTTGGAATGTTTCGATAATGATTATTTCAATATCTTGAAAATTGCTTTGATGCTAATAGTGTGTGAAAACGGCTATTGTCATTATAGAAGAATTTTCAATGATTGAAATAAAGAGTTTAGAATCTTGTAACCATCTTTGTATATAAGCATAGTGTGTTCGCACATTAGTGCATAAGTCCAAAACCGGGAACCTAAAGTATGCATACTTGTGTGTATACAAAAAGGTTGTAGGAGACTGGGTAAGTATGCATACCCGTACTTATCTTTTTCTCAAAATCATGTGTTGGTAAAGCGTTTCGCTTTGATCAAGTTTACCTTCACCTAGTGATGAAAAGTTTCAATTACTTTGAGAATTGCTCTGACGTGAAACGGTCTGTGAATAACGGCTATATAACGTCCTCTGAGAATGTCTCAATGATTGAAACGAGAGTTTAGATTACATAACCATGTATTCCTTAATCCTAAGTTTTAGAACTTTGTTGATTTAGAGAAACCGGAGAAATTGGCTTTTCCAAGTCCGCGAACTGACGGAAGTTCTTTTACCGAGAGTTTCTGCTGGGATTTTCCAAAAACTCGTTGAATACTTGCTCACTTTAACCTTTGGTTTTCTTCTCTAAAACCAGGTTAACGACTTAAAGACTTCATTGGGATTGTGAAGCCAGACCGATACTACTTTTATCGTAGTTGTGTGATCTGATCTTGCATCTTCTATCTTACGAGTACAATCTTTGATTGGCTTGAGATCGTGAGAGTTCTTCGATAGAAAAGATAAAGAAGTCACAAACATCTTCGTCTCACTTTTTGTGATTCCTCGACAAACCTCTTGTGTAGTCAAGAAGGATTGTTGAGAGGTGATTGATTAATCTAGGCTATTCTTCGGGAATATAAGACCGGATTATCAATTGGTTCATGTTCACCTTGATTTTATATCTTAAGACGGAACAAAACCTAAGGTTTTTCTGTGGGAGACAGATTTATCATTTTGATAGACTTTTTTGTGTGAGACAGATTTTTTTATTATCAAGTCTGCGATTTTGGCTTGCAGCAACTTTTGGTTGTGGGCGAGATTAGCTAAGGGAATCAAGTGCGCAGTATCTTGATGGGATCAGAGGCGTAGGAGTACAACTTTACCTTGAATCGGTGGGAGACTGATTAGGGTTCAACTATAGTCCAGTCCGAAGTTAGCTTGGAGTAGGCTAGTGTCTGTAGCGGCTTAATACAGTGTGTATTCAATCTGGACTAGGTCCCGGGGTTTTTCTGCATTTGCGGTTTCCTCGTTAACAAAACTTCTGGTGTCTGTGTTATTTCTTTTCCGCATTATATTTGTTATATAATTGAAAGAATACAGGTTGTGCGTTAAGATCATCAATTGGAAATCCAACCTTTGGTTGTTTATTGATATTGATTGATCCTTGAACATTGGTCTTTGGTACCGTCCAAGTTATTCCTTGTATTTGATAAAGACTCGCTATTGATTTTAGCTTGAGTAAAAATCAAATCAAGAGAGAGATATTGACTCCTTGAGATACTTTAATTTAGATTGAGTCTGACTGTCTAGTTGACTCTCTAGCAAAGTATTTAGAAGTTAGTCCATACAGATTTCTAAGCGAAATATTGGGTGGTGTTGTTAGACCCCCGCTTTTTCAATTGGTATCAGAGCAGGCAAACACGTTAAAGACCTCATCAGTTTGTGTTTGTAGCGATCTGACTATATGGACGGAAGTGATATCTCTGTAAACGTACCACCAGTCTTCGATGGCTCAAACTATCTATGGTGGAAAGTTGTTATGCGCACATTTCTTCAGTCGTGTGACTTCCAATCATGGATCTATGTTGTGAGTGGCTATGAAACTCCCGTTTTTATGAAAAGAGATGCGTTTGTACCTAAAGAATTTCTTATGTATAATGTTGCCGAGTTAATTGCTGCAAAGCAAAACTCCGACGGGCTGACTATCCTGCATGCTATTACCCCAAATATTCGACATCATGTGGCCTTGTGCACGACATCTAAAGAAGCTTGGGATACTTTGGAAAGCGTATTTGAAGGTAACCCCAGTGAAAAGGAAGCTAGGCTTCAAAACCTTAATTCCGAATGGGAAGACCTTTATATGGCAGAAGAAGAATCGTTTGACAATTTTTATCACAAACTGTCTGAAATTGTTAATGCATCATGTGCATTGGGTAAGACCATTCCTGAAAACGAAACTGTGATGAAAATCCTCTGATCGCTGTCATCCAGATACGAGTCCAAAAAACATGCCATCGTTGAGGGAAATAACCTTAATACTCTTTCGCGAAACGCACTTGTCGGAAAACTTAGAATTTTCGATCACGAATACATGTCAAGAAATGACCATCAATTGTCTAGCAGTCACGTCACTGTAGTGATGTGATTTTAATTGTTGTAGAAAAAGTGGTAATAAGATTCGTTCAACTCGGATTGTGTAAAGGTTTGATTCAAGAACTAAGAATAAAAATATATTCACAAGGTTGTCACGAATATCGAGAGATACTGAGACTTAGGATTTCACCACTAATCACAATCACTTGGTTCAAATAATGACTCAAAACAATTCTAGCTCTTTTATAGACTCTATTTCTTTCCCAAAGGTAGATTTTGTACAACATTAATTGTAAATCACAAGAATGACGCATCAAAGCTCTAAGTCTAATCATACGACATCAAACGAAATCACAAATAATTAGTAAAAATCATAAATCAATTTAAAATAAGTGCAAAAGTCATGAAGAATCAATTATAATTACCAAACAATTGTGAAATAGGGCTTCCTCCGTCATCCCAGTAATGGGGTTTAGCTCCTCATATTAATCAATTGCTCAAAATACATGTTTATAGTTCAAAAGTTGATTAAAAGAGTGAAAAGAATAAAATCAGTAAATCTGCGACCTACAGAAGGCGTCCAGAAAAGAACGATAAAACTGAACTGCTTCTGTTGCTGTTGTTTTAAGACTGCCTTGCGTCTGTCCTTTTCTGTGTAGAAGAACGACTGTCTGTGGAAGTCTGTTCTTCGTGTTCTTCAATGGCAGCAGCAGCAGCAGAGACGGGCTTCTTGTAATCTCTGATTCTCGCCTCCTGAGCTCTCCTCTCGACCCCAAACTCTCCGTCTTTCTTCTAGGGGACCTAAGAATCCTATTTATACATAAAAGGGTCATTGAATCTTTCCCAAATCGCATCAAAATTCCCTTTTTCCTTTCTTGGCAGTCACGGCAATAATCGCTTCCCAAATTCGTTTCACACGTTTCTGAGATCTCCCACTTATATCAAACTCTTCCTTAGATAGAATATATACCTTTGGAACGAATTTCTTGCCTTTAATCTCTTTGAATATCCAGAAACAAACCCAACAGGACCGTGTTTCCTTATTTGCTCTGTTTCCTTTTTCCGTCCATTCCAGCCCAATTCGATCGATCCAAACGAATGTATTAACCCTGTCTAGACATGAGAAGTCCATCCCACTCGATCTTAGCAATTAAATCTCCATAAAACAGCTCCAACAATCGAGTCCAAAATTTGCCAGGCGCTGCACATAGTTTCCCGCCAAAATTTCTAATTTGAAACGTGAAGAAGGTGGGTCTCCCCATATCCTGTGCTGTTCTCCCTTTAGCATCTGCCTGGAAATAGGTCACCCCTTAGTGATTAGGTTACCCCTTAGCCAAAATCGAGGGTCCGTATAGTGATTTTCTCCCACGAGCGCTTTTCGAGCCAATTTCGCCGCAAAAGCTTATTTCTCCAAAATACCTATAAAGACATAAAATAACCATAATAAATATAAAATCGAGCACTAATAATATATACAATTGAGATTATATAAGACATAAAAATGTGCCTATCATGTAGTTGCAGGAAATCCTACACTACACCCTTCATATAATTTCATTATTAATCAACTCTTTTTTAGGTTTACACTCTTAATTTTATTGATCAATCTTTGAATGTTCTTACAAAAAAAAGATAAAGAAATCAAGAATGACCTCTGCTCTAGAATTTATCTCTCCTATTTACTTGTTTCTTACTCAAAAAAATATCTCTCCCATTCTTTACAACTTGAACGACTATTTATAGGGAATTACATAGTGGATGACAGCTAATCTGTCCTTTATTTTCGGGTATGGTCTGCGACATTCTCGCAACCTTACAAATATTAATTTCGCAAACTCTCTAATTTTCGCAAGACTATCACATCTTTCTCATGATCCTAGATGACGTCGTTTATCGTATCATTTCTGAAATTGTTCTGCGACGCTGTTGTGTTGTGTTGTTGATAATTTCGTTGAGATATTATCGTTGAGAGATTCCGATCCTACATCTTGCCTCTTATCATATCTTCTATGAAAAGTAGAGAATGATGTGAGAAATGCCGGAGTTGTTCATCTCTTCATATTCTGCATTTATCACACGTATTCTTTCTTCCATTTATTTCTTGACACGTCTTCTGTAACCGCTGCTTTTCAACCGCTCACGTCTTTTCGTCTTAATGGTGTTTATTTCTTAGAGTAAAAAAAATATCCTTTATATACTCTTCTTTCGACTTTCTTTTTACTTTCTCTTCTCTTTTTATTCTCTCATCTCTGCAACTCTGTTATTCTTCTGCAAGTTATGTTGCTGTAATTTTCCCCCCTTCAATCTTCTTTATTTTCATTCATTCCCATACTCTTTATTCAAATATGGATCCAAGTGGTCATAGACATGAGAAGACTTTAAAAGATGTCCAAAAAGATCTTGCTGAAAAAGGTTTCACAATCTCTACCATTCCTGGTGAAAATGCCAAATCAATTCTTTCTGTCAAACTTTTATCTGATCAGTATTGTGATAATCAATCACTCATAATTTCGTTAGGTCAGATTCTCGCAGGTCTCCCTAGTCCTCTTTATGACCCAGATCTTCCTTTATTCTATGAAATTCTCGCTCACTCGGGATTTTCGCGAGCTATCTTCCAACTGAGTGGGGACTGCATCCGTCTGATGTTAGAGTTCGCTAACCGTGGTGCTGGTAAAGGATCTCTATATTCCAAAGAACTTAGGGATCCTAAATTCGCAAACTTAGAGATAATTGCTGAGAAATACACAGTAGCGAGTTTCTTTGATGAAGCTAAAATTCTCATGCAAGACATTGACTGGCATTATGGTAAGAACACAACTGTCCGCCAATCTAAAGATGATAAATGGTGTGTTTTTCCTTTAATGCTAAAAGGACCTTACATTGCTGGGTCAAATGTTCTTCTTGCGAATCTCGCTGCTTATCAACCTTGGGTTTTCTCTTGGACCGAGAAAGAGAAAGAGATTTGTTTCTTCCCATTTAGCTCACTTTATATTTCTTTATTTGTCTTTATTATTTTGTTCGCTAACTCTTGCGACATTCTGCAGATCCAAAAACTGAAAGATAGTTATAACAGGACTGGGAAAGCTAGTACTATGTTAGCTCTTCGCTCATACACAGATGAGGTAAGAAATATTCTCTTATAATTTTAAACAGTATACCGTTGCTTCCATTTCTTATTTCTATCTGTGTGTGAAGATTATTGCTGAAGTAGAAGAACCTGTCGATGTTGCGAAGAATGGTGATAAAGGAAAAGGTGCTCTTCGCAGGGAAAAATCAACTGGTCCTCCTTCAAAGAAAAGGAAAGTATGTTCTTATTCTCCTTCAAATATTCCTCCTCACGAAAATTTCGAAAGTGACAAGGATGACGAGGATAATGATGATCTTGCCGCAAGTGAAGATTCTCCACCTGCTAAGCTCTCTGGCCTCTTTTCTGATTCTCTACAAGGAATGGGAGATAGCCAATTCGCAAATACCTTCAAAGCTCTCGCTACCCTTTGCGATGTCCCTTTACTGGATGGTGATAGCTCTCTTCGTGGAGTTTCTAGATCAGTGACTCCCGACTTCTTGCATTCTCTCAATAGTCTGATATACTTTTATCCTTTTACTTCTTCATTGTCATAACTCAAAATTTCTTTATATATTAATATTTTTTATATTTTCTCGCAGGCTGGAAAAGCTTCTTTTGTTGTTTCCTCAGACCTAGAGAGGAGACGCGAAAATCTTGAAAAGAATAATCTTCAATTTCGCACAAAGAATGAAGAATTGGAAGCTGAAGTTAAAGGTCTTCGCGAGAAAAATACACAGTTATAAATTGATTCTTCTTCGTATAAGAATAAAATCTCTAGTCTTCAGCAAGCTAATAATCAGCTTTACGGTATGTTACTTTTATCTTTTCCCTTCATTCATTCATCCTGTTGTTTTATCTTATTTAAATGATCCTTCTTGCAGACATTTATGGTCTTTCTGATAAACTACCCTTCTTCGTTCATTTCCTAATGCCTTGGATAATGATACCCTTCTTGAGCGTCTTAACAATTCCTTAAATAGCTTTTCAAATGATAGAATTTCATCTCTTTCTTAGAAATTAACCATAGATCTAGTTTAGGCATAGCCAACCGATTTAAGCGTCTCATTCTTGATTCTAAAGAGAAAACCAAAGAGTTAAGAACCAAAATTAGCGGTCTCATAGATGATAAGGATCGCATCTCTGATCAAGGTGCCAAGGCTTTGGCGAAATTCCAAGAGACTCTCTTGAAGTTCAACTTGAACGAGATGAAGCTAACCGCAAGAACATCGAACTCTGCGAAAGGGAAAATCAAATTCGTTCTCGTCTTCTTATAAGTAGTGAGGATGAATTTTTTTGGGCTGCAAAAATCTTAGATGATGCTTGGAAAGATTTAGGTGTAAATGTTAGTCTCTAAGTTGAGCATACAGCCTTGATTAGAGATATGATTTATGACAGAGAAGGTTACTCACTGCTCTTCTTTACTAATCTTTTGCTTCTTATGAATTTTCATCAAGTTAATAATTGATTGTCTTTTGCTCGCAGATTCTGAAAATAGATATTGTGAAAAAATTGAAGAACTCGAAGCTGAAAAGGAGAAACTCGCAAAGAATCTTTCTTCTCGCAACGACAAGTATTCTAGATTAAAGAATCAAATCAAGATCACTGTTGCGAATTTTAAGAATGATGCCATGCATTTTCGCAATCAAACGATCCAAATGGTTTGTGACGACCATAATATTCCTCATTCTGATTATCCTTGTCTCTTGGAAGAGATCCCACAGAATACTCCCAGTCTGATTATTTCTGATAGCGAAGCTGATGATGAAGAATCTGATGGTGATGAAAGTTCTAATGGTGATGAAGATTCTGACGCAGACGAAGAAGAGAACAAGTCTGATGAAGATAATGAAGGATCAACTAAGAAGTAGTATTTGTTTCTTTCTTTGATTCTATGTAATACTTGTATATTTATTCCTTCTTTCTGTATATTTGTGTTTCTTTCATTTTGACCTGCATTCATTAAAACAATTCTTCTTTGCAATACAGTTAATTAATATAATCATTAATTTTTGAATCTTTGAGTAAATCTATCATATGGAGACAAATAAAATTTTCTAATTTCATTCATTCCCATACTTGCCTCTGTTATTTGTATCCAAATGAGAAATTTTATAAATTTTTCTTATTTTATGCCTCAATTTCATAGTTAATTATGTATAATTTCGCTATCTTATGCGAAGTGAATTTTGATTCTTTTCAAAATCTCATTCCTGTGTGGTCTTATTTTTCCTTCCTAATTAAAGGTCTTATTATGCCACCTCTTGTCATTGCGATAAAATCGCAGGACGTCCTTGCACTTTCATGTAAAAACCCGTCGATCTTGCCTTAAATTTTTCTTTTGTATTATGGCCTCTTCAGGAATGTTGCGACAATATGACAGGTCTAAATATTCTTGCGAAAATAAAGCCCCATGACATTGTCGTCTTGCGACGAAATCGCAGGACGTATTCGCACTTTCATGAGAAAACCCATTGATCTCGTCTTATCTTTTTCTTTTGTATTATTGCCTCTTCAAATTTGTTGCACAAATATGACAAGCCTTAATACCCTTGCGAATAAAAAGCCTCATGACATTTGCGTCTTAAGACACTTATCAGCTCCCTAATGGAGGGTGCCTCCCTTATGTCCCCCATGGTTGCCCCTTCAAGGAGGCGTACTTCTACCATACAAGGTTAGTTCCTCCCATCCAGTCTTAACAACAACCAGTTGTTTTCGCAGCCTCTTATCCCTTTTACCTATAGGTATTATGGTTACGAGACTGCACCCTAAGTGGGGTTTACTTCAGGACGAGTGCAGTATAAGCCAAGACTTGTCAAGAATGGCAAAGTATGCTTCAAACGTCCCTGGCACTCTTGACTCAACCGTGTACCTCGGCGCCTTGATCAGATCTGCACTCCTTGGGAGAGTCCTTATTACCTTAGTCGTCCAACCTAAGTCATATGCTTAAGTTGAGAATCCAAGGTGCCTCTCCCGGATGGGTTTTATTGACCCCAAATTTCCATGACTCAGGTTCCGGTGGCGGTGTAGCCTTTCCCTGAGCCATGCAACAAGTACCCCATTATATGACGTACTTTAGGTCTTACATTTGCCTCTTGCGAAATTGCATTCGCGAACTAGGGTGTACGCCATAAAGGTTTGCCCCTTTCTTTTTTTTTTCATTTTTCTCTGATTGTCTTCTGTAAAATTCATTATCTCTGCGAGAGTCTCGCAAACCATCATATTGTATTTGAATTTCGCAATCTCAATTTTGCCATTCAATCAAATGTATTTTTGAGAATTTTACTTATTACAAGAGTATCGCAACAACTTAATCATTCATACATTTCTTGCTTTTATTACCTTTGCCATCCTCTGCTTCTTTATTATTTTCTGCTACTACTTCCTTGGTAGTGGTATGTTCATCATTTTTATTCTGAGCTAGCATTAGTTTCGCAACATCTTTTCTCCTTTCCTTTCGATTGCATCCACCATCAACCTCTCACTTCCTTGTGTATCTTTGATTTTGTGTCGCCAGTTTTCCTTCTTGTTTGCTCTTCATTCGCAAGATTCTATCTCAGTTTCGTAACACCTCTTTCCTTCAACCCAATCTCCCTTTATGATTCCTACACCACTGGGGTGAGGGAATTTGATGCACTGGTGGAAAGTTGAAGCTACACCTAGAATCCCATGTAGCCAAGGTCGACCAATTAACGCATTGTAGGGTGATTCTACATCAACGACACAGAATAAGATTTCGGAAGATATTCCCTTCAATGGAATTCGCATAGTAACCTCCCATTTAGGCTTGTTAGTGGTACCATTAAAACCATATATCTTATATGTTGATGGTATAAGATCATCATCTCTTCCACCCATGGTTTTATCAGTATGATAAAATAAGATGTTCACAGAGCTTCCAGTATCGATTAGAATTATATTAATTTCCCATGAATCTTCAGCTTCATCATCCTCATCTTCTTTCGGTTTTGGATTAATTTCTAATTTTACTACCAATGGATTGTCATGCACCTCTTCTCCTTCGGGAATTTCTTCTGCGATAAAAGAAATGATCTGTTTCTTCCATTCCTCTAGTGGCGAGATTTTCGCAATATTCATAATTTCTCTTCCATCATTATCTCTTGCGAACACTCTACTCAAAACATTGTCATGAAAATATTCAATTGTCTTATATGAATGTACAAGAGAGTGACAGAATAGATTTTTTGCTTTTGCACCAATTTCTATGAAGAATGTTTCCTTCTTTTTCATCGTGTTCACTTTGTGATGCTCTGGTGATGGTGGCAGTGGTTGGGATTGTGGGTGCCCTACCAAAAAGTGGTTTAGTTTTCCTTGATCTATCATTCTCAAAATAATTCTTTTTACATTCCTGCAATCATTTGTTGTACTTGCGAAGTACTCGCTACTGTATTTATTAGCTTGGGTAATAAGCTTGCATTCGCTGTTTGTGAGTTGGTGTTCGCAACTGGATATGATTTTATTTGATTTTTCCTTTCCTCTAGAGCAATGTATTCTTCTTGAAGTTCTCGCAATTCAGTCATTGTGATCGTATTCTTGATTCTGAAAATTTGGACATACAATAGGTTTGTCGCAAACATAGCATTGATAAATGATAATATAAGATATCTTTCATCTACACGGCCAGCCATTTCGCTACACATAGTTCTCCATCTTTTATTCAGGTGTTTCCAACTTTCGCCAATCCTCTGTTTTAATCCAAACACATCTTCTATACCAGGTCGCGAAGAATTATTACTTATATATGCCCCTAGGAATGTAGTCTGCAAATGATTGAAGGATGTTATTGTATTATTTGGAATACCTTCAAACCATTTTAATGCCTCTCCTGTTAAGATGGATGCGAAATATTTGCACGATACAACATCATGATTTTCCCATTGCAACATGCACCTCACATAGGCTTTAATGTGTTGAATTGCAATGGTTGTTCCATCAAAAATGTTGGTTAATATGGGCAAATTGCATTTCGCTGGTATTCCTCCTAATTGTACTTCCCTTGTAAATGGAGTTTTCGGAGATTCTTCTATTGCTTCATCCAATTGTCTTCTGCCTACTTATCCTCTATTATTTAGCATTCCTCTCATTTCTTCTAACTCTTTCAAGATTTGTTTATTTACACCTGAATTTTGATCCATTGGTCTTTTTAATTTCGCCTCTCTTCTTCTGCGTTCATGTCTTTCTTCTCTCGCGAAATTTTGCATTTCTTCTTCATTATCCTCGTCTCGTCTTCTTCTGCGATTATCTTCCTCATCTCTTTCTTGAATTCGCATATAATGATGCCTTTCATTTTCCCCTTCATGATTTTGTTTATTTCTTATCAACTTCATTCGCTGTCTTTCAGCCATCCTATGTAATCTATCATACTCTTCATTGAGATTACCGTTATTCCGGTTTTGTATACGTCTTCTTTCTCGATTGTCGTGATTTTTCTGGCAAATTGTCTCCTGAAGCTCTTGTTCTTCCATTTCCGCTCTCAATCTTTCACGTTCGCAGATTAAACGTGCTTGTTCAGCATAATGTCTTTCAATTTCTTCTTCAAACGTCTGTTGATTTCTTTGAGCTTATCTTTCATGTAAAATTCTTCTTCCTTCATCTCGATTTCCTTCGCCATCCTGGTCATTTCGTCCCTGTCGTTGTCCGTTCTCTTGATTTCCACCATTTTTCCCATCATCAAAAGTTTCATTTTGTGGAATGTAACAATCATCAGCTCTTTCTCTATTTTCGCGATATTCTTCATTAGGATTTGATATTTCTTCTTGAATATTATTTCCAGCATTGATTGTGGGTGAGTTTCGCCTTATTTATCTTCTAGTCGATCTTTAATATGATTTTGTAATACTTCTCGATCTTCTATTCCGTAGTCTTATATTCTCCATCCTTAATTCGTGATTTTGCCTTATTAGATTTGCACGTTCTTATGCCTTAGCTCTTCTTTATTCATGTATTCTTCTTCTTAACGTTTCTAACGCTCCAATTTCCTCATCTTCATGAATTATTCCTTCACCTGCTTCTTGATTTCTCTCTACCTGTCTATGGTTTCTGTTTTGTTGCTCTTCTTCTATTTCTTCTGCCGAATTTGATTGCCAAGTGTGTATACTCACTCTATCATAATCTGTATTCCTCCCTTGTACTAGTGTTTTTTGAATTGGTGATTGAATTTGATTTTCTCCATTATTTCTCATTCTAATAGATTCTCCCATTTCACTTCTTTCTCTCCCAGCAATTCTCTTGCTTCTTCTAACAGTAGTCGGTTGTTCGCATGTATTTCTTCTTCTAGCCATTTCTTCAATGTTAACAATATTGTAAGAAATTATGTAAAATTCTTAATCAATCACTCCAAATCTTCGCAAATATCAATATTAATCTTCAGCTTTTTCTAGAATAATCTTCAATCCGTCCTTGTTTCTAGCGCCATTATGACCTCTGCTCTAGACTTTCTCTCTCCTATTTACTTGTTTCTTACCCAAAAAAAGATCTCTCCCATTCTTTACAACTTGAACGACTATTTATAGGGAAATACATAGTGGATGACAGCTAATCTATCCTTTATTTTCGGGTATGGTCTGCGACATTCTCGCAACCTTACAAATGTTAATTTCGCAAACTCTCTAATTTTCGCAAGACTATCACATCTTTCTCGTGATCCTAGCTGACGTCGTTTATCGTATCATTTCTGAAATTGTTCTACGTCGTTGTTGTGTTGTGTTGTTGATAATTTCGCTGAGACATTATCGTTGCGAGATTCTGATCCTACAGTCACCTCTTCTGATTGTAAGACATGTCATCCTAAATTGACGAACGAGAAAAGTGAGAATTGCTTTATTTCTACGTTGTCTTTGTTTATACAGAAACTTAAGAAAATACTGAGACATAGCAAAAGAAAGTCTCAAAAAGAAACTCCGTTAGTCAATGTAAAGGATAAGAATATCCATAAAATCCGTACTAATGAAACTGGTCTCACGTGCTATAAAAGTGTTCAGGTCACTTCGAAAGATCCAGAAACAGAGGTAAGAGAGATAACAAAAGCATGGATGAATACTCTTGATTATTATCATGAGGAAATCTATGATTTCTCTCACAGTCTTTTTGCTGAAAATCATCCTCATAATTCCTTCATGACATGTCCGTCTGTGTCTCATGAGTGGGGTCAGCAAACCTCTCCTGATTTTGTGTTGAACTCCAGAAGTTTCTTGGAGAAGGCTCTACCAAATCTCTCTGTTCATTTGAGTTCTTCTCAGGATCTTCTCAGAACGATAAATAAAAACAGTCCTGCCTATCTAACCGTTGTTTGAAAAAGAAAAGGATATACCTTTCATAAAAAAGAGTTTTCAAAAACGGCGCAGGATTTGCAAAGATCAGTAATCAAGTTTGTTAAAACTATGATTACATTGGATAGGAAAGTCCTTCGTAACTCTCCTTTTCAAATGGATAAGCAAAAACCTAGTGCACTGGGTGATTTCTCTCTTTGCAAGGACTATCCCAGTCCAACCTTGGATTGGAGGCCTTGTGCTCAGTAATCTTGTTGAGAAATGATTCTTGTATTCTCTTTCTCTTACACAAGAATCATGATATACAAGAGGACTGTAATATAATCTTGTTATTTTCTGTTTGTGCTTTTACCAGGTCTTGTTCGTGAACGGCTTCAGCTTTTTGGATAACTAACTTCTGTTAGGGTTTAGTAAAGAGGGTGTTTCTGGGATTTCTACACCTTTATTCCCTTTTAAAAGCTCTACCTCTTCAGTTTTCTCATTTCATCTTTTCTACCATGTCCTCCTCTAGTCTCTCAAGTAAAGAAAGTGATGTATGGACGGTCATGTTTCCTTCAAAGAAGATTCGTTTCGATTCTTCTGACAATGAGACGTGCTATGACAAACATGTCTCTTCTTCTGATGAGAACTCTACTGTCTCTCAGTTTGATAAGCTCTCTTTAACAATGAATCTCGTCTTGGAACAAGTTCGTGCTCTGAAAAATGAAGTTGAAGGTTCTTCCAAAAGACATGAGGAGAAAATGGATAGTCTTGAATCCAGGATTGACCTAATAGAAGATGAGCTTGAAGAATATAAGGAATACGAGAAGATTATTCAAGGTAAGTGAAATGAGTGTTAAGAGTTACAAATACCTAGTATGTCTTCTTTTTGGATTAGTTGGAATAATAACAAGAGCTTTGAATAGCGAAGATTGTGACTACACATAGTTATTTTTGTTTTCATCTTCTTATGTTATTTTTTAGGTTTATTGGTTTTAAATTTTAAAAATATTTGGATGATGATATTATTGCAATACTAATCTGTTTTGAAGTATTGCAATATTTTTATGGGATATGTATTGTTTGCGTTCGTGAACTTGAAGGTCCCATATTGTGTCAAAAGTAAAGTCGTTCATAAATTGATATTCGTATTGATGGAAGGACGAATGGACTTTTCACAATTACAAAAGTTATGCCTATTCAGTCAGGTATTTGATGGAAAATAGGATGAAATCTTTTGTTTGACAAGGATAAAGTCTATCATGTCGTTATGCAAATAGTGATGGAAAATATAATAGATCCTTGTATGTGATCCACGGTATTGATCTTCATTGATCCATTTTGTTATGTTTTACTATGAAGGCTCCATTGTGTATCTTATTTTGAGCACCTTACAACTATGTCGCTTAATATTGGCCTTGTTGGTTGTTCCATGAGATGCTATATATTGAGCATTCTTGAACTAAATTAATCATCTTGATTGGTTATTTAGTTATTTGCTCCGAAAGTCTTCTTTTGTCGATAAAAATACTTTGACAATTAAATTGATTGCTTCGGTGATTAGTTTGGTTGTGTATTCCAATTAGATTAATTATAGGTTCTCTTGTAATTAATCTAGTTGAGTTTTTCATATGTTCCACAAGTTCTTATGTTGAGTATATGAACGGCTATACTAATCATGTTCTATTGGTTGATGTAGTCGTATATTCCGTAAGGTTTTCCTTATGTTGAGTATTTGAACGATTAAGGTAGTCATCTCCGTGTGGTTATCTTAGTCGTAGCTCCGTGAGTTTTCTTATGTTGAGCACAATCAATTAAAATGATCACTTTTGTGGTTTGACTTAGTTGCGTATTCCGATTAAATTAATCATGGGTTTACTTGTGATTAATTTGGTTGAGGTTTGGACATAGAAAATCATTTACATGGTTTTTGGTGTCCAATTAAAAATCCTTCTTTTCCTTCGAAATTAAGGTCGCTCTTGTTGTTCTTTCGGGAATGACATCAAATGGGGGAGAGTTCTTTTAAACTTGTGCTTAATGGTAATATCTTGCGGGGTGTGCGGCTGTGGAATTTTATAGGGGTTATCTTGTATCTTAAAACTCCTTGATGAATGCATTTATCTTCGGCTTTATGATTGCATCTAAATTAAGATGGTATGTATTTTTCTGTTAGTCTATGAAATGTCTCTTGTGGAAATTTCATTATGAACCCGTTCTTTTACCTTTGCCAATTTTATTGACAAAAAGGGGGAGAAATAATGTAGTTCACACTTCAAATACATATGGTTTTCGGATCATTGTGTAAGGGGGAGTGGTTTCCATGATCGATATGGAGTATTGACTAAGGGGGAGTGATACATATCACCATAGTATTGTTGTTAAAGTCGTGATGCAATTGGACTTTGATGTTACATAATGACACTGTATAATAATGATCGAGAATCTCGATTTCTCTCATTGTTATAGCTACGGATCTTCAACAACGGTGGTGCTAAACTTACAACCTTTGGGATCATTGGAGTACTTGGAAGGACGAAGATTTCAAGGAACGTTGAAGATTAGACTATGGAATAGGAGCCACTAAAGTTTATCTTTTTTGTATTCCATATGTATTAATGGTTTTGTAACTAAAATTGACAAAGGGGGAGATTGTTAGAGCATAGCTCGGTCGACCTCGCATGTGTTGCTATATCAAGCATGTTTGTCAATGTTAGTGATCAAAACTATGAGTCTTGATTTCTAGTCTACATAGCTAAGTCTCGGACTAGGATAGAAAATTGTAGTTGAGCTCAAGGACTTCATGGCGATTCATCATACAACGACGAAGATCTATACAAGGAACAGTGGAACTTCATCAACAAAAAGGTATGTGGAGAGTTGAACTTATCTATCACTCAAAAGTCTATCTATTTTATATCCTACTTCTTATGAGACAAAAAGTCGTATGCTATATAGACTGGATCATACATATTTCACATTTCGAGCTGAGTATTCACTACTTATCTTTTTCTCGAAATCGTGTGTTGGTAAAGCGTTTCACTTTGATCAAGTTTATCTTCACCTAGTAACGAAAGTCATGAAAAGTTTCAATTACTTTGAGAATTGCTCTGACGTGAAACGGTTTGTGAATAACGGCTATATAACGTCCTCTGAGAATGTCTCAATAATTGGAATGAGAGTTTAGATTACATAACCATGTATTCCTTAATCCGAAGTTTTTGAACTTTGTTGATTGAGAGAAACAGGAGGAATTGGCTTTGCCAAGTACGCGAACCCAGTCCGCGAACTCACGGAAGTTCTCTTACCGAGAATTTCTGCTGGGATTTTCCAAAAACTCGTTTGCGTGTTTAGTCCGGGAACTCAGTCCGCGAACTGGCGGAAGTCTCTTTGCCGAGATTTTCTGCTGAGTTTGGAAAACTCTGTCGGTTGCCCTAAGTCCGCGAACTTGTTTGTGATCTTAAGTGGTTATGATCTAAAGATGTGCTCTGAACATGAAACTTAAATTACTAAGATGATTTATGCAAACCGTGGCTATAAAGTTCATGAGCCGATTCATCGAACCGAATCATCTTTGTTTCAATTGTGTCTTGTGTGGTTACATAAGATCTCATAGCAATTGAACAACTCTCTAACTAGTTCATTTGAGTCAATTGAACTAGTTATGGTGAAGAAAAACTAGGTTAATATGAAATGCTCATATGGTTAACCTTTTGGGTTACTATGTTGAACCAACATACACGTACACGTTTGGGCATGGTTTTCACAAACCCAGTAAACGTCTACCCAAGTGTGTGTGACAAGCTAAGTTTTCGATCTAACAGTTGAGAAATATTAGCTTGAATCTAAATCAGGTTTTCATCTAACGGTGAATATGGATTGCTTTGTAACTAAGGCAAAACCCTGATTTGAAGGCTATATAAAGAAGACATCTAGCATTGTGCAAAACTAAACCCCACACGTATGTGTGATACTAGTGCGCTTGCTAGAGTCGATTCTCCTTTAACCTTTGGTTTTCTTCTGTAAAACTAGGTTAACGACTTAAAGACTTCATTGGGATTGTGAAGCCAGACCGATACTACTTTTATCGTAGTTGTGTAATCTGATCTTGCATCTTCTATCGTACGAGTACAATCTTTGTTTGGCTTGAGATCACAAACAAGATAAAGAAGTCAAGAAGGATTGTTGAGAGGTGATTGATTAATCTAGAATGTTCTTCCAGAATATAAGACCGGATTATCAATTCGTTCCTGTTCACATTGATTTTATATCTTAAGACGGAACAAAACCTAGGGTTTTTCTGTGAGAGACAGATTTATCCTTTTGATAGACTTTTCTGTGTGAGACAGATTTGTTTATTATCAAGTCTGCGATTTTGGGTTGCAGCAACTTTTGGTTGTGGGTGAGATCAGCTAAGGAAATCAAGTGCATAGTATCCTGCTGGGATCAGAGGCGTAGGAGTACAATTGTACCTTGAATCGGTGGGAGATTGATTGGGGTTCAACTATAGTCCAGTCCGAAGTTATCTTGGAGTAGGCTAGTGTCTGTAGCGGCTTAATACAGTGTGTATTCAATCTGGACTAGGTCCCGGGGTTTTTCTGCATTTGCGGTTTCCTCGTTAACAAAACTTTTGGTGTCTGTGATATTACTTTTCCGCATTATATTTGTTATATAATTGAAATAATACAGGTTGTGCGTTAAGATCATCAATTGGAAATCCAACCTTTGGTTGTTGATTGATATTGATTGATCCTTGGACATTGGTCTTTGGTACCGTCCAAGTTATTCCTTGTATTTGTTAAAGACTCGCTATTGTTTTTAGCTTGAGTAAAAATCAAATCAAGAGAGAGATATTGACTCCTTGAGATACTTTTATCTAGATTGAGTCTGACTGTCTAGTTGATTCTCTAGCAAAGTATTTCAGAGTTAGTCTATACAGATTGCTAAGCGAAATATTGGGTGGTGTTGTTAGACCCCCGCTTTTTCAATTGGTATCAGAGCAGGCAAACACGTTAAAGACCCTGTAAGTCTGTGTTTGTAGCGATCTGATTATGGACGAGTCTATCTCTAATAACGTACCAGTTCAGAAATTACCAGATGATTCTAAAAGCTTTGATTCACCTGAGAGAACTGTCACATATAATTCAATATCCAAGCATTCTCTTGATGTAAAAACTGTTGATTGGGAAACTCTCCTAGAAAAAAAGTTGGATAAACTTTTTGATGAATGTGATTCAGATATTGATAGAGATGTTGATGAGGAAGTCTCAGAGTATTTATAAGTTTTTGGATTCGTGGAATATGAAGAAGGTTACAACTTCTCATGTCACACCTCTTCTGACTCCTCTCTGTCGAGAAAACAAGAAACTGAGAAGATGTTACACAGGTGTTTATTTTTCGAATCGTTCTACCGAATCGATCCTCAAGGATTCTGAGGAAAACCTACGTATGAAGTCACTTGAATGTGATAATCTTTATCAAAAGTACTTTTTATCGGAAGAGAAACTTGCAGAATCTGAAGCAAGGTTTAACTTCCAGCATACAAGTTTTGACGACAGAGAAAGCACTTATCTCACTCTTGAAAAACGCCTTGAGGCTGATTTAGCTGCTGCTCTTGATAAAATCAAGATGTTGGAAGATGACTTAAAAAAGTTCAATACTAGTTCAAGCTAATTAAACTCTATGCTAGGAGCAAGTAAAAATTATCGTGATACACGAGGATTGGGCTATAAGGGAATAGATGCTCCAAGTACTAGCAAAGAGGTAAAATTTGTCAAGGCTAGTGATTCTTCTCAACAAAAGGTTTCCACTGATGGCAAAAGTGAAAAACCTTCTCCGGCAGTTAAGGTTCAAAAGAGCAAAGTTTATCAACCTCCAAAGTTAGTACACACGGATCGATGTAAGAACATTCCTTATGTTTGCCACTATTGCGGAAATAAAGTTCACTTGGAAAGGAGATGTCGTTTCCGTATAAGGAATGAGAAACTTCATGATGTTCTTGTTTGGGCATCACAATAAGTTGTGAAACCAAGATCATACGTTAAGACTGATCCTCTTAACGTTACAGGTTGTAACTGTCCAACCTTTAAGCAAAGGAATCAGTGCTATGATAGACCTAAATTTGCCTATAAACATCGTACGAATCCTTTTCATAATCTTAATGGTTATCTAAAGGATAACTTCGTAAATACGAAGACAAGATCCGATGCTCCCAATTGGAGAAAGACTAACTTGCAAAAGAATAGTCAATCCAATTCTCTTCTAAAAATTCTAGAAGAGAGTGATGGGAATAAGATTCCGACTGTTCCTAAACGCACTCAGAAGTGGATAGCGAAGAAAGGCAATGATGTTTTGAGTGTGAAAAGGAATGATCTTCCAGAAAACTCCATGACTATGGAAAAGGCAGTATCCATGATGTTGGAACTTAACAAGATTTTTGGAAAAATGGAATTGGATGTGAAAGGTTCTAAAAGTGATCTCTTTCATGATAATCCAAAGGTCACTTGTGGTGAGCAAGACTTTGTTCACCCCAACGCAACTTGATTGTGTTGGAAGTGCATCCTCACCAAGGAATGCCCTGCTTTGTATACGGTGAGGGAAGCACAAGAATTGAGGCACACAGATTATGTTCGGTAAGGCGGTATAATTCGATTGGATTCATCTAAAAAGGTATGTCTATAAACTTGAGAAAGATTTGTACTTTTATTTTCTTAGAATATTTATAATAATCTTGCTTATCGTTCATTTCTACCTAACTTGATCTGTGTTTAAGGTTCTTAAATGTTTAGGTTTGAAAATAATAGTTCGGGATGTTTGGACTACATGGTACACATACCAAGTATGCATAACAACATTCAAAATCAAAATCCAGGGGTTTAAGTTCGCAAACCCGTATGCATACTTGACGTCGATATTCGGTAAACTTGTTTTGGTCGTAACTTCTTTGTCCGAACTCGGATTTACCTCGTTATTTTTGCATTCTCTTCCTTATTGAATTCCCTTTAAAATAGATATGAGAATTGTTGAATTTGTATGAGTTAATATTGGTATTTTTCCTGTCTCTTGTTTTTTTAGTGTTTGCTCCGTTTCGTTGCACTTGTTCTATTCTTGGACTTGGGCACTGGGATTCTTGGAGAAATCCTATTCTAAGCTATTTTGTGTCTGTTACAAGAGTGATGTTGGTGAATCACAAAGAAGGAAGTTTGAGAATGGGTAGTAGTTCACATTGATATATATTCTTGATTGTTCACAATCATCTCATGTGAACTATGGTGTATAGTCGTCAATGACTTTGTATGTTCTTCTTTGTTAAGGAAATCTTTTTATATTCTTTTGGTAACCACTCTTGGTATAAATCCGTGCGAAAAAGATTGATTCTACCTTCTAAGGGCAAATATTGTTATTGCAGTATTAATCTTTATGATATTGTGATATTGCAATTGTTTATGGGATATGTATTGTTTGCATCCGTGAACTTGAAGGTCCCATATGTTGTCAAAAGTAAAGTCGTTCATGAATTGGTTTTCGTATTGATGAAAGGACGAATGGACTTTTGACAAATACAAAAGTTATGCCTATGCAGTCATTTATTTGATGGAAAATAGGATAAAATCTTTTATGTGACAAGGATAAAGTCTATTATGTCATTATGCATATGGTGATGGAAAGATAGAATAGATCCTTGTATGTATTCCACGGTATTGATCTTCATTGATCCATTCTTTTTGTATTACCGTGAATGCTCCATTGTTTGTCTTATGTTGAGCACGATACAACTAAGTCGATTATTCTTATTGGCTTTGTTGGTAGTTCCATAAGCTGCTATATGTTGAGCATTATGAACTAAATTAATCATCTTGGTTAGTTATTTAGTTATTTGCTCCGAAAGTATTCTTTTGTCGAGCAAAACTTTTGACAATTAAATTGATTACCTTCGTTATTAGTTTGGTTGTTTGTATTCCAATTAGATTAATTATGGGTTCTCTTGTAATTAGTCTAGTTGAGTTTTCATATATTCCACAAGTTCTTGTGTTGAGTATATGAATGGCTATACTAACTATGTTCTATTGGTTGATGTAGTCGTATATTCCGTAAGGTTTTCCTTATGTTGAGTATTTGAACGGTTAAGTTAGTCATCTCCGTATGATTGGATTAGTCGTAGCTCCGTTGTTCATGGATTTACTTGTGATTTAGTTGGTTAAGTTTTGGATATAGAAAATCATTCCTATGGTTTTTGGTGTCCAATTAAAAATCCTTCTTTTCTTTCGAAATTAAGGTGGCTCTTGTTGTGCTCTCGGGAATGACATCAAATGGGGGAGAGTTCTTTTGAACTTGTACTTAATGGTAATATCTTGCGGGGTGTACGGCTGTGGAATTTTATAGGGGTTATCTTGTATCTTAAAACTCCTTGATGAATGCATTTAGCTTCGGCTTTATGATTGCATCTAAATTAAGTTGGTATGTATTTTTCTTTTAGTCTATGAAATGTCTCTTGTGGAAATTTCATTATGATCCCGTTCTTGTACCTTTGCTAATTTTATTGACAAAAGGGGGGAGAAATAATGTAGTTACACTACAAATACATATGGTTTTCGGATCATTGTGTAAGGGGGAGTGGTTTCCATGATCGAGATGGAGTATTGACTAACGGGGAGTGATGCATATCACCGTAGTATTATTGTTAAAGTCGTGATACAATTGGACTTTGATATTACATAATAATACTATGACACTGTATAATAATGATCGAGAATCTGGATTTCTCTCATTGTTATAGCTACGGATCTTCAACAATGGTGATGCTAAACTTACAACCTTTGGGATCATTGGAGTACTTGGAAGGACGAAGATTTCGGGGAACGTTGAAGATTAGACTATGGAATAGGAGCCACTAAAGTTTATCTTTTTGTATTCCATATGTATTAATAGTTTTGTCACTAAAATTGACAAAGGGGCAGATTGTTAGAGCATAGCTCGGTCGACCTCGCATGCGCTGCTATCTCAAGCATGGTTGTCAATGTTAGTGAAAAAAACTATGAGTCTTGATTTCTAGCCTACATAGCTAAGTCTCGGACTAGGATAAAAAAGTGTAGTTGAGCTCAAGGACTTCGTGGCGATTCATCATACAACGACGAAGATCTATACAAGGAACCTTGGAACTTCATCAACAAAAAGGTATGTGGAGACTTGAACTTATCTGTCACTCAAAAGTCTATCTATTCTATCTCCTACTTCTTATGAGACAAAAGTTGTATGCTATATAGACTAGATCATACACATTTGACATTTCGATCTGAGCATTCATTGCTTATCTTTTATCTCGAAATCGTGTGTTGGTAAAGCGTTTCGCTTTGATCAAGTTTATCTTCACCCAGTGACGAAAGTCATGAAAAGTTTCAATCACTTTCAGAATTGCTCTGACGTGAATCGGTCTGTGAATAACGTCTACATAGCGTCCTCTGAGAATGTCTCAATGATTCAAATGAAAGTTTAGATTACATAACCATGTATTCCTTGAACCGAAGTTTTCGAACTTTGTTGATCAAGAGAAATCGGGAGGATTGTGGAATTGGATTGCCAAGTCCGCGAACCCAGTCCGTAGACTCAGTCCGCGAACTGTCGGAAGTTCTCGACCTAGAATTTCTGCTGGATTTTCCAAAACTCGTTTGTGTGCTAAGTCCCGAACCCAGTCCGCGAACTGGCAGAAGTTCTCTTTCCGAGAATTTTTGCTGAGTTTGGAAAACTCAACCGATTAACTTAAGTCCGCGAACTTGTTTGTGAACTTAAGAGGTTATAATCTAAAGATGTGCTCTAAACATGAAACTTAAATTAGTAAGGAATTCTTTATGCAAACCGTGGCTATAATGTTCATGAGTCGGTTCAATCGAATCGAATCATCTTTGTTTCAATTGTGTCTTGTGTAGTTACATAAGATCTCATAGCAATTGAACAACTCTTTAACTAGTTCATTTGAGTTAATTGAACTAGTTATGGTGAAGAAGAACAAGGTTAATATGAAATGCTCATATGGTTAACCTTTTGGGTTACTATGTTGAACCAACATACACGTACACGTTTGGGCATGGTTTTCACAAACCCAGTAAACGTATATCTCAAGTGTGTGTGACAAGCTAAGTTTTCGATCTAACGGTTGAGAAATATTAGCTTGAATCTAAATCAGGTTTTCATCTAACGGTGAATAAGGATTGATTTGTACCTAAGGAAAAACCCTGATTTGAATGCTATATAAAGGAGACATCTAGCATTGTGTAAACCTAATCCCCACACATCTGTGTGATACTAGTGCGCTCGCTAGAGTCGATTCTCCTTTAACCTTTGGTGTTCTTTTCTTAAACCAGGTTAACGACTTAAATACTTCATTGGGATTGTGAAGCCAGACCGATACTACTTTTATCGTAGTTGTGTGATCTGATCTTGCATCTTCTATCGTACAAGTACAATCGATTGATTGGCTTGAGATCGTGAGAGTTCTCCGATAGGCAAGATAAATAAGTCACAAACATCTTCATCTCACTGTTTGTGATTCCTCGACAAGCCGCATGTGTAGTCATGAAGGATTGTAGAGAGGTGATTGATTAATCTAGGCTGTTCTTCGTGAATATAAGACCGGATTATCAATTGGTTCATGTTCACCTTGATTTTATATCTTAAGACAGAACAAAACCTAGGGTTTATCTGTGGGAGACAGATTTATCCTTTGATAGACTTTTCTGTGTGAGACAGATCTGTTTATTATCAAGTCTGTGATTTTGGGTTGCAGCAACTCTTGGTTGTGGGTGAGATCATCTAAGGGCATCAAGTGCGTAGTATCCTGCTGGGATCAGAGGCGTAGGATTACAAATGTACCTTGGATCGGTGGGAGACTGATTGGGGTTCAACTATAGTCCAGTCCGAAGTTAGCTTGGAGTAGGCTAGTGTTTGTAGCGTTTTAATACAATGTGTATTCAATCTGGACTAGGTCCCGGGTTTTTTATGCATTTGCGGTTTCCTCGTTAACAAAATTTCTTGTGTCTGTGTTATTTCATTTTCCGCATTATATTGTTTATCTTTATAATTGAAATAATACACACTAGTGGAAAACAGCAATTCCGCGACCGCCAGGACACGTCATATATACGAGTTAAACGACCTGTTCTAGGGTTCTCTGAATGGGTCATTTATAAAGCATTTTTTAATTGCACGACCCTTATTGCGTGGGTCTCTGAACAAAGACCGTCTCTTACATTAACTAGATGCTGACCCGCGATATCGGTCGTAGATTTGAATTGTAATATAAAAAAAATACAGATTCAGATCAACTGAAATGTCTGAATGGATGAATCTGAATTAATCTTACTGGAATTTTAGTCAAACAGTCAAGTCAAGTTAAGTCAAACTATATTCAATTCAGATTAATGTCAAACTGAAATTCAAATGCAACCTCAAATTTAATAGCAATTCAAATGCAACTCAAATATAACTGATATTCAAGTGCAACTCAAATTTAACTGAAATTTATAATCAAATTGAGAATTTGAACATTCATTCATTTTATCCATTGAGTGTAAAATTACACAAAAAAAGGATGAAATGCTGAGTTTAGAGAATACATGTCCAAGATAGCTAGTAAATTCTAACAACAACCTGTGATTCAATCACGAAGAACTGAGTAAGTAAGATACAATTAGATTATATACCAGCGCAATCTTTAGACACGAATTGAATGTGTACAGCGAAAAAAAGCCTCCATACTTGACTAAATCTCAGTATGATCTGCAAGCTTGCAGCTACAATCAGGACTCCTTGAGTTTCCATCATACTGTGTAAAAATCTCTGCAAGTAGAGAATACATGTGCATAAAACTAGCTGAATCGTCAAAGTTAAGGAACATAAATGGAAATAGGTGTAGAGATAATCAAAGTTTGTATGCAAAACTTACTTCATGAGGTTCAATGATTCGTTGTATAGATGAGTCTCCGATAATGCAGAGGATAGGTACAATATCAGCAGAAGAACCACCAATGACTGCCAGTAACCTGGTTCCAAACAGAACTTGCAGAAATGTGTGTATGCCAGATACAAATAGTGGTGTTTGTATCACTCGTATCTTGACACACTGAATGGAGCCTACGAAGATAAAAATCTTCCATTAAAACCAAAATCAAATAAACATCAAAATTTAACATATCAATACACAAGACAGGGACTATTGATTCTTACAAAGGTACCACCATAATTGACAAGCATCCAATGCTTAAGCGCATTGAGCCTCTTCAAATGCTTCTTTAACCCTCTTGCCTGTTACCACACCAAAATTAGTACACATAGATTAATGTAAAACTCAGGGAATCCAAATATACAGTCCTGTAATTTCATAAGTATCTTATCCCTGGAAAGGAAACTCAAAACAACAATATGAGCATATCTCATAAGACATTGTCGCGGAACTTGTCCAAGGAGGCTACAGGGGAGTTACAGGAATTGAGAATAATTCTCAAGAATCCTCGAAAATGCTAATTAGTGAACATATTAACTGGGTTAAGTTAAGTTGCAAGGTAAAAGATTGTAAGTGAGCTCATTTATTAGTATCAAATTAAATTCTATATTTCACAGATCAAAAATAACTTTTATGTTTTCACTCAAAAGATGCATACCAGCATTAAGGTCTTAGTAATTCAAACCCATATGCGGAACCAGTAAAATAAAGGAATGCTTACTTATAAAATCATTTGCTGAAGATCCCACATTAATCTACAGACTCCTTGTATCATTGGCTATGTTTTGCTGACAAAGCAGTCACCAATAATGTACCTGCAAACAAGATAGAATGTCAAGCCCAGTGAAACACAAGTTTATACGACTTTAACTGTACTCATGCCCCCCCCCCCATGTAGAGGTTTTGTACAATATTCCAACAACAAAAATAAAGCAAAATGACAATGGAATTAACTAAGTATCCCAGCTAGGGGAGGGAAGTCATGGAACTCAGTGAGTCCGTTTTACAAAAATCTATGAAAACAAATGGTAAAAACATGAAACCAAGGTGAAATCTGTACAACAATTCAAAACTAAAATCAATATTTAAAAGACGGAACTCATTGGGTGATTTTAACAAGCATGTAATGGGATATCTCAAAGTTCAATTCATTCATCTGTTTATGATGGAAAACTAAATTTGGATGGCTACATTCAATCTTCACAAAAACATTTATATATCCGAAAACCAAGTCTGATAAAAGCAAACTAAGTGGATGACATACAAACCATCCAATAACGCCTAGAAAGTATTTAAATGTCTCATCCAAAATGGCTTCAGTCGAAAGGCTCCTCTCATCTGCATCAACAAGTATTACATAAAGCATCAATAGTTACCAGCAAATTCATCCAGCAGCATATGGAAAAAATTCTTAAACGAAAGAAATATTTTTACTACGTAATTCAGACCTGGTAAAATCCAACAGAGTTTAGCATAAGCCTCAAACTCATTCCTGTGATTGACATATTAGAAACAATTGAGAACCAAAGAAGCTCCCACAAAGGCACATGCTTGGATGCTGATAAATCAATTGATTTAAAAACCACACCATACCCACTAACGCAGTCACAATTAAGTGGAATCCGGTTAAAGTTTTTGCTAAAAAAGTAAACATATAAGAATTTAGTTCAACTGGATCTTCAAAAATAAGAAAAAAAAAAAGAATTTAGGACATTGTGATTGAAATCAGCTTCAAAGGTGGAAAGGGGAGTTTAGCATCCAGTACTGTAGGAAATCACATACAAGAAACGAGTCATATTTGGTATAATATCCAATGAGTTAACTTTCTATAACAATCCGTAGGGATAACGAAGATGATAATATATGTAGAACTCAATACCTTAAAGCCTCTGTAGCTAAGATAACACCCACCAAAAGCTCTACATAAAATTGATATCCACAGGTACAAGTAAATACAATCTCTCTACAAATCAAAAACAAATCCATCATTAACTAAACAACAAAATCCTAATCCACAAAATCCAACCCTAACTTAAATAGTGAGATTAGGAAAAAATAAAATTTGAAAGCCTAATTACATCACCTGATACAGTTTAAAGAAAATCAAATCCTAATTGAATGGATTCGTTTGCAGAAAATCAGACACGAGCCAGAGAATTTTCATACCAAATCTAAAGAAAAATGAAAATTTCTACAAACAAAACTTAGTGAAACCCTAATAAAACCCCCATATGAAATCCTTAATTTCATTCCAAATCTAAGAAGAATTTCAGATCTACTGATTTCCTTTGGTAAACAAAACTAGAAAACGAACAACAACTAAAAGAAGATCGGTGTTGTTGGTGGTGCGCTAGAGGGATGATGGTGGTAAACATTTTTGGTGTATTGAAGATCGGTGTTGGTGGTGTTCATGGAACTGAAGGGGACCGATGGTGGCTGGGAGGAGAAGAGAAAAAAGAAGAAACAAGGGAAAGAGATGCAAAGGTGAGAGAGATGGAAAGATATGAGGTGGGTGAAGAGATAAGGTTTTTGCGCCCGCTCACTTCAGAATTTAGATAGCTCAATCGTGGTCGTACACAGTGTGGGCCCTAAAATCCTAACATAAAACTACCAGATCTACATCGCAATTTAAGGGTCTCTGAATTGGAGGGCAGAATGGTAAATATATTTAGTTATTCAGAGACCGCTATATAGGCTTTCGAATTTTTTGCGTGTTTTTACCATATTAACGACCGCTATATTTGGTCAACGGTCCAACTACGGTCAACGAGGGTCTCAGAAGTTGGTGGTATAATACCCATTTTCCACTAGTGACAGGTTGTGCGCTAAAGTTTAATCGTTTAGATATCCGACCTTGTGGTTGTTGATTTCATTGATTAACACTTGGACATTGGTCTTTGGTACCGTCCAAGTTATTCCTTGTATTTGATAAAGACTCACTATTGTTTTTAGATTGAGTAAAAATCAAATCAAGAGAGAGATATTAACTTCTTAAGATACTTTTATCTAGATTGAGTATGATTGTCTAGTTGATTCTCTAGAAAAGTATTTCGGAGTTAGTCCATACAGATTGTTAAGCAAAATATTGGGTGGTGTTGTTAGACCCCCACTTTTTCAGCAACTCAATTGAATCCGTATATATTGTAAGTGGATGGCACGAGATCAGAGTCTTTGTACCCCATGGTCTTGAACGCGTGATAAAAGATAATATCTACCGAACTCCTTGTGTACACTAATATCATGTCCATCGCCCAAGTCTTCCTATCTCTAGTAGGGTTATCCTCCCATCGCGAATGTTTTCCGAAAGACAAGGTTATAGCCAACGGATCTTTATGTGAAGCTCCTCCTTCAGGTGTATCCAGAGCTGAAAACGAGATTGCTCTCTTTTGCCATTCCTCCAATGGTCCCCTCTTCGCAACACTAAATATCTCGTTTCCTTCAAAATCTCTCTTGTGTACTCTCCTTAACACGTTATCATGAAAATTCTCATAGCTCTTCACTAAATGTATTATGGAATTGCAATTCAATATTTTTGCTCCCCTTTCTATTTCGATACGATATACCGGTGCATCCTGTTGGTTTTGATTAGCTTCACGAGGTGGGGATGGGGGTGGTAAGGCCTGATTTTCCAAGAAATTGGCTAACTTTCCATGTTCTATCAGATGAAGTATCATTCTTTGGATGTTTCTACAATCATTAGTATGATGTCCGTGGAAACGACGGTATCTGCAGAACTTGTGACTCCTTCTTCCTGGTGGTGGTGATAGGTGTCCAAAACACCTTGATATTTATCTATTATTTATGCTTTCTTTGCTAAGTTTTCTTGTAAGTTATGTATCTTATATTTGCTTTTGAGTGTTTAGGTACTTTCGAGCCATTTGGAACGAAAGAAGAAGAAACATGGCAAAAGTATCATCTCATGTGCAACTGCTGTTGTAGGCGAATTATTTCTCACTATTTGCTTTTATTTCTTCATCTCTATCTGAAAAGCATGTCGGATTTAGTGATGCATACTCATTTATCTGAAAAGCATGGAAGCTTTAGTGATGAAGAGACATTGAAGAGAATAAGTGAATTTGAGAAATAAGAGACGGCTGCTGTTGGTGGAGGAATTCGAAAGAAGAAGAAAGCGTTCAATTGTGAGCATAAGGGCGCAGGCGAGTGACATGGGAGTCGAGCTAAGTCAACATAAGGGTTGCCATTTGGATTGGCCCTTGTCCTATTCACGGTGCCTGGAGTCATTCTGGGTACCCCATATTTACTTCACCTTAGTGGGTATAGCCATTCCCATTCTATTACAAAAAACCTACATTTCAGTGAAGAAATTATTATTCTTCTCTACTTGTAAATGAGTGATGGCGGCTGGCAGAAAGGAGAAGAGATGGATCTGTTCATGATCATGGTGAAATCAAGAGAGCAGTTCAGAGAGAATGGATCTGGGTTCCTGAAGTTGATAGAAGAATTGAGAAGACTAATGTTTATGAAATTGAAATTAGAGATTAAGGGGAGAAGAAGTTGCTATCGTTGCTGTAAGCGAAGGTCTGAGAATATTCAAGAGTTAGGGTTCATGTATTTGCAGAGTTGAACATCTGTGTGGGGTTGAGTTGAAGTCAAGATCGATGGGGTTTTTAGGTTTGATTCATCTGCTAATGAAGCTTAAGCAGGTGGTGATTCAAGATTTTAGACTAGGGTTTTGAATTGAGAAGAAGATGTAGGATTTGGTGATGAAATACAAGGAATTGATGGTGGAATTAAGATGGGATTTGGTCGAATTTACATCTGGTTCTGTTGGATTAAATGGGTTCCAGTGGATTTTGAAGTTTAGGCAAACAAGGTAATCACCAAGAAGACAAGAACTGGTGATGTTGAGTTGAAGCTTTTGTTGAAACTCAGATGGACTTGATGCTATTAATAGAAGATGGAGCAGCTGGTTTTCTTTGAATGAGATCTCAAGAATTGCATGTGGAAGATTTTCATGGGTCAGATGGAGTTGTTGGCAGCAGAAAATGATGCAGTAGAGAAGATGGTGGTGAATGATGGGTTTTGGTCTTGACTGATATAGATGAATGTTAGGACAGGGATGTGTTGTTTGCAGTAATGTTCATGTGATACTGCAGCTGCATTTGACCCGGGAGTATAGTGATTTGCCGAGAATATGATGATCTAGCATTGCAGGTCTGAAGTGCGATGAAATAGAAAGCTGGTAAGCTGAGTTGGTGCTGGTAATTGATGCAGATATGTAAACTGTGGGTGTCAGAAAATTGGATTTGAAGCTCAGTTGGATCTACTGTTGTCCTGGAATGAATGTTTTACATGAAAAGATGGTGGTATGTTGGTGTTGCCACAGATAAGAAGAAATGGTAGATGTTGGTGCTGACAAGGCTTGAAGAATATGAATTAGATGTATGTTTAGGTGAGGCAGAGATGGTGATGGTTCTGGTATTGTTTCGTTGCCTGAAACATAGCAAATGGAGCTGGTATTAATGGTGTTGTGTAGAGGAAGGATCTAACGATGGTGATGATGCTGTTGAACCTGACTTGCAGGCAATGTTGAGAAGGAATTGTAGCAGCAACGATGGATTACAAGCTAGGCAGTTGTGGTTTCTTGTGCTGGAGTGCAGCACCATCTTGGCGCATCACAGGTATTGGCCTTTGCAAAATGGCTTTGGCCTAGAGCCAAGTCAGATGACTAGTACTGACTCAGCTGAGTTAGACTATGACTCAGATTTGACACAACTGAGTTGAACCAGTTAGCTCAGGTGATCGGCGGCAGACTTCATGTGACCGGTAGTGATTTCTAGCCGGATCCCGGCCAACTTCCGGCGCCTCCACCAGTTTTTTGGCGACCACTTTTGGACAGTTCTTCTACATGAGTTTTCTCACACATGGGCTTGGAGGACTTCTTTTTATTGGAATTTGGAGATTGGACCTAATTTTAGAAGTGGGAGAAAATCTACAGAAGAGAGAGTTTTCTACAACTTTGATTATCACGTATTTTCTTGGAGCTAAGGAGATAGACGCTTTTGTTTACGCTACTAGGGTTTGCTTTGCATTCATCTTCTTTATTTGATTATTGATTATGATGAACTCCATAGCTATGAGTAGCTAAATCTTATATTATTGGTTAAGGATGTAGTCCTATATCTACAACTTTTGCTTGATTAATGCATTAGTTTTATCTCTTGATTATCGTTCAAATATCTATTGTTTTTCATAATCACATGATTGATGTATTGTGATAGGATTTAGATGTTTGATTAGTTAAGTGGCCAATTAATTGAACGTGCATCCTTGTCCATAGCTATTTTAGAGTTTTTCATCAAGCGATAACCCCAAATACAAGTAGCATGATATGATTACGGTTTGTAGTGATACACTTTTGTGATCATATGTAGAGTTTGACCATTGTCCGAATTTTCATGCGCAACGTATGACAATCGCATTGATTAGACTATTTCCAAAACTTAATGCTCCTAGGAATTGAACTTAATTAACGCAAGGCGGTAGGTTATTCTTTAGGTAGAATTCACATACGCAGCTCTAATGTGTGTGTTGATGAACTTAGGAAATTAATGGAATATCTTGCTCTCTTGATACTCTAGGATTTTGATGATAAAGAGATTAAATTGTAATTCTAATCATGTATGCAAGCACTTGTCTAAGATAGAAGATGAACTCCTTGACCAATATCTCTCTTTATTGATTATTTTCAACTATTTTCATTACTTTACTGCTTTGGTTATTTTGATAAAACAAAAATCCCCCCATTGGTTACTAAGAAACTAGAATTTTGATAACAACAATTGCCTCTATGTTGAAACGAACTCTTCCTTACCTTGTACTTCATTTATATTTTGTTGAGTAAGAAGGTGAATTATTTTTGACGCATACGAAAGCGATCAAATTTTGGCGCCGTTGCCAGGGAGGCATACGTCTAGTTATTAAATTTTTAGTTTCTTATCATCGTTTCTGCTTTCATATTTGCTTTTTATTTCTTGTTTCGTTTTTCTTACTTATTTTGTGAGAATTGTTTTTCAGGTACTAATCCATGGCTCCCAAGAATTGGAATTATCAAAGGTGCGGGATAACTACTCGTGTAGGAACAATACTCCAAGCAAGAGTTGACGAGGCGGAAGAGCTAGAGTTGGAAGTAGAGGAAGAAGTTGTAGAACAAGAGGTTCCGGTTGAACAAGAATCAGCTTTTGAAGAACAAGAAGAAGCAATGGGTGATGCAAATCGTACACTCAAGGACTTGGCTTCTCACAAGCTGGATACACAACAATGGTGTATTCAAACAAACTCTACTTTTGAGATCAAGCCGGGGTTGCTTAGACAATTACCAAAGTTTCATGGCATGGTGAATGAAGACCCAAACAAGAATCTTATGGACTTCCACACAATTGTCATGGACATGCTTCCAGCGGAGACTGATGCAGATGGTGCAATGTTGAAATCTTTTCGATTCTCTTTGGCGGATAGTGCTAAGGATTGGTTGTATTATTTGCCTTCCGGAAGTGTCACACATGGAATGGGTTGGAGAAACTCATTTTAGAGAGATATTTTCCAGCATCAAAGGCTACTCAAATTCGCAAGGATATTTGTGGGATGAAGCAAAATGTGGGAGAATATTTATATGAATGTTGGCAATGATACAAGAGATTGGTGGCAAGCTGTCCTCACAACCAATTCAGTGACGCTATGATAATCCAATACTTATATGAAGGACTCCAAACAAGTGATAAGAATCTTCTTGACGCTTCGGGTGGTGGTGCACTAGTGAACAAAACGGTGGCACAAGCTAGAGAGTTGATTGAGAACATGGCAGCGAACTCGCAACAATTTTCAAGTCGTGGTTCGGATATGCTTCTTAGGAGAGTAACTGAAGTGAGCGAGGTCGAGGAACTTCGTCAAAAAATGGGTAACATGACAGCAATGATGCAACAAGTTGCATCCGCGGTGATACCAAGTTCTCCCCAAGGGTATGAAGACGCCAATGAACAAGCTAACGTGATCTTTCCAAATCAGAAAAGACGGTGTGATACCTATTCCAACACTTACAATCCGGGATGGAGAGATCACCCTAACTTTATCTATGCAAACAATCAAGGTGCAATCCAACAACCTACTTTCAATCGTTCGAGTGGATTTCCACCACAACAACAACAATTTCAGGAACCACAACAATCAATCCAAAATCAAGGTTCTGAAATTGATGCAAATATTCAAACAATGATGCAAGGCATTTCTACTATGTTTCAATAAAGTCAAAAAGAGACCAAAAGCGCAATCAAGGAGTTGCAGACAAAAATGGGTTCCATGGCTACTGAGTTGAACCAAGTGAAGGCACAAATTGGTGGGAAACTCCCTTCTCAACCTATTAACCCGAAGGGGGATGTCAATGCAATTACGTTAAGAAGTGATACACAGCTTGTGCAACCCGAAGTTACTGATTCGGGCAAGGTGGAAACACAAAAGGAACCTGTTTTGGAGGAGAAGAATGAGGATTCTCCCCAAACTTCCGAGGTACCTATTTCTAACTCTAAAACTCCGGTTTCTACTTATGTTCCTCCTTTACCTTTTCTTCGTATATTTGCAAATTCCAAGAAAGTGGAACTAGAAAAGGAGGTTTAGACATTTTCAAGAAGATCCATGTGAACATACCACTCATAGATGCAATCAAGCAAGTTCCAAAGTATCCAAAGGTGTTGAAGGAATTGTGTACCAATAAACAAAGGCTCAAAGGTAATGAAGTGCTAAGTGTGGGGGAGAATGCTTCGGCAATCTTACAACACAAACTCCCACTTAAATGCAAGGATCCCGGTAGCTTTGACATTCCCGTCACAATTGGTAACACCACATTTAACAAAGCTATGTTGGACTTAGGTGCATCCGTTAATGTTATGCCTGCATCTATGTATAACTCACTCGATCTTGGTCCTCTTAAAAAGGCTGGAATTGTATTGCAATTAGCCGATCGCTCTAATGTTACCCAATGGGTATTGTTGAGGATGTTCTTGTGCAGGTTAATCAACTAGTATTTCCAGCTGACTTTTGCGTGTTAGAGATGGATGAAGGTTCACCGGACTCATCTTTCCATTGCTACTTGGGCGTCCCTTCATGAAAACGGCGAAAACCATTATTGATGTGGACAAGGGAACGCTAACTATGGAGTTTGATGGAGAAATAATACGTTTCAACATTTTCGAGACGATGAGATATCCTAGTGATGTCCACTCTTGTTTCTCCATTGATGTGATGGATACATTGGCGCAACAAATGTTTGAGTTGAATGGTGTTGATACTTTGGAAACCGTGCTCACTACACCCATTGATGGTTTGGAGTATGGTGATGAGATTAAAGAAACCATTGGTTCTCTTGACTCATTACCGGAAAAATCACTTAAGAATATTTCATATGCTTCTTTACCTTGCAATGATGAAAACTTGTGCCTTCTATTGTTAAATCTCCAAAGTTAGAATTGAAACCTCTTCCAAGTCACTTAAAGTACTTGTACTTGGGTGAAGAAGAATTACCTGTGATTGTTTCTAATGAGCTTAGTGAATTACAGGAGCAAAAACTTCTAAGGGTGCTAAGGACGTACAAGACGGCCATAGGATGGACAATTGCCGATATCAAGGGTATAAGCCCTGCCGTTTGTATGCACAAGATCCGTTTGGAGACGATGCAAAGCCTACAAGGGAAGCGCAACGTCGTTTGAACCCTCCCATGATGGAAGTTGTGAAAAAGGAGATACTCAAGCTTTTGGATGTGGGTGTTATCTACCCCATATCCGATAGCAAGTGGGTAAGCCCGGTACAAGTGGTACCAAAGAAATCAGGTGTGACGGTGGTGGAGAATGATAAGAATGAACTTGTCCCAACTCGTGTGCAAACCGGTTGGAGGGTTTGTATTGATTATAGAAAATTGAATGCCACCACTAGGAAGGATCACTTTCCATTACCTTTATTGATCAAATGCTTGAACGTTTAGCTGGACACTCTTACTATTGCTTCCTTGATGGCTATTCAGGTTACAATCAGATTGTGATAGCACCGGAGGATCAAGAGAAAAACTTTCACTTGTCCTTTCGGTACTTTTGCTTATAGAAGGATGCCTTTTGGCTTGTGCAATGCTCCAGCTACCTTCAAAGGTGTATGGTAAGTATTTTTCAGAATATGTTGAAAACATAATCGAAGTCTTTGGATGACTTTAGTGTCTTTGGTGATTCATTTGACCTTTGCTTGCACAATTTATCATTAATCCTTGAACGATGTGTTGAAACAAACTTGTGCTGAATTGGGAGAAGTGCCATTTCATGGTAACTCATGGCATAGTTTTAGGCCATATAATATCTTCTAAAGGCTTGGAAGTCGATAAATCTAAGATAGACCTTATTCGTGCTCTAAACCCTCCCACTACGGTGAGGGATACGCTCTTTTCTTGGTCATGCAGGTTTTTATCGTAGATTCATTAAGGACTTTTCCAAGATACCATCACCATTTTGCAATTTATTGCAAAAAGATGTGGTTTTTAACTTTGATGAAAAGTGCGACATTCAATTGTTTGAAAGAACTTTTGATTTCAGCCCCTATTATTAAACCACCGGATTGGAGCAATCCTTTTGAGCTCATGTGTGATGCAAGTGATTATGAGGTTGGTGTGGTGCTTGGGAACCGTGTGGGGAAGATACCTCATGCCATTTATTATGCTTCTAGGACACTCAATGAATCCCAACAAAACTACACAACCACTGAAAAAGAGTTGTTAGCCATTGTTTTTGCTTTTGAAAAGTTTCGCTCTTATCTAATTGGTACAAAAGTTGTTGTCTTTTCTAATCATGCAGCACTTAGGTACTTGCTTACAAATAAAGAGGCGAAACCGAGGCTCATACGATGGATTTTACTCTTGCAATAATTTGATATAGAGATGAAAGACAAGAAGGGAATTGAGAACACCGTTGCGGATCACTTGAGCCGTCTTGCTGTGGACAAGGAAACTATCCCATTGCGTGAAAGTTTCCCGGATGAGAAACTATTCTCAATTGCCTTTGGAGAACCATGGTACGCTGATATTGTTAATTACTTAGTTTCTAAACAAATCCCAAAGAACTTGGCTCGTGCTGAGAGGGACAAACTTAAGAAGTTAGGAAACCAATACATATGGGATGATCCATACTTATGGAAACATTGTAGTGACCAAATAATAAGAAGGTGTGTTCCCGAATCAGAATTTAATTTTATCTTGTCTTTTTTCCACTCATATGCTTGTGGAGGACACTTTGGGAGCAAGAGAACCGCTCTCAAGGTACTAAAATGTGGTTTCTATTGGCCAACTTTGGTTAAGGATGCACATGCATTTTGTACCACATGTGATAGGTGCCAAAGAAAAGGCAATATAGGCGCTCGAAATCAAATTCCACAAACTATTATTCAATTTGTTGAGGTTTTTAATGTATGGGAATTGATTTTATGGGCCCTTTTGTCAATTCTAGTGGGAATTATTATATCTTGCTTGCTGTTGATTATGTATCGAAATGGGTGGAAGCTAAGGCCACCCCAACTAATGATTCTAAAGTTGTTTCAAATTTTGTGCAAGCAAACATTTTTGTAAGGTTTGGAATTTCAAGAGCTATAATTAGCGATGGAGGTTCACACTTCAAAAACAGGTTCTTGCAAAGCTTGTTAAGGAAGTACAATGTGTCGCATAGGATTGCAACACCCTACCATCCACAAACAAATGGACAAGCCGAGGTTTCCAACCGAGAGGTGAAATCCATTCTAGAGAAGACGGTGAATCCAACAAGGAAGGATTGGAGTTCGACTCAATGATGCTTTGTGGGCGTATAGAACCGCATACAAGACACCTATTGGGATGTCTCCCTTTAGGCTTGTGTGTGGTAAACCTTGTCACTTACCCGTAGAAATTGTGCATAAGGCATTTTGGGATATTAAGAAATGCAATATGGAGTTGGATGGTGTTGGAAAGCAAAGGAATTTGCAACTCCAAGAGTTAGAGGAGATTCGCAATGATGCATTTGAAAGCTTACGAAATTACAAGGAAAAGATGAAAGCATTTCATGATAGTATGATCACAAAGAAACAATTCTTCATTGGGCATAAAGTGCTTTTGTTTAATTCCCGTTTGCAATTATTTTCGGGTAAATTAAGGTCACGTTGGATTGGACCTTTTATTGTGATTAATGTGTTTTCTCATGGTGCAGTGGAAATTCGTAGTTTAGATACAGGAAATGAACTTAAAGTAAATGGGCACCGGTTGAAACCATATTATGAGAACTTCTCTTCGGAAGTCTTGGAAGGAGTTAACCTTGTGGAAGTACTCCCTCTGGAGGAGCCTTAGCATGCGAGGAGATAGTTGGGCTGACGACTTTAAACCAAGCGCTAAGTGGGAGGAAACCCATCGATTTGTATTTTTATCTTTCTCTTTTTTTTTTAAGCATTTTATCTTTGTTTTTGCATATCATTTGCGGAATTTCCCACCTTGAACTTTACTTTGAATGACTAAATTTTACATTGAGGATAATGTAAAGTTTAAGTGTGGGGGAGCATTTATATGCTTATATGTTTGTATAGTTAGTTAATTTGATGCCTTTAGTGGGAAAAAAATAGAAAAATAGGAAAAAGAAAAAAATTGCTTTATAAACTCCAAAATCTAGCAACTTGTGCCTTACACTAATGAAAACATAGGAGTTGAGGAACCCATTAGTAGAGTCTATTCATATGAAAACGAACAAAATATAAAAATAAATAACATGTTAGTTGTCACCATATCTCGGGGTCGTCACCATATCACATTATATTTTTATTTTTTCATATTTATCTATTGTTTCTCTAAGTGATTTGGTGGGGCACCAGCATCGAATTGTTATCACTGCTAGGATGAAATAGAGTGATTGAGTTACTACAAAAAAAAGAGACCAGACCAATTTAACCAAACGGGGTACATATAAAAAAAAAAAAGATTGACACTTGGATAGAAATATGTGTGTGTTATCCCTGTCTCCGTCGCCTAAACAAGCGTGGAATGCAGGATCCATGGGAATTACCATGCAATCTGCTGACAAGAATCATGCGCTTGGATTCAAAAAGATCCAATCATGTTGTCGATTTGAAAAAAAAATTGAAAAAAGAAAAGAAAAATAAGAAAAAAAATATATTATTATTGTGTTGAAAAAATCGATCACTGGTTCCCTTGTATATGCCTGTGAATTTATCTAGAATTAAGTTTGTCGACCGCTGGTTCCCTTGTATATGCCAGCTGTGTTGATATTAGAATTCAGACCAGTAGCTCAATCCAATAGGATTTTTAGATTTATTTTGGCAGTGATCTTCAGACAGATATGGGAAACACCATTCACCTTAGTCAACAGTCCGCCACCATCTACTTTCTATATCCATCTTCTTAATCTTTTAATGTGATTGTGGTTGATTCGATTCCGAGTATTGTGGTTGTGTTCAACTTTCTGATAAAGCTATATTACTAATTTATGAATTGGATTTGAAAGTGGGTACTTCCTCCAGTAATCATTGATATTATGCCAATTACAAAATGTTTAGTTTTATTTTTAAACTTTTCACACATAGCTGGATTTTGGAAGTAAAGTTTTTGTAGGTACACCTCATGTAAACCTTCACGAGACTATAACTCGTCCAATAGGGACACCTAGATGTTTAAAGGCTTGTTATTTTTGCTAAGAGTAACTGTAGCCTCGACGAGACGGAGTTGTATGTATTTTAGAATTAATTTTAGTTGATTTGCTCGAGGACTAGCAAAGTCTAAGTGTGGGGGAATTTGATAGGTTTCTAAAACACCTTGATATTTATCTATTGTTTACGCTTTCTTTGCTAATTTTTCTTGTAAGTTATGTATCTTATGTTTGCTTTTGAGTGTTTAGGTACTTTCGAGCCATTTGGAACGAAAGAAGAAGCAACAGGGCAAAAGTATCATCTCATGTGCAACTGTTGTTGGAGGCGAATTATTTCTCACTATTTGCTTTTATTTCTTCATCTCTATCTGAAAAGCATGTCGGATTTAGTGATGCATACTCATTTATCTGAAAAGCATGGAAGCTTTAGTGATGAAGAGACATTGAAGAGAATAAGTGAATTTGAGAAATAAGAGACGGCTGCTATTGGTGGAGGAATTCTAAAGAAGAAGAAAGCGTTCAATTGTGAGCATAAGGGCGCAGGCGAGTGACATGGGAGTCGAGCTAAGTCAACATAAGGGTTGCCATTTGGATTGGCCCTTGTCCAATTCACGGGTGTCTGGAGTCATTCTGGGTACCCCATATTTACTTCACCTTAGTGGGTATAGCCATTCTCATTCTATTACACAAAACCTACATTTCAGTGAAGAAATTATTATTCTTCTCTACTTGTAAATGAGTGATGGCGGCTGGCAGAAAGGAGAAGAGATGGATCTGTTCATGGTGAAATCAAGAGAGCAGTTCAGAGAGAATGGATCTGGGTGCCTGAAGTTGATAGCAGAATTGAGAAGACTAATGTTTATGAAATTGAAATTAGAGATTAAGGGAAGAAGAAGCTGCTATCGTTGCTGTAAGCGAAGGTCTGAGAAGATTCAAGAGTTAGGGTTCATGTATTTGCAGAGCTGAACATCTGTGTGGGGTTGAGTTGAAGTCAAGATCGATGGGGGTTTTAGGTTTGATTCATCTGCTAATGAAGCTTAAGAAAGTGGTGATTCAAGATTTTAGACTAGGGTTTTGAATTGAGAAGAAGATATAGGATCTGGTGATGAAATACAAGGAATTCATGGTGGAATTAAGATGGGATTTGGTCGAATTTACATCTAGTTCTATTGGATTAAATGGATTCAAGTGGATTTTGAAGTTCAGGCAAACAAGGTAATCACCAAGAAGACAAGAAATGGTGATGTTGAGCTGAAGCTTCTGTTGAAACTCAGATGGACTTGATGTTGTTAATAGAAGATGGAACAGCTGGTTATCTTTGAATGGGATCTCAAGAATTACAGGTGGATGATTTTCATGGGTCAGATGGAATTGCTGGCAGCAGAGAATGATGCAGTAGAGAAGATGGTGGTGAATGATGGGTTTTGGTGCTTGACTGATATAGATGAATGTTAGGCCAGGGATGTGTTGTTTGCAGTAATGTTCATGTGATACTGCAGCTGCATTTGACCCGGGAGTGTAGTGCTTTGCCAAGAATAGGATGAGCTAGCATTGCATGTCTGAAGTGCGGTGAAATAGAAAGCTGGTAAGTTGAGTTGGTGTTGGTAATTGATGGAGAGATGTAAACTGTGGGTGTCAGCAAATTGGATTTGAAGCTCAGTTGGAGCTACTGTTGGTCTGAAATGAATGTTTTACATGAGAAGATGGTGGTATTTTGGTGTTGCCACAGATAAGAAGAAATGGTAGATGTTTGTGCTGATAAGGCTTGAAGAACATGAATTAGATGTATGTTTAGGTGAGGCAGAGATGGTGATGGTTCTGGTATTGTTTCGTTGCCTGAAACATAGCAAATGGAGCTGATAGTAATGGTGTTGTGTAGAGGAAGGAGCTAACGATGGTGATGATGTTGTTAAACCTGACTTGCAGACAATGTTGAGAAGGAATTGTAGTAGCAACGATGGATTGCAGGCTAGGAAGTTGTGGTTGCTTGTGCTGGAGTGCAGCACCATCTTGGTGCATCACAGGTGTTGGCCTTTGCAAAATGGCTTTGGCTTAGAACCAAGTCAGATGTCTAGTACTGAATCAGCTGAGTTAGACTATGACTCAAATCTGAATAGAACGATTTGACACAACTGAGTTAACCCAATTGGCTCAGGTGACCGGCCGAAGACTTCATGTGACCGGTTGTGATTTCTAGCCGGATCTCGGCCAACTTCCGGCACCTTCACCAGTTTTCCGGCGACCACTTTTGGATAGTTTTTCTACGTGAGTTTTCTCACACATGGGCTTGGAGGACTTCTTTGTATTGTACTTTGGAGATTGGACCTAATTTTAGATGTGTGAGAAAAGCTACAAAAGAGAGTTTTCTACAACTTTGATTATCATGTATTATTCTTGGAGCTAAGGAGAGAGCCGCTTTTGTTTACGCTATTAGGGTTTGCTTTGCATTCATCTTTTTTATTTGATTATTGATTATTATGAACTCCATAGCTATGAGTAGCTAAATCTTATATTATTGGTTAAGGATGTAGTCCTATATCTACAACTTGTGCTTGATTAATGCATTAGTTTTCTCTCTTGATTATCGTTCAAATCTCTACTGTTTTTCACAATCACATGATTGATGTATTGTGATAGGATTTAGATGTCTGTTTAGTTAAGTGGCAAATTAATTGAACTTGCATCCTTGTCCATAGCTATTTTAGGGTTTTTCATCGAGCGATAACCCCAAATACAAGTAGCATGATATGATCGCGGTTTGTAGTGATACACTCTTATGATCATATGTAGAGTTTCACCATTGTCCGAATTGTCATGCGCAATGTATGACAATTGCATTGATTAGCCTATTTCAAAACTTAATGCTCCTAGGAATTGAACTAAATTAGCGCAAGGCGTTAGGTTATTCTTTAGGTAGAATTCACATACGCAGCTCTAATGTGTGTGTTGATGAACTTAGAAAATTAATGGAATATCTTGCTCTCTTGATACTCTAGGTTTTTGATGATAAAGAGATTAAATTGTAATTCTAATCATGTAAGCAAGCACTTGTCTAAGATAGAAGATGAACTCCTTGACAAATATCTTTCTCTATTGATTTATTTTCGACTATTTTCATTACTTTACTTCTTTGTTTATTTTGATAAAACAAAAATCCACCCATTGGTTACTAAGAAACTTGAATTTTTATAACAAAAATTGTCTCTCTGTGGAAACGAACTCTTCCTTACCTTGTACTTCATTTATATTTTGTTGAGTAAGAAAGTGAATTATTTTTGACGCAAACGAAAGCAATCAGGTAGTTCCATTCCCATATTTTGAGGGATGGGGATTTCTTCGGTTAATACAATTGCATTAACATCTTCGAACCTTGGTGCATTTGGCTTTCTTTCTCCAAATCTTTAGTTTTGGTTATTTCTTCGCTGATCTCCCGAATTATTGCCTCGTTGGTCATAATTTCTTAGTTTTGATTCTTCGTATGCTCTGTAATTTCGATTGATCCATTCTTCGTCTCCACTCAACACAGCCATCAACTTAGATTGATTTGCATTTGAAGGTTCTCCCTTGTCGTATTTTAAGCGGATTGTCGAGGAATCACAAACAGTGAGACGAAGATATTTGTGACTTCTTTATCTTGCCTATCGGAGAACTCTCACGATCTCAAGCCAATCAATCGATTGTACTCGTACGATAGAAGATGCAAGATCAGATCACACAACTACGATAAAAGCAGTATCGGTCTGGCTTCACAATCCCAATGAAGTCTTTAACTCGTTACCTCGAGTTTAGAGAAGAAACGCAAGAGTTAATGGAGATCGACTCTAGAGAGAGCACTAGTAGCACACAGACGTGTGGGGATTAAGTTTTGCTCTAGCTAGATGTCTCCTATATATAGCCTTTCAAATCATGGTTTTGCCTTAGGTACAAAGAAAACTCTATCCACCGTTAGATGAAAACCTGATTTATATTCAAGCCAATATCTCTCAACCGTTAGATCGAAAGACATATATTGTCACACAAACTTGGGTACACATTTACTGGGTTTGAGAAAACCATGCCCAAACGAGTACACGTATGTTGTTTCAACATGATAACCCAAAAGGGCAACCATATGGGCATCTCATATTAATCATGTTCTTCTTCACCATAACTAGTTCAATTGACTCAAATGAACTAATTAGGAGTTGTTCAATTGCTATGAGATCTTATGTAACTACACAAGACACAATTGAAACAAAGATGATTCGATTCGATTAGAATCGGCTCATGAACATTATAGCCACGGTTTGCATAAAGAAAACCTTAATAATTAATGTTTTATGTTTAGAGCACATCTTTAGATCATAACCTCTTAAGTTCACAAACTAGTTCGTGGACTTAAGTTAATCGGTTGAGTTTTCCAAACTCAACAGAAATACTCGGGTCAAGAACTTCCGCCAGTTCGCGGACTGGGTTCGCGGACTTAGCACAAAAACGAGTTATGGAAATCCCAGCAGAAATTCTCGGTCGAGAACTTCCGTCAGTTCGCGGACTTGGCAAGCCAATTCCACAATCCTACCGATTTCTCTTGATCAACAAAGTTCGAAACCTTAGGTTCAAGGAATACATGGTTATATAATCTAAACTCTCATTTCAATCATAGAAACATTCTCAGGGGGCAATATTCAGTCGTGAAGAACAAAAGACCTTTCTCGTCAGAGCAATTTCCAAAGTGATTGAAACTTTCATGACTTTCGTCACTAGGTGAAGATAAACCTGATCAAAGCGAAACGCTTTACCAACACATGATTTCGAGTAAAAGACAAGCAATGGATACTCATCTCGAAATATCAAGTGTATATGATCTAGTCTATATAGCATACGAATTTGGTCTCATAAGAAGTAGGAGAAGAATAGATAGACTTTCGAGTGATAGATAAGTTCAAGTCTTCACATACCTTTTTGTTGATAAAGTTCCATGGTTCCTTGGTGTAGATCTTTGTCGTTGTCGATGAATCACCATGAAGTCCTTGAGCTCAACTATACTTTTTCTATCCTAGTCCGAGACTTAGCTAATAGGCTAGAAATGAAGACTTTATAGTTTTGATCACTAATATTGACAAACATGCTTGATATAGCAACGCATGCGAGGTTGACCGAGCTATGCTCTAAAAATTAGTATATTTATTGTATTCTTTTATAAGGTTATCATTGACTTATATAGGAATGTCAAGGCGTGGTACTAGGAGACGTACTGGTACTGGAAGAGATAGTACCAGAAATGGTGGTCCTATTGATGAAGATGAACCACAATTAGGAAATCAGACTGTGAATGTGAATATGGCACAAGTGACCCAGTTAATAGCCCAAGCAGTCGCTACTGCTGTTATGAACCAAAATGCTAGACAAGTCGACAATCATTAGAACCAAGGACCGCCTGCTGAAACTGAGGAAGATAGGTATAGAAAGGTTCAGTTTCAGTTCAAGAAGTTGAACCCGGAAGAGTTTTCTGGAAAGTCTGATAACCCAATGATATCCCATGAATGGAAGGATGATATGGTCAAGATTTTTAGGGCCATAGGACCTTCTTGCACAGAAGTCTTCAAGCAGAGATTAGCTACCTTTGAGCTCACTGGAGATGCTCATACTTGGTGGACTTCAGCTTCACGTGGATTGGATCATGCCACCATGACATGGAAAAACTTCATTCTTATGTTTGATGACAAGTATTTTCCTCAGAGTATTCGAAATGCTAAGGAGAGAGAGTTTCTTTCATTTAAGCAGGGTACTTCATCTGTTGCAGAGTATGAGATTGAATACTAAAGATTGTCGATGTTTGTACCTCACTTGGTGGATACTGAAGAGAAAAACAGACGTAGATTTATTTATGGTCTGAATGCTGTGTATCAGAGGCATATTGTTGCAAATCATATGATTGACACATATGTTAGGCCTGTTGAATGTGCCAGAGAGCTTGAGCAAGATTTCTTAGCTCATAAGAGGGATGAGGAATACTTGAAGAAGGACAATAAGGTTGATCGTGCGTCAAAGGTTTCTTCAGGTCAACATGGAAGTGGTAAGAACCAGCATACCCAGAATGTCACTCAAAAAGGTGATCATCCAGGGAAGAAAAGAAAGGGGTATTGGAATCAAGGGAACCGTGGTCAGAAGAACGGTGATAATGAAGGGGAAGTAGTGGCAGCTGAGGGCGAGACTCTTGCTGCCAAACCAATTAACTTCTATGGGTTTTGCTATAACTGTCGTGAAAGGGGGCACAAGGCATCAGAATGTACCAAAGAGAAAGTTCAGACAACAGATATACGTGAGCAACCAAACACTGGGGTTGCAAACCGTAATGTGCAGCCTCGTGGGCAGGGTCAACTCTTTGTTGTGCAACCTTCTGAGATGGAGAATGCTACTTTGGGAGGTACTTTCTTTATTTTAGGAGAGCCTGTTAGTATTTTATTTGATACCGGAGCTACTCATTCTTTTATTTCAGCTAAGTTAGTTCGCATGGTAAATCTTTCTATGAAAGTGTGTGATATTCCATTATGTGTTTCCACCCCTACTAGTAGTATGGTAGAGTTGAGTAACAAGGTCGATGCTTGTCCTATTATGATTGGTGACGTTGAGCACTTGCCGGATCTTTATGTGTTAGAGATGGTTCCTTACGATGTAATACTAGGGATGGACTGGTATCTTCTAATTTTGTGCAATTGGATTGTTCTAATAAGACAATCACTTTTGAAAAGACGGGTCAATCTAAGGTAATGGTACAGACTACATCTCGAAGTCTGTTTGTAGAAGCTTTCCTTAGCCATAATGAGGGTAGATTAGTAGATAATGAGTCTCTACATATTGCGAGTATAACTTTGGTGTCTGATTTTGGGGATTTGTTCCGAGAGGTTCCTGTATTACCTCCAAGTAGGCAAGTGGAGTTCTGCATCGAATTTTAACCAGGTACGACACCAATTGCTCGTGCACCTTACAAAATGGCTCCAAAGGAAATGCAGGAGTTGAAGTCTCAGATTGACCAGCTTTTGAGTCAAGGATTTATTCGTCGTAGTTCTTCACCATGGGGTGCTCCTGTGTTATTTGTGAAAAAGAAAGATGGTTCGTTACGATTGTATGTTGATTATCATGAACTAAACAAGGTCACGATAAGGAACAAGTATCCTTTACCTAGGATTATGATCTATTTGACCAGTTGAAAGGGGCTATATGGTTTTCGAAGATCGACTTGCGATCAGGATATCATCAGCTTCTTGTTAGAGAGTAAGATATTTCTAAGACTGCATTTCTGACTCGTTATGGTTCGTATGAGTTCTTAGTGATGACCGTAACCAATAACCGTTTGTGATGGCTTAAGATCTATCCTTAAGCGAACTACCCAGGAATGTGACGCATACATTTGTTAAAAAGATAAAACAAGAGACTGAACTTTGAACCACAACGGGTCTTTCTTAATTAGAATTTCAGATTACAGCATGTATAACAGAGTTTGAAGAGGACATAAAAAAGGAGAAAAAAATAGCGAACTGAGTTCTGCCAGATGAGGGAAGGTTGACGCACAACAACTTTCCGAAAGGCAACTACAGATGAATCTTGAACTTCTTCACACAATTTTACTCTGAAAAATATGAATAACAACAGAAATGTCAGTATAACTAAAATATATGAATAATCAATGATAAAAAAAAAAGATCTGAGTATGGAAATATGGATACTAAATGTTATTCGTTCATCCTTGCGAACTAATGCCATATACAGTTGATTTGTGAGAATTTTCAATTGATAGTCCAATAGGAACGTACTCACGAAAATGATCGCCACTAACAGAAGATAAGCGAAGCTGAAGGACTACTTATGATGCCTTGAGTCGAAAACCAAGGGGTTTGTTAGCTTCCATGATGGTGGAAGAGTGGAGGATGTTGGAGACAGTTGCTGAGTTTGACTTAGACGTCAAGAATTCTTCTACTTCTCAAGCATTTTTGAGTAATCTTGTAGTACAACCTGCACTTATTAGCCGTATCGTCCAGGCTCAATCCAAGGATGATTGGTGTACGAAGCTACTTGGAGATGCAGTTTTAAGTGAAGATTTTGTTGTAGGGATGGATGGTGGACTTCCACTTCGAGGTCGGTTATGTGTACCCTTGGATGCCCAGTTGAGAAGTGAGGTGTTAGATGGAGCTCACTGTAGTCGCTACACTATTCATCCTGGATCTACAAAGATGTATAAGGATTTGCGTAGACAATTTTAGTGGAAAAGTATGAAGCGAGATATTGTAGAATACGTTTCTAAATGCCGAACTTGTCAGCAAGTTAAGATTGAGCACCAAAAGCCAGCTGGATAATTTCAATCATTTCCAATACCGGAATGGAAATGGGATAATATATCCATGGATTTTATAGTTGGACTACCGAGATAAAAGAGAGGACATGACTCTATTTGGGTAATAGTGGATCTTTTGACTAAGTCCGCACACTTTTTACCAGTGCATACTACCTACAGCGTGGATAGATTATGCAATCTCTATGTAGAGAAGATTGTGGTATTGCATGGAATGCCTGTCTAAATTGTTTCTGATAGGGGTGCTCAATTCACTTCAAATTTTGGAGAAGCTTTTAGCAAGCTTTGGGTTCACATTTCGATTTTAGTACTTCATTTCATCCTTAGACTGACGGTCAGACAAAGAGAGTTAATCAAATATTGGAGGATATGCTTCGAGCGTGTGTGCTAGATTTCCAAGGAAATTGGGGTGATTATTTACCATGGGAGGAATTTGCTTGCAATAATAGTTATCGGTCGAATATTGGTATGGCTCCTTTTGAAGCTCTTTATGGAAGACCTTGTCGTTCACCAGTATGCTGGGTAGAAGTTGGTGAAAAGAGATTTTTTGGGTCTGATTTGGTTCAGCTCACCACAGAGAAGATCCTAGTGGTTAAGCATTGTCTTCGTAAATCCCAGAGTAGGCATAAAAGTTATGCGGATAGGAAACAACGACCATTGCCGCTGGAAGTTGGAGATGAAGTTCTACTTAAGATGTCTCCCATGAAAGGAGTAATGAGGTTTGGGAAGAAAGGAAAATTGTCTCCTAGGTTCATTGTACCTTTCCCTATAACTAAGAAGATTGGAAATGTGGCATACCAACTAGAGTTATCATCGCAGTTATTTGGAGTGCACAACGTTTTTCATGTATCTATGCTACGTAGGCACTTAAGAGATGAGGAACGAGCTCAACAAGCAGACCTTAGTAAGGTGGTTGTGAAATCGGATGCCACCTATGAAGTTAAGGGTATTCGTGTTGTAGAACGACAAGTTAGACAACTACGGGCTCGGGAAATTCCATTTGTCAAAGTGCAATGGAATCCACAAAACGAGTGGGAAGCTTCCTGGGAACGTGAGGATGTCGTTCGTTGTTCTCATCCACATATCCTCAATGACGAGGTAATTTTGATTTCGGGGACGAAATTCTATTGTAGTGGGGGTAGACTGTAATATTCTTTTTTTTTTAATTATTCTTAAACTATAGAAAATACAGGGTATGTACACGGTTTGGTTTCAGGAATGGTAGAACCCTTAGTGAGATTTAGTATTTATTTAGCCATACCCCAAGTGGTTAAAAAAAATTAGGTTTTTGACCTTTTCTTTGAAGACCTTATCGTCTGGAAGTGAAAACTTATAAAGAAAACTTTTAACCTAAGGAAACAAGAAGGAAAATGGGAGGCAGCTTGATATCAAACCATTAATTAAATTTGTCAGAGAAAAAAAATTGATTTATCAAGTAGTCGATCAAAGAGGTAAGGGTTAAACTGTTTGAACTGTTGGACTGAATATGTAATTGAGTTTCATCTATTAATAAGATTTGTTCTTCTGTTTTTATTTGCTATAGGGTAGGATCAGAGAAAGAAACATTTGTGGGCAAGTGGAGAAAACTTGAGTGCTGCTGGTTTGAGGCAAGTTTTCTAGATCTCTTAGTCCCAGATATGTAAGAGTAGGAACTAAATATCTCGTGAACTAAATTTATGCTTGAGTTTCGTATCTCATTGTTTTTCTTATTCTTAATCAAACCGTTTTAGTTTTGCTAGTTGTCTGTGAAGTGAGTTCTTTTAGTTATTAGTTGTATGAGATGGTGAACCTGATGGCTTGATAACTAAATATTCAAACTAGATGTAAATTTGTTTGCTGCTTAGTGATTAGTGTGTTGTGTTTAAAATGTAGTTGAAACTTTATGATACATTTGGCTATGTTTGCCGTGTTTATGGATAATCATTGGATTAGTTATATAAGTCTCGTGATAAGGTTACTAGCCAGATTTCTAGTCGGTAGGAAACTGATTTCTTGAGAGAATTAGTTGTCTCTTAGAATGTATGTGAAGTGGCGTTAATGGTAGCATTGTTGGCAGCAGGGGACTAGTACAGTGGCTTCGTGCATACCGTTTAGGGGGATTCCTATGTATCTTAGGACTGTAGTGACGAAGGATTACTATTACTTAATGGTAGAGATAGATAGCTACAGTAATAGTGGGATATTAATGTCGTTGGCGTAACTGGGAGTAACTCTAGGAAGTCTTACTGCAAGGGAGAGCACTAGTTTTGATTGTTAGGCTGTTAGCTAGTGGAGACTTGGTACTGACGGTACATAAGGACTTTTCCTAGTGTGTTCATCAGCATTTTGCAGTTATTTTGAAATATTGAAGGACTCATAAGTGGGGATTGAAATTGAGTAGTCAGACCCTTAGCTAGGTGGTTTTGAGTGGGTCACTAAAGGGAGAAAAATCTCATCCCATAAAGAGGTGGCCTATGGATATGTTCCTAGTACATATATAGGTGCGATAGTCGTTGCGGATTAGTCCGGGACGAGCTATAAAAATACTTGTTAGTCGTTGCGGATAAGTCCCGGACGAGTTATAAAAATGGGTGTTAGACGTTGCGGATGTGTCCCGGACGCATATAATGTGAATTGCGGATTGTCGCACGGGGTTTAAGTTTTACTAGAAATCAGTTCTTTTTGGATTTTACTGTTAGGATTTTTGTTAAACGGGGAGACTTATTAGTTTATTTTCGCAGTGACTTCTGTAACTTTAATTAATTTCTTATGATATTCGGGTTGGCGATATATTTGTATACTATTTTTATATGTTTTCATGACTCAGTGAACTTGTTTGGAGTTTAACTCCCGTTGATTGTTTTTCAGGTGTTGTTAGGAATCGTGAAAGAGTTTGATTGATTCCAGTTCCGGTGGATATTCTGAAGATATCTAACTGAGGATGGACATCTGTACTTCTTCTTTTATTTAGTTTTCTGTTATGTAGTTGTGAGGCAGTGGGAATACTTACTTTGGATAGAATTCATTATAAATTTTCTTTTGTTAGTTCGTATTTAAAGGTGGATTATATTATTGAAGTCTAGTACACTGTTTCAATTCTTTAGACATCTTTATTATTTTGTTAAGAAATAAAATTCCGTTCTGCATATATAATTGTAACAGAACTGTGTTCCTAGTTTTCTGTGGTTATGTACCTTGTTGCAGAAAATTAACGACGTACCTTCTTGATGAGTGCTAAAAAGTGCATATTTCTATATATTTTTGTTGGCATTTAACTTATCTTTTGTGCATTAATTCTACATTTTATCCCATATTCTGTATTTTCATTGTTTTCAAGAATAAATATTTTTATTAATTAATTTTGCATTTTTAGGTAATAAATAAAGTTAGATGAATTGCGGAGCGGAAAAGAGCTGAACAGTAATGAAAAGCCGGAAGAATTACGCAAGGAAGCCGCAAAGAATGGAGCGCAAGACCAAAAAGCTAGGAATGGGCTCAAGAAGGAAGAATTGTTCTTAAAGAAGATATGGGCTTGGCATACCCAAGGCCCAAAACCCTTACCCAAACCCATTTTCTATATCCAAGCCCGTCTCGGATTTCAGCCGTCAGATCGAAGCATTTCAGCATCCTACGGTCGCTCCATCATCGCACATCAAACTCCGAAGCCCCCGCTTTACATCACAACTCCCATCTCCATCTTGGGTCGTCCGTTTTGCTACATCCATTCATCCGACGGTCGCTCCACGCTTACCTCCGTATCGCCGTTGGATCCACCTACCATCTTCCCATCCATCGGTCCAGCTTCGCGAAACATAAAAATCCTCTACACCTGCTCAACACCCTAGTACCTAATATCTATACCCGCAAAACAAACAGCCCCTCCCTTTTTTTCCATCGACCTCATCCCTCTCTGCAACTTCACCACCTTCTTCACCTGCCGCACCACCATCATCACCAGCACCTTCTTCACCTGCTACAACCATCATGCAACCACCATACCATCATCACAACCACCTATATTACCTAAACCACCTAATACCCCTCTCTCTAGCCCTCTATTTCACTGATTTCTCACCATTCTTTTCTCTGAAACCCTAGGTGAGAAATCAGTCAAATAGGTGAGTCTAGAGTAGTAATTGAAGCATAGGAATGGAACAGAGGACCAAGGAGAAGAATGGGTCGAAGAAAAACTCGTCAAATCACATCAATTTGGGTAAGAATTTACCAAACCCTAGTTCTGTCAATTTGGGGGTTTTTACATAAATCCTAATTAGGTTGAGATAGAGCATGGAGAAGATAAAGTGGGTGATATAGGGTAGGTAATTGAACCTAACTGTGATTTTCTGTCACATTAGGTAGAACCCTAATGTCTACTGTTTTGGGAATTTTTGGGTAAAAAGGGTGTAAACCCTAATTATGTAATTGGGTATAAAAAGGGGACTGTGGTGTGTGTAATGACATATCTCTGGACTAGCCAGTGTATCCCCATGAGGGCTGGACTAGCCAGTTCCTCTTAGGTAGATTTTTTCTTCCCTGTTTTGTATTTGTAGATTCAATTTTAATTCCAAATTCAGTTTTAGTTTCTCTTGTTTCAATTCATGTTTTGCTATCCATGTTGTGCTATCCATGTTTTTCTATGTTCTGTGTATTGTTCAGTTTCTCCATTTGATGCAATGTTCTGTACTGTTTCTGTTATGAATGTTCTGAATCCCAAATGCTAGGACTAGATGAAATTATGAACCAGCTGAGATAGTCTTCATCATGTGCAGCTCATGTTCAGTGTTGCTAAGCCCTTAGACTAGTTGTGCTTTAATCAGACAATTAGCACTTTGGTAATTTTCTTAGCTGTGAGTAGAATATCCCTTAGGTTAATGGTGGATTCAACATCCTAGTGTTCTTTCATCACTCTTGTTTACTGTCTCCCTTCGTTGCTGTTTTCTCAATAGTTCACTGATAGTTTACTGTTAGTTTTGTGTTTAATGTTTAGTTTTGTGTTTAATGTTAGTTCACTTGTTTTGTCAATTGTTAGCTTCTCAAATGTTAGGATTAGTTTACTGTTGTGTGTCAATGCTAGGTTAGAGCCTTAGAGCATTGAGTTGATTGAGAAGTGGGGAGAAACTAGTGCTCACTAGTGACTGTGAGCAAGCTGGTTCTCTTCCCACTCTAGATGAATGCCTAAAGCCATTGCCTTGGCTTTGCTTTTTTTTTTTCCTTTTTTTTTACTTCATTGTCAGCTTATCTCCACACTCCTGCCCTTGGTTTGTAGCCTTGGTTTGCAACTATCTCTGTTTTGTTATTACTTGGCTTGCACTGTCACCATTGCTGCTTTCTTTCTTTTCCCTTGCTGTGCACCTGCTCCTGCTGTGCCAGCCACCACTGCTTCTGCTACTGCTGAAGCCCAGATTCATAACAAGAGCCCACTGTGGACTTAATAAAAGCCCAGGTTCAAGGCCCAGCCACAGTTCAGGTTAAGGCCTAAGGCCCAGTTCACTGTTACCAAGCCCAGATCCTCATACAAGCCAACTGAGCCCAAAGCTCAGTTCACTACACTGAGCCCAAGCCTAATTTTAAGGCCAAAGCCTAGTTCACAGTTCATTCCAAAATCATTCAAAGGCCCAAGGCCTAAAGCACTTCATCATTACAACAAACCCATTAAGCCCAATTTACTCAAAGGGTATTCAAAGCCCAATAGTTCCAAAGGGTATTCATAACCAATTGGTACCACAACCCTTTGATACCTAAAGCCCAATAGCAAATTTAGAGCCCAAATAGCTAGAAACTCCAAAACACACCCAGTCTCTGTGGATCGACCCGTACTTGCACGAGCTACAACCGACGACCGTGCACTTGCGGTATTACTGTAGGCCCGTTTTCATTTCGCTTCAATTTCACACACTTTCCCGGGTCCACCAAGTTTTTGGCGCCGCTTCCGGGGACTTGGCGCTGTGTGTTGATTTGTTCTTTGCTGTTTTGTTGCATTCACTTTCATCTTCATATTTGCATCATAGTTCATTGCATTTGCATCTTTCCCTGCATTGCATACTCATTTGCATATTGTTCACTTACATTCCTGCATCATAGCTTGGATCTTTACTCACTTTTTGTTTTGAGCCAACAGGTGTTGCTGCTGCTGCTGCTTCCTGTTGCTGCTGCCAGCCTCTGCAGCTGTGCTGCTGCTGCTGAGCTTGCCACTTACTGCTGCCTGCTGTGCTCCTGAACTGTGGAGCTGTTGCTGAGCCTCTGGTGCTCTTGTTGTTGTTGCTGCAGCTGTGCTGCTGCTTTCTCCTTCTCCCTGCTGCTGCTGCTACTTCTTCCTGCTGCTGCTGGTGCTTGGGCCATTGCTACAGCCAGCCTCCGGTGCTGCTGTTGTTTCTTGCTGGTCTGAGCTTGTGCTGAGAGCCAAAGCCCAACTGGGCTGTAAGCTGCAGAAGGAGAGGAAATTGAACCAAGCCCAACTGGGCCTTGAGTGTTGAAGCCAAAGCTTAGGATGATCCAAAGCCCAACTGGGCTTTTGCAACCAAACTGAGCAGCTGGGCTGTGCTTCAAAGGTAGGCCTAAACCCATTAAGAGAACCCAACCTGTGGGCTTCCATTTTTAATCTGTGGGCTTGTAATAATTTTTTTTTTTTTTATTTTAATTTTATTTCTTTCTTTATTTGGGATTGTAATAATTTTAGTTTTATTTTTATTTCTTTTTTTTTGTGGGTTTGTAATAATTAGTTTTATTTTTATTTCTTTCTTTATTTGGGCTTGTAATTTAGTTGTTTGTTAGGCTTGTAGTTTCTTTTAAACTAAAATTTGGGCTTCAAAACCCAACAAAAAAAAAAAAAAAAGTTTCCAAATGTCTCCCGCCAAAACCAAATTTTTCCCACAAAGTCCAATCCCATTAAAAACAAAATTTTCTTGTAGATAATGTGTTAGTTAAATTTCCTTTTGTATATATTTTGTGCTCATCCATTGTGACTCCGAATATGTTGGAGTTTTTCCTTGGATAACGGAGTTTTAATTCTGCTTTCGCCGAAATCGGGTATTCTCTCTCCTTTTACTATACTCAGCATGTCCCTTTCCATATGTGCATTTTAATTCTTTCCATATTTTTAAACATTGAGGACAATGTTTAGTTTAGGTTTGGGGGTATAGAGTAGATACCACGATAATATGCCATAATTGAAAACAAAACTCCATCTTTTTGAAAAAATTGAAAAATTCCAAAAAAATTAGAAAAATGATAAAAACATAAAAATGGAGCTCATTTACCTTGAAATGTTGACTCTTGTGCAAATATGTAATTATTAGGAGTCTTAGTCTAGATATTTAGGCACCCTGATTCTAGCACAATTCACATAGTGATAAGAAACTTGCACGCGCACGATCTACCAATACATGTATAGCCTCGATCTTCAAGGTGTTTGATAGGAAGTTAGATTGCCAATCACTTTAGAATACTGAATGAGACTTGACTAGCTTGTTCTTTGGTTGGCTGGGATAGAAGTTGGAGGATACGTTAAGAAAAGCAACCATAGAATTTGACCGGATGCATTCGATAAGGGCCACCTCTTGCTAAGAGTCATGTAATTATTTTTTATTTTTGTTCATGTATCAAAAGTGTCATTATGTTGTAAAGATCAAAGCTATTTCTTAAAAAAAAAAAAAAAAAAAAAAAAAAAATCAGAAAAATCAAAAAAATTCAGAAAATCAAAAAAAAAAAAAAATCATCAAGTATTTATTTATTCCATGTTTTGTCATGTTAAAGACAATAGTTCTCTCTTGTTCCAAAAATAAAAGAGAGTAATCAATGTAAATAAGAGTCATGTAAAGAGTCATCTTTTTGTTGTAAATAGTCTTGTAATAAGCAAGGAGGGTGCAGCCATCGATGTATAACGCGGGTAAACTGAAATATCACCAACTCATTGGGTGAACATTCACAATTCTCGTAAAGCCGGACAGCTAGCTTGGCTTAGAATTCGGTTCTTAGCCTAAAAACTATCTCTTGGTGATTAGTAGTCATAACTTCAGGTCATTCTAGACACATGTGTAGATACACTTTACACTCTTATCACATGTCTTTTTTTGTTATCAGTGCTAGGATTGTGCCTTTGATAGCTAGATTGACATCTCCATTTTGCTGTGAGCTTAAACTGACTTGCACATGTCACATTTAATGGAATCTGAGCTTATATTTTGACCTAGAACTTTGTAGGTACGTTCTAAGCAAACCTTCACGAGACTTAACTCGTCCACTAGGGACACTTAGTGGTTTAAAAGGCTTAGTGCATACGCTAAATGCATTCGAGAGACCAGCGACAGTGGTATAGTTAGGATTTCCTTAGTTTTGTTTTACTTGAGGACAAGTAAAATTCAGGTTTGGGGGTATTTGATGAGTGCTAAAAAGTGCATATTTCTATATATTTTTGTTGGCATTTAACTCATCTTTTGTGCATTAATTCTACATTTTATCCCATATTCTGTATTTTCATTGTTTTCAAGAATAAATATTTTTATTAATTAATTTTGCATTTTTAGGTAATAAATAAAGTTAGATGAATTGCGGAGCGGAAAAGAGCTGAAGAGTAATGAAAAGCCGGAAGAATTACGCAAGGAAGCCGCAAAGAATGGAGCGCAAGACCAAAAAGCTAGGAATGGGCTCAAGAAGGAAGAATTGTTCTTAAAGAAGATATGGGCTTGGCATACCCAAGGCCCAAAACCCTTACCCAAACCCATTTTCTATATCCAAGCCCGTCTCGGATTTCAGCCGTCAGATCGAAGCATTTCAGCATCCTACGGTCGCTCCATCATCGCACATCAAACTCCGAAGCCCCCGCTTTACATCACAATGCCCATCTCCATCTTGGGTCGTCCGTTTTGCTACATCCATTCATCCGACGGTCGCTCCACGCTTACCTCCGTATCGCCGTTGGATCCACCTACCATCTTCCCATCCATCGGTCCAGCTTCGCGAAACATAAAAATCCTCTACACCTGCTCAACACCCTAGTACCTAATATCTATACCCGCAAAACAAACAGCCCCTCCCTTTTTTTCCATCGACCTCATCCCTCTCTGCAACTTCACCACCTTCTTCACCTGCCGCACCACCATCATCACCAGCACCTTCTTCACCTGCTACAACCATCATGCAACCACCATACCATCATCACAACCACCTATATTACCTAAACCACCTAATAACCCTCTCTCTAGCCCTCTATTTCACTGATTTCTCACCATTCTTTTCTCTGAAACCCTAGGTGAGAAATCAGTCAAATAGGTGAGTCTAGAGTAGTAATTGAAGCATGGGAATGGAACAGAGGACCAAGGAGAAGAATGGGTCGAAGAAAAACTCGTCAAATCACATCAATTTGGGTAAGAATTTACCAAACCCTAGTTCTGTCAATTTGGGGGTTTTTACATAAATCCTAATTAGGTTGAGATAGAGCATGGAGAAGATAAAGTGGGTGATATAGGGTAGGTAATTGAACCTAACTGTGATTTTCTGTCACATTAGGTAGAACCCTAATGTCTACTGTTTTGGGAATTTTTGGGTAAAAAGGGTGTAAACCCTAATTATGTAATTGGGTATAAAAAGGGGACTGTGGTGTGTGTAATGACATATCTCTGGACTAGCCAGTGTATCCCCATGAGGGCTGGACTAGCCAGTTCCTCTTAGGTAGATTTTTTCTTCCCTGTTTTGTATTTGTAGATTCAATTTTAATTCCAAATTCAGTTTTAGTTTCTCTTGTTTCAATTCATGTTTTGCTATCCATGTTGTGCTATCCATGTTTTTCTATGTTCTGTGTATTGTTCAGTTTCTCCATTTGATGTAATGTTCTGTACTGTTTCTGTTATGAATGTTCTGAATCCCAAATGCTAGGACTAGATGAAATTATGAACCAGCTGAGATAGTCTTCATCATGTGCAGCTCATGTTCAGTGTTGCTAAGCCCTTAGACTAGTTGTGCTTTAATCAGACAATTAGCACTTTGGTAATTTTCTTAGCTGTGAGTAGAATATCCCTTAGGTTAATGGTGGATTCAACATCCTAGTGTTCTTTCATCACTCTTGTTTACTGTCTCCCTTCGTTGCTGTTTTCTCAATAGTTCACTGATAGTTTACTGTTAGTTTTGTGTTTAATGTTTAGTTTTGTGTTTAATGTTAGTTCACTTGTTTTGTCAATTGTTAGCTTCTCAAATGTTAGGATTAGTTTACTGTTGTGTGTCAATGCTAGGTTAGAGCCTTAGAGCATTGAGTTGATTGAGCAGTGGGGAGAAACTAGTGCTCACTAGTGACTATGAGCAAGCTGGTTCTCTTCCCACTCTAGATGCATGCCTAAAGCCATTGCCTTGGCTTTGCTTTTTTTTTTCCTTTTTTTTTACTTCATTGTCAGCTTATCTCCACACTCCTGCCCTTGGCTTGTAGCCTTGGTTTGCAACTATCTCTGTTTTGTTATTACTTGGCTTGCACTGTCACCATTGCTGCTTTCTTTATTTTCCCTTGTTGTGCACCTGCTCCTGCTGTGCCAGCCACCACTGCTTCTGCTACTGCTGAAGCCCAGATTCATAACAAGAGCCCACTGTGGACTTAATAAAAGCCCAGGTTCAAGGCCCATCCACAGTTCAGGTTAAGGCCTAAGGCCCAGTTCACTGTTACCAAGCCCAGATCCTCATACAAGCCAACTGAGCCCAAAGCTCAGTTCACTACACTGAGCCCAAGCCTAATTTTAAGGCCAAAGCCTAGTTCACAGTTCATTCCAAAATCATTCAAAGGCCCAAGGCCTAAAGCACTTCATCATTACAACAAACCCATTAAGCCCAATTTACTCAAAGGGTATTCAAAGCCCAACAGTTCCAAAGGGTATTCATAACCCATTGGTACCACAACCCTTTGATACCTAAATCCCAATAGCAAATTTAGAGCCCAAATAGCTAGAAACTCCAAAACACACCCAGTCTCTGTGGATCGACCCGTACTTGCACGAGCTACAACCGACGACCGTGTACTTGCGGTATTACTGTAGGCCCGTTTTCATTTCGCTTCAATTTCACACACTTTCCCGGGTCCACCACTTCTATGTAATCATCGGCTAGGGTTATGTGGAAGGTAGGATTGTTACAGATATGCATCGGTGCCAACATCGCATGTTGTATCTGTCATTTTGGCCACGTCTTGCCAATACCTCAATGAACCCTTATTGTATCGGCCAATAAACTTCGTTACTTAGCCAATGTGCTTTACAGTGTAGCGCTACTCTTGCGCTTCACTATCCCTGCAGGGTGCCGCTATCTTAGTGCTTGATGGTCTATATAGCATACCGCTATTATGGCTTGCGTTGCGTTATTATAATTTACGTTGCGCTATTATGGCTTCGCATTGCACCATTACGGCGGAGTACTGACTTGGCATGCAACACTGTGACGCACAATCATTGTGCTTCACTTGCTGTACAGTAATACCTGACCTGCAGCGGTCCAAGACAAGCCAGGTTAGCATTAACCTGCATGTCGAATCATATGAAACCGTTCTACACGCGTTTTCCCCAAATACTTGCTCAGGATGCATTTGTAGTACACCCAACAAATACATGCAGCAAAGACATAAATAAATGATGCAATCATATTGATGATCAATCACTTCAATAAAAAAACACACTTGCATTATAAGATAAATATAGCTTGAAGATTTTTTTTCTTTTTGGTAAGATTTTTTTCGGCAATATAGCTCGAAGATTATGTATGCGTCCATATGCATCTAACCACTTCATCCCACCATCATGCAAGTATAAAGCTCGTTTGAAAACTTAAAATTAAATCATTTTCAGCTTGTTGTTGATTCTAAAGTTATTTTTATCGGCAGGAAAACACTTCTTGTGCCCAAGGTCCCAACGAAAATGAAATCCAAATTTAAAATCCAAATATTCGCGCTTCACATTTGACAGTTCACACCAATTTCCCACAAATCCTCGTGGCAACATCGATTCCTTTAATTCAGGTGTTAGATGTTTTGTTACGATTTAAGAGGACTGCTGTCGTCACCAATGATCTGCTGATGCGGAAACAATCATTCTAAAATACTCCGTTTTGTTTGATCATCTTTGGGCCCACCACTCGTGTCGTGAATATTCAATTCATTTGGGAGACTCTTTATTAGATTTGATGATAGTGATTTCTATACGATGAGCCATGGGACCACCAAAAAGGGAGCCGCATAAATTTCTGGGCACAGAATATCCAGGTGCTAAATAGCAAATCTTGTATTTCAGGTTTTACATATACTTTAGGGTTTTACATGTCTCTTTCCATGGAGCTAGATCGATTGAAGGCTTTGATGGTTGAATCTGGTTATTTTGATCTCGAATTCAAACAGGGAAATGATGAATCATGGAAGAATTGTGAGTTTGGGGTTCTGAAAGCAATTAGGGTTTTGAAATGTAATTTCTAGAAGAAGATGATGTTGCTGTTAGAATATATGGGTTTGGAGTTTAATTTGTAACTGATTCGAGAATGAGGTTGTTTCACAGAAGCTGAAGGTGTTGGTGGTAATAAACTGCTACACCAAGTACATATGCCACTATTCCTAAGATTGCAGTTTAGATAGTGGTGTTATGTTTGAATAGGTATGTGGTGATAAGTCTGGTGGTGTTATTTTTGTGAAGCAGGTGCAGTAGCTGGTGGTGTTGCAAATGGCTTTGAACTGAGAAAATGGAGTGCAGTTCATGGCTGAGGAGATTGGTCGTTGGAAGATTCTGGGATGGTCTTTTGAGAATGTGACCTAATTTTGGAAACAAGATGATTATAAAAAGAAAAGACTTCTACAACTTGGATCACGTATTCTACTACTACTTGGAGCTTTTGGAGAGAGCGGAATATACTTCTAGGGTTTTCTTTGTTATTTGTTATCTTCTTTAATTTAACGTTATGATGATGAACTCCATAGATATGAATAGCTAATTTTCTATTATTCATTAAGGAATAAGTTATATTTCCAAACATGAGTTTTGTACAATAAATTAGTTTTGTTTGTATACTTTATAGTTTATGAATCATAGTTTACATTGTCATATGATTTGAATGAATGTTTGATTAAGTCCGGAATCAATTGAGTTGGATTTCATCTCTATTGCTATATTAGGATTTTCATTACGTAAACATTGAGTAATTATGATTACAAGTAGCATAATTGTGAGTAGTGCTTGTAGTGATATATCCTACTAGTTACAAGTGAGTCATAGCCTTTGCTAAGTCTGATTAGTGCTTTTACACGATCGATTGCGTTATTTGGCCTGCTTTCATAGAACTTCATATATCTAGGGAATTAAACTTGATTAGTGTGCTTTCCACGTTAGGTCGTTTTCTGGATAGAATCCATGCTTGCGTCGTTCTATGTAAGTGTAATGAAATTAGGAAATTAGCGGGATATTCTTGCAATCATGGTATCTTAGGGATTTTGGTAAAGTCGAGATTAAATTATCAATTCTATATATTGTTTCAAATACATGTTTGTGAATGAAAACGAATCCTTAACCAATATCTTCATCTTATTGATTATTTTCAACTATTTACTTTACTTGCAACTAAGTTTTTATTGCTAGATAAAATCAAAAATCCCCCTTGGTTACTTAAGAATTTGAAATTGCCAAACAACAATAGCCTCCCGTGGAGCGAACTCTTTCTTGTCATATACTTAATCCATATTTTTGTGAAGTTAGAAAGTGAATTCATTTTTGACGCATACGACAACAATCAGTACACCTGGTATATATGGTAAATTCTAAATCCGAACCAAACTATGGGATCAAACCAAGTGTCTAATTAACGTACAATACTATTACTTTCAGTGTAACTATAAAAGTAATTATACTGCGGAAGGTAAAGTACGACATACAAAAAAAAAATTGTTCATGAGGAAACTGCAAATGCATAAAAACCTTGTGACCTAGTCCAGTTTTGAATACTCTCAGAATTTAGCCGTTATACAAAGACTACTCCAATTTCGTATAGTTGAGAACCAAGGAAAATAACCCCAAGTTACTTAGTTCCTTTAGTATCCCTGTGCATATTATCAATATGGTCTACGCACGTGAACCCTAAAATAGAATCCACTATCTTGAGTCGCTTCACCTGCTTTGAAGACTTCCAGTACTCATATGTTGTGTTTTCAATCTAAACCACTTGACAGAAATGTTGACGGGAATGGAACAAGTTTAGTATGTATTACTAATCTCGAAAATAAGGATGATGTGTTCATTGATGCCGTTATGCTTCAGGTTCTTCAAAGTAACACGAGCAAGTCTTAACAATTCTAATGTTCCTAATCTAAGTTAACACAGCTAACTCTAGTACTCTAATCAAGCATTCTCGAATTTTGGAGATAAAATATGATAACCAAACTTGACATACCAACGCTTGGTGGGTTCAACCGAGAATACAAGAATTAAAAGAATTAAAATATTGCATCACAATCTCTTAACTCATTCTTCATACGCTTGATTCCAAGTTTCGACATCACAAAGTCCTGCAAATGTTCAAACAATTAATATAAAGGCCGATGTTGAAGCATTTGAATTTAACCCCTAAAATCTAGGAATATATTCAATCTAAACATATTTTTTATTCATTTTTATAGTATATAATACTACAACATGATATGTTTCTCCCACTTTATCAATGATTTACTCTTTTCCGTTTTTATATATACTTTTTAGCACATATATCCTTTCTCAGTGATTGTAAGTGTTTCACTCCCCCTTTATCACAAAATGACAAGGTGTAAAAATACAACAAGTAGTTTGAAAGAACCTTCAAGTTCATAAGAACTCGATACAACCTATAAAAGCACAAGCAAAGAAGGTCTTATATACCACTTTTGATAAGAAACACTAAAATCGAAACTACCTAACTAACTTGTTTTATCCTATTACCAAGGAACAATTACTCGAGTTATTCTTCCTTTATTTCGATAATCCTAACAAGGTTAGATAATTAGTTTCTTATTAGATACCGATCATACTTAAATAATTGCACCTATTTTGATGAAATCAAAGCTACGATCATAATTACCTTGTTTTCTTATCAGGAAAACAATTACAAAAATAATCGTTACTTCACTTTGATAAGCCAAACTGGAAACGAAATCGATCTAGTTACTTATCAGGAAATAAATTATTCGAAATAAGTCTTCCTTCGGTTTCCACAATCACACATCCCATAAAAATATATCATTAAGCATCAGTTTAACATAAAACTTTCTCCCATTGTTTGTTATTAACTACAAAATAGGAAAATAACATAAAGACAACCTTTACCAGAGAAAGGTCGATAGATCTTAGCTATTACCTTCCACAAGTGAAAAGCTAAAATCGATTCTCATATGTATACCAATATACAATTTATAGAACATAACTCGATTTTAATATAAATGTGACTTCACACTTGAGTTTAATCACCCTCATCTTTTATTGATTATTTGATAAAGCAACCCAAAAGGTTAGATATTAAATTCGCTAAATCAAAAAGTCACACAATCATAACGACACATCCCAATATGAGACTGAAATTTGTAGTTAATAAAAACCTAAGTTTATCTCATAACCGAAAGCAAATGAAAGAGATATATGAACCAAAATAAGTTTCACAATCAAGTTATCAAAAGAATGACACAAAATTTGTAACATAAAACATATCATTAACTTTTTATTGATAGTTCCAGATACACTTTATTTAATTATTGAATTAGATCAACAACTGAGTAGTCTATTATCATAAAAGGCTAAACAAAAATAATCTTTATTAATCTTTGAATGTGTTATGGTTGTTCATTGATGTTTCTTTAGTGTTCAAACTCCTGAAATAGGTCTCAAGATTCTGGTCAGCAAACATTGTTCATTAATAAGTTTCTCAACTTGGTTGAACCCCTTGCTATCCCCTCGTGATTTTCTTGCATGACCACCTCCACTCCTTGTTGCTGATTGGGTTTGGGTGTTTTTAATTGGGCTTCAATTCTAATCATGGCCCATAATATTCTCCTTATGATTTCTGTTATTGTTAAAAATAGTAAAATTCTATAGTCGGAGAACGTGTGGATTGACAATCTCGTTGTCCAATAAATCCTCCCAAAGAATTCCACAAGTATGAAATTGTGGTACCACCCCTACAAATGAATACAAGTTCAAGTTACCTATACTGAACAAAATAAATAACTGATTTAGTTTGTGTAGTTGTATTTTCCTTTCTTGTAAGCTATGGTCTTCGATTTAACATTTGGCCGGTAAAAGGAGTTTCCATTTCCAAAACCCATAAAGAGAAAATCTATTAGAGTAATGGGAAAAAGAGAGAGTAGGTTTTTCTGTAATAAAAATATGTGAGACATCTTATAAACTTTTTTCATGAAGACCATATACATGTAATTCTCTTAACATCTAAGAGAGTTTTATTGAGAGGGAAAAAAATATATGGCTTATTATATTCTTCATTACAGAGAAGAATTAAAAATTAGCGTTATAGATGATGTGATTATTGTAGGTATAATAATATATATAATGAAGAAGTTTGAATATGGTTGTCATACTTCCAATGAGAACTATAACCACAATCGAACAACGTACTTGGCTTGTGTTGTTTTAGTGAACTTGCTGAGGATAATCATCCCGAAGTGGCTTTTATGGAAAAATACATCCATCTAAAGAATAAAAAACAATCGAAGGGTATCCTTCGTACCATTTTATTAATTATTTCTCTCTTTATTTAATATTACATGATTTAGACATAGTTGAACAATGTACGAAATGTCAGTCAGTATAGAAAAACAAGGAAAGGTAAAACCGAAACAACAAGAGTATTGATATTAAATCCATAAACTACTGGATATTATTAACCTTGACCATAGTATAAATTATAAGGAGAGTTATTTGGATTATGATTCACCAAATATGAACATGCCTGGGTTAGGGACAAGGTGAATCAAAAAGTGATCGAGGGTTATTTTTTCATTCTCTTCCTATCTTTTTCATTGCTAGCTGTGTTGAAAATTTTAATGTTTCTTAGTTAAGTTTTTCTCTTTACTATATATTTGGGGTGTTTGTTAGTGTTATGTCATGCAGTCTTTACTTTTAAAAGCGAGTAAAAAAACATGCGTTGAATGTTAACTGATGAAATTTTGGTGAAAATAAATACTAGAGAAGTTTGATTAAAAGAAATAGTAAAAAAGTATGATTTTCAAGATTCCATTTCAAAAACCTTTAGTTCTATCACGGTCATAACCTTTTTAAATATTATATATTAAGTGGACACTCTGGATACATAAATATAAATGATAATCATTGTACGTAAGCAGTTAGTATTGCTTCAATGAAGCATACAATATTCTTATGTTGTCTTTAAACAATATTGGAGACAAACCTTCAATATTGTTGTCTTTAAACATGTAGGTTTTAAAATTAATCTACCTTGAGTAAAATGCTCTTTACTGATTTTAACATATTGTATTAAAGATATTTTATGAAAGAAAAGACAAATTCAATTTGGGACCATCATATGATATCTATTGAATTATATTTATTTATAAAGGAACAATTTAACCTTCTATGCTAAGAGCCAAATATGTTAAATTCCCCCATCAACCTCATGAAATTTTCCTTAACCATACTCCAACAATGTTTATAGAACTCCATAGAAAATCCATCAGGACCTGGAGATTTATTGGCACCAAACTGTTTAACAACCTCATACACTTCATATTCAGTAAAATCCTTCTCCAATTCTAACTTGTCATCCTCAACAATCCTGTTAAAAGAGATATTTTCCATAGAAAAAGCTACATCATTCTTTTATGGAAAAAGTATTTTCAAAATTGTTCCTCATTTCCACTTTAATAACGGTGTTATAGTGCCATGAACTGTAGTAATCGTTGGGAATTGGGAAATTACTAGACAAATAATATCGAATTAGCTCGTTAAGCCTAAATTTTCGAGATAAAACTTAGGACCCTAAAACTTACTTCGACGCATCCGCTTTTTTAAGGTGTGTATAAATAGGTGAACTATAGTAATCCTTCTCCAATTCTAACTTGTCATCCTCAACAATCATGTTAAAAGAGATATTTTCCATAGAAAAAGCTACATCATTCTTTTATGGAAAAAGTATTTTCAAAATTGTTCCTCATTTCCACTTTAATAACGGTGTTATAGTGCCATGAACTATAATAATCGTTGGGAATTGGGAAATTACTAGACAAATAATATCGAATTAGCTCGTTAAGCCTAAATTTTCGAGATAAAACTTAGGACCCTAAAACTTACTTCGACGCATCCGCTTTTTTAAGGTGTGTATAAATAGGTGATTTCTCTGTCTTTCTCAAGCTCAAAAAGAATTTGATTTTTTTATTTTTGTTGTATTCCTCGTCAGCTGATTGATTTTTTTATCCAAAATCAAACCCCATTAATCACTTCAAAGCATCAAACTCTAGAACTGGAATGATAGTTTTAGCTTCCTCTGATATGCAAAGTATTAAGGAGTTGGCTGAAGAACTGGAAAGATTTTTTATTATAAAAAACTGACGCTCAGAAGGTTATCAATAAGATCAATGAGGTGGTTCCTATTCCTTATTCCTTAGGCCAAGGACAATGGTCATCCTTATCCCTTAGCTATAGCTTATTTAAAGCTAAGGGGAAATGTCCTCAAGGAAACCTCACTATGGTGCTTTGTCATCTCTTATATTAGCTACACTATACAGAGACTGTAAATGGTACAATACGGAATACTTGGATATTTGGATAGGTTAAAAGATAATTAAGAGGAAAAAAAGGGAGATATAATAGGTAAAAAGAAATAGTTTTAGTAAATCAAAATAGTGAAAAAGAGAAGTTTTAGGGTAAACTATGAAAACCAGAGACGGAAATCATACGGAAATTGAATAGTTTTTTATTCCCTTCTCTATAAGCAGGATCAGATATGATCCACTTTTAAGTATAGATAAGGGATATCCCCACACTTAAGCTACATGGGAGACCATAATAGATGGATTTCCCTATACATAGGGGATAACTAAGAAAAATGTCATACCATTGTACTTGGCCTTTACTATTAAATAAGAGATTTAAAGTAGAAGTTTTATCAAGAGATATGCTAACGAAGCTGCTCACTCTCTAACTTCGCTTTTAAACACAATGTCAGTTATCTGCGACCAGGAATGCAATGTTTCTCTTGCTTAGTAATTTTTTTCTTTCATTTTGTTTTTCCTTAGCAATTGTCACTGGAATCTACCATTTGTCGATGATCATAATTTGCTTGCAAACCCAAAATTTATCTGAACCTAAAATATCTCGTCGCTCAAACCCAAAATCTACATTGGACCTAAAATATCTCTTGTCACCCAAAAATTGATATAACCGGAAAATTACCTGGTGGCTCAAACTCCAAAACGGCTAACCAATTTGTTTGTGGGTGTACCAATCCTGATGTTTGTGCTTATATACTACTACCTCTGTTTTAAAATAATAGGCAGGTTCGTATGTAGATTTACACACAAATCTGCCTATTTTTTAGAGACGGATACAACACCAAGCAAATTGAAACCTCCTGTTAGCAATCTCGTCAAATTTTACCCGGTACTATCCAATCCAGCCCAACAAGGCTCACTCACCCAGCACTGCCTAAGTTTCAGATTCAAACCCTCGCAATAAAAACCAAATCCTTCCCAACGCCGAATCCCCATTTCAATTTGATCCTAATCCAAAAAACAAAAAAAAAAAAAAAAAAACCCTAGAAATGAATCCTCTCTAATTGTTTCAATGGGGAGCTTCAACATTCTCCCCAAGGAGATCGTGTTGCACATTTTTACTCACTTACCAGCTGAATCATGGACGACATCATTTCCTCGACTCCACTTAACTCATCTTCGTAATTCCTCCAGTAAGTTGAGTTTGTTTCTCTTAAGTGGTATCAACAGAGGATTTCAATATTAACTGAGTACGATTGTAGGATTCCAATTGAGAGTAGCTGAGTAGGCCAATTACAAGGATGAAGTTAAACCCTATACCATTTCAGTATTATGAAATTGTTGGTTCATTTAATGGTTTGATTTGTATGTTATGATTGTGATCTTGGTTTGTTGGAGCCATATGACTATGATCCTACTTATATCTGTAATTCTATCACCAGAGAGTATCTTGCTCTTCAAAACTTGAGATGCCGTATACGAAATTTAAGAATCGTTTGTTGAGTGGATTCAGTTATTGTTCATCGACTGGTGGTACAAAGTTGTTAGGATCAGCAGGTTAGGTAAAGAATCAGATATTATACATGTTGAGATTTATACTCTTGGCAGTGGTAATGGTTGGCGAAATTTAGGTAGTTATGCAGAAGAGTATTTTTTTTCTAAATACAGTCGGTGAGTTTGCGAACGAGGCTTAACATTGGATTGAAAACAAAGGAAGGATAGTGGCATTTGATTTGGTTAATGAAAGTTTTCATGAAATTCCATTACCACCAATTTTGCTAAATTGTAATTGGCAGGGGATGATGGCTGTTGAAGTTGGGGTTTTAAGTGGTTATTTGATGTGTCTCCATCTTGGAAGAGGGAGATCTGTTGATATATGGTTATTGAAGAAGAAGGAGAATGGCGGTGGTCTTTATGACATGAAAGAAGAGGTAGATTACAGTTCAATGAGCTGGAATAAAGAGTTTAGCTTAGTTGGTTCTGAACCATTTGCTTATACATAGAGTGGTGTAGTTCTGTGTTTCCATACTAATCTTGTATCTACCAAGCTCAGTTGTTATGACTTCAGATCTTCGACTGATGATGTGCTTGGTTACTTTTGTCAAGAAATTTCTCCACCACCAATCCCTCACCTGAACACCTTGATTTCATTGAAAGGTTTAGGAGAGAATAACACGAAAATGATGGAATCATTTAAAGTGGCAATTCGTCTGCAAAGGAGCAATTGAAATGGTGAAATTGATACGTACAAATACAAACAAAAGGGTTTCATTCGGAGGTCGCTTCATAAATGCATGGTACCTATTCTTTAACCTTTTTTTCTTTTAATGTTTTGTTAACATTTACTTGGACTAAGTTTAACGGAAAGAATGTGATACATCTTTTAGCCATCTTCATTTGTTCATAGAAATGTCAATTTTTGGGTTATGCTTATAATCTAGTTTAAGTCGTGCAATTCATTATTTCATTTTTGTTAATTGTCCATTTCATTATTCGTTTATGCTAATTTCAATGGAGAAGAATGCGATGCATACTTTCATAAGCTAGTTAAGTTTAAATCATTTATAAAAATGGAACTAAAGAAGTATACTATGGAAATAAAGTGGAAATGTTGGGTTTATCAGCGGTTCTTACTTCTTAGCATAATATGATTGACACTTTCAGGAATTTAGATTTTGATATTTGTGTTCTTTCACATGCTGTTTCGAATTTGCAACTGTCAAATGTTTGGTGTATAGGCTTATAGCTTTAGGAACTAACCAGACTTTACATTGCTTATGTGGATTTTATGACGATATACTAAGGTCAGTAGATCAAAGCAAAACTGCTGCAGCTAGAGTAGTTTGAGCAGGAATCTGAAGCAAACGTTAGTAGTACAATTAGAAAGTTTCAACACGACAACACTACAAAACCATGATAAAGTGGATAGTTTGGATGAGAGTGCGATATGCAACAATGCTAGTCCCAAAACCTGTTGTTTTAAACATGTTCGGTTTGGTCAGAAATATTGAGTTCAGAGCTCTTGGTAAGTGCATAGATTTTTTGGACAACTTCACCCACAAGTATAAGTATGGTTACAAAACCTTAATATTTCCTCCTAAGCTAGGGGTTTGTGTTTTATTTGCCATGAGCAATTTTATTTGGAAGAATGGTTTTTTATGCCTTGAACAGTTCAAATACATTCGTAGGAAGCATTGTAATTTGAAGTGTAACTCGATAATTCTTGACATGTTATTAACATTTTGAACCCTTCAAACAGAGTTTTATAAAATGAAAAAGTGATCAAATTTTCAAAGTCAAATTCTGACCAGTGTGGCTTTTTTCCTAGGAAGCTTTTCTCGAAATTAAATAATCTGGTGCCTCGAGTCCATCTTTTGATCTTGAGGGTTATACATGAAGGAACTGCGATTTTCAAAGTTATGGGTAAGTTTCTTTCTGGTCTAGACCAAGATTGCAGGCTTTGGGTTTCATAGATATGTAAAATCTTCTACAGAGTCCTTACTATCTAGTTAGATTCAAGAAGAATGGGACTTTCAGTGTCTTTAGAATGGGAATGTTGTGCTGGCCATTTGGAAGGCCTGGAATGAATTTTTCTTTAACAACACTGCTCCTATCATTCAAAGAATCATCTGCTCAGTTTTGGTTCAATTACTACTTGGCTACTGCTGATGATCATACGGAATCTGCTTCTTTCCAGACTGTCACCCCCAGAAGAGGCATCACTCTGCAAGTTAAGTAGGAGCCACCTGAAAATCCGCGGATCACTGATGCTTCCTTCTTTTCTAATACTGGCGCTTGTACTGTGGTGGCTAGGAATTCTGAAGCAAAGTTTGAAGGTGGTGGAACTTGTGGGCACAATTGTCTCTCCCCATTGAAGGATGAAACTAAAGCTATTCTTCTGGCTTTGATACTTGGCTGAGGAAAAGCTTTGGAAAGACTCTCACTGGAAGTGATGTTGAAAAAGTGATCAAGGTGCTCAACAAGGTGATGAAGTCTTATTGCAGATCAGTAGCAGGGCTGATTCCTTCATCAGAGCCCAGTTCCAGTTTAGAAAGGTGCAAATGAAGCTGCACGCTCTCGAGCAAGTTTTGCGTTTAAAGCCATGGTGGTTATCTCCTTCCCCTACTTGTATTGCTATGTGATAGAGACTGTGTTCTCTTTTAGTTCTATTTTTGTTTTTCTTTTGCAAAAGGAAAAAAAATGTAGAAAATAAAAACTTTGCATAATGGATTATAAAGTGTCGTATATACGCATATGCAAAATTGCACTCCATGACTACAGTATTTCTGCCAGGAACAGCCACAGTAGTTGAAAGGGAACAGTGTGGATTAGATTGCTGTGGGCAAAGAACAGTGTGGATCAGTTTCTCAGCAATCTGGACTTCTAGGAGAAATTGTTAGGCAAAGAATAGAAACACTGGTCTTGCAGCTGAACTAGTTGGAATAATGTTGGATAGACAAAAAGAACAGGTTTATCAATTTAAAAACAAAGGGGCAACCCGAGAAATGAACTCGAGACCTCTCGCACCCTAAGTGAGAACTAGACCAATTGCCCACAGTTAGTGCCTTCGTTAAAATTTCAACATAAGACGGATAAATGGAACGTCGTACAAAGAAAAACACCATGTTCGCCAAATTCTAAGAGGCATCATTTGGGAGGTTTTCGCAACTCCACAAAGTCATCACACTTACAGATGCAAAGACATATGTTTCAATATGAATAATTCAAATCAGAAATTACCAAGATAACAATTTAGATAGACAACCTCAAACTTGAAAAACTCACAACTACTTTCCTACTCTGTATGGTTGAACATAAAGACTTTTAGCTGCTTTCAAATCACACCACTTGAACTAACTAGTAGCTTCTGCCCCAGTAAGTCCACTTTATATCAAGTTTTGGTTTTTCAGAGGCAAAACACAGTGTCCCTTCTGGAAGCTCAGGCTGATAGAAAGGGGTGCAAAGAGTCTTGCATGCTCCCAGATTCCCATCCTTCTTGATACGTTCTTTAACATCTCTCTCAACTTCCTCCTCGTCGCACCAAGGAGATAAGATCATCCTATTCTCATTTAGGGCCTTCTTAAACTATTCCTATGTCTTAGCTACAGTGCATCACGTTTTTGCTTTGCAGCATTAAATAGGCTTTGTTGGATATTGTCCAATAGGTTTTTAATCTGATCAACCAAGTTGGTTCACCTGGTGGCACAACTTTTAGGGGCCCCTCATGAGTCATGAACAAATGAACTTCATTAGGAACATCTTGATCTGATTCATTCCAAAACTTCAGCAAACCTTTATCATCCACAACATCACAAAGAAAGCCACTCTCCAAGTACTGAAAATCACAATGATGGCCATCTATCCCATCAATATACTCATAAACATTGTGCAACAGATCCAGCATGTTCAGAGTGTCTACATCATACTTAGGCCAATACACCTCCTTTCCATTCATATAATCAAGGAAACTGAATCCACAAACAGGTTGTTGCCTAGGCCATTCTCCATCATAGTGTAAATAGACATTTTTAGTATCATAAACAACACTTTCACTGCAACATAACCAAAAACCTAAATTAATCACCACAATCAACAACTTTAATAGACTGTACAATATACAAAAAACCCAAATCACATGAATAAAAAGAAACAAAGCATCAAATACAGAAATTGTAAAAAATGAAATTAGGGTTATTTTGAAAAACCCAATTCCTACACTATATCACATCAGGGACCCTTTTCTCAACTATCACCAACTCACACACAGGTAACTTCTACAATCGATTAAGCATATAACATCCATCCTAAATCAGAGGATAATGATAAAGACCCAAGAACAGCATGCATAACATCAAATCCATAATCACGTATCGAATCATTAAACGAAAACGGAATGGAAGAACATAAACCCTAGAAAAAAAAAACTTACAATCTTCGTCTCCGGTTATGATTCATCACGATTAAACCCTAGAAAACATAAGAAACAGAAAGAAATAGGAAGCCAGGTCTTCTCTTCGATCAATTTCTTCTTCTCTTCGATGGAACCCTAAACTCTCATCTCACAGAAAAAAATTGGGGTTTTGTTTTCTCTCTGCAACTGATAAACTTTTTTCTCTCTCTCTCTAATGTCTGTTCCCGCTCTATAGAGGGGTAGTTGTACAGACGAAGAGGTACGTGTTCAATTCTAATCGGCTACCCAAACCGTGCCAAATCGAAACCATCCATTGTCTGACCTGATGCACAGCCGTTGGATGATCATACATGAGGGTATTATGGGAAAGTATAAAATCCACGTGTAAGAAATTGTCCAGCTATACAAAGCAGCTGACTCAGCTAACCAGGTTTGGATGGAAAAAGTGACGAGAGGAGGTTTTACTAATATTTGTTGTAGGAGAGGTAACTCAAATTATGATCTTCGCCAGGGAAGGTAACGCAAATTACCCCTTGTATATACTTACCTGTTTTCTCCTTGAATTTGGTCAGAAAATAATAAGAGTGTTTTGATCTCATAGGTGACAAAACTAGTTTAAGTGGTCTCGGTTGGATCAAAAGTAACACATCCAAACCATATGCCAAAACTAACAATCAGTAGAGAAAGTTCCGGTAGAGAAACTTGCTCCTAAATAGAATATGGTACTCCATTGCCGGTGGAGTAGTTTAAGATCTAAAATAAATATGAGAAAACAAGTTTGAAGTGCTTAAACATGACAAGTAACGTACGTTATGGCTCTATTGAATTCAGCAGAATAGGAAGTTAACTTTTAACGATAAATGGTACTACTGGAGCTACTACTACACTTTCTCAACTCATTGAGTTATATGTAAATAAAATACATGATAAAATGACAGAGATCTTCAAAGTTCGTTTTATAAAGAATAATTAAAAATCAAATAAAAAAATTAATTAGCAAAATATATTATCTTAACAGTCAAGACCGCCAACGACAGTTTGGGATCCAAACTCTAATTAAAAAACATTCTGGACCCAAATGCAACACTGGTCACAAATTTGGGGACCAAAGTCTAAATATCAATATCCCTAATTAATAATAGTATACACATAATCGGGCACAAGCTGAAGAATGGTAATGTTGGTACTTGCCGGGATAAAGGATCATATGTTTTATTTTCCTTTTTTCAGTTTCTCAAGATCTGCTTCAGCTTCTTCTAGTTGCTGCTTTAGTATGACTATTCTCTTCTCCACTCCTTCCACTGTCCCTTTAGTGATGGCAGGCTGGTACGGTGTAATAAAATGATGTGAAAAATCTTTCAGAGCTTGAACTCCACATACCTGTAAAAATCAAATTATGTCATCAAAGCGAAAACAACAAGTACTACTAATGGATAAAAGGGTGGTTTTAAATGGAGCCAGCATCGGACCTCCTCCTGAAGCAACGGCAATTTTGTGATGTTGAAGTCATCATACAACATGTAGAACTGATCAAGATATTTTTGTTGCATACGCATACGTGCCTTTAGCAACTTAGATTCAACACCTACAAGATTAGCACCAGTTCGAAGAATCAAATACAAGTACATAGTAGGAATATAAAAGATGGTACTACTTGATTCACAATCAATGCAATGATTCACATGATGGATTTTCTTGACCCAATTTACACCTGAGTTAACCATGTTATGTAACACAGACAAGAGAGGTTAAAGATATAGGTTTTAATAGAACGGTTAATCATTCAAACTGATTTTTGAGCATAATATAACAGCAACAACAAAAACAAAAGAAGGGAAAACAAACCTTCTTCATCGAAAAGTACTTGGTTTATGATGATATTATGCGTGTCAATCTCAAACTTAGTGAGTTCTTGGACCAGCCTCTCTGTCTCGTAGAGGGAAAGGAACTCAGGAATACAAACACATATGAACGTTGTTAAGTCCTGCCCAAAGAAAAACAGATGTAAATAAATAAATTAACATCCTTAAACAAATGTAAGTTAAGAATCTTGGATACAAGTCCAAGGTATCGAACAGGCAAGTGGAGAATGAGAGATCATACCGGATTCTTAAACTGCTTATTCACTTGTTCAATTACATCTTTCATACCCTCGAGTTTCCCTAAGATTGCTTCCTCACCAAATTCATCACCAACACCAAAAAGCGTAGACATCTGTCACGAAAAGGTATCAATGCCAGCCACGACAGCAACATACTACCCTATTTGGGGTGGATCTACATGCAGGCTAGGGCCGGCTTAAGCCACCCCCAAACCTAGGAACTTTTTTAAAATAGGAGGTCGAGCTTAGCCCACTCCAACGCAAACCAATTGTTGTCAAGCCAGGGTAGAAAACTACAAGTTCACATAAAAAAAATTTCCAAGCCACCCCTAATTCCAAATCCTAGTCCCGCCTCTGCCTATTTCCCCCCCTCTTAGCGCATATAATAGAAAAACTAGCATGTTCAATTGTGCGGGACCTACTCTATTAGAAAATCAAATGGTAACGAGAACTGGGGAAGAAAAGAGAGAGGGTGAAAGGCATATCAACAAATACCTGACTAATTAGTCCACCGAACTTATTCTTCAAGCTCATAAGTTTTCCCAGCCCCTTCTCTAATGTTGATGGGAACTGCAATAGCCGCAGAGTATGGCCAGTTGGTGCTGTATCAAATACTATCACAGAGTAATCCATTGTTTGAACTAACCTGCAGAAAATAGTGTACACCAGCGATGTCAATAATTTACAAACAAAATGATACCTCCGATTCAGAAAACAGATCAGGTAAACATACTTGTATACCATAAGGGATGAGGCAATTGGATAACAGGCATCAAAAGTATCTTAGCCAGTCCTTGTCTTTCTTGGTGTACATTACCTCTTTAGACAATTGTCATCTCCATGCATTTACATTCATCTCATTAGAAAAGACTGAGCCAAAGTTTGTGATCATTATCATTCATTCAATGGCTCTATTAAGCTTTCAGTTATACATTATATTACTATCAGGTTAATAAAGTAGGCTCATTTCTGCCTTATGATTTTGGCTTCCTATCCAACTAAGTGAAAATCCTAATTGCTAGTATGACTGTAAGAGAGTATCATGTTATTACTCGATTCCTAACAGTATGCTCCACACTACAGTTGTTGCACTAATTACCATATTGTTTTAACTTAATATCTATTTGTTGAACACACTACCAAGTACGTATTCCCAGTTACAAACTCCCGGTTCTAGAGATTTAAGAATGTGTAATAGTAATACTGCCTCAATACCCACAACAAAGGCTTCTGCAGTATCTTTCAAAAAGCATGTTCTACTTACTGAACGAAGAAATAGATTTAGGATATATCAAATTTTCCATCAAGGCGAATGTGCAAAATCCAGCAAACCAAAACCATTAAAAGAAGTAAGGTACTGGGTATTACTCTTGGTCATTATATTAATAGAATATAAAGGGTTACTTTATCTTCAACTTAACAGTAGGAGGGGGAGCCATCTACCGCTTATTTGTTCATTAAAAAAGACTCTGCAGTATTACTCAGACTGCAAAAAGTTGAACCCCAGGGATTGCTCTTCGACAGAAAAGTAAAGGGCACTAATAATTTACCCCTGGGATTGCACTTAGATATTTTTCTATGCTGTTTAAACTCGTTACTGCAATACCTAGTGTCGGACAAAATAAAAAGAAAAGAGAACTTACTTGAGCATCTCTGCAAAACTCATAGCTTCATCAATTCCAGGGATTGCATTTGCAAGCTCTGATACAAAGCTATCCATTCCTTCCCCATTCGGCAAATCATCATTCTCTACATTAGGATCGACTTCCTAAATCGTACACATCAAAATTTATCACCCTAAATTAGCTTCACAATATATACAATCCCTAATCCAAATTCAGCATTATCCTTATCAAATTTATCGAAAGCCTAACAAAATTACACTAACCTAAACCAAATTGAGCCAAATTTACAGTTCTAAATATGAAATCAATTGAAGGAAAAGAGATAATTACCATGGCAAAGAGATTTGTGAATCCATTGACTAGAGTAGGAGTTTTAGTAAATCTCTGTTGAAAAGCATCACTGAGATTATGAGCAGGATCAGTTGAGATAATTAGAACAGAAGATCTAACTCGAGCTAATTGTATTGATATTATTGAACTACATGTTGTTTTACCAACACCTCCTTTTCCTCCAACGAATACCCATTTTAATGTATCTTGTTCTAATATGTTCGCAATTGATCCTTCGTGCTCACTCGCCATTAATTGGAATTTCGACGAATTTTGAAGAAAACCCTAGATTTGAAATTGGACTGGATGATATGACTGCGAGTGAAAATTGGAAAGGCGTACCGCTCACATGGAAAGCTGATGCTCGGAAGAAAAGAATATGGTGTTGTAGATTCCCATTTCGGTTACACGTGTTGCTGTTTTCTCTTTCCTTTATTTTTTTACTACCATTGTTATCTACGGTCGTCGGTAACATTAAATTGTCTTTTGTCTTTACCACTGGAAATCCAGGTCGATGGTTTGTTACCGGTGATTTCCAGCATGTTTTACCTGAAATAGAGGTGCTCCCGAAAAAAAGTATGAAATAAAAGAAAAATGACTTTACAGAAAACTGATATTTCCGGTTTCATTTTCAAATTTAGTCTTTCAGATATTTTTATTTCTAGAAATCTAAAAGTTGTTTTTTTTAAGGTGTATGCAAATATCGTTTCCAAGTTTAAAGGTCGATCCCCGAAAATGCTAAGAATACTGATATTTTATCCCCATAAAATTTCCGATTGGGAGAGAGAGCGGTGAGCATCTTAACCATTTTCTAATCTCAATGTACAATTCCTGCCTAACAAAGATATATTTTTGTTGAAGTTGAATTATGACGCGTGATTTTAGTTTATTTTAAATTTGAGTCATCTCTAGTTCCGTCCCTGATTGCAATCAGCAATCTTAATGTAATCAATTACAACATGTGTATAGGATGCTGCATTTAAATAACTTTCTTTTTTTGATCGATAAAGAAAGAATAGATTGATCAAAAAAGACGGGATATAAAAGGATTATACCACCCTAACAGAGTACAAAAGGAAAAGAGAGAACAAAAACTAGACTGATAACATACTACCAAATTTATGAAGGATCAAAATAAATCTTAAACCAGTTTTGCAAGATTTCAGAAGAGCTAACAGAACTGTACTCTGAAATAACTAGAGCCCAAGAGAAGAGATAGTAAATAGCTTTCTTCAACACATCCATCTCATTGTTACTTGCATTCCTTTCTTTCCAAATGCTCCAAAAAATAGCAACATGAATCATGTCCCAAACTGCAATACTTTCTTTAGAGTGTTGAATGAGTTTCCAAGCCTGATGAACTGTTGTTGCTATCATAGGCATAGGAAAAAACTAGTGCAGCTTGCTAAAAAAGACCTACCAAACTTTCCTTACAAACTTACAATGAAGCAGTAGATGAGCAGTAGACTCTTGCTCATTGCAGAATAAACAACCATCTGGAACATCGATCCTTCTTGCAATCAATAAGTCTCTTGCAGATAATTTGTTGTGAGAAATTAACCAAAAAAAAAATTATATCTTTGGAGGGCATTTAAGTTTCCAGATGTGAGTAAAGATAGAGTCTACGGTAGAATTTCGTTCTTCAATAAGTTTATCATATAAGGATTTTACAGAAAAAATATCAGTCTTAGAAAGCCTCTATTGAAGTTCATCTCCACAGCTTGATTCATTTTGAAAGTATCCAGATCAGAATTAAGCATGGAAAGCTCAATTCTGACTGCATCATTTACTCTAGAAGGAATATGTAAATTCCAAAGTGATGTTACTTCCATTTATAACATACAAGTTTGCAACCAAAGAAGATTTAGCTCTTGATAAAGCATATAAATTAGGAAAACGGGCTTTGATTGGTGAATCATAAAGACAATTATCCTCCCAGAATCTAACTTTCAACCCATTGAACTTCACAAAACTTTTTTTTATTGAACTTCATTGTTGCTCTCCATACAGAAAACCCATAAGAGCATTTAAGGTGCTTAGAAATCCGTACCACTTCAACATTACCATATTTCTCCACCACAATAGACTTCCAAAGTGAATCATCTTCGATTGGATATCTCCAGGACCACTTAGACAAAAGAGCTTCATTAAACTTACTGAGATATTTAATACCCAGACCACCATTTTTTTCTTTCTGCTAAGAGCATTCCACTTGACTAAGTGTAATTTCCTTCTTCCCTTATTATCATGCAAGAGAAAATCTCTCATAATCTTCTCTAATATTCTAATAACATAGTAGGAATTTCAAAGAGAGACATATAATACGCAGGGAGATTAGAAAGGACACTGTTAATAAGTGTTATTTTACCAGCTCTAGACAAAAGAGAATTTTTCCAACCTGCTAATTTAGATAAAAACTTTCAATGATTTTATCCCATTTAGAAATTCCACCACATTTATCACCAAGAGGCAGGCCAAAATAAGTTCTTGGTAGATATCCATGATAACAACCCAAAATAGAAGAGAAAATAGACAGATCCTCATCAAAACCAACAACATATATCTGGCTCTTAGCAAAGTTAATTTTAATACCAGTGAGAAGTTCAAAAGAAATTAACACCAACCTTAAATTTTTCACTTGCAAATGACTAGAATGTCATCAGCAAATTGCAAATGACTAATCACTAGTTCATCAGGCTTGACACTAAAACCAGAAAGAATACCTTGATCCTAAGCTTATTTTATCATAAAATTGAAAGCCTCTCCCACAAGAAGGAATAAGAAGGGTGAGATTGGATATCCTTGCCTTATATCTTTTTTGCTTTTGAAGTAACATGTATTACTGCAATTAACAAGAACTGAAAATCTTCAAAGTTCAATGCATCTTCTAATCCAGATCCTCCACTTATCAACAAAACTCATTAGAGAAAACACATCATCAAGAAAATCGCAATTCACATTATCAAAAGCTTTTTCCAAAGTCAATTTTACAAAGAATGCCAGGTTTGCCACTTCTAATTCTTGAATCAATCAACTCATTAACTATTAAAACACCATCAAGGATTTGTCTTTCTTGATAAAAGTTGTTTGATTTTGAGAAAATTATAGAAGGAAGACTTTATTTAAATCTTTCAGAAAGAATTTTAGAAAGAATTTTGTAATCACCATGAATGTTAAGCTAGTAGGCCTCAAATCTTTAATCTCTTCAAGGGTATTTTTCTTGGGAATTAGAGCAATGGAGGTGTTTTTCAATTTCCAATCAAGATTTTATTTTTTGTGTTGCAATTCTTTTAGAACATTCATGAAATCAAGTTTTAATATGTACCAACAAAGCAAGTAAAAACTGATGGCGAAACCATCTGTCCCTAGAGCCTTGTTTTGACCAAGCATCTTAATGGTTGAAAAAAAATTAAGCTTTCGCAATGTCTCTTTCAAGCCAAACACACATTTCATCTGAAATTTTAGAGAAGTTCATACTTTCCATAGAAATATTTCTTGGATGCCGAGACTGAAAAATATCCTGAAAAATGAGACAATACCATTCTTGATATCCTGCTTATCTGAAGTAAAAATACCATTCACTTTAATTGAACCAATATAGCTACTCATTCTCTTATCATTAGCAAGTCTATGAAAATATTTAGTATTATTTTCAAAGTCTTTAATATGTGTCACTCTTGATCTACTCCTTTGTTTCTCAGCTTTAGCAATTGTAGGCTTGCAATATTCTTGTCTAGCTTTTAATCTTTCCTCCCATTGCTCTTCACTGAGACCATTATTAGCATTTTCCTCAGCATCAAGATCCACAGAAATATACTTCAACTCCTCAAGTCTACTTTCGAAATCACCAAACTCAATTTTACTCCACTCTTTTAACTTTTGTTGGAGCAGATGTAACTTCTTAGAAAGGTGAAACCTCCACTACCAGAAATGACAAAAGAAGACCAAAGATTTCTAACAACATTAAGAAAATCTGGATGAGAAAGCCAAAAATACTCACATGGGAATGGAGGAGGGCCATGCTTCACTCCATCACAAAAAAAGAGCAATTAGATTATGATCTTTCACTACCTAAAACACCTACACGCACGTTAATTACTCAGTCTTCTGATATAAAATTTTGCGAAGGTGAGCTCCCAGGTGAACCATACAGTAATCCTCCCCCCCATTAACAAGACTTCGTAGTTTGAAGAAAGAGTAGCATCTCATAAACACTCCGCAGTTCATCATTGATGTACGAATTGTTTACATTTTATTAAACAAAAGTTCGTTTTTTTTCCTTCAAAAACAATATATATTCCGCACTGTTGTTTTGGATTTGAAGTTGATCTGACTGCACAATGCTTGCGAATATCATGATTAAATTATCTAAAGTTTGTGGCAGATATCAAACATTTTGTGATAAAAGATAAATAATGTTGTAGGGATTTCGCCCATGGATGTGCGGACCAACCAAGTGTAAATCCTATTGGACATACATAATTAATTTATCATAAAGCATAATGAGAAGAAAGTAGTATTGAAGTACAAAGACTCGCCTTGTGGCGCGAGGTTTCTCACAAAGCCCTGGAATTGTTCTCTTGTAATGAACGTTATAGAGTTCCGCTACTTAGTTAGCTTGGTAATTTCAAAAGGACTTGAAATGCAGCATATGTATGTGGTTGTTACGTATCTCTGAAAGAACCAAGATATAGAAGATATTTTCAAAAGTACTTGATAGACTTTTGTTTCCCAAATCAAACGACTCTAAACCACAGAGTGCGTTTACAGTTAGATAGAACGCTCACTTACAGATTCAAACAATCAGGCGGATGTGGTATACCCGTCTAAGTGGCTATTTGATTTGGAGGGGATAGACAAGTAAGTTATATTTTTTTCTTGCGCATTCACAAGAAAGTTCCTGATTTGGAATCATAGCCATTTATGTCGATGGTACAGATATGATGGGTAATCTTGATGTAATAAGAGACCTTAAAAGCTTTTTAAAATCCGACTCTGAGATGAAAAATCTGGGTAAATCTCGACCGAATACTGATATTGTGGTATATTATTCCACCAGTTTGCATATGTCTAAAGTTGTCAGGCAATTTAACAAAGACATGCATGCTGATAGCACTCCCATGATTAGTCGAGGTTCAAATGTAAGTAAGTGACCATTTCGTCTAAAGAAAGATGACGAAGATGCGTTGGGAGATGAAATTCCCATATCTAAGTACAATAGACGCATTGTTGTACTTAGTATAATAATGTACTCGATTAAACTTTACATCATCAAGGAACTTGTTAGCTAGATATAGCTCAGCGCCAACGCAACGTCATTGGAATGGTATAGTGAATGTAATCATGTACTTAAGATTAACCATCAACATAAATTTATTTTATCCCTGCAAAGACATAAAACGGAATGCTAAAGGAACTCCAATCCAAAGGTTGTTGATTATGAAGGAAAAATAATCTCTTCTCCACCGAAAGTTATCAGGGGAGATATGGTAGACTATTTTCAAGGTCATTACTGAAATCCAGTTTCGAAAAGTACATGACTAAAGGAACAATCTGGAACAACTCTGAAAGTAGTCAGGGGGAGGATCCAAGGATATGATGTCACATAATGTACTTCGAAACTAAAGCTGTGTTGTACTCTTTTTCCTTTCGATCGAGAATAGTTTTTCCCAAAGGGTTTTGTTACTCGACAAGGTTTTTAGCGAGAAAACACTAAACACATCAAGTATGTTAAACGTTGAAGACATAAACATCACGTTGATATTACTGAAAATATCTGAATCAAAGAAATGAAACGCGATAGTCTGTTAAGCAACATCACTTCCAGAATCAACAACATGGTCTTAACATTCAAGTCACCAAACTAAAGTGTGATAAACTTTCTTTGACTACAGTAGACTAATGAAAATTGTCTGACATCAGGAGGAACATCTAATGGTATGTTGAACTCTTTTCCTTCACCGAGGTTACTTTTCCCGCAAGGTTTTATTGCTAGGTAAGGTTTTTAATGAGACAACAACAAACACCAGGAATGTAATTTCCCAGCTAAGGATATTGTCTCTATCACGAGGATTTTCTGCCTTAAGAGTTGTGAAGCAACTAGTCAATTTCAGTGGAGAAAAGTGATCATCTGCAACAGATCATCTTTACTTGCATTTGTCACGTTGTACTCTTTTCCCTTCGTCAAGGTTTTATCCCACTGGGTTTTCCTTGTCAAGGTTTTAATGAGGCAACATATACGAATCCAACTACGTTCTAAGTTTAATTAATATTGTGCTCTTTTTCTTTAGTTCAGGTTTTTCCCTCAGGGCTTTTCCTGACGAAGTTTTAACGAGACAATTAACTTAGAATTGTCGATCTTTGAAGATCGTATTGCATGTGATGAACTACATGTAAAATACAAGACAACATGTGAAGTACTACATGTGAAGAGTTGTACCAAGGTATTGTCCCACTGGGTTTTTCCTTGTTAAAGTTTTGATGGAGCAATTGTCTTCGACACAATAGCCATCAAGAAGAGAACTACATTTGAAGACCTGCATCTGGAGCAATGTATGTGAAGTACGGAATATGAAGTTTTATTGAACCGCACAAGGGGGAGTGTTGTAAGGCTTTCATGTGCGGCCCAATATAGTATCTATGACTTTATTCCTATATATTGTATATAAAGGACTGTATCCATGTAACACATATGATCTCTAATGAAATCCTTCTCTTTCTCGGACTCTTCCTTTTCCCCTATTAATCTACTACAACAAATAATGAATATTTTGAGCAAGTCACCAAGTTAGAACGAGCCACCAAGAAAAAGTTGCATAAGAATTGCAAAGATTTCTCGAAACCATATATTAAAAAACATGACGGAATATCAAACACACTTTTACACGTCTTTGGTGATAGGGAGCAACTTTTATTTGATACGTTCACCATGGGCTTATCCCGTTGGAGAGAGTAGTTGGGCCCCATTTTATCCGCAGATGGCCTAATAATAGAGTGGAAGGCCGGACCACCAATAGATCTCTCCACGGGATGTAACATGGTGTGTCTAGCCATAATACAAAAGAAGAACGATGTTTATGATAGCGAGACATGTTACTATCCCAAAAGCAATAATCTCACGCCTGGAGCAAGCAGGTTTGCCGTGGAAGTCTATCTGAAGTTTATATAAATTTTCCAAAGAAGATCCATTTTTTTCAAACGCAATCACAAGCTTGTAATAGATGCTTTCCATTTCACCAAAATCTTCTTTTGTTGGAACAAGATTGTAATAGATGTTTTCTATTTCACCAGAAGCGTATTGTGTCGGAACTAGAAGATCAACCGCGTTTACTCTCCCGCGAATATATGCCTTACATGTAGTTAAAATTGTTCTTGCGCGGTCATGAAAATGATGAGCAACAAATTCTTCAAAGCACTTTGGAGGCTTGTTAAGCATAGATACCATTGTTTTCCAGTTGGACTTGTAGACTAGTTCATCATCAAACAAAGTTGATGGTTTGCGAGTATTTGCACGCCAAACAAGAAATCCATGAATCAAAAGCAAAAGTCCTAGAACTGTTGACGTAGAAGAACTCCAAGGAATATCTCTTGTTAAGGCCTTCGAGGAAATTATGTTTGTAATATGGCAATTCATAGGTACAACATCAGAACAATGGTAACGAATTTTAGGAGGTATATTAGGATATTTTGAAGGGAATTGAATATCGAAAAAAAAGAGACCGTCATGGTACAGACTACCTTGAGGTCCAATACCTTGAGGTCCAATAATTACAGCTCGCAAGAGATCAGGTCTTTCACTATTAGCCCTGACGAAGATTGGACCGCGGAGCCGTTCCTTGAAGATCTTCCATTCTTCAGATATTTTATTTATTAATTGATCACTGTATTTCTTGGGGTGACGGTTATAATAGTGATGATCACTAAAACTTGATGCTACTTCGGCAATATCAAATTGCTTAAACTTGCCTCCTTCAATCCTTATCTCGATTGTCTCTTTGTTTGAATCCATCAATACCTAGTTGTTGTTGTTTCTCGAAAAGGCTATCGTGAATACCTACCCTGACTAGTTTAGTTCCGACGCTCAATACCCTAAAACTCACAAGCATAAGTATTTGATTTTTGTTAGAGGGAGTGCAAAAACGGATTCGAGGAGAGCGAAAATCGTAGTTGACTAGCTGGTTTAGACCTTGTTAATACATTTTTCTAACTCGGACCAAAATACCCTACTAAAAAATACACCCAGTTCATGTACATAAGCCACACAAACCGATCTCCAACCCACCACTTCCACTAGCAGTTTCACCGCCAACTCCTACGGGTCATAAGCTTAACTGTTTAGAATCTAAAGGGAAACCGTTAAAACCTCTGGCAATCAAGGTGTTAAAAATCAAGATTGTCTTGATGATAAAAAAATTAATAAGATCATGATCACGCAACGAGAAACCAAAGAGACTTCATTAAAAAAATTGGGAAAATATTAATGACAGTAGCAATATCTCGTCCCAACAAAAAGTTGAGGTGATTATCAAGATTTTTTCAAAAGTATTCTTTACGATGAGATCTGATTGCTACTTGATCTCTTAAGTATGAAATTAAATACTCCGTACCATGAAGGTCATGCATATAGCAATAGAAGATTTAGTCATTTGTTTTATACTTCAATTTTGTCTCTACGTTCAATTTTGTCATTTGTTTGATTTTGTTTTGGTTACATCTAGGGATTGTGATTTAATTTACCTACTTACCTGTTAATCTTGTACGCGTATATAGTTCTCGATGACTTTTGCTGTTACTGAAAAAATTGATTAATTTTATTTTGGGTCATGTTTGATTTCATAATCAGTAATAAGTTTATAGAATTGATCCTCATGCTCGGTGGTTGAGTTAATGGAAATGGTGGAATGTTCGACTTGGGACTGTGGGGAATAGGGTAACTAGGGTTGGTGTAGGGATACTTTAGTCATTGTGACAAAGTTATATTGACTAGGTCCTAATTAACGGGTTAACTAAAATTTTCGCTCTTCCCAAATCCGTTTTTGCTCTTCCTCTAACAAAAATCTAAGTATCTATAAGTGGATATCCACTTTCTGTATCTTAGACGAAAACCGATTTTTGTTACGAGTTTCTGTAAAATTCAAATTCAGTTCTAAGGGTATTTATGTATGTGAATCAAACAACCGGTCGGATTAGGGTCAGCTTGAGCGGAACTGGTGGTAGTGGCGTGGAACTGTGGTAAATCCCAACTCCCAAGTACTTTTTACTCCGAAGGCGGAAGGCCACCTCTGACAACCTTAAGAAAATCCTTGTCAAAAATCGTGTCATTCATAAGAAATTCGTGTTTTGTGTTTTTCTCCTACGTGAAAGCAGAGAATTGTAGATTTTCCACATCTTTTGGAATGTGCATAATATAATTCCATTTTTTCTTTGTTTCACTATTGATTTTTTGGTATATATAGATTGCCTAAAAATCAAAAAAGGTATTTGCGCCTTACAAAAGCCTATATGTTGTTGGATTTGGTCGGTGGTAAGTTTGACCAAAAGTCAAACTCTATCTTGCACAAAGCTTATTCCTAAAGTTTAGGAAATCTTAAGGACCAAGTTAGGAAAACTTGTTCCCAAAGTTAGGGATTCTTAAGGGCCAAGTTAGTTTCTCTATATAAAGGATTAGAATTAGAGGTGTAGATATGATTCAACCTAGAAGAGTGGTAAATCCTTGTGCTTAGGATTTCGGTCTCTTTGTAGGGAGGATCGTGTGCTACCGTGAAGGTCAATATCGGTGTGACAGAAAAAAAACTTGTAGAGGAAGGATTTTGGTGTTCTAGTGTTTACGGTTTGGGGCTTTGCCCAAAACCTAATTTCTAGTGTTTCCATGTTTCTCCTCTGTTACTAGCAACTGTGAAGACGGTGTACAAGAGAAGACGTAAGGCTGGTTTGAGGAATGGTTAGAGAGTTGGTTTCTATGTTTTCTTCAATGGTGCGCTCGGGGTACCAATTTTCCCAACAATTTGTATCAGATCAAGGACGGGCTGGTGCTATTGAACCTGGAATTGAACGATGGTTTATTGTTCGGGTGGAGAAATTTCTTTTTTGAAGATAATGTATCAACCGGTGTTTACACAAAGATGGATTTGTGATGTGATTTACAAATCGGAGGTTCAACTTGGTAGAAGTGTATGTTCCTTGTTTGGGTTTGTGATGTAATATGGGATAAAAAATAAAGCGGAATGAGGTGGAATACATATATACTTCTTGAAGAGTGTTAGTAATCATACACTATAAAGAATGGATTACAAAGTTTGAGAAAGGATGGGGCAGTGAAGTCTCATGTAGAAGCAAGTCCAGCAACGCTTCGAAGGTATGCACGAGATGTTGTAGATTTATGTTATTAAGTCTATGTTAAAGTATTCTTGATGGCTTGCACGTAATATCAAGAATGTGCCCGTTCTCGAAAGCATGTACCACGGTAATATGGGCATTCACATGGTATATATTCTAAGCGAGTATGTTGGGTGTGATGGTGGTAAAAGTATGTCAGATTGGTGATGGCGTTGAGAATCTCTTAAAGGATTAAGCCTGTTAATCACAGTGGAGATGTATGATGGTTTGTTTCAGATACACGGTAATCATGACATGTGCTGGAGTATGGTATTGAAGCTAATTCTCCCTTTCTGGTTTAGAGTTCAATATGTAATTAGATTACTGGTTAGGTGGAGCTAATGGTGATTCTTCTGGATGGTTCTCTTGGTGATCAATGGTGGAGTCTGTGCAAGAATTCATTGATGGTGATTGAGGATTTTCATGGTGTTTGTGAAACGTGGCCAGTTTCACAAGTGTTCTTCTGAAGAAGATGGTTTGAAGAACGTCATGGTGTATTTGATCGAAGAGAAGGTTCTATGAAGATGGAAGTTCGTTTCTGAGCTTCAAAAGTAATTCTATGGATATATAGAGATGGTGAATAACTCTGGTGGAAAATGGAGGTACTGTGATCGTCTCATGCTTGAAAGCATGATCCGAGGTGGAGAATTGTTGGATTTGTTCGGTGGTAAGTTTGACCAAAAGACAAACCCTATCTTGCACAAAGCTTATTCCTACAGTTTAGGAAATCTTAAGGACCAAGTTAGGAAAACTTGTTCCCAAATTTAGGGATTCTTAAGGGCAAAGTTAGTTTCTCTATATAAAGGATTAGAATTAGAGGTGTAGATATGATTCAACCTAGAAGAGTGGTAAATCCTTGTGCTTAGGATTTCGGTCTCTTTGTAGGGAGGATCGTGTGCTACCGTGAATGTCAATATCGGTGTGACAGAAAAAAAACTTGTAGAGGAAGGATTTTGGTGTTCTAGTGTTTACGGTTTGGGGCTTTGCCCAAAACCTAATTTCTAGTGTTTCCATGTTTCTCCTCTGTTACTAGCAACTGTGAAGACGGTGTACAAGAGAAGACGTAAGGCTGGTTTGAGGAATGGTTAGAGAGTTGGTTTCTATGTTTTCTTCAATGGTGCGCTCGGGGTACCAATTTTCCCAACAATTTGTATCAGATCAAGGACGGGCTGGTGCTATTGAACCTGGAATTGAACGATGGTTTATTGTTCGGGTGGAGAAATTTCTTTTTTGAAGATAATGTATCAACCGGTGTTTACACAAAGATGGATTTGTGATGTGATTTACAAATCGGAGGTTCAACTTGGTAGAAGTGTATGTTCCTTGTTTGGGTTTGTGATGTAATATGGGATACAAAATAAAGAGGAATGAGGTGGAATACATATATACTTCTTGAAGAGTGTTAGTAATCATACACTATAAAGAATGGGTTACAAAGTTTGAAGAAAGGATGGGGCAGCGAAGTCTCATGTAGAAGCAAGTCCAGCAACGCTTCGAAGGTATGCACGAGATGTTGTAGATTTATGTTATTAAGTCTATATTAAAGTATTCTTGATGGCTTTCACGTAATATCAAGAATGTGTCCGTTCTCGAAAGCATGTACGACGGTAATATGGGCATTCACATGGTATAAATTCTAAGCGAGTATGTTGGGTGTGATGGTGGTAAAGGTATGTTAGATTGGTAATGGCGTTGAGAATCGCTTAAAGGATTAAGCATGTTAATCACAGTGGAGATGTATGATGGTTTGTTTCAGATACACGGTAATCATGACATGTGCTGGAGTATGGTATTGAAGCTAATTCTCCCTTTCTGGTTTAGAGTTCAATATGTAATTAGCTGACTGGTTAGGTGGAGCTAATGGTGATTCTTCTGGATGCTTCTCTTGGTGATCAATGGTGGATTCTGTGCAAGGATTCGTTGATGGTGATTGAAGATTTTCATGGTGTTTGTAAAACGTGGCCAGTTTCATAAGTGTTCTTCTGAAGAAGATGGTTTGAAGAACGTCATGGTGTATTTGATCGAAGAGAAGGTTCTATGAAGATGGAAGTTCGTGTCTGAGCTTCAAAAGTAATTCTATGGATATATAGAGATGGTGAATAACTCTGGTGGAAGATGGAGGTAATTTCCTATGATCGTCTCATGCTTGAAAGCATGATCCGAGGTGGAGAATTGTTGGATTTGGTCGGTGGTAAGTTTGACCAAAAGTCAAACTCTATCTTGCACAAAGCTTATTCCTAAAGTTTAGGAAATATTAAGGACCAAGTTAGGAAAACTTGTTCCCAAAGTTAGGGATTCTTAAGGGCCAAGTTAGTTTCTCTATATGAAGGATTAGAATTAGAGGTGTAGATATGATTCAACCTAGAAGAGTGGTAAATCCTTGTGCTTAGGATTTTGGTCTCTTTATAGGGAAGATCAAGTGCTACCGTGAAGGTCAATATCGGTGTGACAGAAAAAACTTGTAAAGAGATCATTTTGGTGTTCTAGTGTTTAGGGTTTAGGGATTTTCCCTAAACCTAGTTTCTAGTGTTTCCATGTTTATCCTTTGTTACTAGCAATTGTGAAGACGGTGTACAAGAAAAGACACAAGGCTGGTTTGAGAAATGGTTAGAGAGTTGGTTTCTATGTTTTCTTCAATGGTGCGCTCGGGGTACCAATTTTCCCAACAATTGGTATCAGAGCAAGGACGGGCTGGTGCTATTGAACTTGGAATTGAACGATGGTTTATTATTCGGGTGGAGAAATTTCTTTTTTGAAGATAATGTTTCAACCGGTGTTTATTCAAAGATGGATTTGTGATGTGATTTACAAATCAGAGGTTTAACTTGGTAGAAGTGTATGTTCCTTATTTGGGTTTGTGATGTAGTATGGGATACAAAATAAAGCGGAATGAGGTGGTATACATATATACTTCTTGAAGAGTATTAGTAATCATACACTATAAAGAATGGATTACAAAGTTTGAAGAAAGGATGGGGCAGTGAAATCTCATGTAGAAGCAAGTCCAGCAACGCTTCGAAGGTATGCACGAGATGTTGTAGATTTATGTTATTAAGTCTATGTTAAAGTATTCTTGATGGCTTGCACGTAATATCAAGAATGTGCCCGTTCTCGAAAGCATGTACCACGGTAATATGGGCATTCACATGGTATATATTCTAAGCGAGTATGTTGGGTGTGATGGTGGTAAAGGTATGTTAGATTGGTAATGGCGTTGAGAATCGCTTAAAGGATTAAGCCTGTTAATCACAGTGAAGATGTATGATGGTTTGTTTCAGATACACGGTAATCATGACATGTGCTGGAGTATGGTATTGAAGCTAATTCTCCCTTTCTGGTTTAGAGTTAAATATGTAATTAGCTGACTGGTTAGGTGGAGCTAATGGTGATTCTTCTGGATGCTTCTCTTGGTGATCAATGGTGGATTCTGTGCAAGGATTCGTTGATGGTGATTGAAGATTTTCATGGTGTTTGTAAAACGTGGCCAGTTTCATAAGTGTTCTTCTGAAGAAGATGGTTTGAAGAACGTCATGGTGTATTTGATCGAAGAGAAGGTTCTATGAAGATGGAAGTTCGTGTCTGAGCTTCAAAAGTAATTCTATGGATATATAGAGATGGTGAATAACTCTGGTGGAAGATGGAGGTAATTTCCTATGATCGTCTCATGCTTGAAAGCATGATCCGAGGTGGAGAATTGTTGGATTTGGTCGGTGGTAAGTTTGACCAAAAGTCAAACTCTATCTTGCACAAAGCTTATTCCTAAAGTTTAGGAAATCTTAAGGACCGAGTTAGGAAAACTTGTTCCCCAAGTTAGGGATTCTTAAGGGCCAAGTTAGTTTCTCTATAAGAAGGATTAGAATTAGAGGTGTAGATATGATTCAACCTAGAAGAGTGGTAAATCCTTGTGCTTAGGATTTCGGTCTCTTTGTAGGGAGGATCGTGTGCTACCGTGAAGGTCAATATCGGTGTGACAGAAAAAAAAAACTTGTAGAGGGAGGATTTTGGTGTTCTAGTGTTTAGGGTTTGGGGATTTTCCCTAAACCTAATTTCTAGTGTTTCCATGTTTCTCCTCTGTTACTAGAAACTGTGAAGACGGTGTACAAGAGAAGACAAAAGGCTAGTTTGAGGAATGGTTAGAGAGTTGGTTTCTATGTTTTCTTCAATTGTGCGCTCGGGGTACCAATTTTCCCAACAATTGGTATCAGAGCAAGGACGGGCTGGTGCTGTTGAACCTGGAATTGAACGATGGTTTATTGTTCGGGTGGAGAAATTTCCTTTTTGAAGATAATGTTTCAACCGGTGTTTACACAAAGATGGATTTGTGATGTGATTTACAAATCGAAGGTTCAACTTGGTAGAAGTGTATGTTCCTTGTTTGGGTTTGTGATGTAGTATGGGATACAAAATAAAGAGAAATGAGGTGGAATACATATATACTTCTTGAAGAGTGTTAGTAATCATACACTATAAAGAATGGGTTAAAAAGTTTGAAGAAAGGATGGGGCAGTGAAGTCTCATGTAGAAGCAACTCCAGCAACGCTTCGAAGGTATGCACGAGATGTTGTAGATTTATGTTATTAAGTCTATGTAAAAGTATTCTTAATGGCTTGCACGTAATATCAAGATGTGCCCTTTCTCAAAAGCATGTACCACAGTAATATGGGCATTCACATGGTAAATATTCTAAGCGAGTATGTTGGGTGTGATGGTGGTCAAAGTATGTCAGATTGGTGATGGCGTTGAGAATCGCTTAAAGGATGAAGCCTGTTAATCACAGTGGAGATGTCTGATGGTTTGTTTCAGATACACGGTAATCATGACATGTGCTGGAGTATGGTATTGAAGCTAATTATTCCTTTCTGGATTAGAGTTCAATATGTAATTAGCTTACTGGTTAGGTGGAGCTAATGGTGATTCTTTTGGATGGTTCTCTTGGTGATCAATGGTGGAGTCCGTGCAAGGATTCGTTGATGGTGATTGAAGATTTTCATGGTGTTTGTGAAACGTGGCCAGTTTCACAAGTGTTCTTCTGAAGAAGATGGTTTGAAGAACGTCATGGTGTATTTGATCGAAGAGAAGGTTCTATGAAGATGGAAGTTCGTGTCTGAGCTTCAAAAGTAATTCTATGGATATATAGAGATGGTGAATAACTCTGGTGGAAGATGGAGGTAATTTCATGTGATCGTCTCATGCTTGAAAGCATGATCCGAGGTAGAGAATTGTTGGATTTGGTCGGTGGTAAGTTTGACCAAAAGTCAAACTCTATCTTGCACAAAGCTTATTCCTAAAGTTTAGGAAATCTTAAGGACCGAGTTAGGAAAACTTGTTCCCCAAGTTAGGGATTCTTAAGGGCCAAGTTAGTTTCTCTATAAGAAGGATTAAAATTAGAGGTGTAGATATGATTCAACCTAGAAAAGTGGTAAATCCTTGTGCTTAGGATTTTGGTCTCTTTGTAGGGAGGATCGTGTGCTACCGTGAAGGTCAATATCGGTGTGACAGAAAAAAAAAACTTGTAGAGGGAGGATTTTGGTGTTCTAGTGTTTAGGGTTTGGGGATTTTCCCTAAACCTAATTTCTAGTGTTTCCATGTTTCTCCTCTGTTACTAGAAACTGTGAAGACGGTGTACAAGAGAAGACAAAAGGCTAGTTTGAGGAATGGTTAGAGAGTTGGTTTCTATGTTTTCTTCAATGGTGCGCTCGGGGTACCAATTTTCCCAACAATTGGTATCAGAGCAAGGACGGGCTGGTGCTGTTGAACCTGGAATTGAACGATGGTTTATTGTTCGGGTGGAGAAATTTCCTTTTTGAAGATAATGTTTCAACCGGTGTTTACACAAAGATGGATTTGTGATGTGATTTACAAATCGGAGGTTCAACTTGGTAGAAGTGTATGTTCCTTGTTTGGGTTTGTGATGTAGTATGGGATACAAAATAAAGAGAAATGAGGTGGAATACATATATACTTCTTGAAGAGTGTTAGTAATCATACACTATAAAGAATGGGTTAAAAAGTTTGAAGAAAGGATGGGGCAGTGAAGTCTCATGTAGAAGCAACTCCAGCAACGCTTCGAAGGTATGCACGAGATGTTGTAGATTTATGTTATTAAGTCTATGTTAAAGTATTCTTAATGGCTTGCACGTAATATCAAGAATGTGCCCTTTCTCAAAAGCATGTACCACAGTAATATGGGCATTCACATGGTATATATTCTAAGCGAGTATGTTGGGTGTGATGGTGGTCAAAGTATGTCAGATTGGTGATGGCGTTGAGAATCGCTTAAAGGATGAAGCCTGTTAATCACAGTGGAGATGTCTGATGGTTTGTTTCAGATACACGGTAATCATGACATGTGCTGGAGTATGGTATTGAAGCTAATTATTCCTTTCTGGATTAGAGTTCAATATGTAATTAGCTTACTGGTTAGGTGGAGCTAATGGTGATTCTTTTGGATGGTTCTCTTGGTGATCAATGGTGGAGTCTGTGCGAGGATTCGTTGATGGTGAATGAAGATTTTCATGGTGTTTGTGAAACGTGGCCAGTTTCAAAAGTGTTCTTCTGAAGAAGATGGTTTGAAGAACGTCATGGTGTATTTGATCGAAGAGAAGGTTCTATGAAGATGGAATTTCGTGTATGAGCTTCAAAAGTAATTCTATGGATATATAGAGATGGTGAATAACTCTGGTGGAAGATGGAGGTAATTTCCTATGATCGTCTCATGCTTGAAAGCATGATCCGAGGTGGAGAATTGTTGGATTTGGTCGGTGGTAAGTTTGACGAAAAGTAAAACTCTATCTTGCAAAAAGCTTATTCCTAAAGTTTAGGAAATCTTAAGGACCAAGTTAGGAAAACTTGTTCCCAAAGTTAGGGATTCTTAAGGGCCAAGTTAATTTCTCTATATGAAGGATTAGAATTAGAGGTGTCGATATGATTCAACCTAGAAGAGTGGTAAATCCTTGTGCTTAGGATTTTGGTCTCTTTGTAGGGAGGATCGTGTGCTACCGTGAAGGTCAATATCGGTGTGACAGAAAAAAACTTGTAGAGAGAGGATTTTGGTGTTCTAGTGTTTTGGGTTTGGGGCTTTGCCCGAAACCTAGTTTCTAGTGTTTCCATGTTTATCCTTTGTTACTAGCAACTGTGAAGACGGTGTACAAGAAAAGACACAAGGCTGGTTTGAGAAATGGTTAGAGAGTTGGTTTCTATGGTTTCTTCAATGGTGCGGTCGGGATACCAATTTTCCCGACATATGTTACCACGAGTTTTATTAGAGTATTGTTAGATATAACAATCGAAATCAATACACAGCGCCAAAAGGTTTATGACTCAAGCAAGTGGTAATTTTTTTTGTTTTTTTTCTGATTAATGGAACACGGAAATATTAACGCCAGTCGCCAGAAGCATCTGTCAAGTAACACTCTGAGGGATGCTGGTCTTACTTGTTCTGCACTAACCCAAAGCACGCATGCAATTACTTAATCATATTCTGGAACTGTTTACCCGAGCTTATAAACTGAGTGGATCGGCTTGAGATTGACTCGAGCGTTCTCGACTGAGTCATGGCTCAGTTAATGGTCACAGCTAAAGTCCTAGTATAGGTTCTTATGATATAAGAATCACATATGTATGCTAAAAAAGAAATAGTGCATGTACAATGGATTGATTATCTGCCAACCTCCTTATATTATTGGTTTAGGAGTAAAGAATTTACATTAGACTAATTTTTGCCTTGGAGGATTCACTTACACCCTAATTCTACCATTTGTGTTTTGTTTCAAGCAAAGTATAATAAAAAGAACTCTTTTTTGTCTTCTTCTCTTTCGCCTTCTAAATCTCCTTGCTGGAAAAGTATCTCTTGGGGAAGACGGCAAACATGTCATCAAGGATTCCTTGAGACCGTGAATTGGTAACGGGGAGAAAAATATCTTTTGGAATGACCCTTGGGTTGAATATATATACATCTATTGTTCAGATAGTTCTACGATTCATCATTCTTTAAAGGTTAACGATGTTGTATATATGGACGCCCTCATTAGAATCTGTCTCTCTGAGTTAAGTACTTTAGATATATAGCTTGGCATCTAATGGTTCGTGTATACATATTTCATCATCAAACACGTGTATATAGGAAGATACGTGGAGAGCATGTAGACAAAGTCATCAAAACACGATGACACACGTCCATAGCCAAGAAGCCTACCCGGCGACGTCGGATATTTGCCCGAACAAATCTAAGGGCAGAAGTTAAAAGATGTACCGAAAACACGATGTACTGCGGAGCACCAAATAACTCCCGAAGAGTTACTTTATCTCATCCCCAAAAGAAGCCAAGATCGACGGTGAAGAGAAGGTTAACTGACATGGACGTGACAGGGGCAGAAGACACTTGTTTGACACGAGCAGGCGCCTCAACTACCCGCATTAAACACTCTGAGCAGTATACATGTCGATCAACCCGTGGAACGAACGAGGATGGCTCTGCGTGATCAAGTAATGAACGAAGACCTCCGCGTGATGGACACAAAACACAAGAAGATAAGGTTCCAACGGCCCTCAGAAATAGGTCCCACACTCTAACCCTATAAATGCCCCCTCTCCACCAAGAGTGAGGGGATCGGAAAAACCAGGGAGAGAAGGAGAGAGAAAGATTGTGAGTGTAAGTTTGTCCTTTACAATATACAGACCTATGTAAACTCCAAAGTCACTCGACTATCCCTGTAACCATCAAGTACATAGTGAAACAACAACCCCGCGGATGTAGGCCTTAGTGCTGAACCACGTAAATCCCAGTCTTATTTACATTTCAGCACTTTATATTCGCCTAACGCTCCTTGAGTTTTACTTTTATACTTCGTTTTCTTTATCTTCCCCTGCGTAAACGCCCCTCGCGATGATATTAGATGATGCTATGATAAACCCGAAGGTTTTGAGCCAAGGAATCAATGCAATTGTATTATCAGTGCGAGTCTGTACCTAGAGTGCGAACATTGTTTGTGAACATATAGATGCCCTCGTGATTTACCTGTTCACAATCTGGCGCTAGAAACAGGGACTTCGTCCCGGTAAAAGATTTATCTTATCCTGTGATTTCATATTAAATTAGCATATGATTGCTCTACTTCATTAGCTCTGGCAGTATCTTTCGAAGCAATTTAAACTGGTTAAAAGATTTATTGCTTAGATCCATGGAGTTACATTTTTTAGATCTCGTACGGACCTGTCTTTCCGGTGGGTTTTTGAAAATTTTCAAAAAGATCTACGTGCATTTTCAAAGGGATCCTTTCACGTATCCGCGTACCTTCAATGAACCCGCATTTTTAAAAGTTCTCTGTGGCCCTCGGGCAGTTTTTCCCTGTCTTGGAGTAAGGAATTTCGTAAACTAACCCGATCCGCACGGACATTTCTGTTTCTCGCTGTTTGAAATTCCCTTGTGCAGAAAGAAAACGACCGCACGATTGAAAAGATGCAGGAAGTAGGAAAATCCAAAGCCTCGTCAAAGGAAGCACCAAGGACAACTCCGGTCATCACCCGGAGCAAGCAGAAAGGAGACAAAACCAAAATGACTAGTCAGAGACAGGATACTGCGGAAATCACTTCGCCTATGAACGCTAACTCTGTTGCAGCCGTGGCCCTCAGAGCAGCGGAAGCGAAGTACAGTACAGCAGCGGCAGCCCCAAAGGCTGCGGAAGCCAGCAAAAATTTTGCTATGAATCAATTTCACCAACCAAAAGAAAGGGTGGATGAATCCAGAACACACCAACCCGCACACCCGCCAACCTTCGGAATGCCATCAACAAACGAACAGAATCAAACTGTGCCGGTGGGCACTCCGCCCGATTTGGAAATGCCAACAATCGAAGCTGAACCTCCACCACCTTTAGTACAAACCATAGAAGAAGGCGGCATCATGGCCGTAGTAGCACGAGCGGGGACTCCCAATCAGGGGTCAAACCAATCACATCGACTGATGGCTGAGCTTGAAGAATTGAAGAAGAGCCAGCAGGTTTACGCAGATGCTGTAGTTCTGCTGTCCAAAGAAAACCAAGATTTAAAAGACCGGATTTCCCTAAGCACGAAGACCATCCAACAACTTGATGAGGCAAATTCAAAGGCACCAGAACCAAATCGAGACCGAAGAGTCATCGTAGCAGCCAATGGAGACACGACTAAGGGAAGTAGCGCATCCGACCCAGATTATAATGACGGAGAGTCAGACTATCACGGGCAGAAGAGCGAAGGACATCACCGCGTGATGGAAGAGCTACATGATGAAATGATGGCCGAGATCAGGCAATTAAAAAGTAGACAAGGCGGGGGAAGGTTAGAAGAGGTCATGAGAGAGGCTAACTCCACGCCCCTAACTCATCGCCTGGCCAACACCCCTATTCCGCTGAAATGCCCTGTCCCGACGTTCGAATGCTATGACAGATCCAGTGATCCCGCTGCACATATTCGGTATTATAACCGTGTCTTAGCTAGATGGAGTCAGAACGACGCCGTACTCTGTAGATACTTCCCGTCAAGCCTGAAGGGATCGGCATTGTCTTGGTTTGATAATCTTCCGCCAGACTCCATCCACTCATACGACCAACTCGCAGAAAAGTTCTTAAGAACTTACATGTACAACAAGACTGTTAACACCGGAATGGATAAGCTCTTTTCACTGGCAATTGGCTACAAGGAAACCACGAGGGAATACACTAACAAATGGCACAAGATCTGCCAAGACATAGGAAGTGTGGACCCAGTGGTAAGTATCAACTGCTACAAGTGGGGATTAGACCGAATGAGTCCACTATTTGTTGAGATTCATGGAAGCGTGCCTAAGACAGAGGGAGATCTTCGAATAATTATTGAAAAGCACGCTCGTCTTGAAGAAATCCAGCGTGAAAACCCAAGGGCGTACCCGCAGAGGTCTCACCGTACCAATTCAGCAGAACAAACCAATGGGGCCAAAAGGAATTGCTCGGTGGAGCGGCCTCACGAAGACAGGAAGGAACGAAGGGATGAACGACGAACAGGCGACCGAAAATTCGAAGATCAAGTTTACACGAATCTCAATGCTAGCTATGCTCGGATCCTGCGAGAGATCAAAGGAAGCGAAAACTTGGAGTGGCCATGGTCTAAGGGAAAACAGCCCCCGAGAACCGAGAAGTCTAAAGATTACTGTGAATATCACTGCTTCAACGGACACCAGACCGAAAAATGTAAAAACCTCAAAATAATGATCCAAAAATTGATTGATGCTGGCGTGCTCAAACATTACGTACGAAAGGATGTCGCCGAGGATAGATCCAAACGGACCAAGCCAGTCCAACTTCCAGAAGGGAACCGCACAATCAACACCATCTCGTGTTCTGAAGCCGCAGGGCCCTCACTTACAGCACATATAGGAAAGAGGTTACGGAAGCAGTTCGAAGACTGCTGCGAATTGTATAAGATCGATGGGATAGAGGTGGATGAGCACGAAGAGTGGATGGACTCACCTATTATATTCGATGCTGAAGATATCGAAGAAGATATGGAAGACCATAACGACCCCCTGGTCCTCACACTACCAGTGGCTGGATGTAACCTTAAAAAGATCCTCATAGACGGGGGAAGCTCAGTGAACGTTCTATTCTACGACGCATTCAAACGAATGAAGCTCCATGAAGACAGCTAATGACCTCTTATTACACCATCTAAGGATTCAATGGAGCACCCACTAAGCCATTGGGAGACATCGTGTTGCAAGTTGACGCCGGACCCATGAAATTAGAAACACGATTCAGCGTGGTGGACGCCCCATCCCCCTACGACGCCATTATTGGACGAAAATGGTTACATAAACTCAAGGGAGTGGCGGAAACGTACTACCAATATCTCAGATTCCCTACACCTGAGGGAGTAATGGAAATCAAGGGAGATCGGGTCCCTGCAAGAGAGTGCCAAGCCACTCAGGATCGTATCAACAACGAACAAGAAGAGCAGCGAAAAACCAGAAGAATTAAAAATAAAGAAGCCGCGAAAGAGAAGGCCATAGACCTGTTCCTCAAGGAAACTACAGGAAGGGGTTTGACAAAAGATGATAATGTCCTAAGCACAGAGACAAGTACTTCAGCAGCCAACGAAGGACAAAAACATACCAAATAGCAATCAAAGAACGTCCCAGTCCTCAGGGACCCGAAGCCGGTGTTCACGCCAGTAGAGCCCGTAAAAGAAATCAACATAGGAACGGAAGAAAACCCGAAGATGATCAAAGTAGGGACCATAATGGACGAAATAAGTGAAGATTCTCTAACCAAATTACTTAAAGAATACGCGGATGTATTCGCCTGGAAACTAGGAGATATGCCGGGGAATGACCCGAAAGTAATCCAACACGAGCTACGCATCAAACCAGGCACGCCCCCGTTCAGGCAGAAAATTAGAAAAGTTGCACCGGAGTATCATAAAGCAGTGGAAAAAGAACGTCGGAAACTACTAGACGCAGGTTTCATCAAGGAAGTCAAGTACCCTACGTGGATCTCCAACATGGTCGTCGTTCCTAAGAAAAATGGAGGGGTTAGAATATGCATCGATTTTACTAACCTCAACAAGGCATGTCCAAAGGACAACTATCCCCTGCCAAGCATAAATCAGCTGGTAGAAGCAGTAGAAGGATATGAAGAACTGTCATTCATGGATGGACATTCTGGCTACAACCAAGTAGCCCTGGCAGAAGAAGATCAGCCACACACAGCGTTCTACACCCCACATGGCCTTTATTGCTACACTAGAATGCCCTTCGGACTTCGAAACGCAAGGGCAACATACCAAAGAATGGTTGATGCTATCTTCAGGCCATGGATTGGTAGTACCTTAGAAGTCTACGTTGAAGATATGCTCGTCAAAAGTAAGTTGCGCAAAGATCACCACCAGGATCTGAGAGATATCTTCGAAGCAATGAGAAAACATCACATGAAAGTGAATCCAGAGAAATGTACTTTTGGTGTCACCTCGGGGAAATTCCTCGGGTATATGGTAACAAAAAGGGGCATTGAGGTAGACCCAGTGTAGATTCAGGCCATAGTAGAAATGCCATCCCCGAAGAATTTAAAAGAAGTGCAGAAGCTCAATGGGTCCATAGTAGCCTTGGGCATATTTATTTCCCGATCCTCGGACAAATGCAAACATTTCTTCAATATTCTCAAAAAAGGGAGTAAGTTTGAATGGACCGCAGAATGCGAAGAAGCCTTCCAAAAAATCAAAGAACACCTAGCTTCAATTCCGATCCTGCAGAAGTCGGATCCTGATGAGGTTTTGGCATTATACATAGCAGCAACAGAAGACGCAGTTAGCGCAGTGTTGGTCAAAACCAATACGAAGATAGAACAGCCTATCTATTACGTCAGTAAGACCCTCAATTCTGCGGAAAGGAACTACACAAAGATCGAACACTTATCCTAGCATTGGTATGGGCTACTCAAAAGCTGAGAACCTACTTCCTAACTCACTTCGTCCGGGTCCCATGCAAAGCACCACTGGAAGCAGTCCTCAAAAGCGCGGGAAAAGTGGGCAGAATAGCCAAGTGGAACACCCACCTGGACCAATTCAACATCATTCATGAAATTCAACATTCTCGAAAATCCCAAGTTTTGGCGGATTTCTTAGCAGACCTCCCCCTGGACAACGACGAAGATTAAGGGAATACCAGAAGCCGAGGAAGAAAGCAAGGATCCAATGGATATCCTCGAACCCGCGAGTCAAAGACAATGGGAAGTCTTCGTCGGTTCCAAAAATAAGGAAGGAGCAGGAGGAATAGGCATTGTCATCACCACCCCAACCGGAGAAAGGATTGTACAGGCACTCAGGTTAGAATTCAAAGAGCATACCAACAACATCGTCGAATACGAGGCAGTCGTACATGCCCTCCGTGTAATAATAGAATGGGGGTAACCGATGTAAGACTGACAAGTGATTCGCAGCTTGTCATACGGCAAATAGGGCTCGAGTACAATGTGTACGATGACACCCTCTCAGCTTACATGGCCTTGGTCCAAACATTGGCATCACAAATTCCGAACATCAAGTTCCGGCACTTATGCAGAAGGGATCTCAGGCACGCGGATGCCCTAGCATATATATCATCCATGCTGAAGGAAAAAGCGTCGAAGCTATTAAAATAACAAGGGTATACGAGCCTTCGATTGCATCTCAATTCTCCTTCGCTACCAATCAAGATACAGTGGAAGAAAATATCGAAGACCAGGTAGGAGAAGACATCCATAACGATTTTGACGAAGAAGATATCCTGTCAAGAGCAAATCAAGACGAAGACTTCAGCAACGAAGATGATTGGAGAATGGTGATCCATGCGTTTCTCGAAAAGGGAAGCTTACCCGCGGACCATAAACAAGCTAGGAAAATACTGTCCAAAGTAGGAAGATATGATCTTCGGGATGGGGTCCTGTACAAGAAATCCTTCCTCGGACCGTTACTACGTTGCTTATCCCGGGAAGAGGGGCATCGAATTCTAAACGTCATCCACTATGGTGACGCAGGGAATCATAGCGGCATGAGATCACTAGCCGACAAAGCAAAAACACAAGGATATTACTGGCCCACAATGATACAGGATGCCGCAAGAATGTCCCGACGGTGTGAAGAATGTCAGCGCTTCACCAAAAAGATACACGCGCCGGCAACAATGTCAAATTCTGTAGATAGCCCGTGGCCATTTTCAAAATGGGGCATAGATATCGTCGGGCCTTTTGTCGAAGGATCAGGGAAAAGACGATTTTTGATAGTAGCAACGGACTACTTCAGTAAATGGGTGGAGGATAAATCCTTAGCCAGGATCAGAGACGTGGATGTGTTTACTTTCATATTCCAGAACATCATTTGCAGGTTCGGCATACCAGCGGAAATTGCGTCCGATAATGGTAAGCAATTACAGGGGAAAAACATAGACAAGCTCTTCGATACTTTCAAAATAAGGAAGAACAAGTCCACCCCCATATACCCTCAAAGCAATGGACAAGCGGAAGCCACTAACAAGACCCTCACCCTTATCCTCAAAAAACAATTAGACGAACATAAGGGGCGATGGTGTGAGCAGTTGCACAATGTGTTATGGGCATACATGACAACACGAAGATCTGCCACTGGGGAATCTCCGTTTCTCCTCACCTATGGAGCTGAAGCAGTCATCCCAACAAAGATCCTCATGCCAACCACAAAGACCGAAGCATGGGAGAAAAATCTCACAACAGACATGATGTTAGAGAGATTGGACGACCTAGAAGGAAGAAGGGAAGCAGCCTTGCAGAAGATGGAAAATTATCAACGAAGACTAGCAAGGGAGTACAACAAAAAGGTAAAACTTCGAAATTTTGTAGAGGGGCAGTATGTGTTGAGAACAATCCCACAGTATCAAAGAGAAAAGAGATGGGGAAAGTTAGCACCTACGTGGGGAGGACCCTTTATAATACACGACATTGCGGGAAGCGGTTCCTACTACCTTCGCAATATGAAAGGAGAGGTCCTCCGGCATCCTTGGAATGCTAAGTGGCTTAAACCATACTACCCATAGGAGCAACGCAGCTTTGCATCTGCGTGAAAAGTACCAGAAGAAGAAGGCAGCGTGACCGCTCTACATGTTTCTATCTCTGGACGAGGAATTGCAGGCCTCAACCCATCAATCAAACAAGCTTTCTAAAAATCAAGTAAACAAAACCTATCAACAATATTGGGGAAAGTAGTTAATCTACAATCTCTCAGGGCTCCCCCATCAGTGTCCATAAGTGTAAGACCAGGGGGAAGGCACCCAGCAGAAAGAGATACCCAACCAATCTTAAGGAAACGGGTCGACGGAATGGGTGTATGTAAATATTTTAACCCCATATCCTAGAACGTTGCCTCGGCCCCCACCGTCTGGGAATCCTCTGGCCCAGGGTTCGCCAGCGGGGTGACAGGTCTCAAGACGATCACGAAGGTACCTCCCTTCAGTATCGCACCCAAACACTTAAAACACTTCTTTTGTTTTTAATGTCCTTCCTCACAATGCTTAAAATAAAAACAAACTAACATTGCAGGTATATCAAGAGAAGGATCCATTTCATAAAAGGTTGAATACAAAAAAGCGGCAAGGCCAATTCAAGGAAGAATACACATCAAAAATATTCTTTTTACAAAATACTACCAAAATTTAACTGAATGCTAATGCCGTGGTGTCTACTTGGAAGATGTCGCCCCATCAGCAGGGTTGTTCCGAAGAGTTGAAGGGACACTCCCACCAGAAGAAGGTCCCAAAGAGCCAGGCAAAGAGGTAGGTACAGGATGACGCAGATAGCTCTTGACGAGGCCATGCTCGGTCTTAAGGCCAAGCTCAATCGTCTCCAGCATCTTGTTTGTATCCTCCGCCAATTGACAACGAGCCTTATGCATAATAACCGCTGTTCGCTGGTGAGCTTGAGATAAAAACGAAGATAGACGATTCACTTCTTTAGAAGCAGCGCCTACGGCCTCCTCGTGGGATGCCGCCAGACTCTTAAAATAATTAGTCTGTCCTTCCTGCTGCGCTAAGGAAGATTGAGCCTTTTCAAGTTTTTCATTCGCCACGCGGAGTTGTCCCTCGAGCTCTGAAAAAGACAACACAAGGGAGTTTAGCACAGAAAAGACACAATCACACTCGACAAAATAAAGTTATACCTTCGACACAAGCCAAAGCCTCTTCATACGCATTAACAACCACGTCTCGCGCTTCATCAAGATAGTCATATTCCTCGGATAATTTCTTATAATCTAGTTGAAGGTTAGTGAGAGTAAATTGACTTGCATATAATTCTACCTGCTTCATCGAATCCATGTGACGAAGGTGGTTGACTTCGTTGTTTATCTCTGTTACCCCTTTGCTAAGTCTGTACATACATACTTCGAGATTTCTCTCAGACTCAGCCTGGCGGGCTATTTCAGCGCGAGACGCAACAAGGGCTTTGCTGAGAGCCCCAACTTCAGCTCTGGCATCGTCCCTTTCTCTGGTAAGACACAACATGCTCTCCTTAACTCCCGGAAAAGGGAGCGAGCCTTTCGTAATTCCTCTTTCAGAAGATGTATTCTAGACTCCAACAATGAAGTACGCTCACGAGATTCCCGCAGATTCTCACGTGTCCACAGCAGCGTACCATTGAACAAAGTATGGTCATGGTTGTACATATTCTGCATATAAACCATTTGAACATGCCTTGCGCGCCATCCCTCAGCCCGAGCGTCCCACTTTTTGGCTTCGATCTTAATTTTCTCGACCAGCTCTTTGATACGAGATTTTTGTCGTGCCCTTTCGTTTCGAAGCCATATCATCTCGGGGACGCCACCCACTGGAGATAGGGTGGGGAGACTCAGACAGAACAACTAAGTAGTATAGAGGAATTATGACGAACTGCGAGGGTAAAAGAGGAAAAAGAACCAAACCTGTGAAAGCTAAAACTTGGCCGCGAGTTTGCTCTAACTCAGCGCGAACGGCAGCAAGCTCTGACGAAGACCAGCCTCCGCTTCACCCAGCCTTTCTTTCTCTTTAAGGCTTTTCTTCAGTTCTTCTATTTCCACCTCAGCCGCAGATAATTACTTTTCTCTGTGACGAAGCTTAGCCTCCAGCTTCAAAGATTTCTCTTTAAAGAATTGATACAACACATGGTTACAATGCTCACTCCTCATCATCTACACATCAAACGGCAAACATTATTACACCGAAGGATTCAATTGTCACGAAGAGATATGTACGAAGACTTACCTCCAAAACACACTGCTGGGGAAAACCATATTGGTACCCATCGGCTATGGCCATCATGTCCGCGACAGAAGTAGGAGGCTCCGATACGAGGGTAGCTTCGGGAACACTCAAGCTTTTCCCACACACCTCAGATACGCGCGCCTCGGAAGATAGTTCCATTATCCGACGGGTATAAGCATCGGAATCCTTCTCACCAGCAACCACCGGGCAGGATAGGGGACAAACAGCAGACCCTTTTTCTTGAGCCAATCCATTATGGCATCCTCACCCTCAAACGTCAGCGAATGAGGGAAATCCTCGGAAGGCGAGTCAACCACAGACTTCCCCTTAATAAAAGGAGTCACCAGACTTGTACAACGACAGCATAAGACCCGCCTCGAAAGCTCCAACCGTAGTCAACAGGTGAAACTCATCAAACTGATACTTCGAGATGAGCTCGTAAGTAATATCATCCTCAGGGGCATAGAAACGAACCTCGAAGGATTGAAGCTCATGATTTTCCTTGAAAACTTCAAGGTCAATGTGCTTGAACGTGACTTTCTTCTTGCTGACCGAAACGCTGCGTATCACCGTGGCAGCCTCATCCCCTTCTGCGGGATCGGACGAACCAACAAAAGCCTCGGACGCTCTTCTTTTCAAAGAAGGATTCTTAGACGATTCAGTTCTCGGGACACCACCTTTGGAGTTCTTCCCTTTGAAAGAAAGTACTGGAGGCGGCGGCAGAGGGTGCTGCACGGGAACTACAGAACGCAGAGGAGGAACATCAAAGGAGCCACCACGAGGAGGTGTCTTCCTAGAGTCATCACGAGGAAGAGAAACCGCACGATCGGAAGCGTTTCGAGACCCGGAAGGATTTTTTGAGGAATCCTCTTTCCTAGGAGGAGAGGCCTTCGTCCCAGAAGAAGAAACTTTAATACCACGGGGATCCATTTGAGACTCTCTGCGTGGAGGGGATCTCGGTAGACTGGAACCCGGAGTTTGATAAGGAAGCCGCGGACGGTCAGACATGGCTGCGAAGAGGTACAACATAAACAAGTTAGAAACAAACACGATGACATCTCCAAAGATCAAAAAACCACAAAATTAGCAGTCCATCTCAACATAGCACAGAAACCCTAAAACTAGCATACATGCTTGAATTCCCCAAAACCCTAAAACTCTAAACTTAAAAGTCCAATCAATGCAAGTAAAACAATGGCCTCCTCGACTTGAGACGAAGAACAGGGGCAAACTAGCATACATTCATTAAAAGAGGTTCTTCATCACAAACAAGGGACGACAGCAGCAGAAAATTTACAATCAACACAGCTTAAAACAACAGAAACAAAGAAAAGAAACCTTACCACCACAAACAGCAGCAGAAAGAAGACAACATACCAGAAATAAAGAAGAAGCGAGCGTGATTAATGCTAAGGCAGAGAGAATTTAATGGTTGAAGAACAAAGAATGAAGACTGACAGGGAGAATGAAATTAATTTTTAGGGAGAATGAAATTAATTTTCAAGGAGAATGAAATTAATTCTTCTTCTCTCCTTAATATACTCGAAAGAAATAGAAGGAAGTTAATGGAGGAATGGGAAATGTGCCCATTAAATGAGCAGTTAATGCACGAATAAGAAACATGCCCAAGTATCTAGGAGAAGTTATTAGGAGATAGGAAGAATATGTAACGTCTGTTTTCTTCAATGCTCCCACTAAACACTCAAGCCCGAAGAAAAGGGGCAAATTGTGTGTACATATTTCATCTTCAAACACGTGTATATAGGAAGATACGTGGAGAGCATGCGGACAAAGTCATCAAAACACGATGACACACGCCCATAGCCAAGAATCCTACCCCGGCGACGTCAGATCTTTGCCCGAACTAATCTAAGGGCAGAAGTTAAAAGATGTACCGAAAACACGATGTACTGCGGAGCACCAAATAACTCCCGAAGAGTTACTTTATCTCATACCCAAAAGAAGCCAAGATCGACGGTGAAGAGAAGGTTAACTGACATGGACGGAAAGGGGTAGAAGACACTTGTCTGACACGAGCAGGCGCCTCAACTACCCGCATTAAACACTCTGAGCAGTATACGTGTCGATCAACCCGTGGAACGAACGAGGATGGCTCTGCGTAATCAAGTAATGAACGAAGACCTCCGCGTGATGGACACAAAACACAAGAAGATAAGGTTCCAACGGCCCTCAGAAATGGGTCCCACACTCTAACCCTATAAATACCCCCTCTCGACCAAGAGTGAGGGGATCGGAAAAACCAGGGAGAGAAGGAGAGAGAAAGATTGTGAGTGTAAGTTTGTCCTTTACAATATACAAACCTATGTAAACTCCAAAGTCACTCGACTATCCCTGTAACCATCAAGTACATAGTGAAACAACAACCCCGTGGATGTAGGCCTTAGTGCTGAACCACGTAAATCCCAGTCTTATTTACATTTCAGCACTTTATATTCGCCTAACGCTCCTTGAGTTTTACTTTTATACTTCGTTTTCTTTATCTTCCCCTGCGTAAACGCCCCTCGCGATGATATTAGATGAGGCTATGATAAACCCGAAGGTTTTGAGCCAAGGAATCAATGCAATTGTATTATCAGTGCGAGTCTGTACCTAGAGTGCGAACATTGTTTGTGAACATATAGATTCCCTCGTGATTTACGTCTTCACAATTTGGCGCTAGAAACAGGGACTTCGTCCCGGTAAAAGATTTATCTTATCCTGTGATTTCATATTAAATTAGCATATGATTGCTCTACTTTATTAGCTCTGGCAGTATCTTTCGAAGCAATTTAAACTGGTTAAAAGATTTATTGCTTAGATCCATGGAGTTACATTTTTTAGATCTCGTACGGACCTGTCTTTCCGGTGGGTTTTTGAAAATTTTCAAAAAGATCTACGTGCATTTTCAAAGGGATCCTTTCACGTATCCGCGTACCTTCAATGAACCCGCATTTTTAAAAGTTCTCTGTGGCCCTCGGGCAGTTTTTCCCTGTCTTGGAGTAAGGAATTTCGTAAACTAACCCGATCCGCACGGACATTTCTGTTTCTCGCTGTTTGAAATTCCCTTGTGCAGAAAGAAAACGACCGCACGATTGAAAAGATGCAGGAAGTAGGAAAATCCAAAGCCTCGTCAAAGGAAGAACCAAGGACAACCCCGGTCATCACCCGGAGCAAGCAGAAAGGAGAGAAAACCAAAATGACTAGTCAGAGAAAGGATACTGCAGTTATTTTGGTGAAATCGACTACGATATCAATCACTGAGTTACATTGATAGATAATTTTTCAGAAACGTTTTTCTGTTTTGTAAAATATCCAAAAAATACTTTTACAACTCCAAAAATTCTGAAATTTTACGCGGGTAACTATCAGGATGTCTACTACGTTGTGTCAAAAGGGTTCATCGAAATTCCTTCTAGATTAAAAGATAAAATTGAAACTCTACAGCTGACCAGAAATTCGTTTTTGTTATTTCACTCCACAATTAACATCCATGATTCACAAACCAATCAATCGTTTTCGATTATTACAAATAGTAATGTCTTAAGATTGTTGGGTGCAATAATCAAAAACAAAGAAAAATCAAATAAGCAAAGTTATTGATACTTAGCTCCTTTATAATGGAAGTGATTGCTTTGACGAAACGAACCAGCTCCCCGTATCTCCGCAACAACAACAAGGCAAAACTTTGGAAAATAGAGTGAGTCACGTGTTCAACACGCTGTCCTTAAGACATTAGCTCCCGGCTACACTCAAGAGTGATGCTATAGCCCTCACAGGACGGATATCTCCAGGATAAAACACCCCAATACACCTACTACTAGCATATGTAGTAGATGCTCAACTTGAGATTGGCAACTCCGAAAAAACCGTTAAGGAAAATCGCGAATGCTTAAAAACCGCTATAAAATATTTTCCCTTAGGGGTCCCAAAGAGCCAGGCAAAGAGGTAGGTACAGGATGACGCGGATAGCTCTTGACGAGGCCATGCTCGGTCTTAAGGCCAAGCTCAATCTTCTCCAGCATCTTGTTTGTATCCTCCGCCAATTGACAACGAGCCTTATGCATAATAACCGCTGTTCGCTGGTGAGCTTGAGATAAAAACGAGGATAGACGATTCACTTCTTTAGAAGCAGCGCCTACGGCCTCCTCGTGGGATGCCGCCAGACTCTTAAAATAATTAGTCTGTCCTTCCTGCTGCGCTAAGGAAGATTGAGCCTTTTCAAGTTTTTCATTCGCCACGCGGAGTTGTCCCTCGAGCTCTGAAAAAGACAACACAAGGGAGTTTAGCACAGAAAAGACACAATCACACTCGACAAAATAAAGTTATACCTTCGACACAAGCCAAAGCCTCTTCATACGCATTAACAACCACGTCTCGCGCTTCATCAAGATAGTCATATTCCTCGGATAATTTCTTATAATCTAGTTGAAGGTTAGTGAGAGTAAATTGACTTGCATCTAATTCTACCTGCTTCATCGAATCCATGTGACGAAGGTGGTTGACTTCGTTGTTTATCTCTGTTACCCCTTTGCTAAGTCTGTACATACATACTTCGAGATTTCTCTCAGACTCAGCCTGGCGGGCTATTTCAGCGCGAGACGCAACAAGGGCTTTGCTGAGAGCCCCAACTTCGGCTCTGGAATCGTCCCTTTCTCTGGTAAGACACAACATGCTCTCCTTAACTCCCGGAAAAGGGAGCGAGCCTTTCGTAATTCCTCTTTCAGAAGATGTATTCTAGACTCCAACAATGAAGTACGCTCACGAGATTCCCGCATATTCTCACGTGTCCACAGCAGCGTACCATTGAACAAAGTACGGTCATGGTTGTACAGATTCTGCATATCAACCATTTGAACATGCCTTGCGCGCCATCCCTCAGCCCGAGCGTCCCACTTTTTGGCTTCGATCTTAATTTTCTCGACCATCTCTTTGATACGAGATTTTTGCCGTGCCCTTTCGTTTCGAAGCCATATCAGCTCGGGGACGCCACCCACTGGAGATAGGGTGGGGAGACTCAGACAGAACAACTAAGTAGTATAGAGGAATTATGACGAACTGCGAGGGTAAAAGAGGAAAAAGAACCAAACCTGTGAAAGCTAAAACTTGGCCGCGAGTTTGCTCTAACTCAGCGCGAACGGCAGCAAGCTCTGACGAAGACCAGCCTCCGCTTCACCCAGCCTTTCTTTCTCTTTAAGGCTTTTCTTCAGTTCTTCTATTTCCACCTCAGCCGCAGATAATTACTTTTCTCTGTGACGAAGCTTAGCCTCCAGCTTCAAAGATTTCTCTTTAAAGAATTGATACAACACATGGTTACAATGCTCACTCCTCATCATCTACACATCAAACGGCAAACATTATTACACCGAAGGATTCAATTGTCACGAAGAGATATGTACTAAGACTTACCTCCAAAACACACTGCTGGGGAAAACCATATTGGTACCCATCGGCTATGGCCATCATGTCCGCGACAGAAGTAGGAGGCTCCGATACGAGGGTAGCTTCGGGAACACTCAAGCTTTTCCCACACACCTCAGATACGCGCGCCTCGGAAGATAGTTCCATTATCCGACGGGTATTAGCATCGGAATCCTTCTCACCAGCAACCACCGGGCAGGATAGGGGACAAACAACAGACCCTTTTTCTTGAGCCAATCCATTATGGCATCCTCACCCTCAAACGTCAGCGAATGAGGGAAATCCTCGGAAGGCGAGTCAACCACAGACTTCCCCTTTGCTGATATTGCCCCATCAGCACAAGTTTCGGCATCAACATGCGCATTGTGATCATCCGCGCCCCCATCCTGAACAACAGCGTCTTCCTTACCAGAACCCCCGAGCACATCCCAATCATCATTGGGGGAAAGCAGAGAAAAGTCTTCAGGAAAATCGAGAGCATCGTCAAAGAGTTCTCCTGCGGAATAAATCCTGTCAAAGGAGAACTCTTGAGAAATGGTGGGGAGAGTTTCCGCAGCATCACCAGCAGGAGCAGACATATCAGCGATAACACTACCATCAGCTACCGCGGTATTATTTCTCCCTTCATCACCATCACAACCCGCACCCATCTCCTCCTCGACATTAGGAGGGGAAGTATCAGTGCGTTCTTCCCCATCAGACATTTCCTCATCCTCGGCAAACTCTTCGTTCACCGGACTGGTAACTTTTTCATGAACCTCAGCCTCACCCTTTACAATGGTAGAAGACTGCTTCGGCCCAATCTTTTTCTTCTTCGACACCTGCAAACCAACACACGTTCCACAAAAAGAATTATTTTTTTCAAACAGTTTGATTTTCAAAAAAGGAGGGGCGCGGCCAGAATCTGCAATAACCATACCTTGGCAGTAGTGGCACTCTTCGGTGGAAGTATAGTACCAGAACCTTCCTCCTCGTCTCCTTCAACGACGTCGAGGGCATAAGGAAAGTTCATGCCTTCGAAATTTAAACGCCAGGGACAGAAATCTCCATAACGATCAGGAGGAGATTCACTTGGCCTACTACCCTCAGAAGGACGCCAACCGCGCGGACCGGAATCCAACCGTACGCCCAAGGACCAACAATTTCAATAACAGTAGCGTGCCACTCATAATCATGGTCACACTTGATCCTTTCACGCGCGGGAAAAAGTTTCCGCTAACTAGACCCCTCGGTGCCTGGAACATACTTCATTTTGGCATCGCTCACCTCACTTAACAGACGAATTTCGCCCCGAGGAGCAGCGAGGTTCCGAAGGCTAACACTCCACGGTTTACGGTTCCTACTATTGACGTAATCACCAAAGGAGTTGTTGAAGTTTTCAGGAGTATACCATTCCCTCTCCGTGGGACTTGGAACGTAACACGTCATCGTCGTCTCCCCCTTACTCCGCAGATAACATTCCCTCAGTGCACGGAGATAATTCCCCGATAATTGCGACACTGAACGACGGTGAGTATTGGTGGAAGAGCCTTCACGACCAGCCAGCACATCGTAATAAAAGGAGTCACCAGACTTGTACAACGACAGCATAAGACCCGCCTCGAAAGCTCCAACCGTAGTCAACAGGTGAAACTCATCAAACTGATACTTCGAGATGAGCTCGTAAGTAATATCATCCTCAGGGGCATAGAAACGAACCTCGAAGGATTGAAGCTCATGATTTTCCTTGAAAACTTCAAGGTCAATGTGCTTGAACGTGACTTTCTTCTTGCTGACCGAAACGCTGCGTATCACCGTGGCAGCCTCATCCCCTTCTGCGAGATCGGACGAACCAACAAAAGCCTCGGAAGCTCTTCTTTTCAAAGAAGGATTCTTAGACGATTCAGTTCTCGGGACACCACCTTTGGAGTTCTTCCCTTTGAAATAAAGTACTGGAGGCGGCGGCAGAGGGTGCTGCACGGGAACTACAGAACGCAGAGGAGGAACATAAAAGGAGCCACCACGAGGAGGTGTCTTCCTAGAGTCATCACGAGGAAGAGAAACCGCACGATCGGCAGCGTTTCGAGACCCGGAAGGATTTTTTGAGGAATCCTCTTTCCTAGGAGGAGAGGCCTTCGTCCCAGAAGAAGAAACTTTAATACCACGAGGATCCATTTGAGACTCTCTGCGTGGAGGGGATCTCGGTAGACTGGAACCCGGAGTTTGATAAGGAAGCCGCGGACGGTCAGACATGGCTGCGAAGAGGTACAACATAAACAAGTTAGAAACAAACACAAGGACATCACCAAAGATCAAAAAACCACAAAATTAGCAGTCCATCTCAACATAGCACAGAAACCCTAAAACTAGCATACATGCTTGAAATTCCCCAAAACCCTAAAACCCTAAACTCAAAAGTCCAATCAATACAAGTAAAACAATGGCCTCCTCGATTGAGACGAAGAACAGGGGCAAACTAGCATACATTCATTAAAAGAGGTTCTTCATCACAAACAAGGGACGACAGCAGCAGAAAATTTACAATCAACACAGCTTAAAACAACAGAAACAAAGAAAAGAAACCTTACCACCACAAACACAGCAAAGAAGACAACAACCAGAAACAAAGAAGAAGCGAGCGTGATTAATGCTAAGGCAGAGAGAATTTAATGGTTGAAGAACAAAGAATGAAGACTGACAGGGAGAATGAAATTAATTTTTAGGGAGAATGAAATTAATTTTCAAGGAGAATGAAATTAATTCTTCTTCTCTCCTTAATATACTCGAAAGAAATAGAAGGAAGTTAATGGAGGAATGGGAAATGTGCCCATTAAATGAGCAGTTAATGCACGAATAAGAAACATGCCCAAGTATCTAGGAGAAGTTATTAGGAGATAGGAAGAATATGTAACGTCTGTTTTCTTCAATGCTCCCACTAAACACTCAAGCCCGAAGAAAAGGGGCAAATTGTGTGTACATATTTCATCTTCAAACACGTGTATATAGGAAGATACGTGGAGAGCATGCGGACAAAGTCATCAAAACACGATGACACACGCCCATAGCCAAGAATCCTACCCCGGCGACGTCAGATCTTTGCCCGAACTAATCTAAGGGCAGAAGTTAAAAGATGTACCGAAAACACGATGTACTGCGGAGCACCAAATAACTCCCGAAGAGTTACTTTATCTCATACCCAAAAGAAGCCAAGATCGACGGTGAAGAGAAGGTTAACTGACATGGACGGACAGGGGTAGAAGACACTTGTCTGACACGAGCAGGCGCCTCAACTAACCGCATTAAACACTCTGAGCAGTATACGTGTCGATCAACCCGTGGAACGAACGAGGATGGCTCTGCGTAATCAAGTAATGAACGAAGACCTCCGCGTGATGGACACAAAACACAAGAAGATAAGGTTCCAACGGCCCTCAGAAATGGGTCCCACACTCTAACCCTATAAATACCCCCTCTCGACCAAGAGTGAGGGGATCGGAAAAACCAGGGAGAGAAGGAGAGATAAAGATTGTGAGTGTAAGTTTGTCCTTTACAATATACAAACCTATGTAAACTCCAAAGTCACTCGACTATCCCTGTAACCATCAAGTACATAGTGAAACAACAACCCCGTGGATGTAGGCCTTAGTGCTGAACCACGTAAATCCCAGTCTTATTTACATTTCAGCACTTTATATTCGCCTAACGCTCCTTGAGTTTTACTTTTATACTTCGTTTTCTTTATCTTCCCCTGCGTAAACGCCCCTCGCGATGATATTAGATGAGGCTATGATAAACCCGAAGGTTTTGAGCCAAGGAATCAATGCAATTGTATTATCAGTGCGAGTCTGTACCTAGAGTGCGAACATTGTTTGTGAACATATAGATGCCCTCGTGATTTACGTCTTCACAATTTGGCGCTAGAAACAGGGACTTCGTCCCGGTAAAAGATTTATCTTATCCTGTGATTTCATATTAAATTAGCATATGATTGCTCTACTTCATTAGCTCTGGCAGTATCTTTCGAAGCAATTTAAACTGGTTAAAAGATTTATTGCTTAGATCCATGGAGTTACATTTTTTAGATCTCGTACGGACCTGTCTTTCCGGTGGGTTTTTGAAAATTTTCAAAAAGATCTACGTGCATTTTCAAAGGGATCCTTTCACGTATCCGCGTACCTTCAATGAACCCGCATTTTTAAAAGTTCTCTGTGGCCCTCGGGCAGTTTTTCCCTGTCTTGGAGTAAGGAATTTCGTAAACTAACCCGATCCGCACGGACATTTCTGTTTCTCGCTGTTTGAAATTCCCTTGTGCAGAAAGAAAACGACCGCACGATTGAAAAGATGCAGGAAGTAGGAAAATCCAAAGCCTCGTCAAAGGAAGAACCAAGGACAACCCCGGTCATCACCCGGAGCAAGCAGAAAGGAGAGAAAACCAAAATGACTAGTCAGAGAAAGGATACTGCAGTTATTTTGGTGAAATCGACTACGATATCAATCACTGAGTTACATTGATAGATAATTTTTCAGAAACGTTTTTCTGTTTTGTAAAATATCCAAAAAATACTTTTACAACTCCAAATATTCTGAAATTTTACGCGGGTAACTATCAGGATGTCTACTAAGTTGTGTCAAAAGGGTTCATCGAAATTCCTTCTAGATTAAAAGATAAAATTGAAACTCTACAGCTGACCAGAAATTCGTTTTTGTTATTTCACTCCACAATTAACATCCATGATTCACAAACCAATCAATCGTTTTCGATTATTACAAATAGTAATGTCTTAAGATTGTTGGGTGCAATAATCAAAAACAAAGAAAAATCAAATAAGCAAAGTTATTGATACTTAGCTCCTTTATAATGGAAGTGATTGCTTTGACGAAACGAACAAGCTCCCCGTATCTCCGCAACAGCAACAAGGCAAAACTTTGGAAAATAGAGTGAGTCACGTGTTCAACACGCTGTCCTTAAGACATTAGCTCCCGGCTACACTCAAGAGTGATGCTATAGCCCTCACAGGACGGATATCTCCAGGATAAAACACCCCAATACACCTACTACTAGCATATGTAGTAGATGCTCAACTTGAGCTTGGAAACTCCGAAAAAACCGTTAAGGAAAATCGCGAATGCTTAAAAACCGCTATAAAATATTTTCCCTTAGGGGTCCCTCTAAAATATAGAGCAACCCCTTTCCCATGGATTTTACAAAAGTAGTGAATTTCTTTATATAATTGACAAATACAACTTAAGAAGAAAAACTCCCCGATGTGGGACTAAAAGATTTATATAGTTTCTTAAAACTACTAAAAATTGGAAACTCCACGATGTGGGACTAAAAAGTTTCATTCACAAAATAAAACAATAAATTATAATTTTTTATTAAAACTTTAAAAAATTATTTTTTTATTAATCGTTTTCCAACAACTCTAACCCTATAAATACCCCCTCTCCACCAAGAGTGAAGGGATCGGAAAAACCAGGGAGAGAAGGAGAGAGAAAGATTGTGAGTGTAAGTTTGTCCTTTACAATATACAAACCTATGTAAACTCCAAAGTCACTCGACTATCCCTATAACCATCAAGTACATAGTGAAACAACAACCCCGTGGATGTAGGCCTTAGTGCTGAACCACGTAAATCCCAGTCTTATTTACATTTCAGCACTTTATATTCGCCTAACGCTCCTTGAGTTTTACTTTTATACTTCGTTTTCTTTATCTTCCCCTGCGTAAACGCCCCTCGCGATGATATTAGATGAGGTTATGATAAACCCGAAGGTTTTGAGCCAAGGAATCAATACAATTGTATTATCAGTGCGAGTCTGTATCTAGAATGCGAACATTGTTTATGAACATATAGATGCCCTCGTGATTTACGTGTTCACAGTTCGATCTCTGAAATTCAAGCAGTTAGAAAGTTGCATACGTTGCTGGAGTTTGAGATTCTGGCGGATAAAAGACATTTGTATCTGCAAAAATCCGGAAATTCTTGGAATCTTGACCGCGATAGAAACACAAAGTTCTATCGCAGGATGGTAAAGATACGGAAAAGAAGGAACACTATACACTCTCTGAAGGTGAATGGGCAGCAAACTCTTGACAAGGAGGTAATTAAGACTTCCATCACAGATTATTTTTCCTCTCATTTTTCGAAGAAGACCTCGGCAAGACCCTCTATTGTGAACATGAATTTCAAGCAGCTTCCTTTTGATGTGGCTTCCGGTAGCAGCTCTAAAGACTTGGCCCAAGACAAAACTCCTGGTCCCGACGGTTTTCATACACTAATGCTGTTTATTGATAAAGAAATGTGACCAATATCAAACACACTTTTACATGTCTTTGGCCGATAGATTGATATAAAAAGATAACTTTATTAACTCCAAATATAAAATTAGCAACAACAAGAAAACAAAACAAAACAAAAAACATCTCTGGTGAAAAACCTAGAATCAAGAATTCAGTATTTCCTTGCCTTGTCTCCAAAAACCCCTTAAAACAAAATACATAAGAATAACCATAAATGAGCAAACTATAAATGCTGCTATCCATATAATAATCTTTTTACGTCTGGAGCAAGATGGTTTACCGTGAAACTCGATTCCAAGTTTACAAAAATTTTCCAAAGAAGAACCATTCTTTTGAAAAGCAGACACAAGCTTGTAATATATGCTCTCCATTAAATCGAATTTTTCTTGCCGCAGATTTGGAATATCTGTATCAGCCCTCTGTACTCTCCCGTCGATATATGCCTTAGAGGTAGTTAAAATTGTTTCCGCTTGATCAAGAAAATGCTGAGAAACAAATTCCTCAAAGCACTTTGGAGGCTTGTTAATTACAGAAACCATTGTATTCCAACTGTTAGTAAAGATTCCCTCCTTACATATCAAAGTTGTTTGTTCACGATAATTAAAATCAGGCGGATAAAGGATAGTATCTGCAGTGTAGACTTGGTAACCATGAATCGGAAGCAAAAGTGATACTAGAGGAATTTTATGTTTAACTAAGAAATCCAAAGAATCTATATATGGAATATGTCGATTCATGAAGATTGAATCGGGGAAGATTGAAACGGGAAGTCGCTCCTTGAAGAAGTCCCATTCTTGAGATATGGTATTTCTCCATTGGTCACTGTATTTCTTTGGAGGACGATCATAATAATGATGATCACTGAACGAAGACGCTTCTTCGATGATATCGAATTGCTTGAGTTTTCCTCCTTGAATCCTTATCTCAATTGTTTCTTCATCTCTTAAATTTTCAATAGAATCCATCGTGAAAACCTAGTTGTTGCTGTTTTTTAAAAGGGGATCTTAAACACTAACTTACCTAGTTGACTTTGTTGATTTGTGGATGAATACTTTCACGAGAGAAGTATATATATTGATATGGACGGAAACTGATTTATCTTTTTTTCCTTTTAGCTTTTTGTAGGATTCGGTAAGTGAAATTTTTGGTACTTCCCAAGCTGACGGGAAGCTGGAAACTTCTCCTCGTGACGCGTGGCTCAGATGCTGCACGTGTCAGGATAATTGAGATTCAGATTCTGATTCGGCTTTTGAGGGACGGAGTATCTCTAGGACGGAGATGGTGACGGGTCAAATTAGGGTCAGCTTGGGCGGAATTTATCGAAGATGCTACGTACCCCCGGCTATTGCCCCCACTGAGTTCCCCCGGCGTTGAGGTGGCACTAAAAAGCTGTCGGGGGAGTTATAAAAGGGGTCGATTATTCAGGCGATTAATTTGCATGGGCCATTAGAAAAAAAGTAGAGAAATTCTGCCATTTTTGTTTTGTTAGCTGTCACGTGGGAGAGAGAAAAATATAAAGAAATTAGTTTTCCACTCCTGTTGCTCTTGCCTTGGTTTTTTTCGCATTAACTTGACAAAATACCCAAACTTCTCATTCCAAAATATACATAAGTAAAAAACATACAGGAGATGTTCAAAGGAAAACATACAGGAAACTTATAATTTAGTTTCTCATTAATACATATCAGTAAGAAGCTTATAGAGGACATGCACAAAAAAAAAAAGAAAGAAGATAATCTATTAGTTTTGTCTTTGGCAGAATGCCAGTCCCTTGAGGCCTTAAGCCTTAACCACTACAAGCGCCTGCATGCCAACATATTCTCATCCTAACCATTACTTATAGCTTGGACGGTCGTCATCATGGAAGTCCATTTAGCATCCACTGAGTAAATGAGCCGCCACTGAACCCGCCTCCGAGATATTGATGTGCGATATCCTGATATATTTAATCAAGATATCAACAACTAAGGAATGTATGAAATATAGGTACTGAATGCAATGAAAGTAAGATGACATTGTCTTACATAGATTACAAATCCGTAAGGATTTTGCTGATGCACTATCCTTCGGTGTTGTTCATACGGATTTTCTTGATGCATTGTTGTCTCATATTGTTGTTGATATGAATAATTTGCTTGATGCATAATTCCATGTTGTTGTTGAGGCATACAATCAACTTGTGATGAATGTGCATCGTTGTCCCAGCCATCCAATGCAAGTCACAATTAATTTATAATACATGGAAATTTGTAGTACGAATAACGAAAGTAATACAACTGATTCAATTATACCTTTTTCTTCGGACGCCTTTTGGCTGGTTGGTTCACCGTCTTATGAGTCCGATCTCTTCGTGGTTTTCCCTTTGGATCATTCACATTAAGAGTGTTATCACCTTCTTCACATTCACCACCTTCATCTAGATCCACTGTATTTTCTTCTAGCTGTTTCCCCTTGAGTTTCTCGCTTTCCTTAGCTTTAATAATTTTTTCTTGCCATTCTTTTTTCTTACAACCCAACCAATCATCGATAACAGGGTATCCAGGGGTACCAGCTACCCGATCTGCAAGCTCCGCAAATTTATTACACAAGTCATAGTATTGCTTACTCGCATCATCATTTTTCCAACAACTAAATCAGACTTTCACCTTTGTACGACGTCTTTTCACATCCTTCCGCCACCATCTAAGGATATATTTATCTGGGAGTTCTCTTACACCGTCATTACACAACACACTTAAAACATGATTGCATTGTATTCCTCGGTATGTAAACCTCTGACAAGAAAAATGAATATCACATTCTCCCGGATTATATGTCACAAAAAAAGTTATCCTTTTGTAGTATTGTTCCTCAATCCATACGTCTTCCTGGATATTGTATATTTTACCCGTAGGTGTTACCTCGATCTTCATGAAGTTACAATACATCATCTTTATCAATTGTTCTTGAAATTCTTGAAATTTTGAGTTAGTATAAAATTTATGAACCTGTCTCTCCATTGGGTAAGTAGTGACAAAGGGAATACTCTTTAGAGATGTAGCAGCATCCGCTTCCTTTTCCTTTTCCACCTTGTTCTTTTGTGCAAATTCAAACTGCTCCACAAATTGTTTTAGTGTGGTTATTCCATTTATATACCCATCGAAGAATGCATTTACACCTTCACTTCGCTGAGTACTTGACATCCCCGCCCAAAATGTATCTTTCAAGTAACATGGCACCCAACGATCCCTTTCTTCATACAAATCATTCAACCAAGTGTTGTCTCTTAATTCATACTCAGTCAACATCCAATCCCATAATTGTTCAAACTCTTCCGGAGACTATGAATCATACACTGCAGTTTTCATGTCAAAAGTTATCTCACGAAACATGTCGTATGAACCGAATTTATCAGGAAGTTTCTTCGTCACATGCCATAAACACCACCTGTATCTGGCTTGGGGAAAAACAATCTCAATGGCATTTTGCATCGCTTTTGGTTGGTCGGTTACTATTTCTTTGGGAGCTATTCCAGCCATACACTCCAACCACACACTGAATAACTACGCAAATGTTTCCGTAGTTTCATTTGTAATCAAGCCACATCTAAGTAAAATAGTTTTCCCATGATGGTTGACACCAACAAAGGGACCAAATGGCATGTCATATTTATTTACCAAATACGTGGTATCGAAGCTAATTACTGCACCAAACTCCTTGTAAGCTTCTCTACTCAAACCATCATCCCAAAATACATTCTCCAAGTGGCCTTCATCATCACTTTGAATTTTAAAATAAAGGCATGAGTTTTCTGCATACATTCTTGCAAAATATTTCATAATCGACATTGCATCACCATGTCCAAGTCGTCCATTTCTTACTTCATTGATTGCATTTTTGATATCCTTTAATGTGCATCCTGTGTATTCATATCCACCGCATAACAGAGTTGTAGTTTTACACAATGGAAATGCCAGCTCGATCATTGAGATCTACTTGTCGCTTTAACGCCCCACCAACCTTTCTAAAACACCGCATAAAGCGAGATTCATCCGGATTACACTCATGATTGTGCTCAAACATTGCTACTGATATATACCATTTTATATCACTTACCCCCATCCTTCCTGTAATATAAACATTACATCCACTTTTAGATGTTCCCCTTGGTTTAGTTTGATTTTGAGTTCGGCTCTGGGGTTCACGTCCTTTTCCACAAGCAAAGGTCACACTTCTCAAAATCCCATGTTGTCATCCTTCTAGACCTTCTTTGCACTGGAAGCCCAACCTTTCTAGCATATTCTTTGTAAAATTCAAACATATCATCATGATTATCAAAAACCATCCCAACTAGGGGACGTATTATTTCATCACTTTCATTTACATAACTATCCCCGCATTGTCTGCAAACAAAATATTACACGCTTAATGCTTTTATTTTGCAACTCATGTATCAATGTGGTCCCAAAATAAAAAAAAATTAATAAACAGGAAGCAATTTAGGTCATGTTAATCTTACTAAACCTATAACTTTTAACTTCATCACCAGTAAGAAACAAATTACTTCAAAAAAAAAAAACAGATCATCATAAAGATTTATTAGTATATACAAAAATCAAATCATCTATTTCTTCTGTTTGTATGCCATTCATACAAAAAAATAAAAACTTATGAATGATTTACTTAGTAACTGCAACTATAAATATAGAGAAAAAATTAAATAAATGACTTACCATTTGGATCGGATTGTTTTGGATTTTCTTCCATTTTATCTTGGAAGAGAGAAAATTTAGGAATGATGCAACGAAAATAATTCTACATCTAAACAGTAAAGGTTTAATATCTTACTCTAATACAGTATTAATTAATTACCTATCCCTCACCGGTAAAAGGAATAATTACTTACCTATCTCTCACTGTAAAAGAAAAAGAGTTTTAAAAATTGTCAACTCTATTTGTAATGGGGGAACTCAGTGGGGCAATAGCTGGGGGTACATATAGGTCAGGGAATTTAACGTTAGTGGTCAGGGACGGAGCCTATAGGTCTAGAAAATTTGTCCTACATCATTAACCAAAAAAGAAAAAAGTTGTAACAATAATTCTATTCTGCCAATCATTGGTTACAGTCTGCGGAGAACATGACACATGTAGGAATTGCAGAAATCAATACTAAATTTTGGAGCACTTGGATATGGTGCCCGAGAGTAAAGCGGTTCTTCAAAACCCCTGTCATCATACAAATCCACATGTTTGAACATTTGGGGAATACTCATGGAACTTATAACTAGTGATTTGTCGAGGAATTTTGATTGTCAGGGTTCATGCAACTTTGTTTCTTTTTACCTGTATTGCATTTTCTTCTGTCATTTGTGTTAACAAAAATTTCAGAATGTATTCTATTGTGCAAATTTTGAACCTTATCTGCTTTTTGGTATAACAACCTTAAACATAAGATCAACAATAAGTTCAATCCATGCACAACAATTTTGCAACTTGTGAGCTAATGCATTTACTGTAATGTAAACCTTTTAATGTTATCGACTACTTTCAAAAAATAATAACCATTATTAGTACAGACTTCTTATATGGTGGACGGTTTTTTCCCTTCATCAAACAAATAGCTCTTAAACCTTTAAACCATTCTAATCAAACAATACATGAACAATCAAATTGGTACTAGATACGAAAAAAGATTAATCTGTAAAACAAGCAACTGACAAAAAAGCAAAACTGACAAAAAAGCAAAACCTGATAGATTGACTGACTAAGCCAATATAGTACAAAGAAATAGAGGATATATGTAACATCCCGAGTTCCGGACCAGAGTCAAATCCATATGAAGATCCGAACTCGAAGCGTTACGGGTCGGGCGCATACATTTTTTTTTTTGTTGATTTACTTTTATACCAAACATAATTGAAACTTTTATACACTAATTGAAGCATATGAATACATGAAACATCGTTCAATACATTTTCAACTAAACATTTATTTTACTTCAAGTTACACTTCAAACAATACAAGATAACAATGCAATCACTAATCTACTCAGTTTTAACTTCCACTTCCATAAGCTCAATAAAAAGCATTCTCTTTCTCAAAACTAGTATAACACGCACGCGCGATGCGCCTGCCATTCCTTTTCAAGTAAAATCCAACTTTTCATTCAATAGTTTGTCAATCAAAAATATATATTAACACCAAAACTTGTTCTTGTATGCATCCTTTTACATGATATACTACAGATTTTTCACAACCCCAAGAATGAGAATATAAACTCTGCAAGCTCACCATATAGTACCCTGGACCGATCAAATGATAACATCGTGTAGAAAAGTTGACACCCTTATTCAAGGTTTGTAATGTTACTGTTTTGGCAGAACTTTGTTATTCTAATAGTGTGTACGTCTATGCCAATTGCTTTGGAGAAAATGCAATATTTGCATCTAACAGACCCTGGGATCGGAGTTTTTTTCCTAAGAACCACCATTTCGATCCAATTAAGATTCTAAACCTTTCTTTCGAGAATTCTTAGATAATGATTAGGGAGCAACTTATATATGCGTGGTTGGTCCAACTTGTGTGTCTAGGACACTAAGTTCACCCACTACATTAACTTAATAATTGAGAAGTATGAAATAAGAAAAAAGAAAATAAGGCATATACCTGAACAAGAGCAAACATGAACATATGATATGCATGGGTATTTTGATCTTTGGGGATGGAAATCTGCCCGAAAAATGTGACCACACCTCACATTTGTAATAACAAAGATGTATGCATTATGCGCCTGTTGTTTCGTTCCAAAAGTCAGGATCACTATCTTTTCGTACATTGTGAACCTGCAAACGCAATATTTTCCTTGTGTCATAGTAATTTTTCGTGTGTATTGCGAATCTAATCGAACATTTACTCACCCTAATTCAATATGACAAATTCAATTTAGGAGGATACAACTTCCATCACATAGAAGAAGGCGTAAAGTAGCAACTGCGAACAAAACTCTAGTGCTTCAAGTAACACATGAGCTTTTATGCCCTGCCCCGTCCTATATGCAGCTTCATCCACATCAAATATTAATTGTGAAAGTGAAGGTAAGTTCAGTTTTTTCAAATATTTGCACAACCATAAAAAAATATTTTCAAACCACTAAATCATTTCTTAGCAATATAGAAAGACTTGGTTTTGGTTCCAAATCCATTGTATTATTAGTATTTCGTTTCTGGCAGAGAACAAAACTGAATCAACACAAAATTATGTCATATTGCCAAAACATCTTAATAGAAGAATTGAAAGAAATCTCCTTCAACAAAAAACTACTGAAATCGATATTAGAGTATACGCATAATTAAATTCTAGTTGTGAAAACTTATATTGGTGTTGCTTGAATCACCAAATCAAAAGATGAAAATATCTATCGAACCGTAGCTGAATCCAGCAATTTTCCTACGGATTTATATGTTATCCAACTTAAATTCTCGAACATAATATTCGCCGAACACGATGACCCTAACTTGGAATCTACCAAAATCATAGTGGAATTTTACCTGATTTTTTTATTTTTATTTTCATAAATCTTTCTCCTCCCATCTTTCTACAACGATAACAACACCAATTAAAGTTTAAAATCCTCCTTTACAGACATTAAGTGTCGGTTAGTTCCAAACTTAGGCAAGTGAAATAAGAGCCCAACTAAAACAGACATTATTTTCTATTACGCGTTACAACAAACAGTTAGAGATTTGAACACTTAACTCAAAAATGAAAATTAGTAATAAGGGGTTTCTCTTAAAAGAACTGGACAGCCAGTGAACTGATTCAGACAAAGAAACAAACTATTTAGAATGTATTCCCATTCTGCAACCCTATATAGTAGGTATTAAACAGGACAACTACCTAGCTTTTATTAACTCTGAAAACTTATCAAGGAGAGTGCACGCAGCAACTTGCTGGTTTCAATAGTGAAGATATATTGGAACAGACATGGGAGCAGTTAGAATAAACTGGTACATAAAAATCGGTTTGTAAAAATAAATAAAATAAATCCTTTTGGAGATGACGAATTGCGATTTTACATTCCCCTTAAAAATCGGTTTAGAATAAATTTTTTTAATGGTATTAAAGTATTAGGGATCCTTTAAAGAGGGTCTGGACTCTGAACTACACCTTTTGGACCCCATTCTAGTCTTCTAATAGAAATAAAAATATTAAAATAAGATAATTTTTGTTAATATTTTATTGTCATAGTCCAGGACCCGTTACTGGACCCTTTACTGGATCTTGGGTTTAATAATAAAATAATCTTGTTAATGAAATTAAATAAGATTTCATGGGTCCGGACCCTCGGCGTTTAGGTCCTGGACCATGTCGCTTCAAGCTAAGGACCTTTCTAACTTGACCACCTAAGCGCCATGTAGGTGACAGGTAGGATAAAGGAAGTGGGAACCTTTTTACCAGGGTCTCGACCTTTGCCTTCTATGTCGGGACCCTACGCTAAGGACCTTTCTCAACTCGACCACCTAAGCACCTCCGTTGTCAGATGTGTTTTATTTAAATATAATTCTTTTAAGTATAATATTATAAAAGTCTTCTGTCACTGGTCAATATAAGAGGTGTTTTTCAATTGGTTAACTTGCGAAGAAACTTTCTATTGGTTAATTTGTGCGGCACTTTTTAATAATTCTTTACCCTCATTTGCTCAATGTTCTTCTTGTTCTTGAGGTTCTACTGCTCTATCAGGGACACCTCCTCTTATTATTCTATTTTTGTTCTTCTTCTTTCACCATCTTATATATTTCTTGTCCTTATTATGGTGTTCATATCATGGCAGCTGCTACACCATGAAAGCTAGGGTTTTATATTTTACTAACCATCCAACTGAGATAGAGAAGGAAGGAGCTATATACGGTGTTCACTAGGTGAGCTTAACTTCTAGCTCTTTAAAATTTGATATTAAATTTTGTTTAATTTCAATTACAAACTCAAAGTTAGGGTTTTTAAATATGTACATTGGGGATTTAAATCCATGTTTATTTATATAGTTTACAGTGAATAAGGTATGGGTTATCTTTAATTTTGTGGTTTGGTTACTTAATTTATGTAGGGTTTATGATACATGATGATCTTAATTTTGGCCTCCTTCTTCATTATGTCCTCCAGGTGGAGTCCCCTGTTAAAACAACATAAATATCAATAAAACTTCAATATCATAATAGATGTGACATCCTATCTATTTTAATACAAAGAATTTCCAATTAACTCACCGTTTTTGTCTTTGACAATGCGTTGTACGTCTGGGTTTCACCAATCTTATTTTTTATTGATTTGATCTCGGCAGTTAAACACTCCACATGATTCAACATTGTTTTATGGCTATTACTTACCTGGACGCTTAACTCCTCCAACTGACCCTTCACTGCACTTTTAAGTACCTCCATTTCACCAATCACTGTTTTTTTCAAATCCTCCTTATGACCAATCATTGCATTTTTGACAAAAGACTCGAAAGAAGCAATAACTGAAGCTAATGTCCTAGAACAAAGAGCATCAGGTTGGGAGCTATGATGTGCCGCACGTGTTATGTCCTCCACCACATTTTCATTCCCTAACGGATCTTCTTCGTCCTCATCATCATCCATGCTGCTCTACTCTGGAACCTTTTCATCCACAAAAACATTTTTAGACTTTAACATATTTCTTCCTCACCCTTCTCAAACAGATCTTCTTTCTCCACCGCATTTTCATTCTTTAACGAATCTTCTTCTTCGTCATCTACCAAGGGACCTTCACATAACCCCAACATTACCAACCGCTTTGCAATATTCTTTATGCCACATAATGTCATTACACACTTCATCCTGTAATTTTATGAAGTCACTCGACCAAATTAACAATACATCAAACAAAAAAATAAAGTAACTAAGTTAGTTATTACTTCATACTTTTGAGTCCTCCAAAACCTTAAGTAGATCAACATGGTGTATTACTGAATTGCATGTAATACTATGCATATGGGGGCGCCAAATTTGCAAAAATAGTCTTTTTTCCAAACCCTCTAAGCAATCTCGGCAACACTTCCAGACCCCAAACCTTGGTGAAAAAAAGAAAAACTATAAAACAACAATCGCAAAAAATTAAACTAGAAAATATCAACCCAACTGATTCTTACCACCAGGACATGGGCCATTCCTTGACACTTGTAAGTCACCTCGCTACCAACAGGATTGTCGGCCTCAATCTGATAAACTAAGGCAGCATTGCTACTATCAATAGTTCTGTTGAACGCTATTTCACCCCAAGGATAAGAGTTGAAGTCGACGAGGTTATCCACCAGGTACCAGTGATCATAATCAACTACTTTGTCATATCACTTTCCCAAGACATACCTGTGGACAACGTATAGTAACGACAATTTCACCTTGTCATCAGATTCCAGTGGGATTCTGACATTTTCACATTCAACATTAGAGTTTCTTGATTGGTGACATTCACGCAATTTTTCCTCCTCCTCCTTTTTGCTTGATCGGTGACATTTCCTCGATTTTTTTTGTCGTCCTCCTCCTCCTCCACCTCTTTGCCAAAATGAAATAATTTCAAACATTTTCCAGTTACTGGTTTTCCTTCATCGGGGAAATGCTTCATCTTAAGGCAGGGATTCGTGGCGGGACGAGAAAACTTTTTGTTCGACTTCCTAAAACTAAGCCCTGAAATCAATGCAAACTCTTTCTTTCCGAAGGAGAGTTCCTTTCCGCAAACCATTACCCGCATTTCTTCACGGTTACCCTTATCACCTTCATCACCCGTGGAGATCTGACTAGCCAATAATAAATGAAATAAGGAACCAGACCACTTTTGCATGGGCAGCTGCAATAAGGGACCAATTGCAGTTGACATAAATTTATCTTGCTCAGCAGGAGCCAGCAGGTTACGCACCCACTTCAAAACCTTTGGGCTTGAGTATGTTTTTGCATTGCACGTATGAGCCCGGTACCTGACAGGGTGAAGAAACATCCTATAATACAGAAATAAATAGTTACACCAATAACAACATACAAATTCTTAGAATAAAGTATTTGAGAGTGGCAAGCACGAACATTAAAAAAAGATAAATAGTTGTACATTCAACCTAATCCAATAACCACCTATATTCAAGTTGTAAAAGTGACTCAAGGAATGACCGACCTAGTTCCCGTTTACAAGTGGCTTATACCAAATACACCTAGAAAAAACAATGCAGCAACATGGAAAAAATAGGATTCACATAGAGGCATCTAACTTTCTTTTATATATAAATAACTAAACTATTGTTATTGTTCAAATTTAACTTATAGGCCATTAATGCATACATTTCAGCATTTGACAGGGAATGCTCAACGTTGGCACAATTACAGTATACCATACAATCATATATTAGAACAAGTAGATTCAAAACTATATCTCAAAGTAAGTATTCAGCTCCTCGAGCTTTACTGATTATTATTCTCAGGAAATATCTTATGTGAATCTCCAGCAATAAAAAAAAAAGGTGACCAGACACAACACATAAAATGAATGGTTAGCCTTAATAAGTTAAATGTCACATATCTACCTTTCAACGCCATCTGTGGATACCACTCTTTTGTCCTAAATAGTGGCATCCAACACTGTTTTATCCACATGAACAACAGATTTCACTTTTCGAGAACACTTCTTCTTCTTCCCTCCTGCACCCATAACTTGGAACCTACAAAAATAATATAGTCGAGATTAGTAATAACATAGCAGTAATTCAAATTCTTTAGTTACTCAAAGTACACTCCAGACACAAAGTTATAGTGATTAAGAAAAACTAAGTTCCTATCTACCTAAAACTACGTGCAACACACACATACCAGCACCAGCATAAATAATCTGAAAGGTCTATTGACCAAAACAAGCTAACAAAGAAACAAGACTAAAAGTTTATGAAATGCATTATACATGTGAGATGTAGTTAGTATAAAAAACATGATTGAATTAAACGCGTTATCTGTGGATACCACATCCCTACGGTTGTCTGGCCGCTACCAATTGAAAAATCAACTAGTTTTTACTGTGAGCATCATTGGTATACACCAGTGGAAGGATAGATCCTTCACACTCAACAAGCCAAATAAATACAATCTTAAATTACAACAGGAGGAACAACTTATGGATCAAATTTTAAAATAGGTACAGGCCAGTGTTTTAAGTTGCAAAAGAATCATAGTTTATGGCCATACATCAGAGGAAAAAAGATACTATGACAGCGTTTAATCCTACCACCAAGAGTCAATGTCATAAGCACCATACACAATTTAGTCATATAGTGCCCTAATTCTTCAATCTAAATCATGTTATAAACCCTCATTTCCCAGAGTCTATTGTAAATTCTAAAATTTAACCCCCACATACCCATTGATTTGTAAAGATTAAACCACAAGTTTTTCATTACAATAAGCATAACTGAAGCATCATTTACACATCTTATCACAAAACATAAAAGATAAGCATGTTGTAACATCAGAATAACAACACCATAAAATTATAATCTATGGTAATACCAAAAACTAACATTACAACGAGTTTGTTATTAAGAATGTTGTAACAGCAAATAACAAAATGATAATATATGGTAATACCAGAAACTCACATAAAAGCATGATAAACAAACTAAGATTCAGCTTCAGAAACCCCAACAATTTAAAGACAAAATCTCATCTTCAATTAACCAAATAAAGTTTCAGAAAACCACTTGTCATTCAAAATCTTAAACACCTAACCATAAATTGCCGACTTTCATTTCATATCCAACAAAATTGAATCCTAGTTTCAGATTGATGAAAGATAATTTTAAACCCTAAATCATACCCTTTTTTTTTTCTTCTGCTGGTTTTGAAGTTGGGGTTATATCTTTCTATCCTGCACTCTCTTCGCTCTCCGTTTATCTAAATCTTCTTCCCTAATCTCTTCTTTCAAATACCTAATTCTATCCATATTTATTAATTCTTCATAGATGGCGAATTGGGTATGTAAAAATATAGGATTTTTCTGGTTTTTCAGTTATGGGGTATTGGTGTTTTGCTGTGAATTGTCCACTGTTTGTCCTGAATATCAATAAAAGATTCAATCTTATAGCGGATTGAATCTGAGAAGAAACTGAGAGAAAAGTAAGATAAAATGAGGCAAGGGTTTGAGAGGGTTAGGGATGAAATAAATGAAATTCAATCTTGCAGCGGATTGAATCTTCTGAAACTGAGAGAGAACTGAAGAAGAAGAATGGAAGAGTTGGGGAGGGAGATGAAAGGAGAGAACTGAAAATAAAAACCCCAAAAGGATATTATCTGTATATTTCATTTAAGGTGGCAGTTTTGGAAGCTTGTTTCCAGAGGGGCCTATTTTTACACATTAAAGTCATTATTGGTATGTACTTGTTGCCTCTTTAGCGTGTTAGCTCTATGCCTGTTTATGTTTGTTTATCACTTTGGAAATGAAAATTTTGTCACTTCTATGTATGAACAACCTGGGGAAAATATGACATGCAATACTTGTTGTTTTCTTAATCCTCACTAAGTTAATGTATAATAACTTGATGCTCAATCTGCATTATGGCTGTGTCACAAAAGGAAATATATTTGGGAATGGTATACTAGTTTGTTGATTGGTTTTGGAAGTGCATGTACTGTATTAGTCTGCTTCCCATGTGTAGGCAAGAGTCGAGATAAGCCGGATAATCCAGTTAGTTGGTTGTATGAACACTTATGAGTTCTTCGTGGTGTCAAAATTATTACACTGATAATGTCATTTAATTGGGTAGATAGTAGATTGAAACTTATAACTTATAATTTTGTTACTGATAATGCCATCTTATGGAAATGTCGAACACATACAAGTTACTGATCATATTTTATGAATTGGAATGCCTTGGAAAAATCATTTTAGAATTTAGCTAAATCCAGGTTCGGTTTGTGTCGGTTAGTATCTTAATTTGGCTGATCTAAGTTGACTAATCGCAAAACAGGATGGTCTTGCGATATTTGAGATGGTGTGATCTATAATCTAATAGGATGTCCTGATAGTCTCTGTAGGCTGCACCTAAGCTCTCTATTTGCTATCAAGAACCAAGATAACCTGACTAATCAAGTTAGTTCCGTGTACAAACACTAGTGACGTTTCCATCTGAAAGCTCGTATGTATTTATAACTTAACTGTAGTGTTGTTAAAATGATGTCGAGCTTAATAGATTATAGCGTTAAAATGATGTCAAGCTCGTATGTATCTCTCACCCTTTCTTTTTATTATTGTTGCTGAAGCCTTGCATCTGTTGCTGCAAACCGGGAAAGAACATGGTCATATAGGTGGTTTTGCGATGAGTCAAAATGGGTTCGTGATTACTCATCTTCAGTTTGCCGACGATACGTTAGTTTTTATCGATACGTTAGTTTTTATCGACGATTCTATGGATCAAATGAACTATCTGAGATATTATCTCCTCGGTTTTGAGATGCTATCCGGCGTTCTCAAGTCGGAAAATCTTCCCACTTCTTATTTGGGTCTTCCTCTTGGTAATACTTCAAGGGGATCCAAGAATTGAGATTTGATTATCCAAAGATGTAAGAATAGACTTTGTTCCTGGAAACGTTCTTGCCTCAACAAAGCAGGTAAGTTAACTCTAATTAAGAGTGTCTTGTCCAGCATTCCAATTTATATGCTCTCCCTCTTTATAGCCCCTCCCAAGGTTATTAAAACAATTGAACAAGTTATCAGGGATTTCTTATGGGATTCTTCGGATACTAAGAAAGATTATCACTATGTGGGTTGGAAGAATTGTCGTAAACCTCTGAAAGCTGGAGGACTGGGTATCAAATCAGTCAAGAGTATGAACAAATCTCTTATTTCAAAGTGGTGGTGGCGCTTTAACAAAGAAAAAAATGCCTTGTGGCGGAATGGTATAGTTTCTAAATATAACTCAACTCTTTCGGATAGAGAGACTAAAAATCCAAAATCAGGAAACAAGTGTGGATTTTGGAAGAATATCTCTGCTCATTTGAAGACATTCAAACAATGTTCAAGGCTTCGTTTAAGTGATGGGGCTACTATCAGATTCTAGGAAGATACTTGGCTCGGCGACCAACCATTGAATTTGGCTTTTCCTCACATCTATTCTATCACCTATACTAAGAAATGGACGGTGCAAAAATGTGCCGAATCATTACTTAATGGTGGATCGTGTAACTTAAGTCTTGAAAAAAGGCTCTCTCAAACCCAAATACAGGAAGTTTCTGCTCTTATTGTCTTATTAGAAAACTTATCAGTCGCTTCCGAACAAGACACTCTTGTTTGGTCAGTCGACAAAAGGGGCATGTTCACAGTGAAATCGGCTTACTCCTGGTTCGAAAAAAAGCACCAAATGGACCCTACTAATGTAAGTATTTGGTCGAGAGCTTGGCCTCATAAGATAGGTTTCTTTATCTGGCAGGTTTATCATAAAAAGCTAGCCACTATGGACGTTCTCTATCGAAAAGGTAAGCTTCTAATCAATGGTTGCCTCTTGTGCTTTCAAGAGGGAGAATCCACCTCCCATCTTCTTTTCCACTGAACTTTTGCGAGGGACATCTGGTTGCATTTTCTGTCTTTTGTGAAGCTTGAATGGGTTATGCCCAACTGTATTGACATGATTATCAAAATTTTGCGAGTGAAGAATCTACAATCTGTAGCTAGATCTCTATGGCAAGTGCCACCTGCAGCTATTACATGGACCATTTGGAATGTCAAAAACGACATCGTTTTTAATAACGAGACAGCGACCTTTACTAAAACTATAGAAATGGTAAAAATACAGGCTTTCTACTGGTGCAGGAACCTGGATTCCGTAAAGGGCATCGGGCTAGACTATATTATGGCTAATTGGGGTAGGCTTTTCATAACATAGGATCTGTTTGTTTTTTGGTTTGAAGTCTGGGTTGTTTTTGTTTTTCCTGTTATTTTGTTGTAACATTTATCTTCCTCTTGGGCATGGGTTGGTTGTGTCTGTACTGCCTCCCTTCTTTGGGTCTCTTTGTTGCTATGTTCCCTGCTTGCTTTTGTAAGCTTCTTCAATAATATTCTTATTTTTGCGAGTAAAAGAAAAGTAGATTATAGCGTCATGGCTCTTTCTGCCCCCCTTTGAAGCACGAAGCCCTAGCCCACTCAACAATCGTCTTTTGAACCGATCAAAAACAAAAACAATCGTCTTTTGTTCTCCATATTCAAGTAAAGTATTTGCTTCCGGGAAGTGTGAGGACCTTCCTCTGATGTGGTTTTTCCAAACCCGGAGACGACTCATTAGTTTTCTTTCCCTTCCGAGATTTTTACTATGTAACTTGATTACATGAAATTAGTTTCATCATAAATTGAATACTGATATAATTGATTAACTCATTAAGTTATCCATAGATGTTAATGAATAAATTGAATATTTTTATTGGTGCACTTGATTATGTTTTTGTAAGTAGGAGCAGCTTAAAAAAGACAAGTTAACATATTTCAAGTAGATGTTATCTAGCAAAAGAAGTTCATCAAATATGTGGTTATCTAGCAAACAAAGCCATTTATCCGATCTCCATTGAATGAAAAACCAAAAATCCTGGCGAGTTCAAAGAAAAACTCGATTCCTTTATGGACATTATTATAGGTAATTTTAGAAACCCTAAAAAGGATTTAAGTCATCGTCTTTTATTCAAGTTTTTAAGTTTTTCGTAACAGGTCCCCTTGAAACTATCATAAGTTTTCTGTAACAGGTCCCCTTGAAACTATCACAAAAGATAGTTATGCTGATGATTTTATCGTTAATGGATCGTCAGTACGTTGAAAAAGTGATCGCAAGCTATGACCCTTAATAAAAATATGTGTTCACAGATTCAGAAGTCCATACGTTTTGCTTATATTTTCGTGTTACTGCTATTTTTAAAGTTGGGGAAGTGAGCTAGAAAAGATTTTGCATTCATTCAAGCTCATCTCTCCATGCCTCGGAGAGAGAGAATCCTGCTCCCAGCTGAACTTGGTTAGCATCATCTAATGTTCACATTATAAGTATTGGTAACGTATCTCGTTAGATGTATTAATGCTAGCCAGTTGAAGCTAGGAAAATTAATACGACTCTTTCTGTTTTTCGATAAGCTGTGTAGCATAATTTGTGTGACTGAGCCTTATTACTGATGTACTTGATGTGCCCAGACATTCATGTATTTATTTCCTGGGAAAATTGGAAATATGTCCCGTTTTCACTAATGCGTTTGGAGATCTATCCCATAACGTAGAAAAATTAAGGTATCTATCCCGGCTGTCTGAAAAAACTGTTAAGTAGTCAAGACTGGTCATTGACTGGTCAAATTCCCAAACAAAATCACATATACACACTTCGGTTCATGTTCATCCTTCTGTTCTTTATTTTATCGAACATAGTAGCCATGGGATAAGAAACTTAGGCTTTTTTGTGTATCTCCAACTGAAAATTCCGACATGGTTGTTGCATCTTCATAACCCCTAACTGATGATAGCACCCTAATTTCATCTAAAACCCATTCATCGATGAAACGAAAATCACAAAGCTAACATTCTACAAGATTAATAATAACCCATTCATCAATTTGACAACTAATCATGAATTGCAAGTTTCTACGCGACGAATGAATACTCATAAAGCTAACTATCCCATAACAGTCTTGACCACTTAACAGTTTTTTCAAAGATATCTTAATTTTTTTCGTTATGGGATAGATATCGAAATGCATTAGTGAAAACGGGACATATTTCCGATTTTCCCTTATTTCCTTGTATCTGTTTTTGGTGGTCCTTTATTATTTCATTATGATGGGTTGGGATCTATATATATATTCATAGAATATTCATGGCGATATTCTATGGATTGGGATTTTTCTAGATTATAGTTACTTTTGGTTATACGCTGCACAATCGGGTAATTTTGGTATTTTTATCAGCTTTATGTTTAACAGTAGCTGTATCTACGGTAACCTGAGCCTAGAATCTCATGTGTTTCTCCTTTTTCCAATGCTGTAGAAACCAACAGTAGATCAATAAATTGGTTAAAAATGTGTCTCCATTAACATGATCTATTCGTAATCATGGTCACTGAGATATCTCAAAATCAGATGTCGGAGTCGCTTTAAATCCTGGAAGAGCCAGAAACAGCGAAGAACCCGTATGATTCTGTCTTAGTATGGGTAAAGGCACTCATGGCAGAAATCAAATTGACTGGGCGGGGATGATAATGATCGCAACATCTAGAAGTGAACAGGCTCCGAAGGAGTACTTCTAAACACATTCCGGTCACAAGGCCTGGGAAGGAAAGGAAAGAGGGTCTTTAGTATTTTTGCTTTACTAATAAATTTTACTTCCAACGCGAACATGACATTGCACGTGGACTCATTGCATTATGCTATTTATCCACCATCAAGTTATACATATCATTTTCAATGATGATTAACAGGGAAATGCGAGTCTTTACAACCGGGCATAATTCTCTGGGATGATGAATGGGAAAATTGGGAAACTGCCCCAATTTGGACTGCAATCTTGGAAAACTGTCTCAACGTAAAAAAAAATTTGGAAAACTGCCCCACTGTTAGAAATCTCAGTTAACTCCGCGTGTGCGAGTTCTCACGTGCCAAAAAAGACAAAAATACCCCGAACCGCTAAGATGTTGCCACGTATGCGAAAGATCTGACGGACTGAGATGAAGAAGTAAGCACGTGACTCGCACGTGATATTCAGTGAAGTTCATCTACGAGACGTGTCACCGTCCAGTCACGACACATGTCACCTACGTGTCGACTTCTTATGGTGAGATGTGTCACCGTCACACGTGATATCTCACATGGTTGTAAGTTCTGCCCTAAAAGATATCGAGAAGATATTTTCTTCTTTGTTTCATTTAGATCTAACCAGAGACGAGAGAGGAGAAAGAATGAGAAGAATATTAGGTAAGGTGACTGGCACTACAATTTCATCTCGATTGAACTCGAAATTTTTTAACTGTTAATGATTAAGATTCTTCTCTTAATGTTACATCGATGAAAGATCCTGAAGAACATACTTAGAGACGATGAAAGTATAAGTTTGAAAAATTTGCAGTTTAATTGGTCAATAAACAAGTAAGTTATTGAAACCCAATCGTTGTTTTTGCTTGAATCAGATGATATTTTGTGCTAATTTGTAAACGAAATGAAATTATAATTTAAGGGTTTCATGAATATTTTTTTTCTTTTGTAATTTAGGGTTCAATTTGTGTGAAACTGAAAGTTTTGATTGTTATTTAACATGAGTTGTATGTAATATTTTGACTTGCTGGTGTGTATTTTGACATGCATGTATTGAATTTTGTTTGTATATATATCAGGGTAATATGGATAGGAACATCAGAGTTACTGTGAGCAATGGAAATAATAAGTTTACACCTATGTATTTTCCAAATGTTGTTGCTGGTATTAGTGGTCTTGGGTTTATACAAATGGTGAAGGATAGGATGATCAAAATGGGTATGGAAGAAAAGTTTAACCTTATGTTGTTTGATAAAGAAAATTTTATGTGTGAAAAGGAAAATGACTTTATTAAAATGTGGAACAAAGCTGTCCCAGATGAAGATGGATTTGTTGAGTATAAAGTGTTTATGGTTGATGGTGATGTACCATTTGGTTGTGGCAGTGATAAGGTAAATAGTTCAGTTGGTGGTGCACACAGTGGCAGTGGTAGTGGTTTGTCTAGTCTACATAGTACTCCTCCAAAAAAAAGGGTTAGTAAGAAGCTTAATGTTAGGAAGAGTCTAAGACTAGCTGAACTAGCTAAGAAACAGTCTACAAAGCAGCAACAGAAGACAGAGTTCAGACCAACTAGATTGAACTTTGGTAATGAAGATGTGCCTGAAGTTATGACAACACAAGCTAGTGTGGCAAACAATATACATGATCAGCAAGAAACGGAGTTCTGGGATGATGCTGTTACACAATGTTCAATTATTGAAGATGCTAATATTAGTGAAGACCCGGTGAATCTGCAGAATGAAGCGGAAGATCAGTGTCATCCAGATGATAGGCCAGAATTTCAGTATGATCTTAGTGCAGATGATGAGGACGATGAAGACGAAGACGAAGATGCTGTTGGTAGTGCCTATTATGAAGAATTTTTGTCCAAGTTTTTTAATGAAGATGTTAGGGATGGATTTGGTGATGTGGTGGAATTTGGATGGGTCTGGTGATGAGATTTTGCCTGATAGGTGGTGGGGCTGTGAGGAATTTAGCTGGTGGTACTAGTGGGGCTGGTGATGAGAATTTAGCTGGTGGTACTAGTGGGGCTGGTGATGAGAATTTGGGTCGCAATGTTAAAGGAATTGTTGATGGTCATCAGTATGAGATGGATGAAGATGAAGATGAAGAATGGGAAAAACTATGGTGGCTATTTGGGAAACAAACTCTGACAATGGAGAATGAAGAAGCACCTGACCCTGAACCTGGTGTGTTGTGTACTAAAATGGCATTTCCAGACATAGTTGCTTTCAAGAAACATCTAAGAGAATATGCAGTACTGAAATTTATGCAGTATGAAATTAAGAAGACAGATAAAGAAAGATGTTATGTGTTTGCAAGTTCAGACACATCAATGACTGTGAATGGAATGTGAATGCAGAGCAATTCCTAATTGTAAGACTGTAACTGTCAGGAGATGCAACTTAGAACACAAAGTAAGAGGCTGGTGCTGATAAAAAACCCAAAATGTAATTCTAGATTTGTAGCAGATTACTTGTTGAAGACAATGACTGCTTCCACTTCTTTGAAGAAGGGTAGAAAAATTATGAAAAAAATCATTTGGCCCCAATTAAAGGTTGACATACCTTATTGGGTTGCAAATGATGAAAGGGTATGACATTTTTTAACACTATTTCTTCTTCAGTTTATTGGTTCTTTGTTTAAGAAATTCACATGGCTAAAGTGAAAATGTGTAAACAGAATCTGGTCCTAGGCAAGTTGAATGGCACTTTTGAGGAAAGTTTCACCAAAGTTCCACAACTTTGTACTGCTGCTACAACTTTGAACCCTGGAAGCATTGGCCACTTCACTTATGCCAAAGATGGAGATGTTGATAGATTTGAGAGTTTATTTATATCATACAGCGCACAACTTAAAGGATTCTCAAATGGTTGTAGATTGGTTATAGGGCTTGATGCAATGCACTTGACAGGTAAATTAGGTGGTGTAATGATGGCTGCTACAGGTTTAGATGGTGAAAATAGCATATTCCCAATTGCTATGGGTGTTGGTACGGCAGAGACAGAGGCTAATTGGTACATTTTCTTGAAAAAATTGAAGACAAAAATACCAGATCATATGGATTGACATTTATCTCTGACAAAAAAAGGTCTTACCGAGGCAGTGGCTGAGTTATTTCCACTGGCAAATCATAGGTTTTGCTTTAGGTAATACACTTATGTTTATTATTTGTACCACAACAATTTTATTTTGGATAATTTGGATAACCGTTTGTTACCTTTTTTGCAGACATCTATACCAGAATTTCCAGAACACTGGATACAAAGGGGAAAAACTGACAACCCTTCTATGGCAGGCTGTGAAAGCCTATAAGTATAGTCACTGGAAGGTACGTACTATTTGTAAATTTGTTGTACTTTTTTGTGGTAATTGTCAGTAGTAATTTACTACACCCATTACATATTTTTTAGGTACATTGGATGAAATGCTAGAAGTTAATAGTGATGCACATGAGTATTTGATGGATTTGGACCCAAAACACTGGGCAAGGTCATGGTTCCCACACGATGTTGCTTGTGAACATATAAATAACAATTTTTCAGAAAGCTTTAACAACATGGCTAAAAAACTTAGAAACAAACCTATCATCAAGTTGGTCACCATTACACACAGTTGGTTAATGGATTGTATTACAAGAGAAAGAAACTAGCTCAAACATGGAAATCTGGTGATCTGGTACCTGCTGCCAAAGATCTCATTGAGGTGATGGAGTCCCTTAGAGGAAACTTTGATGTTGACCCTGAAGAAGAGATGAAGACATATGAGGTGACTAATAAAATCACAAAGAAGGTCTTTACTGTTGAAATTGAAGAAAAAACTTGCACTTGCAGACAATGGCAACTAAGAAAATTTCCATGTGTGCATGCTACCTGTGTTTTGCATAGATTGAATCCCAATTGGGCAATGTGAGTAATCTTTCACAATAATAATCCCTACAATTTATAGAATATAGAGCTTCAATTAATGAGTGGTGTGTGTTATAGGTTGCAGTAATCAATGAATGGGTTATTTATGTTCGCAGGTACTGTAGTAAGTATTATATTGTGGACATGTATAGGACCACTTACTCATGGTCAATAACTCCACTAGGAGACATTGATGAGTGGGAAAGTCAGGTGACCTTTATTGCTTGTTTTGAGAATCTTTTTTTAAATAACATTATCTTATTTGTTCTTTTTCTTTATAATTTTTTTTGTTTTCTTTCTAGGTCTAGGTATATAAAGAATATTGAACATAATCCCTTTCTTCATCTTGTGTAGTCTAAGGTGGATCTGGTTGCTCCAATCAGATTAAGAGATCCTGGAAGACATTGTGTAAGATGGAAGAAATCTTGGATGGAGAAGAATAAACAAAGCAAACCTAGGCATTGTAGTACATGTGGTGGTGATGATCACAACAGCAGAACATGCAAGGGTGGGCCTGTTGGATCTAATCCAAAGAAGAAAAGAGTGAGAACAGAGATTCTTGTTGATGGAGATACTATTGTTGTAGGAACTATAGACACAAAGAAGATCAGGAAGAAATTTGCACTAAAATCTGCATCAGCAACTGCATCTTCAAGCAAAAGTGTTGCTGCTGATAGAGCTACATCAACCTCTACTGCTGTTGTTGCTGGATCTACATCTGCTGCTGGATCGAAAAGGAAGGCAAATGGAACTGCTGCTGCTACACGTTCAACCTCTTTCCCTAAAGCTACATCTGTTGCTGGATCGAAAAGGAAGGCAAATGGAACTGCTGCACCTTTGACCTCTGCCGCTAAAGCTACATCTTCTACTGGATCGAAAAGGAAGGCAAATGGAATTGCTGCACCATCAACCTCTACAACACCATCTACATTTGTTTCAAAGAAGGTAACTACTGCACCAACCACCTCTTCCGCAGGTGGTGCTGGTTCTTCTTTAGCTGCTGGTTTGTTTAGTCAAACTTACCATGGCACAGTTAACATACAGAACCAGACAAATAATATTTGTGAGCCATCATCAAAAAGGCAAAGAAAGCCTAACTCAAAGTATGTCTAGTCTAGTTTTTCTTTGTTCTAGTGGTCAGTGGTATTATGGTTGTATTAAGACTTACGGTTATGTTATGCTTCCCAAAAACTTTGAAGACTGGCTATGTTATGCTTCCAAAAACTTTGAAGACCGGTTATGTTATGTTACCTAAAGATAATATGGTTGTAATATATTATGGTATTATGGTATGGCCTTTATTATGGTATGATGGTATGGTCTTTATTGTTATAAAATTAGTAGTGCAATTCATATGTTATGCTTACATAATGAAAGCATTTTACTTCCAAATTGTTCACGTAGAGCATTTTCCTGATCAGCAAATTTCTTGTGCTGTGCAACAAAGTGTGCATCGGAAACCCTTTGGAATGCCTTGCATTTTTTACATGACACGTGGAAGAATCTGGTAGTGTTATCAATCAACGGCTATAAGCATTTACTCTGGCGATGTGTCGCAATTTGAGACAATGGTCACAGAAGTCAAAATGGGAAAAGGTAATATTGTTTTGGTAATTTCACTGAATATCACGTGCGAGTCACGTGCTTACTTCTTCATCTCAGTCCGTCAGATCTCTCGCATACGTGGCAACATCTTAGCGGTTCGGGGTATTTTTGTCTTTTTTGGCACGTGAGAACTCGCACACGCGGAGTTAACTGAGATTTCTAACAGTGGGGCAGATTTCCAACTTTTTTTAACGTTGGGCCAGTTTTCCAAGATTGCAGTCCAAATTGGGGCAGTTTCCCAATTTTCCCGTGATGAATTTAAGCCCGTGCTAGCCACTAGTTTCATTAGAATGACAAATAATGATCACGTTGGGCGATTTTTTTTCTCGAGAATGCTAAAAAAATATTGTAGCCGACGAATTGTAATATACATGTCAATCAAGTTATAATGCAGCCCGTTAGATTGTGACTAGCTTTTTCTTTTCTTGGAAACTATTTCGAGGGATTTTTATGTACTTGCATCAAAGGAACCCTAAATAAGTTAATTTCTTGTATTAATAGGATGAGACCAAAAATTTGTCTTCCTATTAATACAAGAAATTTGGTAAAGGGATATCATTTTTCTTTACTAATCAAAAGCAGTTCTCCGAGTTAAGCATAAGCATGCATGTGACGACGTAAAAGGTACCTCAGATCTGTCAGTTCTCTTGATCCTGACGCGTAGCCTCATTCTCCCTCTGACGCGCCGCATCCACCAACTGACGTTCCACGTCATCCAACTGGCGTGTCAGAGCTGCCAACTGACGAATGAGAATTGACTGCTGAAGTCTCAGAGATGCCTGCAGAAGCGTCAGGTCTGCCATTTGACGTCTCCGATCTTCCTGCGCCTGCTGGTATGCCAGCTGTATCTGCTCCCATTGACTAGTCAGATCTTCCTGTTGACGTGTCACCTCTGCTGATTCCTGCTGGCGTGACAGATGTTCCAGATGACGTGTCATAACTTCCTCCTCCTGATGATGTGTCAGGTCTGCCCTTTCCTGCTTCCCAGTCAACTCTGCATGCTGATGTGTCAACTCTACCTGTCTATCTGTCAGCCCTACCTGCCTACATGTCCACTCTTTCTGCTGACGTATCAAGTTCGCCTTCTGACGTGTTAGGGGTGTTGCTTGCTGTTCCTCCTTTTCTTGCCTATAGAACTGGGCTTCGATACGGATTACAGTCGACATAATCCTTCTAACTATTTCAGCTAGTGTCAAACCCAACATCACCCATGGGCTTGTAAAGGTGTGGGGAGATAGCCTGGCAGTCCAGCATACCCTTCCAGCGGAATCCAAGAACACAAACAAAAAGTACCACTGCAAGATGATGTAATTTAGCATAGGTAATAAAATTAAAATCATCTTTTTTATTAACATACTAAATGATTATGAATGTTTATCTTAGTTCTTACCCTTTTGTCGTTCACTATCCGTGATTCAACATTTGGTGCGTAGTGCAACCATGTCCAATTCCTGGGAAAAAAAATTCAGCAGAATAACAAATAAGTAATGGGACAAAAAGTGTTGCAAGGTTATTGTAGTTTAGGAACTGAATTACTGTATACTGACACTAAGTTTGTTGTTTGATACCTAACATCCCAGTCAACAAAGAGGTCCCACCCAAAACATAAAATGGTGTTTAGGAGGGCAAATGTAAACCACCCACTACCAAATTGCTCCTGCCAATGAGTCTCATCCTTGATCAAAAGTTTCATTGAGGAAAGACTCGTCACCGCGATGGTCAAGGCATGTTTGAATGCCGAAATGCACACGACCAATCAGTCCATAATGAATTATTTAACGGTTGCTAAAATATACAAGACCATTCAATCCTACAGCAAATTATTTAACAGTAAAATGCATGACTTGAATATATAGCATACTAGTTATCACATACATACCATTTAGATATTGAAGTCGCTCATTTCTCTTGTAGCCAACCATCAAACTTTGCAGGAACCGGTATGCAAACGGAATGCATGTTACAATAAGGCAAAGAATGAGTGGAAGACGAGATTTGGGTCCAAACAATGATTCTCTACCCCCACTAAGTAACACCATGGTGAAAATTGCAGCAACCATGTCGGAAAGCACCTAAGATCTCATCAAATCAGTACAAGATATTCACAATACTCATAAAACAAAATAGATTTTCACCATATTTAAGCTTTCCAATCAATATCTATATCTGATTCCTGCTAGGTCTAGGTTCAGTCATAATAGCATGGACCAAGTTTGGTCATGTTTTGATAATTGCTAAAAGTATACCAAACATCCAGAAATCCGTTAAGGGCCACTACCACCTAATCTATCCGATATTCTTACTCAACGGTTAGGATATCATTTCATACAAGAAGTTCCTGGTTTACCCTTGGCATAATTAAAGGTCGATAGAACCCAGGGTTTTTCATTTTTTCCGTCTCTCCGCTCTTTCTATTTCTCTCTCGAATGATTAGAGAAACTAGGATTTTGCTTGAAGATTTTTCAAAATCGAAGATTTATTAAACAAGTAGAAGAATCTTAGAAGCAATAACACAGTAAATGAGACGATGATTCGTAGTAGATTGAAGAAATCATCAGACCTGATTCTGTTTGTCGTAGAATTTGGGGGTTTCATCTTTTTTCCTAATTCATGAAGTGGGTATATTTAATTTTACATGAATTCTTGATTCTTCATTTCCAGTTGATTCAATTTGATAGTTGAATGTTTAATTTCTGATTTAGGTTTTTTTTTTTTTTTTTTTTTTTTTTGGGATTATGCCTAGATCTTAAAGTTGCAGTTGATTCTAGTGTTCTACAAAATTCTGAAACTGATGGGTATGATTGAAAACAACTAGTAATGTTAATGCACCATCATCAGCCCTTTTCGGATGCATATGTATATAATCTTCAATGTTAAGCGATGGTTCTGAATTGGCGTTATGAACTAGATAGGTTTGTTGTTTTATCAATATGCAGTAGCATCAACTTAGACATTGAATGATTTACTTCTGCTGCGTTCTAGATGTTTCATGATTAGTGTCAGTGTCACTGCCACATTGAGAATTGTGTTGTGTTTTGTGCATTTTTTGATTAACATTGCATTATATTGTTATGTCGGGGCTTATTCGTAGATAACCTTCATGCCGTTTGTGATTCAGTTGAGTATGTGGGTGTGCATGAGGTTGTAGCAAATCAACATGTCAATATTCAAAGTCCTGTAGACACCATGAGAGTATGCTAGATGTGCTGTTATGGGAGACAGAAACAAATTGTGTTTCTGAATAACAATGCAGATGAGAAGGAGAGGTTTAAGAACTTAGGAGCTGTTAGGAATGTTATCACCATTAGCCCAAGTTCTGAAGAAGCGAAGGAACATTTTCATAAAGAGGAATGTGTTGTTAGTGCCCTACAGAGCCTTTTCATACACAGACACCTATGTTACTAAATGTGCAGTTGCTTTTATGAGTAGGTTTGGTGGTAAAATGAGATTAAAAGTTCAGGAACATTTTATGCTTAAACCTGATCGCATCCCTCAAAATTTATTCTAGCCTATTTTAACCAATCTTTCCTATTTAAAGAGATAACAAGGCTAAAACATACCTTTGAGAGTGAAGTCATCAAGTCCGTTAGGAAGACTTCACGATAGTTTGGGACCTGTAATATCAAATAAAATACATCATAACTACAAATTCTCTTGTCAACTAGTCAATTTTTTAAACTAATAATAGAATGTAAATTTTGGTAAACTAGTTACCCTTTTTGGAAGCAACACTGCCCAAATTGTTTTGCCTAGACATATTAGAGAGCTCTTGTGCATATAATACAAGTAAAGCACATATCCCGTAGGTAAAAAGTAAGGTGCTATCTGCACAAAAGAAACACTCCACACTGTTATCAACCATTTTATAAGCATATGATGATTAAATGTACATGCCATTGAAAGTTACCCAATGTAAGAGAACCTTACCGCCATAGCAATCCATCTATTCAATACAAGGTGTAAGAGCAGGAAGAACATATGGCTGACGAAGATCACCAGCACCACCAGAAGAGTGTAGAAAGAAGTGATAGATGGATCTTCACCAAGATGTAGCACTTTGCGATAGTCGACATCATGCACCTCAAATATTTTCAAAAGCAATGCCCAGCCGAGAACTCCAAGCATCTAGCATTAGATAAATTTCCAACAGTAAAGAACTAACTCTAACCGTTCCAAATCCTCAATACATATGGCTTATAACAATATAAGATGAACACTACATACCGCTGCAAGAGGAGGATAGAATACATCGAATGTCTCTCGTCCTGCCTTCATCATCTACAAGGTATTTTATCAATTTGATAAGACAATTTGGACTCCCACAAAAATGTGCTCAAGCACAACAAACACACATTGCAGTTTGCACAAACAGAAGAATATTATTTCCAGGCCCAATAAACACCGATCTGCAGTATGTTTCTAGGCCCAGCATGGACAATTTGTGGTAAGAGCAAGTCTTATGGTGGAAGAGTTTCATCTTCCATCTTCCACGACACCTCAACATTTGGAACCGTGGATGGAAGTGCAAGTGTAGAGGTGGAATAGTGAAAACGCTATTCTTAATAGCGTTCAGATGGATTCCACGAACCCTTCCACGAAACAGTGGAATCTTGCTTGGATTTTATGTGGAAAACCCCAACTTGGAAGCCATTAGACTTGACATTCCGTGATTTTTCCACACTTATAATATGTTGTATTCCACCATAAAACTTGCTCTAACACATCACCAATAAATGGAATCCAAAATTCCTTTATAGAAAGACGACAAGAAAACTTACTGCCCCAGAATGAATTGGAACATCCAAATATCAATTAAATTTGACACATCTATACATTTTTTTTTGTTCGACTCTAAGTCTTCAAGCACATAATTTATCAACAAAAAACAAATATGCCGTTGACCGAAGGGAATCCACAAAAACACAAGTAAAGAATTGAATTAGACCTCATCAATTTTACGCCGAAATTGGTAGTACCCATGACATTGACCGAAGAGAATAGACACAAGTAAGGAACTGAAATAGATCTCATTACTTAATCGCCGGTTTTGCTAGTATACCCATTATTAAATACAAGTATCAGATTAAAGGTAAAATCCAATCAAAATCAGAGTAATCAATGGGAAAAGCATGTGTTTCATGTACATATTGGGTGCAATAATCAAAAACAAAGAAAAATCAAATAAGCAAAAGTTATTGATACTTAGCTCCTTTATAATGGAAGTGATTGCTTTGACGAAACGAACAAGCTCCCCGTATCTCCGCAACAGCAACAAGGCAAAACTTTGGAAAATAGAGTGAGTCACGTGTTCAACACGCTGTCTTTAAGACATTAGCGCCCGGCTACACTCAAGAGTGATGCTATAGCCCTCACAGGACGGATATCTCCAGGATAAAACACCCTAATACACCTACTACTAGCATATGTAGTAGATGCTCAACTTGAGCTTGGCAACTCCGAAAAAACCGTTAAGGTAAATCGCGAATGCTTAAAAACCGCTATAAAATATTTTCCCTTAGGGGTCCCTCTAAAATATAGAGCAACCCCTTTCCCATAGATTTTACAAAAGTAGTGAATTTCTTTATATAATTGACAAATACAACTTAAGAAGAAAAACTCCCCGATGTGGGACTAAAAGCTTTATAGTTTCTTAAAACTACTAAAAATTGGAAACTCCACGATGTGGGACTAAAAAGTTTCATTCACAAAATAAAACAATAAATTATAATTTTTTATTAAAACTTTAAAAAATTATTTTTTTATTAATCGTTTTCCAACAATCCCCCACATGAATGAAAACTCAATAAAACATGAAAACACAGATAGATCTTGGTAAATAAACATCCCAACCTCACGATCCAAACAGACTGATCGTGCAAGTGTTGAAATCATACTAGTCATTTCTACGTCCTCTCCCTCACACAAAAGTGTGTTGACCCCAGGGTCATACTATGGATTGCATAAATCATAATAGTATTGAGAGCTTTCATCTTTAATTCTCACATGGTGAGACTATAGGTATCTTTCACCAAAGTGAAAAAGCATGAACTAGTGAACCCTTAGTGACCTTTAGGTCCTAAGTTCCAGTAATACCAAAACCATCAAAATGAAAATCACATAAAAAACGCAGGAAATACCATTTTAGGCAGAGGTGTCCATGAGGTCTTGAACCTTTGCTTAGTGAGATATTACCAGAATTACTTGCTAGAGACAGTGAACTATGTCTTGAACTGCTAGCATTTGATGTAATTCGTGATAACAACCACGGGTGATATCTCCAAGATTGCTGCCAAGCTCGTGCCGTTTTGTCCGTTTTGGCCCTGGACGTATCCTGTTTCTCAGAATGCTCTAGAGAATCAGCTCATATTCTCACAGGAAGCGACCCACTTCCTCATTCAGATAGGTGAGTTTCCATAAAGAGTGTTACTGCTACACCCCACTTCAATCTTAAATTGAAACTATAGAACTCATTAAGACTTATTAAAAAGTCATCCTCCACATGCAGTCACACTATCACGTCTACACCATAGGGAAGGGACAGAGAATGAAAATCTCTGATAGTGTTTACCTTTACCCACCACAAATTAGTTGTCTCATTCGAAACCTTGATCATGGGATCTCCAGTCAGCAAGGTTGAGTATCCTTCATGGCAAGTTTAATATATGAGCTTAAGCCCCAACCCCCTCGATGCATTTTTAACTATCTCTTTGTACAAACCTTTCGTCAAAGATTGCGCGATATTCTCCTTGGACTTTATCCAATCAATGGAAATAACGCCGATTGAGATTAGTTATTTCTTAGCTTTAACTATTATAGCTTGGCTAACACAATGTATAGATATAGCTGGCACAGGCCTATGCCAAAGAGGAATGTCTTCTAAAAATCATCTTAGGCACTCGGCCCCCTCTCATGCTTTATCTAACGCAATACTCTCAGATTCCATAATGAATTGAGCGATATGTTTGTTTGGAAATCTTCCAACAACAAACCCACATGTTAGAGTGAAACCATATCCACTCGTAGACTTAGACTCCTCTGAGTCAACTATCCAGTTTGCATCATAAAGTCCCAAGGACAACAAGATACCTTTCATAAATCAAAAGAGTATTTTAGGTACCATAATACTCTACTCAGTGCATCTGAATTCTCTTGCTCTGGACTACAATTATATCCACTTAACTTACTCACAATATAGGCAATGTCTGGACTCTTACAGTTCATTAAATTCATCAGACATCCTATAACTTTTGAGTATTCAAGTTAAGATACTCCACTACCCTTATTTTTCTTGAGACTACAAGAATAATCGTACGAAGTACAAGCAGGTTTACAATCAGACTGATTGTATCTCTTAAGCACAACTCAACATAATGAGAACGACTAAGACTTATAAATGTTTGATTATCTTCTAATCCTCATCCCTAATTACATCAAAAGGGCCCAAGTCTTTCAAGTCAATGTTCTCATTCAGTGCATGTTTTTAGTGGAATTGATCACATCTATGTTTGTATCAAGCATATCATCAACATACAAGCATACAATTACACAGACATCCTTAACAAGTTACTTGTAGACATACTTGTCAGATTCATTAATTTAAATCCACTATCCATTATCACATGATTAAATTTTCCATGTCACTGTTTACGTGCTTATTTGAAAACCATACAAAGATTTTTCAAATTACAAACTTTGTATTCACAACCTTTCACTACAAAGTCTTCAGGTTGATCTATGTAAATTTCTTTACCTAATTCACGGTTTTAGAAAAAGCTGTCTTAACATCCATCTGATGTATCTCTACGTTCTTTATGGCAGCAATAACAATTAGTATCTCAACGGAAGTAATTTCCGTCACAATTGAATTAGAATCAAGGAAATCTACACCTTCTTTTAGTTTATAGCCTTTAGCTACCAACTTAGCTTAATATTTTTCCACAGTTTCATCTACCTATCGTTTCCTCTTAAAGACTCATTTACATCCCATGGTCTTACAACCTGGAGGTAAACTAGAAGCTCCCAAGTCTGGTTCCAACGGACTGAGTCCATTTCACTAAATGAAGCTTCTTACCAGAATGGGGTTTCAGTAGATATTAAGGCTTCTTTACAAGTCTGTGGCTCAGACTAAGCTAGGCATGTTATGAAGTCGGTTTCATAAGAAGTCTCAAGTCTAATTATTTTACTTCTCTTAGGCTCAACATCAACTTCATCTTCCTTTAAAATAAGTTCTGACTATTTGAAGATAAATCTAGGGGATCAACAACACATCTCTAATGAGGTACAGGTTTAGAATAAACATGTTCAAAGAACTCAGCATCCCTAGATTCCGTAATAATATTCACACCAATGTCAGAAAAAATCAGAACACACAACCAAAAATCTATTTGTAGAAGTATACTCAATATACCCTATACGAAAACACAATCAACATTTTTGGTTTCAATCTAGTTCTTTTAGGAAGAGGAATTACAATCTTAGTCAAACGCCCCCACACTTTGACACATTCATAAGAAGGTCATCTACCGTTCCATAAACCATATGGAGTTTCATCTGATTCTTAAAAGGGTACTTTATTCAGGATATACTAGTTAAGAGGACTGCCTCCCCCCACAAGGCCGCAGGTAATCCTGAACTAATCAACATGGAAATTATCATCTCCTTAAGGATACGGTTGTTATGTTCAAGGCTTCTAATTGGTTTCCAACTTCAAGTTTATACATCTTAAGGCTTCTAAGGCGTCATCCTTATCCTAAGCAAGTATACAAGATAGTACCTCGTACAATCATCTACGAAGTTATAACCATCTTTTACCACAGTGGTTTGGGTTGAACTCATGTCAACTAGCCTAACTGAATTAATTCTAAAGGCTTAGAATTACTCTGAACATTTGTGCTAAAAGATTTTATAGCATATTTTGATTCTTCACAGATTTCACTTTTGTGTTCAAAATCCAAACTAAATTTGGGTGTGAATCCTATGCTAGCCAGTTAAGCATTGACTTATAAGTTTACGGTTCCAAGTCTACCACGTAAAACAATCAATCACACAAAGATATCACAAGAATCAACTACGTTCACATCATCAGTTTTTCCGTTAAGCTTATATAGACCCAAAGTCCTATAACTCTTGCTTAAAAAATCACTGCCTAGTTACAACAAGTTTTCCAGATTCATTAAGATCTTAAATATTTTTCCATCTACAACAGAACAAGATACAAGATTTTCGCATATGCTCGGAACATGAAAACTTCATTCAATGTGAGAATATACAGATATGAGCTTCTGCTCGACCTTTTCCTTTTATGCAACCTCTATTGCATTGAGTTACTCAATAAGAGTTTCTCGACATCCCCTATCCTATGATAGGAGGTGAACAGGTCTCTGTTTCAACAAACATTCTTGGTGGCTCCAGAGTCCACCTACTGATCTCTCACATTGGTTATTAAAATAACTTCCGACATCATGCCACCAAACTCGTTCTAGTTTGTTTCAACTAAATTAGCATTAACTTTCTACTTATTAAGGTTTTTATGTTGTCTACAATTTACTGCCGCGTGGCCAGAAATTTTACAAACATAACACTCACCCTTAACTAAAGTAATTCCGGATTCAGGTTTACGAAATACCTTTATCATGAAGACCATGCTTAGAGTTGCGTTCGATGTTCTCACCTTTGCCATCTTTGGAAGATTTGTTTCCAACCACATGCGGCTATTAGCCATGTCCCTCGGAGATGACACCTTTATTCACAAATCACAATTCCAAATCAGAAAGTAAAATATGAGTTTTGAAGATAACATCTATATATACAAACTTCGTTTGAATCAGCGTTTCAAAAAACTCATGGTTACCCCACAAAAATTAATTTAGTTAACAACAATTTTCTGCTCGTCAGAATTTTTCAGAAACGTTTTTCTGTTTTGTAAAATATCAAAAAAATACTTTTACAACTCCAAAAATTCTGAAATTTTACTCGGGTAACTATCAGGATGTCTACTACGTTGTGTCAAAAGGGTTCATCGAAATTCCTTCTAGATTAAAAGATAAAATTGAAACTCTACAGCTGACCAGAAATTCGTTTTTGTTTTTCACTCCACAATTAACATCCATGATTCACAAACCAATCAATCGTTTTCGATTATTACGGGCGCTAATGTCTTAAGATTGTTGGGTGCAATAATCAAAAACAAAGAAAAATCAAATAAGCAAAAGTTATTGATACTTAGCTCCTTTATAATGGAAGTGATTGCTTTGACGAAACGAACAAGCTCCCCGTATCTCCGCAACAGCAACAAGGCAAAACTTTGGAAAATAGAGTGAGTCACGTGTTCAACACGCTGTCTTTAAGACATTAGCGCCCGGCTACACTCAAGAGTGATGCTATAGCCCTCACAGGACGGATATCTCCAGGATAAAACACCCTAATACACCTACTACTAGCATATGTAGTAGATGCTCAACTTGAGCTTGGCAACTCCGAAAAAACCGTTAAGGTAAATCGCGAATGCTTAAAAACCGCTATAAAATATTTTCCCTTAGGGGTCCCTCTAAAATATAGAGCAACCCCTTTCCCATAGATTTTACAAAAGTAGTGAATTTCTTTATATAATTGACAAATACAACTTAAGAAGAAAAACTCCCCGATGTGGGACTAAAAGCTTTATATAGTTTCTTAAAACTACTAAAAATTGGAAACTCCACGATGTGGGACTAAAAAGTTTCATTCACAAAATAAAACAATAAATTATAATTTTTTATTAAAACTTTAAAAAAATATTTTTTTATTAATCGTTTTCCAACAGTACATACCATTTTACTAATAGAAGTAGAGAAAGAGATTATAATGGCGGCACATTAAAGATCTGAACTTCCACTTTCCCCTTTCTTCATTCTTCAAATTACCCCAATCGATGATAGATGACACTAAAGAAGTAAAGAAAACAAAGGAAAGAAGAACAAAACCCGTAGATAAACTAACTCTATGGCGTTTTGTGTTTTTAGCAGATGGATTATTAGAGATGAAGTGGGATTTTGATGGAGATCGTAGTAGATGGGATTATTAAGGGAGAAGATAAACTAAATCCATGGCATCTTTCGTTTTTAGAAGAAAGAATAGAGATGAAAATGGAGGGTTTAGAGGTTGTAGTACTGGTAATATGTACTAAAACCAATTTATCTTGCCGTTAATAAAATTACACCTTTCTCTGCTGATTATTTTTGTCAGCTAGTGCGAGTGACGATTCACGCTGGGATGTACGGAGAATAACAAACTTTCAAGAATCTTCTGCGACTCCTTTCGCTTTAACAAAAACAGAAAATCATAACACGTGTGAAATCCGTTTTGTGATGTAGTAAAAGAATCCATTATTTTACCTAGTTTGATTGGGGTATACCCAAATTAATTGGGGTATACCCAATAAGACAAAATCTGATCATTATGAAATAAAACCAAACCACCTCTTAACTTTGTATTTTTTAAATGGCTAATATGTCATTGTTTAATTAACACTAAAAATTCTGATTAGGTTAATTAATTGAGTTTAGATTGATTGAATAGATTAAAACTTAGGAATTGAAATTATGAAATTTTGTTTTTAATTGAACTTTTGTGGGATGATTTTTGATGAGTTTTTTTTTTCTTTTTAGAATATCCCTTGCAATGAAAGTGAAGTACACAACCGAAACACTTCTAAAAGGTCATTGCAAATCTGTTGTATGAAATCATACTCAAAATCAAAGAAAAAATCCACACTTTCAGTTCTGAAAGTATGAAAGGTCGGCAAGGTCGACTAATGAAGATCATGCCGACCATAGTAGGCTGACAAGGTCGACGAATGAAGAAAGTGCCGACTTAGTACGGACGGCAAGGTATACGAATGGAAAAGATGACGACTGTAATATTTTTGACACACATGAGACTGTTATAAATGCGTAGGTAGTCGGCATGGTATTGATTTATTACCTTGCCGGCTAGAATTTAGTCGGCACTGTAGTAATCTTATAACCTTGCAGACTTTGGTTATCCCAAAAAAAAAAACTGAATTCTAATAGATGCAATTCACTTTATTCATGCAATTTTGGTTACTACATTGATTCAAACATAAAATACAACTCCTTGTCGACGGAAAAACGAATGCACTTAGCATGTGCATCAAGCCTTTGAACCCCTAGGAAACCCTAGTTGACGAGTTATAGTCTCATGAGGGTTTACATAAAGGTTTACCCACAAAACCTATACAAAAACTTGTAAAGCCATCAATCTTCCTCCTCCGAAGACGATACAACATCCAAGTAGTCCGGGTTATCCTCCGGGATTCTTTCTGCCAAGAAGTGATAGCTTGCATCGAATGCGAATGCTTCCCCCTTTTCCTCCAAGTAGCGCGCTTTCACGACTTCGTGCTACAAAAATACAAAAACAAACTTACATTTGTTAGTGGTGTTTCATTGGAAGATAAAACAACATGGATCATGTAAAATAAGCCAAAAAATTACTTACAAATTGTGCAATGGACAAGGTGAAGGGGCGAGTGTTAAAAATCGAGGTTGGAGGGCTAAAAAAGCAAGTATCGCGTTTTCGATGATTAGGTGCCTCTCATGGACTTGTTGAAAACTTCTTGCATTAGGATCCCCAGACTCTTAGCTAAATTTGTTGTGTACCCTAGCCCAAAAGGTTGTGGAATCCACCCTTTCAGAGGATTGACGTCTAAGTCGTTTTTCCGCATACCAAGCTTTGGTGATTTCCAAATCTTCATTAGAATCAAATGAAGCCATTGTTATATGTAGAGAGCTATTGGGTGAGTTAGATGGAAAGTATGATGATATGAGCTTTGGAGAGTGTATGCAAATAGTTGTGTGTTGTTTTGTGGAGATAAGTAGTGTATTTATAGGATGGTGCCCAAATTTGGCCGTTATAGTGTATAAGTACAAGTCAAGCAATGCAATTGTACTTGTACTTGCAAATTTTTGAAATTTAAATCCGCCGACACTGTTTTGTTTCCCCAGTATGCCGACTAAGACCGGTCGGCATGGTCGGAATTTTGTTACCATTCCGACCTTATGATGATTTTAGGCATCAGGAGATCAGTTTCTTCTGTGTATCCGCCGGAACTGTATTTGGTCACTAGCATGCCGACTTTGATATGACCGGCAGGGTAGGAAATTTATTACCATGCTGACTTTATGCCTATTAGGCATCAGGAGAACATGCAATTTTCTGTTTAACCGTCGGAACGATATTTGGTCATTAGGGTGCCGGCCATGATGTGGTCGGCAAGAAACATATTTTTAAGCATGTCGACTTTATGATGATTTTAGGCATCAGGATAAGGTTTTTCTGCAACAAATAGCCGGCATGGTAGATAATGTAATACCCTGCCGGCTGCGTAACAGCCGGCAAGGTTGTGATCTGAATACCCTGCCGATCCTGGTATGCAAATAATTTCTGGTGTCAGGGCCGGCAGTCTGAAAGTTCAAAACCATGCCGGCCCTGGTGTGGTCGGCACTGTAAATTAAAAAAATCATGCCGGTATAAACATTGAAACTTTACATACCTAAACAAACCATTCATTCAACAACTAGAAATCCAACACTTTTTGTCCAAAATACGAAAACATGTCCCATAAACCTTAAAAAAATATTTTTCCACACCATTAACTTAAACATTTGTCCACCACAACATAAAGAAATAAACTAGGAAAGCATTCATTCACCACCACGACCACGACCCCGTTTAGGAACACTACCACTACTACTACCTTCACCACCACGACCGCTACGAGCCCTCTTTTTGTCAGCATTCAGCTTGGATTGGGCTTCCCTCCTGGCTTTTTCTTCCCTCTTTACTTCAGCATCAGCTTGCTTGAACAATTCATGAGCATCCTCATTGTCAATATTGCAAGCATAATCAATGTGCTTGCTTTCCTCATCAATCGACAAAGGCTCTCCTCGGTCTTTCGCACAACAAAACATCTTCGCAAAGGTCTTCAACTACTCATTCTATTTTCAATTAAACAACAAAAAATTAATAAAATGATTCGATAATGTAATCTTAAAATAGTAAGAGAAACTCTAAAATACTTACAAAGAACTTAAGACTTGTTGCTGGGTCTTTCGATGCCATCGTCCTCTTACGAGCCAATTCTTCAGCAGTCATTTCCCTAATCACATTAGGACGAGCCCAACCCAAGTACCACGCCATGTATCTCTCACTAGATTCATTACCGGTGGTCACCTCGTCCAAAAGACTCACATCGATGTTACGGCCACGTCTATCGTCCCAATGTTCTAGAGCTGGCGGTGGAGCGTAAGCGACGTTAATAGTTTTCTGGGACGTGGAACAGTCATCCTTTAACAAAGTAAATAACGTATTTTCTTCATCGAAATGAGGTTCTTATTGGACGTAACCCAATTGTCACATTAACTGATGTGGATCGTACATTGAATATCCCGGTGATCACAACAAGGGTCCATAGTATATGCATCTTCGTCTCTCCTTTGGATTAAACCTTGTTTTCTAGCATCTCGATACGGATCAAATATCACCTCCTCCGAAGTCAATTTATCGATGGCGATTCGGAGTTTCATAATATTTTGCGGCATGTCCTTATCCTGAGTACCCTTAAAACTGTACGTTTGCGCTCTTGGATTATCAACCGCAACATTCGCATCCACTTTGACGTAGGAGTTGGTTTTGAACAAAGAAGGGAAGTGCTCATATATCCAAACCTATGCAAAGAAAATTTTTAGTAAGAATCTTATCTTACGAGAATTTTGCAAATATAAATGATTTAGACAATAAAATTACCTGGAAGAGACATGTGTTTCCATTAACTTGCGCAGTGAGTACCCTAGAACCCTTTGTCAACTCATTGTTCAAGAAGGCGACCACCGCAGTACCCCAAGAATATCACGCATCTTATCTAAGGAATCAAATAACTGCAAGTAACTGGCGTCGACCAAGCTTCCGGAACTGTCGGGGAAGATACATTTTCCCAGGACGTATAGCAAATAAGCTGACGCGGTAGCGTTGATTCGCACTGGGTTCACCCTTCCTTCCTTATCAAAGATTTTCTTTGTCTCCCATAATGTGTCCCTCAACTTCTTCAAATTAAACTTCTTGCTTAGAAGACCATCCTTCTTCTCAAGCATAGACTCCGTCTCAATCTGATTCCAACCGAACAATTTCTGGCTCAATTTGTAAATATCCTTAAAAGAAAACTTATTATCGAATCCGTCACTGACTATTTTTTCATCAACCTCGAGGCCTAGAATTTGATAAGCATCATCGGGAGTTATCGCCATCTCACCGAATGGGAATCACATTGTATCAGTATCTCTGTAGAACCTCTCATAGAATGCAGATACAGTAACTCTATCATGCTCAATATTCGAACTCTCCACCGCAGGCCATAACCCGGAGTTCTTGACAATCACTTTCACCTCCTCACATTCTAGATCAAGATCCCAAGTATTAGTCACTGAACACTAAGCTTGGTGCCTCATGAGACGGACGACATGCTTGTGATCCTAAATACCGAAAAACAAAATGAAAAGAAATACAAACACTTGACGCAAATTTAAGATAGTTACACACTTGAATAAAGAACAAAGACGTATTGAGATTACTTACGATAGTATTATGGATCGTACATGCCCATGAGTCTTTGTATCCAAAAAGAACATTTCCACCATCTCTTGGGGTCCCCCTTGGAAGCTCACCTTTTTCAGTGTAAGCATCAAGTGAGGGGGAGGCATGTGAGAATAAGATGGTTTAGTGATCACCCTCTTCTTCGTTCCGGTTTCAGTTGAAGCTTCGGTTTGTTGAACATTAGCTTGACTTTTTTCTCCATCGCCTTCTTCTTCTTCTTCCACTGCCTCTTCAATAATTTCTTCTTCGATTTTCTTATATTTATCTCCATTACCATCATCATCATCATCATCACCTCCTCCAACATTAGGCATGTCTTGATCACCATCATCATCATCATTGTTACCTCCTCCAGAAGCCGGAGTGCTTCCATCAACATCATTATCATCACCTCTTCTACTAGATGGAATTGATTGGTCTTCATCTGGAGTCTCGTCTGAATCACTGGGTTCCGATGGTGGTTCAGAATCATTCGTTATACGGATCTTTGTCGTTCCCAGCACAACGTATGCCCCTCGATGTGTTGAAGTCAAGAGTTTTTCACCAACACGAGGAGGTCTTGAAGGAGGACTAAGAGCTTTCAGAGCTTTCTTCTTTGCCTTTTCCAACCTGAACAAGAACGATTAAGAAACAAAATTATAAATCGGCAGGAAAGACAAATATAACCAATCCGGGTCGACTATAACATATATGCCGGCTAAACTGTAGTCGGCAGGGTATCATTCAAATAACTTGTCGGCTTATAACAAATATGAACACAGGAGATACGAGGATTTTCCACATTACAGGTCGGCAAGGTCCATTACCTATACATTGCCGGCTAACAAACAGCCGGCATGGTTTTATCCAAATACCATTCCGGTTTTAAAATTCAAGGCATCAGGAACCAATATTTCAAAACAAGTAGCCGGAAATGGTAAAATATTATAACACGCCGGCTTCATTAAACAAAAACTGCCGCCGGCAAGTTCTTCAACCTTAGAGCTTGCCGTCCTGCTAGTAGCAGTTACAGATACTAAACAGCCGGCAAGTTCTTCAACCTAAGAGCTTGCCGGCCAACCATAAATATGAAATGTCGGCAAGATCGATAACATAATACCATGCCGGCTAGATAACTGCAAAATCAAAGATTCGATTTTTCTGACCTAATTTGACATGCAAACATGAAATTGAAGTACTAGAGTGAGTTTAAGTAAGCCCTTATTTTCTTAATCGCATCATTTCTCGTGTTTCAGTAGCTGCGAATTCTTCTTCTTCAACTGTTTTTTTCTTCTCTTTTTGTTGAACTAATTTTGCAAATTCGGTGTTGTATTCATTGTGCTTTCTATTTTTTTGTTTCATCTTACTAGCCATAGGTCTCGGCGTATCCATTTTTGAAGATTAATCAGAATTTTTGAATCGACGATCCACTCGATTTAATCGTCGAGTTTTGTTGATGGTGGTGGTGGGGAGGTCGGCATGTTGTGGAGGAGAAGAAGAAGAAGAGAAGAAAATGAAATGAAAAGAATAAACTGATTTAGGGTAATTAGAAATTATATAGGGTAAGGATAGTATTGTAACTACATCCATATTTGGCCTCCCCTTAGTAAGGCACTGTGTCCATATAATTATGGGGGTATACCCCAATCAAGCGGGTATAGTAATAATCTTTTTTATTTATTATTTTAATAGTTGACCGATAATAAAATAAAAAGAAATTACGCCATTAAACTAATCCTACTAAAAATGCTGAAAGAAACAGAAAGAGGCACTATGATGGGCATGGGATCACACCACACTATCAGAATATACGTGAAAAGGCGGTTGATGGATGAATTGATTAGCAATCATTTAGCACCTGGATATTCTGTGCCCAGAAATTTATGCGGCTCCCTTTTTGGTGGTCCCATGGCTCATCGTATAGAAATCACTATCATCAAATCTAATAAAGAGTCTCCCAAATGAATTGAATATTCAAGACACGAGTGGTGGGCCCAAAGATGATCAAACAAAACGGAGTATTTTAGAATGATTGTTTCCGCATCAGCAGATCATTGGTGACGACAGCAGTCCTTTTAAATCGTAACAAAACATCTAACACCTGAATTAAAGGAATCGATGTTGCCACGAGGATTTGTGGGAAATTGGTGTGAACTGTCAAATGTGAAGCGCGAATATTTGGATTTCATTTTCGTTGGGACCTTGGGCACAAGAAGTGTTTTCCTGCCGATAAAAATAACTTTAGAATCAACAACAAGCTGAAAATGATTTAATTCTAAGTTTTTAAACGAGCTTTATACTTGCATGATGGTGGGATGAAGTGGTTAGATGCATATGGACGCATACATAATCTTCGAGCTATATTGCCGAAAGAAATTTACCAAAAAGAAAAAAAATCTTCAAGCTATATTTATCTTATAATGCAAGTGTGTTTTTTTATTGAAGTGATTGATTATCAATATGATTGCATCATTTTTTTATGTCTTTGCTGCATGTATTTGTTGGGTGTACTACAAATGCATCCTTAGCAAGTATTTGGGGAAAACGCGTGTAGAACGGTTTCATATGATTCGACATGCAGGTTAATGCTAACCTGGCTTGTCTTGGACCGCTGCAGGTCAGGTATTACTGTACAGCAAGTGAAGCACAATGATTGTGCGTCACAGTATTGCAGGCCAAGTCAGTACTCCGCCGTAATGGTGCAATGCGAAGCCATAATAGCGCAACGTAAATTATAATAACGCAACGCAAGCCATAATAGCGGTATGCTATATAGACCATCAAGCACTAAGATAGCGGCATCCTGCAGGGCTAGTGAAGCGCAAGAGTAGCGCTACACTGTAAAGCACATTGGCTAAGTAACGAAGTTTATTGGCCGATACAATAAGGGTTCATTGAGGGATTGGCAAGACGTAGCCAAAATGACAGATGCAACATGCGATGTTGGCACCGATGCATATCTGTAACAATCCTACCTTCCACATAACCCTAGCCGATGATTACATAGAAGGTACGTCGTTAATTTTCTGCAACAAGGTACATAACCACAGAAAACTAGGAACACAGTTCCGTTACAATTATATATGCAGAACGGAATTTTATTTCTTAACAAAATAATAAAGATGTCTAAAGAATTGAAACAGTGTACTAGACTTCAATAATATAATCCACCTTTAAATACGAACTAACAAAAGAAAATTTATAATGGATTCTATCCAAAGTAAGTATTCCCACTGCCTCACAACTACATAACAGAAAACTAAATAAAAGAAGAAGTACGGATGTCCATCCTCAGTTAGATATCTTCAGAATATCCACCGGAACTGGAATCAATCAAACTCTTTCACGATTCCTAACAACACCTGAAAAATAATCAACGGGAGTTAAACTCCAAACAAGTTCACTGAGTCATGAAAACATATAAAAATAGTATACAAATATATAGCCAACCCGAATATCATAAGAAATTAATTAAAGTTACAGAAGTCACTGCGAAAATAAACTAAGCCTCCCCGTTTAACAAAAATCCTAACAGTAAAATCCAAAAAGAACTGATTTCTAGTAAAACTTAAACCCCCGTGCGACACCGGAACCTATCCGCAATTCACATTGTATGCGTCTGGGACACATCGGCAACGTCTAACACCCATTTTTATAACTCGTCCGGGACTTATCCGCAACGACTAACAAACATTTTTATAGCTCGTACCGGACTAATCCGCAACGACTATCACACCTATATATGTACTAGGAACGTATCCATAGGCCACCTCTTTATGGGATGAGATTTTTCTCCCTTCCTTTAGTGACCCACTCAAAACCACCTAGCTAAGGGTCTTACTACTCAATTGCAATCCCCACTTATGAGTCCTTCAATATTTCAAAATAACTGCAAAATGCTGACGAACACACTAGGAAAAGTCCTTATGTACCGTCAGTACCAAGTCTCCACTAGCTAACAGCCTAACAATCAAAACTAGTGCTCTCCCTTGCAGTAAGACTTCCTAGAGTTACTCCCAGTTACGCCAACGACATTAATATCCCACTATTACTGTAGCTATCTATCTCTACCATTAAGTAATAGTAGTCCTTCGTCACTACAGTCCTAAGATACATAGGAATCCCCCTAAACGGTATGCACGGAGCCACTGTACTAGTCCCCTGCTGCCAACAATGCTACCATTAACGCCACTTCACATAGACCGACTAGAAATCTGGCTAGTAACCTTATCACGAGACTTATATAACTAATCCAATGATTATCCATAAACACGGCAAACATAGCCAAATGTATCATAAAGTTTCAACTACATTTTAAACACAACACACTAATCACTAAGCAGCAAACAAATTTACATCTAGTTTGACTATTTAGCTATCAAGCCATCAGGTTCACCATCTCATACAACTAATAACTAAAAGAACTCACTTCACAGACAACTAGCAAAACTAAAACGGTTTGATTAAGAATAAGAAAAACAATGAGATACGAAACTCAAGCATAAATTTAGTTCACGAGATATTTAGTTCCTACTCTTACATATCCGGGACTAAGAGATCTAGAAAACTTGCCTCAAACCAGCAGCACTCAAGTTTTCTCCACTTACCCACAAATGTTTCTTTCTCTGATCCTACCCTATAGCAAATAAAAACGGAGGAACAAATCTTATTAATAGCTGAAACTCAGTTACATACTCAGTCCAACAGTTCAAACAGTTTAACCCTTACCTCTTTGATCGACTACTTGATAAATCAATTTTTTTTCTCTGACAAATTTAATTAATGGTTTGATATCAAGCTGCCTCCCATTTTCCTTCTTGTTTCCTTAGGTTAAAAGTTTTCTTTATAAGTTTTCACTTCCAGACGATAAGGTCTTCAAAGAAAAGGTCAAAAACCTAATTTTTTTTAACCACTTGGGGTATGGCTGAATAAATACTAAATCTCACTAAGGGTTCTACCATTCCTAAAACCAAACCGTGTACATACCCTGTATTTTCTATAGTTTAAGAATAATTACAAAAAAAGAATATTACAGTCTACCCCACTACAATAGAATTTCGTCTCCGAAATCAAAATTACCTCGTCATTGAGGATATATGGATGAGAACAACGAACGACATCCTCACGTTCCCAGGAAGCTTCCCACTCGTTTTATGGATTCCATTGCACTTTGACAAATGGAATTTCCCGAGACCGTAGTTGTCTAACTTGTCGTTCTACAACACGAATACCCTTAACTTCATAGGTGGCATCCGGTTTCACAACCACCTCCTAAGGTCTGCTTGTTGATCTCGTTCCTCATCTCTTAAGTGCCTACGTAGCATAGATACATTAAAAAAGTTGTGCACTCGAGATAACTGCGATGATAACTCTAGCTGGTATGCCATATTTCCAATCTTCTTAGTTATAGGGAAAGGTACAATGAACCTAGGAGCCAATTTTACTTTCTTCCCAAACCTCATTACTCCTTTCATGGGAGACATCTTAAGTAGAAATTCATCTCCAACTTCCAGCGGCAATGGTCGTTGTTTCCTATCCCCATAACTTTTCTGCCTACTCTGGGATTTACGAAGACAATGCTTAACCACTAGGATCTTCTCCGTGGTGAGCTGAACCAAATCAGACCCAAAAAATCTCTTTTCACCAACTTCTACCCAGCATACTGGTGAACGACAAGGTCTTCCATAAAGAGCTTCAAAAGGAGCCATACCAATATTCGACCGATAACTATTATTGCAAGCAAATTCCGCCCATGGTAAATAATCACCCCAATTTCCTTGGAAATCTAGCACACACGCTCGAAGCATATCCTCCAATATTTGATTAACTCTCTCTGTCTGACCGTCAGTCTAAGGATGAAATGAAATACTAAAATCGAAATGCGAACCCAAAGCTTGCTGAAAGCTTCTCCAAAATTTGAAGTGAATTGAGCACCCCTATCAGAAACAATTGAGACAGGCATTCCATGCAATACCACAATCTTCTCTACATAGAGATTGCATAATCTATCCACGCTGTAGGTAGTATGCACTGGTAAAAAGTGTGCGGACTTAGTCAAACGATCCACTATTACCCAAATAGAGTCATGTCCTCTCTTTGATCTCGGTAGTCCAACTATAAAATCCATGGATATATTATCCCATTTCCATTACGGTATTGGAAATGATTGTAATTCTCCAGCTGGCTTTTGGTGCTCAATCTTAAATTGCTGACAAGTTCGGCATTTAGAAACGTATTCTACAATATCTCGCTTCATACTTTTCCACTAAAATTGTCTACGCAAATCCTTATACATCTTTGTAGCTCCAGGATGAATAGTGTAGCGACTACGGTGAGCTCCATCTAACACCTCACTTCTCAACTGGGCATCCAAGGGTACACATAACCGACCTCGAAGTGGAAGTCCACCATCCATCCCTACGACAAAATCTTCACTTAAAACTGCATCTCCAAGTAGCTTCGTACACCAATCATCCTTGGATTGAGCCTGGACGATACGGCTAATAAGTGCAGGTTGTACTACAAGATTACTCAAAAATGCTTGAGAAGTAGAAGAATTCTTGACGTCTAAGTCAAACTCAGCAACTGTCTCCAACATCCTCCACTCTTCCACCATCATGGAAGCTAACAAACCCCTTGGTTTTCGACTCAAGGCATCATCTATAACATCTGCCTTTACAGGGTGATATTGTAAGACAAAAGTATAATCATTTATGAGCTCCATCCATCGACGTTGTCTCATATTCAAATCCTTCTGTCAAAATAGATACTTGAGACTCTTATGATCAGTGAAAAGCTCAAATCTCTCGTCATACAAGTAATGACGCCACAACTTCAGAGCAAAAACTACCGCTGCCAACTCCAAGTCATGGGTTGGATAATTCTTCTCATGAACATGCAATTGCCTAGATGCATAAGCAATAACCTTACCTTCCTGCATCAAAACGCATCCCAATCCTAGAAGTGAGGCATCTGTGTAAACCACTAGCTCCTTTCCTTTTTAGGGTAAGGTTAAAACTGGTGCCGAAGTAAGCTTAGTCTTAAGCTCCTGAAAAGCGTCTTCACACTTAGAATCCCAAACAAATGATATTCCCTTCTTAGTTAGGTTAGTAAGTGGTCCCGAAATTCGAGAAAAATCCTTAATGAAACGGCGATAATATCCAGCTAAACCAAGAAAACTTCGAATCTCTGAAACCGTTGTAGGTTGTTTCTAACTCAGCACTGCCTCAATCTTGGAAGGGTCTATAGAAACTCTGGATTCAGATATCACATGCCCCAAAAACTTAGCTGATAGTTGCCAAAATTCACATTTCGAGAACTTTGCAAATAACTTATGGTCTCTCAAAGTATGCAACACTAAGTGTAAGTGTTCCACGTGTTGTTCCCGAGTCTTTGAGTAAACAAGAATATCATCAATAAAAACAATAACAAACCGATCTATAAAATCTCTAAATACTCGATTCATCAAGTCCATAAACACTGCTGGTGCATTCGTAAGCCCAAAAGGCATCACTAAGAACTCATACGAACCATAACGAGTCAGAAATGCAGTCTTAGAAATATCTTACTCTCTAACAAGAAGATGATGATATCCTGATCGCAAGTCGATCTTCAAAAACCATATAGCCCCTTTAAACTGGTCAAATAGATCATTAATCCTAGGTAAATGATACTTGTTCCTTATCGTGACCTTGTTTAGTTCATGATAATCAACATACAATCGTAACGAACCATCTTTCTTTTTCACAAATAACACAGGAGCACCCCATGGTGAAGAACTACGACGAATAAATCCTTGACTCAAAAGCTGGTCAATCTGAGACTTCAACTCCTGCATTTCCTTTGGAGCCATTTTGTAAGGTGCACGAGCAATTGGTGTCGTACCTGGTTAAAGTTCGATGCAGAACTCCACTTGCCTACTTGGAGGTAATACAGGAACCTCTCGGAACAAATCCCCAAAATCAGACACCAAAGTTATACTCGCAATATGTAGAGACTCATTATCTACTACTCTACCCTCATTATGGCTAAGGAAAGCTTCTACAAACAGACTTCGAGATGTAGTCTGTACCATTACCTTAGATTGACCCGTATTTTCAAAAGTGATTGTCTTATCAGCACAATCCAATTGCACAAAATTAGAAGATAACCAGTCCATCCCTAGTATTACATCGTAAGGAACCATCTCTAACACATAAAGATCCGCCAAGTGCTCAACGTCACCAATCATAATAGGACAAGCATCGACCTTGTTACTCAACTCTACCATACTACTAGTAGGGGTGGAAACACATAATGGAATATCACACACTTTCATAGAAATATTTACCATGCGAACTAACTTAGCTGAAATAAAAGAATGAGTAGCTCCGGTATCAAATAAAATACTAACAGGCTCTCCTAAAATAAAGAAAGTACCTCCCAAAGTAGCATTCTCCATCTCAGAAGGTTGCACAACAAAGAGTTGACCCTGTCCACGAGGCTGCACATTACGGTTTGCAACCCCAGTGTTTGGTTTCTCACGTATATCTGTTGTCTGAACTTTCTCTTTGGTACATTCTGATGCCTTGTGCCCCCTTTCACGGCAGTTATAGCAAAACCCATAGAAGTTAATTGGTTTGGCAGCAAGAGCCTCGCCCTCAGCTTCCACTACTTCCCCTTCATTACCACCGTTTTTCTGACCACGGTTCCCTTGATTCCAATACCCCTTTCTTTTCTTCCCTGGATGATCACCTTTTTGAGTGACATTCTGGGTATGCTGGTTCTTACCACTTCCATGTTGACCTGAAGAAACCTTTGACGCACGATCAACCTTATTGTCCTTCTTCAAGTATTCCTCATCCCACTTATGAGCTAAGAAATCTTTCTCAATCTCTCTGGCACATTCAACAGGACTAACATATGTGTCAATCATATGATTTGCAACAATATGCCTCTGATATACAGCATTCAGACCATAAATAAATCTACGTCTATTTTTCTCTTCAGTATCCACCAAGTGAGTACAAACATCGACAATCTTGAGTATTCAATTTCATACTCTGCAACAGATGAAGTACCCTGCTTAAATGAAAGAAACTCTCTCTCCTTAGCATTTCGAATACTCTGAGGAAAATACTTGTCATCAAACATAAGAATGAAGTCTTTCCATGTCATGGTGGCATGATCCAATCCACGTGAAGCTGAAGTCCACCAAGTATGAGCATCTCCAGTGAGCTCAAAGGTAGCTAATCCCTGCTTGAAGACTTCTGTGCAAGAAGGTCCTATGGCCCTAAAAATCTTGACCATATCATCCTTCCATTCATGGGCTATCATTGGGTTATCAGACTTTCCAGAAAACTCTTTCGGGTTCAACTTCTTGAACTGAAACTGAACCTTTCTATACCTATCTTCCTCAGTTTCAGCAGGCGGTCCTTGGTTCTGTTGATTGTCGACTTGTCTAGCATTTTGGTTCATAACAGCAGTAGCGACTGCTCGGTCTATTAACTGGGTCAGTTGTGCCATATTCACATTCACAGTCTGATTTCCTAATGTTGGTTCATCTCCATCAATAGGACCACCATTTCCGGTACTATCTCTTCCAGTACCAGTACGTCTCCAAGTACCACGCCTTGACATTCCTATATAAGTCAATGATAACCTTATAAAAGAATACAATAAATATACTAATTTTTAGAGCATAGGTCGGTCAACCTCGCATGCGTTTCTATATCAATCATGTTTGTCAATGTTAGTGATCAAAACTATAAAGTCTTCATTTCTAGCCTATTAGCTAAGTCTCGGACTAGGATAGGAAAAGTGTAGTTGAGCTCAAGGACTTCATGGTGATTCATAGACAACGACGAAGATCTACACCAAGGAACCATGGAAATTTATCAACAAAAAGGTATGTGAAGACTTGAACTTATCTATCACTCGAAAGTCTATCTATTCTTCTCCTACTTCTTATGAGACCAAATTCGTATGCTATATAGACTAGATCATATACACTTGATATTTCGAGATGAGTATCCATTGCTTGTCTTTTACTCGAAATCATGTGTTGGTAAAGCGTTTCGCTTTGATCAGGTTTATCTTATACACTTGATATTTCAATCACTTTGGAAATTGCTCTGACGAGAAAGGTCTTTTGTTTTTCACGACTGAATATCGCCCCCTGAGAATGTTTCTATGATTGAAATGAGAGTTTAGATTATATAACCATGTATTCCTTGAACCGAAGTTTTCGAACTTTGTTGATCAAGAGAAATCGGTAGGATTGTGGAATTGGCTTGCCAAGTCCGCGAACTGACGGAAGTTCTCGACCGAGAATTTCTGCTGGGATTTCCAAAACTCGTTTGTGTGCTAAGTCCGCGAACCCAATCCGCGAACTGGCGGAAGTTCTTGACCCGAGTATTTCTGTTGAGTTTGGAAAACTCAACCGATTAACTTAAGTCCACGAACTAGTTTGTGAACTTAAGAGGTTGTGATCTAAAGATGTGCTCTAAACATAAAACATTAATTATTAAGGAATGCTTTATGCAAACCGTGGATATAATGTTCATGAACCGATTCTAATCGAATCGAATCATCTTGGTTTCAATTGTGTCTTGTGTAGTTACATAAGATCTCATAGAAATTGAACAACTCCTAATTAGTTCATTTGAGTCAATTGAACTAGTTATGGTGAAGAAGAACATGATTAATATGAGATGCCCATATGGTTGACCTTTTGGGTTATCATGTTGAAACAACATACGTGTACTCGTTTGGGCATGGTTTTCTCAAACCCAGTAAACGTGTACCCAAGTTTGTGTGACAAGCAATGTCTTTCGATCTAACGGTTGAGAGATATTGGGTTGAATATAAATCAGGTTTTCATCTAACGGTGGATAGAGTTTTCTTTGTACCTAAGGCAAAACCATGATTTGAAAGGCTATATATAGGAGACATCTAGCTAAAGCAAAACTTAATCCCCACACGTCTGTGTGCTACTAGTGCTCTCTCTAGAGTCGATCTCCATTAACTCTTGAGTTTCTTCTCTAAACTCGAGTTAACGAGTTAAAGACTTCATTGGGATTGTGAAGCCAGACCGATACTACTTTTATCGTAGTTGTGTGATCTGATCTTGCATCTTCTATCGTACGAGTACAATCGATTGATTGGCTTGAGATCGTGAGAGTTCTCCGATAGGCAAGATAAAGAAGTCACAAACATCTTCGTCTCACTGTTTGTGATTCCGCGACAATCCGCTTGTGTAGTCAGGAAGGATTTTAGAGAGGTGATTGATTAATCTAGGCTATTCTTCGGGAATATAAGTCTGTATTATCAATTGGTTCTTGTTACCTTGATTTTATATCTAAAGACGGAACAAAACCTAGGGTTTATCTAAGGGAGACAAATTTATCCTTTCGATAGACTTTTCTGTGTGAGACGGATTCGTTTATTATCAAGTCTGTGATTTTGGGTTGCAGCAACTCTTAGTTTTGGGTGAGATCAGCTAAGGGAATCAAGTACGCAGTGTCCTGCTGGGATCAGAGGCGTAAGAGTACAACTGTACCTTGTATCAGTGGGAGTTTGGTAGGGTTTAAACTATAGATCAGTCCGAAGTTAGTTTGCAGTAGGCTAGTGTCTGTAGCGGCTTAATACAGTGTGTATTCAATCTGGACTAGGTCCCGGGGTTTTTCTTCATTTGCGGTTTCCTTGTTAACAAAACTTATGGTTTTTGTGTTATTTCTTTTCCGCATTATATTTTATATAATAGAAATAATACAGGTTGTGCATTCGTGATCATCAATTGGAAATCCAACCTTTGGTTGTTGATTGATATTGATTGATCCTTGGACATTGGTCTTTGGTACCGTCCAAGTTATCTCTCTTTGATAAAGACCCCCAGATTTCTATTTGCTTGAGTAAAGATCAAATCGAGAGAATGAGATAATAACTCCTTGAGATGCTTTTTATCTTGATTGAGTCTGATTGTCTAGTTGATTCTCTAGCAAAGTATTTCGGAGTTAGTCCATACAAATTGCTAAGTGAAATATTCGGTGTTGTTGTTTCACCCCCGCTTTTTCAATTGGTATCAGAGCAGGCAAACATGTTTAAGACCTTATCAGTCTGTGTTTATAGCGATCCGACTCTATGGACAGAAGTGCTATCTCTGTTAACGTACCACCAGTCCTCGATGGCTCAAATTATCTATGGTGGAAAGTTGTTATGTGCACATTTGTTCAGTCACGTGACTTCTAATCATGGATATGTGTTGTGAATGGCTATGTGACTCCCGTTATTATGGAAATAGATGTTGTTGTACCAAAATATTTATGTATGTACAATACTGTCGAGTTAGTTGCTGCAAGGCAAAACTCCGACGAGTTGAATGCCATTCTGCATGCTATTACCCCAAACCTTAGACATTATGTGGCATCATGCACTACGTCTAAAGAAGCTTGGGATACTTTAGAAAGCGTATTCGAAGGTAACCCCAGTGAAAAGGAAGCTAGGCTTCAAAACATTAATTCTGAATGGGAAGACCTTTATATGGCAGAAGAAGATTTGTTCGACGATTTTTATCACAAACTATCTGAAAGTGTTAATGCATCATGTGCATTGGGTAGGACCATTCTTGAAAAAGAAATTGTGATGAAAATCCTCCGATCGCTGCCATCTAGATACGAATCTAAAAGACATGGCATCGTTGAAGGAAATAACCTTAATACTCTTTCGCGAAACACACTGGTCGGAAAAATTATAATTTTCGATCGCGAATCTATGGCAAGATACGATCATCAATCGATTGGAAACCGTGTCACCTCTTCTGATCATAAGTCTTGTCATCCGAAATTGATGAAAGAGAAAAATGAGAATTTCTTTATTTCTACATTGTCTCTGTTTATACAAAGACTTAAGAAAATTCTCAGACGTAGTAAAAGAAAGTCTCAAAAGGAAACTCCGTTAGTCAATATAAAGGATAATATTACCAAGAAGAGCCGTACTAATGAAACTGGTTTTATGTGTGTTCAAGTCTCTTCAAAAAATCCTGAAACTGAGGTAAGAGAGATAAGTAAAGCATGGATGAATAATCTTGATTATTGTCCTGAGGAAATCTATGATTGATCTCTCAGTCTTGTTGCTGAAAATCATTCTCATAGTTCTGTGGATTAGCAAACCTATCCTGATTGTGTATTGAACTCCAAGAGTTTCTCAGAAAAAATCCTACTAAATCGCTCTGTTCAGCTGAGTTCATCTCAGGATCATCTTAGCACATCAATTCAAAAACAGTCCCGTCTGGCTAACCGTTGTATGACGAAAAAGAAAGAAAGTCCTCCCTTCATCAAAAGGCGTTTTCAAAAATGGAGCGGGATTGGAAAAGATCAACAGTCAAGTTTTTTAAAACGGTGATTACATTGTATTGGAAAGTTCTTCATAATTCTCCTTCTCAAATGGATAAGCAGAAACCTAGTAAAATGAGTGGTTTCTCTCTCAACAGGATTTATCCCAGTCCAAACTTGGATTGGAGGCCTTCTGTTCAGTAATCTTGTTGAAAAATGGTTCTTGCGTTTCTTCCTCTTACACAAGAATCATGATATACAAGAGGACTGTGATATAATCTGTGTGTGCTTCTACCAGGTCGTGTTCATAAACGGCTCCATATGTTCAGGTAACTAACTTCTGTTAGGGTTTGGTAAAAAGGGTGTTTCTGGGATTTCTAATCCCTGGTTTCTTTTTAAGCACTACCGCTTCTACGTTCTCATTTCATCTTCTCTACCATGTCCTCCTCTAGTCTTTCAAGTAAGGAAAGTGATGTATTTACGGTTATGTTTTCTTCAAAGAAGATTCGTTTCGACTCTTCTGATAATGAGACACGCTATGACAAACATGTCTCTTCTTCTGATGAGAACCCTACTGTCTCTCATTCTGATAAGCTCTCTTTAACAATGAATCTCGTCTTGGAACAAGTTCGTGCTTTGAAAAATGAACTTGAAGTTTCTTCCAAAAGACTTGAAGAGAAAATGGATAGTCTTGAATCAAGGATTGACCTAATCGAAGATGAGCTTGAAGAATATAGTGAATACGAGAAGAATATTCAAAGTAAGTGAAATGATTTACAAGAGGTTTAGATACCTAGTATGTCTTCTTTTTGGATTAGTTGGAAGAATAACTAGTGCTTTGAATAGCGATGATTGTGACTACACATAGCTATTTTTGTTTCATCTTCTTATGTTTATTTTTTAGGTTTATTTATTTAAATTCTAAAAATATTTGGAGGATGATGATTATTGCAGTATTTTCTTGGTTTGTTATATTGCAAAATTTTTATGGGATATGTATTGTTTGCGTCCGTGAACTCGAAGGTCCCATATTGCGGTCAAAAGTAAATTCATCCATGAATTGGTATTCGTATTGATGAAAGGATGAATGGACTTTTGACATATACAAAAGTTATGCCTATGCAATCATGTAACTGATGGAAAATAGGATTAAATCTTTTGTGTGACAAGGATAAAGTCTATTATGTTGTTATGCATATAATGATGCAAAAATAGAATAGATCCTTGTATGTTAACCACGGTATTGATCTTCATCGATCCATCTTGTTATGTTTTACCGTGAAGGCTCCATTGTGTGTCTTATGTTTAGCACCTTACAACTAAGTCGATTAACCTCGGCTTTGTTGGTTGTTCCGTAAGATGCTATATGTTGAGCATTATGAACTAAATTAATTAACCTTGGTTATTTAGTTAGTACTCCATAAGTTTTCTTTCTTATGTTGAGTACATGTGCGGTTAAGATGGTCATGTTCCATGATAATCTTAGTCGGGGTTCCATAATCTCTTATGTTGAGCCCAAAATAATTAAATTGATTGCTTCGGTGATTAGTTTGGTTGTTTGCTTTTCGATTAGATTAATTATAGGCTCTCTTGTAATTAATCTAGTTGAGTTTTCATATATTCCACAAGCTATTGTGTTGAGTATATGAACGACTACACTATCATGTTCTATTGGTTAATGTAGTCACATATTCCGTAAGGTTTTCCTTATGTCGAGTACTTGAACGGTTAAGTTAGTCACCTCCATATGATTAACATAGTCGTAGCCTGTTGCTCCGTGAGTTTACTTATGTTGAGCACTTTCAATTAAATTGGTCAATTTTGTGGTTTTGATTTAATTGCGTATTCCAATTAGAATATTCATGGGTTCACTTGTGAGTATTTTGGTTGTGTTTTGGATATAAAAAATCATTCTCATGGTTCTTGGTGTCCAAATAAAACTCCTTCTTTTCTTTCGAAATTAAGGTCTCACTTGTTGTTCCTTTGGGAATTACATCAAATGGGGGAGAGTTCTTTTGAACTTGTGCTTAATGGTAATATCTTGCGGGGAGTGCGGATGTGGAATTTTATAGGGGTTATCTTGCGTCTTAAAACTCCTTGATGAATGCTGTTAGCTTCGGATATAAGATTGCATCTAAATTAAGATGATATGTTGTCTTTCTTTTGGTCATGAAATGTATCTTGTGGAAATTTCATTATGAACCCATTCTTGTACCTTTGACAATTTTATTGACAAAATAGGGAAGAAATATTGTAGGTCACACTACAAATACATATGGTTTTCGGATCATTGTGTAAGGGGGAGTGGTTTCCATGATCGAGATGGAGTATTGACTAAGGGGGAGTGATACATATGACCATAGTATTATTATTAAAGTCGTGATGTAATTGGACTTTGATGTTCATAATAATACTATGACACTGTATAATAATGATCGAGAATCTCGATTTCTCTCATTGTTATAGCTACGGATCTTCAACAACGGTGATATTAAACTTACAACCTTTGGGATCATTGGAGTACCTGGAAGGACGAAGATTTCAAGGAACGTTGAAGATTGGATTATGGAATAGGAGTCACAAAAGTTTATCTTTTTTTGTATTCCATATGTATTAATAGTTTTGTCACTAAAATTGACAAAGGGGAGATTGTTAGAGCATAGCTCGGTCAACCTCGCATGCGTTGCTATATCAAGCATGTTTGTCAATGTTAGTGATCAAAACTATAAAGTCTTGATTTCTAGCCTATTAGCTAAGTCTCGGACTAGGATAGGAAAAGTGTAGTTGAGCTCAAGGACTTCATGGTGATTCATCGACAACGACGAAGATCTACACCACGGAACCGTGGAACTTCATCAACAAAAAGGTATGTGAAGACTTGAACTTATCTATCACTCGAAAGTCTATCTATTCTTCTCCTACTTCTTATGAGACAAAAGTCGTATGCTATATAGACTAGATCATATACACTTGATATTTCGAGCTGAGTATTTATTGTTTATCTTTTACTCGAAATCATGTGTTGGTAAAGCGTTTCGCTTTGATCATGTTTATCTTCACCTAGTGACGAAAGTCATGAAAGTTTCAATCACTTTGGAAATTGCTCTGACGAAAGGTCTGTTGTTCTTCACGACTGAATATCGCCCTCTGAGAATGTTTCAATGCTTGAAATGAGAGTTTAGATTATATAACCATGTATTCCTTGAACCGAAGTTTTCGAACTTTGTTGATCAAGAGTAATCGATAGAACTGTGGAATTGGCTTGCCAAGTCCGCGAACCCGGTCCGCAGACTCAGTCCGCGAACTGACGGAAGTTCTCGACCGAGAATTTCTGCTGGGATTTCCAAAACTCGTTTGTGTGCTAAGTCCGCGAACTGGCGGAAGTTCTTGACCCGAGAATTTCTGTTGAGTTTGGAAAACTCAACCGATTAACTTAAGTCCGCGAACTTGTTTATGAACTTAAGAGGTTATGATCTAAAGATGTGCTCTGAACATGAAACATTAATTATTAAAGAATGTTTTATGAAAACCGTGGCAATAATGTTCATGAGCCGATTTTAATCGAATCGAATCATCTTTCTTTCAATTGTGTCTTGTGTAGTTACATAAGATCTCATAGCAATTGAAAAACTCTTAACTAGTTAATTTGAGTCAATTGAACTAGTTATGGTGAAGAAGAACATGATTAATATGAGATGCTCATATGGTTGACCTTTTGGGTTATCATGTTGAACCAACATACGTGTACTCGTTTGGGCATGGTTTTCTCAAACCCAGTAAACGTGTACCCAAGTGTGTGTGTCAAGATATGTCTTTCGATCTAGCGGTTGAGAGATATTGGATTTAATCTAAATCAGGTTTTCATCTAACGGTGGATAGAGTTTTCTTTGTACCTAAGGCAAAACCCTGATTTGAAAGGCTATATATAGGAGACATCTAGCTAGAGAAAAACTTAATCCCTACACGTCTGTGTACTACTAGTGCTCTCGCTAGAGTCGATCTCCATTAACTCTTGAGTTTCTTCTCTAAACTCGAGTTAACGACTTAAAGACTTCATTGGGATTGTGAAGCCAGACCGATACTACTTTTATCGTAGTTGTGTGATCTGATCTTTCCTCTTCTATCGTACGATTAAAATCGATTGATTGGATTGAGATCGTGAGAGTTCTCCGATAGGCAAGATAAAGAAGTCACAAACATCTTCGTCTCACTGTTTGTGATTCATCGACAATCCGCTTGTGTATTCAGGAAGGATTGTAGAGAGGTGATTGATTAATCTAGGCTGTTCTTCGGGAATATAAGTCTGGATTATCAATTGGTTCCTATTACCTTGATTTTATATCTAAAGACGGAACAAAACCTAGGGTTTATCTATGGGAGACAGATTTATCCTTTCGATATACTTTTCTGTGTGAGACAGATTCGTTTATTATCAAGTCTGTGATTTTGGGTTGCAGCAACTCTTAGTTGTGGGCGAGATCAGCTAAGGGAATAAGTACGCAGTGTCCTGCTTGGATCAGAGGCATAGGAGTACAACTTTACCTTGTATCAGTGGGAGATTGGTAGGGGTTCAACTATAGATCAGTCCGAAGTTAGTTTGCAGTAGGCTAGTGTCTGTAGAGGTTTAATACAGTGTGTATTCAATCTGGACTAGGTCCCGGGTTTTTTCTTCATTTGCGGTTTCCTCGTTAACAAAACTTCCGGTATCTGTGTTATTTCTTTTCCGCATTATATTTTATATAATAGAAATAATACAGGTTGTGTGTTCGTGATCATCAATTGGAAATCTAACCTTTCGTTGTTGATTGATACTGATTGATCCTTAGACATTGGTCTTTGGTACCGTCCAAGTTATCTCTCTTTGATAAAGACTCGCAGATGTCTCTTTGATAATAACTCCTTGAGATGCTTTTTATCTTGATTGAGTCTGACTGTCTAGTTGATTCTCTAGCAAAGTATTTCGAAGTTAGTCCATACAAATTGCTAAGCGAAATATTGGGTGGTGTTGTTAGAGCCCCGATTTTTCACTAATATATATAAAGCATATCCAATCCATGGATATACATAACTAAACGTCCTAATTTCACTCCCCCAAGTCCTAGAGTTACTCTAACCTAAGCTCATGATACCAACTGTAACAACCCTACGTTCCACATAACCCCGGCTGATGATTACATAGAAGGTACGTCGTTAATTTTCTGCAACAAGGTACATAACCACAGAAAACTAGAAACACAGTTCCGTTACAATTGTATATGCAGAAGGGAATTTTATTTCTTAACAAAATAATAAAGATGTCTAAAGAATTGAAACACTGTACTAGACTTTAATAATATAATCCACCTTTAAATATGAACTAACAAAAGAAAATTTATAATGAATTCTACCCAAAGTAAGTATCCCCACTGCCTCACAACTACATAACAGAAAATTAAATAAAAGAAGAAGTGCAGATGTCCACCCTCAGTTAGATATCTTCAGAATATCCACCGGAACTGGAATCAATCAAACTCCTTCACGATTCCTAACAACACCTGAAAAATAATCAACGTGAGTTAAACTCCGAGCTAGTTCACTCGATCACTGAGTCATGAAAACATATAAAAATAGTATACAAATATATCGCCAACCCGAATATCATAAGAAATTAATTAAAGTTACAGAAGTCACTGCAAAAACAAACTAAGCCTCCCCGCTTAACAAAAATCCTAACAGTAAAATCCGAAAAGAACTCATTTCTAGTGAAACTTAAACCCCCATGCGATACCTAAACCTATCCGCAATTCACATTATATGGATCCGGGACACATCCACAACGTCTAAAACCCATTTGTATAACTCGTCCGGAACTTATCCGCAATGACTAACAAACATTTTTGTAGCTCGTCCGGGACTAATCCGCAACGACTATCACACATATATATGTACGAGGAACGTATCCATACCCCACCTCTTTATGGGATGAGATCTTTCTCACTTCCTTTAATGGCCTACTCTAAACCACCTAGCTAAGGGTCTGACTACTCAATTGCAATCCCCACTTATGAGTCCTTCAATATTTCAAAATAACAGCAAAATGCTGATGAACACACTAGGAAAAGTCCTTATGTACCATCAGTACCAGTCTCCACTAGCTAACAGCCTAACAATCAAAACTAGTGCTCTCCCTTGCAGTAAGACTTCCTAGAGTTACTCCCAGTTACGCCAACGACATTAATATCCCACTATTACTGTAACTATCTATCTCTACCATTAAGTAATAGTAATCCTTCCTCACTACAGTCCTAAGATACATAGGAATCCCCCTTAACTAAGGGTATGCACTAAGCCAGTGTACTAGTCCCCTGCTGCCAACGATACTACCATTAACGCCACTTCACATACATCCTAAGAGACAACTAATTCTCTCAAGAAATCAGTTTCCTACCGACTAGAAATCTGGCTAGTAACCTTATCACGAGACTTAAATAACTAATCCAATGATTATCCAGGTATTTTTGGAGAAATAAATGCTTACGAAAAAAGTTGTTCGAAAAGTGGTTTTTGGACCCCCGGAGAAAATTACTAAGGACACCCTCATTTTGGGTAAGGGCACCCCCAGGCATCCCAGCTGTTAAAGGCACCCATGTTTTGGATCAGGACACTTCATCCTCTACATTCCAAACATTCAGTTTTGGCGGCAAAACTGGTTGTTTCCTGCAGATTTTTTCTCATCGATTTTGAGAGGAATTTAGCAAGACTCAATGGCTGGATTTTCGTGGGAAGACTTGATTCAATCTAACAGGCGTGTTAGAGTCGTTTGCATCAATCCAGTTTGGCTGGATAATCGAGTTGAAGAAAGCAGGGGAGTACGCGGAAAAGAGAGGATATTCACGGGATTGTACGTGTTTTTATGTGCATGGCGTGAGATGGAAGTGTGATTGACTACATGTGAGGCGTGTACATGACGATTTGGAACTTTCTGGAAGAAGATTAACGCGTGTTGAAGATAAAAATGGAAAAGAAAATATCCTTAGAATATCTTTCTTTACTGCCGAGTTATGAAGATTATTTGGAGTAATGGCGAGGATTTTCTTAGCCCGGTTGAGTATGAATAGACTCTTGGGGTATCACTGAAGAGGGGGGGAGAGATTGGGAGAGTTGCATAGCATCAGAGAGTCGAGATAATCAAGTGGCAGGAAACCACCATTTCTGCTGCTGTGAAGAACACGAAGAACATAAGACCAACATAGACAGTCGTTTACGCTACAGTAATTGCAACACAGCCTGGCAGTCTTAGAAGCTAGAGTAACAACGACAATTACCCGTGGGTCGCAGACTGATAGTTGACAGTCTTATATACTACAGTAACAACGACAGTTTGCATTTATCGTTCTCTGTAACTTTAACCATTCTCATCATTTGTAAACCATTTTTGAGCATAAATGAAATCAACTTTTGAGCGTGTTTTCAAGATGATGATGAGCTAAACACAATCCTTGGGGCGATGGAGGAAGCTGTTGTTTCGGTAAAAGTGACATATCTTATTTAATTAATTATAAGAACTCTATTATGATTTTTGCATTGAACTCAAAATTGATTATATGATTTTATTAGTTAGGTGTATTTTCTCTTGATAGAATATGCTTTCTTTAGTGTTTTGATGTTCTATGCTTGGATTAACATCTATTCTTTTGGAAATATACATGTCTAGGCAATACTATTAGAATCAATTTGAATGTTGAGTTGCATAATTATTGTTTTATTAAATCACTAATATCGACCAATGGTGGAATCCTAGCCACGGTCTCTCTATAATTTTTACAACACTTTTTAATTGAGTTTGTTATTTTTATTTGTAAAAATTAAGTCTAAAAAATCTTCCTTCACAAGTCTCAACGAACCTTTTACTACAACATCATTGAAAATAACCATCAATTTTTGGTGCCGCCGACACGGACTTGTCTTTAGGGTAGAGTTTTTGGATTTTTTTTTGTTTTATTTTATTTGTTCTTCTTTACGTTTTTGAGTTTTTGTCTTTTCCTTACAGAATTTGGAATTGAAGCGAAAGAATATTTTGCCAAAGCTTTTGGTGAATACTTAAAGACTTGTTGTAAAAGGCAAAGCGAAAGGAGCGAAAGAATAAGATTTTTTTTATTTAATAAAAAAAAGAGAGACATTTTTATTTTTCTAGATATTTTTATTTTTTTAGACTTTTCTTTTTCTTTTGCACTTTATTTTTTTGTACTTTGGACTTGGACTTTGGACATTCTTTTTTTTTTAAACCCTACGGAAGGGTAGTATTAAATATTAAACTGTTTGCATAGAAGGACGGCTATTGCGATATCGCCTCGGCCCCTCGGGTTCGTACATGACATAGGAGTCGTGGCCCGAGTCGACTTCAGCGGTTCATCCCCTGTATGGAACGGTAGGTAAGTTTGTCGAAACACTCGCGAATCCCCTGTCAGCGAGTTACTGTCTTCCTTCGTGTGAATATATGTCGAGGAACTGAATACGGCTACTTTAATTTCATAGTAAAGGGCAAGGACTGGCCATACAAGATAAGGGTTCAGATTTCATCACCATTCTCTTCTTTCCCGCCTTAGGAAAACGATACCAAACGCGAACCTAAGCTTAAAATACTGACTAGAACGAGACCTATAGAGTAACGAGCTTAATAGGAAAGTCGTTCGAAAAATATTGGTTACTCTTTTAAGCATACTTCGAAGTTCATGATGGTTTCTGTGAGTTGAATGCGTGACTGCGCCGCCTTGTAATGCGGTGAGGCCTTGGGTATCAAAGCTCCACGCAGCTTCCCTCGCCTCTATTCAACTTACTTTGACTCGGATTGATTCCAGAGGGGTTTTCTTAAATTGTAACGAATTCCCTTTCGAAGGATTAGAAGCTGGTCTAGAAACAATCTAAGTGGAGCCATCATGCTTTTTGTTTGCTAGAAATTAGTAGGTTTGTTGTGGTGAAGTCAGCCTTGTTTGCGTTTGCATAGAACTTCCCTTCCTTTTAGGATTTTTTTTTCTTTTGTTTTTCTAGTGTATGCCCGATGTTATTAGAGAGCGAGCTTGGAAAAGAAACACTCTAGGTCGTTTGATTAGTGATAAACCTAGTAGTTCTTCTTGCGAAGGCGGGGAGCTCGAAGACTCTTCTTTTGAGAACCCCGTTTATGGAAACTTCAGTTTTGAGAATCTGTCTCTCTGTGAAGAAAGTATCCCTAGTACTTCAGCTGTGCCATCAATGACAACTTTGAAAGATTACATGTTCCCAACTAGGACCAATCGAGCTTCGTGCATTAAATTGCCAGCCAATACGGCTAATTTCGAGATAAAACCTAGTATTCTTCATATGATCCCTATATTCTTAGGAAAAGATGATGAGAACCCTTATTTTCATATTAGGGACTTTGAGGAAATTTTTGGGACGGTTAGAATAAAAGACCTTACTGATGAAGTTTTGAAACTTAAGATGTTCCCCTTTTCCTTGAGAGATAAAGCCAAGACCTGGCTGAACAACCTACCATATGAATCCATTGAAACATGGCAGGAACTTATTGCTGCTTTCTATATGAAATTCTACCCTAAGCATAAAACTGCAGCTGTTAGGAAAAAAATTAGTGCTAGTGTGCAACAAGAGGGAGAGTCTCTTTATAGGTTTTTAGAGAGATTCAATGATCTCTTATCCTAGTGTCCTCACCATGGATTTGATAAGATGAAACTTGTAGAAATTATTTATGAGGGTTTAGACTATTCTACCAAATCCATGGTCGAGTCTATGTGCGCTGGTGAGTTCACTAGTAAAAATGCTGATGATGCTTTTACCTTCTTAGGAGTTATTGCTGAAAAATCCCAAAAGTGGGAGTCTTGTGTTGAACCCCCTAAAAGAATCTTGGTTAATAGAAGTAACACCAGTATGGTAGATACAAGTTTTGCGTCAGATGCTAAGGTTGCTGCTTTGTCTAGAAGGTTAGAAGCTTTGGAATTGAATCATGTTGTAGTATTTTTCATGCGAGGTAAATAAGGATTCGTTGCTCGGACTTGTAAAGATGTAAAAATAAATATATATACAGAAAATATGTCACAAGATCAAGAGGAACCAGGACTCAGGATTCCAATGTGTTTCATATTCAAGTGGCTCAGAAATTAATCCTAGGCGATTATAGCTCAAAATAAAACAAATATTAACTCTATCTTTGCCAAATTAGATTCCATAAAATATTACTTGTATATTATAAGCATGGCACATCAAGAATCCCTAGGACTAAGCATGGCACATCAAACAAAATCACAAGTAATTAATTGAAATCATAAATAAATTAAAATCGGTGCAAAAAGTGAATTAAGAATTATTTAAATAACCATATGGATGAAAAACAGCTTCCTCCATCATCCCAGTATTGGGGTTTAACTACTCATAATAATCATGTTCTCAAAATACATACTTGATGCTCAAAATATGATTAAAAGAGTGATAAATATAAAACAGTGAAACTACGACCCACAAAAGGCGTCCATAAATCAACGATAGAAGGCGACTGCTGTAAAACAACGATACTTAGCTGTTGCTGTTAACGCTGCGGAAAATAAGACTGCTCTGTGCAGTCTGTTCTTCGTGTTCTTCAAGGTCCTCTAATGGCAACAACAGGTGGGAATTTCTGTTAATCCTTCTTCATCGCTCCTCTGCATCCCAACCTTCCCCAAACTCTTGATCCCCTTTCTAAGACTCGAACCAACCTTTTTATACCCAGCAAAACCCACAAATCCGAGTTTATGTATGAATATTCTTTTTATTCTCTTCGGTCAACAGTTGAGAGAAAATCTCACTTCAATCCTCTCTGTACGCGTCTTCCGGCCTATTCTAACTCTCCAAACTTCTCCTCTGACTTGAAAAAGACTAGGTACATCTTTATCCAGCGTAAAACTCTCCCAAAATTCTTCACAAAATCTTTGAAAATAAAAAGAAATAATACATATCCCTGTTGAATTTTGATTCACTTCTCCCGGCCATTCTAGCCCAAGTTGATCGGTCCAATTGCTTCTAATGAACTTGTTAAGTCATATCAAGTCCAGCCAAATCAATTTCCGGTGTTGAATCTCTTTAAAACTGCCCAAAGCTTCACGCCCAAAATTTGCCAGGCGCTGCACATAGTTTCTCGCCAAAATTTCTAATTTGAAACGTGAAGAAGGTGGGTGTCCCCCTATCCTGTGCTATTCTCCCTTTAGCAGCTGCCTGGAAATAGGTCACCCCTTAGTAATTAGGTTACCCCTTATCCAAATCGAGGGTCCGTATAGTGATTTTTCTAGGACATTTTCCGCACTTTTGCGGGGTTCCTCCGGGGTATTTCTGGGGATCTTCCGGTACTCTATCAACAGAGGTCCAAACGCCGCATTCTCAGCCAATTTCGCCGCAAAAGCTTATTTCTCCAAAATACCTATAAAGACATAAAATAACCAAAATAAGTACAAAATCGAGCACTAAAAATATATACAATTGAGATCATATTAGACACAAAAATGCGTCTATCAAATCAGCCTAAACATAGGTATCTTGTTGAAACTGATGATAGGATTAGAGCCTCTCAAGTCTCTAGTTGTGGATTAGAACCCAATAACTCGTTTTGGGAAGGTCATGTTAGTGAAGAGCAAGCCCATGTTGTCTATAACAATGCTAGGTTCGAGAACCGTCAGAAGTTTGACCCATACTCAGAGACCTACAACCCTGGTTGGAGAAACCATCCTAATTTTTCTTGGTCCAAGGGCCAGAATCAAGGTCAGCCTAGTAATACTCAGCCTCCGGTTATACTCAGAACCCTTCAGGTCAAACCCAGTTTTAGAACACTTCTGAGAAAAAGATCTCAACCTTAGAAGAAGCTCTTACTATGTTAGTAAAGAACCATGATATATTATCAGCTAACCACCTTAGCTTTCAACAAGAAACCATGCAGAACCATAAGGATAATTCCCAGACTCTTGCTAAATTAGAACTTCAAGTCGGACAAATACCTAAGTACTTAAGTGAGAGAGAAGAAGGTAAGTTTCCTAGTCAAACTCAAGCCAATCCTAGGGGGGTCCATCAAATATCTTTAGTTGGTGAGGAATCATTAAACCATGTGAACTCGATAAAAACCCTCAGGAGCGGTAAAACATCAGACAATAAGGTAGCCATGCCTAGTGAACATACTGTAGTTCCACCCTCTACTTCCCAAGAGGAACCCATAACTGAGGAAACTGAAACAATTTCTAAGGAGTCCAAAGAAATTCCTGATAGGACTATCTTTGTGCCTAGAGCCCCATATCCTCAGTTGTTAACCCCAACAAAGAAGGAGTCAACTTTCAACGAGATAATGGAAATATTTAAGCAGGTGAACATTAACATTCCTTTACTATAAGCAATTAGGCAGATGCCTGCTTATGCCAAGTTCCTTAAAGATCTTTGTACAAGAAAGCGTAAGCTTAATGTTCATAAGAAAGCGTTTTTAGCTGGTCAAGTAAGTTCAATTCTTCTAAACCAAACACGCCCTAAGTATAAGGACCCTGGATGCCCTACCATATCTTGTGCAATTGGTAACCACACTGTCGATAAGGAATTACTTGACTTAGGAGCTAGTGTTGACTTACTCCCGTATCATGTATACACCCAGCTAGGTCTTGGTAAGTTGAAACCGACCAAAATGACACTACAATTAGCTGATAGGTCTGTCAAAGTCCCTCGTGGTGTCATAGAGGATGTTCTGATTGAGGTTGAGAAGTTTATTTATCCAGTGGATTTTTTTGTTTTAGACACCCAGCCAGTTCAGGACCCAAGTGCTCAAATCCCGGTGATTTTAGGTCGCCCATTATTAGCCACAGCTAACGCTGTCATTAACTGTAGAACCAGACTTATGAACATATCCTTTGGTAATATGACCACTGAACTAAATGTCTTTAATGTTATTAGACAACCTTCTGAGAATGATGAATTAGAAGAAGTTAATATGATTAGCACTTTAGTTCAGGATTTAGTTCAGGATAATTGGCATGATACTCTATTGGGAGATTCTTTAGATGAATTTGAGGAAACCATTCTCTTAGACCATATGTGTGATCAATCTTTAGAAGAAACCCTTGAGTATTTTAAAGACTCTATGGACCCTGAAATTAAGGCAATAGTGTTAGGTCTTTCTGAGAGTAATGATAACCATAAGATTGAGGGTGGAGAATTGGAAGAATCTCTTGAGTATTTTAAGGACTCGGAAGATCCGGAAATTCAAGCAATAGTTAGAGGTTTGTCTGTGAGTAGTGAACACCCTAAGTTTGGGGGTAGTGATGGTTCTTATGATTGTCACGTATCCCTAATTAGAGTCCCTAACTTGGAACTCGAGCTTTGTGCATCTGAGATATCACTTGAGTCTAATCAGACTCCGCAACCCGATCCACCTGATACTGTCCAGGAGGTAACTCAGGTATTAGAGACCCATTTTTCGGATGAATCTATTTATCAAGATACACATAAGAAGCTCAATTATGCTACCCAGATAAACCCAGTTGTCTTGACAGAAACCTTAGAAGAGGATGTGCTCCTTCTTTTCATTTTTTTGAACCAGTGTTGTTGTCTCATATTTGTGTTAGCTCTATTTGGTCTCGTGGACCGACAATTGTTTCGACTATTGGTATACGACTTTGGGAGGTGGCAATCCTTTTTGAGGTATTTTATGTATAGCTAGAGACTTTAAATTTAGCATTTAATGGGAGGCACCTGCGCTCATGCGACATGGTAATATCCTTCCTTGTTTCTTTTCCTCAAGCGGTAACAGTTTATCCTTGTTCATGTTTTTAATTTCATTTTTAGAACATTGAGGACAATGTTAGATTTAAGTTTGGGGGTGGGGAAGAAACTTTTTGTTAGCTGCAATAAATAAACTCCAGAGCCTAGAAATTTATGTTTATTAAGGATGGAACTAACCAATCTAAGTGGATGGAAACATTTTGGTTGTAGGAGTTGAGGAACCAATCTGATTAGATGGAAACATCTAGAAGAGTCTATTCATAAAACCACAGAGCTCAGGTGTTAGAAAAAAAGAAAACATGGTAGTTTCACCATATCCTCGTGATGGAAACATCGAAAGAATCCTGATCAGTTCTTTTTTTCTTTTCACCATTGCTAGGGTGAAATAGAGTGACTGATATCAAAAAAAAAAAAAAAATGAGACCAGACCACCAGACCAACCGGAATAAATACAATAAAGTCGACCACTGGTACCCTTGTATATGCCAGCTGAGTTGACCTAGAGTTAGGATTATCGACCACTGGTTCCCTTGTATATGCCGGTGTGTTGATATTAGTCCATACCAGTATCTCAGTCCATTAGGATAGGTTCACCTTAGTTAACATCATCTATGTTTTTCTCTACATCCATCTTCTTAATCTATCCATGTGATTGGTTAACTCCGGTTTATGATGTCCAGAAACTATCTGAGTAGAGCTCTGTCACTTTATATGAATTTTAGTATGCCTGAGTGCAAACTCGTGCACAACAATTGGAATTTCGCATCAGGGCACTTCCTCCTGTAGTCAATAAGTATGCCAACCAATGATATTCTTTAGTGCCTTCCAAGGTTCTGCGTAGATAGCTAGGGTCTGGAGTAATGGTTTTGTGGGTACACCTCTGGTAAACCCGCCCGAGATTAACTCGGTTTTATTTTTTTATTAGTTTTGCTCGAGGACTAGAAAATAATAAGTTTGGGGGTATTTGATAGACGCATTTATGTGTCTAATTTGTCCTCAATGTTTCGTATTGTTAGTACTCGTTTTCGTCCTTATTGTGGTGTTTTTATGTGTGTTTAGGTATTTCTGGAGAAATAAATGCTTATGGAAAAAGTTGCTCGAAAAGTGGTTTTTGGACCCCCGGAGAAATCACTAAGGGCACCCTCGTTTTGGATAAGGGAACCCCCAGGATCCCATCTGTTAAAGGAACCCATGTTTTGGATCAGGGCACTTCATCCTCTACATTTCAAACATTCATTTTTGGCGGGAAAACTGGTTGTTTCCTGCAGATTTTTTCTCATCGATTTTGGGAGGAATTTAGCAAGACTCAATGGCTGGATTTTCGTGGGAAGACTTGATTCAATCTAACAGGCGTGTTAGAGTCGTTTGAATCGATCCAGTTTGGCTGGATAATCGAGTTGAAGAAAGCAGGGCAGTACGCGGAAAAGAGAGGATATTCACGGGATTGTACGTGTTTTTATGTGCATGGCGTGAGATGGAAGTGTGATTGACTACATGTGAGGCGTGTACATGACGATTTGGAACTTTCTGGAAGAAGATTAACGCGTGTTGAAGATAAAAATGGAAAAGAAAATATCCTTAGAATATCTTTCTTTACTGCCGAGTTATGAAGATTATTTGGAGTAATGGCGAGGATTTTCTTAGCCCGGTTGAGTATGAATAGACTCTTGGGGTATCACTGAAGAGGGGGGGAGAGATTGGGAGAGTTGCATAGCATCAGAGAGTCGAGATAATCAAGTGGCAGGAAACCACCATTTCTGCTGCTGTGAAGAACACGAAGAACATAAGACCAACATAGACAGTCGTTTACGCTACAGTAATTGCAACACAGCCTGGCAGTCTTAGAAGCTAGAGTAACAACGACAATTACCCGTGGGTCGCAGACTGATAGTTGACAGTCTTATATACTACAGTAACAGCGACAGTTTGCATTTATCGTTCTTTGTAACTTTAACCATTCTCATCATTTGTAAACCATTTTTGAGCATAAATGAAATCAACTTTTGAGCGTGTTTCCAAGATAATGATGAGCTAAACACAATCCTTGGGGCGATGGAGGAAGCTGATGTTACGGTAAAAGTGACATATCTTTATTTTAATTAATTATAAGAACTCTATTATGATTTTTGCATTGAACTCAAAATTGATTATATGATTTTATTAGTTAGGTGTATTTTCTCTTGATAGAATATGTTTTCTTTAGTGTTTTGATATTCTATGCTTGGATTAACATCTATTCTTTTGAAAATCTACATGTCTAGGCAATACTATTAGAATCAATTTGAATGTTGAGTTGCATAATTATTGTTTTATTAAATCACTAATATCGACCAATGGTGGAATCCTAGCCCCGGTCTCTCTATAATTTTTACAACACTTTTTAATTGAGTTTAATATTTTTATTTATAAAAATTAAGTCTAAAAAATCTTCCTTCACAAGTCTCAACGAACCTTTACTATAACATCATTGAAAATAACCATCAATAATTCCCATCTCAATTCAAGCCATCATCAGTTCAACACCTGCAATATCATCTCAGGCTTAGCACCTTTAGCTCTAAATACCAATGAACTTCATTTCCAGGTACAACTTCACTACAAACCACCTGCAACTTGAATAACACAGCACAATTCTCATTTTCAAGCACGCAAGGATTCAATCACCAAACACAGATTCCTCTTTACTTCGCTGCTTCAGCTGCAATCATGTCTTCACCAGAAACCCATAAAATCATCTACAGTTCAACACAGATCTCCCCTGCAAAAACCCATCTCTTCTTTGAGCTTCAGAAGCAACTTCTTAACTCGCCAATCTCTGAGTCTTCCATTTCTGATCTTCTCGAACATGAATCCAACCAGCATTCACTGAAATCACCAGCAGCTCAAATATTTCATCTCTATTGTTGAACCAAACCCATATCATCACTAACAAAAACCTATTCGATTTCAACTTCAGAAACCCTAAATTTCCTTTCTGAACTTCTCCATATTCACTTCAAACCCTAGCTCTTCAATCAACATAATTTATGAGCATGAGAACTTGAATATGAGTAATACCCATTTGTTATCAGAATCACCTTCAACCTTCCTCTTGATTTCGACCATCAATTTCTTCTCTTACTCTCTGAATCAACATCCCAAAGGCATCCATCAATAGTTTCTTTTCTCTGAATTCTAGATGGGAAATAGGGAAGAGCTAATGATAAGAAGGAATGAATTCTCTGACTTTTAGCATTTGGTAATGGGTAAAAATGATATAGCATCCAACAACCTTATGCACGCCACCAAAATGGCAGCTCCTATGGTTAGTCATGAGCAACTTTCCCCTTATCCTCCACTGTGCTCCGGTAGTGATTGCAATGAATTGACGCTTTCGCTTTTCTTGCTCCAAATATACGATTTCTTCTTGTTTTGCTCTAAATGACTCCAATGCACCTAAGAAACTCAAAAGTAAACATAAGTACATAATTTAAAAGAAAACTAGCATAGAAATCATAAAAAACAAATATAAATCTAGGTGTTTTATAACACCTATTAGCACCTTAGGCCAAATGAACCCCTCTTAGCTAATATGAGGAGTTTTGTAAGCCTAAGTTAGCCAATTTTTTGTGTAGAATATTAGGGGTACAAACATCTCCCCCTATTAATCCATAACCTGTTATGGATTAAGAAGTTCGGGTTCCCCTCTGAATTTGCATTTTTTTAGAGTGTTACATAACTCGCCCCCCAAACGCGTTGTTCGGAGTGTTATGCAACTCACACCTAGGGATGTAATGATTGCGCTGGAGTGTTATAAATCTCTCCCCCAAATGGTTGAGGTGACATATAACTCGCCCCCAGTATGTCGTGGTGTCATGTTGCTCAATGCTCACGCAAGGGTGCACTTCCCTGCTGCATTTTTCTCGCGCATGAACTGAAAAGTTGAGTTTTTCTGATATCTTGAATTCGCGCATGGGACCAATCCTACTATTCAAGATGCGCGCAGAGTCGAGATGTGTACATTTTTCACATGCCTGGACAGGTGAAAATGTTCGCCACATTTGTTGAAGTCCCGTATGATGTAGATACAATTGGAATAGGGTAAAAATGCTCGAACTGTGCATTCACCAAATCTGCGAGGTGTCAGAGAAGTTGCTGAGAGTAGACTTGAACTGTACTGTTTTTCCATTTAGGGCTGACTGCGGGTTTGAATGTCCTCTACAGCTTATAATTAAACACGGACAATTTTGATAAACTGTGGAATACCAAAATAATGCTGAATTAAATTTCTGAACGGAAATAACAAGATAAATACCTACTGCTCGACAACAGCTTCCTCATTAAAACCTTTGCGTGGAAAACCCAGTGGGATAAAACCATCATAAAGGAAAAAGAGTGCAGCACAACAGGATTTGAAATTACTCTTAATGATAAAACTTCTTCAAGTGGAACGAATTCCATGGTTTCCATGGTTTTGAATGTTGAGAACCATCGAGATTCCTTAGGTAGTATGAACCACGAGACGCTGGCCTGTCCACTATGTATGGACCTTCCCAGTTTCCTCCGAGCTTTCCACAGTTCGGTTCCATTGTGGCTTCTCGGGTTTTCTTCAAGACATATTCCCTTGGTTTGAATGACTGTTCTCCGACTTTACGATCATAGCTCAGCTTGATTGCCTGCTGGTATCGGATCAACTGCTGTAAGGATATTTCTCTTTGTTCTTCTAGCAACTTTATATCCAAAGCTAGTATGTTGTCATTTGTCCCAGATTTGACAGCGCGAGTTTTGGTAGTCTTGAGATGTACCTCAGTAGGTATGACTGCCTCTGTCCCATAAGCCAGTGTAAATGGGGAAAATCCAGTTGACCTTTTCGGGGTCGTTTGATAGGACCATAAGACTCCAGGTAATTCTTTTGTCCATTTTCCTTTCGTTTTCTCCAGCATTTTCTTGAGATTTTCCATAATAACACGATTGGTTGCTTCCGCCTGCCTGTTGCTCTGAGTATAATAAGGAGATGAGAAATTTTTGCGAATATTCAGGTTCTTGCAGAAATCTTTGATCACCCCAGAATCGAACTGCTTCCCATTGTCTGATACTAACTCGCTTGGGATTCCAAATCTGCATACGATATTCTCCCATATGAACCTTTTCACATCATTTCTGGTAACATGTACCAATGCCACTGCTTCGATCCATTTGGTGAAATAATCAGTAGCGGCTAGTACGAATTTCACTCCTCCAGGAGCTTTGGGGAGTGGTCCGACGATGTCTATCCCCCACTTACCGGACAGTCAGGGACTAAAAACTGGATGCAATTCGTTGGCGGGCCTTTTAGGAATTGGAGCGTGGTCTTGGCATGGCACACATTTCAACGCGTATTCTTTAGCATCTTTCTGCATGTATGACCAGAAATACCCTTGAGTAAGTATCATGTGCGCTAGACTGTGCCCTCCAGAATGGTTGTCACATATTCCTTCATGAGCCTTCACCAATATCTGTTGACCTTCTTCGGCTGATATGCATTGCAAAAATGGCTCCAAAGCTACAGGTTTGCGGTATAACAGTCCCTCGATCATTGAATATCTCCATGCATTGTTTTTTACCTTTGAAGCAAGTTTCTCATCTTCTGGTAGTTTACTGGTTGTTAAATACCGGATATAAGGATGACGCCAGTCTGAGGCGTTTTCAGCAGGATTGTCTGAATCATCTATCACTGGACTGTCAACATGCATATTGTTGTTGATGTTCTCGGTATCTCCCTGTGCTGGTGTAGCTGCCCTCTCGCTCCCACTAGCGTGTTCGAGAGACAGAACAAAGTGGTTGTCGGAGATGCTAGGTAACTCTTGGAAATCTACTACAACGAAACTGGTGGTATCAGTTTCGACCGCGGAAGAAAGATATGCTAAAGCATCTGCGTGCCTGTTTTCCAACCGCGGTCGCTGCCCAATAGAGAACTGGTCGAACTCATTTTCCATCTCTCTCATATGATCCAAATATAGGGCCATCCTCTCTTCCTTGGCTCTGTAGTTCCCCAGAAACTGGTTAACTACTATCATGGAATCAGTTATACCATCTTCACGTTCTTCCCATCTAACTGTATGACAGCCTTTAAACCGATAATTGCTGCTTCGTATTCAGCTTCATTGTTTGATGCTTGAAAACCCAATCTGGTTGCTTTCTCGATCCTCGAACCTTCGAGAGTAAGGATGACACATCCAACTCCAACTCCACCAACATTTGATGACCCATCAGTAAACACGGTCCATAATGGTTAAGGTGTATCGACCTCCAGTACGGACTCACCCCCAGTTTGATCAGTGGCTGACTCTATGGGTTTTAACAACTCTTCTTCTTCTCCGGCAACCGTTTTTATGTCGTCCACAGGGAAATCTGCTAGCAATGCAGCCAGGGCGTGTCCTTTCTCTGCAGTTCTGGTTTCGTACTTGATTTCATATGCCCCCAGAAAATTTGACCAGATGGCTAGTTGGTTGGAATCATCAGCACATTCCAGGATTCTCTTCAGCGGGTATTCTGAGTAGACTACGATATACCTCCCTTGGAAATAAGGCTTGAGGCGACGAGATGCATGCAAAAGTGCAAGCGCTATCTTGTCAATTTTCTTGTACCGTGTTTCCTCCCTCGTCAAAGATTCACTGATGAAGTAAACATGCTTTTCATGTGGATCCGTAACAAACATCACTACACTTACAACGTTCTCGTTACAGCATTAAACTCTGATAGGTTGTCCAGTCTTTGGACTCACCAAAACTAGGGGTTTGACAAATACTGTTTGATCTCATCGAAAGCTTTCTCGCACTCATCCGTCCAACCAAAATTCACTGCTTTCTTCAAAACATCAAAGAATGGTTTGAATCGATCCGACGAGCGTGAAATGAACCGATTTAACGCTGCTAATCGTCCCGCTAGCTTTTGGACCTCCTTCTTTGTTCTTGGGGATGGCATCTCTCCGATGGCTCTAATTTGCTCCGGATTCGCCTCGATTCCTCTGTGCTTCATCAAGTATCCAAGGAACTTTCCCGAGGATATCCCGAACGAACATTTTGCTGGATTGAGTTTCATACGATATTGCCTCAAGATATCAAACGTCTTCTATAGATCAAGAAAATGTAACTGCTTTTGCTCAGATTTCACTACCATATCGTCGATGTATACTTCCATCGTATTCCAAGTCAGATCCTTGAACATATGGTTTAACAAATTCTGGTAGGTCGCCCCTGCGTTCTTTATCCCGAACGGCATTACAGTATAGCAGTAAACTCCTCTGTCAGTCACAAATGCAGTATACTCTTGATCTTCCTCGAACAAAGGTATTTGGTTATACCCTGAAAAACCATCCATGAATGGCAATCTCCCGAACCCATAGGTTACATCCACCAAATCTATTATCTTCCGTATCGGTTATGGATCACTCGCACATGCTTTATTCAAATCAGTAAAATCGATACAGACACGAATTTTACCATTCTTCTTTGGAACAGGTACCACATTAGACAGCCAGTGTGGATACTGCACTAGTCGAATAAAGCCTGCTTCCAAAAGCTTTTCGACTTCTGCAGTAACTCCATCTTTTTTGATTTGTGCCATATTCCTCATTTTCTGACGAACTGGATGGAACTTCTCATCGATATTTAGCCTGTGGCAGGCTACATTCGGATCTATCCCAGGCATCTCAGCAAAATTCCATGCGAAAATGTCAGCGTTTCCCGTTCGTGTTGCAGGAAGATCTGCCCCTACGAACGTTGTTTTGTGCTTCTCATCTCCAATCAGGACCTCGATCAGTTTCTCAACTATTGGACATTCAACTGCGTCCTCTCCCATATATGATTCTGGAGGGACAGGATTCTGTAATTGTTATTTCTGATCGACTCGCATGATTTGGTTCCCGCTAACTTCTAACTTCTTGTACTCATCCATAGCACTCTCGTGACACTTGTGGGCGGCCATCTGGTCTCTTCTAACTTTCACGAATCCTTCAGGGGTAATAAACTTCAGACATTGATGATATGAGGATGTGACTACACCGATCTCATGCTGTCAGTCTCGTCCTACAATCACATTGTATAGAGCTCGACAATCAAGCAACAAGAAACTGCCTAAAACGTACTTGTCAGCCACTGTTATAGGTATCTTCACTTTTCCGATCGCCTTTGTAACTTCGCCACTAAAATGTATAATTGGATTTTCATCCTCTTCGATCAGGTCGTGTGAGAGATTCATAGAGGAATAGGCTCCTGAAAACAGCACGCTCACTGAGCTTCCTGTATCCACTAGAATCCGGTGTACATGAAACATGCCAATCCAAGCAGTTATAACGATAACATCATTGTGTGGAGCATATACACCTATCATGTCTGCTTCAGAGAACTCGATATTTGTGCACCCAAGCTCCCGAATTTCTGCTCTGTTTCTACTGACAAAATCAATATGATTTGTCAAGTACCATTCTTTTAAATTCCTGAGATTTCTCCTGGTCTCATCTTCCGATGCTCGTCTGATCATTGAATGGATCCTGCGTGACTGACGTTAATCACATGTGTTGTGCCAAATTGTCAAGGACCTTTCCCGAAATTATTTTTCACGTACTCTTGTAGTTTTCCAGCGTCTATCATTCGCTGGACCTCGATCTGTAAAGAGCGGCAATTCTCAGTCTTCTGACCATGGTCCTTGTGAAAGTTGCAGTATTTGCTCTTATCATGTTTATCGCGTTTCTCCGCTGGCACAGGACGAGGGGGGCTTAAATCCTTGCTTATTTTCTCATACAACTCTGTAAGCCGTATGTTCAACGGTGTCATCTTCCAATTATGATATTTCTGATATCCAGTTTCCATTCGTTCACCTTGGTTTTTCTCTCGAACCTCACCTCGATCATTTTGCTGCCCGCTCGAACGGTTCTTCGACTTGTCTTTCCTCCCATCATTTGGATGATTGGACGATCTGTTAACTTCTCTTGTATCTCGAGCTTTGGAATCATCCTGCACTCGAGCGTATTCTTCAGCTCGATCATACAATTCTTCAGCTCGATCATACAATTCTTCAAGAGTTTTGGGTGGTCTCTTGACCAAGGAACCGTACACACCTCTTTCATCATATTGGTATGCCTGTTTGTAAGCTTCTATGACGACTTGGTCGTTGGCACCATCTACATCGGTCAATTCTTGCTTGAAGAGCCGAGTAAATTGTCTGATACTTTCCTCCTTCCGAATTACTAAAAGGAAAAATGTGTGGCATCCCTTCCGATCACGTCTGTTATACTTGTAATGAGAGCAGAATTCTCCAACCAGCTCATGGTAAGTATTAATTGACTGTGCCGGGAGTTGATTGAACCACTTTATTGCTCCACCATCCAGTGACTGTGGAAACATTTTGCACATCAATTCATCGCTAAACTTCCACAGAGTCATGGCAGTTTCATAGTGTAAAACATGCTGATCTGGATCATCTGTTTTCTCATCGAATTCTGGCAGCTTTGGAACTTGAAAATTCATTGGCGGTAGGAATTCTCTGATGTTCAGCTTGAAAGGAGCTCTTGCGTTTCGATGTAACTTGTCTATCCTTTCTTCTCTAGAACGCTTTTCCGACATTACTTTCTCGATCATCTTTCATAGGCGAGCATCTGTTATTGCGTTCACGTCGCCATCAGAGGAACTGTCTTCCTGCTCATAATCTGGGTCCTCTGGAATATGAGATGTAGATTTCATTCTTTTCCTTCGGGGTCCAGTGGGTTCTCTTCCATCTCTGCCTTGCTCCGAACGAGCATAGTAATCGTGCAAAAATTCTCTCTCATCGTGTCGATGTTGAACCTCATCTTCGTCATTCCTGGGACGTTTTGAATAGGTGGTAGTTCTGGCCGCACTCTGCTGAGTTGCAGCTGGCCGGGTCCCTACTCGCCGCAGGCATACACACCTTCGTTTAGGTAAATCTCTAGCGACCAACAGATTTCCCTCTGGTCGATCAAGATCGATCACTTCTCTATTTGAGTTTGCATCTTGTTGGCCAATTCGACTTCCAAGGCGTTTCCATACAGGCCGACTCCTATGGTTCCTCTGGTTGTTCAGATTACCAGACCTAGGTCGAGGCTGGTTTTCGCATTCTAATCTCAGGAGAGCGTTCTCCTTCTCCAACTCGTTCAGCCGATTGAGTAACAGTTCTTCCTCTGTACTAGGAGTCGCGGTGCGTCCATCTTGCAGGTCCTGTCGATCGTCATTCCTCCTAGACGGGATGCCGAACACATGTCCTATGTTTCCTCGAACTTGTTTGTTGTCCCCATCAACATACATTCCTTCGTTATCGATCATTGGTTGTTTTTCCCTTCTCCGATTCAGATCTAGAGTTCTGTCACGGAAACGATCTCGATCTCGTCTACGATCCAGGGATCTGTTATGAGCATGATCTCGATCTCGATCACGATCTAAGGCTTTGTCATCAACACGATTTTGACCCTGCCTGATTCCAGTGGGTACTGCTGGAGCTGACTAAACCTCAATTTCGTGCCTTTCAGATCTTCGTGCAGTCTGTCTGACCACTGCCATAACTCAATTTGGTAAAACACGATTATCTTTCCTCGAAAACCTTGGTCGGAGCCAATGTTTGTATGGTAAAATTACTTCTACCCCAAACACGAATTTGATGATGATTTTGTCGAAAATCGATCCACTGCTTGAATCTCCAATTGAAAAGTGTAGGGGGGTACCTTCAAAATACCCTCCGATGCTTAAGTTAGCTTAGATTTTTGACAGATAATTTTTATAAGGAATATTGCATACTTTTTGGGTTGTGAACCCCTCTATTTATATGATGCGAATTAAAATCTCTTCACATGCCCTGCATGCCTACTGGCATAAATTACATTGATTTTCCATGCATGCCTCCTCAACATAAATTATATTTATTCTCCCTGAATGCCTCCTCAACATAAAGTCTATTGATTTTCCCTGCATGCCTCCTCAACATATTCTGGAATCTTCCAGAACATTCCTCTAGACTATGGAACTAGCCAAGCTAAAATGGCGTAAAAGGTTGGCCCAAACAAATAGGTGTATATATTAAGCCCAAGAGCAATAATTCACTTAAGCCCACAGTGGGGCATAAAAATCCGTTAGGAAAATAGCATGGAGAGGAGAAATCCAGGGCTATGGAATTAAACTATAGATGCGCTGAATCAGGGCTATGTGATTAAGTTGTACCGCGCTGCACTGAAACAGAACTATGGCATTAAGTTACGTCGCGCTGCACTATAACAGAACCAACTGGCCGCCAGAACTGCCGTCGGACCCTGCCGCCGACCGCTGCAGCCGGTCCCTGCCGCCGGCCACTGCCTCCGATCCCTGCCGCCGACCACTGCCGGCTAGAACTTCCTCCAGCCACTACCTCCGGCCGCTGCCGCCGACCAATACCGCCGACCGATGCTGCCGGTCACTACCGCCAGGTTGCCGATGCCAGAGAAGATGACTGGGCCTGGGACAGTGACGTCACACTCACGTCACTCTTTGCTGACGTCATGATGACGTTGCTGTTTGACTGGGCAGTTGACTGTGTATTTCTTGCATGCGTGCACTAGTACAAAAATGATGTTAGGTAACAGTTAGAAACCGTTACAGTAGCACTTCTGTAACAGTTTTGATTTTTTCCATGGTGTTACCAAAGCCCCTGTTACGGAAAGCTTATAAAAACTGTTACAAAATATCACTTCAGAAATGTTACATAACGACTAAAACTGTCATTGTTCGTGGTCTTTCGTAGCAGTTTACCAAAAATATTTTTACTGAATCAGCACTAACGTAACATAATCTTCACAAAACTATCACCGTTCACATTTTATGGTAGAATATTTGGAAATAAACTGTTGCTACTATTAGAGCAGAAGTAACAGTTTTTAGTTAAATTGTATCATAATCCTGGGTTATAGTAACATATTATTATTAAAGTGTCATTAGATTTCCCTTTCAAGCTACCTAGAGTAACAGTTCCCTCACAAAACTATCACCATAAGCCACTTGTGGTAACATATTTAACCACTGAGTTATCAACGATACGAAGCTAAAATGAACCTAAAATGAAAAATCAGTGGTAAAAAACATTAAAAGGATGGAACATCAACATTCTATTAAATCTTTAGTTCAATTACAGTACAACCTGAACTCAGTTGACATATAAAATTACTTGCACCTCCTAAGTTAATTCAAAAGTTCAAATCACTATAATTTTCAAATATTCACAGACAAGTTTAATTCTTCAAAACAAATAAACTGAACCGGAGTTGCATTTTCTGAAACGACACCTGCACATGGTACTCTTTTTGGATCACATAGATAAACAATAAAACACCAATATCTACATAATAAACTTCCATGTCGGCAACCCTGGCCACAAAGATGTCCTTTAGTCTCCAAAGCCGATTAAATTTTGCAGAAGTTACAAAGAAGCATCTAGCCTCCTTGAAAATTAAAGAAATGAAAAGAACCTTCACTATGAAGAAAAAAAAAACTAAATGTAAAAATCAAATATATATGTACCGAAAGCACGAGCATCTGCAGTTAATCAAGCAAAGAGATTTACTTGACTGGAGGAATTAATTTGACTAGAGAAACCACTGTAGTAAAGGACTTTCATGTACCATAATCCCGAATACGAATTTAATAACTTACATATAAGAAATATTTATTACTACATTAACTTCTTCCAAGGTTTTGCATCCCTTTAACCAACTTCTTGGATCCAGTAATATAATAAAATACTTCAAAAAGTTTCAAACAAGTTATATGCTAAAACCAGGTTAAGCAAAAAGTTTGCAAACAATAAATATATAAGATGTTTCCAGGACACACATAGTTGCATACATATACTTTTAGTAAACTAGAACACTAAGAAGTGAGGATTTATCCATGATATGATATGATTTCCCTTAGGTTGCCAAATCTCATTAGAATCCACCCATATGAAGTGCAAAAACACAAACACGTGCAAAAGTATGCACATGTTTCGGTTTAGATATAAAAGTGATAAATGTTTTTATCTCCTCAACTAAGATACTCCTGAAATGAAAGGAAGTAGACTTACTTGTACAGGAACGTCAGGATTTTAAAGCTTAATTTGAAAAGCCTTGGAGTCTCAATTTATAGAGTATTCTTTGGAAATATCAGGCATTATATGCAACTTCTTATCAGCTATGTGGGGGGTTCGATGATAATTTTTCCTTGAACTGATCACCAAGTAAAATTAAATCATTGGTTTAGTATTAGAAGCTTAATTTATTAAACAAAGAAGCATGACTTGTATTAAAAAATGTACAGTTGCTCATCATCTCCTGATTCGCAAAGGGTTCAACAACATTCTTATATCTGTCATTGCTTGAGCTACGTAATTCTGGCAAATATATGAATCTTTCCACAGCAACCCCAGAGAGACACAACCTCTGACTTCTTGCGGACACATTGCAAAAAAGGTATAGTCTTCAAAATCGCATTCATGGGTCACATGAAAGGGGCAAAAATTAAGAAAACTAACATCAAATAGACGCTATGTACAGAATATATCAAGTCAGGTCTATAAACCAGAGTTCAGAGCCTAAACTTAATAATTGAAAAATGAGAAAAGAAGTTTAGGAACCAATTATAAAAATGGAAGTTGCACCAGCGTTCACTTAGATTAAGATGATTGGAATGACGAATACAGTACCTTTGCTTTAGCATTACCGAATGGTTCCTGAGATACTCCAGCATAATTGTTCTACAAAATCGTTAACTAAGAGACCTTCAGCTTGTTAAAAAAGAGAGCAAACCAACCTCAATAGAGAAAATAAGATAAAACCAAATTATAAATTAGGGATTTCACTAAAAAACCCAAAATCACGTACCTAGTAGTATATGAGAATCACATGTTTTAAATCCTTGGAAATCAGGTGACGGAGGACCATAATTTTCCCTCAGAGGAAGAAATCAAGGAAAATAAAGATGAAGTTCATGTGGTTTATAATTTGCACAGAGTGAAGGCTTTGAACAAGAACAAAATCGAAAAAATTATGGTGTGTGATCCAGAGCAATTGAAAACAAAAGATGAACCCTTTATCGAATCCAAATCAAAAAATCTCAGAGAAAGAGAGATAGTGAGTGATCGAGATCCCTATGTCGAACCAAAAATAAAGACCTAGAATTTTCTAAGAGAGCGAAGCGTAAAATTAAAGAGATGGGATCTTCCTGTAGATAGATTGGTTTTTTTATTTAACGAGAATAGAAACATGGGTGATGAAATTGAGAGATTGGGTTACAGGTTCTTCTGGAGCTTTCAGCGGAGCTGAGAGGTGAAGCCGAGAGGTTAGGGAGAACTGTATTTTTTACGGATTCCCTTGACATACATATCGATTCTCATTTAAATCATAACCGCACAGTAAATGGACGGCCGTAATTATAAGAACAGCTCCTAATTAGATAACAGGTTTATATAAAACCTGTTACAATATCCCGAGAATAGTAACAGTTTGCAACTGTTATCATACACCGAGATATAGTAACAGGTTTCTTCAAAACCTGTCATTGTACGGCTGTTCAATAACGGTTGAAAACGGTTACAGTTGTTGGTCATTAACGATGACAGTTTTGATAATAAACTGTTACATATGCTTTACCACTAACTATTTTTTAACAGTTCATTTGTGAACTGTCATCGTTTTTTATACTGAAGTGTTACCAAATCCCATTTTTGTACTAGTGGTGGCAGGTACGGATTGGTGGACCTGTTTGACATGGCAGTGCTGATGTGGAGCTTTCTTGCTACTAGGCTTGGAGTTCCTTTCACATGGGCTTGTACAAGGAGTGTTTTGCTAGTGAGGCATAGTTATCCATATTTGGCTAATCAAGGGAAGCACCTTAGTCCCAATGAACCCCTCTTAGCTAATAGGAGGAGTTTTGTAGGTCTAAGTTATCCCATTTTTTGTGTAGAATATTAGGGGTACAAAAAATAGGCTATGACCGGCTACACCACAACTCTCAACAAAAATTAAGATTAATTCATCTTATCTGAAATAGCTTGTAATCGGTTACACCTTGCTTCCAAAACGTAGCTTGTGAACAGTTACACCTTGCGGGTAAGATTCCATCGGAATATTGCCAGAAACCTTAAGCACAAAGAATTTTGTGAACTTCGAGAAAGAAACTGGCTTCGAGATCAAAACCTGGCCATGAGGGGACTACTAGAAGTCTGAGAGTTCACAAAAACGATGAATCCAACCATTCATAACATACGCTATGACCGGCCATACCACAACTCTCAACAAAAGTTAAGATTAGTTCAGCTAAACCGAAATAGCTTGTAATCGGTCACACCTTGATTTCAAAGCGTAGCTTGTGAACGGTTAAACCTTGTGGGTAAGATTCCTTGGGAATATTGCCATAAACATTAAACTCACACAAGTTCATGAACTTCGAGAAAGAAACTGGCTCCGAGATCGAAACCTGGCCATGAGCGGACTACTACAAGTCTGAGAGTTTGCAAAAACGATGAATGCAACCATTCATAACATAGGCTATGACAGGTCATACCACAACTTTCAACAAAAGTTAAGATTAGATCAGTTTAACCGCAATAGCTTGTAATCGGTTACACCTTGCTTCCAAAACGTAGCTTGTGAACGGTTACACCTTGCGGGTAAGTTTACATGGGAATATTGCCAGAAACCTTAAATACACACAAGTTTGTGAACTTCGAGAAAGAAAATGGCTCCGAGATCGAAACCTGGCCATGAACGGAATACAAGAAGTCTGGGAGTTCACAAAAACGATGAATCCAACCATTCATAACATAGAATATGACCGGTTATACCACAAATCTCGACAAAAGTTAAGATTAGTTAAGCTTAACCGAAATAGCTTGTAATCGGTTACACCTTGCTTCCAAAACGTAACTTGTGAATGGTTACACCTTGCGGGTAACACTCCATGGGAATATTGCCAGAAACCTTAAACACACACAAGTTTGTGAACTTCGAGAAAGAAACTGGCTCAGAGATAGAAACCTGGCCATGAGCGGACTACTAGAAGTCTGAGAGTTCGCAAAAACCGATGAATCCAACCATTCATAACATAGGCTATGACCGGTTATACCACAACTCTCAACAAAAGTTAAGATAGTTTATCTTAGCCGATATAACTTGTAATCGGTTACACCTTTCTTCCAAAACGTAGCTTGTGAATGGTTACACCTTCCGGGGAATATTCCATGGGAAAGTTGCCAGAAACCTAAAACACACACAAGTTCGTGAACTTCGAGAAAGAAACTGTCTTCGAGATCGAAACCTGGCCATGGGACTACTAAAAGTATGAGAGTTTGCAAAAATGACGAATCCAACCGTTCATAACATAGGCTTTGACCGGTTATACCAGAACTCTTAAAAAAAGTTAAGATTAGTTTAGCTTAACCAAAATAGCTTGTAATTGGTTACACCTTTCTTCCAAAACAAAGCTTGTGAACGGTTACACTTTACGTGTAAGATTCCATGTGAATAATGCCAGAAACCTTAAACACACACAAGTTGGTGAACTTCGAGAAAGAAACTGGCTCCGAGATCGAAACCTGTCCATGAGCGGACTACTAAAATTCTGAGAGTTCGAAAAAACGACAAATCCAACCATTCATAACATAGGCTATGACCTGTTATACCACAACTCTCAACAAAAGTTAAGATTAATTCAGCTTAACTGAAATAGCTTGTAATCGGTTACACCTTGCTTCCAAAACGTAGCTTGTGAACAGTTACACCTTGCGGGTAAGATTCCATGGGAATATTGCCAGAAACATTAAACACACACAAGTTCATGAACTTAGAGAAAGAAACTGGCTCCAAGATCGAAAACTAGCCATGAGCTGACTAATAGAAGTCTGAGAGTTCGCAAAAATGATGAATCCAACCATTCATAACATTGGCTATGACAGGTTATACCACAACTCTCAACAAAAGTTAAGATTAGTTCAGCTTAACCGAAATAGCTTGTAATCGGCTACACCTTGCTTCCAAAATATATCTTGTGAACGGTTACACCTTGCGGGTAAGATTCCATGGGAATATTGCCAGAAACCTTAAAAACACACAAGTTCGTGAACTTAGAGAAAGAAACTGGCTCCGAGATCGAAACTCGTCCATGAGCGGACTACTAGAAGTCTGAGAGTTCGCAAAAATGATGAATCCAACCACTCATAACATAGGCTATGACTGGTTATACCAAAACTCTTAACAAAAGTTAAGATTAGTTCAGCTTAATCGAAATAGCTTGTAATCGGTTACACCTTGCTTTCAAAACGTAGCTTGTGAACAGTTACACCTTGCGCGAAAGATTCCATGGGAATATTGCCAGAAACCTTAAACACACACAAGTTTGTGAACTTCGAGAAAGAAAATGGCTCCGAGATCGAAACCTGGCCATGAGCGGACTACTAGAAGTCTGAGAGTTCGCAAAAACAATGAATCCAACCACATAACATAAGCTATGACCGGTTATTCCACAACTCTCAACAAAAGTTAAGATTAATTCAGCTTAACCAAAATAGCGTGTAATCGGATACACGTTGCTTCCAAAACGTAGCTTGTGAACGGTTACACCTTTCTCTAACACTTCTAGATTAAATATGATGATCAGTCAATCATGAAAGATAATCAAATGAATCTGATTTTGTTTCAAACTTTGCATTAAGCCACGGTTTTCAAACTTTGCATTCCTTAGATCATAAATGTTTTAGTTCATGAGTATGAACATCATACAATACCGATTCTAGAACTTAACCACTGTGTTCGCATACTAGGTACGCAAACAAGAGTTTGGGACCTTATCAGCTAATTCTCCCAAACCTTAAACAAACCCATTTCCGTCAACTTCGAGGCATAAACCTGGATCCGAGATCGAAACTTTGCGGTAAGTGGACTACTAGCTATAAGTAGAAAACTTTGTAAGAACGATGAATCCAACTATACATAGGAAAGATTCCTTTGGAATATTCCCCAAACCATTTTGAAATTTCAAACATGTAATGCCACGTGTTACATGTGCAGAGTTGGATTAGACGAAGAAAACATATGCGCGTGCTAACGTACAACATACAATGAACATGCTTATGAAAGTTTCTAAATTGGTGTCCAATCGTACGGGAAGAAGTGACACCTGAGAAAGAGTTAGCGTATCATAGAGTCTTAGGGGTATTTTAGGAATAATACGTAATATTTGTTCTGATTTGAGTAATCCAACAAAGAGAGGGAAAACAAAACGTAGGGTAAAATTTTACATAACTAGACTCCAAAAGTGATTTTTTTTAGCAGAATTGAGAAATCTGTTGCAGAAATGAGTAAATTTTTTCGTATCCCTACAACAATCTTTCTTAAGAGTTGTGGAAGGGGGTTGTAGAAAAATTTCACCATAACCATCCATTTCCATCTAAAGCCGTCCATTTAATTTATTTATTTTCCTTAATTTATTTCTAATAATCCTATTTTTTAATATAACCATCATAACATCATAACCATCCATTCAATTATTCCTTAATACCTTCTAATAATCCTATTTCCTCTTCAACCGTCCATTTATTTTCTTTTTTTCCCTTAACATCATTCCTTCCATATCCATTCCTTCCTTATCCTTTTTTCCCCTCTTAACTTCATCGTCTTGAACAGAGCAGCGTCTTCATCTCTCCCTTCATCGATCTCGGCTTTATCTTCTCATGATATTTATTCACCAAATTCATCGTCATCAACAAGTAATCTTACACAAAGTTGAAGGCTGAGGATGAAATCCCCCCAACCTCATTTTCCAACACATTATAATTTTACTTCAACAACTCTTATAAGTGTTGTTATACGTGTTTATTAAAAAAAAACACAAAAAATCAAAAATTATGAACTGTAAGGATGGTTGATGAGCTATACTTCCATGCATTAGGTTCATGTTCGAATCTTCCCTTTAATATTATTTTTCATCATCTTGTTTTGGTGTTATTCAACAACTCTTGTAAAAATTGTGATAGCCTTAGTCACTACATTTATGGAACAGAGTTGTTATAGCTAAATGTCGTCACAACTCTTTTTCTTAAGGAGTTGTCGTTTGTTTTCTTAGCGCAACCCATTGGTCCTAAGGGTTGGAAGTGATAATATACGACAATTCTTCATTTGAAACCAGTTATAAAACATAAGACTTTCTACGATATTTAGCAAAGAGTTGTATATTTTTTCTGTAGCGATCAGCACCAAAACCACTTTCGCCGCCAGCAAACGCAATTTCTATCAGCAGCAACAACACCACTTCCACCACCGTCGCCAAAGAATAAAATTTTTGTATCTGGACGAACATGATGATCTTTAGAACGAACGAACAAGATGATCTTTAGAATTCTTCGTTTCTCCACCAAGTCTTACAAACAACAACGGAAACAAACAATTAAATCAAGAAAACAGAAAAGAGGAAAAAAATGATGAGAAAAAAGAAAAGAGTTAGAGATAAATCACCTTGAAATAAACATGTTCATCACAAAACAAAACCAAATATTTTTTTGAAACAAACCAAATAATAGCCACCACCACCTCCAAATAATCCTTATTTGCGACCGTTACTAGAGACTGTGGTGGATACGGCGGAGTGGTGTTCACAGTGGAATATAAAATCTACAGAGATAAGAATGTGGTGCTTTTCGTTTTTTTTTATAAAAGAAAAATTTATTGATCAGGTTGCAAAAGAATTTTAGTCTCTTGATAAGAGTTCACAAAATTCAACTGGAAAACTATCAAGACAGCTAATATTGGATGTTGTTACTCTGATAGACTTAGCTACAATATCCGCCACTTGATTATCATCTCTACTAACGAAAGAAAACTTACAATAATCAAAACTATGACTTAGATGTTTAATCTCTTTAAGAAGATTTCTATTATCCCATTGTATTAGAAGAGAATTTTCCAATAAGGACTGAATGACAAGCTTAGCGTCTGCTTCAATATGGGTACGACTTAGCTTTAGTTCCTTGGCCCAGATTAAATCTTATCGAATCGCCCTACATTCTCCATTTTCAGGACTTAGTGCTCCATCTGAGTATTGCCCTTGTATTCCTTGACAGGTACCTACAAAATTCTGAAGAACAATCCCCGTACCCAATCGTTTAGAATCATGACAAAATGAAGCATCAATATTCAGTTTAAAGGTGTCTTGTCTAGGAGGTTTCCATCATGGCACAACAATTAATGAGGTACTAGAGTCATGCATGGAGATAGGGTTATGCATGGTACTAGTGCTTAAATAAGAGGATAAATAGTAGTTGATTTTGTGCACAGTGTTGAGAGGATTGAGAGATACTCCCTGGAAAACAGCATCACACCTATTCTTCCAAAGGACCCAAGTTTCAATCATGAGAGAAAGAAATTTTCTTTCATTAGTAGAGCTAAGATTACTAGAGAACCAGTTTTCGACCTATTCTGAAATACTATCAAATTTGTTTCGTTCTTCCTCTATGTTGATATTAAGGTTCTTCCACAAAATTTTTGAGAAATTTCATTCTATCAGTAAGTGTTCAATGGTTTCATAATGGGAACCACACAACCCACATTGAGTATCTAAAAGAATCCTGTAGGACAGCCAACTTAGCTTTGGTTGAGAGAATACCATGAATGCTCTTCCAAGTAAAAAGTTTGATTCTGTGAGCTGCACTGCATTGCCAAAGAGATTTCCAAACTGAGGTATGAATAAGCCGACCATTAATTTAGATGTCTGCATTAGTCATAGTGAGAAGCTTCTAAGCACTTTTGACTGTGAATTTACCATCTCTACATGGGCTCCAGATCATAACATCCTCTTTAATTAAATCCATGAAAATTCCTTGTATTTGCTGAGAACTAGTTTGATCAAACAACTTTTTAAGAAGATCCACATTCCAAGAGTTTAAGTTAGGCAGAAGTAACTCTTTTACATCTTGATAAAATCTGTGAAGGTCATTCATTGGAATTGGGGGGTTGAGGATTACCTGGAATCCATCCAGCCATATCTTAGTCTTTTTCCCGTTATTGACTTCCATGAAGTAATGTTGTTGAATAATAGCTAGACCATTAGTAATCCTATTCCAGATACAAGAACCATTTTTTGCTTCAATCTTTTGATGCAAAATATTGTTCTTTTTGAAGTACTTGTTTTCCATTATTTGAGTATAGAGAGCATTCTTTTCATTAAGTAATCTCCATGCAAGTTTTGTAAGTAGAGCCAAGTTTAGCTTCTCCAAATATCTGAAAGCCATACCACCTAATTCCTTAGGTTTACAAACTTTGTTCCATCCAATGGGGTTTAAGCCTCTGTTGGATTTGTATCCCCAAAAAAATTTCCTTTGAATGGAAGTAAGCTTGTTGAGAACCTGTGTAGGTATCTTGAAAGTGCTCATTTGATAAATTGGGATAGAGTTGAGTACATACTTCATCATAGTCCCCCTGCCTGCTTGAGTAAGAGAAGTAGAAGACCAAGAAGTGTATTTGTTTTGAAAGTTCTCTTCAATACCTTTAAAGGATTCTTGTTTAGAATGACCAAGGTTCACTACAAAAATATCGACTTTTAGCCACAGGCATCTTTCCATGGATTCGCGTTAGTCGTGGCTATTGATGGTATATTTCCACGACTTAGTCTAGGGCGTGGCAGTAGATCGTTCATCTTCCACGGCTCGTACAGTATTTGCTTCGGGATGAAAGTAGACTCATATTTGTATGCCGTGAACGCGTTTATAGAATTTTAGTCACGGCATAGTAGGCTGTGGTAACTGGTGGGCTTTAGCTATGTTAGGAAGGAAATGCCCATATCTCGCCGAATGAAAACTCCTCCCACAATCTTAATTGGAAAAACCTAAGTAAACCTACCCACTTCTCCTTCTTCTTCTCCTCTCAGCCCCCATTATCATTCTCACAAATCGTATAAACCAACTTAACCATACACTACAAAATAGAAGGCCTCTAAGGACGGCCAAAAAGCGTCCCAAGAAGCCCTAAAACCGTCCCAAGAAGCATTTGTGACGGTTTTGTGTTCGTCCCCTATTCTACCGTCACTAATACTTTTTTGTCATACTTTCTTTTAGGGACGGCCTAAAAATAGCCTTAAATTAATTATCTCGTGATCCATAGGGACGGCCAGACCATGAACGTCCCAAATAACCATCTCTAGGGACGGTTTTGAAAAAATGGCCGTCCCTAGAAGCCACCTGTTTTGTAGTGATAATTACCATTAAAATCAAATCAAAACTAAACCAATTGTTCCGAGTTTTCTTTCTTCTTTTCTTCTTCTTCAACGACAACATGGATAATGAGAAGATCGTGTTACAAACCCTAGGTACTGAAATATCTCAGGATAAAGGATATCTCCTTCTCTGTTTGCTTCTCTCGAAAACCAATTTTATGTCTGGGTACTTCCATGTTTATTATGATTTTGTAATTCAATTTTGAAATCTAATCTGTATTACATGGGGTTAGTCGTGGGAGAGTTTGAGATATTTTAATGGAGTTAGCAAATCCCCTGTTAGTCGTGAGAGAGTTTGTCAAAATCTTTTAAAATCTGTGTTAGTGGTGAGAGATTTATAGGGGGTTTCTAAAACTACCTCAAAATCCCTTAAACTCCCTGTTAGTAGAGATTTGATTAGACTCTTTTAAACTCCCTGTTAGTCGTAAAACACTAGAGTCATAGGGAGTTTATAATTTGGGGGAGTTTGAGGGAGTTTCATGATGTTTTTGTGCTTGGACAAAATCTCTCAAAAAACAAGAGATTTCTGAGGAGTTTGGGTTAAACCCCCCAAATTGCCTAAACTCTCTCACACTCCCTCTAAATCCCTAGAGATTTAAATACATTAAAATCCCTAAAGATTTAAATACATTAAAATCTCTCAAACTCTCCCACGACTAACCCCCTGTTAGTTTAATTTTTCTAATTTATAGATATGATATTTCGTAATTGATGGAATTGATGATTAAAGGGAGCATAGGGGAAAAGGGAAAAGAAAGTAAGAGAGAAGTTCAATAGAAGTGGTGGTGGTGGTTTTTCTTTTAACTTCATCAGAAAAAGATGAATATCCCAAAGATTGGTAGGATTTTCTAGAAAGATTACTGGCATGGGTTTTCATTTGTGTTATTCTATATTGATGGGTTGTTCTTATGATTTATGCTGATCTTGTGTGTTGTGTTTACTGATAGAACATAGACACTGTTTGAATCTAGATACGAATCTTGTTTGTTGTTTGTTGTTCTTATGATTTATGCAGTGTAACTAGATTTGAATCTACTGAGGTTATATATAGAAAGTTTCTAGGTAATGTATTCTTAAACGAATTTGTTTTTACGATTATTAATATTCATATGGTTCATTGTCGTATATTCGTGTAAAAGCATTTTAGATCTATTCTTATCAAGGGGATTATATCTCCCCAGTGAGATCGAAGGACAATCACATTGGAATTCATGTATTCTCTTAATAACTCTTAACAAGCTCGTCTTATAGTTGATCAAAATTTGCAGATGCTCGTAGGAATGGGATAAGAACGATTTTACTAAGCAAGGAAATGATTGCAGGCATGAACTGTTTCAGTTTGGAAATGAGTTTCAAACATTCCATAACTCTTTATGAATGCTGTTGATGCTTCCAACTTCTCGTGTTGCAGGTTTTGGTCGAATCAGTGACTTAGTGAGTTTGGAAAATTGGTGTGGCTGATCCAAAAACCAATGAACTTCTGCACTTCATGGACTTTTCTATGTACAAGCCCCTAAAATTAGCTGACTTTTTCGATCATATTTAAGTGACATGGTGTTTCATATTCAAGTGGTTGGTTCTGTTTCTCTTTATAACATATTTTAATGGGCAGATGTACTTACTCATTGCAGTATGATTTTGAATTAGATCATGTTCTGAAACACATAATAATCTGGTCTTACTCATCTCTAATTTTTATTTTCATATTTACAGCTAATCTTCGACGTATATCCAGTTTTCTCTTTAGTCCGCAACAAAGTAAGGTTTTTTCTGCTTCTCGACTTTCATTTCTAAACATCTTCGTTTTGATCATGTTAGTACTTGTATTTTTTTAGTAATGGTGTATCACTTTGCATGTATCAATTGCTTACTTTTGTAAGCTTACATTACTCGTTAATCAGGGTTCTTTTTTTCCCCCTTTTTTGGGACTGCATTTGTTATTTTTTTCTAAATCTTTTACATGATTATGATGTCAGGTATATGTAAAAATAGTTGTATGATTAATCTTCCTTATTATTACTGTAGAAAGAGATAGAAGGACTTTATGCTGTTATAATCATCATCATACATAGGAGACAAACTTGAACTAGATTTAAATATATGCCTGAATTTTAGGATCCCATGGATATATTAAATTTTCTTTACGATGATACTAATGGCTAGTAAAATTAGGTTTCCCAACGGGAACACATCCTTGTCTCATATCAGAGTGGTAGACCTGGTCCTGAAATTGTAGTACCTAAGTACCTTGATTCTCCCCATGTGAAGGGTGCTGTGGGTAACTAAATGGTGTTGCTCACTGAACTAGCAGGACCGGAGGTCAGTTATCCTACCATCAATTTTCAGGTCCAGTTAGTAGCTTATTACTTTGGATAACTAGGTTATCCATCATGTAGCCTTGGTCATCATATTAACAGCAAAAATATGTGCGCTACATCTTGCTAGTTAAGGCGATCAGAATGGTTACTGTTACAATTTGAGATTTACGTCATCAACATCGACATAATTGTATTGTTGTTAGATTTCAAACTCTAGTTCCTACATGCAAAATTCTCGTGTTCAATGAGACACAACAAAAAGCAATGTTTATAGGGACATGGCTCATGTACTTTAGTGTATATAAAACCTTAAAATTCTCTGTGTAGTTAGTTATGACCTATGTTTATGTAAGAGCAGATCATTCTCATAAGATTGGTTGCTTTGGAATTGTATCATTTTATAACTAGTGATGGTGCCCTAGTAAGTTGTATGCCTAATTAAACGTCGAATGAATGTATTGTTTACATGTGCAAAACTGTATCGTACTCTGTAAAAGATATTTGATCATGATTTTTAGATCATCTAATGCTAATTGATTTACCTTGATTTCCTCATTATCGACGATCTTTTTGTAATGTTCCGATGTTTTACTTTTTCTTTTTAATTATTGTTTTGCGTCGCAAGTTTGTCATATCTCAGTCTGCAAGGAGAAACCAAAGGAATCTGATTGCCCTGCCATCGAGGATTTCATTATTACGCTTTAGATCTTATGGTTCTGATCTTAATTATCTGTGCATATGTTTATGTTCATCTTTAATCTTCATTTCATCACCTCCTGGGGTTGAAGAAGGTTTTCATATTTACAGCTAATCATGGACGTTTATCCACCTTTTTGTTCAGTCTGCAACAAAGTAAGGTTATTTCTGCTTCTCAACTTTCATTTCTAAACATCTTCACTTTGATGAACATAGTACCTTTATTTTTTCGTAATGGTGTATCACTTTGAGTTTTGTAAAAATCTTAGCTCTAAATCTATGGAATGACTAATGAGTCATGTTTATTTTACAGGTCATTCCCTACTGATTTTCTAAGACTGAATGAAGATATCATGTCACCTCTTGCCGGGAAGACAAGTAACTTTATACTTAAGAGAAGCTATATTTTTGGGAACACATCAAACTCCTTAGTAGGCCAATCTGCAAGTAAAAGAATGTCACATCATCCATCTGTTTTACTCGTTTTAATTTTATTTTTAACGTCCAACAATTGTTTGTTGAAAACTAGGTACTCGTATTGAATTTCTGCTGTGTTTAGATTTTCTTTGTGTTGCTTCCAGTTGCTTGAATGTAATAAATTTTGACCCTGTAATTCTTTTTTGAATGAATAAACCTTATTGTTTGAATGATTGCAGCGTGATAGATCTTATTTTCATTTCAGTTTGAGACTATTAAGTAGCAAATATTATAGCTGAAATGCTCTTCTGTAACAACATAATGGTAGCAAATAGTTGAACCAACATCCACATGCTGGTAATATTCGTGGCAAATTACCACAAACGTGTGCATCCTAGTTTTTAATTAGTCACGGTGGGATCCGTAGCAAATGGTCTTGTACTAATAGAGACGGGACCGAAACCGTGGCTGCCGTCGTGGCAAATAGTATTAGCCACTGGACTATTTGTTACGAGGAGCTTGCCGTGGCGAATTATCTTTTGCCACGGATATTGGATCAACTGCCACGATCTTTTGGCGTGACTAAAACTCAGTATTTTTGTAGTGGATGAGAGGTGAACCTAAGTATCTTTCTTTGGATGACATTGTCTTAACACCAAGAATTTGAGTAAGTGTTTCAGCAACTTCTGGCTTAGTGCTTTTACTGAAGTAAACTGATGATTTCTCAAAATTTATAAGCTGACCTGATTAAGAGCTAAAGTCATTAAGAAGCTCAAGGAGATGATTAACTGATGAAAAATTTGCCTGACTGAAAATCAAGCAGTCATCTGCAAAGAGCAGATGATTGATGGCTAGTGAATGAGCAGCCACTTTAATGCCTTTGATGGTGTTGTTCAGCTGAGATTGTATGAATTGTCTTGACAGAAATTCCATTGCTAGAATGAACAGATAAGGTGACATTGGATCAACTTGTCTAACTCCCCTTGTAGGATGAAACTCTTCACATGGTGAGCCATTTAGAATGACAGAGAGTGAAGTAGTGCTATGCATTGATGAACTAGAGTGCAAAAATATCACAGAAGCCAAAATACCTCAAAACTTTGATGAGAAAATGCCATTCAAGCCTGTCAAAGGCTTTGGACATGTCTAGTTTGAGTGCAAACCAACCTATTTGTCCCCTTTTTTCTTCATTGAATGAATTATCTCTCCTGTGCAATAACTTTATTATCACTTATAAGCCTACCAGAAACATAGGTTGCTTCATAAGGAGAAATGATTTTTCCAATTAAGGGTTTCATTATGCTTACTAAGATCTTTGAAATGATCTTGTAGGAGGTATTACATAGACCAATTGGTCTATAATCAGCTGCACAAGTAGTTTTCTTCTTATTGGGAATTAAGGAGATGTAAGTTTTGTTGATTTTCTTCAAAATATATTGTCTCAAAGAATCTTTTAACTATTCTGCATACATCTTCTCCCACTATGTTCTATTGGCTCTTATAAAATCCATCCTGAAAACCTTCTGGTCCTGGTGCACTCCAATTTTCCATAGATTTGAGAGTACTATGGATATCTTGAGTGGAAGGAATTCTTGTTAAAAGAGCATTATGTTCATCAGTAATCAATGTAGGAATAACTAAGAATAATCTCTCCTCCAGAACAGGATTGGTGGTGGTGCTGATGGACTTGAAATAATCGGTAAGATGCAAAGAAATTTCTTCTATGGAATGTAACCAGTTGTTGTTGTGATCTCTGATAGAATCTATGTTGTTCCTTGCCTTCTTTCTGTTTGCTTTGATATGGAAGTATTTGATGTTGGTATCCATGTCTTTAATGAAATGATCCCTGGATTTTTGCTGATAGAATTCACTCTTCATTCTGTGATGACCTTCTAGTTCTTTATTGATGTAGAAGATTTTATCATGAGTCTCAGCAGTGAAAGGTTGCTCCTGGAGAGTATTGAGTTCTTTTTGCAGTTTGTCTACCTTCTGGTTAATGTCACCAAAGTGTGCTCTATTCCAAATAGATAAATCTCTTCTTGTTGTTTGTAGTTTTTGAGTAAGCCGAAATCCTGGTGAGCCAGTAACAGTAGTGCTCCATGCTTTTTCAATTAACAGGAATACAAGTATTATCATTTAACCAAGTTAAAAAGAACTTAAATGTTTTCCAGCACTTGGGGATATTATCATCTGTGATTAGTAATATTGGGTTGTGGTCACTACCTACTTGAGTAAGATGAAGTAATTTAGAGTTTGGATAATAAGTACTCCAATCTCCATTACCTAATGCTAAATCTATTCTAGATCTTTTAGCACCAGTTCCTAGATTATTACTAGTCTAAGTGTAATCCTTTCCTACAAAACCAATATCTTCTAGACCAATAGATCTAACAATATTGTTGACAAAACCGTCTGAAGAAGAAGAAGAAGGACTCTCAATATTTTCCAGTAAGTGAAAATTCAGATCACCTAGAACAATCCAAGGGGTGTTGATTTCTTCACCTATCTTTTGAATAAAATCCCACTGCTCTTTCTTTTTGTTGTAATTAGAGAACCCATACATACAAGTAAGAACGAACTCAGGTTTACTTTGGTCATATTGAATGACTAAATTGAACATGTTGAGACTAGAGTAAACTAAGTCACATGTGAATCCATTTTTCCAAAGAATCACTAGGCCACCTGAAAGTCCTATCGGTTTTATAAATGCCTGATTTGGGAACTGATGATGGGAAAGAAGGGGTTTTCTTTTTAGTTGACTGATTTTGGTTTCACTTGGGAAAATGATGGCAGGGTTTTGGGTTCTCATTAAATCACTCAGATGGTTTCTGGTGGTAGAGGATTTGAAACCTTGAACATTCCAAAAGAGTATTCTCATATTGACTAAGTGAGTTTTGATTAGATAAGTGGTAAAGGAATGGGTTTGATGGGCATCTAAAAGAAGAAAAACTATGAAAAACTTGTTTATGAGGAAACAAACTTTTAATTGCATGCAAGAATAATGATAAACGTGAAAAGGATTCAGACAATCTAAATGAACTAAATAAACAACTAGAGAAATAACATGGGAATAAATGCGGGTGGTGAGGTTCAGAATTTTATGTAAACTAAGACCAAAAATTAGAAAAAGCAATAAATAAGCATGGAAATTAATGAAATGAGAGATTAAAAGCAGTACGAAAGTGTGGGAAAAAAAGAGAAATAAGAGTTACCTGACTCTCCACCGATGCATTTCCAGCTTGTGTTTCTTGAGTTGTGTACATGTGAGCTATTTGGTTCACTGTGAGGTTATCGTTGTTGGCATTGGTGGGCAAGACTGTACCATCAGTAGAGTTCGAAGATCCCTCATCAGAGGTTCTAATTCTTTTACCTAGTCTCATAGCTTCTTCATTGTTGATCTCCTTATCTTTGAGAAAGTTATTCAAATTTAAGGGGTGCGACAAAAATGGTATTCTTAGCGAACTTCTTTTGAGTTTTCCTTGAGACTGGAGAATTCATATTAGTGCTCGAGGTGATAGTTTTCCTCAAGTTACTAACCTTTCCAAAAAAGTAAGGCTTGTCATGCACCTTTACTAGGAAATTGTCAGCTTCATTACAGGCGACCTTACAGTGCTTGATGACGTAACAGTTGGTGCAAATACCACTTGGTTTCCTTTCATAGTAGAACTTAATCCATTTCGATAGTCCTGCATTGGTAATTTCCTTCACCCCTCTTCTTAAAGGATCAGTAAGGTCAATATTGACACATACCTTGACAGGATCACTCCCATTGGGAATGGCATCCTTTGGTTCAATGGAAACTACTTCTACCATGATTTCACCGATTTTAGTGAAAGATGCAACGTTTATATGTCCCGGCAAGAGAAACTTCAATTGAATACAAAACTATTGAAATTCCCAATGCTTTTCAGTGTACACCATACTTGGTTTATAATCATGAGCCACCAAAAGCTTTTTGTTGATGTGCCAAGGTCGTTTATTATTAACAGTATTGAGTAAATCCCAATTATTAAACTTGAAGATGAAAATATTAGGTCCAATCTCAACAATTCGAAGGCTTTCTTCAGCAATGAATGACCAAGTAAATTTGATGTACTTTTGGACCAGATCGTGATTCATTCTTCCTTCAATAATGACCTTCCCAATCGCAGAGGCTTCCCATTCTTTCTCTCCTTCTTCTTTATTTCAGAGTTATTGTTATTTTGAACAACAATCATTTCTTCAGTATTACCAAGAGCAAGTGTAGCCTGCTTGATTTATTAACCAGTGAACCAACTTCATTGTTTGCTTCGTTCTCCATTGATAACCAAGATAGAGTTTTAGGTTTTTTAGGATTTTGGCTGAGGAACTTTTCTAGAGATGAGATATGAGGTATCTTGATTTTAAATCTAGGAAGGTCAAAGTTCTTGTTTCCTTTTTCTTGGATATTCTCAGTAAAGATAGCATTATTCTTAACAGAACTAACAAGGAAATAACAGTTGGGAATAGATATTCCGGGAATAATGAGAAGCCATAAATCACGGCTGACTTGGTGATAATGGTTTTTGAATTTTTTTGAATGGCAACAAGGGCGGGATGAAACCCTAAGTAGGGAAACTGAGTTGAATTGGTGAACAATTTTCGTATACCAAACGCCATTGATAACCTCACAGATCTTCCATACTGTCAAACGATCGAGAAAAACAAGCTCGGCAAACACCTTGAACACAACCATACAGAAGGCAAACGCCATTAGAGAAACTACAAGCTGCATAAACATTTTTGGATAGAACAAAAAACGTTTAGTTAGCCATGAAAAAAATAAAGAAAAACAAGAATATGTAAACCAATAATCAAAGTAGCAAATTAACAAGAAGAAGTTAGGCAGATAAAGTCATTAGAGAAACAAAACCACAAGGAAATGAAAAAAGATTAGTGAAAATGGCTAAAAGATTGATCGGTAGAGAGAAATGTATGCAACTGAGTTAGACTAGCATTTTTCGCCCGATTTATGTGGTGTTTTTCGTTGTTAACAGTAAATTATGACCTAACTCCAACTCTTGGAATTTTGCATCGTAGAATTTAAGTCGGCTGTCATTAACACAACAAGGAAGTAAAGATGATTGCATGTAGCCCAAGGTGGTTGCTATATGGAACGGACACATAAGATAGGAACTTCTTCTTTTCTTCTCCCCTCTCTCCTAACAAAAAAGTGAAAAAAACAATTCTAGAACTTCTTTTACTTCTTGTTCAGATTTAGTCCTCTTATGTTAAATCTGAGCAAGGATTCTTAGTTTTTATGAATAAAAGTAGATTAGTTTGTAGTTTTAGTTTTGTTTTTGTAGTTTTTGGTGTTTATGGACACATTTCTTCGCTAATTGGGCGATCTTTTCGTCATCTTTAAGACGATTTTCTCTTCGCTCTAATAGCGATTCTCTCAAATCTCCATGGTGTTTCTTGGATTTCTATTCTCGATTCATCAAGGACATCAGTGATTCTGCTCGGATTCTCTTTGGATTCATCTTCAACAAGAGGGATTTAGGGCATCCGGATTCGTTTGGATCTATAAGATTTTGGAAAAATTACTCCATTTTACTCGGAGCATCTCTTATTGAAGAAGATAATTTCAAATGGTCGGAGTTGATTTCGGTTCACACCATCATTCGTCAATACTGCTGGGTACAAAAATTGGTTATTTTTGAAGTGCATGGCTCTTTCTCTTCGCGGTGTATTTGCAATTAATGTCGTCATTTATATTTGGTTTTTGATTATCTTGTATTTTGGTGTTTTTGATAATCTTGTAAGCAATCATGCAATCATTATTTTGATTTGAATAAATTGAAATGTGATTTCCTTAGAAAAGAAGATAGGAACCTGACTTCTTCAATATTCCTTTGAATTTGGTCAAATGTGAATTTTAGGGAATAAATAAAGCTACCACTAAAAAATGAAGCTACCACCCCACCTGCAAGTTCGCCTAAACAAATTAAAAAAATTCCAAGTAAAATCAAATACAACGTAGTTGTAAAATTTCGTCAATAATGTAGTTCCTTCACGGTTGCCACCACCAGCACCCCATTATCGTAAAAATATCCTTTCAAAATGGTAATTTTTCCAATAATTTTGTGCCACTATGGCACTGGTTCTCCCAAATTTTCTTTCACAATCTCACTACAGTGGTGTTTTGTTTTTTTCGGTCATCCCACCCCACCATGGCAGCCGTGTCCTAGTATTTTACCTTCGGTAATAAATTTTGTTTCGGTTGCTTCTATACAAGATTGATGATTATTAGTACATATAACATTGATGATTAGTACATATGACATGACACGTGCGCACGACAGACATATGTACTCATTTTTACCAAGATGTAAACTTCACTCCTGAGACTTGCATTATGCTATTTATCCACCATCAAGTTACACATATCATTTTCAATGATTTAATTAACAATGAAATGCAAATCTTTTACATCCAGTAGCATAATTCTCTGGGCCGATGATGAATTTAGGCCCCTGCTAGCCACTTGTTTCATTAGTATGAATGACTAATACGCCGAAAGTATGGTAATAATCAGGTTGGGCAATTTTTCCTCGAAAATTCTAACATATATATCGGTGAAAACACCCAAGTTAGAATGTAGCCCATTACAACCTAGTTTAGTACTACTGTAGCTTTTAGAAAAATGATCTTTTTGTTGTTCTGTGTTGTGCTGTAGAAAAATAGCAAGTAGTTGTTTGGGAAATTCTGATCTTGAAAAGTATTGTGATTTTAAAAACTAATAAAATTATGTTTGGTAAATTGTTATAGGGAAAATTGGGAATACGTCCCATTTTCACTAATTCGTTTGGGGATCTATCACATAATACCAAATGATAAACACACTTGTCAGTGTATTTAGTAATATTTATGTGATTATAACAGAGTGCACAACCTACGTACCCATGCTCTCAATGGTCTCCTCTCAAACAACTTTGGGACTGACATTCAATATGTCATTCATATTCCTTATGACCTGAACCACACTCCACAGGAGTTTGGTTTCACCATAAGGATATGCACTATACAGAACCCTGAGACTTGCAAATTTTTCTCTGCACTAACTTTTGGATGCTGCAGGAAACAACATTGATAGCAGAGGATACCCAGGCCACTCTGGAGGATGGGAAGCAACAGGAGGTGCAAACCTAGCTTTCAGATGGGCCAAGGAAAAGCAACACATGAACATTGAAGTACATGCTGAATCAAAAGGAAATTCTACTCAGATTTCACTATCTATATCATCAAGAAATTCAAGAAAGATTTAATCCCAGTTACTATGATCATCTAAGAAACAATGTTGAAGATTATAGCTCAAGAATCAAGCCTATCACTTTTGTGTTAAGTAGTCTTAAGTTAATCCACAGACTTTATAATTTGGAAGCACTTAATTTAGCTATCTTATGTAAAAACAATGAAAGCAGGCTTATCATAAGCACTGCTACCCCTTTGTATGGTCCTTAGTTTCTTTTTCTAAGGTTTTTCTGGCAAAAAAAAATAAAAAAAATTATGGAATCTATCCTAGTGAGAGAAGAAAACTGTTAACTAGTTAATATTCCACGTGCGCGGGATAACAAGTGTTGTGACTTTACATTTCTGCCCTTATTGTTCAGACAATTAAATGATAAGACCATGACTTAGAGGTATAATCTCGCATGAACTGCAAATAAATTGGGATTTTGTGCTCCAGTGCGGATACATAGAAGCACCAAGACGACACTACGACAAAGAAATTGGTATTGCAACATAATTAAACATCTGTAACTATATAGTTGGAATTCGACTAGTCATTGGATTGATTCCAGGCGCGATACATGTCCGGAAACGGGACAAAATTTGATTCTATGAAATTAAATGAATGTGATAGGCGGATTTTCTAGGGAAACAATCGAAAGTGGGCATATTTTCTGTAGAACTATGTATTACAAATTTACAATCAATCAATATCAGTACTTTCAACCCAATCAAAGGATTAAGGTTGTTGATCCCTAATCTTAGTCTCAATCACGGGCATATAAGAAGAACACCATACTGTTCTGGGGATTAATAATCACATCAGGGAGAAGATGGTTTTTATCAGCTGATGATCGTGGTTAGTATTGTTGTAATAGTCTTGCAAAGAAGATGGTAAGAATCGTGGTTACACCATACTGTTTTGGGGTTTTATAATCAAATCAGGGAGAAGATGATTTTATTATCAGATCGTGGTTAGTATTGTTGTAATAGTCTTCCAAAGAAGACGGTAAAAATCGAGGTTACACCAACCTGTTACTTGCTTGGATGCCATCAATAAACTCAACTCACTGTTGGGTGACCGATAAGGACAGAACTGTAACATCACAACACTTGTTGTTCCACACATGTGGGATATTACCTGGTTAACAGTTTTCTTCTCTCGCTAGGATAGATTTCTTAATTTTATAAATTTCTTAACTTTTTTCATCATGGGATAGATCCCCAAACGAATTAGTGAATTAGTGAAAGTGGGACAAATTCCAAATTTTCCAATTGTTTTATGATGTATTGTTCATATAACTAATGACAAAAGTAGACAGCCCAAAATTTTGTACTTTCATATGCATCCCAAAATCATCAATAAAAGTAATATTTTATAAGATAAATCCAAATAATTTCTAGTAATTTCATTGCCTTAAAAGAAAAATCTATTTAAAAATTAGATATTAGTACAGTACTAATTTATTTTAAACAAGAAGGATAATTACGCATTCATCGAACTTTCAGCGATTTGATCTCTCAAAATTTCCATTTTTTTGATTCGGGGCTATTAGTACTGGAGTCATGATTATTTTCATCTTCTTCTTCAGTAACATTATCATACTCCATGTGCAGCATCTTTGAAATGTCTATCACCAATAGCGGGTCTTTATGTAGTTGTTAGTGTGACCTACTAGAGGCATGTCTGTGGTTGTGACCAACTCTTTCTTTTTTAGAAACTATTTCGAGGGGTACTTATGTACTTTGCTAGGAACCCTAAATAGGGTTGATTTCTTTCTTGTATTATTAATTAATAAGACAAGACCCAAATTCTTTTTCCCAGTTTTTCTCCCACAGCCGTACACTTCATTCCCCTTCGATTTTCTTCCAACGCATAAAACCAATGGTAAATAGTATGTTGGTTGAGAAATTCCATTTGATTCTAAGATTTATACGCAAAAAATTGAAAGCAAGCTGACGGTGGTGATATCTTTTCATATTGCATATCACATGTAACCTTACTGCTTGATCTTATAAAGTTGTAAGTATAATGCACATCTAATGTACATATGACTTGATGTTTCTTTACGTCGTGAGTTTTGTGTACATATCGTCATATCCGTACTTTAGTTTGAGAACTCATAGTGTAGATCTTGTTTTCTCTTTGTCGATTTACATTGTACCTTACAGCCATGTGACTTATGATTTTTTTTTTCCTTCTAATTAACACGTTAATGAGCCTACTCTCATGGTCTTTTTTTTTTTTGATCGGTTCTCTCAGCCTGGTCTTAGAAATTTCTATTGTGAGATGAACTTTATCATCTGATCTTAGATCCAACTCCCAGGTTGAACACCATAGATCCTCTATTCCGAAATAGTACTAAGAAATAAAAAACAGAAAATATAAGAATGAAAAATCCTTGACATAATTTTTATAAACTTTATCTTAGAATAAATGGTTCGACAACTAATCATCCTACGGAATTATATATTATGGTATTATCAATGGGCTATTTCGTAGTCAAGCTCAAATCAAAGAGCCTCTCGCATAAACTCGAGTCCCTCACTACTATGAAAGAGATCTATCGAATTAAAGAAAATCGAAGGAACTATAATCTCTTTTACTAATAATCCAGATACACCTTTAATCTCTGTCACTCATTCTGGTGGTGTGCGGCAGCCTCCTGCTGCTCTGCCAACTCTGTCTGCTGAGCTGTCAACTATGTCTGCTGATCTGTCTGTCTCCTGAAGTGTCAGACGATCCTGATAACGTGTCAAATCAGCCAGCTGTCGTGTAAGACTAGACTGCTGAAGTCTCAGGCCTTCCAGCACCCGCTGGTGTCTCAGCTCTGCCATCTGACGTCGCCCTGCCAGCTCTTCCTGCTGACGTGCCAGCTCTGCTGACTCCTGCTGTTGTGCCAGATGCTCCTGCTGACGCGTCAGGTTTGCCTCCTCCTGCTGACGTGCCAGGTCAGCCGCATCCTGTCGACGTGTCAGATCTTCCTGCCTATGTGTCAGATCTGCCTGTTGTAGCGTCAAGTGTTCCTGCCGACGTTGCCAAACTGCATGCCGTCGTGTCCATCAGTCCTGCCGATCTTTCAACACCGCCTGCTGACTTGTTAACTTTGCTTGCCGACGCGCCAGGTTTGCTTCTAGACGCGCCTCCATTTCATCCCTATGAATCTGAGCTTCGATACGGATCATGGACCACAGAAATCTCCTCACTGTTTCTGTAAGTGTCAACCCTAACATGATCCATGGGCTGGTAAATGTGTGGGGAGATTGTCGGGCGGTCCAGCCGATCCGTCCAACGAAATCCAAGGCCACAAAGGCGTAATACCACAGCACAATGTAAATGTAATTAAATTTAGACAAAATAACTCTAATCTTTTTTATTAACATGTTATACTGTATATGAATTTGGGTATTAGTTTCGGTTCTTACCCATTTCTGATTAACTATTATACATGAAGCGACATTTGGTGCACCATTCAACCAAGTCCAATTCCTGAAAATATTTGAATAAATGACAAATAAGTAAATGGAAGAAAAAATATTCTAAGGTACTGATTATTATAGGACAGAAATGCATAGACATTAAATACTTCGTTAAAACAAGTAGTAGTATGTTGTTTCAAGGTTGCTATTAGCGGTCGTGTACTAGAGAGCCATGTCAAGGGTTAATGCTATTGTTCCAATCGTTTAATTGCGTGTCTGACCGCTTTTCCGCCTTCCTCCTTTTCTCCGCAACCACAAACTTTTCTCTTTCTTCTCCATTATTAACTCTTCTTTTCTCTATTTTTTTTTATACCAACAAAATTTTTATTGATTAAACTCTTCCAGACACTTAACAATGTCTGGAGTAAAATTTGAAACAAAAGAGAGACTTCTAGCTTTTCTTGCTAACTCTTTTTTTCTCTATGAAAACAGATATTTTTCCATGTCGAAGAATCATTAGATCTTATCTTAGTGTCTCCCTTAAAATCCTTATTGAAATTTAAGGCAAAATCAAATTAAAGTAATTGAAAGCTCATTAATCCAAGAAATTGAAAACCTGTAAGAACTTGTTTTTATTCTGTGCACCAAAAGATTATTATCCCTCCGATTTGATTTTCCATGATAAATAAGCTTTTGACTAGTGGCTTGGTATTCACTGATTTTGTTGGAAAATAAGAAATCAAAGCTCGGTTCTTGAGTATTTCACGGTACAACCAGTTCAAATCGACAGATTAATGAGATTTGTTAATTCTGGATCTTGTTCTTTCTCTAGATACTATTTGATCAACTCTCTATGATTGGGGGATCCTTAATTATGTTACTGGTTCTATTTGGGGTTTGTACTGCTTCAAATCTGATGTCCTTGTTAAACGATACATAGAATAATACAGAGATTAGTAGAGATCTTTTTCACAAAGCAGAAGTAGAAGAAGACAGAGAACATCGAAAATTTAAGAGATCAAATTTCTTTTTTGAATTAATCAGAGATTGAGAAACATTATGCGAGAATTGGTATGTTAACTAGATCTTGCTCTCATAGCCATCTGTCCGCTGATTTAGAGAATTTTATGAAAAATCAACACCATTTTCGATGTTTAGTGAATTTCTGTTCTTCATTGTTCTTGGGCTGTTCTTAAAGTTTTAGAAAATTTTGGTTTTTCGATCTGTAAAATTTGGTGGTGTTTAGACAGTTTGTTGTGAGGGTGATTTGGATACTAATAACACCAGACATACTAAGGGGCAGCCTCATTTAATTCAGTGTAACCGTGTGGCTTACTCCTCCGATTCAGAGGGTCTGGTACAGTATACTCCCGTGTCTATTACAATACCTAATACCTATAATAATTACCATTTAAAAAATAACTTAAATAGTACTCCCTCCGTTCTTTTTTAATAGGCCAGTTTCTATAAATAAAAGTTTCAAAAAAATAGGCAAGTTTCCTAATTGGGAAAATCAAATGTTATTTTAATTTTTGGGACCACTTTTCTCTTAACTTCTTTTGATGACAAGTGTCATGTGGACCACTTCACTTTACTTCTTTTGCTAATAAGTGTCATGGGGACCATTTCACTTCACTTCTCTTATTGACAAGTGTCATGAGGACCACTTTCAATGATTAGTTCTTTTAATTTCCTTAAATTTCACTAAAAACAAAACTGGCCTATTAAAAAATAACGGAGGGAGTAATAGTTTATTTTGAGTAGTAAATAAACTTACCTTGCATCCCAGTCGACTGCGAGGTCCCATGCGAAGCACAAAGCAGTGTTCGCAAGTGCAAAGTAAAACCACCATGTACCAAATTGTGCTCTCCAATTCTTCTCCTCCTTTATCAAAAATTTCATTGATGAAAGGCTAGTTACCACAATAGTGAGCCCATGTTTGAATGCTGTAAGATATGTAACACAACCAATGTTACTCCAATAGTAAATATTTAGCGGGTAAAATACATGATTAAATTAGAATATAAAGTATACAAACCATTGAGAAACTGAAGCCGTTGATTTTCCCTACTATAGCCAACCATCAAGCTCTGAATGAGTCGATATCCAAATGGAACACAAGTCACGACTAGGCAAAGAATAAGGCGTAAATGTGATTTGGGTCCAAAAAGTGATGCTTTACCACCAAGAAGGTACACAATGGTGAAGATGGCGGCCAACATGTCCGACAGCACCTAAAGATCTCATCATACAGTTAAACTTGTTCCATAGAAAAACTTTCATGTTTCAACGATACTAAAGCTTTACTTCTGTGAGACTGTGATAACATGCATCAAAAAAATTATATGGGCTACAAACTCGATAACTAAACTTGGGCTTAATACAGTTTTTTCATATTGGGCCGTGAACATGGAGAAAAGATTGGACCTTTTAGAAGAGATAAAACTATACCACAAGAAATTTCATAAGAAATGTTAAACTTTAATGGGAAAATTGTTTTCCATGGGACTTCCCAATCAAAATCAAATCTTGCATTAATAATACTTTAAAATTTGTATGGAAATTAATAATACTTTAAAATTTGATAAACCAATTATACCTTTCTAAAGAGCAAGACATCCCACATTGTTTGACATTGAGTTGTAAGAGAGGTTTTGTTCGTGACATACATTATTACCACATATACAAGTGGTAGAATGTAAGCGGCTATCTGGAAAAAAAAATTCCAATACATATTGTTAACAATCATTTTACAATTACATATATTAAAAGTAAAATTTGAAATCATCGAAATTCTAGAGTCATACCACCACAGGAATTGATCTATTTTACAAGAAATGCCAAGCCAACAAACCAACATCACAAACGACCATCACTATCGCCAAGATCAAACTACGAAGTGGTGTGAGAACCTGATCATCGCCAAGACCCAACGCTTGACGGTAATTCACATTGTAAGTCTGAAGAACCCACAACAGCACAGTCCATCCAACAACTCCTAGTGTCTAAAGACAAAAGTATAAAACATGATAAGTGACAAATTCTTGTGATCAGAGTGTATTCTTGATCCAATTATAACTAACTTTGTAATTGCAGGAAATCCTACACTACACTCCTCACAAGATTTCAATAACATTCAACTCATTTTAGATTAACAATCTTAATTTTATTGATGAATCTTTGAACAATCTTACAAGAAAAGATAAAGGAATCAAGAATAACCACTGCTCTAGATTTTCTCTCTCCTATTTACTTGCTTCTCATTCAGAAAAGATATTTCCATTTCCTTTACAACTGAGCGGCTATTTATATGGAATTACATAGTGGATGACAGCTAATATGTCCTTTATTTTCGGATATGGTTTGCGACATTCTCTCGAGCTTACAAATGTTAATCTCGCAAACTCTCTAATTTTCGCAGGACCGTCACATTTTTCTCATGACTTAGTTGACGTCATTTATTATGTCATTTCTGAAATTGTTCTGCGACGTTGTTGTGTTGTGTTGTTGATAATTTCGCTAAGGCATTATTGCTGCGAGATTCTGATCCTACATCTTGCCTCTTCTCATATCTTCTCTGCGAAGTAGAGAACGATGTGAGAAATACCGCAGCTGTCCATCTCTTCATATTCTGCATTTATCACACGTATCCTTTCTTCCATCTATTTCTTGACACGTCTTCTGTAACCGCTGCTTTTCAACCGCTTACGTCTTTTCGCATTAATGGTATTTATTTCTTCGAGTAAAAAAAAAATCTTCTTTATATTCTTCTTACTCTTCTTTCCATTTTCTTTTTACTTTCTCTCCTCTTTTTACTTTCTTATCTCTGCAACTCTATTTTTCTTCCGTAAGTTCTGCTACTGTAATTCTTCCCTCTTCAATCTTCAATCCTTTTATCCATTCCCATACTCTATATTCAGAAATGCCTCCAAGTTGCCTTAAACATGAGAAAAACTTAAAAGACATTCAAAAAGATCTTGTTAAGAAAGGTTTCACACTTTCTACCATTCCTGATGAAAGTGCCAAGTCAATTCTTTCTATCAAACTTTTCTCTGATCAACATTGTGATGATTAATCAATCATAATTTTGCGAGGTCAAATTCTCGCAGGTCTCCCCATTCCTCTTTATGACCCAGATATTCCTCTGTTCTATGAAATTCTCGCTCACTCGGGATTTTCGCGAGCTACCTTCCAATTGAGTGGGGATTGCATCCGTATGATGCTGGAGTTCGCTAACCGTGGTGCTGGTAAAGGATCTCCTTACTCCAAAGAACTTAGGGATCCTAAATTCGCAGACTTGGAGATAATTGCTGAAAAAGACACAGTAGCGAGTTTCTTTGAAAATTATGAATTGATCTCCATGAAGAAAGAGAATACTCGCTGGGGTATTCGCTTGAAAAGGAAAGATAATATTTATGAAGCTAAAATACTCATGCAAGACATTGATTGGCACTCTGGTAAGAACACAACTCCTCGCCAATCCAAAGATGATAAATGGTGTGTTTTTCCCTTGATGCTGAAAGGACCTTACATTGCTGGGTCAAATGTTCTTCCTGAGAATCTCACTTCCTATCAACCTTGGCTATTCTCTTGGCCCGAGAAGGAGAAAGAGGTATATCTCTTCCAGTTTCACCCACTTTACATTTCTTTATTTATCTTTATTTTATTTTTTTTGTTCGCTGATTCTTGCGAAATCCTACAGATACAGAAACTGAAAGATAGCTATCACAGGACTGGGAAGGCTAGTACCTTGTTAGCTCTTCGCTCATACACAAATGAGGTAAGAAATATTCTCTTATGATTTTAAACAGTATATTTTTGCCTCTATTTCTTATTTCTATCTGTGTGTGAAGATTATTGCTGAAATAGAAGAGTCTGCCAATGTTGCGAAGACTGGTGATAAAGGTAAAGGTGCTCTTCGCAGGGAAAAACCAATTGCTACTCCTTCAAAGAAGAGAAAAACCCGTTATTCCTCTCCTTCAAATATTCCTTCTCATGAAAATTCCTAGAGTGATGAGGATGATGAGGATAATGATGACCTTGCTACAAATGAAGATTTTCCATCTGAATCTTCTATGGCTAAGCTCTCTGGCCTCTTTTCTGATTCTTTGCAAGGAATGGGAGATAGTAAATTCGCTAATACCTGCAAATCTCTCACTACAATTTGCGATGTTCCTTTACTGGATGGTGATAATTCTCTTCGCGGAGTTTCTAGATCGATTACTCCTAACTTCCTGCATTCTCTCAATAGTCTGGTATGCTTTCGTATTTTTACTTCTTCATTACTGTGACTCAAAATCTCTTTCTATTTTAATATTTTTTACATTTTATCGCAGGCTGGAAAAGCTTCTTTCATTGTTGCCTCAGATCTGGAGAGGAGATGCGAAATTCTTGAAAAGAAGAATCTTCAATTTCGTGCAAAGAATGAGGAATTGGAAATTGAAGTCAAAGATCTCCGCGAGAAGAACAAACAACTAGAAATTGATTCTTCTTCGTACAAGAATAAAATCTCTAGTCTTCAGCAAGCTAATAATCAACTCTATGGTATGTTACTTTTCTCCTTTCCCTTCATTCATTCATCCTATTATTTTATCTTATTTAATTGATCCATTTTGCAGACATTTATGGTCTTTCTGACGAAGCTACCATTCTTCGTTAATTTCCTAATGCCTTGGATAATGATACTCTTCTTGAGCTTAATAAATCTTTAAATAGTTTCTCAAATGATAAATTTCATCTCTTTCTCTGAATGAACTGAGATCCAAATTTCGCCTCTTAGAGATTGACCATAGATCTAGTTTAGGCTTAGCCAACCGATTTAAGCGTCTCTTTCTTAATTCTAAAGAGAAAATCAATGAGCTAAGAACCAAAATTAGCGGTCTCGATGATAAGGATCGCATCTCTGATCAAGGTGCTAAGGCTTTGGCGAAATTCCAAGAGACCCTTCTTGAAGTTCAACTTGAACGAGATGAAGCTAACCGCAAGAATACCGAGCTCTGCGAAAGAGAAAACCAAATTCGTTCTCGTCTCTTTATAAATAATGAGGATGAATTCGCTTGGGCTGAAAATCTTAGACGATGAGAAAAGATTTAGGTGTAAATGTTAGTCTCCAAGTTGAGCATACAGCCTTGATTAGAGATATGATTTCTGACAGAGAAGGTTATTAACTGTTCTTCTTCACTAATCTTTTGTTTCTTATGAATTTTCATCAAGTTATTAATTGATTGCCTTTTGCTCGCAGATTCTGAAAGTAGATATCGCGAAAGAATTGAGGAACTTGAAGCTGAAAAAGAGGAACTCGCAAAGAATCTTTCTTCTCGCAACGACAAGTATTCTAGATTAAAGAATCAAATCAAGATCACTGTTGCGAACTTTAAGAACGATGCTCTGCATTTTCGCAATCAAACTATTCAAATGGTTTGTGATGACCATAGTATTCCTCATCTGATTATCCTTGTCTCTTGGAGGAGATCCCAAAGAACATTCCTAGTCTGACTATCTGATAGCGAAGCTGATGATGAAGAATCTGATGGTGATGAAGGTTCTGATGGAGATAAAGTTCTGATGCAGAAAAGGGAACAAGTCTGATGAAGATGATGAAGGATCAACTAAGAAGTAGTCTTTGTTTCTTTCTTTAATCTTCTGTAATACTTGTACATTTATTCCTCCTTTCTGTATATTTGCGAATTCTTTTGGTTCTTCATATTCCTTAATATATGAATTTCTTTCATTTTGACCTGCATTCATTAAAACAATTCTTCCTTGCAATATAGTTAATCAATATAATCATTAATTTTTTAATTTTTGCATAAATCTATCTTGTGGAGACAAATAACATTTTCTAATTTCATTCATTCCCATACTTGCCTCTGTTATTTGTATCCAAATGAGAGATTTTTCTTATTTTGTGCCTCAACTTCGCAGTTGTTTATGTTTAATTTCGCAATCATATGCAAAGTGAATTTTGATTCTTTTCAAAATTTCATCCCTGTGTTGTCTTATTTTGCCTTCCTAGTTAAAGGTCTTATTATGCCACATCTTGTCATTGCGACAAAATCGCAGGACGTCCTTGCACTTTCATGCAAAAACCCATTGATTTTTCCTTAAATTTTTTCTTTTGTATTATGGCCTCTTCAGGAATGTTACGACAATATAACAGGCCTAAATATTCTTGCGAAAATAAAGGCCCATTACATTGTCGTCTTGCGACGAAATCGCAGGACGTCTTCGTACTTTCATGCGAAAACCCATTGATCTCGTCTTATTTTTTTCTTTAGTATTATTGCCTCTTCAGGATTGTTGCAAAAATATGACAAGCCTTAATACCTTTGCGAGTAAAAAGCCTCATGACATTTGCGTCTTAAGACACTTATCAGCTCCCTAATGGAGGGTGCCGCCCTTATCTCCCCCTGGTTTCCCCTTCAAGGAGGCGTACTTCTACCATACAAGGTTAGATCCTCCCATCCAGTCTTAAAAACAACCAGTCGTTTTCGCAGCCTCTTATCCCTTTTACCTATATGGTTTATGGTTACGAGACTGCGCCCTAAGTGGGGTTTTCTTCGGGCCGAGTGCAGTATAATCCAAGACTTGTCAAGAATGGCAAGGTACGCTCCAGACGCCACTGGCACTATTGACTCAACCGTGTACCTCGGCGCCCTGATAAGATTCTGCACTCCTTGGGAGAGTTCTTATTACCTTAGTCGCCCAACCTAAGTCATATGCTTAAGCTGAGAATCCAAGGTGCCTCTCCCAGAAGGGCTTTATTGACCCCAAATCTCTATGACTTAGGTTCCGGTGGCGGTGTAGCCTTTCCCTGAGCCATGCAACAGGTACCCCCTTATATGACGTACTTTAGGTCTTATATTTTCCTCTTGCGAAATTGTATTCGCGAACTAGGGTGTGCGCCATAAAGGTTCGCCCCTTTCTCTTTTGTCATTGTTCTCTGATTGTCTTTTGTAGAATTCATTATCTCTGCGAGATTCTTGCACATCATCATATTGTACTTGCATTTCGCAATCTCAATTTTTTCATTCAATAAAATGTATTTTTAAGAATTTTATTTATTGCGAGAGTGTCGCAACAAATCAATCATTCATACATTACCTTTGCTATCCTCCGCTTCTTTGTTATTTTCTTCTATTGCTTCCTTAGTAGTGGTATGTTCACCATTTTTTATTCTGAGCTAACATTAGTTTCGCAACATCTCTTCTTCTTTTCTTTTGATTGCATCCACCACCAACCTCTCACTCCAGTGTGTCTCTTTGATTTTGTGTCGCCAACTTTCCTTCTTATTTGCTCTTCCTTCGCAGGATTCTACCTCAGTTTCATAACACCTCTTTCCTTCAACCCAATCTCCCTTTATGATTCTTATACCGCTGGAGTGAGGGAATTTGATGCACTGGTGGAAAGTTGAAGCTACACCTAGAATCCCATGTATCCAAGGTCGACCAATTAATGCATTGTAGGGTGATTCTACATCAACGACACAGAATAGGATTTCAGAAGATATTCCCTTCAACGGAATTCGCATAGTAACCTCCCCTTTAGGCTTGTTGGCAGTACCATTAAAACCATATATCTTATATGTTGATGGTATAAGATCATCATCTCTTCCTCCCATAGTTTTATAAGTATGATAAAATAAGATGTTCACAGAGCTTCTAGTATCGATTAGAATCCTATTAATTTCCCATGGATCTTCAGCTTCATCATCCTCATCTTCTTTCGGTTTTGGATTAATTTATAATTTTACCACAAATGGATTTTCATGTACCTCTACACCTTCGGGGACTTCTTCTGCGGTAAAATAAATAGTCTGTTTCTGCCATTCCTCTAGTGGCGAGATTTTCGCAATATTCATAATTTCTCTTCCATCATTATCTCTTGCGAACACTCTACTCAAAACATTGTCATGAAAATCTTCAATTGTCTTGTATGAATGTACGATAGAGTGACAGAATAGATTCTTTGCTTTTGCACCAACTTCTATGAAGAATGTTTCCTTCTTTTTCATCGTGTTTACTTTGTGATGCTCTGGTGGTGGTGGAAATGGTTTAGATTGTGGGTTCCCTACCAAAAAGTGGTTTAGTTTTCCTTGATATATCATTCTCAGAATAATTCTTTTTACATTTATGCAATCATTTGTAGTATGTCCATGAAAATGATGATAAGAACAGAATTCATGACTTCTGTGGTTTGGAGGTGGTTCTGTTCCCATGTTCCATGGTGTTGGTATATTCTCCATCAAAATTATAGTTTCCCATATTTTCTCCACACTTGCATTTAGAGGTGGCATCTTTATTTCTTCCCATACTACCTTGTGACCTCCTTGTCCTCTATTATAGTTTTGTCTTTGACCTCCATAAGTTTCTTGCGGCTGATCGAGTATTTGAATTTTGTTATTTCCACCATGATTGTAGAAATTTCTTTCTCTTTCATACTCCTATTGATCTTGACTTCCCATAGCCACCAGTTTCTGTTGATTGTTTCCCATCACCTTTTCTTGTTGTACTTGCGAAGTGCTCGCCACCGTGTTTATTAGTTTGGGTAATAAGCTTGCATTTGTTGTTTGTGAACTGGTGTTCGCAACCGAATATGATCCCATTTCATTTTGCCTTTCCTCTAGAGCAATATATTCTTCCTGAAGTTCTAACAATTCAGTCATTGTGATTGTATTCTTGACTCTGAAAAATTTGGATATACAATAGGTTGGTTGCAAACATAGCATTGATAAATGATAAGATAAGATATCTCTCATCTACACGGCCAGACATTTCGCTACACATAGTCCTCCATCTTTTAGTTAGGTGCTTCAAACTTTCGCCCATCCTATGTTTTAATCAAACACGTCTTCAATACCAGGTCGCGAAGAATTATTACTTATATATGCCCCAAGGAATGTAGTCTGCAAATGATTAAAGGATGTTATTGTATTCTTTGGTAGACCTTCGAACCATTTTAACGCCTCCCCTGTTAAGCTGGATGCGAAATACTTGTATAATACGGCATCATGATTTTCCCATTGCAATATGCACCTCACGTAGGGTTTAATGTGTTGAATTGCACAAGTTGTTCCATCAAAAATGCTGGTTAATGCGGGAAAATTGCATTTCGGAGGTATTACTCCTAGTTGTACTTCCCTTGTAAATGAGGTTTTCGCAGCTTCTTCTATAGCTTCATCTAACTGTCTTCTTCCTACTTCTCCTCTATTATTTAGCATTCCTCTCATTTCTTGTAATTCTTTTAAGATTTGTCTATTTACATCTGAATTTTGATCCGTTGGTCTTTTTAATTTCGCCTTCCTTCTTCTGCGTTCATATCTTTCTTCTCTCGCGAAATTTTGCATTTCTTCTTCATCTCGTCTTCTTCTGCGATTCTCCTCCTCATCTCTATCTTGAATTCTCATATGATGATGTCTCTCACTTTCCTCTTCATGATTTTGCTCATTTCTTATTAATTCCATTCGCTGTCTTTCATCCATCTTCTGTACTCTATCATACTCTTCATTGATATTATCGTTATTCCGGTTTTCTGTACGCCTTCTTTCTCGATTGTCGTGATTGTTCTGGCGAATTGTCTCCTGAAGCTCTTGTTCTTCCATTTCCGCACTCAATCTTTCACGTTCGCAAATTAAATGTGCTTGTTCAGCATAATGTCTTTCAATTTCTTCTTCCATCGTTTGTTGGTTTCTTTGAGCTTCTCTCTCATGTAAAATTCTTCTTCCTTCCTCTTGATTCCCTTCGCCATCTTGATTATTTCGTCCCTGACGGTGTCCATTCTCTTGATTTCTTTCATTTTGCCTATCATCAAAAGTTTCATTTTGTGGAATGTAACGATCATCAGTTCTTTCTCTATTTTCGCGATGTTCTTCATTAGGATTTGATATTTCTTCTTGAATATTATTTTCGGCATTAATTATGGGTGAGTTTCGCCTCATCTCTCTTCTATTCGATCTTGAATATGATTTTGTAATACTTCTCGATCTTCTACTTTGTAGTCTCATATTTTTCATCCTCAATTCGTGATTTTCTTTGTTAGATTCGCACGTTCTTCTGCCCCAGCTCTTCTTTCTTCATGTATTCTTCGTCTCAACGTTTCTAACGCTCTAATTTCCTCATCTCCATGAATTATTCCTTCATCTGCTTCTTGATTTCTCTCTACCTGTCTATGGTTTCTGTTTTGCTGCTCTTCTTCTACTTCTTCTGCTGAATTTGATTGCCAAGTGTGTATACTCAGCCTATCATAATCTGTATTCCTTCCTTGTATTAGTGTTTGTTGAACTGGTGGTTGAATTTTATTTTCTCCATTATTTCTCATTCTATTAGATTCTCCCATTTCACTTCTTTCCCTTCCAGCAATTCTCTTGCTTCTTCTAACAGTAGTTGGTTGTTCTGATGTATTTCTTCTTCTAGCCATTTCTTCAATATTAATGAATTGCAAGAGATTATGTAAAATTCTTAATCGATCACCCCAAATTTTCATAAATCTCAATATTAATCTTCAATTTTTTCTAGAATAATCTTCAATCTTCAATCCTCCCTGTTTCTAGCGCCATTATGTAGTTGCAGGAAATCCTACACTACACCCCTCACAAGATTTCAATAACATTCAACTCATTTTAGATTAACAATCTTAATTTTATTGATGAATCTTTGAACAATCTTACAAGAAAAGATAAAGGAATCAAGAATAACCACTGGTCTAGATTTTCTCTCTCCTATTTACTTGCTTCTCATTCAGAAAAGATCTCTCCATTTCCTTTACAAACTGAGCGGCTATTTATATGGAATTACATAGTGGATGACAGCTAATATGTCCTTTATTTTCGGATATGGTTTGCGACATTCTCTCGACCTTACAAATGTTAATCTCGCAAACCCTCTAATTTTCGCAGGACCGTCACATTTTTCTCATGATTTAGTTGACGTCATTTATTATGTCATTTCTGAAATTGTTCTGCGACGCTGTTGTGTTACTGATAATTTCGCTAAGGCATTATTGCGAGATTCTGATCCTACAAACTTAAAATGATAAATGAAAGAACATTTACTGTGGCAAGGGGCGGATAGAAAAGGTCATATGTCTCCCGACCTGCTTTCATGGCCTAGAAAATTTTAACAATTTAATTAGCTATTGTTGTACTTGTTATCACTAAGATTTGAACCAACTATGCTCATGGACAACAAAAGCGTTTGCACAAACAACAGAAGCTCAGGAGGTCAGGCCCAACAAACAATGTGCCCTGCCATACAATTCTCATATCTTGTACTTACTGCTTTACCAGTAGATATAGGTCCCTGCTTCGTAAAAAGTAATATATGTCCCAATTAAGTGATTGCTCCAAAATCAAACACTACATCGATAGTGTCAATTAAATAATAATGTCAGATCTATTGGTTCAGGATTCAGAGTTCAAACATTGCAGTGACTAAAGGGAAAAAAAAAGGAAGAAAATCAAATCCATTGACCCTCTCTATCTCTTTAATACGAAATTCAACTTTAGTACGAGATTCAAAGAAAGAGAAAGAAATCAAACAGCAGTCACTGCTCCTCCAAAATGAATTAAGAACACCCATTCATGTTTGATTTCGATATACTGTACAACGGTATCTTGGTTACCTACCTAAAAGTCATCCCCTCCCTACCAATTAAAAAATCATACCACCAAACACTTGTTTGGCTTTTCTAACTTTTATGGTCTCGACAGATTTGTTCGACTTTTTCAAGCAAAGGACATAAATTATCATACAATTAAAAAAAGCATTAAATTGACAAAACGGAACCGTCAAAAGCACACACGAAAACGGAATTAAATCTCATTAGACAAAGATAATCATTACCCTGTCCCTTTCAATTGATTGGATCCATAAAACAACAAACCCCTTATTGTATCCCTTGACAACGACTACTGAGAAGCACCTTTTTCAAGCTGCTGTAAACGGAACATCCATATCAGATCAATTTGTTTAATAGAGTATAAAATAAACAGTACCCTAGCATTAAACTTACTCCCATTGATGACACTTGAGAAGAAAAAACTAGAGCTGAAGTTGGTATCATCATCAACAAAATCAGCTATGAAAGGAAGGAATGAACTCTTACTATGTAATGATGATTAAAATGTTTCAAATCCTTGGACCAAATTCTGATTATACTTGAATGGATTTAATGGTAGTAGAGAGAGGATTATGGAGAAGAAGAAGAAACGATTGCTAGAGCATTTTTGCTTTTCAAAAGAAACATTAGAGGAAATGGGATTTGAGGTGTAGTACTACTAGTACTAAATAGACAAAACAGGGTTTTTTTCTTTGATATTTTGTCCGAAAACAGAACAACTAACTCACTCTGACCATTCTTGGGTATGACACTCCTTGAATGTCAGCTACCAGATTGTTAACAATTTCATCAGGTGGATTATTAAATCAAATGCCCTCATGAAGACCTTCAGAAGCTTTCTTTGACAAGGTGTCAGCAACAAAGTTGGATTCTCTATATTGATGAACGAACACAAGGTCTTTAAATTTCTCCCTTAATTCTTCAAAATCCTGGATAAATCCCCTGAGGTACCACGGAGGGGTAACTTCGCCTTTACATAGTTGAATGGTGTACAGAGAGTCGCATTCCACTTCAAGTTTCCTGATTCCAAGTTGAACAGCAAGTTGCAGACCATCTCTTGCCGCCCAAACTTCAGCCGTATTACTCCCATTCTTATATATATGCTTTGCATAGCCTGACACAAAAGACCCAGCATCATCTCTAACCACTCCTCCATACCTGCATAAAGAGAGTCAGTAGAAGGTCCATCTGAATTTAGTTTATAATATCCAAGTTTAGGACAATTCCATTTGACTAAAATTTCACGCCTACAAACAGAACTTTCCTCTTTATGTATGATAGTGGAATAAAAGTCTCTTGCTTTCCTTATAGCCAGAGCTAGAATTTTAAGGGAAACAAACCTTTGATTTTCATGGTTTTGCATGTTTCTACCATTCCAGATGCCCCACAACACAAAAGAAACAATATAACACCATTTAATACTTCCAACAGATCCATTCAAAGATATAAGGTGTTTTAAGAAAGTAGGTGACATCACTTCAAGATCAAACCTTAAACTTGTTATGTCTTGTAACTTTTTCCAAATAGGCGAAACTGTTGAACAATTGAAAAAAAAAGTGATAAACAGTTTCAAAATCACATTGACATAAAGAACATCCTGGGTTAGAAGCAATACCTTTCATGTATAGAGATTCATTAAGAAGAAGTTTGTTGTGGCAAAGTTTCCACAAAAAGAATTTGATTTTCTGTGGGCATTTTATGCTCCACAGAAATTTCCAGTCGGGGTTGGCATTACAAGTACCAACCCTCCCTGAATTTAGGAAATTATAAGCTTCTTTAACACTAACCAAACCATCTTTACCATGAGCCCACACTTTTTTATCCCTCCTTCCATCACTAGAAGCAACAGGCATAGCATATATACTTTCCTTAACCTGTTCAGAGACGACGCTATCAACAGCCGATAGATCCCACTGTCTTGTACTTGGGTTAATGACATCCTTTACTTTAAGGAAGGGAACAGTTACATTTTCCATGTTAGTAATAGCAGACAAAGGGAGTTCATTGATCCAAGTATCATTCCAGAAATCCACTTAATTACCATCCCTAATACACTACTTCAAACTATTTTTGATGATGTCTTTCCCTTAGACTAAGCTTCTCCAGCTAGTGGAGCATTCATTCTTAGTCCTACTTGTCCAAAAATCATCATCTCTGAAATGTTTAGCCTTTAAAAGACAAGAAACATCAGAGTCTGGATTTTCATTGACCCTCCAAGCCATTTTAGCAAGTAAGGCTAAGGTATTTAACCCCAAGTCTCTTATCCCTCATCCACCTTGAACTACATGGATACAAACAGTTTCCCAATTAACATTATGCATCTTTCTCGAGTCTTTATCTCCATTCCATAGAAAATTTCTCCTAAATTTGTCAATCTTCTTTACTAGGCCTTTAGGTAACTTTAGCATAGACATGACATGATTCGACACAGGATCAAGGACAAACTTAATAAGCACTGACCTCCCAGCAATATTCGAAGACTTAGATTTCCACCCTTTCATTCTATTGCTAAGTTTTTCTAACAAATCATGAAAAGTCTTTTATGACACCCTACCTCACTGTAAAGGTATACCTAAGTACTTACTTGGCGTTGAAGCAACCTGGACTTTAAGCGCTCTTGCCATTCCCATGATAAAACTTCTGCCCATATTGCTAGAAGTCAACAATGTCGACTTAGCATCACTTATCACCTGGCCAGACCATCAACTGAATTTGTCTAAAATCTGTCTTAGGTTGCAAGCGTTCTTGTAATTTACTTTTAAGAAAATTATGATATCATCTGCATACAAAGAATGGGTAATCATAGGAGCACCTTTTGCAATAGTGAAACCCTGCAAATACTTCGAGTCAATACCTGGTTGTAAAAGTCTTGATAAATCTTCAAGACAAAGAATGAAAATAAAAGGGGACAAAGGGTCTCCTTGACGGATTCCATTACTCGGAGTGAACTCTTCACTAGGGGCGCCATTTATAAGAACTTGAAAAGCAACAGAACTTATACAAGTCATAATCCAGAGCACAAACTTATCAGTAAAGCCCACACATTTAAGAATTTTAGCAATAAAAGGGCAACCAACCCTATCATACGCTTTATCAAAATCAAGTTTGAGGGCTATCCAGCCTTTGACACCTTTTTTAGTCTTGAACGAATGGACAATTTCGTTACAAATTATGGTCGAATCAAAAATGGACCTCCCTTCAATGAAAGCATGTTGGTTCTTTGAAACAATTTTACTCATAACCGGCCTAATCCTATTTGTGAGGATTTTGGTTATAATTTTCGTAGCATAATTGCACAAACTAATAGGTCTATAATCTTTAACACATGTCGAAATACTTTTCTTAGGTATCAAAGTTATAAACGTCCTATTTAGTCTGTGGTCAAGCATACCATGAGAGAAAAAGTCTTTAACTAGCTTGATTATACTTGGGCCAACTATATTCCAATATTTATGAAAGAACATCCCTTGAAGACCATCAGGTCCCGGGGCTTTCATCGAACCAAGTTGTCTCATAGCATTCTTAGTTTCCTTAATTAAAACCTCTCTAATGATGCAAATGTTTTCACTATCAGATATAATATTTGGGAAAAGTCTCTTAATTTCCTCATGGTCAAGGCTAGTAGTTGTAGAATTGCAAACCAAGTAGAAACTTTGTCCTTTTGTATCTTTTCATCTTTCCAAAACTAGGTCTTTAAAGCCCAAAGTCCAGGTGGTCCAACAAGCCCATGTGTGTGAGAAACCTATGTAAAAATCTTGCCAAAAATATGTCGCCGGAAAACTGGTGTAGTGCCGGAAGTTGGTCGTAAAGTGGTCGGAAAAGTAGCTCAGGTGACTGGCAAAGTCCACCCGGTCACCGGTCAAACGAGTCAAATCGGGAAGTCAACTGAGTAAGCTCGGTCAAACTCAGTAAGTCTGGGACGAGTCATGTGTGTCAGCTCTGAGTCAGAGTCTGACTAGACTGATTAGGCTGAGTTGCTAAGGCATGAGCTGTTGCACAAACCAGACTCAATGTTGCACCATCATGGTGCATTACGACTTCATTGCCAGCCATGATGGTGCATGATAGTTATTTCAGAAGCATCACTTCACCAGCTTTGTCCCTTAATCTTTCTTTCAGCACCAACAAACCCCAAAGGAAGTAAACCATGTAACTGCAATTCATCTCATTGCATCAACATCAGTTCATTGCAGTGTATATCCCAAGTCCTTCTCAGCTTCAATTCCACAACTCCGTCATAACCTTATCCTACTTCACTTCAGCTGCAACTCACCAGTTTGTATCAACCACTTCTAACACACACCATCATTCCTTCAACCTAAAACATACATCTAATTCAGTTCTTCCATTCAGCTGCACTTGCTTCGACTCATTCCATCATTGCCTCTCTGCAACTTCTGTTCAACCGTCACTCACTGAAGAATCTCAGAAACAACAAGATGATATTTCTTTAGCAAACATCAAAGAACCACACAACAAGAAGCCACCAGCATGGATGGAGGATTATGTAGCATTTGCTTTCATTGCTTATGGTGATGAGCCATGCACTTTTCAAGAGGTGATGAAAGATTCCAACATTGAAAAATGGCAAGCAGTTATGGATGAAGAAATTAATTCTCTACATAAGAATGAAACTTGGGAACTAGTAAAGTTGCATTAGGGTAGCAAAGCAATTGGTTGCAAGTGGGTGTTTGTGAAGAAAGAAGCAATTCCAGGTAAAAATAGCATACAGTATAAGGCGCCTTTGGTAGCTAAAGGTTATGCACAAAAGGAAGGTGTAATTACAATGAAATATACTCTCCAGTTGTAAGACATACTTTAATCCGTACCTTGTTAGCTATAGTGGGATCCTATGACTTGGATTTAGAGCAACTCGATGTCAAAACAGCATTCTTACATGGTACATTGGAAGAGGACATTTATATGTCACATCTCGAAGGATATGTTGTTGCAGGTAAAGAAGAGTATGTATGCAAATTAAAGAAATCATTGTATGGGCTTAAGAAATCGCCTAGACAATGGTATAAGAGATTTGATACATTTATGAAGGAACAAGGATTCACACATAGTCTTTATGACAGTTGTGTGTATACAAAGAAGTTACAAGATGGTTCTTTAATTTTTCTACTCCTTTATGTGGATGATATGCTTATTGCTGCGAAGAGCATGGTGGATATTGAGAGGTTAAAATCTCAATTAAGTAAGGAGTTTGAAGTAAAGGATTTGGGGGCTGCTAAGAAGATACTTGGAATGGAAATTCAAAGAGACGGAAAAAATGGCAGATTGTGTCTTACACAAAAACAATATCTAGAAAAGGTTCTAGAGAGGTTTGGTGTACAAGATTCAAAGCCAATGAGTCTACCTTTAGGTGGACATTTGAAGTTGTCCGTAAAGATGAAACCAAGTACTGCAGCTGATGAATAGTACATCTATCGTGTTCCATATGCAAGTGCAGTAGACAGTTTAATGTATGCAATGGTTTGTACTCGTCCAGACATTGCACCGGCAGTTGGTGTTGTGAGTAGATTTATGGAAAATCCAGGGAAGCAACATTGGCAAGATGTGAAGGGTATACTGAGGTACCTAAAAGGAACAGTAGATGTTGGTTTGGTTTACCAAAAAGTTACTAATGAAGAACCTAAAGTCTGTGGGTATGTAGATGTTGATTATGGTGGAGATGTTGATCGTTACAGGTCAACAATTGGATATGTTTTTACTTTGGCTGGCAGTCCTATAAGATGGAGGTCTTGTTTACAATCAGTTGTAGCTCAATCAACAACAGAGGCTGAACTGATAGCTACAAATGAGGCCATAAAGGAAGCAATTTGGCTTAAAGGATTGGTTAAATTTTTTGGAGTCGAACAAGAATGCATAAGCGTGCATTGTGACAGTCAGAGTGTTATAGCATTGCTGAAGCATGAAGATTTCACGGAAGGGAAAAGCATATAAATATTCGGTATCATTCTGCGCGAGAAAATATAGAAGGGGGAGAATTTTCAGTACCAAAAATTCACACGAAGGACAATCCTGCAGACATGCTGACAAAGGTGGTACCATTGAGTAAGTTCAAACATTGTTTGAACTTAATCAATACTTTATCAGTGTAGGCACCGTAAGGTGCAATATGGTGGAATGATGTACGTGAAGTGAAGAACAAAGAAGTTAGTTGGAAATTATCAACAAAGGTGGAGATTTTTGAAGTTTGTTAATAACCTCCAGTATAAGAACGTGGTCTGCAAGATAACCAAAACTTGGCAGTCAAGTATTTCTTAAGTTAGGAAACATGTAGGAGTCTAGACTTAGTAAATTAATAGAACTTAGTCGGTAAGTATTATTCTTGGCCTGCAAGTTCTGTCAAGTATAAATAGGTTGGTTTCTGTAGAGGTAAATAATAGTTGAGAGAGTTTTTCTTTAGTCGGAAGTTTACACAATATAGAGAGTTTTTACTCTTGCAAGGGTTGTGAGACTAGAGAAACAAAAAGGGGCTAAGGGTTCTTGTAATTGTTCTTCAACTCTTATAATAAGAGGTATCATCATTCTACCGTGGACGTAGGTACGCCGAACCACTATAAATCCTGTGTTCTGTTTTGCTTTCGTTATTCTTTGTTTTGATTGCTTGCCTGTTAGTTATCTGTGTGTGCTTATTGATCATGTGTGTGAAAGAACCTAGTAAGACCACAACAATGTTCAAGTTTCCATATGGTACTCTTCCCCTTTTTAGTAACAAGACTTTTTAGTTAAAAGAGAAAGGATACCCCCCCCCCCCCCCCCCCCCCCCCCCCCCCCCGCAGTTCCTCCTACCACTACGCCCTGCAGTTCCTCCTACGACGACAATGGTTATTCGGTGCCATTGTTGCTTCACAAACAAATGAATCGAAAATAAGTAACAGAAAATAACCATCCCTGCTTTGCTATTAGATGTTCTGTAAGAATCGCATACGTATGCTCAAATCTTAGCTGCCTTGGAGGATTCACTCACAGCCAGATTCTGTCATTTGTCTTTCAGTTCCATTAAAGTATTAATAAAAAGAAGTCTTTTTGGTCTTGTTCTCCTTCGTCTTCTAAATCTCTTTGCTGGAAAAGTATCTTACAGGGCAGAGACGTCATTAAGTATTCCTCTCGTGTTCAGATAGTTCTATGATTAATCACCCTCTAACGGTCAAAGATGTTAAATATAAGGATGGGCGCGTCTGTCTCTTTTCCCTAATGATCTCTCCCCTTATGTGCGTTGCAGAAAATTCAATCTATCGCAATCTCTATTTCAGCTTTTATCCTAGATACTTCAATGTAGCAACCTAGTAAGTTTGGTGACACCGGCTTGTAAGGCCTGGAAGACCATTTGGCGACTGAAATGCCCCCAGAAAGTCAGATCTTTAATGGTGTAGTTTCTTTCCCATAATGAGGTTCAAGTTGTAACTCGGTATTTATGTGTCCACTTTGTCAGTCTTTTTAAGGCTGAACTCCATCTTTTTTTTTCCGGGCTATATGGGATAGCTAGTCTTGCTTCTCTGTGGAATAATAGGTTCCAACTGGAGGAATTTTGCACGATACTGCGTGAACGTCAATTAACTTAGCAGAAATTGGGACCATTAGACTTGGATACTCTTTAGTAAAATTTGGGAATGACTCCACGTCTCCACTTATGCACGCCTTTGGTATCTGAAACACTTGGTAGATGATATCCATTTTCTTGTACATTGTTTTGGAAGTTTTGTTCAATCAAATGCTATAAAGAAGCGTTATATCCATGAGACCTGGATTGATGTACTTCTCCATATATCATCACTACCAACTTCTTGGTGATACATAAGGGGGAGCCACCAAATCCCGAGAAAAAAAAAAACATTTCGACAGTGCCCCTAATTTTAACCCTTTTTGCATACAGATTTCTCAAAACCATACATTACTGCTGATTATCGATAAACAAATGTGACCTATATCAAACACGCTTTTACATGTCTTTGGCCGATAGAATGATATAAAAAGATAACTTTGTTAACTCCAAATATAATGGAAAAAAAAAACCTGGTGAAAAACCTAGACATCAAGAATTTGACACTGGCAGTGCCCATATTCTAAAGAAGAACGATGTTTATGATAGCGAGACATAAACATGGCGTGTCTAGCCACAATACCAAAGAAGAACGATGTTTATGATAATGAGACATGTTGCTATCCCTGCAGCAATAGTCGTACGCCTGGAGCAAGCTGGTTCACCGTGAAAGTCTATCCGAAGTTTATATAAATTTTCCAGAGAAGATCCATTCTTTTCAAACGCAGTTACAAGCTTGTAATAAATGCTCTCCAATTCAGCAAAAGTTTCTTGTGATGGAACCGAAAGATCAACCGTGTCTACTCTCCAACTAATATACGCCTTACAGGTAGTTAAAATTGCTTCTGCGCGATTATGAAAATGCTGAGCAACATATTCTTCAAAGCACTTTGGAGGCTTATTAAGCACAGAAAACATTGTTTTCCAGTTGGATTTGTAGATTTGTTCATCAAAAAAAGCTTCTGGTTCACAAGTAATTGCAGTGTGGTAAAGGATTCTGTGATACAAAAGTAAAAGTTCTAGAACTGTTGATGTAGAAGAACTCCAAGGAATTTTTTTCCTTGCTAAGGGCTCCAAGGAAATTGCATATGATATATGCCTATTCATGGATATAACATCAAAACAGCAGTAATGAATTTTTGGAGGTATATTAGGATACTTTGAAGGGAATTGAATGTCGAAAAAAAAGAGACCATCATGGTAAGCACTACCTTGTGATCCAAGTGATCCAATAATTACAGCTCGCAATAAATCAGGTCTTTCCCTGTTAGCCCTGACCAAGATTGAATTAGGGAGTCGTTTCTTGAATATGTCCCATTCTTCTGATATTTTATTTCTCAATTTGTCACTGTACTTCTTCGAGGTATGATTATAATAGTGATGATCACTGAAGGATGATGCTTCTTCAATGATATTGTGAACACACAAATCACGAAGGGATCCGAATTCTCACAATCAATCATCATCATCTAAGGAGATTTGTGATGATGATATCCAAGTGTTGATTCATTGGCTCAAAACCTTCGGGTTTATCATAGCCTCATCTAACAACTCCATGCGAGGCGTTTGCGCACGGGATATAAGTACAAGCAAAGAAAACAAAACGTATAAGTAAAGATCCATGGGGCTAGATAAATATAAAGTGCTGAAATGTAAATAAGACCATGGTTTACGTGGTTCAGCACTAAGGCCTACGTCCACGGGGTTTGTTGTTTTACTATATTCTTCACGGTTACACGAATAGTCGAATGACTTTTGGGTTTACATGTTTCTCTCTTCTAAATGATTAACTTACACTTGCAACTCTCTCTCTCTCTCCTTCCCTTCCTGATTCTTCCGATCCCCCTTCCTCTTGGTGGAGACGGGGTATTTATAAGGTTAGAGTGGGGGACCCATCTCTGATGACCGTTGGAACCTTATCTTCTTGTGTCCTTGCGTCTATCGCGCAGAGGTATGCGTTTGCCCCTTGATCCCGCAGAGGCATCCACGCTCGTTCCACAGGTTGATCGACACGTACACTGCTCAGAGTGTTTAATGCGGGTAGTTGAGGAGTCTGCTCGTGTCAGACAAGTGTCTTCTGCCCCTGTCACGTCCGTGTCAGCTAACTTTCTCTCCACCGTTGATCCTAGCTTCTCTTTTGGGGATGCGATAAAATAACTCCTCGGGGTTTATTTGGTGTTTCGTAGCGCATCATGTTTTGATGTTTTGTCCTGCATGCTTTCCACGTATCTTTTTATATACACGTGTCTGATAGTGAGATATATGTGTACACAGATATCAAATTGCTTGAATTTGGATCCTTCAATCCTTATCTCGATTGTCTCTTCATCTTTTATCTTTTCATTTGAATCCATTGTTGTTTTCCGGAAAAAGGGTCGTGAATACCTAACCTAGTTGAGTTTCGACGCTGAATACCTAACTCACGAACAAAGTATTTATATGTGGATATCCAGTTCTCCGAACCTTAAACGAAAACCGATTTTTGTTAAGAGTTTTTGTAGAATTCAGGATTAGGGTCAGCGTGAGCGGAGCTGGTGGTAGCGGCGTGGAACTGTGGTAAATCCGAACTCCTAAAGTACTTTTATTCTGAAGACCACCTCTCACAACCTTAAGAAAAAAAATCCTTGACAGAAATCGTGTGATTTATAAAATATTCGTGTTTTCTATTTTTCCTGTACCTCGAAGCACAAAATTGGAAATAAAGTGACACTCGAAAGGAATAGGATATACACGCTATTAATCTTCTTGAATTTTCTCTTGATGTTATTTTTTTAGAGCTTTTTAAGTTATCTTTACAGTTTTTCTAACCTTTTAGTTTATGGGGGTGGGGGGCCTTGAGCCCCTCGTAATTCTTGTAATTACGTTTTTTTTGCTTTAATAAACTATTGAACTTGACAAAAAAAAAGAAAAAACATAATTTTTTTTTTGGAGTGACTCTTGGGTTAAAAATATATCTCTTTTGTTCGGATACTTTAGCAAATTTGGCCAGCTCATTATAGGCTAATATTCAACTCTTTTTTTTTATTTTTTTATTTTTTGATCGATCAAAAGGAAATATATTAAAAAGCATACAAACCGTGCAAGGGCAATTACAACTTAAAAAGAGCAACAAAGCCCTAGAACAAAGACGAGCGGAAAAAGAAAACTACAAGAGAAGAAGCTCAAAGTAGACAAGAAGAAAAATCATCTTTGAATACCTAGAATTAATAACCAAAACTTGCAACCAGGAAGGTTACAATCAGGTAGCACTCTCATCGATATCCTCTAAAGTTAGATCCTTAAGATTTTTCTTAAGGTTGCTAAGCATTTCTTTTTGACCATTCAGAGGGGAAACTTAAAGCCCATAAAGAACCTGCATCCAAGAGTTTAACAGTTGATATTTTATTAGGGTCGTCGAGAGATTTAGATGTACCTTTCTTTTTGGAACTTAATGTACCATTTGGGAAGAGGCCCGTTGCTTTAGACTTTAGGCCCGAGTGTGTGATGCATCCTAAGATTGGCGTAGTCGAGTTCTGCTTTGAGATGCTAATATTTGAATCTTCCTTTACTAAGGGAGCTAAAACAACCTCATTATCTTCATCATTCTCATGGAATCTGTTATACGTCTCAAAGACGGGGGAATGGACGGGTCTGTAGATGAGTTACATGCTTCAAGGAACAGCCAGACTCTTGATTCACAACCCATCATACTACCCTCCTTAATCTCTTCAAGCAATAAGGACTCTTTGTTATCCATAGATCTTTTTATCTTTTTCTTAGTGATCTTTTTTACAACAAAAATATCCTTATGAACAATACCAGTATCCCCTTTAACAGCATCGTCAAAAGAAGTGCTTGAGACAATTTCAAGAGCCTTACTTGAGTCTATAGGCAATTCATTAATGGAACTATCATCCTCCATGTCCTAAAGAGCATGGAAAGCTTTAGATAACTTGATTCCAACTTCTGAGGTAGCAACAGGAACTCCAGCATCCACCATATGAATGGTATCAATAGTCGCATCATCTTTAGGATCGGAAATACCAATAGATTTCTCCTCATTATCTGAATTTTTGCCTTTTTTTCTATATTTGTTGCCTTCATTTACTATTTCCCCTTCCTCTGGCTTATTCAGATCTTTCCAACTAACCATGCATTCAGATACAATGTGTCCTACAATCTTATAATGTCCACAGAATTTTGGAATCTTAGGGATTTTAATGCCTTGATAGAATCCCCCATACTTTGTGCCAATCCAAATTATATCAGGGATTTATTTAGCTAAATCGACTTCAACCATCACACTTGCATTAATAACCAATTTCACGATTTAGAGTTGTCTCATCAACTTGAATTGGTCTACCAATTGTTTTAGCAATGGATAGAATGATTTTCTCCTTCCAGTATTCAATACATAAACCTGGAAAATGATCCCAAACGAAAGCAGTGGAAGACTTTTGATTTTCAGGCTTGAAGTTTGGTTCCCATTCCCTAATCTTCAGAATTTGATTCTCCACCTACCATAAACCACCACTCCAATTTCTTTTCTGATCATCCTCACTTGTTCTAGCCCATAGACAGTGCAAGTCCCTGGAAAAGGAAAACTCTGTCTTAATGAAAAGTTCTTATACACAAACTAATTCTCATGAGTTACTGTACATAATGAAATTTTCTCCAGATGAAGATTGTGTCAAGAAAAGTTTTCATAACTTACAATCTTCTCCGGTGGCTATGAAGTTTAAACAAGTACCTGTTATTACTTCTCCTCCACGAATATGTACCTTCTATGGAAAAAGAAATCATTATGCTATCCATTGTTTTGCTAGAAAGAAACGTGTTTCTGAACTTCACAAGTTGCTTCTTTATACTTTCAATGGAGTAAATAGTCGAACGACTACTACAGTGAAGGTCCCTTTCACAGGAAACCAGGCATCTTATAAAAATGATCTCTCTTCTAGAAATCATCACAGGACATTTGTAAATTCTCGTGCTACCAATGAAAGTATGTCTTGTGCTTATAAGAACGAATCTGATAAATCTAAGTCTAGTGTGTGGAAAAAAATTTCGGAAAATCCCCTAGAACCTATTTCTAGAGGTCCTAGACTTTGTTATCAGAAAGTTGTCTCTCCTGTGATTCCCAGAAGGACTGCGAGACACACCTTTTTTCCTGGAAGATGCGGTGAAAGGACAAGAAGTGCTGAGAAAAGACATCCTAGAGGAAATTACAACTACTCTCTCAGAACCTATGGTGATACTATGTCTCTCTCTGATACCTAGCAGCAAAATGGTCTATCCTTGTGTCTAACTTGAGAGATACAAGGATGAGGATTTGAGAGATGCTCAAGTATTGTTCTATGTTTTCTCTAGGTTGTATATCCCTTGTTGTAATGATCTTCTCTAGTCTCATTTTCCTTTTGTCACTTTGATATGGTGGACGTTTTGGATACTGCACAATATCTCTCTTTAGGGCCATTTGTTTTGTTAGCCCACGAACGCCCGTTTCACCTCAAGGATATTTAAGGTTTCTATCCAGGGTATTCACGAACATATATAAATCTTATATGTGGTTCATTTTTCTTCAGAAATGAGCTCTATGGAAACTGTTCCCAAAGAAGAAGTTAACCCTATGGTTGAGGATGATCTCAAAGAATGTGATTCTGGTCAAGAGTTTATACGAAAGAAGATGCTTGAAATAAAAGAGTATAACACTTGGATTGGTGAATCTGTCAAGGATCTGATTCGTGTTCAAAATGAAGTTAATAACAAACTGGCTAACCTCCAATTGTAGATAAACCAACTTATTGATGGACATGCGAAAATCCTTGGTACTCAGAATATCTTGATCAGAAATCAGAAGAAAGTTATCCTTGACTGTGCAAAGGCTCGCCATTATGCTCGCATTATTGATCGAAAAGTCAACGTTCAAACTTTTGAACATGGTGTCTCTACGGTCAACAGGGTCAAGGATATCAGTGACTCCTACTTTGATGGACCATTTCAGAGGTATGAAATCATCAAGGAAAACTAAGTTTTGTTTCCTAGTATGTCTTCTTTTTGGATTAGTTGGAAGAATAACTAGTGCTTTGAATAACGATGATTGTGACTACACATAGCTATTTTTGTTTTCATTTTCTTATGTTATTTTTTAGGTTTATTGGTTTTAAATTCTAAAAATATTTGGAGGATGATGTTATTGCAGTATTGATCTTTTGGTTTTGTGATATTGTAATATTTTTATGGGATATGTATTGTTTGCGTTCGTGAACTTGAAGGTCTCATATTGCAGTCAAAAGTAAAGTCGTTCATGAATTAGTATTCGTATTGATGAAAGGACGAATGGACTTTTGACAATTACAAAAGTTATGCCTATGCAGTCATGTATTTGATGGAAAATAGGATAAAATATTTTGTTTGATTATTGCTTTAAAGGTCCCATATTGCTTTAAATTCTAAAAATATTTGGAGGATGATGATTATTGCAGTATTTTCTTGGTTTGTTATATTGCAATATTTTTATGGGATATGTATTGTTTGCGTCCGTGAACTTGAAAGTCCCATATTTTGTCAAATGTAAAGTCGTTCATGAATTGATATTCGTATTGATGAAAGGAAGAATGAACTTTTGACATATACAAAAGTTATGCCTATGCAATCATGAATTTGATGGAAAATATGATTAAATCTTTTGTGTGACAAGGATAAAGTCTATTATGTTGTTATGCATATAATGATGCAAAAATAGAATAGATCCTTGTATGTTAAGCACGATATTGATCTTCATTGATCCATCTTGCTATGTTTTACCGTGAAGGCTCCATTGTGTGTCTTATGTTGAGCACCTTACAACTAAGTCGATTAACATTGGCTTTGTTGGTTGTTCCATAAGATGCTATATGTTGAGCATTATGAACTAAATTAATGATACTTGGTTATTTAGTTTGTACTCCATAAGTTTCTTTCTTATGTTGAGTACATGTGCGGTTAAGATGGTCATGTTCCATGATAATCTTAGTCGGGTTTCCATAATCTCTTATGTTGAGCCCAAAATAATTAAATTGATTACTTCGGTGATTAGTTTGGTTGTTTGATTTTGGATTAGATTAATTATAAGCTCTCTTGTAATTAATCTAGTTGAGTTTTCATATATTCCACAAGCTCTTGTGTTGAGTATATGAAAGGATACACTATCATGTTCCATTGGTTAATGTAGTCACGTATTCCGTAAGGTTTTCCTTATGTTGAGTACTTGAACAGTTAAGTTAGTCACCTCCATATGATTAACTTAGTCGTAACCTGTTGTTCCGTGAGTTTACTTTTGTTGAGCACTTTCAATTAAATTGATCACTTTTATGGTTTTGATTTAATTGCGTATTCCAATTAGAATATTCATGGGTTTACTTGTGAGTATTTTGGTTGAGTTTTGGATATAAAAAATCATTCTCATGGTTTTTTGTGTCCAAATAAAAATCATTCTTTTCTTTCGAAATTAAGGTCGCTCTTGTTGTTCCTTTGGGAATGACATCAAATAGGGGAGAGTTCTTTTGAACTTGTGAATAATGGTAATATCTTGCGGGGAGTATGGCTGTGAAATATATAGGGGTTATCTTGCGTCATAAAACTCCTTGATGAATGCTGTTAGCTTTGGCTATAAGATTGCATCTAAATTAAGATGATATGTTGTCTTTCTTTTGGCCATGAAATGTCTCTTGTGGAAATTTCATTATGAACCCGTTCTTGTACCTTTGCCAATTTTATTGACAAAAAGGGGGGAGAAATATTATGGGCCACACTACAAATACATATGGTTTTCGGATCATTGTGTAAGGGGGAGTGGTTTCCATGATCGAGATGGAGAATTGACTAAGGGGGAGTGATATATATCACCGTAGTATTATTGTTAAGGTCGTGATGCAATTGGACTTTGATGTTCATAATAATACTATGACACTGTGTAATAATGATCGAGAGTCTCGATTTCTCTCATTGTTATAGCTACGGATCTTCAACAACGGTGACACTAAACTTACACCCTTTGGGATCATTGGAGTACTTGTAAGGACGAAGATTTCAAGGAACGTTGAAGATTGGACTATGGAATAGGAGCCACTAAAGTTTATCTTTTTTGTATTCCATATGTATTAATAGTTTTGACACTAAAATTAACAAAGGGGGAGATTGATAGAGCATAGCTCGGTCAACCTCGCATCCGTTGTTATATCAAGCATGTTTGTCAATGTTAGCGATCAAAACTATAAAATCTTGATTTCTAGCCTATTAGCTAAGTCTCTGACTAGGATAGGAAAAGTGTAGTTGAGCTCAAGGACTTCATGTGACTCAACGACAATGACGAAGATCTACACCAAGGAACCGTGGAACTTCATCAACAAAAAGGTATGTGAAGACTTGAACTTATCTATCACTTGAAAGTCTATCTATTCTTTTCTTACTTGTTATGAGACAAAAGTCGTATGCTATATAGACTAGATCATATACACTTGATATTTCGAGATGAGTATTTATTGCTTATATTTTACTCGAAATCATGTGTTGGTAAAGCGTTTCGTTGTGATCAGGTTTATCTTCACCTAGTGACGAAAGTCATGAAAGTTTCAATCACTTTGGAAATTGCTTTGACGAGAAAGGTCTGTTGTTTTTCACGACTGAATATCGCCCTCTGAGAATGTTTCAATGATTGAAATGAGAGTTTAGATTATATAACCATGTATTCCTTGAACCGAAGTTTTCGAACTTTGTTGATCAAGAGAAATCGGTAGGATTGTGGAATTGGCTTGCCAAGTCCGCGAACCTAGTCCGCAGACTCAGTCCGCGAACTGACGAAAGTTCTCGACCGAGAATTTTTGTTGGGATTTTCAAAACTCGTTTGTGTGCCAAGTCCGCGAACTCATTCCGTGAACCCAGTCCGCGAACTGGCGGAAGTTCTCGACCCGAGAATTTCTGCTGAGTTTGGAAAACTCAACCGATTAACTTAAGTCCGTGAACTTGTTTGTGAACTTAAGAGGTTATGATCTAAAGATGTGCTCTGAACATGAAACATTAATTATTAAGGAATGCTCTATGCAAACCGTGGCTATAGTGTTCATGAGACGATTATAATCGAATCGAATCATCTTTGTTTCAATTGTGTCTTGTGTAGTTACATAAGATCTCATAGCAATTGAACAACTCTTAGCTAGTTCATTTGAGTCAATTGAACTAGTTATGGTGAAGAAGAACATGATTAATATGAGATGCTCATATGGTTGACCTTTTGGGTTATCATGTTGAACCAACATACGTGTACTTGTTTGGGAATGGTTTTATCAAACCTAGTAAACGTGTAATCAAGTGTGTGTGACAAGCTATGTCTTTCGATCTAACGGTTGAGAGATATTGGCTTGAATCTAAATCAGGTTTTCATCTAACAGTGGATAGAGTTTTCTTTTTACCTAAGGCAAAACCATGATTTGAAAGGTTATATATAGGAGACATCTAGCTAGAGAAAAACTTAATCCCCACACGTCTGTGTGCTACTAGTGCGCTCGCTAGAGTCGATCTTCATTAACTCTTGAGTTTCTTCTCTAAACTCGAGTTAACGACTTAAAGACTTCATTGGGATTGTGAAGCCAGACCGATACTACTTTTATCGTAGTTGTGTGATCTGATCTTGCATATTTTATCGTACGAGTACAATCGATTGATTGACTTGAGATCGTGAGAGTTCTCCGATAAGCAAGATAAAGAAGTCACAAGCATCTTCTTCTCACTGTTTGTGATTCCTCGACAATCCGCTTGTGTAGTCAGGAAGGATTGTAGAGAGGCGATTGATTAATCTAGGATGTTCTTCGGGAATATAAGTCTGGATTATCAATTGGTTCATGTTACCTTGATTTTACATCTAAAGACGGAACAAAGCCTAGGGTTTATATGTGGGGGACAGATTTATCATTTCGATAGACTTTTCTGTGTGAGACAGATTCGTTTATTACCAAGTCTGTGATTTTGGGTTGCAACAACTCTTAGTTGTGGGTGAGATCAGCTAAGGGAATCAAGTATGCAGTGTCCTGCTGGGATCAGAGGCGTAGGAGTACAACTGTACCTTTTATCAGTGGGAGATTGGTAGGGGTTCAACTATAGATCAGTTTGAAGTTAGTTTTCAGTAGGCTAGTGTCTGTAGCGGCTTAATACAGTGTGTATTCAATCTGGACTAGGTCCGGTGGTTTTTCTACATTTGCGGTTTCCTCGTTAACAAAAGTTCTAGTGTCTGTGTTATTTCTTTTCCGCACTATATTTTATATAATAGAAATAATACAGGTTGTGCGTTCGTGATCATCAATTGGAAATCCAACCTTTGGTTTTTGATTGTTATTGATTGATCCTTGGACATTGGTCTTTGGTACCGTCCAAGTTATCTCTCTTTGATAAAGACTCGCAGATTTCTATTTGCTTGAGTAAAGATCAAATCGAGAAATTGAGATAATAACTCATTGAGATGCCTTTTATCTAGATTGAGTCTATCCTTTAGCATGCAAATAGAGTTTCTTCTCCTTCTAACCAAGGTTGAAGTATGAAATGACTTAGTGTTAAGTTCCCCATCTTTCAGCCATTCTACTCTAGACTTTTTTCTCCAAAAAACCTCTTCCATTTTAAGAAGATTCAGATAATCATATAAACAAGAATACATGTGCATCCTAGCCTCTTCAGTAGGAGAAAAATCAAATGCATTTTGAGCATCAATAAGCTTAACAAGAGCACATTCAATCCTAGTATAAAGATTTCCAAATACATTCTTATTCCACTGCCTAGCTTCTTTTTGAAGTCTCTCAACATTCTCGAAGTAATTTTGGTCACTATGCCTAAAAGGATTGTGCCAATTATCTTTAAATCTATTGTCATGAGCCCACATGGCCTCTATCCTAAAAGGACGTTGTTTAAATTTCTTCTTAGGCTCAAGGTCGATTAAAACCACTCTATGATCGGAATTAAAATAAGAAAGGTGAAATACCTGGGCATTTGGGTAGGTTTTACACCATTCCTCATTATCCAACACACAATCCAGCCTTTCCTTGATGTTAGCAAGACCAGTTCTTTTATTATTCCACGTGTACCTTGGCCCATTAGCACCCAAATCAATCAAGCCACATTGGTCCATAACATCTTTGAGTTCCTGCAATTGACTTGCAGACGGCTCTCTACCACCAGCTTTTTCATTCCTTGAACCAATCGTATTCAGATCACCCATTACCATATGACCAGCCTGTCCTAAATCAGATATAGCACGAAGTTCCTCCCAAGTTCTCTTTCTGTTAACTTTATTTGTACTCCCATAGATTGAGGACAATATCCATGGACTTTTGAGCTTTGTCGTGACCACAACATGAACAACCCACCTAGACTCAATATCTCTGGTAGCCTGAATATCCACCTCTTCCGGGTCCCATAAGATGCACATACCCCCCGAAAAGCCTTAAGGATCAGCAACAATCGATTTCTCAAAACCTAATTGACTAACAATTCTTGCAGTATGAGATGCAAGAACTCTAGTCTCCAGCAAAGCCACAATAGTTGGCTGATGTCTCTTAATCAGTTTCTTTATAACACGGACAAAAGAGGGTCTAGCAGCACCCCTACAATTCCACACTAAAATCTTCATCGAGAAATTATCAATACACCTAGCGAAAGAGAAAGGTCTATAAGGGCCTCTATGAACTGGCACTTCCATTTTCCTTGCTATCACTGCCTTGTTCAACTCCAGAATTTGAGTAAACTTTGTCTTGAACTGCCGTTAATAGCGAAAGTCCGCATCCAAACGTGTGTTGAACATCATTTCTAACTTCCAGAGATCGCTTGGGCTTCTTACTAGTGCTGGGGTTTCCACCATTGGTGCCATGTCCACCACTAATGTTGTTGCTTCTTTCCACATCTTTGACACGCATTCTAGTTCTTCCCTTCCTTGGTTTAGGAACTCCTCCGGGTCCAAGTGAGTCCAATTTGAAGGAGGGAAGCTTAGAGGGATCAATAGCTGATTGATTCTGTCCAAAAATATACTCCAGTCCAGTTGCTCCTGAGCATGCACCACTTCTGACAATATCAGGTTCAACTGTCTTCTCATCCGTGCAATGTCTTCCATCCGCTGCAGCTTTATGTCTATCTGTGCTATTTGTTCTATCACAATCTCTGTCAGTTGATCCTGCATTTCTTGAAGTTCCACCTGGGCTCTTCGAACCAAAAGATCGTCCACTCACCAAATAACCTCCAATGGTCTTGGATAAACTTGAGACAGAAGTTGTCGCAGCTGACTGTTGGGCTCCATCTGAAGAGTTGCTACAATGTAAATCAGATACAACTCCAGGTTATTTTCCTTTGTATATTTGCACATCAGCATTTAATTTCCTAGCATTAAATTCAGTTCCAGTAACTGACTTAGAGTTTTTGCTGCTCAATCTGTTCATATTCCTGCCCTGAGCTGTCTGTTTGAATCCACCACTAAAAGCAGTCCCATTATCACCATTCAAATTTTTGGTTTGTAACTGTCCCTGAGACCTTTGATCATTCCCAACAATAATTGTGACACTATGGGATCTACTGTTACTATTTTGAGCATTAATTATCTTGTCACCAGCTTCTCCATTTTCATTTAGTTCTATGAAACTTTTCTCATCTAGTGAAGCAAACCTGTTAGTAGCACCTGTACTGCCTCCCTCGAACCGTCTTCCTGATCCAGTATTAGATTTCTCTCTGCCCTTGGTCTTCCTCTTTTCCACAAGCATCCATGGACCAAAATTATCTTCATTGTTACCAGCTTTATGTTCACCTGTTTATTTCCAAAGTTCATTGATTTTAAAGGATATATATTTGAAACCTACCGTTTTTCCTACCACTTTACCAATCAGGAAGTATTTCCATGGCTGAATGATACGCTTCTTTGTTTCCACGTCCAGATTGATTGTTGGAATCCCATCCTTAGCTTCATCTGTACAATATACATCAATAGAAGATCCTTCCACTTCCTCTTCTAATTCCTTGAAATCCCAATCTTGAAAGCAATTCATCCATCTTGTTTCAGAATTGATGAAAGCATCCTTATACGAAACGTTATTCGTGTTACACTGGTTCATAAACTGGGAGTTGTTTGAACCATTTCCAATACCTTCTACACTCGGTTGATCAATACCCATGTCCTCAAATCAATAGTTACCTTGAGAGCTTCTGTCAATTTGTTCAACATCCTTTCCCACCTCCGACGAAGAATCCTTCATCTCCTCATCAAAATTAGAATATCTATTAGCATCGTGAAATCCTTGATTCAATTGAAACCCTCCTGGTTCAATTGTTCCATTAATGATCGTTTGTTGCTTGTTAATCATATGAAAATCACAAAAATTGGAACTGAGTTAAACACCGATTTTGTCTGAGTTATCACCCGAGTTACGCTACCCAATCTCATTTGTATTTGGTGGTCATAATTCTTGCCCCCTTGGTTCTTTATTTTGCCGTTATTTACATACTCACAACACCGTTTTTGTTTCTTCACGACTATCATCATTTAAAATTGTCTGTCATCATTTAAAACCAAATAATTATACATTGTTCTTCCAATAAATTCTTTGTTTGTCAGCCCTTGATTGTTTTTCTTATAGAAGAACCACTTTTTGTATTTTGACTTTCTAGGAGCCATGATTATAATTAGTATTTGATCATTTCAAGAATCAAAATATACAAAACAAGCGAATTTGCATGTCCATGCCAGGTAACAACAATTGAAGTTTAGCAATCACCATTTGACGACAACAACAACACAACAAATACTTAGTCTAAAAAGTAAAGATTTAATTAAAAAAATTGAACCAGTAAGTGACCCTTAAATGCGAAAGGCCTAACTCAAAATAACTAAAAAAGAGTAATAATAAGATGCGAAAACAAATGTTAAATCAATTATTTTATTTAGGAAAGAAATTGAAATGAAGCGGCATTTAGCAAAACATAAAATCCATTATCTCTCAAACTTATGTTATATACACTCTTTATATGCACCAACTAGTTATTGTTAAATCAGAAATTGAAAAATATAAACAAGATCAAGAATTAGATTATCAAATGATGGAATTTACTTGACTTCATAAATACATACAATCTTGTTCTTCTTTAAATAGAGATTAGACTAATATTCGTTGGATCTTATAGTTACTGAATCATAAATCAGGAAACCAACTTTTTCCCGAGGGTCTCAAACATACATATAATAACAAAATACATGATTTGGAGCCCTTAAGATTTGGGGCCCTAGACCGTCGCCTAGCTGGCCTATGATCAGCGACGACCACTCCGTCGAAAACTCTATACTAAATTACCTTTTGTTTTTTCAACGTTGTTAACCGTGAAATCAACCATTCGTTGGTTTATTTTTATAATCAATCGCAATGTGCCATGTATATTCATTTATTGGGAGATTGTTGTGAAGTGTAAATATTTGGGAATTCATATCAGTGCGAGTGGATGTCGAGGAGTAGAAGAAGCTTTTTTCCTACGGATAAATAAATGGTCGGTTTGGTGGAATTTTATAAGTACGAGCCGTGAAATTGATAAAAATTGATTAAAATTTTTGGGAAATTTAAAAAGGAATTGAAAGACGAATTTGAATGTTTTAGATTTAACGTTATGAGAACAGAGAAATATATAATACGATTAGAAACTAATTTTGTTAAAGGTGACTACAAGGACAGTGGAGAGAATTAATTTTGCAGATATCACTGTGGTACAGCCATAAAATCGTGGGTGATGATACAAGCGGCCTAAGTTCGAAACTCGTCAGCGTTGGGATGGTGCGATTTTTCTCTGTTTTTTCCTATCTACCTGGGCTTGTAAGTAGTAAGCCTCTTTGAGTTTTAAACTTTAACTAGATTTGTGCCCATGCTACACATCGGGCTTTTCTTTCTTTTAACTTGGTGAGTCGCGGGATTTACCCCGCCCCGTGGCGATGTAATTTCGATTTAGTATGCACGAGACTTCTCCCCGTCCCGTGGAGATGTAATTTTGATTTGTGTGGCGGCACGATTACATTAAATAGGTGGAGAAAAGATTAGGGGTGTAAATTGGGCCATGCCGGGCAGCCTAACCCATTTTCTATTGCAGGCCAGGCCAGACATGCCTCATAATCAGCTACCCAAAAAGCCCGTCAGGCCGGACAGGCCAGGTAGAAGCACTTATTTTGAGACCCAAAACTTGCCCAAAGCCCATTCTATAAGCAGGCCAGGCCATGCAGGCCAAACAGGCTTCGGGTTTTTTGAATTTTCAAAATTCAGTAATAATTGATTTAACTTCTATTTATGATTTGGAGATTAAATGAACTATAGGTTAAAATAATCTTAAATAATTAATCATCTAAATATAAAATATAAATTAAAATAAGAAAATTAATCCAAAATATAACCAAAATACTTGACGATTTGCTTTAACATTAGAGTAAAAACTCTTAAAAATTTAAACGGATACCAGGCCGGACTGTTCGCGCAGGTACCAGTCCAGGCTATTAAATTTTGGAAAAACCCGAACCCGCCCGCTCAAACTAATCAGGCCAGGTCAGGAGGCTCGTGACAGGCTGCAACAGGATTTGTGCTCATTCGGGTACAGACATGCTCATGCGGGTACGGTCAGGCCGAGTATCTTCGGGTATTATTTACACCCCTAGAAAAGATAGGAAATATGTACGCAGTGGCGGATCTACAGCCACACTTGGGCTGGCTTAAGCCACCCCCAAACTTGGAAAAATAAAATAAAATAGGTACTGGAGTTTATCCATTCCAATGCAAACCTAGCAGAATTTGACATCAAGCCACCGCTACCATGCATGAACCCTTTCCAAGCCACTCTTAGTTCCAAATCCTAGTTCCGCCCTTGTGTGTACGTGTGAATTTTTTAAATCTCCCCTTTTTATTGTGGCATACATTTGTTTTTTATTTTTATTTTCGCAGAAAACATGTGTGAAATATGTGGGTTTCTTTTTCTTGTATGTATTAATTTGGAAAAAAAAAAGTCCTAATACGGTAGGTGTTCAACTTCCAAATCGAATTTGGACTTCCACAAAATTCCAAACAATTATAAATTTAAACCAATTATTTGTTTGCCAAGTGTCCTAACCAAAATGCTCGTTTCATGAAACTCAAAAAAACACTTATTTCAGGAAATAGGAAGCGAGAATTTCCTCATTATTCAACGTGAGAGTTTTATTTATCTAGGCCTTTAAGTATTTAAATATAATCTTTGAACTTTAAACCCAATTTTTCCTTTATATAACCTCGCTCAATTGTGGCATATGCCACTTAATTGGGGCCTATAGCTACATGACAAAATAGGGTCATGCAGTAATTCATAGAAACCCCTTAACGAACTATTTTCTTAATGGCCAATTTACTCCTGATTAATTAGTGTTAATTCGGGTGATTAGTGGTAAAATATAGTGTTAGATGTGAAATTAACTTGTGTTAATTAATCATCTGAACATGAAAAAATTTGAAACTTTGAAATTTTTTGAAGAACACCAACTCAGAATCGGTATATGTTGTCAAAAACATATACCGATTGTAACCTCAAAAACATACAGAGATTTTTTGAAACTAGCTTCTACCCAGAATCGGTTTATATGGACATGAAAATCAACCGATTATCCATAATCGGTTTATATTGGCATGAACGTAAACCGATTATGGGTAAATTTTCTCTTTTTTATCTGTGAATTACGTGTTGTTAAACATCAAATAAAACTAAAATTCATTCTATACCCGAATTAATTAAATGAAATCGAGTATGATTTCATACTCATTTTATGATCGAGTATTAACTGAAAAAAATGGGTCAACCAGAATCGGTTTACACGATACATATGTAAAAACAGATTCCTGACATTGCACAACATGAATCGGCTTATAAGAATGCTCATGTAATCCGATTTTAACAAAAAAAAAGATACAGAAAAATTGAGAACAACAATCTGTTTACTTGACACACATATAAAATCTGATTTTAACATTATATATGAACAATCGGTTTTTATAAGTGCTAATGTAATCCGATTCTGGTTCAAATTTCTCGAACCAGAAAACATATCAAGGACAATCGGTCTTTGTGGGCATGAACATAAACCGTTTCTATTTGCAATCGGATCACATATACATTAACATTAACCGATTCTGATAAACCAGGAAAAATTTGACTTCAAAATTTTCAATATTTGAGCAATTTGATGTTACTAAAACCTAGTTTATAGGATTGGGTTGAGAAGAAAAGAAGAAGAATCAGTTGAAGTGGAGATGGAAATGAATTTGATTTTGATTTTAGTTTTTAATTTTATGATTTTAGTTTTATGATTTTGATTTTGATTTTGATTTTAGTTTTTCAATTTTATGATTTTAGTTTTATGATTTTGATTTTAGTTTTTAATTTTATGATTAGGATTTGATGGGAACAAATTAGTAATATTAATATTTGGTAGAGAGTAAAATGGTAGTTTCATCAAATTTAGACACCCCTCATCATTCTTTATGGGGTGGATGAAAAAATCCATAGGCCCATATTAAGGGGTTAAAAACTTTATTTTTAACCAAAAACATAAAAAGACTAGTAAGTTTAACGGATAGATAAACAAAAATTAACATCATGATAATGATATAACTAATAAATTTAACAACAACAACAAATTGCCCGTGTAAACTCAACAACAATGACAAATAAAAAAAGAAAAGAAAAGAAAAAAGTTGCAACAGAAATTAACATCATGACAAACGAAAATCTAGCGAATGAATATTTATGATCTTTATATAAATTTGCACTAGTGCACAAGTTAGCAAGACCCATAAATGGTGTTTATGATTTAACAGATAATGACGAACGGATAGCATCATGGACAAAAAAAAAAAGTGACGACGAAATTCATTTCCCTTGGGCCTTGGGGGTACAAGAAGTGTCTTCTGCCGACAAAATTGATTCTAGATGCAACAACAAATTGGAAAGAACTCAATTTGAAGTTTCCATACGAGCTTTGTCTTACATGATGGTGGGATGAACTGGTTAGGTGTATATAGATGCAACCATGTTTTTCATGCCATCTTATGTTTTTCGGAGTGAATGTCGTTATGGTTGCATCATTCTTTTTCTTCTTTGCGGAGCCAGGATTTAAAATATGGGTGGGCAAGTTATCAATCAGTGTATGTTTGAGGGGAACGCTAACCTAATTTGTCCTGAACCGTTGCAACCTAGTTAAGAGTCGACATATTTAGATCCATTTATTTTATTTATTTATTTGATAAAAAGTAAACTTTCATTAATGATCAATGTAAGCTTACATGATTTCAGTACATCAATGTTCAAATAACTTAAAGAGACCTCGTACATAATCAGTACAAAACCAATAATTTCAATGAAAGAAGAGATAGGATATCGGAGGATGACTAAAAACATGTATGAAAAGAGATCGTTTTTGAATCGAAGAGGAAATCGTTTTTGGATTCCACCATTTCTGATGATTTTCTTCCTCTAGGGAAAAATATGCTCCAAAAGAGTAATTTACTTGAAATCTTGAACGGAACAATGAGGTTTACGATGGCTGGGATTCATCGTCGATGCACCTGAAAACTGATAAGTTTAACAGAGAACTGCCATGAAAGCCAACAAAAGGTGTTAGGAACACCATGAAGGTGCAGATATCTTGTCGTCGGCAAGGGAATGTTATTAGTGGAGCTAACCCTAAAACCATTAAAAACCCTAGCTAAACTATCGAATAAACTGACAGAAAAAAAAAGAAAAAAAATGGGTACTGCTCATATCTACCCCAAAAGAGAGTAGATTTGAGTAAAGAAGCTTGTCGGAAGATGGGTTTCTGGGTCGCCTGAAATCGCAGGAAAGAGAGGAGAAAAATCGGGGGATAGAGTTTTTTTCTTTTTTTTCCCAGTTACAATACTAACAAAATATGAGTATGCTTCATATATATATATATATATATATATATATATATATATATATAAATTTATGAGTAGAGTTTGTGGAAAAATGAAATATAAAACTTTATACTCGTGGAATTACGTAACGAAAAATTGGTTCAGCATGGTACCACTATTTATCCAAATGATTTTTAGAATAATATTTGTGGAAAATTTTAAACTCGTAGAATAATATGAAGATTTACTAAGCATTTTTATACAAAAATAGAATAAAATAATAATTAAACCAAATGATTTTTTTTTGAGCAATTTCCAAACTCGTGATCAAATCGTGGGCGTCAGAGTCCATATCTTAAGATTCTACAAGCACCTTTACGAGTTTAAAATTAAATAGACGTGACGACACGAATAAGTATCCCGACTCGGTTTTGAATTTATTAAACAAATCAAAAAGACCACCCTCTTCATCAATCTGAAGAAGCATCGAAATGAATTAATTAAACAAACCAAAAAGACCACTTCCGGAAAATCATTCACGATGATATATCTGTGATGAAAGCATCCAATGAAAACGCCATTACGGCTATAATAATCTTCTAGCTGGCAAAGATGACCCATTAGAACTGAAATCAATTGATTACAAAATACAAATAAAATAAACATATATACAAACCCTAAAATCATTTTAAAGAAAAACGATGATTTATTTAATAATACTATTAACTAATACTTGTAACCAAATCAATCAGAAAGATCTGAAAAAAATTATATCATATCCGATAGATTTGGATGAAAATTAAATGAAATCAGAAAACTTTTGGATCAGAAAGAGGAAAACCATAGAAAATGGTTATGAGAGAGAGGAAGTTTTTTGAGAAGTACAATTCGGTCTGGGCACAGGGGCACAAGAAGTGTGTTCATGCAAATAAACAAATGTTTGACGCAAATTATTTAAAAAATAATCTTATATGACAAATGGAAAGGGGTTCGATTTTAGGGTTTTTTTATGCACTGGACTTTTATTTAAACAAGATATGATGAATTTACCAAGTCATAGATGCTCGAAAAGGCACATATTCTGTAAAAAAATCATTTTTATTTCTCTACGAGGATCCGACGATAACTTCCGAGTCAACTCGGTTTTTCCCATTCCAGGATATGATCTAATCTTCATCTCCTTTTACTTATGAATCTAGCTTGTCTTTGTTAAAATTTATTTCTAATTTATCTTTGAAACTTTTCATGTTATATTATTAGTCTGTCATTTTTATTTTCTTCGTAAGAATGATTTTTAACACTTCCAGATTGGTTTTTGTTACATAATGGGTTGCTAATCTTTTCTTCATATTTCTCCAATATGTGTTTGTCATTAATGGCTTATGTCTTCTCGTTTGTTATGATCAAGGAGTTTGCTGAGAGTTTAAATGGCGTTTGTCCTCTAAGAATGTTTCAATAATTAAGATGAGAGTTTAGATTATATAACCATGGTGGGATATAAACATTGTGAGGTAACTCATACATGTCTAAGTCCTTATTCCTTGAACCAAAGTATGCGTACTTTGCGGCTCAGGAAAACCAGAACTAGAGTCCGCGTACCAAGCCCGTGTACTGTCGGAGGTTCTCTTCCCGAGAATTTCTACTGGAGTTTGTGAATTCAAAACAAACTCATCCCGGGTACTTAAGTCCGCGTACTTAAGTTGGTTATTTTCTAAAAACGACTATTCGTGAACTTAAACTTATATTAACTAAGGAATGCATGTTTGCAAATCGTGGCTATAAAGTTCATGAATCGATTCAAGTGAATCAAATCATTTTTGCTTCGATTGTCTCTTGTATACTTCTATAAGATCTAAGCAATTGAACAACTCTCCAACTAGTTCATTTGAGTCATTTGAATTAGTTATGATAAAGAAGAATATGGTTGATATGAAAGTGCTCATATGGCTAACCATTTGGTTAACTATTGTTGAACCAACTAGATGTACATGTTTGGGTACGGTTACACAAACCTAAATAAACATGCATTTCATTTGTGTGTAACAAGCTAAGTTTCGATCTAACGGTTGAAATATATTAGCTTAAATCTAATCAGGTTTTCATCTAATGGTGAATATTGAATGCTTTGTTACTAAGCTAACATTTGATTGCAAACCCTGATTTGAAAGACTATATAAGGGAGAACTCTAGCAACTGAGTAACCTAATCCCTACACCTCCTATGTGATAATAGTTGTATTAACTAGAGTCGATTCTCCTTTAACCTTAGGTTTCTTCTCGAGACCCTGTAGGTTAACGACTTGAAGACTTCATTGGAATTGTGAAGCCAGACAGATACTACTTTCTTGTAGTTGTGTGATTTGATCTTGCTGTTTCTATCATAGTTGAGTATAATCGTAAGATTGGATTGAGATTGATATCTCCGATAGGCAAGATATAAAAGTAGTCACAAACACCTCCGTCTCATCGTTTGTGATTCCACAATATCTCTTTCGCTAGTCGATTAAGATTATAATGAGGTGACTGATAATTCTAGGCCGTTCTTCAGGAATATAAGTCCGGATTATCAATTGGATCATGTTCACCTTGATTTATCAAAAGACGGAACAAAAACTCGTAGGTATTTCTGTGAGAGACGGAGTTATCTATTATCTTAGACTTTTCCGTGTGATACATATTTGTTTATTAAAGTCTTCGACTTTGGATCGTAGCAACTCTTAGTTGTGGGTGAGATCAGATAAGGGAATCGAGCGCGTAGTATCTTGCTGGGATCAGAGACGTAAGGAGCGCAACTGTACCTTGGATCAGTGTGAGATTGATTGGGGTTCAACTACAGTCTAGACCGAAGTTAGTTTGTAGTAGGCTAGTGTATGTAGAGGCTTAATACAGTGTGTGTTCAATCTGGACTAGGTCCCGGGGTTTTTCTGCATTTGCGGTTTCCTCGTCAACAAAACTTCTGGTGTCTGTGTTATTTCTTTTCCGCATTATATTTTGTTATATAATTGAAATATCATAGGTTGTGCATTGAATCGATTAATTGTAAAATCCAACCTTTGGTTGTTGATTGGAAATTGATTGATCTTTGAACATTGGTCTTTGGTACCGTTCAAGTGATTTCTCTTGTATTCAATTAGATTCACGGATTTCTATTTGCTTGAGTAAGCATTGAATCTACAAAGAGAGATATAACTCTTTGATATACTTTTATTAATATTGAGTCTGACTGTCTAGTTGATTCTCTTAAAAGTATATTGGAGTTAGTTCATACAGATTGCTAAGCGAAATATTTGGTGTGGTTGTTAGGCCCCCGCTTTTTCATCTAGGTGATACTTCGACAGTTGTAACCTTTCAACAAGCCAACAGTAATTAAGAAGGGGAAGAAAAACTCTGGGAAGCAAGTGACATAGGCATGGTGATAATATAAGTTAGAACGAAAATTGAAGTGGTTAAAAACTACATCAAGTTTACTTGGCCTTTTTGACTGAAAAAAATGTCAAAATGGTGAAGGTAGAGCCAAGTGTGATGATCTTCAAATTTAGCAAATAAGATATTCTCAACAAATTTATTGATGAGAGGCCATGGAGTATTAATAGACATTTGTTAGTCGTTCATGATTATATTCCGGAGATGATATACACAGAGAAGCATTGGGTATTTCAACATTTCTGGATCCAACTTAAGTTCTTATTTCCGGAACATATGAATGTAGATTCAATAACGAAAATGGGCAGTATGATTGGTGAAGTGATAGCTATTGAGCCAAAAGACGTTGTTCCAGTTGGCAGCGATCCAGTGAAGGTGTGTGTTAATGTAGATCTCTCCTTTCCACTGAGATGAATGGTTAAATATATCACTAATATTGGGATAAGTCGTTGGATTAGGTTCTTCTATGAAAGACGGCTGGCTGGTGTATGTACTGAAAGGTATGTCATTAAACATTGCAAGGTTGCATGTAAAGACGCAGCGAATTTCTTAGTCAAAGAACACGAGAAGCCATACTATTTTGGCAAGGAAAGTAGCATAGGGAAGAATATTTCCAAGGCGTCAACCTGTAGAGTTCCAGTTGCTACGCACAATCCAAAAAAGTTTACCAAATATGCAACTTTCATCCCTCAAAAAGACGGTGAAATTGTTAATATGGAGTTTTTGTTGAAGAAAGGATAAAATGATGATACAAAATCCATTAGACTTGGGAAAAGAAATTAGAATCACTGAAGATCCTATTGCTGAAGGACATGAAGAATATTTCATTATCAATACTTCTGATATCAACATTGATAATCATATATCTCAAAAGATCATAGAGAAAGATAATCAAGTTGTCAACTCACAAAAGGAGATGCATGTATACAAAATTTTCACTAAAATCATCAAATTCCGTTACGTTTTTCTTAATCTCTTTATCTTTTATTATTCTTCAAAGTTTCGTATTAATTTAAAATTTCTACATACTAAGACTGCACCTTTGCATGTTGTTAACAATTCTTACAAAATAATTGCATCTATTTTTTTTTACTTTAGTTTACTTTGATTGTCATATATTTCATATATAGTAAAAGTGAGGTTTTAAATATGAAGATCATTTCTTGGAATGTTCAAGGATTTAATTAATAAGGTCAATACTAGAAATCACCTGAGTGACTTAGTAAGAACTCAAAATCCTGACATCATTTTTCTCTGTGAAACCAGAATAAGTCAACAATTAAATGCATACCTTGTTAGAGCATTGCTCGGTCGAACTCGCAAGCGTTGCTATCTCAAGCTTTTTTGTCAAGTTTAGTTGATCAAAACTAAAGATTTGATTTCTAGTCTACCTATAGGAGTTTCAGACTATGATAGATTGTATAGTTGAAGGAAAAGATCTACCGAAGAACTCGGAGGAACTTCATCAATAAAAGGTATGTGGAGAATAAAATTTTTCTATCACTCAGAAGTTTATTCCATTCTTACTTATCTCCTATTGAGACAAAAGTCGTATACGATATAGTATTTTGTATCATACACATTTGAGATTTCGAGCTGAGTTTATCTCGCTTATATTTTTCTCGAAATATGTGTTGGTAGCTTTCTGTCTTAGATACGTTCATCACTATTCTTGACATTATGTCAAAAGATGATCACGTGGAAATTTTCTTGAAACATCTTACATGGTTTGTGTGAGACAGTCATTTGATGACGACACAGAAAGTTTCGTATTGATCATTCGATCACTTGGAAATTGCTTATTAACTAATGGTATTGTGAGACATCCATTGTCGTCTTCTGAGAATGCTTCAATTGTTGAAATTGGAGTTCAGAGCTAAAACTCATTTCTGGATACATTACAGTATGAGTACTAAGTATGCGAACGTAACTAGAATAATTCAGGACCGGAAACTAAGTTTGCATACCCGTTCGCAAACTGTTTAAACTGTTAAGTCACCTACTTAAGTCTCCATACCCGTTCATAAATTGATTTAACTGTTGAAGTATGGGAACTAAGTTTGCATACCCGTTTTCGAACTTATTCACCTGAGTTTGGTCCGGAACTAAAGTTTGCGTAGCCGTTTGCAAACTTAAGTGGTTCAAGTTCTAAAATCGACAAAATATGTTTCCATACTCATGCACAAATACATTTATATAATAAGGAATGTAATATTTGCAAACAGTGGCTTAAATTTTCATGAATTGATTCTTTCGAATCAATCCGATTTTGCTTCAATTGGATCATATATAATTCTATGTGATTGTTAACAATTGAACAACTCTATGAAGAACACAATTAGATTCCCTGATTATCGTTCATGATTGATTAATCATCATAGTTGAGCTATATTTGCTATATGAATGTGGATTAGACAGAAGTGTTCATATGGCTAACTTTGGTTAACTAATATTGAGCCAACCCAATGTACACGTTTAGGTACGGTTACCCATGTATAAATGAAGTATGTTTGATTTGTGTATGACATGCTAAGTCCATCTAACGGTGAAGAGAAATTTTTTTGGTTTCAAGGAAAACTTAGCTTGCATCTTAAATCAGGATTTCATCTAATGGTGAATAATGAATGATTTGTTTCTAAGCTAACTTAGCAACCCTGATTTGAAAGACTAAATAAAGGAGAACTCTAGCAACTGGGAAACCTAATCCCCACACCTCATATATGATACTAGTTGCGACTAGAGTCGATTCTCCTTTAACTTAGGTTTTTCCTAAAACCATTATAGGTTAACGACTTGAAGACTTCATTGGGATATGAAGCCAGATCCAACTATTTTCTTTGTAGTTGCTTATTATGATCTTACTTGTTCTATCGTATTGAGTACTATATATCTTCTCTAAGATTTTCTCGAGAATTATCTCCGATAGGTAAGATATAAAAAGTAATCACAAAGCTCTTCGTCTCATCCTTTGTGATTCCACAATAACTTGTTCTACCAACATATAGTTAAGTTATTGTGGGGTGATTGATATTTCTAGGATGTTTTTCGGGAATATAAGAACGGATTATCAATTGGTTCATGCGCACCTTGATTTATCATAGGATGGAACAAAACTTCATAGGTATTTTTGTGGGAGAGATTTATGTATCATAATAGACTTTTATGTGGGAGACAGATTAGTTTATAAGTCTTCGACTTTGGGTCGTAGAAACTCTTAGTTGTAGGTGAAATCAGCTAAGGTAATCAAGTGCGTAGAGTCCTGATGGTATTCAGAGAAATAAAGAACGCGACTGTATCTTGATCAGTGGGAGATTGGTTAGGGATCAACCACATTCCAGTCCGAAGTTTATCTTGTAGTAGGCTAGTGTCTGTAGCGGCTTAATACAGTGTGATGTTCAATATGGACTAGGTTCCTGGGTTTTTCTGCATTAGAGGTTTCCTTGTTAACAAAATTAATGGTGTATGTGTTATTTATTTTCCGCATTATATTTTATATAATTAAAATATCACAGGTTATGCGTAGTTCAATAAATTGGTAAATCTGACCTTGCTTGTTGGACAGAAATTTATTGACACTTGGATATTGGTCTTTGGTACCATTCAAGTTATTTCTCATATCGATCCGGCTCACAGATTTCTATCTGTTCGATTACAGATTGATTGGAGAAATTGAGATATAACTCTTGGACACTTTATTGTGATTGAGTCTGGTTGTCTAGTTGACTCTCTTGGAATTATGTTAGAGTTGTCCATCTAGATAGCCGAACGAAATATTGGGTGTGGTTCTTAGACCCCCGCTTTTTCAATTAATATCAGAGCAGGAAAACACGTTAAAGAACTCATAAGTATGTGTTTATAGTAATCTGACTCTATGGAAAGTGATATCTCTGATAAACACATCACCAGAAAGAAAGACTTTGTTTCTTTGAAATATATTAAAGAGAAAGACTTGTCTAACTCAAATACAGATGAACATGTTGTTTCCACGAAACAAACAGATATTGATAAGTGTTATCCTAATTATCTTACTGACGAGTCTGACTTTGAAATAGAAAGGAAAGAAGCCAAAGAAAGTGCAGGCGATTCTAAGCTTTGTTAGAATTAATCCAGGAAGCTGAAATAAATAGGCTGTGATTCCCATCTAAGAATTATTCTTGAGGAAAATTCCGCTGTTTGTTCTTCTCAAACTCTTCTCAAGGAAAAACTCAAAGAGGATGCCTTAGAAATTGAACATTTATTGAGTAAACTCTCTATTCAATATAAAGGATGTTCTGGGGAGTCAATTGTACCAATTACTTCTGATCCAACTGTGCTATTACATATAATCATGTTTCTCTGATGAAACCAGTCTCATAATCTAAATTGAAAACTCCTTCGAGTGCTAAATATAAGCGCATTTTTTCCTCTAATCAATGAACTACTGCATCTCGAGGAAGGAAGAAAACTTCTAACAATTCTGTTAAAACTGCTGAATCTAATCACTCATGTGATCATAAAGTATTTTTTTTGTGTTTCAAAAGGACATGTTCGACGGAAATGCAAATTAAGGTTGGATGAAGATTATGTCAATCGGCTCAACATACCTTGGTTTTAATACTCGAAGGTGTGACTGATATTCATATGTCTAAACCAATCGGTTTTAGTACTCACCCTTTGAAGTGTTCCAGGAAGATCAGTTCAATTTGCTCTTCAAATGTTCGAACCTGCAATAGTAGCTTTAACCTGAATCGGTCACGGAAGTTGCAAAAGAATTCTTCTCAAACTAGAAAAAGGGAAGATATTCAAGATGTGAAAAAGTACCAAAAGAAGTCAATCTTATTGGAGTTACGGATGATGATATTAATCTTCTAATGGAACATCTCATTGACAGACTGTCAAAATTCATCAGGCAAACTTCTTCAGGTAAAGATTCAAACTTAATCTTGTATTTTGATGACAATATGCTTTATGATGGCTTTTCACATCAAAAAGGGTTTCTTCGAAATATTAAAAGGAAAAAGAGGATTAACCGTGGGAATGTTTTATTTGATGAGCTTAAAGCTCATACTTGTGCTAATTAATCACAAGGTTGGAAACCTTACTCAAAAATCCTGATGAGTAAGTTGAGTCAATAATCAGGTATACTTGTTTGAAAAATATGTTTTGTGTTTAGTCAAACTATTTTCTTATTGTTCTTAGTGGGACTATAGTATACAAACATCTTTGCACAAGTAGTGATTGTTTTTTTTCTCCTCTCAAAAGTTTTGAATTTTATATCTTGGGAGTAGATCTTATTATGGCTTTTTTGCTAATCTGATGCTCTAAATTTTACTCTTTGAGAACATAAATGTATAGAGCTAAAGTTTGTGAAAAATAGAAATTTCACCTAAAATTATACTGTATTTTGTATTCAAGAAAAATGGACCTTTACGGTATCTCTAAATTTTTTTTTTCAAGGGCTATATTAGTTTTCGTACGAGTCCCACATTACTTGTCACAAACCAATTTTTAGAAACCGTAAAAATTACTCTTTGAGAAACCGTTTATATACTTATCCTATGATGTTGAAATTATCTCACTCTGGGTTATTTTTTCATATCAAGAACTAGTGGATTTCCGGTGCCATAATGGAACGGGATTGATGTCAATGCAAAACATCTCTGCAGGTAGGCTCGTCTCTCTAGTCGCCACCAAAGCAAGTTATAAGTGGCAGTAAAAACGAACAAAACACTAAAGGCAGCAGTATATTTGAATGCAAAAATCATTTAATTAGAAATCCTTTTCAGCGTCAAGATGGCAATAAATCCAAATGAGGCTTCTTATCATGGGACCAACAATTTTTATAATCACGTAATAATCGTGACAAAAGTAAACAGGAAAATCATTAGCCTAACCTTTCATTATGGACAACACGTGTTAAAATGTCTTCATTCTTAGTTTTCTGCTGAGCATGACATCTCACCGTCGCTGCGACATCACTACAACCTCTCAACCTTGATCATTCGTATCCAATACAATCAGTAATGGTGAAAATGTTTTTTGGAAGAAAAATTTGGATACCGTTGATTGATGCCCTAATTCGGGTTCTTTGATCTCCTTTAATAATCAATATATAAAGTTTTGTGTTTTCATGATTGAATGATCTGAATTTGTGTAGACTGGCTAGTGGTGTATATCATATGTAAAATTTGTTGTTTGGTCCTAGGCCCATATAGTTATTTATAGTAGGGTCCAACCGGATTTTATCTTTATCCTAAGGTCCAAAGTTTTTTAAATCAAGAAAATGACTACTATACCCTACAACTAAACACGTGTGAAACAACATTTTTCTCAGTATTCCATATATGTACTGCTGATCTATAATCTAAATAACAAATAGATGTTAAAAACAAGTAATAAGTCAATGAAAAACAGAATCGAACACTTTTATTTCATTATTTCAGTATTCCATATACATATACTTGTGGATCAATTTTTTTTTTTAATAAAACTATAAAGAATAACAAAACCAAAGCAGTATATTTCAGTATTCATATATGTACTGCTGATTCATAATCTAAAAATCAACTGCATGTCAAAAACAAGTAATGAATCTATAAAATTACAGTACTGAAACACTTTTATTTCAGTATTTCATATACGTACTTCTGGATTATACAAAAAAAATGATAAAACTATTTAAAAAAAACAAACAAACTAGCAATAGACTTGTATCCCACACTCTCATTTCTCCTTTAATTTCCCATACAAACACCACCTGCAAAAAAAGGTTCAATATTTATTAGGCTATAACATTCGGAAATCGATTTCAGAGAATCCAAAACCAAATCAAAGCATTATTTTTCAGTATGTCATATATGTACTACTGCATTCATAATCTAAAAATCAACTGCATGTCAAAGAAAAGTCATGAATCTATGAAAAATCAGAATTGAAACACTTTTGTTTCAGTATTCCACATATATACTACTGAATTAAAAAGGAGAAAAAGAAGATAAAACTATACAAATAGCAAAATCAAAGCAGTAATTTTCAGTATACCATATACGTACTGCTGATTCATAACTTAAAAATCAATTTCATGTCAAAAATAAGTAATGAATCTGTGAAAACAGAATTGCACACTTTTATCTCAGTATTCCATATATGTACTCCTGGATTAAACAACAAAAGTGATAAAATTCTATAAAAAATAATAACAAACCAAAGCAGTAATGAATGTATATATGAAGAATCAGAATCTGAACACTTTTATTTCAGTATTTCATATATATACTTCTGGATCAGACAAAAAAAATGATAATACTATAAAAAACTAACAAAATCAAAGCAATATTTTTCAGTATGCCATATATGTACTGCTGATTCATAATCTAAAAATCAGTTGTATGTCAAAAACAACTAACGAATCTATGCAAAAACAGAATTAAAACACTTTTATTTATATATTTTGTATATGTAATTGTGAATCAAATAAAAAAAGTTTATAAAGCTAGGTTTTTGTCAGTACTGCAGATACGTACTGTCGATTCATACACAAAAACAAACTCAAAACAAATCTAAAACCAACATGATGAAACTGATATAATCAAATTTACTGAAGAAATGAACAAAAAACGTGATGATTCATCTAGATCTGAACTATTTTCATAAAAATAAAATAAACAACCAAGCATTCATAAAACGATTAGATATTAAAAACCCTAAAAGAACAATCAAGCATCCATTATACAAAGATGAAAACGTCACGAACTTGATCAGATCTTCATGTTTCAGTTGAGAAACAAAAAAAAAAATGGAGAGAAGATTACCTGGAAACCACGAAAGATATTCATAAGCAATCTTCATAGAAAAAATGAATTGGAGAGAAGATTTCGTAAGAGGCAGTAGCAGAGAAGATGAGAGGGAGAGAGATTAAAGGATCTGAGCATGAAAAGAAAAATGAAAATACCTAGATTATATTTGTGTTATAGTAGAAGGCTATTTCGGGAAATCTGAATATCTACTTAATAGGTTCCGCACGTGTACAAGACCTGGACTTAACAAATTGGGTCCATTTTTATGTTTTTTTTTTAATTATGGACCTATGGTTACTGGGCTTTAGTGGGTGGACCTTCCACTAACTAAGACTACCATAATAGTACCTATTGGTAATTCCTACATATCTAAATTTTGGTTTGAATTTTTTCCCACAGAGATTGAAGACGGTGATGGTGACGGGGGAGGAAATTGTTTGGTAAATTATTGGTTATGATCATGGTTCTGATGTAATTGCAACAACTACTTAAAGTTTTAACATAAATGGTGACGGTGGCTCTGAAAATGATATGGGGGCTATGACGGTGGTTATGGGTTTGATTTGTGAGGTTGGGATAAGTACCCATCATCTCAACCGAGATCGAAAATAACAGCTTGAATTTGGGTTTGAAATCGAAAACAAAATCCAATAATGTGTATGTACGGTGCTAATGCGGTGGTTTTTTTTGGTGAGGTAGTGGTGGTGGTGAACGACCGATTTTGGTTTGGGTGGAAAAAAATTATTATTGTATTTGTGATGCTAACGGTTACGGGGTGTTTCTGGTGGTGAAGGAATGATTAAGGAAGTGAGTAATGGTTAATGTTTAAAAGTTCCATCCAAATTCTCGGTAAAAACACGGATGTAGTAGTTGAGTTTGGAAAAACACAAAAGGGCACAATGATACTTTCGGCGGAGTTGTAATGGTGACGACGGTGGTGTTGGCGCTGCTGCTTGGCAGCGGTGATGATGATGTTTGCAGTGTTGTTGGTGATGATGTCGATGGTGGTAGGTGTAACTTATATTTGATTTGACAGGGGAGGAGGTGGTGCCGGTAGGGAGGCAATGATAATATCCGTGCTCTTTGATAATAAAAGTGGAGGTGGTGGTGGAAAAGGCGGCGGTGGTGGAGGCGTAGGAATAGACAGTGGAGGTAGTGCAGGTGGCAGCGGCAGTGGTAATTTAAATCTTTATTTGTAATTTAGCTTTAAAAAGATACAGAGGGATAACTTAAAATGAATGAGGGTATTTTGGTCCAGAAAAGAGACCAACCATAGACACTAAACAAATCATTTTGTGTTATATTATAGATGTCGTCTCCTTCTCACACTTATGAATTTATGAAAGGGTTTCTTGATAAAGGTAAGGGTTACGGTTTCAAAGGGAAGCAGAAAAGAACCCTAGTGGATGCTGACGATATCAAAGATCAAAAGTCTGATTATTATTATGATGTCTCATGCTATTATGCATATACTCATCAAGATGTGGAGCATGATGAAATAGTTTCTATTGAAGTGGTTCATGATTTTCTTAGATACTTTGAGGAAGCAAAACTGCAGCTCGTTGATACTATGAAAGGTCTTGACGAGTTTCAAACTGAGTTGAAATTTTTTAACGCTGACCTTGTTCTCATGAAGACACATGTTAAGGATCTTCTCAATGAGGATATCTTCTCTGAAGAAGCTATAGATGTTGTCAATCACAATCTCAAAGGTCTCAAAATCCGTGAGGATTCCCAAAGTGTACTTTGATTTAGTATACATTTAATTTTTGTTGTCTAGAAAACTCCTTATGAGAATGTATTCTTATGTTTTAAGAATAATAACTAGGGTTTGAAATAGCAATTATTCTGATTACACATAGCTATTGTCAACGCTTTCATCTTGCAATGTTTTTAGATTTATTTATTTAAATTCTAAGTTATTTGAAAGATGATTTTGAAGTATTAATCTTTATCGATTTTATATATTGCAAAAAAAATTGGTATGGGATATGCGGTTTACGTCTGTGAACTGTGATTATTCCATATATGCTCAAAAGTTAAGTATATTGTGTCATTATGCAAATTTTGATGGAAAATAGAATAAACTTTTGAATATTCCGCAATATTGATCTTTCCCTAATCCAATTTTATGTGAAAGTATTGTATGGCTCCGTAAGTTTTCTTATGTTGAGCAATTCCGATTAAATTAATCTATGATTTTTCCTTGTGGATTAATTTATTCGAGTTTCTGGATACAAATTCATGTCTCATGTGATTTGTTAATGTCCAAAGAAATCTTTTTTTTCTTGTAAAAGAAATGTCGCTCTTGTTGTTCCATTGGGAATGACATTTTATGTGGGAGAGTTCTTAATTCAACTTGTACTTGATTGCAAAATCTTTGTGGGAGAGTGCGGCTGTGGAATACTGTAGGAGTTATCTTGTATCTTTATTAACTCCTTGGTGAATACACTAAGTTTTGACTATGTGAAATCATCGAAACAAAGTTGATAAGTTTTCTTTTAGTCATGAAGTATCTCTATGAGAATTCCTTAATGTCCCATAATTTTTTTTACCTTTGCCAATTTATATTGACAAAAGGGGGGAGAATTAATTGTAGTTCACACTACATATATATGTTTTACGGATCATTATGTAAGGGGGAGTGGTTTTCATTGTGAGATGAAGTATTGACTAAGAGGGTGTGATACATATCACCATAGTATTATTTTAAAAGTTGGGGTACAATTGAACTTTGATGATGTGTAATAATACTGTGATACCGTATAACAATATTTGAGAACAATTGTTTCCGTATTGTTATAGCTACGAGATCTTGAACAACAATGATGCTAAGAACCTGTTAGAGCACTGCTTGTTCGAACTCGCAAGCGTTGATATCTCAAGCTTGTTTGTCAAATTTAGTTGTCAAAACTATATGTCTTGATTTCTAGTTTACTTATAGCTAAGTATCGGACTACGATAGTTAAGTGTAGTTGAGCTCCAGACTCCACGACGATCATCATATGAAGACAAAGATCTACTCAAGGAACCAGTGGGACTTCATCGACTAAAATGTATCTGGAGACGTGAATTTATCTATCACTCAAAAGTATTTCTATTCTATCTCATATTTTGAGACAAAATTCGTATAAGTATATAGATTTCGATTATACACATTTTTTATTTCAAGCCGAGTTTATCTCGCTTATCTATTTCTCGAAATATGTGTTGGTAAGCTTTCGCTTTATCCAAGTTCATCTTTACTCGTGACGAAAGTCATGTTGATATTTCAATATCTTGAAAATCTCTATGATGAAAAATAGTTTGTGAATAACAACTATATAACATCCTCTAAGAAAGTTTCAATGATTGAAATGAGAGTTTATATCATGTAACCATCTTTGGATATAAGCATAGTTTGTTTGCACATTAATGTACAAGTCCATAAACCGGGAACCTAATATATGCATTCTTGAATGTGTGCAATTGGTGGATGGTGACTAGATAAGGATGCGTACCCGTATGCATACTGGCGGAAGTTCACGTCCGTGAATTTCTGCTGAGTTTTAAAACTAAAGCAAACTCAATCTGGTTACCTAAGTACGCGTAACCGTACGCATACTGGCGGAAGTTCACATCCATGAATTTCTGCTGAGTTTGGAAACTGAAACAAACTCAAAACCGGTTACTTAAGTACGCATATCAGTACATATACTTAAGTGTGTTACTTTCTAAAATCGGTCCGTTCATGAACTCAAACTTTTATATAATAAGGAATGAAATCTTTGCAAACCATGGCTATAAAGTTCATGAATCGATTCAAGTGAATCAAACCGATTTTGCTTCAATTGTGTCTAAACAATTGAACAACTCTCTAACTAGTTCTTTTAAGTCATTTGAAGTAGTTGTGCTGAAGATGAATATGGTTGATATGAAAGTGATCATATGGATAACCATTTGGTTAACTACCGTTGAACCAACTAACTGTACATCTTTAGGTATGGTTACCCAAAACTAAATAAAACGTGCATTTCATTTGTGTATGACAAGCTAAAATTCGATCTAACGGTTGAAATATATTAGCTTGAATCTAATAAGGTTTTCATCTAACGGTGAATATTGAATGTTTTCTTACCAAGGTAACTTTGATTGCAAACCCTGATTTCAAATCTATATAAAAGAGAACAATAGAAACTGGGAAGCCTAATTCCCACACCTCCCGTGTGATACTAGTTGTATTAGTTAGAGTCGATTCTCCTTTAACCTTAGGTTTCTTCTTGAGACCTTGTAGGTTAACGACTTGAAGAATTCATTGGGATTGTGAAGCCAAACCCAACTATTTTCTCTGTAGTTGCGTGATCTGATCTTGTTGTTTCTATCGTACGAGTACAATCGTAAGATTGGCTTGAAATTGATATCTCCGATAGGAAAGATAGGAAAGAAGTCACAAACATATTCGTCTCATCATTTGTGATTCCGAAATATCTTGTTTCGCTAGTCGATTAAGATTATTGTGAGGTGATTGATAATTCTAAGCTGTTCTTCGGGAATATAAGTCCGATTTATTGATTGGTTCCTGTTCACCTTGATTTTATCAAAAGGCAAAAAAAAAATCGTAGGTATTTCTGTGGGAGTCATACTTATCTATTACCTTGATTTGTTTATTAAAGTCTTCGACTTTGGGTCGTAACAACTCTTTGTTGTGGGTGAGATCAGCTAAGGGAATTAGTGCATAGTATCATGCTGGCATCAGAGACGTAAGGAGCGCAACTGTACCTTGAACCAGTGTGATATTGATTGGGGTTCAACTAAAGTCCAGACCGAAGTTAGTTTGTAGTAGGCTAGAGTCTGTAACGTCTTAATATAGTATGGTGTTCAGAACTGGACTAGGTCCCGGGGTTTTTCTGCATTTGCGGTTTTCTCGTTAACAAAACTTCTGGTGTCTGTGTTATTTCTTTTCCGTATTATATTTTGTTATAAAATAGAAATATCACAGGTTGTGTGTTGTATCGATCAATTGTGAAATCCAACCTTTGGTTGTTTATTGAAATTGATTGATTCTTGCACATTGTGTTAGAGCATTGCTCGGTCGAACTCGCATGCGTTTCTATCTCAATCATGTTTGTGAATGTTAGTGATCAAAACTATAAGTCTTGATTTCTAGCCTACATAGCTAAAGGTCTTGGACTAGGATAGAAAGTGTAGTTGAGCTCAACAACTCCATGGAAATCATCATACAAGACGAAGGACTACTCAAGGAACTGGTGGATCTTCATCGACTAAAAGGTATGTGGATACTTGAACTTATCTGTCACTCAAAATTCTATCTATTCTATCTCCTACTCTTGAGACAAAAGTCGTTTTGATATATAGACTTTCATTATGCACATTTTCTATTTCGAGCCGAGTTTATCTCGCCTATCTATTTCTCGAAATATGTGTTGGTAAGCTTTCGCTTTAGCCGAATTCATCTTTACCTAGTGACGAAAGTCATGTTATGTTTTAATCACTTTGAAAATTGCTCTGACGAAAAATGGTCTGTGAATAACGGCTATACCCGTCCTCTGAGAATGTTTCAATGATTGAAATGAGAGTTTAGATTACATAACCATTGGCAGGATATAAGCATTGTTGTGGAAACACATATATGTGTAAGTCCTTATTCCTTGAACCAAAGTTTGTGAACTTTATTGATCAAGAGAAATGGAAGTGGCGTGAGCCAAGTCCGCGAACTAAGTCCGCGAACTGGCTGAAGTTCTCGACCCGAGAATTTCTGCTGGAGTTTGTGAACTCCTTCCATGAGCTTAAGTCCGCGAACCCAGTCCGCGAACTTGAGCAGGTTATATCTAAAACCGGTTATTCTTGAACTCATGTTTATTTAAAATAAGGAATGCTTTTGCAAACCGTGGCTATAAAGTTCATGAACCGATTCGAGTAAATCAAACCATTTTTGCTTTGATTGTGTCTTGTGTAGTTACATAAGATCTAAGAAATTGAACAACTCTCTAACTAGTTTATTTGAGTCATTTGAACTAGTTATGGTGAAGAAGAATATGGTTGATATGAAAGTAATCACATGGCTAACCATCTGGTTAACTATTGTTGAACCAACAAATGTTAATGTTTGGGAACGTTTCGTAAACCCAAAATTGGACATTTCATTTGTGTGTAACAAGCTAAGTTTTCGATCCAACGGTTGAGAAATATTAACTTGAATCTAATCAGGTTTTCATCTAACAGTGAATATTGAATGCTTTGTTACTAATCTAACATTGATTGCAAACCCTGATTTGAAAACTATATAAGGGAGAACTCTAGGAACTGGGAAACCTAATCCCCACACCTTACGTGTGATACTAGTTGCATAGCTAGAGTCGATTCTCCTTTTACCTTTGGTTTCTTCTTCTAAACCAGGTTAACGACTTAAATACTTCATTGGGATTGTGAAGCCAGACCGATACTATTTTTCTTGTAGTTGTGTGATCTGATCTTTTTGTTTCTATCGTACGAGTACAATTGAAATAATTGGATTGAGATTTTATATCTCCGATAGGAAAGATAGAAAAGTAATCACAAACACTTCGTCTCATCGTTTGTGATTCCACAATATATTTTTCAATGCGTCGATTAAGATTATTGTGAGGTGATCAATATTACCAGGCTATTCTTCGGGAATATATGACCAGTTTATTGATTGATTCCTGTTCACCTTGATTTATCAAAAGACGGAACAAAACTCGTAGGTATATTTGTGGGAGACGGATTTGGTGCGCGTCGTTAACGCAAAAAATTAATTACTTCTTTCCACACGGTTAACTGGTAATATAATGGCAAGGAGTTTGTTCCCACGAAGAACAGGGAGTTTCTACTTGTTAAAAGTAATCGAAACGGGGGGTTTTTAGATTTTCAAATTAAAGTAACTAGTAAAACGGAAATAATAAATATTGGTTTAAAACAATAAGGAGAAAGATGATTATGGAATCATTCGCCGTCACTGAACCGAAGCTTAATTAAATAGAAGTTTATCTCTTATTAAATTTATATTGTTACCAACCGTAGAATAGTGATAGGCACATTTTTGTGTCTTATATAATCTCAATTGTATATATTATTAGTGCTCGATTTTATATTTATTATGGCTTTTTATGTCCCTGTAGGTATTTTTGGAGAAATAAGCTTTTGCGGCGAAATTGGCTAAAAAAGTGGTTTTTGCGCTCGTGGGAGAAAATTACTATACGGACTCTCACTTTGGATAAGGGGAGGTCATCTTCTTCATTTGAAATTTGAACTTTGGAGGGAAAATAAGAACAAAACTAGGGTTGAAGAATTGAAGGTATTCTAGGGAGATTCAATGGCTGAAATCAAATGGGTTTGATCCTCTTGGCTAAACAGGGCTGGTAATTGTCTTATTTTTGCCTAGAATTGGCTAGACAATCCGCAAGAGATGAATCAAGTTTTATAGTTTTTGGCGGGAAAAATATGCATGCAACTGGCGGAGTTGGGGTTGAATTCGATCGATTTCCAGAGTGATTCAATGGCTGAAATTGATTGGGTTTACTCCCTAGGCCTAAATAGGCCTGGTGAAGTCTTTTGTTTGAACCCAAATTGGCTAGAATAGCCGGAAAAAGAAATAGAAGTCAGGTTTTGCACGGGTCTCTGTATGACTTATTTTTGGAATTCTAGGAAGACTAAAGGCAAGAAACTCTTACCAAAGATGCATATCTATCTAAGGAAGAGTTTGAGATAAGTTGGAAAGCTCAGAAACGCGTGAAACAATTTTGGGAAGAGATTATTGCCGTAACTGCCAAGAAAAGAAAAGAAGAGATTTCGAGAAGTTTTGGGGAGATTAAATCGCTCTGTTGGCTATATATAAGTTGCTGGGAGTTCATAGAAGGGAGTCGAGACTTTGGGGGACCGAGCTGAGGGATTGGTGAAGCTGCAGAGGTGAAAATCAAGAGTTGCAGAGAAGATGTGTCTGCTGCTGAAGAACAACGTCGTAGAACACTTCGCAACTTAGCAAGAAACCGTTACCTAATCTTTCAAATCCAATACCTTTGTAACAGCTTTGCAACAACTATTCCTGTTAGAATTTATTTGTAAGGGCAGCTTCCGTAACAGTGGATTCTGTAACAATTATATCTGTTACAGATTCACTTCTTCAATAAAAACACCTATTTGAGCCATGATTAAATATTTTGAGCGTGTTTTTGACATGAGGAGCTAAACCCCAACACTGGGATGATGGAGGAAGCCCTATTTCACAATCACTTGGTAACTATAATTGATTCTTTATGACTTTTGCACTTGTTTTAATCGATTTATGATTTTTCTTGATTAGTTGTGATTTTGTTTGATGTCGCATGCTGGGTTTTAGGAACTTTTGATGCGTCACGCTTGTGATTTACATCTAATGCTTTACAAAATCTACTTTTGGCAAAGAAAAGAGTCAACAAAAAAGCTAGAATTGTTATGAGTCATCATATGAACCAATTGAATGTGATTAGTGGTGAAATCCTAAGTCTCAGTACCTCTCGATATTCGTGACAACCTTGTGAATATATTTTTAGTATTTTTATTCTTAGTTCTTAAATCAAACCTTTACACAATCCGAGTTGGCAAAGAAAAGAGTCGACAAAAGAGCTAGAATTGTTATGAGTCATCATATGAACCAATTGAATGTGATTAGTGGTGAAATCCTAAGTCTCAGTACCTCTCGATATTCGTGACAACCTTGTGAATATATTTTTAGTATTTTTATTCTTAGTTCTTAAATCAAACCTTTACACAATCCGAGTTGAACGAACTTTATTCGTGACAACCTTCTCTTCCATTACCGTCGCCATTCTTCTTCCGGCCACTGCCCCGTTCGAACTTCACCCCATTCATCTTGATCATCACAACATTGTCGATTACTTCGTTATCTTCTGCGATCAATAACAGCTCCATTCTCGTTCACTGATAATGGTAGCAATCTTTCGAGCACAACAACAGACCTTGCTCGTGTTCTCCATCTCTTCCAGGATCATTAGCAGCTTCCTGAACTTGCTCGAGCTTCTCCCTCAGCAGCAATCGATCACTAATGGCAGCTGCGAATTCCATCAATGTCCTTTCTCTTCCATGCCAGCAAACCAAGGTCGACTGCAACCATCTCTTTACTGACTTCGTCATTCTCTCGGCAGCACCGTTGTGATCATCACGACTTCTCGAGCTCCAACTTCAGTCACCGATCATCATCAGCTCGACTCCATCAATGGAAGCAAGCCAACTTCTCTGACTATGTTTTCTCAACTGCTCATCTCCATCACAGATAGCTCCTCTTCCTTCTTCTCTGCATCTTCACCACGACCCATCCCGTCATCGTCGAGTTCAATGGCAGCAAACGAATAATCCACTGCCAAATTCGAGTATGAGTGATTTATCGAAATCAGACTAGTACCCAAGATTTCTGTCGTCCCCGTGAACCCAATGATATATTTAAATTCGAATATAGCTGTTGATCAAAGTCCATCACCGTCGTGATCATCATGATCATCAAGTTCCGACTGCCATAGCCTGTGTTTTGTTGAGAAATAGGGAAGACGAAGTGCCCTGAGTAAGAGGTCAGGTGCCTTTAGTATTATTTGAATTCTTGCCTTCCGCTTTGTAAAAGACCGAACTTCCCTTAGCAGTTCTCATGAAACAACCTGCCGCTTAACAGGAAGGTGTCGCCTAACAGTCGGTTGGGTTGCCAATAGCACTTCCTTAGAAAATTACCATGTTGCCCTTTAGTCTTCTAAGGTCTTGTTTTGCTCATAAATTCTTCATACGAACTCAGAATGACTCCGTTCTTTCTCCATTGCCTCTGTCTTCTCGTCCTCTACAGAATGAAAAGTAGAAATCTTGTACTTGAATGAGTTCCACTTAGTCTTTGGCCCTTCTCCACTTGTAACTAGCTTCCTTTATTGCACATTTAAGCACAAATTCACTTCTTTTCAGATGATTCACCTAATAAAACACAAATAAGAAAAAACAAGCGTAATATACAACAATTTGCAAGAAAACCAACAAATACTAGCATGGAATTAACACCAAATATATGTGAAATATGCACTTATCAAATTCCCCCACACTTGGCTTTTGCTAGTCCTCGAGCAAACTATCTAACCTAACGTACGACAACTTCCTTTCGTTGGGACCCGGTTGCACTTAGCATGTGCAACAAGCCTTTAAACCCCTAGGTGTCCCTATTGGACGAGTTATAGTCTCGTGAGGGCTTACGAGAGGTATACCAACAAAACCTACTCCAACTTCAAAGCTTTCCAGCGTCCCAAGCATCCAAAGATCTATGAGGATATAGAGTTTCTGCATGCTAGTAATAAGAAGTTAGAAATACCAAAGAACATATTCTCATTCTTAACTGTTGAGTGAGAAATAATCACGCCATAATGAGAGAACGCGTGTTTGAGAGCGACCAATAAGCATTTCGCCTCGACTTCTTCCTCACTTAAAAGGATTTTATGATAATTGCACTCAATAAGACGACTTTTTTATGGGTCTCACATGTATGCAGGTAGGAATGAAAAGATAAATCCTACACACGTTGAATGGTGGGAAGGAATCCTTCCGAATTATTTATGGAGACCCCACAAGATCGTGAGAAATAAAAATCTTTTTCATATGATCTCTAAGAAAGGAAATCAACCACTATAGCAAGGATGGGAGTACTTACCACCTTCACATCCGATCGACAGTGAGGAAAGCACCACTCCCACAACATCCAATAGAAACGTCTTCGGCTCGTCTTCTTCATCTTCTTGTCCTTCGACTTCGGCTTCAACTGTTGATGATAACCCTTGAACGTCATAAAACTTTGACAATTTGTAACTCTTTTCCTCTATTTCCTTGTTTCTTGAAACTTCTTTATAGATTTTTCTTCCTCATGGTTTTATTGATAAAATAAATCCTAAATGCAAATCTTTTTGTTTTTTTTTTTGATAAAAAGATTGCAACTACAATAAAAATTAAATTAACATGGCCATGAAAAAAGTACTTTACCACTTGAATCTTCACAACTTGTAATGTCTTCGTATCATAAACTTCAATAACTCTCATCTTTTGATTTTCTTTGCTTTTGTAAATAAGTCTTCGTACTTGGATATAGAATTATGCTCATTGTATTGTAAGTCTTCAACATGTATATAAAATCTGCTCATCGTAAGTCTTCAACATGTATATAAAATCTTCTCTTGTAATTGAATGAGTTCCACTTGCTCTTTGGCCCTTCTCCACTTGTAACTAGCTTCTTTTATTGCACATTTAAGCACAAATTCACTTTTTTTCAGATGATTCACCTAATAAAACACAAATAAGAGAAAACAAGCGTAATATACAATAATTTGCAAGAAAACCAACAAATACTAGCATGAAATTAACACCAAATATATGTAAAATATGCACTTATCAGATTTATCTATTACCGTAAACTTTTCTGTGTGATACAAATTTGTTTATTAAAGTCTTCGACTTTGGGTCGTATCAACTCTTAGTTGTGGGTGAGATCATCTAAGGGAATCAAGTACGTAGCATCCTGCTGGGATCAGAGGTTTAGGAGCATAACTGTACCTTGGATCAGTGTGAGATTGATTGGGGTTCAACTACAGTCCATACCGAAGTTAATTTGGAGTAGGCTAGTGTCTGTAGCGGCTTAATACAGTGTGTGTTCAATCTGGACTAGGTCCCGGGGATTTTCTGCATTTGTGGTTTCCTCGTTAACAAAATTCTGGTGTCTGTGTTATTTGTATTCCGCATTATATTTGTTTATATAATTGAAATATCACAGGTTGTGCATTGTTCAATCAATTAGAATATTCGACCTTTTGGTTGCTGATTTAAATTGATTGACACTTGGATATTGGTCTTTGGTACCATTCAAGTTATCTCTCTTTGATAAAGACTCGCAAATTTCTATTTGCTTGAGTAAAGATCAAATCGAGAGATTGAGATATAAACTCTTTGATATAATTTTATCTAGATTGAGTCTGACTGTCTAGTTGATTCTCTAGAAAGTATATTGGATCCATACAGATTTCTAATCGAATTGTTGGGTGTGGTTGTTGTACCCCCTCTTTTTCAATTGGTATCAGAGCAGGCAAACACGTTCAAGACCTTACAAGTCGGTGTTTGTAGCGATCTGATTATGGACGAATCTATCTCTAATAACGTACCAGTTCAGAAATTACCAGATGTTTCTAAAATCTTGGATTCACCTGAGAGAACTGTCACATCTAAGTCAATATCTAAACATTCTCTTGATGTAAAAACTGTTGATTGGGAAACTCTCCTAGAAGAACAGTTGGATGAACTTTCTGATGAAGGTGATTCACATATTGATAGAGATGTTGATGAGGAAGTCTCAGAGTATGTTAAGTTTATGGATTCATGGAATATGAAGAAGATAACAACTTCTCATGTCTCACCTCTTCTGACTCTTCTTTGTCGAGAAAAATAAGAAGTTGAGAAGATGTTACGCAGATGTTTATTTTTCGAATCGTTCTAACGAATCGATCCTCAAGGATTCTGAGGAAAACCTACGTATGAAGTCACTTGAATGTGATAATCTTTATCAAAAATACTTCTTGTTGGAAGAGAAACTTGCAGAATCTGAAGCAAGATATGACTCTCAACAAAAATATTTTGATGACAAAGAACTTAGTCTTCTTGCCAAAAAAAAAAAAATCCTTGGAGACTGACCTTGCAGTTTCTCTTGATAAAGTGAAATCACTGGAAGAGAGTTTGAGAAGATTCAATTCTAGATCTACAAAATTGTCTTCTATGATTAGAGCATGTAAAGAACATCGTGATACACGTGGTCTGGGCTATAAAGGAATAGACGCTCCAAAAACTGGTAAGATCAACTTTGTTAAGGCTATTGATAATTCTTCATGTGAAAAAACTTTCGCAGCTGGTAATGCACCTAAAAACAAGGAGTCTACTTCTTCCAAATCTACTCACACGAGAACGATTAAGAATAAATCCTTTAACTTCTATATCTGCGGAAAGAAAGGACATTCTGAGCGAAGACGTCGATTTCGTTTAAGGAATGGAAAACTTCACAACATGCTTGCATGGATGTCTAAAGAAGTTATCAAACCTCTCTCTCACATTATTGGAGTAAAAGGCACCTTCGACAATCAAGAAAACTACTATGATAAGTCTTTTCTTAATTGTGCTTTTGAAATGAAAAATGGTAGAAGGAAGAATGGTCAAGTTTCTTGTCTCTCCCTGGAGAAGGCCGCAATTCCAAGAGTTCAGCTCCAGATTGCTTACATATCAATAATCGAGTCTCACAACTAAAGGTAAGCATAAACAGACTCAAAAGGGGAATCAAAAAATCATGGAAAGCGATTGACTCTGGTACTCCTAGTTCCTCTCTTAATAAAACTCCTTCAACTATGTCATGTGATTTGTCTCTAAATCCTTCTAAAAGAGTAAAAGAAGAAGTCAAAATTGATGAGCAAAATGCTCATCCTAATACACCATGAATGCCCATACAACATGCCTCTTTTAATTTAAGAAGGATGCTCATTGTTCTCAAGAAGTGTGTGTAGTTGCAGGAAATCCTACACTACACCCCTCACAAGATTTCATTAACTTTCAACTCATTTTAGATTAACAATCTTAATTTTATTGATCAATCTTTGAACAATCTTACAAGAAAAGATAAAGGAATCAAGAATAACCACTGCTATAGATTTTCTCTCTCCTATTTACTTGCTTTTCACCCAGAAAAAGATCACCCCCTTTCCTTTACAACTGAGAGGATATTTATAGGGAATTACATAGTGGATGACAGCTAATATGTTATTTATTTTCGGATATGGCTTGCGACATTCTCGCGACCTTACAAATTTTAATCTCTCAAACTCTCTAATTTTCGCAAGACCATCACATTTTTCTCATGATTTAGCTGACGTCGTTTATTATTTCGTTTCTGAAGTTATTCTGCGACGCTGCCGTGTTGTGTTGTTAATAATTTCGCTGAGGCATTATTGCTGCGAGATTCTGATCCTACATCTTGCCTCTTCTCATATCTTCTCTGCGAAGTAGAGAATGATGTGAGAAATGTCACAGCTGTTCATCTTTTCATATTCTGTATTTATCACACGTATTTTTTCTTCCATCTATTTCTTGACACGTCTTCTATAACCGCTGCTTTTCAACCGCTCACGTCTTTTCGAATTAATGTTGTTTATTTCTTCGAGTAAAAAATTTTCTTTATATATTTTTCTTACTCTTCTTTCCATTTTCTTTTTACTTTCCATTCTCTTTTTATTCTCTCATCTCTGCAACTCTATTGTTCTTCCGTAAGTTCGGCTACTGTAATTCTTCCCTCTTCAATCTTCTTACTTTTTATCATTCCCATACTTTATATTCAGATATGCCTCCAAGTGTCCATAAACATGAGAAAATTTTAAAAGACATCCAAAAAGATCTTGCTGAGAAAGGTTTCACACTTTCTACCATTCCTGGTGAGAGTGCCAAGTCAATTATTTCTATCAAACTTTTCTCTGATCAATATTGTGATGATCAATCAATCATAATTTCTCTAGGTCAAATTCTCGCAGGTCTCCTCATTACTCTTTATGACCCAGATATTCCTCTGTTCTATGAAATTCTCGCTCACTCGAGATTTTCTCGAGCTATCTTCCAATTGAGTGGGGATTGCATCCGTCTGATGCTGGGTTCGCTAACCGTGGTGCTAGTAAAGGATCTCTTTAGTCCAAAGAACTTAGGGATCCTAAATTCGCAGACTTGGAGATAATCGCTGAAAAATATACAGTTGCGAGTTTCTTTGAGAATTATGAATTGATCTCCATGAAGAAAGAGAATACTCGCTGGGGTATTCGCTTGAAAATGAAAGATAACATTGATGAAGCTAAAATACTCATGCAAGACATTGATTGGCACTCTGGTAAGAACAAAAATCCTCGCCAATCTAAAGATGGTAAATGGTGTGTTTTTCCCTTGATGCTGAAAGGACCTTACATTGCTGGGTCAAATGTTCTTCTTGAGAATCTCGCTACTTATCAACCTTGGGTATTCTCTTGGCCCGAGAAGGAGAAAGAGGTATGTTTTTTCCTATTTCTCTCATTTTACATTTCTTTACTTATTTTCATCCTTTTGTTCGCTGATTCTTGCGAAATTCTACAGATCCAGAAACTGAAAGATAACTATCACAGGACTGGGAAGGCTAGTACCTTGTTAGCTCTTCTCTCATACACAGATGAGGTAAGAAATATTCTCTTATGATTTTAAACAGTATACTGTTGCCTCTATTTCTTATTTCTATGTGTGTGTGAAGGTTATTGCTGAAATAGAAGAGCCTGCCCATGTTGCGAAGACTGGTGATAAAGGCAAAGGTGCTCTTCGCAGGGAAAAACCAACTGCTCCTCCTTCAAAGAAGAGAAAAATCCGTTCTTCCTCTCCTTCAAATATTCCTTCTCATGAAAATTCCGAGAGTGATGAGAATGATGAGGATAATGATGACCTTGCTGCAAATGAAGATTCTCCATCTGAATCTTCTATGTCTAAGCTCTCTGGCCTCTTTTCTGATTCTTTGCAAGGAATGGGAGATAGTCAATTCTCTAGTACCTGCAAAGCTCTCGCTATAATTTGCGATGTTCCTTTGCTGGATGGTGATAATTCTCTTCGCGGAGTTTCTAGATCGATTACTCCCAACTTCCTGCATTCTCTCAATAGTCTGGTATGGTTTCGTTTTTTTTTTACTTCTTCATTTACGTAACTCAAAATCTCTTTCTATTTTAATACTTTTTACATTTTCTCGCAGGCTGGAAAAGCTTCTTTCGCTGTTGCCTCAGATCTGGAGAGAAGACGCGAAATTCTTGAAAAGAAGAATCTTCAATTTCGTGCAAAGAATGAGGAATTGGAAATTGAAGTCAAAGGTCTTCGTGAGAAGAACAAACAACTAGAAATTGATTCTTCTTCGTACAAGAATAAAATCTCCAGTCTTCAGCAAGCTAATAATCAACTCTATGGTATGTTACTTTTCTCCTTTCCCTTCATTCATTCATCCTGTTATTTTATCTTATTTAATTGATCCTTTTTGCAGACATTTATGGTCTTTCTGATGAAGCCACCATTCTTCGTTCATTTCGTAATGCCTTTGATAATGATACTCTTCTTGAGCATCTTAATAAATCTTTAAATAGTTTCTCAAATGATAGAATTTCATCTCTTTCTCTGAATGAACTGAGATCCAAATTTCGCCTCTTAGAGATTGACCATAGATCTAGTTTAGGTTTATCCAATCAATTTAAGCGTCTCTTTCTTAATTCTAAAGAGAAAATCAATGAGATAAGAACCAAAATTAGCGGGCTGATAGATGATAAGGACCGCATCTCTGATCAAGGTGCTAAGGCTCTGGAGAAATTCCAAGAGACCCTTCTTGAAGTTCAACTTGAATGAGATGAAGCTAACCGCAAGAATACCGAGATCTGCGAAAGAGAAAACCAAATTCGTTCTCGTCTCCTTATAAATGATGAGGATGAATTCACCCGGGCTGCGAAAATCTTAGACGATGCCAGAAAAGATTTAGGTGTAAATGTTAGTCTCCAAGTTGAGTATACAACCTTTATTAGAGATATGATTTCTGACAGAGAAGGTTATTAACTGTTCTTCTTCACTAATCTTTTGTTTCTTATGACTTTTCATCAAGTTACTAATTGATTGCCTTTTGCTCGCAGATTCTGAAAGTAGATATCGCGAAAAAATTGAGGAACTTGAAGCTGAAAAACAGGAAATCGCAAAGAATATTTCTTCTCGCATCGATAAGTATTCTAGATTAAAGAATCAAATCAAGATCACTGTTGCGAACTTTAAGAACGATGCTATGTATTTTCGCAATCAAACTATTCAAATGGTTTGTGATGACCATAGTATTCCTCATTCTGATTATCCTTGTCTCTTGAAGGATATCCCAAAGAACATTCCTAGTCTGATTATTTCTGATAGCGAAGCTGATGATGAAGAATCTGATGGTGATGAAGGTTCTGATGGAGATAAAAGTTCTGATGCAGCTGAAGAAGGGGACAAGTCTGATGAAGATGATGAAGGATCAACTAAGAAGTAGTTTTTCTTTCTTTCTTTAATCTTCTGCAATACTTGTACATTTATTCCTCCTTTCTGTATATTTGCGAATTCTTTTGGTTCTCCATATTCCTTAGTATATGAGTTTCTTTCATTTTGACCTGCATTCATTAAAACAATTCTTCCTTGCAATATGGTTAATCAATATAATCATCAATTTTTTAATTCTTGCGTAAATCTATCATGTGGAGACAAATAACATTTTCAAATTTCATTCATTCCCATACTTGCCTCTGTTATTTGTATCCAAATGAGAGATTTTACAGATTTTTCTTATTTTGTGCCTCAACTTTGCAGTTGTTTATGTATAATTTCGCAGTCATATGCAAAATGAATTTTGATTCTTTTCAAAATCTCATACCTGTGTGGTCTTATTTTTCCTTCCTAGTTAAAGGTCTTATTATGCCACCTCTTGTCTTTGCGACAAAATCACAGGACGTCCTTGCACTTTCATGCAAAAACCCATTGATCTTGCCTTAACTTTTTTCTTTTGTATTATGGCCTCTTCAGGAATGTTGCGACAATATAACAGGCCTAAATATTCTTGCGAAAATAAAGCCCCATTATGCCGTCTTGCGATGAAATCGCAGGACGTCTTCACACTTTCATGCGAAAACCCATTGATCTCGTCTTATCTTTTTCTTTAGTATTATTGCCTCTTCAGGATTGTTGCACAAATATGACAAGCCTTAATACCCTTGCGAGTAAAAAGCCTCATGACATTTGCGTCTTAAGACACTTATCAGCTCCCTAATGGAGGGTGCCGCCCTTATCTCCCTCTGGTTGCCCCTTCAAGGAGGAGTACTTCTACCATACAAGGTTAGCTCCTCCCATCCAGTCTTAACAACAACCAGTTGTTTTCGCAACCTCTTATCCCTTTTACCTATAGGGATTATGGTTACGAGACTGCACCCTAAGTGGGGTTTTTTTCAGTTCAAGAATGGCAAAGTACGCTTCAAATGCCCCTGGCACTCTTGACTCAACCGTGTACCTCGGCGCCTTGATCATATTCTGCACTCCTTGGGAGAGTCCTCATTACCTTAGTCGCCCAACCTAAGTCATATGCTTAAGCTGAGAATCCAAGGTGCCTCTCCCGGATGGGCTTTATTGACCCCAAATCTCCATGACTCAGGTTCCGGTGGCCGTGTAGCCTTTCCCTAAGCCATGCAACAGGTACCCCCTTATATGACGTACTTTAGGTCTTATATTTGCCTCTTGCGAAATTGTATTCACGAACTAGGGTGTACGCCATAAAGGTTTGCCCCTTTCTATCTTGTCATTGTTTTCTGATTGTCTTTTGTAGAATTCATTATCTCTGCGAGATTCTTGCACATCATCATATTGTATTTGCATTTCACAATCTCAATTTTGTCATTCAATAAAATGTATTTTTGAGAATTTTATTTATTGCGAGAATGTCGCAACAAATCAATTATTCATACATTACCTTTGTTATCCTTTACTTCTTTGTTATTTTCTGCTATTGTGAACTAGCATTAGTTTCGCAACCTCTCTTCTTCTTTTCTTTCGATTGCATCCACCATTAACCTCTCACTTCTTTGTGTCTCTTTGATTTTTTGTCGCCAACTTGCCTTCTTGTTTGCTCTTCCTTCGCAGGATTCCACCTCAGTTTCGTAACACCTCTTTCCTTCAACCCAATCTACCTTTACGATTCCTACGCGCTGAGGTGAGGGAATTTGATGCACTGATGGAAGTTGAAGCTACACCTAGAATCCCATGTAACCAAGGTCGACCAATTAATGCATTGTAGGGTGACTCTACGTCAACGACACAGAACAGGATTTCAAAATATATTGCCTTCAATGGAATTCGCATAGTAATCTCCCCTTTAGGCTTGTTGGCAGTACCATTAAAACCATATATCTTATATGTTGATGGTATAAGATCATCATCTATTCCTCCCATAGTTTTATAAGTATGATAAAATAAGATGTTCACAGAGCTTCCAGTATCGATTAGAATCCTATTAATTATCCATGAATCTTCAGCTTCATCATCCTCATCTTCTTTTAGTTTTGGATTAATTTCTAATTTTACCACCAATGGATTGTCATGTACTTCTCCACCTTCCGGGACTTCTTCTGCGGTAAAAGAAATAGTCTGTTTCGCCGTTCCTCTAGTGGCGAGATTTTCGCAATATTCATAATTTCTCTTCCATCATTATCTCTTGCGAACACTCTACTCAAAACATTGTCATGAAAATCTTCAATTGTCTTGTATGAATGTATGATAGAGTGACAGAATACATTCTTTGCTTTTGCACCAACTTCTATGAAGAATGTTTCCGTCTTTTTCATCGTGTTTTCTTTGTGATGCTCTGGTGATGGTGGTAATGATTGAGATTGCGGGTGCTCTACCAAAAAGTGGTTTAGTTTTCCTTGATCTATCATTCTCAGAATAATCCTTTTTACATTTCTACAATCATTTGTAGTATGTCCATGAAAATGATGATAAGAACAGAATTCATGACTTCTATGGTTTGGAGGTGGTTCCGTTCCCATGTTCCATGGTGTTGGTATATTCTCCATCAAAATTATAGCTTCCCATATTTTGTCCACACTTGCATTTAGAGGTGGCATCTTGATTTCTTCCCATACCATTTTGTGACCTCCTTGTCCTCTATTATAGTTTTGTCTTTGACTTCCATAAGTTTCTTGCGTCTGATCAAGTCTTTGAATTTTGTTATTTCCACCACGATTGTATAAATTTCTTTCTATTTCATACTCCTCTTGATATCGACTTCCCATAGCTACCAGTTTCTTTTGATTGAGTCCTGTCACCTTTTCTTGTTGTACTTGCGAAATGCTCGCTACTGTGTATATTAGTTTGGGTAATAAGATTGCATTTGTTGTTTGTGAACTGGTGTTCGCAACCGGATATAATTCCATTTCATTTTGTCTTTCCTCTAGAGCAATATATTCTTCCTGAAGTTCTCACAATTCAGTCATTGTGATTGTATTCTTGACTCTGAAAATTTGGATATACAATAGGTTGGTTGCAAACATAGCATTGATAAATGATAAGATGAGATATCTCTCATCTACACGGCCAGCCATTTCGCTACACATAGTCCTCCATCTTTTAGTTAGGTGCTTCAAACTTTCGCCAATCCTTTGTTTTAATCCAAACACGCCTTCAATACCAGGTCGCGAAGAATTATTACTTATATATGCCCCCAGGAATGTAGTCTGCAAATGATTGAAGGATGTTATTGTATTCTTTGGTAGACCTTCGAACCATTTTAACGCCTTCCCTGTTAATCTGGATGCGAAATACTTGCATAAAACGACATCATGATTTTCCCATTACAACATGCACATCACATAGGCTTTAATGTGTTGAATTGCACAAGTTGTTCCATCAAAAATGCTGGTTAATGCGGGCAAATTGCATTTCGGTGGTATTCCTCCTAGTTATACTTCCCTTGTAAATGGAGTTTTCGCAACTTCATCTAATTGCCTTCTGCCCACTTCTCCTCTATTATTTAGCATTCCTCTCATTTCTTCTAATTCTTTTAAGATTTGTTTATTTACACCTGAATTTTGATCCATTGGTCTTTTTAATTTTGCCTCCCTTCTTCTGCGTTCATGTCTTTCTTCTCTCGCGAAATTTTGCATTTCTTCATCATCATCTTCATCTCGTCTTTTTCTACGATTTTGTTCCTCATCTCTATCTTGAATTCGCATATGATGATGTCTCTCATCTTCCCCTCCATGATTTTGTTCATTTCTTATCAATTCCATTCCCTGTATTTCAGCCATCCTATGTACTCTATCATACTCTTCATTGGTATTACCGTTATTCCGTTTTTGTGTACGCCTTCTTTCTCGATTGTCGTGATTTTTCTGGCGAATTGTCTACCGAATCTCTTGTTCTTCCATTTCCGCTCTCGATCTTTCACGTTCGCAAATTAAACGTGCTTGTTAAGCATATTGTCTTTCAGTTTCTTCTTCAATCATTTGTTGATTTCTTTGAGATTCTCTCTCATGTAAAATTCTCCTTCCTTCCTCTCGATTCCCTTCGCCATCTTGATTACTTTTTCCCTGATGTTGTCCATTTTCTTGATTTCTATCATTTTGCCTATCATCAAAAGTTTCATTTTGTGGAACGTAACGATTATCATTCCTTTCTCTATATTCGCGATGTTCTTCATTAAGATTTGATATTTCTTCTTGAATATTATTTCCGGCATTAGTTGTGGATGAGTTTCGCCTCATCTCTCTTCTTCTCGATCTTGAATATGATTTTGTAATACTTCTCGATCTTCTCCCATTTCACTTCTTTCCCTTCCAGCAATTCTATTGCTTCTTCTAACAGTAGTTGGTTGTTCTGATGTATTTCTTCTTCTAGCCATTTCTTCAACATTAATGAATTGCAAGAGATTATGTAAAATTCTGAATCAATCACTCCAAATCTTCACAAATCTCAATATTAATCTTCAATTTTTTCTAGAATAATCTTCAATCTTTCATCGTCCCTGTTTCTAGCGCCATTATGTAGTTGCAGGAAATCCTACACTACACCCCTCACAAGATTTCATTAACTTTCAACTCATTTTAGATTAACAATCTTAATTTTATTGATCAATCTTTGAACAATCTTACAAGAAAAGATAAAGGAATCAAGAATAACCACTGCTCTAGATTTTCTCTCTCCTATTTACTTGCTTTTCACCCAGAAAAAGATCTCCCCCTTTCCTTTACAACTGAGCGGCTATTTATAGGGAATTACGTAGTGGATGACAGCTAATATGCCATTTATTTTCGGACATGGCTTGAGACATTCTCGCGACCTTACAAATGTTAATCTCGCAAACTCTCTAACTTTCGCAAGACCATCACATTTTTCTCATGATTTAGCTGACGTCGTTTATTATTTCGTTTCTGAAGTTATTCTGCGACGCTGCCGTGTTGTGTTGTTAATAATTTCGCTGAGGCATTATTGCTGCGAGATTCTGATCCTACAGTGTGTCTTGAGAAGTGATGTCGAGGTTGTATTTTTTTCTCTTCTTGTTCTTTTTTTTGATCTTTAAATTCTGTTGAGCTTCGCTCCAGTTTCTCTCTTGTAGATAATCATGATCTTTTGTCCTTGAGAATTTTTTTCTTGTTTGCGTGTACATCCTCTAAATAGTTGGTTCTCAACTATTTTTCATGACTTTCGAACTCCATTATTCTTTTGGTAACATCTTAAGGCCGTGACCATCAGTGCACGAACTCCTGGTCCACACGAACGTGTACAAGTCCTAGGGTTTTCCATGGAACGTATTTATATACTTGGGTGTCATCCCGTGTTACACTGTTCTGAAAGGTCAAAGGGTTTTACCAATTTGGTTTGCACCATGAATGAAGGAAACAGAGATGATGAAGTCAAAGAAGGGAAGACTATCGAGTTTCATGAGAATCATGTTTTCATAACATGCCTTCATGCCATTGATCATGAAAACAAACTACCAGTTCAAATATCATCACAACTGGTAGGAAATATTCTTCAAGATTTTGAAGTCGTACGTGAACAACTCGGAATTGCAACAAGGAATCTTGAGTTTTTGAAAAACGAACTGAAAAAGCATCTGATGAGCTCGTCCATGTTCAATCTCTGGTTGCTTACCGGATCTAGTGTTTTTCAGATCATGTTCTCTATAGGAGTTTCTTTGTCTAGTAAATCCTCTATTTTTCTTTGTCTAGAAGAATAACTAGTGTTTGGAATAGCCATTATTGTGATTACACATAGCTATGTCCCACGTTTTCATTTTCATGTTTTTAGATTTATTGGTTTAAATTCTAAATCTGTTTGGAAGATGATTTTTGCAGTATTAATCTTTATGGTTTTATATATTGCAATATTGTTATCGGATGTGTGTGTTTACGTCCGTGAACTTGACCGTCCCATATCTTGTCAAAAGTAAAGTCTTTCGTAAGTCGATATGTATGTATTGATAAAAGAATGAATGGACTTTTGACAAATACAAAAGTTAAGCCTATATTGTCAATTATTGATAAAAGATAGGTTAAAATGTTTTGTTTGCAAGGATTATATCTATTGTATGTCATTTTGCAAATAGTGATGGAAAATAGAATGAATCCTTGTGTATTCCGCAGTAATTGATCTTCCCTGATCCATATTTTATGTATTACTGTGAGGATCCGTAAAGTGTCTTATGTTGAGAATTAAACAACCAAGTTTATTATTTTTGATTAGCTATATTGTTGTTCCGTGAGTTACTTTATGTCGAGCATTTTCAACTAAGTTAATCATCTTGTTTGGTTATTTAGTTGTTGCTCCGTAAGTTTTCTTATGTCGAGCGTGACCAATTAAATTGATTACTTTTGTAATTAATTTGGTTGTGTATTTCAATTAGATTAATTATGGGTTCTCTTGTGATTAATCTAATTGTATTTTTTAAGTCTCCATAAGTTCACTTATGTCTGAGCATTTGTCTATTAAATTAATCATGGGTTCTCTTGTGGTTAATTTAATTGAACTTTTTGGATTCAAATTCATACTTGTATGTGATTTGTTATGTCCAAATAAATCCTCATTTTCTTTCGAAATTAGGGTCGCTCTTGTTGTTCTTTCGGAAATGACATTTAATGGGGGAGAGTTATTTTGAACTTGCGCTTAATTGCCATATCTTTGTGGGGAGTGCGGCTGTGGAATATTATAGGGGTTATCTTGTATCTTTATAAACTCTTTGATGAATGCATTTATCTTCGGCTTTATGATTGCATCTAAAGAACAAGTTGATATTTTTGCTTTCTTTTGGTCAAGAAACGTCTCTTTCGGAAATTTCATTTGGATCCCGTTCTTGTACCTTTGCCAATTTTATTGACAAAAAGGGGGAGAATTAATATGTAGTTCACACTACAAATACATATGGTTTTCGGATCATTATGTAAGGGAGAGTGGTTTCCATTTGAGATGGAGTATTGACTAAGGGGGAGTGATGCATATCACCATAGTATTGTTGTTGAAGTTGTGATACAATTGGACTTTGACGCTGTGTGATAGGTGTTTAAAAACACCTCTCTAAGTATCGATTGGTAATGCTTTCTTAGCTAGTTTTCTTGTGCAATTGCATTATTATCTTTCTTTTATATTTTATGGGAATTTTGGAGCTTATTCCCGAAAAGAACAAGAAATCGTCCAATTGGCCACAAAAGAGATAGAATTATCATTGCACGGGAAACCACTACTGGCAGTTGTGTGGGTGTTAAGAAATAACCGGTTTAAGTCCATTATGAATTACTGGTGTCAAGAAGGCAACCATTTGATTCTAAACGGGTTTACTATAGGCACCTGATCAAGTTACTAAGGGCCACCAGCTCTCAGTGACTACTTGTACAGACAGAACAAGGACTAGGGATGGCAACGGATAAATATCCGCCGGATATTGGAAGTATCGATAAGTTTAAGGTTAAGTATTATCGGATAACCGGTATCCGATAATATCCGGCGGATATCAAAAATTTCATATCGATAAGGTTAAGGGTAAGCTATCGGATATCGTACTTTTATCCGATAAAATCCAGTAACTACAAAAAAAACTTAAAACTTAGAAAAAACATAGTATTAGTCTTTTTGAGTTCAAAATGTTCAGTGAAAAATACAAACCCCACACAAGCACAATGTAAACAAATCCCTGAATTCCTTGCATACGACACTTAAACATCAGTTGCAGTCATCATTGATCACTGAAAACATGGACATTGCGTGCCTTCTAGTACTGTTATGATACTAGTTTCTTTTTCAGACATGAGAATTCAAGATAATACTGGAAATAAAACACGTTTAAACAAGTACGTGATGTACTGCCACAGTCACACGCGATAATTATTCGAAATAAAAAGATAGCTTTTATCAATAAAAGTAACGACCGTTACAACGTTCCACTGCTTCATCTGCTGGTTCCAACGCAACTAACATTAGAATCTTAGATTTACTTAACAATCCCAATTAAATAAAAGAGAAGGAAAAATATAGCTAATGAGGTCGATTATTTTACCTAATTCCTTGGAAGAGGCTATATTTTTGCACAAAGAGAATGCACATCCCAACTTGCAGTACTCATTGATGTCATTTTCGTCCTTTACTTTGCTTTGTTCTTCATCATCACGAATGTCTACTGTCCAAAACAAATAGGATTAAAATTTGGAAAAAATTACCTAAATTTCAATCAGTTTGTCACACATTTGCTATGTAAACTAACACCAAGTGAAACTCAAAATTATTGAAAGAAAAAACACACCAAGAGATCTTAAGCCAAACTGTTCATAGACATTAGACAAGGCTTGAACATAATAGAGGCAAATTCTCATTCTTCAATACAGATTTCAACAAATTCCAGTGAGATAATTTAATGATGCAGCAAGAAAGCGACCCCAATAATACTCATGCAACACAATAACAGTGCCATAATGCACTTTTGTGCACAGACGAGTGAAAGAATTTCAGATATGTGGTTATTGAATCAGTTAGTAATCAAGATTATGGTAGGTATTGTGACTTTGATGCTCCCAGTCCCAGTTGAGCCAATGAATCAGCAAACACAAAAATCTGGTTTGTTATCAACTAAACGTCTATAATAAATCAAAATACGAAACCTGGATAGTAAAGTACTCTTTATCATGTGATTCCTAAGCAATGATGCCGAATGTCTAGCACCTAATTCTTGAGAAGACTCAACAAGACCTGTTTCAAAAAGATAAAAGAAAGAAGAACATAATCAGTTCGTAATCCGATTTCACTCTAACCTAGATCGAGTCTTTCCTAACCATAACACCATATCATTTCACTATTACCATATCATGCCCAATACATGCATCGAAAACCCACATCAGTACATGAACTCGCCATTGACAATTCAAACAACTAAATGCTAATTTAACCCATTTTCACGAACTGTATCTTTTAACCTAAAAATAAAAATTAGGGCAAACGTCAATTACAAAGACAGAATAATAGCAACGGATTTCAATCATAAGAAAAGGGAATAAGAAAAAAATTAATCAGATGAACAATATTAATTAACAGAATTTCATTATTCTACGAAAAACATAAGAGAGAATCTCTTCTGAAAGAAAATGGTTTAAAGGCTTCACGAAATCGAAGGAATGTTTTTAGGGAAACGAAAAATTTCTGTGAACAAATATTCCGAGAGAAGTGAGAACCGAGAAGAGAAGAAAAAAAAGAAAGGGAAATGAGTTCTGTACTTCTCGACTCCTCCTCGACTAGTAGATTCAGTATGGGAGAATTACAAGTATGCCCCTACATTATCGGATATCGGATATTAACCGAATGGAAAGACCCCAATCCGATTCCGATTCCGATAAGAGATATTATCCGATAGCTTATCGTATTCGGATATCCGATATCCGATATGTCGGATTAAATCCTATAGGATATCGGATTTTCGGAAACGGATCTCGGATTTCGGCTATCCGTTGCCAGCCCTAACAAGGACATTCACGTCTCAGCTCATTTTCGTTCAACTTACGCTGCACAAGGGTCCACACCGGCAAGCCATGAGTCCAGGCTCGTGCTCGAAGGGTTAAGAGGGATATTAGAAGCCATGACGGAACTAAAGATTCAACCAGTTAAACTAATCTTGGAAGGTTTATTCAAGCCGTGACATGAACAAGAAGAAGAAGTTTGTTTCATTGCCATTAAGGGAGGAGGTTGCTGTCACTAAGTTTTATGGTTGAGTGGTTTGATTTTGCAGAATTTGGAGCCTGTGTATGTTTGAGAACGGTGGGTTTGTGCTAGAATGTTGCAGGAAAGGAGTTAGAATGATCTCGAAATCAACAGCAAGTTCATCTCTGCATCACCAGCAAACTGCACGACAAGTATTTGTAAAAAGGCCTGAACAGCCTAGTCTGCTGTGACCAAGAATTAAAGGGTTTGGGAAGATTTATTTGGCAGCAGTTTTAGGACTCGTATCATAAGGTTACACAGGTCTTTGAGATGGAGATCAGGGACTGAACGAAGGTGGCGTATCGAGTCTGATGGAGAGTATTGTTGCTGCTCGAATCAAGGAAGAAGATTCAGGAATGGGTTTATGGCAATGAATAAACTGCAACAAAAGCCAGGGAGATGTTCAAGGGAGTAAAAGAGGAAGTTAGGAATGGCAATGGTGGCTAATCTGTCACTGATGGCAGGGAGGAATAATGGGAAGTTAAGGAAGACTTGGTTCTCGCCGAGAGATTAGTTTGCTGTGGAACAGATATGTAGTGATGCTCGGTAATGATGGACTGCTGCTGCTGCCATGAGGGAGATGATCGAGATGTTGCCAGTGAAGGTGGTGTTGATGATTGATAATTGTTTTGCTGCCATGGAGAAGAAAGAGTTGGAGCTGTTGACTGTCTCAGTGGAGCACGAGAGAGATACAGAGGACTTGGAGTCCGAGTTTGCTGTGCTACCATTATCGGATGATGAAAGAAGAACGGCTCGAGTCTTTGGAGGAGCTCGAGTCAAGACAGTGATGAGATGGACAATGGTGAATACGTTAATGGTTGGCTGGCGAGATGGAGTTTGCAGTTGAGTCTCGACCATGGGAGTGAGGAATTTGATGGTTTGCTGTTTCTGTGGTGATGGATTATGGAAGCAATGGCTGGAGAGTTGTTGCCAATATGGTTGATGCTCAGAGAAGAAATGCAGTCACTGAGAAGATGGGATGGAGTTTGCTGTGGGTTTGTTTGACGATGAGTCGAAGTTTGAGTCTGTAATGAACGGAGAAGGTTTTGGCTTGCTGCCAGCACCGGAAATCAATGACAAGGGAGAGAAGAGTTCAGCTGCTGCTGCTGTTGATTCTCGATGATGAATGATAGCACGGATCGAAGGAAGGTAATGAGCATAATGGAGCTGAATTAGGGGTGTTGCACGAGTTCAGTTATTTAAGGGAGGCGAGAATATAAATGATACAGAGAATGTCCGAGGGAAGACTGAAGGGTATACTGTCAGTTCCGTAGAACTGACAGTTGAACGAATTTAGGTGGGCTGGACCTTCACCACCTACGTGGGCCTGTAAGCTAATTGCAACCATTTTTCTCGACCAGCCTTGGACGTGTGATTTTGACGAGTTTTGGCAACTACTTTGGCACGGGGTATGATGCACCGGACACAATTCTTAATTGGGTGTATTTTCCTATTTTTGCTAGGTTTGCTGGTTTCTTCAAGAAGAAGTTATAAAGCTCTATATATAGGGAAGCTTAGATACAATTAGGGATATCTTCTATTCACCGTTTTTCTCCCCCTTAGGGGGAGAACTATCTCGTTTCTATATTCTTTTTATTGTAAGGATGAATTCAAAGTTCTAATTGTGAAACTCAATTATTTACAAGTTTGTTTCAAGTTTTAAAGTTAATCATTGTGGATTGTTTTTACTATATCGAAGGTTTATGATTGATTCTTAGATTGGTTTGCGTGGCCAACTAGATTAGTCTATTAATCATTCTAATGCTAGTAGAGAGTTGAGTCGATCCGTAATTGTCGCTTATCTCCTACACAAGTAGAAACCGCAAGACCTTGCGGAGGGATTCTGTGGAGCAATTGCGAGTAAAGACAACACCAGTAAGTGGACCGAGCGTACCGAGTTTAGCTGTTGGGATCAAACCTAAATTCATAAATCTTAATGCGTTCGGGGAATTACATCTTGTAAGCGAACTTCAAGGTGGTTCTTTTGAATAAATCCGGTAGTCGAGCGCTTCCGTATCCGGTGATACAAAGAGTTTTGGGGATAGCTAAGCGTACCTGCTATTCTACGGTGGGTGACAATTGATTCTAACAAGAGATAAACGGGTACATGTTGAGTTAACAGTAAGTAACGGCGAAGGATTTCTTCATCCTCTTTATTTTATTTTTTTTATCCTTCTTTTATGTTTTCGCTGATTTAGATAACATATCAATTGCATTACTCCTCGTGGGAACGATCCTTACTACCGCTTTATTACTTGTTAATTAATGAGAAATATCTTATTATTTTGTTGAATAAACGACGCTCACCACCGTGTAATGATACTATGATACTGTATAACAATGATTGAGAACTATTGTTTTCTTGTTGTTATAGCTACGGATTTTCAACAACGATGATGCTAAACTTACAACCTTTGAGATCATTGGAGTACTTGGAAATGACGAAGATTTCGAGTAATGTTGAAGATTAGGCATGTGGAATAGGAGCTACAAAAGTTAATTTATTTATTTCTTGTATTCCATATGTATTAATAGTTTTTCCACTAAAATTGACTAAGGGGGAGATTGTTAGAGCATTGCTCGGTCGAACTCGCATGCGTTGCTATCTCAAGCATGTTTGTCAATGTTAGTGATCAAAGCTATAAGTCTTGATTTCTAGCCTACATAGCTAAAGGTCTCGGACTAGGATAGAAAGTGTAGTTGAGCTCAAGAACTCCATGAAAATCATCATACAAGACGAAGGACTACTCAAGGAACTGGTGGATCTTCATCGACTAAAAGGTATGTGGAGACTTGAACTTATCTGTCACTCAAAAGTCTATCTATTCTATCTCCTACTCTTGAGACAAAAGTCGTTTTGACCTATAGACTTTCATTATGCACATTTGCTATTTCGAGGCGAGTTTATCTCGCCTATCTATTTCTCGAAATATGTGTTGGTAAGCTTTCGCTTTAGACGTGTAGGATCAGAATCTCGCAGCAATAATACTTCAGCGAAATTATCAACAACACAACACAACAGCGTCGCTGAACAATTTCAGAAATGATATAATAAACGACGTCAGCTAAAATCATGAGAAAGATGTGATGATCCTGCGAAAACTAGAGAGTTTGCGAGATTAACATTTGTAAGGTTGCGAGAATGTCGCAAGCCATATCCGAAAATAAAGGACAGATTAACTGTCATCCACTATGTATTTCCCTATAATTAGTCGTTCAACTGTGAAGAAAGAGGAGAGATCTTTTTTGAGTAAGAAACAAGTAAATAGGAGAGAGAAAGTCTAGAGCAGAGGTTATTCTTGATTCCTTTATCTTTTCTTGTAAGAATATTCAAAGATTCATCAATAAAATTAAGATTTTAAATCTAAAAATGAGTTGAGTATTAATGAAATCATATGAGGGGTGTAGTGTAGGATTTCATGCAACTACATAATGGCGCTAGAAACAGGGAGTATTGAAGATTATTCTAGAAAAAATTGAAGATTAACATTGAGATTTGTGAAGATTTGGAGTGATTGATTAAGAATTTTACATAATTTCTTGCAATTCTTTAACATTGAAGAAATGACTAGAAGAATAAATACATCAGAACAACCAACTACTGTTAGAAGAAGCAAGAGAATTGCTGGAAGAGAAAGAAGTGAAATTGGAGAATCTACTAGAATGAGAAGTAATAGAGAAAATCAAATTCAACCACCAATTCAAAAAAACACTAGTACAAGGGAGGAATACAGATTATGATAAGGTGAGTATACACACTTGGAAATCAAATTCAGCAGAAGAAGTAGAAGAAGAGCAACAAACCTGAAACCATAGACAGGTAGAGAGAAATCAAGAAGCAGATGAAGGAATAATTCACGGAGATGAGCAAATTGAGGCATTAGAAACGTTGAGACGAAAATACACGAAGAAAGAAGAGCTGAGGCAGAAGAACGTGCGAATTTAACAAGACAAAATCACTAATTGAGGATGGAAAATATGAGACTACAGAGTAGAAGATCGAGAAGTATTACAAAATCATATTCAAGATCGACTAGAAGAGAAATGAGGCGAAACTCACCCACAATTAATGCTGGAAACAATATTCAAGAAGAAATATCAAGTCCTAATGAAGAATATCGCGAAAATAGAGAAAGAACTGATGATCGTTACGTTCCACAAAATGAAACTTTTGATGATGGGCAAAATGATAGAAATCAAGAGAACGGACAACGTCAGGGACGAAATGACCAAGATGGCGAAGGAAATCGAGAGGAAGGAAGAAGAATTTTACATCAAAGAGAAACTCAAAGAAATCAACAGACGATTGAAGAAGAAATTGAAAGACATTATGCTGAACAAGCACGTTTAATTTGCGAACGTGAAAGATTGAGAGCGGAAATGGAAGAACAAGAGCTTCAGGAGACAATTCGCCAGAACAATCACGACAATCGAGAAAGAAGGCGTACACAAAACCGGAATAACGGTAATATCAATGAAGAGTATGATAGGATACAGAGGATGGCTGAAAGACAGCGAATGGAATCAATAAGAAATGAACAAAATCATGAAGGGGAGAATGAGAGACATAATCATATGCGAATTCAATATAGAAATGAAGAAGAGACTTGCAGAAGAAGACGAGATGAGGATAATGAAGAAGAAATGCAAAATTTCGCGAGGGAAGAAAGACATGAACGCAGAAGAAGAGAGGCGAAATTAAAAAGACCAATGGATAAAAATTCAGGTGTAAATAAACAAATCTGGAAAGAGTTAGAATAAATGAGAGGAATGCTAAATAATAGAGGGGAAGTAGGCAGAAGACAATTGGATGAAGCTATAGAAGAAGCTGCGAAAACTACATTTACAAGGGAAGTACAATTAGGAGGAATACCACCGAAATGTAATTTTCCCGCATTAACCAGCATCTTTGATGGAACAACTTGTGCAATTCAACACATTAAAGCCTACGTGAGGTGCATGTTGCAATGGGAAAATCATGATGTTGTATTATGCAAGTATTTCGCATCCAGCTTAACAGGAGAGGCGTTAAAATGGTTCAAAGAATACAATAACATCCTTCAATCATTTGCAGACCACATTCCTAGGGGCATATATAAGCAATAATTCTTCGCTACCTGGTATTGAAGACGTGTTTGGATTAAAACATAGGATTGGTGAAAGTTTGAAGTATCTAACTAAAAGATGGAGGACTATGTGTAGCGAAATGGCTGGCTGTGTAGATGAGAGATATCTTATATTATCATTTATCAATGCTATGTTTGCAACCAACCTATTGTATGTCAAAATTTTCAGAGTCAAGAATACGATCACAATGACTGAATTGCGAGAACTTCAATAAGAATACATTGCTCTAGAGGAAAGGCAAAATGAAATGGAATCATACCCAGTTGCGAACACCAGCTCACAAACAGCGAATGCAAGCTTATTACCCAAGCTAATAAACACAGTAGCGAATACTTCGCAAGTACAACAAGAGAAGGTGACGGGTAACAATCAACAGAAACTGGTGGCTATGGGAACCCGAGATCAAGATGAGTATGAAGGAGAAAGAAATTTCTACAATCTTGGTGGAAATAACAAGATTCAAAGACTCTATTAACCACAAGAAACTTATGGAGGTCAAAGACAAAACTATAATAGAGGACAAGGAAGTCACAAAGTAGTATGGGAAGAAATCAAGATGCCACCTCTAAATGCAAGTGTGGAGAAAATATGGGAAGATATAATTTTGATGGAGAATATACCAACACCATGGAACATGGGAACGGAACCACCTCCAAACCACAAAAGCCATGAGTTTTGTTCTTATCATCATTTTCATGGACATACAACAAATGATTGCAAAAATGTAAAAAAAATTATTCTGAGAATGATAGATCAATGAAAACTAAACCACTTTTTGGTAGGGCACCCACAATCTCAACCATTGCCACCACCACCAGAACATCACAAAGTAAACACGATAAAAAAGAAGGAAACATTCTTCATAGAAGTTGGCGCAAAAGCAAAAAATCTATTCTGTCACTCTATCGTACATTCATACAAGACAATTGAAGATTTTCATGACAATGTTTTAAGTAGAGTGTTCGCAGGAGATAATGATGGAAGAGAAGTTATGAATATTGCGAAAATCTCGCCACTAGAGGAATGGCAGAAACAGATAATTTCTTTTACCGCAGAAGAAATCCCCGAAGGTGAAGAGGTGCATGATAATCCATTGGTAGTAAAATTATAAATTAATCCAAAAACGAAAGAAGATGAGGATGATGAAGCTGAAGATTCATGTGCAATTAATAGAATTCTAATCGATACTGGAAGCTCTGTGAACATCTTATTTTATCATATTTATAAAACTATGGGAGGAAGAGATGATGATCTTATACCATCAACATATAAGATATATGGTTTTAATGGTACTGCTAACAAGCCTAAAGGGGAGGTTACTATGCGAATTCCATTGAAGGGAATATCTTCTGAAATCCTATTCTGTGCCGTTGATGTAGAATCGCCCTACAATGCATTAATTGGTCGACCTTGGCTACATGGGATTCTAGGTGTAGCTTCAACTTTCCACCAGTGCATCAAATTTCCTCACCACAGCGGTGTAGGAATCATAAAGGGAGATTGGGTTGAAGGAAAGAGGTGTTACGAAACCGAGATAGAATCTTGCGAAGGAAGAGCAAACAAGAAGGAAAATTGGCGACACAAAATCAAAGAGACACAAAAAAGTGAGAGGTGGATGGTGGATGCAATCGAAAGTAAAGAAGAAGAGATGTTACGAAACTAATGCTAGCTCAGAATAAAAATGATGAACATACCACTACCAAGGAAGCAGTAGCAGAAAATAATAAAGAAGCATAGGATGACAAAGGTAATTAAAAACAAGAAATGTAGGAATGATTAATTTGTTGCGACACTCTCTCAATAAGTAATATTCTCAAAAATACATTTTATTGAATGACAAAATTGAGATTGCGAAATGCAAGTACGATATGACGATGTGCGAGAATCTCGGAGAGATAATGTATTTTACAGAAAACAATCAGAGAACAATGAAAAAAGAGAAAGGGGCGAACCTTTATGGCATAAACCTAGTTCGTGAATACAATTTCGCAAGAGGAAAATGTAAGACCTAAAGTACGTCATAAAAGGGGGTACCTATTGCATGGCTCAGGGAAAGGCTTAACCGCCACCGGAACCTGAGTCATGGAGATTGGGGTCAATAAAGCCTATCCGGGAGAGGCACCTTGGATTCTCAGCTTAAGCATATGAATTAGGTTGAGCGACTAAGGTAATAAGGACTCTCCCAAGGAGTGCAGATCTGATCAAGGCGCCGAGGTACACGGTTGAGTCAAGAGTGCCAGGGGCATTTGAAGCGTACTTTGCCATTCTTGACAAGTCTTGGCTTATACTGCACTCGGCCTGAAGAAAACCCCACTTAGGGTGCAGTCTCGTAACCATAATCCCTATAGGTAAAAGGGATAAGAGGTTGCGAAAACAACTGGTTGTTTTTAAGACTGGATGGGAGGAGCTAACCTTGTATGGTAGAAGTACTCCTCCTTGAAGGGGCAACCAGGGGGAAGATAAGGGCGGCACCCTCCATTAGGGAGCTGATAAGTGTCTCAAGACGCAAATTTCATGAGGCTTTTTATTCGCAAGGATATTAAGGCTTGTCATATTTGTGCAACAATCCTGAAGAGGCAATAATACAAAAGAAAAAGATAAGACGAGATCAATGGGTTTTCGCATGAAAGAGCGAAGACGTCCTGCGATTCCGTCACAAGACGGCAATGTCATGGGGCTTTATTTTCGCAAGAATATTTAGGCCTATCATGTTGTCGCAACATTCCTGAAGAGGCCACAATACAAAAGAAAAAGTTAAGGAAAGATCAATGGGTTTTTGCATGAAAGTGCAAGGACGTCCTGCGATTTTGTCGCAATGATAAAAGGTGGCATAATAAGGCCTTTAATTAGGAAGGCAAAATAAGACCACATAGGAATGAGATTTTGAAAAGAATCAAAATTCACTTCGCATAAAATTGCGAAATTATACATAGTTAACTGCGAAATTGAGGCACAAAATAAGAAAAATCTACAAAATCTCTCATTTGGATACAAATAACAGAGGCAAGTATGGGAATGAATGAAATTAGAAAATGTTATTTGTCTCCATATGATAGATTTACACAAAAATTCAAAAATTAATGATTATATTGATTAACTGTATTGCAAGGAAGAATTGTTTTAATGAATGCAGTTCAAAATGAAAGAAACCCATATATTAAGGAATATGGGGAACCAAAAGAATTTGCAAATATACAGAAAGAAGGAATAAATGTACAAGTATTACAGAAGATTAAAGAAAGAAAAAAAGATTACTTCTTAGTTGATCCTTCATCATCTTCATCAGACTTGTTCTCCTCTTCGTCTGCATCAGAACCTTCATCACCATCAGAATCTTCATCACCATCAAATTCTTCATCATTAGCTTCGCTATCAGAAATAATTAGACTGGGAATATTCTTTGGGATCTCTTCCAAGATACAAGGATAATCAGAATGAGGGATACTATGGTCATCACAAACCATTTGGATAGTTTGATTGGGAAAATGCACAACATCATTCTTAAAATTCGCAACAGTGATCTTGATTTGATTCTTTAATCTAGAATACTTTTCGTTGCGAGAAGAAAGATTGTTTGCGAGTTCCTCTTTTTCAGCTTCAAGTTCCTCAATCTTTTCACGATATCTACTTTCAGAATCTGCAAGCAAAATACAATCAATTATTAACTTGATGAAAATTCATAAGAAACAAAAGATTAGTAAAGAAGAGCAGTTAATAACCTTCTCTGTCAGAAATCATATCTCTAATCAAGGCTGTATGCTCAACTAGGAGACTAACATGTACACCTAAATCTTTTCTGGCATCATCTAAGATTTTCGCAGCCCAAACAAATTCATCCTCATTACTTATAAGAAGACGAGAACGAATTTGGTTTTCTCTTTCGCAAAGCTCGATGTTATTGCGGTTAGCTTCATCTCGTTCAAGTTGAACTTCAAGAAGAGTCTCTTGACCGCTAATTTTGGTTCTCAACTCATTGATTTTCTCTTTAGAATTAAGAAGGAGATGCTTAAATCGGTTGGCCAAACCTAAACTTGATCTATGGTCAATTTCTAAGAGGCGAAATTTGGATCTAAGTTCATTCAGAGAAAGAGATGAAATTTTATCATTTGAGAAACTATTTAAAGATTTATTAAGACGTTCGAGAAGGGTATCATTATCCAAGGCATTAGGAAATGAACGAAGAATGGTAGCTTCATCATAAAGATCATAAATGTCTACAAAAAGGATAATTTAAATAAGATAAAACAACAGGATGGATGAATGAAGGGAAAGGAGATAAGTAACATACCATAGAGCTGATTATTAGCTTGCTGAAGGCTAGAGATTTTGTTCTTATACAAAGAAGAATCAATTTCTAGTTGTCTGTTTTTCTCGCGAAGACATTTGACTTCAGCTTCCAGTTCTTCATTCTTTATACGAAATTGAAGATTCTTCTTTTCAAGATTTTCGCGTCTCCTCTCTAGATCTGAGGCAACAACGAAAGAAGCTTTTCCAGCCTGCGAGAAAATATAAAAATTATTAATACAGAAAAAGATTTTGAGTTACAACAATGAAGAAGTAAAAGGATGAAAGTATACCAGACTATTAAGAGAATGCAGGAAATCGGGAGTCACTGATCTAGAAACTCCATGAAGAGAACTATCACCATCCAGTAAACGGACATCGCAAATTGTAGCGAGAGCTTTGTAGGTATTAGCGAATTGACTATCTCCCGTTCCTTGTAAAGAATCAGAAAAGAGGCCATAGAGCTTAGCCATAGAAGATTCAGGAGGAGAATATTCACTTGCGGCAAAGTCATCATTATCCTCATCATCCTTGTCACTTTCGGAATTTTCATGAGAAGGAATATTTGAAGGAAAAGAAGAACGGACTTTTCTTTTTTTTGAGGAGGAGCAGTTGATTTTTCCATGCGAAGAGCACCTTTGCCTTTATCACCAGTCTTCGCAACATTGGCAGGTTCTTCTATTTCAGCAATAATCTTCATACACAGATAGAAATAAGAAACGGAAGCAACAATATACTGTTTAAAATCATAAGAGAAAATTTCTTACCTCATCTGTGTATGAGCGAAGAGCTAACAAGGTATTAGTCCTCCCAGTCCTGTTATAACTATCTTTCAGTTTTTGGATCTGTTGAATATCGCAAGGGTCAGCGAACAAAAGAATAAAGACAAATAAAGAAATATAAAGTGATCGAAACTGGAAGAAACATACCTCTTTCTCCTTCTCGGGACAAGAGAATACCCAAGGTTGATAGGTAGCGAGATTCTCAGGAAGAATATTTGATCCAGCAATATAAGGTCCTTTTAGCATCAAGGGAAAAACACACCATTTATCATCTTTGGATTGGCGAGGAGTTGTGTTCTTACCATAATGCCAATCAATGTCTTGCATAAGTATTTTCGCTTCATCAATGTTATCTTTCCTTTTCAAACGAATACCCCAGCGAGTATTCTCTTTCTTCATGGAGATCAATTCATAATTTTCAAAGAAGCTCACTACTGTATATTTCTCAGCAATTATCTCCAAGTATGCGAATTTAGGATCCATGAGTTCTTTGGAGTACAAATATCCTTTACCAGCACCACGGTTAGCGAACTCTAACATCAGACGGATGCAATCCCCACTCAGTTGAAAGATAACTTGCAAAAATCCCGAGTGAGCAAGAATTTCATAAAACAGGGGAATATCTGGATCATAAAGAGGAACGGGAAGACCTGCGAGAATTTTACCTAGCGAAATTATGATTGATTGATCATCACAATATTGATCAGAGAAAAGTTTGATAGAAAAAATTGATTTGGCACTTTCACCAGGAATGGTAGAAAGTGTAAAACCTTTCTCTGCAAGATCTTTTTGGACGTCTTTTAAGTTTTTCTCATGTTTATGGCCACTTGGAGGCATACTTGAATATAGAGTATGGGAATGAATAAAAAATAAGAAGATTGAAGAAGGAAGGATTACAGTAGCGGAACTTACGGAAGAACAATAGAGTTGCAGAGATGAGAGAATAAAAAGAGAAGAGAAAGTAAAAAGAAAGTGAAAGAAGAGTACGAAGAATATATAAAGAATATTTTTTACTCGAAGAAATAAACACCATTAAGACGAAAAGACATGAGCGGTTGAAAAGCAAGGGTTACAAAAGACGTGTCAAGAAACAGATATAAGAAAGAATACGTGTGATAAATGCAGAATATGAAGAGATGAACAGCTGCGGCATTTCTCACATCATTCTCTACTTTGAAGAGAAGATATGAGAAGAGGAAAGATGTAGGATCAGAATCTCGCAGCAATAATATTTCAGCGAAATTATCAACAACACAACACAACAGCGTCGCAAAACAATTTCAGAAACGATATAATAAACGACGTCAGCTAAAATCATGAGAAAGATGTGATGATCCTGCGAAAATTAGAGAGTTTGCGAGATTAACATTTGTAAGGTTGCGAGAATGTCGCAAGCCATATCCGAAAATATAGGACAGATTAGCTGTCATCCACTATGTATTTCCCTATAAATAGTCGTTCAACTGTGAAGAAAGAGGAGAGATCTTTTTTGAGTAAGAAACAAGTAAATAGGAGAGAGAAAGTCTAGAGCAAAGGTTATTCTTGATTCCTTTATCTTTTCTTGTAAGAATATTCAAAGATTCATCAATAAAATTAAGATTGTAAATCTAAAAATCAGTTGAGTATTAATGAAATCATATGAGGGGTGTAGTGTAGGATTTCCTTGATATATCAAAAGATGATTAAGATTATTGTGAGGTGATCAATAATACTAGTTTGTTCTTCGGGAATATAAGACCGGTTTATTGATTGGTTCTTGTTCACCTTGATATATCAAAAGACGGAACAAAACTCGTAGGTATATCCGTGGAGGACGAATTTATCTATTACCGTAGACTTTTCTGTGTGATACAAATTTGTTTATTAAAGTCTTCGACTTTGGGATGTAGCAAATCTTAATTGTGGGTGAGATCAGCTAAGGGAATCAAGTATGTAGCATCCTGCTGGGATCAAAGGCATAGGAGCATAACTGTACCTTGGATCAGTGTGAGATTGATTGGGATTCATCTACAGTCCAGACCGAAGTTAATTTGGAGTAGGCTAGTGTATGTAGTGGCTTAATACAGTGTGTGTTCAATCTGGACTAGGTCCCGGGGTTTTTCTGCATTTGCGGTTTCCTCTTTAACGAAATTTTGGTGTCTGTGTTATTTCTATTTCGCATTATATTTGTTTATATAATTGAAATATCACAGGTTGTGCGTTGTTCAATCAATTAGAATATCCGACCTTTTGGTTGTTGATTTAAATTGATTGACACTTGGATATTGGTCTTTGGTACCATCCAAGTTATCTCTCTTTGATAAAGACTAGCAGATTTATATTTTCTTGACTAAAGATCAAATCGAGAGATTGAGATATAAACTCTTTGATATATTTTTATCTAAATTGAGTCTGACTGTCTAATTGATTCTCTAGAAAGTATATTGGAGTTTGTCCATACATATTGCTAATAGAATTGTTGGGTGTGGTTGTTGTACCGCTTTTTCACATTGGTCTTTGGTACCGTTCAAGTTTATATCTCTTATGTTCAATCGGGCTCGCATATTTCTATTTGCTGATTGCAGATTCAATTGAGAGATAGAGATATTAACTCTTTGATATATCTTTCTTAAGATTGAATATAGCTGTCTAGTTGATTCTCATGAATGTATATTGGAGTTAGTACATACAAATTGCTAAGCGAAATATTGGGTGAGGTTGTTAGATCCCTGCATTTTCAGAACCAAGGAAATCAAGCATTATGGATGAGAAGCTACAAAGTTTATTTATTATGTAATCCATATGTATTGATAGTTTTGTCACTAAAATGGATAAAGGGGCAGATTGTTAGAGCATTTCTCGGTCGAACTCGCAAGCGTTGCTATCTCAAGCTTGTTTGTCAAGTTTAGTTGATTAAATTATAGTATTGATTTTTAGTCTACCAATAGGAGTTTCGGACTAGGATATATTATATACTCGAGCCTTATACTTTCACGGAGCTTACAACTGAAGAAGAAGATCTACTGAAGAACTCCAAGGAACTTCATCAACAAAAGGTATGTGGAGACTAAAAATTTTCCATCACTCAGAAGTCTATTCTATTCTTACTTATCACCTATTGAGATAAAAGTCGTATACGATATAGTCTTTCGTATCATACAAATTTGAGATTTCGAGCTGAGTTTAACTCGCTTATTTTTTTCTTGAAATACGTGTTGTTAGATTTCTGTCTTAGCTTCATCATTATTCTTGACATTATGTCAAAAGATGATCATGTGGAAATTTCCTTGAAACATCTTACATAATTTGTGTGATACAATCATTTGATTTCGACTACGAAAGTTTCATATTGATCATTCGATCACTTGGAAATTTCTTATTAGCTAATGGTATGTGAGAGACATCCATTGTCGTCTTCTAAGAATGCTTCAATGGTTGATATGGGAGTTAAGAGCTAAAACCCATGTCTGGATACATTGTAGTACGTGTACTAAGTAACCAAACTGTATTGGAATAATTCAGGACCGGAAACTAAGTTTGTATACTCGTTCGCAAACTGTTTCAACTGTTAAGTCAGGGTACTTAAGTTTTTATACCCGCTCGCAAAATGATTTAACTGTTGAAGTCTGGGAACTAAGTTTGCATACCCATTTGCGAACTTATTCACCTGAGTTTGGTTTGGAACTAAAGTTTGCCTACCTGTTTGCAAACTATTGGTTCGTGACCAAGTCCGCTCGCAAACTGAAGTGGTTCAAGTTATAAAATTTGCAAAGTGTATTTTCATACTTATGAACAAATACATTTATGTAATAAGGATTGCAATCTTTGCAAAGAATGGATTAAATATTAAATAATTGATTCTTTCGATTCAATTCGTTTTTTCTTCTACGGGATTGTTAACAATTGAAAAACACTATGACGAACACAATTAGATTCATTAATTATCTTTCATGATTGATTGATCATCATAGTTGATCTAGATGTGTTAGATGAATGTGGATTACACAAAAGTGTTCATATGACTAACTTTGGTTAAATATTATTGCTTTGGTTTCAAGCAAAGCTTAGCTTGCTTCTTAAATCAGGATTTCATTTAACGGTAAATAATGAACGCTTTGTTTCTAAGCTAACTTAGCAACTCTGATTTGAAAGGATATATAAAGGAGAAGTATATCAACTGGGAAACTTAATCCCTACACCTCATATGTGATACTAGTTGCGACTAGAGTCGATTCTCCTTTAACCTAGGTTTATCTTAAAACCATTATAGATTAATGACTTAAAGACTTCATTGGGATTCTGAAGCTATATCCAACTATTTTTTATGTAGTTTCATATTATGATCTTACTTGTTCTATCGTAGTGAGTACTATTTTCTCTAATATTTCCTCGAGGATTATCTCCGACAGGTAAGATATAAAAATTAATCACAAAGCTCTCCATATCATTCTTTGTGATTCCATAATAACTTGTTATACTACTATATAGTTAAATTATTGTGCGGTGATTGATATTTCCAGGATGTTATTCGGGAATATAAGACCCGATTATCAATTGGTTCCTGTGCAGCTTGATTTATCCTAAGATGAAACAAAATTTCATAGGTATTTCTGTGAGAGACAAAGTTATCTATCAGAATAGACTTTTATGTGTGAAACAGATTAGTTTACAGGTCTTCGACTTTGGGTCGTAGAATCTCTTAGTTGAGGGTGAGAACAACTAAGGGAATCAAGTGCGTAGAGTCTTACTGGGATTCAGAGGCGTAAGGAACACGATTGTACCATGATCAGTGGGAGATTGTTTAGGGCTCAACTACATTCCAGCCCAAAGTTAAGCTTGTATAGTAAGGTAGTGTCTATAGAGGCTTAATACATTATGGTGTTTAATCTGGACTAGGTCTCGGGGTTTTTCTGTATTTGCGGTTTCCTCGTTAACACAATTTCTGGTGTCTGTGTTATTTATTTTCCGCATTATATTTTATATATAGTTGAAATATCACATGTTGTGCGTAGTTCAATCAATTGATAAAATCCGACCTTTCTTGTTGGATAGGAATTCATTGACACTTGGATATTGGTTTTTGTACCATTCAAGCTATATCTCATATCGATCCGGCTCACAGATTTCTATTTGTTTGATTGCAGATTGATTTGAGAGATTGATATATAACTCTTGGATACTTTTCCTTGATTGAGTCTGACTGTCTAATTGACTCTCTTGGAATTGTGTTGAAGTTGTCCATACAGATTACCAAACGAAATATTGGGTATGGTTGTTAGACCCCCGCTTTTTCATACCTCTTCTTCAGAAGTACCAATACCCAAATTATACTGAGCCAGTTGGTCTTTCCAGTAGCTTTGTGTTACTTTGGAAAAATCGCTTTACTTTTGACGTAGTTGATACCGATTGTAACATATTCAATGTAAGTGTTCAGGGAGATCCTAATAAACCTGAATTTCTCTTAACATGCATGTATGGCTATGGTAATTCCGGCAAGAAAATAGATCAATGGGAATTCATTCATAGGATTGGCAGAGCTAATAATAATCCTTGGATTGTTTTAGGAGACCTTAATTTTCATATTATTGATAAGGATAATAAGGCATCTTCCTCTTCTGATGGTTTAGTTAATGGATTTGTGACTAACTATGGGTTAGAAGATACTGGTCATAGGGTATATGAATTATATGTCCTTCCTTTTCAAACCCAACAAATATATCCTTATTCAACAATAAACATGTCCCTAATTTTTGATAACCTTATCCATTTAATATTACATTAACCTTAATACCCTCACCCATGTAATATATTTTTTTTATTTCAAAATGGAACAAATTTCTTCCTCTACCACTTCACCACCACCACTAGCACCACCACCACCAACATTCAACTACCATTCCACCACCACCGTTCAACAACCACCACCTACCAACCGCCACCACCACCAATATTCCACCACTACTCCTTCACCACCACCATTACACCACCAACAGTCCTCCACCACCACTAGTCCATCTCCGCCACCACCGTAACCGTCGTCGCCACCGCTGGTTCAGATATTTTTTTATCAACAACAGTAGTTGATCCATTTCAGTTGGATCAACAATGGATGTTTATCCATTTCAGTTGGATCAACAGTGGATGTTTATCCATAATGATGGATCAACAGTAAGTGGCATAAAACTGAAATTGATAATTTCACAGTGGAAGTTTATCTATTGCAGTTGGATCAGCAGTAGAAGTTTATCCATTGCAGTTGGATCAACAATAGAATTTTATACTTGCAGTTGGATCAACAGTATAAGTTTATCCATTTTAGTTGGATCAACAATGGATGTTCATCCATGATGATGGAAAAATGCTACCATCTCATCAGCTGCAGTTTCAGATCCACCAACAAAACCATCAACCACCATTAATAATCCATAGCAGCAACCATCGCCGCCGCCATCGTCGGTTCGGATAATTTTGTATCAACAAAAGTAGTTTATCCATTTCAGTTGGATCAACAGTGGATGTTTATCCATGATGATTGATCAACATTAAGTGGCATAAAACTGAAATTGATACATTTCAGTTGGATCAACAATAGAAGTTTATCCATTGCAGTTGGATCAACAGTACAAGTTTATCCATTTTAGTTGGTCAACAATGGATGTTTATCCATGATGATGGAAAAATGCTACCATTTCACCAGCTGCAGTTTCAGATCCACCAACAAAACCATCAACCACCATTTATAATCCATAGCAACAACCGTCATTGTTTTCTATGAAGCTTCAACGCCAATTCGAACCACCACCACTGTCGCCACCAGAACCACCACCGTCGCTACCATTGTCATCCTTACTTCTCTCTTCATAATTCTAAATTCCCTGTAATTCCTACACATTCATTTTAATCACAATTAATCAATTAGAAGCATCAGCAACTTCAGATTCGAACACACCCATTATTTCTCAGCAACAACAAGTTCATTATCTCCAACATATCCTATTGATTCACACACCATAACCATTTCGAAATCAATTTTATCGCAACAACTCTCAGATCCCCATTTCTTAATCGAATCGAACCACCAAATCGTTCGCAAACGTTGCTCAAAACTTGATTTCAAAACCTAAAAAATCAGATCTAGTATTCTTTGGGTATGATTTTAAAAATCGATTATAGAAGAAGAAGAAGAAGAAGAAGAAGAAGGTTTCATATGTTGCTGATACATCTCAATTTTCGGCGGCGAAGGTAGGAGAATTTGCAGAGGTGGTGACGATGGAGATGCTGGTGGTGGTGGTGGAGCAATGGAGGGTTAGCTGCTAAATGAAGAAGAAGTAAGTAGGGATAGACCTAGATAAAAACAATAGATAAGAGGGCAAATTTGGAAGAAATAAAAACCTTATTGGACCCCTAATGGGCTTAGGGATGAAGAGGGACATATTTATTGTGTGATAAGGATATTTGTATAGACCATCAAAAATAGGGACAAATATTCAATTACCACTTGGTTATATAGGAAAAGACTATACTTGGACTAATAACAATCTAGGTACATGATAAGCACGCAAGTGTGATACTTTTATACCCACATTTATACTTTCTAGGTCTCGATATTTTTTCGAATAATTATATTTTAGAACTTTTGCAGGTTCGTTCACCTGGAGAATAAACTGTTAAATGAGCTAATTGGCATTTGCAACATAAATGACCGTAGTGGTTTGCCTGGTATCTCTATTTATCCGCACCGCTCACGACATCAAATGGAGATGGAGAGTTGTGGGATGGTAGGCACGTGAAATCTCTCATGTGGGCTAAGGGGAAAGAAAGACCTGGCCAATTATGTACCACATTTCTCTGTGGTCATCAAGACAACATCATCTGTTCTTTGTCCGCCGTTCTTTGTCAAAGCCAAAAAAATCATTTATCTTTCAGCAGCTTCCATCCATGGTGGTTAACATCTGTTGATGCCACATATAGACCGAGACATAACATAAACGGAGTCATGAGGGAGAGAATGAAAACCAAAACAAAGTAATTCTTGGCATCTTATTTCCTATCTGTCGATGGAGTATGAAATCTCGATTGAGATGCGAAATTGGAGCAACCAAGTTGGGTCCGTTCGTCAGCTGGATTGGGTGTATTCAGGGGTTCATTTTTGATTCAAAGTATCACCAGTTGAAGTTATTTGTGAGAAGAAGAAGTTATGATCTGATTTATCTATGGGAGTGATAGTGAATGGAGATGGAATCAACTCCATGGAACTGCAAAGAGATGTTTGCGATGGGAGAAGATGGGAGAAGATGCAAGGCTGAATTGGTTGTGTTTTGTGGTGAGATTCAAGAAAATTCGATTTTTCTCAATAGCAGTGATTGAATCCGGAGATGGTGGTTGTCAATCTCGTTTTGGGGGTTCTCGACATTTGTTAAAGTCTGCGGGTATCCAACTCAAAACCAATTGACAATGAGTGGAGCGGCCCTTCCATATTATATTTTAAGTTAGTTAAGAATGCGAAATTGGGGGATAAAAAAAGTAATTTTGGGATATTTATTACTTCCCCCAACCCATGGTGTGTGCTAAGGGGTGATTTTTGGGTAGGAAAATACTAAAATACCCTTTGATTAATTAAAAACACTATGAAAACACCATTATACCCTTTCTCCTAAAACATAAAAATTAAATAACCAAAATATATCCCACATTCTCTGAATTCACTACCGGCACTCTTAGGGTTAGGTTTTGAATTTTTTTTCATCGTTCTTCATCGATTCTTCGTCGATTCAAAAATTTCTTCGTCGATTAACCTACCCGAAAGAAAATAAATGCCCAATCGAACTCAAAATTGATTGCTCAACAAAAACAGGAACAAAGAATTGCTAAGATTGCTCAAGAGCAAGAAGAAGAAGATTCGGAGAATCAACCTCTCGCAACCATGGCTTCTGTGAGAAGGTAAGTGATTTTAAACTACTTTATGAGTGTTTAAATCGATTTATAGCAATGGGTTTAGGTTAGAATCGCAAACCCTAACTGAAACAGTTGAGTTTCAGTGAGTACCGGCACTGAAATATGTATGAATACAGTGCCGATTTTGTGTTCCGGCATTTAATCTTGGATGAATTCAATGCCGTTTCCAACCCCAGATTCACCTGAAACTGAATTTTTTCTACCGACATAGAATTTGGATCGAAGTCTATGCCGGTTTTTAGTACCGGCAGTCTTTAATAATAATTCGTGTATGCCGGTAGTAGAATTAAAACATACAGGAGAGTTTATGAATTTGTCACCAGTACCGACATAGATTTTGGGTTGCATTATATACCGGTTTTGGGTACCGGCATTCTTTTGTAATAATTCGAGCATGCCGGTAGTGGACTTAAAACATACAAAAAAACTTAAGAATTTGTCACCTATACCGGCACATATTTTAGGTTGATTTTTTTGCCGGTACAAAGTTACGGCATGGAATTGATTTATTTCGAGAGTGCCGGTAGTAGTCTTTTGATATCCAAGAGAATTACATATGACTACCGGCATTCTCGATAGTCAATGTTCACTGCCGGAACATTTAACCGGCGTGGTTAGTTAAAGTAAGTCAATGCCGGTACAAAAACTTAAAGTGAGTTGTCTCACATTCATTTCGTGTGCTTATGAAATAGGTCAAAAGCCAAGGAAGCTAGCAAAAGAAAAACTAAAGATGCGGTCACTAAGAGAAGAAGGAAGGAAGGTCTTGATACTCCTCAATCTCTCCCTCCTCGAGGAAAAGATGAAGTTCGCAAAAAGCATTTGGGGGCTGAGACAAGAGGGATAATTTGGAAGAGTGGTGGTGACCGTAGTCGAGTTGTAATCCATGAGCACGATGATCAAGATGAGCAAGATGAAGAGGAAAGTGAGGATGAAGATAATGTGGTTCCTCCAAGTCAATTAGCAAGCCAAAACAAAGTTGGTGCGCCAAGTCAACAACCAACACAAGGCAATGGAAAGAAGGGCAAAGGCAAAGTGAAAGTTAAAGGTTCCCACCTTCCTCATATTAATGACATGATACCTGACCTTGAACGTGGTAGAATTTGGGATGAAGCTCCGGAACTAAAAACACTATTTGGATACAAGCACTCGTGGGCTCGTACCATCTATCAAACCTATGTAAGTATTTTTTATCTTCTGCATATGTATTGATGTGTATTTATGTAAAATATCTTAATTGTATTGTCTCTTAATTGTAGGATCATAAGAAGGCTGTGCGTGTTTGCCGAAACCAAGCCGCGGATTGTTGGAAATTTTGTCCGAGGAATGTGAAGAGGTCCAACAAATAGTAATGGATTCTGGTCTATATGCTTTGGTTGAAAATTATGTGAAGCCTGATACCGTGACTGTCAATTGCTTCGTCGAAAGGTATCATGGTGAAACCGATACCATGCACTTCCCTTTTGGGGAGATGACCTTTATCCCCAAAGATGCTCAGAACATTCTAGGCTTGAGTGTTATCGGCAAATCAATTGCAGAAGGAGTTGAATCTCTGGACCTAGAATGGTAGAAGTTGCACGCTCTGACTAACAAGCTGTTTGGTTGGGACTACAAAACTTCTGTGGAGAGCTTTTATGAATCCACGTCTGGTAAGACAAAGACAATCAAGTTGACGCTGCTTAAGAAGACGTTTGAAAACACAAAGCAAAGAAGTTTGGAGGATGGATGGGACCCTAAAAAAATTCGTTATACTGCCGCTGCATACCTGTTATACATCTTGGGAACTAGGGTATTCCCTGACACTAATGGCAACAGGGTTAGTGCGAACTACCTTCAGTACTTGGATCCGTTGGAAGATGTCTATGGGTATTCTTGGGGCACCGCGGTAATGGTACATTTGATGACGGAGATGAGAAGGGCCTCTAAGGCTAAAACCAACCAATTTGTCGGGAATTTCACCCTACTGCAGGTAATTTTTTTTTTAAACTTATGTTATTATGTATATTGTTCACATGTACCCTTATCGTGAACTTAGAAACAAAACTTATTGCTTCACCTTGGAATATGTGTGGGCTTACGAACACTTCCTAACCTTGTTCAAGGACTGGACCTCCTTGAAAATCAAAGACCTTCCCGAACCCGATACGCCTATAGCTAAGAGATACGAGTTCAACAATACTCCGAAGCCCGGTAACATGGGTCGACTGATCGACATGAGATTGTCTTTGGACGCGATGAGTACCAAAGATGTTGTGTTCGACCCTTACAAGGAGGTTAGAGGAAACCACCAAGTTTTGAGGTTTGGTAACGTTGCATTCCGATAGGTGTCTAAAGCACCTACTTTTATATATAGAATTTATACTTTCTTTGCGAGTTTTCTTGTAAATTATGTATCTTATGTTTGCTTTTGAGTGTTATAGGTGTTTTGGAGTCATTCGGAGCAAAAGGAGAAGAAATCACTCATTTAATGCGTAAAGCGCTAAAAGATCAATTCGCATGCGAGTTATACTTGGAGCGGGCTAAAGTACGCAAGAAGGAAGTGAAGAATGAACTGTCAGTCTCCCGTAACTGACAGTTGAGCTGAACTGAGAATTAGGTTGTCGGTTCCATGGACCGAGAAGCCACTTTTGAACTGGTTAGCCCTTATCTAATGAACGGGTGCTTGTGTCAAATTTTCCTTCTTACCAAAACCCTGAGGTCGAGAGAGCCATTCATTTCGGTTCATTAACTCAGAAGAAATTGAGAAACGAAATGGCGACAGAGAAAGGAAGAAAGAAAAGCAGCTGACTGCTGCTTGAACTGAGAAGTTGAACTGAGAAGATGATGCAGAGATGATGTATCTGTTGTTGAAGATTGGGAGAAAGAATGACTTTGAATTTGAAGATGAGATCTGAGATGGAATCGGTGAGTGTTGTTTCTACTGAGGAAATTGAATTAGGGTTTAACTGTGTTCGATCGATTCAATCGAGAGAGAGAGAAGACCTTCTACTGAGAAGAAATGGTGAGCTGCTGCCGGAAATTGTAATCGGGAATGAACTAATTCGGAGTTAGGGTTTGAGGAAGAAGAATTAGAAGAAGTCTGCTGGCAGTTGATGTTGATGAAGATTGGGATGGAGATGGTTGCTGTGTAGATGGGTCTTGAGCTCGACTGATTTTAATGATAGGCAGCTGGAGTTCATGTTGGGAATGATGCAGAGATGGGTATTTGTTCTTGGTGGTTGGCAGTGACAGATGAGTTGAGCATAGATGAAGCTGGTTATTGTGGTGGTATTGAGAAAGAAGAAGATGAATCTGTTGTTTCCAAGGGTGTTCTGGTGGTTATGAACCATGGGTTTGATTTGTGAGATTGAACTGATGTTTGCAGTTGAATACAAAGAAATTGGAAAATGGGGTTTGATGTGTGAACTCAGGGAGGTGGTTCTGGTAGTTTGAGTCACTGCTGGATGAATTTGGTGGAAAGATGGTTGCAATGGCAGTGTGTTGATGTTGCCAATGATGGCCAGTGAGCAGTTACAGGTGGTGCTGAGAAGATATAGCAATGAATTGGCAGTTGAAGCTGCAGAGATAGCGGAGGCATTGGTGGTGCAGTTCAAAAGCCGAGATGGGTTCTTGATGATGTTGATTCATGGGTTCAGCTAGTTACAGTTACAGGTTTTCCTGAGATGGTATTGTACTTGGTAGAAATGAATGGAGTCTGGTTATGGCAGTAAGAAACGTTGCAGAGAGTACTCGCATCTGCAGTTTTTGGTGGCAGTAGTGCAGAGAAGGATATGGCACTGTGGTGTTGGTTGGTTGCTGCTGAATTGGAGTGCAGTCACGGCTGAGAGCTATAGAAGAATGACAGAGATTGCAGTCAAGCGGAAATGGTGGTGCTGCTTAGAATGGGTTGTGGTGTTACAGGTGCAACTCTGGTGCACTCATCAGAGAAAAAGTTGATTATGATTCTGAGCTAATGAAGGTGATATGAAGTTGAAGCAATACTAGCTTGTGCAGGTGCAGAGCTGCGAAAGGAGAAGTTGGATTACAGGCTTGAGGTTATGTCTGTTAATGCTGGGTTGAACTGGAACTGCGAGTTAAGATGTTGGTGCAGCTGCAGTTGGTTGCGTTGAGGAGTTTAGGGCATGACTTAGAATTAGTAGGTGCAGCTGTGCAGTGGTGGAATTGAAGCTCAAATAGTTGAGATTGGTGTGGACTGGATGCTTGGAAGAACTGTGGTGGTTACAAGGGTCTGCGGTGTTGGTGGAACTGTTGAAGATACTACAGAAGTGGTGCTGCAATGAAGCCGAGATGGAGGGAATTACTGAGTCTGTGAGTTGAGGAATCTACGGCAGTTGAAGCTGCAGCTAATACAAGAGCTGAAATTGCAAGTGCCGAAAGCTGAGGGTGTAAATTGATGTGGTTCTGTTGCTGGCAAGTTCTTGAGACGGGAAGAAAAGGGATATGGCTCGAGTTGCAGGTGATTGCAGGTGGAAATAGCAACTGCAACTGAGTTCCTGAGAATTAAGCAAGAAACCTGAGAAGAGAGAGTGCAGAATGGGTAAATGGATTGCAGGCAGCTGAGATTGCAGGTACAAAACCTGGTCTTGCTTGTATGGTTGAACTGTAATGCTTACAGTATGTGACAGAGCAGTTGTGAAATGAGTGAATGTCTTGGGCTGGAATGGCAGTGAGTCTGATAGAATGGGTTGTGTATGAATGGAATAGCAGCTGCAATGCAACTGGTGCAGGTAGAGTTATGTTGCAGTTGAAGCTGCAGGGTGAATTGCAGGTGGTGGATTGTGCGAGATTGCAGCACGGAATGGAGTTACTGGTGAAGCTGCGAGATAAGCAAGACAAGACAGAACCAATGCTACTGAGGTTTGAAGCTAATGTGTATGAGTAGATGAATGCTAGGATTGATACAGACGCAGGGACTGAAAGAATGGCCAGGAATTCGGTCGGTAATCGCACAGAAACAGAGGAAACTCTGTCTGAATCGGTGTTTAGGCGAGTCAAATCAGTGAGTTAGTCACCGATCCAGTACTTAATTAGATGGACTTGGACCTGAATGATGGGCTTTCAGAGATTTAGTTTTGACCGTGACCTAAACTTACTTGGTCACAGAATGAAGGATATAAAAGAAAACCTTTCTCTATTCAACTTGGATCTTTTTCTACTTTGTTCTAGGATTTAGAAACATGATAGGTTTTCTCTTCCTTCTTGTTATGAACTCCATTGATATGAGTAGTTAATCTTATTATTGGTTATGGATTAATTTGATTTCACAAAGCATGCTTCTTTTATTAATAAATTAGTTTTGTCTCATAATTATTGATCCTGATTCACTATATTTTAATCGCCATGTATGATCTGAATATTTGTTTAGTTGAGTGGCCAATTGATTGAACTCGTATTCACATCTAATGCTAGTTTAGGGTGTTTCATACGTAAACGTGATGCATCTTGAATACAAGTAGCACAAATATGGTTATTGCTTGTAGTGATATATCCTAGTAACCATATGTGAACCTTGACCTTTGTTAAATCGGATTAGTGCTTTTACATGTTCGATTGCTTTGATTGGCCTGATTTTATTGAACTTAGTGCATCTAGGGAATTAAACTTGATTAGTGCTTGTACACGTTAGGTTGTTCTCTTAGGTAGAATTCATATTCGCATCTTTTAATGTGTTTGTTGATGACAAGAGGAAATTAGCGGGATATTCTTGCGATCAAGGTATACTAGGGCCTTTTATAATGAGAGATTAAAAACAATTCTAGTTATTATGACAAGAGCATGTTAGAGAATGAAAACGAAATCCTTAAACAATACTTTCACATACTTAATTTGATTTGTTTTATTTGTTTCTTTGCTTTTATATTTGTCTAGTTTATTAAAAATCAGAAAACTCCCCTTGTTACCTTTAGGAAACCGAAAATATATTGACAACCTAGTCCTCTCTGTGGGAATGATCCTTTCTTTCCTTTGCTATATTATGTATTTTAAGTTGGGAGAAAGTAATATTATTTTTGACGCATACGACATCGATCAAATTTTGGCGCCGCTGCCGGGGAGGCAGCGGTTGTCACTTGGTTTTGGTTTCTTATTTTCTTGTTTTTAGTTTTGTTGTATTTTCTGGTTTTTAACCTTGTTTTGAGAATCGTGTTTCAGGTACTTATTTCTCATGGATGGAGCATATTGGAACAATGGATACAGTTTCCAACAATCTCAACAACATGACAACTTCCAACAATTCCAGGGGTATAATCAAAACCAATTCATTGGTTATGACCAATATTCCATGGATCCTTATGGTTTTCCTCAACAACCTTATGGCGGGTATGTGTGTGAACAACCACAAGGATTGGAGGATTCTTATGCTCGTGAACAAAAAGTCTCTGACTTTCTAGACAAAGTTTCCAACTTTTTACAAGAAGAGTTTCAAAAAGCTAAAGAGACTAAAGACGAGCAACTCCAAGAACTTCGTGAAGGTATTGCTAACTTACAAATAAATATTGATCAATACAAAGAAGAAAGGTATGAAGAAGAACTTTGTTTTCAAAACAATAACTATTCTAATGTGCCTATGGTTTGTGATGAATATTTGATTTATGCTAATGTTGAAAAGGGCCAACCTTTGGGGTCTTTCATTGATAATCGGGTAGCTACCTCAACTCTTGATCTTAATAATGATCATTCACCTATTCAAAAGAATGAGATTGAGATTAGCAACACTAAATTCAGCGAGAACCAATCTTATGTTAGCTATGAAAGTGATGATGATTATGAAGATACATCGCTTGAACCAACTCATGGTGACATTTCCCAAAGGTGTACATCGAAATCTTTTTGGGATCAAAATGAAGATGAAGAGGAATATGTTGACACTTGTATAGATTACTCAAGCATTGATCTTTATAATGATCAAGAGCCTATTCAAGGGGTGGAGCTTGAGGATGATGGATTTTTGAGTCTTCTTAAAAAGTTCCTCATAGCGAAATTTGGATCCGCAAAAGAGTATGTGCCTTACAACGTAGAGGAGTGTGTTGAAAATGAAACCGATATGACCAATATTGTGGAAGACCCAATTGAGCTTGCAAAGAATTGTAATGATGATGTTTATGTCGAGACTTTGGTTAAGACAAAAACGGACGAAGAATGGTTACAAGGTTTGATAGAGGACCACGATGTGCAAGAGGTGAGTAATTCACATGAGTTCTTTAAGGATGAAGAGGATAGCATAACACAAGAGTTGCAAGGTTTTTCTAACCCTTTGCCTATTAATCCTTCTCCTTTACCTCTTGTTGGTTTAAATATATGTGCTTCGGAAACATTGTTAAGTGACTTTGTTTCTCGATTTCCGCCATTAGAAACATTTGATTCTCATACTATGAATGTTTGCAAGGAAGAAACCATAGAAGTTCCTGATTCTTATGTTCTTTATACACTTCCAAGTGTAGAAAAGACTAAGTGTGAGGGAAACTTCTATTGGGCTATAGATTCACTTTTGCTTTATTATACTAATGTTTGTGTGAAGTTACTATTTGCAAAACAAGTTACATGGAAGGATCCCCAACTTTTCAGATTAATGGTGCATGGGGAATTCGTCGTGCAAGTCGGGCTGACGAATTTAAACCAAGCGTTAAATGGGAGGCAACCCATAGGATGAGTATTTCTTGTCTTGTATTTATTTCTTCTTTTGTTTTTAGTTTTTCTCGTCTTGTTTTGCATTTATTTGTTCTGATTTCTTGTCATTATCATGTTAGAATTTCCCACCTTGACTTACTTTGGATGACTCAATTTACATTGAGGACAACGTAAAGTTTAAGTGTGGGGGAGTGGTTAAGCATTTGCATTGTAAAATTTTCAATTTTTTCAACTTTTTTGTAAAATAGTGAATAAGAAAACTCCAACTTGTAGTTAGTTTAGAGTCACATAATATACATGTCGCTAAGATTACATCGAGATTCTCATAAGAGTGACTGAACTTAGAGATGACAGAGAACATGATCGGGTTTCTTACTTGTATGAGAGTTAATGTTGGATTTAACCATCCCAGTGGCAAATGAGGTGCAGATTGAATTCGGTATTAGAGTAGTGGTCCCCTATAGTGGAGACTACCTATTGTTACATCATGTGAGGCACCGACCTTCATTTTTTGTACCTGTCTAAATATGTGCTTTTAGAGTGTGTGTCACCGTAGGTAAATTCCGGGTAGAATGGTGAGCTACCCAACCACCCACCAATAGAAGCACTATTTTGATATCTTGAATGCTATTTTATCAATCATGATGGTGACATCGAATTGCTAACTTACATATCACTTGTATTCTTGTTCGCAGTTAGCACCATCCACTTTATCTCTCTCTAAACCAACAAGTCCATAGAAACACCATCATCATCAACAAGAGGATCATCACAAATTCGAAGGAAAGTTGAAGACGTTCAAGGTTTACAAGCAACAATACAAAAATGAGCATATTCAGATTCAAGTAAAGCAACAAGACAAGGAGCAGATTTTTACAAGTTGAAGACTATTGTACAAGAGCGAATATTATCAAGATGAGAATTCAAGAAGTTTATGATATCGAGACATACAAGTTGTGAAGAATCAAGCGGTAAAATACTTACACCATGGCCTTTGTACTTGCATTTTTATTTTATCTTTATTTTGTATTTGTATTATTTTCTCTTGTCTCAAAAGAAAAAAAAAAAGAAAAAGACAAGAGACAATTTTATTAGGTTCATTATTAGTTTTAATATTTTGTTTGTTTTCATTTTGTATTTACTTTATTTTCTTGCATCTTATAAAAAAAAAAAAAAAAAAAAAAAAAAAAAAAAAAAAAAAAAAAAAAAAAAAAAAAAAAAAAAGAAAAAGAAATAATTTATTGCATCATATTTTGGTTTGTTTAGTTCGTTTTTGGTTTTTATTCATTCAATAAAGCCAATGGAAGAAGAAATATCCATAATGAGGTTTCAAGCAACAAGGAATTAGAGGAAATAGTTACATTGTCAAGATAACCGAAGACGAAGATGAAGACAAGGATTGAAGACCGAAGACGTTTCTATGGATGTTGTGAGAGTGGTGCTAACTGCACGCCGAACGGATAACGAGGTAAGTAAGCATATTCCCACCTTCGTTAAGTGGTTGATTTCCTTTCTTAGAGATCGTCAGAAAAAAGGGTTTTCAAAATGAATAAAAGATGTGGGTTTTCAAAACAATTCGGAGGGTTTTTGCCTTCCTACCATTCAAGGTGTCGCAGGATTCTCTCTTCATTCCTACCTGGACACATGTGTGACCCATAAAAATCTATTTATTATTGAGAGCAACTTCATAAAACCCTTTCTTGTGAGGCAGAGTCGAGACTTATGATCACTTCGAACCCGAATTTCTTTCGATAAGGGATGGCTATTTCTCTCTCAACTTTTAAAAATGAGATTGTGTTCATTTATGTGTCTAACTTCTTATGACTAGTGTGCAGAATTTATATATTTTTTTAGCGCGTTGGATGTTATCATTTCGGAGAACTAGTAAGTTGGAAAAGTAGGTTTTGTGGGTGTATCTCTAGTAAGCCCTCACGAGACTATAACTCGTCCACTAGGGACACCTAGGGGTTTAAAGGCTTGTTATACATGCTAAGTGTGACTGTAGCCTCGATGACACGGAGTTGTATGTATATTTTAGAATTGTTTTGTTTGATTTGCTCGAGGACTAGTGATAGACGCATTTATGTGTCTAATATAGCCCAGTTGTATATATTGTTAGTACCCATTTTTGTACTTATTATGGTATTTTATTTATTTGTAGGTGTTTTTGGAAAAAATAAGGTTTTGCGGCGAAAGTGACTAAAAATGTGGCATTTGGACCTCTGTAGACAGTGAACCAGAAGCGCCCCAGAAATACCCCGGAGGAACCCCGAAAAAAAATGCGGAAAAAGTCCCAGAAAAATTACTAAAGGCACCCAAGTTTTGGATGTTTCCACCCCAATAATTTTATTTCAGCCCCAATTGCTATTGGCACCCCATCAAAGGATAGGGGGCAACCATCTTCAAATTCAAATCATGCAAATTGGCGGGAAAAATTGCACACAGCGAACAGATTTTTGACTTGAATTCTTGGGTTGTTTTAACGAGATTCAATAGCTGGAAACCATTGGGTTAGTCTTGAATGGAGTTAACAGGCCTGGTACGTCTGTTTTGATCGATGAACTTGGGCTAGAATAGCCGGACTGAGCTAAACAGAGAGACGGGAATATGGGTTCTGTTTTGGCAGTTACGTATGATAAAAGGAAAGATATGAGAGAAGATAACACTAGGTTTTGGTAGATATTCTCTCAGGATACTATACGACCATGTTGGGATAGTGTCGACATCTACAGACGCGTGCAAGGGATGAAAATCGAAATAAAATACTCGAGAATATTTTCTTTCACTGCCGAGTGATAACAGGATTTTTGGAGTTATTGCGCATGATTTATTCTCCTTGTTGAGTATAAATAGGTTTTCCTGGTTGCTAAGAAGAGGGTTGAAGAGTTTGGGGTCTAGCCAGAGCCGAGAGGAGCGAGAAAAAAAGTTGCAGAGCTTGTCTCTGCTGCTGCCATTAAAGGAGAACACGAAGAACAAAGCACCAACAGAGGCAGTCGTTCATGCTACAGTGGAAACGACATGCAGCTGTGGGTCGTAGTATTCCGTATACTACAACACTTTCCATGTATCGTTCTTTGTAACGGTGTTTGCAACAATTAAAAACGTTGCAAACACCGGATTTTCATTATTTTCTCCTTTTCATCATTTGTACACCTCCTTTGAGCAATAAAATCAACTTTTGAGCGTGTTTCCAATATGCGGAGCTAGAACCCATCACTGCGACAACGGAGGAAGCAACTTTTCACGATTGTGGTAAATGAATTAATTCTTTATATGACTTTTTGCATAGATTTACTTGTTTAATGATTTCTATTAATTATTTGTTATTTTGTCTGATGTCGCATGCTTGGTTTAATTTACTTTTGATGTGTCATGCTTACGACTTACATATAATGTTTTATGAAATTTAGTTTTGGCAAAGAATTAGAGTCACAACTTCTTTTGTTTAAGCTATATTGTCTAGAGTTAATGACTAAACCACAAGAATATGAAAAAGTGTGAAATCCTGCGTCCTAATGTCTCTTCACCCTGTTAATAAATTTTTGTATAAAATCATTTATTTATTATTTTAGAAAACTTTAATCTTTACAAGTCCGAGCAACGAACTTTTACTACCACTTTCAAAATTACAACAACTAGCAAAGTCTAAGTGTGGGGGAATTTGATAGGTGTCTAAAGCACCTACTTTTATATCTATAATTTATACTTTCTTTGCGAGTTTTCTTGTAAATTATGTATCTTATGTTTGCTTTTGAGTGTTATAGGTGTTTTGGAGTCATTCGGAGCAAAAAGAGAAGAAATCACTCATTTAAAGCGTAAAGCGCAAAAAGATCAATTCACATGCGATTTATACTTAGAGCGGGATAAAGTACGCAAGAAGGAAGTGAAGAATGAACTGTCAGTCTCCCGTAACTGACAGTTGAGCTGAACTGAGAATTAGGTTGTCGGTTCCATGGACCGAGAAGCCACTTTTGAACTGGTTAGCCCTTATCTAATGAACGGGTGCTTGTGTCAAATTTTCCTTCTTTCCAAAACCCTAAGGTCGAGAGAGTCAATCATTTTGGTTCATTAACTCAGAAGAAATTGAGAAACGAAATGGCGGCAGAGAAAGGAAGAAAGAAAAGCAGCTGACTGCTGCTTGAACTGAGAAGTTGAACTGAGAAGATGATGCAGAGATGATGTATCTGTTGTTGAAGATTGGGAGAAAGAATGACTTTGAATTTGAAGATGAGATCTGAGATGGAATCGGTGAGTGTTGTTTCTACTGAGGAAATTGAATTAGGGTTTAACTGTGTTCGATCGATTCAATCGAGAGAGAGAGAAGACCTTCTACTGAGAAGAAATGGTGAGCTGCTGCCGGAAATTGTAATCGGGAATGAACTAATTCGGAGTTAGGGTTTGAGGAAGAAGAATTAGAAGAAGTCTGCTGGCAGTTGATGTTGATGAAGATTGGGATGGAGATGGTTGCTGTGTAGATGGGTCTTGAGCTCGACTGATTTTAATGATAGGCAGCTGGAGTTCATGTTGGGAATGATGCAGAGATGGGTATTTGTTCTTGGTGGTTGGCAGTGACAGATGAGTTGAGCATAGATGAAGCTGGTTATTGTGGTGGTATTGAGAAAGAAGAAGATGAATCTGTTGTTTCCAAGGGTGTTCTGGTGGTTATGAACCATGGGTTTGATTTGTGAGATTGAACTGATGTTTGCAGTTGAATACAAAGAAATTGGAAAATGGGGTTTGATGTGTGAACTCAGGGAGGTGGTTCTGGTAGTTTGAGTCACTGGTGGATGAATTTGGTGGAAAGATGGTTGCAATGGCAGTGTGTTGATGTTGCCAATGATGGACAGTGAGCAGTTACAGGTGGTGCTGAGAAGATATAGCAATGAATTGGCAGTTGAAGCTGCAGAGATAGCGGAGGCATTGGTGGTGCAGTTCAAAAGCCGAGATGGGTTCTTGATGATGTTGATTCATGGGTTCAGCTAGTTACAGTTACAGGTTTTCCTGAGATGGTATTGTACTTGGTAGAAATGAATGGAGTCTGGTTATGGCAGTAAGAAACGTTGCAGAGAGTACTCGCATCTGCAGTTTTTGGTGGCAGTAGTGCAGAAAAGGATATGGCATTGTGGTGTTGGTTGGTTGCTGCTGAATTGGAGTGCAGTCACGGCTGAGAGCTAAAGAAGAATGACAGAGATTGCAGTCAAGCGGAAATGGTGGTGCTGTTTAGAATGGGTTGTGGTGTTACAAGTGCAACTCTGGTGCACTCATCAGAGAAGAAGTTGATTATGATTCTGAGCTAATGAAGGTGATATGAAGGTGAAGCAATAATAGCTTGTGCAGGTGCAGAGTTGCGAAAGGAGAAGTTGGATTACAGGCTTGAGGTTATGTCTGTTAATGCTGGGTTGAACTGGAACTGCGAGTTAAGATGTTGGTGCAGCTGCATTTGGTTGCATTGAGGAGTTTAGGGCATGACTTAGAATTGGTAGGTGCAACTGTACAGTGGTGGAATTGAAGCTCAAATAGTTGAGATTGGTGTGGACTGGATGCTTAGAAGAACTGTGGTGGTTACAAGGTTCTGCGGTGTTGGTGGAACTGTTGAAGATACTACGAAGTGGCGCTGCAATGAAGCAGAGATGGAGGGAATTACTGAGTCTGTGAGTTGAGGAATCTACGGCAGTTGAAGCCGCAACTAATACAAGAGCTGAAATTGCAAGTGACGAAGCTGAGGATGTAAATTGATGTGGTTCTGTTGCTGGCGAGTTCTTGAGACGGGAAGAAAAAGGATATGGCTCGAGTTGCAGGTGATTGCAGGTGGAAATAGCAGCTGCAGCAGAGTGTTTGAGAATTAAGCAAGAAACCTGAGAAAAGAGAGTGCAGAATGGGTAAATGGATTGCAGACAATTGAGATTGCAGGTACAAAAGCTGGTCGTGCTTGTGTGGTTGAATTGTAATGCTTACATTATGTGACAGAGCAGTTGTGAAATGAGTGAATGTCTTGGGCTGGAATGGCAGTGAGTCTGATAGAATGGGTTGTGTATGAATGGAATAGCAGCTTCAATGCAACTGGTGTAGGTAGAGTTATGTTGCAGTTGAAGCTGCAGGGTGAATTGCAGGTGGTGGATTGTGCGAGATTGCAGCACGGAATGGAGTTACTGGTGAAGCTGCGAGATAAGCAAAACAAGGCAGAACCAATGCTACTAAGGTTTGAAGCTAATATGTATGAGTAGATGAATGCTAAGGTTGATACAGACGCATGGACTGAAAGAATTTCCAGGAATTTGGTCGGTAATCGCACAGAAACAGAGGAAACTCTGTCTGAATCGGTGTTTAGGCGAGTCAAATCAGCGAGTTAGTCACCGATCCAATACTTAATTAGATGGACTTTGACCGTGACCTAAACTTACTTGGTCACAGAAGGAAGGATATAAAATAAAAACTCTCTATTGAACTTGGATCTTCTTCTACTTTGTTCTAGGGTTTAGAAACGATAGGTTTTCTCTTCCTTCTTGTTATGAACTCCATTTATATGAATAGTTAATCTTATTATTGGTTATGGATTAATTTGATTTCACAAAGCATGCTTCTTTTATTAATAAATTAGTTTTGTCTCATAATTATCGATCCTGGTTCACTATATTTATCGGCATGTATGATTTGAATATTTGTTTAGTTGAGTGGCCAATTGATTGAACTCGTATTCACATCTAATGCTAGTTTAGGGTGTTTCATACGTAAAAGTGATGCATCTTGAATACAAGTAGCACAAATATGGTTATTGCTTGTAGTGAAATATCCTAGAAACCACATGTGAACCTTGACCTTTGTTAAATCGGATTAGTGCTTTTACACGTTCGATTGCTTTGATTGGCCTGATTTCATTGAACTTAGTGCATCTAGGTAATTAAACTTGATTAGTGCTTTTAGACGTTAGGTTGTTCTCTTAGGCAGAATTCATATTCGCATCTTTTAATGTGTTTGTTGATGACAAGAGGAAATTAGCGGGATATTCTTGCGATCAAGGTATCCTAGGGCCTTTGATAATGAGAGATTAAATATCAATTCTAGTTATTATGACAAGAGCATGTTAGTGAATGAAAACGAAATCCTTAACCAATACTTTCGCATACTTAATTTGATTTGTTTTATTTGTTTCTTTGCTTTTATATTTGTCTAGTTTATTAAAAATCAGAAAACTCCCCTTGTTACCTTTAGGAAACCGAAAATATATTGACAACCTAGTCCTCTCTGTGGGAACGATCCTTTCTTTCCCTTGCTATATTATATATTTTAAGTTGTAAGAAAGTAATATTATTTTTGACGCATACGACAGCGATCACATTCTACCATGGGTCGTTGTTCCACCCAAAAGGATACGTTATGGCCAATCCTACACGTGTGATGCGCCAACTTGGATATAAGTAATTATCACATATCAAGACGGACTCTTTTCAATATTTTTTTCTTGACCTTTCTCGGTGCTTTTCAACTCCTAATCGGTTGCATGTAGAGTATAATCCAAAACCGGATCCAACAAATTGGAGGGATAGGGAACCACGTCGTTTGGTAGATATTAGGCAGTGAGATAAGTGGGAGCTTGCGGAAAACGGTGATGAAGTTGATGCCGAATACATGGAAGATTACCTGCAATGGTCACATCCTTTTGTCGTCCTCCCGGATGACGTCCAAGTTCCACCCCGGAAACACCCTCCCGTTCCAACTCCCGCACAGGCACCACCTACGATCTCCCAACTTAATAAGACCGTTGGATTGCTAGTAAGTATTGTTAATTACTTATTCGTTTAATGTAGACATAATCTTATATTAGCATATATATACTAATTATGTGTTGTATGTATGAAACTAGCGGCGTCGGGAAGCAATTATGTTGCAAGTACGATGAAGGAGAGGGGCTATCCAATGAAGAAGTGAAGGAAGTCGTGGAGAAGCTTGATAAAATTGAAGAAACCGACCCTAGTGCAAGAGATTTGTTCGGGGAAATTAAGAATAAACCGGCACAAAAGAAGCAAAAGACCAAGTGATTAACTATTTAGTTCTGTTTCTTTTTCTAGATGGTGGTTGTTACGTCTTGAACAATTCCGAACTTGTTTTCGTTTGTACCTCATGGTTAACTCTTTAGTTTTTTGGCTTGCTTTTAGTTTATGTTACCTGGATTAAGAACATTTAAGCAGAATCCAGTTGTTTGGTTTATGTTGAACATGTTTAGATTTCTAGTAATTGCTTTATGTTGAACATGTTTATATTTCTAGTGAAATGTTATTTTTGCAAGATTTATTTATGACTGCTGCTGGCATGGAAAAGCTTAGGTTCAACAACGCCGGTACTCGTTCCGGCATGCACGGAAATTACAGCTCGTTGCCGGTTCCTCGTACCGACAATGAAATGTTTTATAAAACCATACCGGAACTAGAAGATTAAAAAATTCATGTTCCTGTATAGAAATTGGAAGGTACCGGCATAGTCGTTTTTCTAACATCTATGCCGGTTTTATGATTTTTTCCAAACTTTCATAGTAGACAGAAAACCGGCACTGTAAGCTTGGTTGCTTCGATGCCGGCACTCTGCTAGTTTTGAGTATAAATCCATTTCAAACACTCTATTATTAATTCCTAAGTAGTCGATTACATTGGATTTGAAACCTTAAATTAAAACATGCTAAAAAAAATAGAATGGATTACATTTGGTTAAAGATTATCTATTTCCATCCCTTTTCAACAATTGCGGAACCTTTGAGCGTTTCCCGAATCTGTTCGAAGACATCGTTCGAGATGGGGGTGTCAAGGATCATCTTCATTGGTTCTTCTTCTCTTTCAACATATTCCTCTCCCTTCATATAACACCCATCACACCCGTCGATAGGCTTGCATTGGCCCTTGTGGTTTTCTCTTGACTCTGCTAGTTCAACAGCTTTGTCAAACCATTAAAACTCATCGCACTTTGGGTGATTCAAACACCTTAGAAACATTCTTCCATTTTCATCATCATCAGTTTTTGCAATCCAAAACCAGCGTGTCCCATCACAGCTTCTACACTTTGAATAAATAAAAGGACAGTCCATGGCTAGATGAGAAGGTGACTTGCAAATTAGACACTTGCAATGATGGCTCTATAAGAGAAGATTATATCAGTTATGCGTCATAGTAGTGAAGATTATATTGTTAGTAATTTTTAATCTACTTACTTTGCAAATAGAGCTAGATGATGAATCCCCCATCCCTTGTGAAGCTTTAACCGTGCTTGCTTTCTTGAGAGAAGGATTTTTTTTTATTTGGTGGGTGGTTTGTGTAGATTTTTCCCAAGGAATGAGGAGTATTATATAGAAATGAATCACCAACGGTCTTATTTTTCAAAAAACTAGCCGTTTTTTTCTGAATCTCACAAACGCCGGCGTAGTCGCTATTATAGATCCAATGCCGGTTCCGTATAACGACATTGATTATTGTTGTAAAACCATGCCGGTAATGGTTGCATATTTGTCCCAATCTCGGTAAAGAAATTCCCTTGTACCGGCATGATTAGCTTATGGAAACACTGTACCGGTACTTGGTGCCGGCATCTTATGTCACAATTACTACAATGCTGGTTTTGGTGATTTAAAAAAAATAGCCGTTGAGGTTTTTCTCTATATAAAGTAAGCTAATACTTGGACCCAAAAGTCCTAAACTGGTGTGTGTTCTTATATATATCCTTGAGCCTCTTAACTTAGAAACCCTAAACCCTAGAATAATTATCTATAAATAGCTTAGTATAATACCTAATCCCATATACAACAAATGACATCGTTCGACTCGGAGGAAGATTTAGCAATCACCCAAGCATGGTACGCCGAAACTCGTCCTTCAACTATAGATAACAACACGCGGGATTCCACGTGGTTGAAGATTTTTAACAAATTTATTCACGATTACGGTAACCCGAAAGGAAGAACTGCCAAACAAATCGAGGAACGACACGACATCATCCTAAATGCGGTGGTTGAGTATCTAAAAATGAAACACCGAATCAATCACGCTACCCGCAATACATTGTCCCCTCAACAACTCGTAAGTATCTTTATGATTATTTCGACATAATCTACTCGTTTGCAAATTTTATGTAACAAACAAAGTTTGTGTGTTGTTTTTGTAGCATGAAGCCGTGAAAACGCGTTACTTACAAGAAAAGGGGGAAGCATTCATGTTTGAAGCCAACGTCAACCATATTGTAACCAAAGTCACGGAGTACCACCAGCTGGGTGAATCGGAGACGGATTCTTCTTAAGAAGATTGATAGTTTAGTGGTGTTTGCTTAGGTTTTTAGGGCATTTGGTTAGGTATTTCTTAAGTTTGTGTGGGTAGATGTCTATGTAAAACCCTCACGAGACTATAACTCGTCCACTAGGGTCGCCTAGGGGTTTAAAGGCTTGATGCACGTTCTACTGATTTCTCTGGATGTTTTTTCTGTATTTCCGGCATGATTTCAAAACAATAATCTACGCCGACACCATGATTACGGCATCATAATTATAAAACACAACTATGCCGGTATTTACAGTTCAAACTTCCAAAAAACAAAAGGTTGCGTATTAGTGAACCACATATATCGAAATTACTCATCATCGCTTCCACACGTATTAACTTGAATCTCCTCCTCTTGAAGAGATTTCTTTGATAAAGCCAACGCATCCCAAAATTGGTGATTCTCCTCATACAATGTCATCCATCCCTTTCAGATATTGGGATCTAGATCCTTTTTTTTTACCATCCCACAAACAGGTGGCAATGGACAATTGTCCTTGAGTTTTGGAATAACGAAATGATTACCGTTCACGAACGCCAAAACAACTCTTCTCTTCTTAAGGGATCCTTCGCATTTTTGCCACTTTGGGGTAAATGTTACTTCTACGGTGGGGTAAAATAATGAACAACACATCTAAATGTATCCGCCACTAGATGCCCACAAAGCGGCATTCTCATCCAATATTGAGAAGGAAGAAAGTTCATCTCTTGCTCGGGTCCTAATACTTGGGCATGCATATCATCAAACCCCTCTCCTACACCGAGAAATTGCTCATAAAAGCTCATCTTGTTCACAAGTTGTTCGGCCATCCTCGTTCTAGCATATCGGCATGGTGTCATACCTCTACTAACCGTCGTGTCAAAGATTCCTAATTGTTCTGTCACAGCATGATAGCCACAATTTCCATCTCCATCGACATCATCCGTATATACAATATACTCACGAATAACCTCAGGAAGTTGGTCTATGTAAGACTGTGTCTTGGTATGATAACTTCTAATTGTCCTACCTGTTCTGGGATCCTTATACATCTTCATATTACCCTTTTCTAACTTGATTATATCCAAACCATCCTCTACAATCTCTACACTCGCACTGTCTTCGATATGTGATGGGAGTCTGTACTTCCTAGGCCTACCTCTTCGCCTTTGGAACTAAAACTATATCAACTTTGCTATCACTTGGGTTTGTCACCACCTTTGCCTCGTCACCTTGTTGTTCTATGTCACTTTATGTTGATACCATTGGAGGCCTACCCCTTTTCCTTGGAACCTCCGTTAGATCGACTATGGGTATGTCTTCGGAATGATCACCTTGTTGTTCTATGTCACTTGATGTTGATACCTTTGGAGGCCTACCTCTTTTCCTTGGAACCTCCGCTAGATCGACTATGGGTATGGCTTCGGAATGCTCACCTTGTTGTTCTATGTCACTTGATGTTGATACCTTTGGAGGCCTACCCCTTTTTCTTGGAACCTCCGCTACATCGACTATGGGTATGGCTTCAAAACGCTCACCTTGTTGTTCTTTGTAACTTGATGTTGATACCTTTGGCGGCCTACCCCTCTTCATTGGCACCTCCGATGAGTTGTATTTTAGTGTGGATACGGAATCCTTTGTTTGTTGTTGACTTGATAGAGGTTCCTTCCTCGGCCTACCTCTTTTGTTTGGAACATGCGCTTCCACGAACCTTTGTTCCGAAATCTCACATGCGGTTAGATCTCGTTTCTTAGTTGCCGCGCGTTCTTCTTCACGTTGAGTCATTTCTTTCAATTCCACCCTTTGTTTTCTCCTTGACGTTTTAGTTTGTGGTCTACCTATTGGATCTCCCTTTCTTGTCTTTTCGCTTTGTGCGATCCATGGACGAGTAATTAGCCGTAGTTGTCTTAACAAGACTTTCCGGCTTACCAATGTGCCACGTGAGTAAGCTTCTAAGAATTCCTTTGCTTCGTTCGTATCCCATGGAGATTGCCCGGGATCTCCCAAAGGGGGAGGGTCGAAAGATAGTTGCTTCCAAAACGGATCAATAACCTCAATAGCTATCACCTCTTCATACTTCACAAGCATATGACGACACGGAAGCCCCAATGAAGACATGTCGGGACAAATATACACATCACCCGGTTTTTCGTAATTTTTCTCATATTCCGTTTGTCTCATCATATGTTTTATTGCCCAATGAGAGACGTTGAATTCTATTCCTTGGATCAACTTACCATAATGAAGAAATTGAGTCATCCTTTCCATTGATCTTTTCTCAAAATCCTCCTTGATCCTATTGATATCAACCTTAAAGTATTTATTCATTGTCTCGGTGACCGTAACCACATTGCCTTGCCCGGACTGGATGAGATCTTTAAATCTCCCATGAGTGGACTCCGCTGCACTAGTTGCATCATTCTTGAAGTGTCTATACCGGTTTGTCCATGAACGCACAAATTTTTCCTTGAACTTATCCAACCATTGAGTCCGACAATACCAGACGGCAGTAGGATAAACTTCATTCCAATCGGCAATAAACTTCTCCAAACTCTTTTAGTATATAACCTCGGTAAGAGACCAATAAACTTTGTCCCAATCTCTTAGAAATTCCAACCACTTTTTACGATTTTCCGCATGTTCTTTGTCCACTCGCTCCTTTATCTTGCCTCTCTCATCTTCTTCTTCTTCGGGGGATAGTTTGTTCTTTCGAACATCTTCCTCTAGTTGAACAATCATTCTCTTCTTAATATCCTCCTTAGTGGGTTCAAACAAGGCATGGCAAGTTTTTATGATATTTTAACGTATATGATATGTACATAGGAAATTTTGTGCGTCCGGGAAGACGTCGGATATTTCTTTCATTAATGCGTCATCTTGATCGGTTACGATGACCCTCGGAAGTTGATTTTCCCGGAAGAATAATTTCAATTGTCGTAATGCCCAATGATAATAATAGTCCCTCTCGTTTTCCATTAAACACCAAGTCAATGTGAATGTTACCTTGTCCGAGGTTTTCCCCACGATGTTGAACAACGACATATTGTACTTGTTTGTCTTGTAGGTACAATCCATCAAAAGAACACCACAACATGTATTTTCCAATTGTGAAAGCAAAGGATGTGAAATGAATATTTGAAGGGGCTTCTCGTCTGACCCTCTTTTAATGATACGCGTGTAGTTGTAATCCCAAGCTATCTTCTCAAATTCTTGCATAACGGACCTCCCTTCCCATTCTATCCTTCTAATAGTTGCTTGTGCGCTATAAATTGTACGTAGAGAAGACACGTTAGACGCATATTTTTCCTTGAAGCATCTGAGAATTTGTCTCGGTTTGATAAGTTCTTTGGTCAATCTCTTTACATCCTCGAACTCATGAGGTTTTAGCTTCGCAACTAGGGAGTGACCAACAAAATCTTTCGGATCCCGGTGGTTATGACAGCCACACAAAACCTCACAATCCCAATTGTTCATGTCATTTAAACGGAATACAAGCTTAAACGGGCAATTATTCTTCCTCGTACGAGTCTTGTATACCCTATTAGTCTTCTTTGGATATACATAATCCTTTCTCTTGTGGCTATTCTTATCCTTGTATTTCCCACTTCTCTCGCAAGCCATCTCAAAACGCCTCTTTGAACCTTCGGTATTCCTCACCAACTCACACATATTCTTAACAGCCGTCTCTTTATCCCAAGCGATTGCTTCATTTCGATCTATTATTCCCTACATAAGATCAATTTAACGTTCATTAGAAGGTTTATTACTAGCAATCCATTAGTAAAGTTCAAGATACTAGGTGAAAAGTATTCTTTAGTCACATACCGGAGGTATTTTATAGTATTCCGACGTATCCCGATGAAGCGGATTTTCATTTGTTGGATCAATATATGTCACCACCTAAATATCGAATGAAAATTAGTTCCAAACGAAATTAAAACACTATGCCGGAAACCCGTACCGGCATGCTCGACCAATGTTCCGGCATTGTCGAACTTAACCAAAACTGAAGACCAAATTTGAAACATATTCCGGCATAAAAGATTTATTAGACAGCAACGCCGGAAACCAAGGTGTCGGCATTCTCGTAATTTATTGGCCCAAGCCGGTACACGCTTCCGGCATTAAAAAAATTGATATGTAATGCCGGTATTTAGCTTTGGAAAACATTTTTTCCTGTGTGTTTTTTGGTAGGTACCGGCATTGTAAAATTGAAACTTAACAACGCCGGTTGTGCTGCCGGCATTTTCGATATTGATGGTACCACACCGGTACGGAGTTCCGGCGTTGATGTTTATTAATTTCCCATGCCGGTGTTTGGTTTTAGATGGAAATGTTTCTTGTATGTTTTTCATGCAGTTCCGGCATAAAAACCTAGCAATGAAACTATGCCGGTTGAATATTCAGTAGTATATTCCTTGGTAGGTAAAAAAGTTAACTGCGTACCGGCATAGTTTTTGGTAGAATACTATGCCGGATCAATATTCAAAATGGGGGATATCGCTCTACCGGCATGGTCGTAGTATGAATTCCATGCCGGTATTGAGTCTGCCAGCATGGTATTCATACCATTTCTATGCCGGCACCTAGGTTTTACAGTTCAAAAAATGGCGGGTTTAAAGAAAAAAATCGATTTTCAACCTCCTAGCAGCTTTACCTGTGTATTGGGGATGCTTGCATGTTGTGCAAGTTTACTTTCTTGTGTAGCTTCTTCGAAAAACTCTCTATACTCGTCAAAATCATCATTCAAGGGTGTTGGCTCAACAAAGAGTTGCAATTGCGAGTTGTTTTCGTTAGCTCCTTGTTGTAGTTGAGCTAAAGATTCAGCAGCTGCAATTCTCTCTTTAAAATCATCTTCCATTTTCACAAAAAAATTTCCACTCAAAATATTTTCCCCTCCTTCTACTCTCACCTCACTCACCCAAATTCAAATAAAACACACACTAATCATCTATCAAAAATCTTATGATTTTACTAATTATTATAATCACTAATCCTGATTAGTGAGGGGTAGATTAGGTAATACGTAAAATACTTAGATAAGGGGTGACCCCGAATTGATATATGGATCCAGTTTTTGTCCTTTTCTTATATCCCCCAATTGTTTTTTATATCCTCCAATTTCACATTCTTAATTAAACGGATTATAGCGATGTGGGATTATTGTCCTTTCACACGCCTCCTCACGTGTAAGGCCAATCACTGGGCCTCACACGGGGACCTCCGTATCCTATGACAGGTTAGTACGTAAAACTTGTAAATATGAAGGCTAATCTTAGAAACGTGGATATTTCAAGCGTGGCACCAGCGATGAAATGAAAAAAAATAAGCTACCCTATAGGCATTAGATTAGGTTAGCCAAAATTCATATATTCCAACCTATCAAATTACTAATCTCTATATGTTTCTTATGCTTCAAATCAAAACTAATGGCACCTTAAAGAATTCCCGCAAATCACAAAAGAGTTAAAATGGCCTATCGCAATGATTTTTTATCCAAACCCTTTCTAAAGCATGTTTTAATGATTCAGGCATGAGGGTTTATATCAAGGAGTGTTATTTTTTTTCCATTATAATATGAGTTCGTTTTATGTCCTGATGATGATGATTCTTCATGAGGGTTTTATAAAAATAATTCTTCCTAACACCCCCTTCTTTTTTTTCTATGAAAATTGGTGGTGGCTGTGATAGGTATTATTCTAGTTTTGCTGTTGATTGAATAATGCACCAGTTCTTGGAGGTACCTGCGAAGTCAAGCTACTGGTGGAGGCGAAAACTTCATGTTGGAAGCGACGATTGGCTGGGTAGTATGGCTGTTTTCTGGAATTGGCAGTGCTGCATATAGGAAGGTTCTTCAATGGAAGTTATTGCAAGACAAGGAGCTGCAGTGGAGAATGGTCTGTACTCCAGCTGAAATTGAAGATGACTGGATATGGATTCTCGAAATGGTGGCTGAACTGATCTTTGAGTCGAATGGAATGGAGTTGGCCTAAGATATCTAAACATACAGAATGGAGAAGAGAAATTTGCTGTGTTCTGATGTTCGAAGGACAAAGATCAAGGAGTGGTTCCTATGGTTGGCTGTGGCCGGAGTTGAGATGGATAGGTCGTTGTTGTGTGGTTCTTTCTAGTGGGTCATATTAGCTTTTGTAAACCGGTGCCGGAAACTGCTTGAAGCCTTGAAGGGTCGGGGAATAGTAGTTGGCTGAGATGTTTTAATTGGTGATGTTATGAAATCTCGGTAATTTGCCTATGATTAAATATTCCACAATAACAACAATGCATTTGGAGGTCCATGTGCAGTCTGCAATTGGAACTGTGGTGACGGGATTTGGATGGTCAAGGAATAGAATGAGTACTATGGTCGATATTTGGAAATAATTGGAATGGATTGGTGGCATGGTGTACTGCTGGTGGTGAGTCGTGAATGAACTGATATTGGACTAGTGGTGGAATGGACTGACTGGTGGTGATGGATGCCAGCATATGGTGATGTCAAGGTGGTCATGAACTAGTGACAGTGGAAGATGATGATGATGGAGAATAGGTGATGGTTTTTCTGTTGGTGTAGGGATGGTGGGGAAGTACAGGAGAGCGTGAAGAAAGTATGCTCGTGTAAAGGGTTTGCCTATACAGAAAATGGGCTATATAGCCAAAATTGAGTGTTTTTGGGTCAAATGGACGGGTAAGGTTTCAGTCTGGGTCAAATGACCAAAAAGAATCTTTTAATGAGGAAAGACGTTACTGTCCTCGTCTTCTTCATAGATACGAGCTCTCGAGAAACCAGATCTGATTTCTTCACCAGTTTCCATTGCTTTCTTCTGCTGCTGTCGATCTTCCCTTTCTCCACCACCACCATCATCAACTATAACCGCATCTTCCACCACCACCATAGACAATACTACAACCACCACCATCAACATCTACGACAAACTACAAACAACATCACCACCTTCCTCCACCACCGCACCCATCGAAAATACTACTACCATCGCCATCAACATCTACAGAAACTACAACCAACACCACCACCTTCCTCATAAAGGTTCCTCCTTTGATCGAAATTCATCTTCTCCGATCTATATCACTGGTTTTCTTAATGCTAATTTGGATTTGCAGCCTTCTCTACATCTCTCAAAACATTCCAAAAGGCGTCTCCTTTAGATATCTTCATCAATTGCTCAAAAAGGTATAAACTTTGATTGGATTCATAGTCTAGAACACTTTTCATCTCTTAATTTGAAACTCACAGATCCTTTTGTATTGTTTTCAATCCCAATCAGTCTGGATTGCTAGATCGATCCATTTTATTGTTATATGTGAATCAAATATAAAAATTGGAATGGAACTGTATTGATTGTTTCATATTGAATCAAATTAAAAACTAGAATCAGAACTTTATTGGTTGTTCTAATCCAAATTAAAATTTGAATTGGCAATACCAACATTGAAATCTCATTACCTGTGTTTTTTCTTATTTGTTAGTTTCATTTGATGTGTAACTTAATTTTCGTCTCATTGTTCTTGTTTGCCGTATAGATTGTCGCTGATTTGAGTTTGATGGCAACTTGTTTACATGAAGAGGTAAAGAGACTGCAGAATCTTGTGTATAGACTAACCACAGAGATAGATGTAAAGAACCAAAGGATGGAATGCATGGAAAAAAGGTTGACTCTACTATCAACATCTCTTGGGTATGATATTTTTGCTCTGTTTTCACTCACTTTAAACAAGGATGAAACCCAGTTTAAACTAGGATGCAACTGGTTTCATCCTATACTAAATTGGTTTGAATTTTCTTTCACCCATTTTAAACTAGGATGAAACCGGTTTCATCTATAGGTAAGATGAAACTATGAATTTTGAACTAGGTATCACTCACTGTAAACAACTAAATTGGGTCGAATTTGCTTTTACCCATTTTAAACTAGGATGAAATCGGTTTCATCTATAGGTAGGATGAAACTATGATTTTTGAAATAGGTATCACTCACTGTAAACAAGGATGAAACTGGGTTTCATCCTATACTAAATTAGGTCGAATTTTCTTTCACCCATTTTTAACTAGGATGAAACCAGTTACATCATGTTTTAAATTTGGTTGAATTTGGTTTCATCGATATTTAGGCTGGGATGAAACCAGTTTCATCATGTTTTAAAATTTTTTGAATTTGTTTTCACCCATGTTTAAACTTGGATGAAACCAGTTACATCCTGTTTTAAATTTGGTTAAATTTGGTTTCATTGATATTTAGGCTGGGATGAAACCAGTTTCATCATGTTTTATTGACTGACTTTCTATACTCTTATCTGCCTTAATTCTCGGTATAAGTTGTATAACAAACCGTTGTTTTCACATTACAAAGTCTTGGTGGAATGTTTTTTATTTCGTTTGACTTTTTTAGTATTTTTGTTGTTTATGTCTTATAGAAAAGAGCATGTACTTGGTGAATGTCTTTTGTGATGATCTTCATAATTCATATATTGAGGTTCATTGATGCCTTAACCCTGTTGCAGTTTCTTTGTTAGTGATTGGTCAAGTGAAAATATGGGTTTTAGAAGGGTGATATGTTTGTTTGAGCGTGATCTTTTCTGGTTATGCAGGGATGCCATTGACGCTAGAGATTTAGAATACCAGCATGCATGGTCTGGAGTTCAAAGTCAACAATCTTAACTTGATGAACATGGCTTGGAGATTCGTGTTAAGGAAGCAAACAAAGCTGAAGTTGTATTTTATCTCTATTATCTACTAGGAGTAGCTACAGCAGAAGCTAAGATAGACGACCTCAAAAAAGTTCAAATTTTCAAGAAGGTTGGTTTTGTCTTTCTTGTTTTTCTGCCACTATAATGATTTGATACTCGCAAAAATAAATCCTACTGTACGTTGTGAAACTATACCTGTTGGAATCCCTTCTGTTGCAACAACCATGCAATCCCTTCTGTTAGCCAGTTTGGTTGTGGCTTCGTTAAGTTTAATATAATTTCTGTTTGCAAACCGTGTACTTTAAAGTGAATAAGAGAATCCATTCAACAATATTATGTCTGTTTCAGAAGGGATATGAGGTGGTGTGTGGGTGAAATCCATTTAGCAATATCAGCTTGGTGTCTGGTCAGAATATCTGTTTTCATAAGTCTAGTGTTTGTGTTTATGCTAACGTCCATAAAATAATTGTTAGACATTTTGCAAATGGTTGAATTTGCTCTGTTTTTTTGCTTTGTTTTTCACTCTGTTTTTGCTCTGTTTGTTTTTTTTTTCAATTTTTGCTCTTCCAAAGGAAGGACTAGAAGAAGCAGAAGAAGTTGGAACTTTGTTTTATGTTACTTCATATTTTCTTTTTTGCAGAGATCGAGTTCAAGTAGAAGTTGGTGTTTTTTTCTCTAACTCATGAAACAGAGTACTCTGTTTTTTTTTCTGAGATTGCAGAGTACTCTGTTTTTTTTTTCCAACCTTTACTAACCCAACCCAATAAACATTTGTAGAAAGATAGGGACATATTTGTCTCTTCAGGTTAATAAATAAAAAAGATTCTGGGTGAAATATCCATTTTGGCTAAATGAACAGTATTTTTCTGTTTTTTTCCTATATAAACAATATCTAAAGCTAAGAATCTATTTCACCCAGGAAATTTCTGTTTTGGTCTTTTTGACCAATTTTGTGTTGCCTATATTCGAATTTCAAATTTGGCATTTTAGAATTTTTATATGTATCGGAATCTCAGATCTGAAGTATGTGTATTTCAAATGTTTTGTATTTCATCATCTTAATTAAAGGAATTTATCTTTATGGAATTTGCAAATTCTTTGAAGGGTGCAATGGGAAATAGAAGATATTGAATACATTTAAGATAGTGGTAAAACAAACATAAATTTAAGAAACACTATGTAGTATTTTTTATACAGAAATATAGGTTTACCACTATGTAGAACCCTTTACCAATATAGAGGAAAAAACAAACATGGTGTTAGTTAAGTCTCGGTCTAGGATAGTAGAGTTGAGAAACGAACCAGTCATAATTTGCGTTCTACCATTTGAAGGCGAAGATCAACCGAAGCTTTTGGAGAACTTCATCAACAAAAGGTGAGTGAAGCCTGAACAACCCAATTCCTATTGAGATTAACTCGCTTATCTATCTCTCGAAATATGTGTTGGTAGATTTTTGTCTTAGCTACGTTTATCTTGATTATTGACGTGTCTAGTTGGAAACTATTTATTTGTTGGAAACTAGATTATATGTCGAAAGATGATCATTTGGAAACCGCCTTGAAACATCTTACATGATTTGTGTGAGACAGTCATTTGATGTGGACTTGGAAAATTTCGTAATTGATCATTCAATCACTTGAAAATTGATTATTAGCTAATGGTTTGTGTGAGACAGCCGTTGTCCTCTTCTAAGAATGTCTCAATGATTGAAATGGAGTTGAGAGCTAAAACCCATGTATGGATACATTATAGTAGGCATACTAAGTATGCGAACTGTTTTGGCATGATTCAGGTCCGGAAACTAAGTTTGCATACCCGTTTGCAAACTGTTTTAATTGTTAAAATCCGGGAACCAAGTTTGTATACCCGTTTGCAAACGGTTTTACCTGAGTTAGGTCCGGAATAACAGTTTGCGTACCCGTTTGCAAACTGTTGGTTCAAGAACAATGTCTGAAACTTAAGTATGCATACCCGTTTATAAAACTTAAGTGGTTCAGGTTCTAAAATCAGTCAAGTATGTATTCATACTAAGGAAAAAAATACATTTATATATTAAGTAATGCAATTCTTTTCAAACCGCGGTTTAAATGTTCATGAATTTATTCTTTCGAATTAATCCGATTTTGCTTAAATTGGATCATATATACCTTTATGTGATTGTTAACAATCGAATAACTCTACGAAGAACATAATTAAATTTATATTATTATCATTCATGATTGATTGATCATCATAGTTAATCTAGATGTGTTAGATGAATGTTATTTAGAAAAAAGTGTTCATATGGCCCAACTCAATATACACGTTTAGGTACGGTTACTTATATATAAAAGAAAGTATATTTCATTTGTATGAGTCAAGCTAAAACCATCTAACGGTGGAGAGATATTGCTTTGGTTTTAAGCAAACTTAGCTTGAATCTTAAATCATGATTTCTTCTAACAGTGAATATTGAATGCTTTGTTTCTAAGATAAGCAAACCCTGATTTGAAAGGATATATAAAGGAGAACTATAGCAACTGAAAAACCTAATCCCCACACCTCTTGTGTGATACTAGTTTCGCCTAGAGTCGATTCTCCTTTAATCTAGGTTTTTTTATAAAGACTTCATTGGGATTCTGATGCCATATCCAACTATTTTCTCTATAGTTGCATATTCTAATCTTACTTTTTCTTTTGCATTGAGTACTGTCTTCTAATATTTGATCGATATTTATCTCCGAATATGTAAGATATAAAAAGTAACCACAAAAGCTATTCGTATCATTCTTTTTGATTCCACGATAACTTGTTCTACTACCATGTAGTTAAGTTATTGTGAGGTGATTGATATTTCTAGGCTATTCTTCGGGAATATAAGACCGGATTATCAGTTGGTTCCTGTGCACCTTGATTTATCATAAGACGGATAAAACATTCATAGGTATTTCTGTGGGAGACAAATTCATCTATCAGAATAGACTTTTCTGTGGGAGATAATTAGTTTATAAGTCTTCGACTTTGGGTTGTAGCAAATCTTGGTTGTAGGTGAGATCAGCTAAGGGAATCAAGTACGTAGAGTCCTGCTGGGATTGAGAGGCGTAAGGAACGCAACTATTTTTTGATCAGTGTGAGATTGGTTAGGACTCAGCTACATTACATTCGGAAGTTAATCTTGTAGTAGGCTAATGTCTGTATCGGCTTAATACAATGTGGTGTTCAATTTTGACTAGGTTCCGGGGTTTTTCTCCATTTGCGGTTTCCTCGTTAACAATTTTTTTGGTGTTTGTGTTATTTCTTTTCTCCATTATATTTCTTTATATAATTGAAATATCACAAATTGTGCGTAGTTCAATCAAGTGGTAAATCCGACGTTGTCTGTTGGATAGGAATTGATTGACACTTGGATATTAGTCTTTGGTACTATCCAAGTTATTTCTCATATCAATCGGGCTCATAGATTCCTATATGTTCGATTGCAGATTGCATTGAGAAATTGAGATGCATCTCTTGGATGTATTTCCTTAAATGAGTCTGACTGTCTAGTGGATTCTCACGCAATTATATTGGAGTTTGTTCCATTCACATTGCCGAACGAAATATTGGGTGTGGTTGTTAGACCCCTACTTTTTCACCTTGTACTAGAACTCAAGGAGCCACCCTTCAGAACATGGCCTGATCCTTAATCCATCAAACTGGATTATTCCATGGCCATTCTCTTATGATAGAAGGATACACAAGTTTGTTTAAGGATTAACTATTTCAGATCTATTTGATTTGAGGTCTGATGAGAGGACTAGTGATACTCCAAATTTAATAGACACCGTTCTACGCGTGATCGATTATTAATATGAACCAAGTTGATTGTGTAGGTACTTTGAAGATTGGAGACTATAAATTTTTGTTTTTGTTATTCTGAAGTTTATGATACTCCTTGCGTACTGGATTCCTGGGATCTAACAGGCAGCTTATTTCATAAATGTCAAACTAGTGAAAAAGATCAGGAAAACTGGTTAGTGGATTTTCCTCGAGAATCATTTTACTAGAGTTTATCGATTTAGATAGATTATTTCTATAACCATTTTATTGGTTTTGATCTTTTAACCAAAGGATTTTATATTAACTAAACTGAATTTCTCTAACATACCTATATCACTGAACTACCTAGGTTTGGACGATACACAATGAGGTGGTTACTGAAACATGTAAGTATTTTTATTATTTCGGGTTACGGTCTAAAGGATCTGAGATAGCAGAAGTCTTCATTACCGGTAAATCAACTTGAGATAGTTGACTCTATCTCGGGATTCACGTGCGTAGACCTGGTTGTAGTCGCATGGATACTGAAGGAATTGAGTAACTAAAAGTAGTTTACTTGGTCACAACTATACGAAGTTGCGGTAGTTTATTTGTTGTTTTCTTCGTTAAAAAAATCTTATGTGTCGTGTGATTTAGTTTATTCCGCATTATATTACTTGTCTTTATAATTAAAGTAAATACAATTAAAGATAATCAAACTTGGTGCAATCCCATAGATTGGTTTTCTGACCAACTTAAGTGATAGGTGTCTAAAACACCTTAATTATTATCTATTATTTATGCTTTCTTTGCGAGTTTTCATGTAAATTATGTATCTTATGTTTGCTTTTGAGTGTATTAGGTGAAATGGAGTCATTATGCGCAAAAGAAGGAGAAAATGTCCATTTGGAGCGTGAAAGCAAAAAGCTCAATTCACTGGCGAGTGATATTCGGAGCAGGCTAGGTTGCGCAAGGAGGAGGCGAATAATGAGCTGTCAGTTTTGCATAACTGACAGAACAAGAAGAGTAATAGATGACCCATATTGATATACTGGGTGCCTATAGACATTTTGGCTATTACCAACACCTGGAATTGAGAGAATGATTTCTCAATCATTCATTCCCTAACTCAGAGAGAAAAGAAATGGCGGCTCCATTAGAATTCAGATGGAAATGGAGATCGAGAGATTGATGAGGTTCACGGTGAAATGAGCTCTATTGATTCGTATTAGGGTAAAATCAAATGGGTCTTTGAACTGAATCTCAGAAACAAGGAAGGAATTAGGTTGTAATTTGAAATTGAGAACTGCAGTTAGGGTTTTGATTTGTTTCTGAAATTGAAGAACGAGCAGCAGCAGTTGAGTCTGGATCGAGGACATGGCAAAGAATGGCTGAAGTTTCAATCGGTGTATAGAAGACATTGGGATCGAGAAGAGCTGATGGATACTGTTGAAGACGATGAAAGGGGAAGATCCAGTTGAGCAATTAGGGGGTTTGTGTGAATCGATGTTGCTGAGTACAGAGAAGATGAAGAAGCTGATGTTGTTCAATGATGGTACTGACTTGAGATTGAAGGGGGTTTGCTTTGATTTTGAAAGCAACAAGAAGAATTCAAGAGTTTGATGTTTCTGAGATGAAGTGATAGCTGGTGCAACAACTAGTGGATGTTTACAAAGGGTTTTGTAGTGAAGATTACAGGGAAAGCTGAGAGGGACAAGGCAGTGACCTTCAGACAGATATGGGAAACAGTTCGCCACCATCTACTTTCTATATCCATCTTCTTAATCTTTTCACGTGATTGCGGTTGATTAGATTCCGAGTATTGTGGTTGTGTTCAACTTTCCGAATAAAGCTATATTACTAATTTATTTATGAATTGGATTTGAAAGTGGGTACTTCCTCTTGTAATCATTGATAGTATGCCAATTAAGAAAAATATTTAGTGTTATTCTAAGATTTTCAAAGGTGGCTGGAGTTATAAATATAGGTTTTGTAGGTATACCTCTTGTAAACCTTCACGAGACTAATACTCGTCTACTAGGGACACCTATGGGTTTAAAGGCCTATTATTCATGCTAAGAGTAACAGTAGCCTCGACGAGACGGAGTTGTATGTATTCTTTTTATAATTATTTTGTTTGATTTGCTCGAGGACTAGCAAAGTCTAAGTGTGGGGGAATTTGATAGGTCTCTAAAACACCTTAATTATTATCTATTGTTTATGCTTTCTTTGCGAGTTTTCATGTAAATTATGTATCTTATGTCTGCTTTTGAGTGTATTAGGTGAGATGGAGTCATTATGCGCAAAATAAGGAGAAAATGTCCATTTGGAGCGTGAAAGCAAAAAACTCAATTCACTGGCGAGTGATATTCGGAGCAGGCTAGGTTGCGCAAGGAGGAGGCGAATAATGAGCTGTCAGTTTTGCATAACTGACAGAACAAGAAGAGTACTGGATGACCCATATTGATATACTGGGTGCCTATAGACATTTTGGCTATTACCAACACCTGGAATTGAGAGAATGATTTCTCAATCATTCATTCCCTAACTCAGAGAGAAAAGAAATGGCGGCTCCATTAGAATTCAGATGGAAATGGAGATCTAGAGATCGATGAGGTTCACAGTGAAATGAGCTCTATTGATTCGTATTAGGGTAAAATCAAATGGGTCATCGAACTGAATCTCAGAAACAAGGAAGGAATTAGGTTGTAATTTGAAATTGAGAACTGCAGTTAGGGTTTTGATTTGTTTCTGAAATTGAAGAACGAGCAGCAGCAGTTGAGTCTGGATCGAGGACATGGAAAAGAATAGCTGAAGTTTCAATCTGTGTATAGAAGACATTGAGATCGAGAAGAGCTGATGGATTCTGTTGAAGACGATGAAAGGGGAAGATCCAGTTGAGCAATTAGGGGGTTTGTGTGAATCGATGTTGCTGAGTACAGAGAAGATGAAGAAGATGATGTGGTTCAATGATGGTACTGACTTGAGATTGAAGGGGTTTGCTTTGATTTTGAAAGCAACAGGAAGAATTCAAGAGTTTGATGTTTCTGAGATGAATTGATAACTGGTGCAACAACTGGTGGATATTTACAAAGGGTTTTGTAATAAAGATTACAGGGAAAGCTGAGAGGGACAAGGCAGTGGAGAATTGAAGTGGTGTATCTGTGACAGCAGTGGAGTTTCTTGAGCTGAACTAGCATATGAAGGTTTGTTGCTGATTGAATGGTTGATTTCTGGTGGTGGTAATGAACTTAGGGAAGCAATGGCGTTGTATGTTTGACTCGAATGGAGATGAAATTGCAGGTTTAGTAGATGGACCAGCAGGCATGGGTGTACAAGGAAAGATTGAAGTTGCAGTTCAAGTTGTTAGTGGTTCAGGTGGTATTTTAGATGGGCACTGCTGATTGCTAAGTGGTGTACTGGGATGTATGGCTGGTACAGGGTAGTGCATCTGTCACTGAGCAGGATGGAGTTGCAGGTGGTGGATGTAGCTCAAGCTGCAGGACAAATTAGTCTGCAAGAATTTGTTGGTGCAGTAATGGGTAGGTGTTGCAGCTTCAGATAATAAAGAGTAGGTAGTGATGGTTGTGGTGGTGCTGCCATGGCTTTTGTGGTATGAATGTGACTATAATGGGTAGTTTATGGCTCAGTGGAGACGGTATTTCAATCACAAGTAAATGGACATTGCAGGTGCATTTTTTTGTTGAAGAGTAAAAGCATGAGATGAAACGGTTTGAGCTATGAACTGATGGTGAAGGTTACAAGGAAGATGAGTAGCAGATGGGTATGAACCTGAAATTGAACTGAAGCTAGGACAGTGTGTTGGTCGGATGCAGATGTGAAGTTGAAATGCTTAGGACAGGTTTGGGCTCAATGCGAAGTTGCTGGTGATACTGAGTATGAACTGTGAGGATGGAACTGAAGGAGCAGTAATTGATTTGGTGGTGCAGTGAGTTAGCCAGTGATTATACTGTTGTTTACAGGGCAGATATTGAAGTGCAGATATAAGTGATGCTGGGTCGAAGTAGGAATGGACTTAAATAGGTATTGTAGGTTCCATGTGAAACAAGAAAAAAGAGTTTTTGGTGATGTTCAAGTGCAGTTACATGGATTGGTTGAATTACAGGTTATGGGACTGTTGGCTGTGCACAAAGTGCAGTTGGATGTCACTGCAGTGTATGGTTCAGTTTGGCGGGAGAGACAACTGGTGCTGTGAATATGTTTACGTGGGTTGGCTCTGCAGAGTTGCAGCTGAGATTGCGAATAGCTGTTCAGTGAGAAGTGGTATTACAGGGTCGGAGATTGAAAGACATCTGGTGTCGATACTGAGAGCTTGGAGTTAATGTTGTTCACTGGTATTTTGAGGTTGAGCTGATACATTGCAGCTGAAAATTGGAGGTGTTGGCTTGTGGTTGTTGGCATGGTATTATAGGTTTTTGCTTCCACTGATTGATGGGCTTGATAAACAACTGAATCAGGTGGTGATTCTGAGCTCAATATGACTAATGGAGATGAAAGAATGAATGGTTTTGCTGGTGGTTATGGAATTGCAGGGAACTACAAGTTCACCATTGACGATTAAATGGGATGTTTGCTGAGCCGAGGCAATACAACGGAGTTTGTCTGCTGCTATTGTTATTATGGAGATTGTGCAGGTGTTTCCTATTGCATTACAGGGAAGAATGGAGGATGCTGGAATCAAAATGGAAGTTGAGTTGGTGTTTGCTATTGCATTACAGGGAAGAACTCGAGCAGCTGAAAGTATGGCCTGAGATAGTTTCGAAACTGCAGAAACGGTGCGAGAATGCAGTGAAATTGGTGGTGCTGTGTTAAATATGCAGAGGTTAAGAAACTAGTAATAAATAGGTTTGTGTCAAGGTAGAAGAGAAGTGATGTGACAGTGCAGTTGAGAGATAATTGACTGAATGGAGCAGTTGTAATGGTTTTGAGAACCAGTTATGGAACTGGTAGTGGCATTGCAGGTGCAGAAGCTACAACAAATGGAAGTGCAGGTTAGAAGTGGCGTTGTTGCCTTCAGCTGGGATGAGAAGAACATGGTGAAACTGGAGTTGCAGCTCAGATGGAGTATGATTGTGTGCAGTCGAAGTTGGTGCTGTGATGGCAGTGATGAGCATATGACCTGAACTGAATTGTAGGTGGAACTGAGATTGGAAGTATGGCTGTGGCAGCTGATGCACTGAGCAGGGTTGTGTTGCAGGAGCTGTGTGATGCCTGAGTTTGTGCAAGAGTTGCAACTGGAATTTGCGCTGTCAGTTCCACAAAATTGACAGGCATAGCAAGTAATGGACCTGATGGGTTATTGCTTTATGGGCTTGTTCTAACTATTGGGCCAGGATTCAGCCGAGCAAATAGATGGATGCCTTGGATTTGGAAAGGGTTACATGCAGAGAAAGATATAAAAAGAAACACCTCTCCTTTTGGTTTGGGGGGGGGGGGGGGGGGGGGGGGGGGGGGGGGTTACTTTTATCCTAGGGTTTACAACATGATAGTTTTTATCTTCCTCCTTGTTATGAACTCCATGAATATGAGTACCTAGTTTTTATCATTGGTTAAGGAATAAGTTGGATTTCCAAACATGGGTTGTGTTCAATAAATTAGTTTTGTCTCCATACTTTATCGTTTATGATTCATCGTTAATATTGTTATATGATTTGAATGCTTGTTTGGTCGAGTCTAGAATCGATTGAGTTGGTTTTCATCTCTATTGCTAGATTAGAGTTTATTATACGCAAAAGTGATAAATTTCTGATTGCAAGTAGCATATTGTGAATATTGCTTGTAGTGATGCATCCTAGTAGCCACATGTGAATCATAACCTTGGTTAAATTGATTAGTGCTTTTACACGTTCGATTGCTTTGATTGGCCTAATTTCATAGAGCTTAATGCATCTAGGGAATTAAACTTGATTAGTGCTTTTACACGTTAGGTTGTTCTTTTAGATAGAACTCATGCTCGCATCTTTTAATGTGTTTGTTGATGACAAGAGGAAATTAGAGGGATATTCTTGCGATCAAGGTATCCTAGGGCCTTTGATAAAAGTTGAGATTAAATATCAACTCTAATTATTGTTTCAAATACATGTTTGTGAATGAAAACCAATCCTTGACCAATATCATAATCTTATTGATTTTGCTTTATTTATTTGTTTTGCTTTTATTTTATTTTAGTATATAAGAATCAGAAAACCCCCCATTGCTATTTATAGGAAACCGAAACAACTTGAGAACCTAAGACCTCTCTGTGGGAACGATCCTTTCTTACGCTTGCTATATTTTATATTTTGAGTAGTGAGAAAGTAATTTATTTTTGACGCATACGACAGCGATCATTAAGCTATTTACCAAGTTAAATCTTACTGAAGTAATCTTTTGACAGTTTCTATTTCTATAAGATTACACAAGATGCATGAGTCGTAGGTTGATACAAATGTTTGAGCATAACTTTCACTTACCAAGAATATTTGAAGGATTATATTGCATATTGATCTCCCATTTAAGAAAGGTTGGAATTTTCTTGTTATTGTAGCACAAACCCAAAGTTGGAAGTTTCTTGTTATAGCAACACAAACCCCACACCCCTTTAGTAAAAAAATCTCATACACATTATTTTTAGTCAGTCAGGTGGTGGGTGTTTGCAAGATAAAATATTGTTTCTTCTTCGCATCAGTTCATGATATAATGCCATCCTCTATAGGTTGATAACATGGAATTGGTTCCCTAATTATTTCTTCTGAACCCTAGTCGAGAGGAAACTAACGAAGCACATAATAATGCATAAGTAAATGTGGTGAAGCCTAAGTGAACAAAGTATGCACTTTTTACCAGTATGAGGAATGCAATTTTCCCATAAATTTTACGGTAGCGAGGTCATCATGAACAAATCGCCGGGTAAAAATATGAATTGTAGGAGCCAAATTCTTTACCTCCCAAAATTCTTCCAATGGAACTGCTTGTTGTGAAGGGTTGAAGTATAAAGATGTTTAGACTTTCCGATTTCACTTTAATACAATGATAAAGCCACTGGGTGATGATATCAATGACTTGAGTTCAGAATTCACCAACACCAAATTTTTTACCGATGAAAAAGAGAGGATGATCTTGATTTAAATCTCCTCCTCTCGGTATGGAATCAATATTTGCGGAAGTTGCTAAATTGTGTTGATAGAGAATGAATTCTGAATCAACGTCACTTTTCACCTTCTTGGATTTTGAAACATTAAATATTTAAGTTTATTCGACTCGTCTCTTCACTCTTTGAGTAGTAATGATGTCCACCTCTGAAACTAGGGACATTTGGGATTCAAGCATTTTTTTCTCACCAAGTTTTCATTATTTTCAAATGAGAAAGTTGTATAACTTGACTCTGTGGGCTAGCTTTAGTATTTAAAAGCCGTGGGTCATTTACCATATGGTACAGAACAAATTTGGATCAAATGTGCCCAAAATAAAGACACTTCATTCGTGTTTTATTTTTGCAGATTATGAAACCAGAGTTTCCCTCGTGTGCTAGGAGGTTGCGATAGCTTGTAACGTGAGTTAATTCATCATGCCATCCTCGTGTCTACATACCTTTTTGATAAGCACAGCCAAATGTTTACCTGTGAAATGCAGTCTTTTAATTCGTATATCCTTAACCCGTCCAGAAAAAGTATTGCAGAAGGGAAGTTGGTGTTGGATACATTTTTCAATATCTCTCTACCGATGCAGGTTTTAATAGTAAGTGTAGTGATTGTGTTGTGTTGAAAGTAAAGAAGATGCTAGTGGATGCATTAGTTACAGAGTAATTGGTATCATGGATACATCTTAACTCATTAGTTAGGCTACAAATTCTGATGCAGAGAGTTTACACAAATCCTCATCAAAACCAAAAAAAAATTTCATTCTCATTTGTGAACCACTAAAAATGTCTTTTGTAGTGCTCACCATGAAAGATTAACTAGGATTCTGATATTTAACGAACCTTCATTTTCGCCGACAATCTCATTAGGAATTCATTGCACTACTGGTTGGTTACTTGTGTTGGGGTTCAGGGCCATATACATGCTAATACTGCGGAAACAAAATAGCTAACAAGAAACACTTGATCTCTCGGATTGCTCCATGAACCTCACAACGAGAGAACCACATAGATGCAAGCCATAAAAAAATAAACAAGAAGTAAAGTACTCACAGATTTAACGTGGTTCAACAATATACACAATGTGTGAATATTGTCTAAATCCACCAAACGTCTATGACATCTTTATTCATTATAAAATCACCACTGAGAATTACACAACTGATTGACTATTCAACCCATCGACTCACCATAACGTGACCGAACACAAGAACTCTCACAAGCACTCTATAAGATCCAAAGTAGCGTCTTCACCCATACGAGATAACATTTACCACATTATCTACCACAACGAGATGATCTTATCGGCACACCCTGATATAGATTACCATGGAAGCCTTTTTGCTCAACATCAATAATCTAATCCAGCACCACCAAGATGATCTTCTCCTCAACAAGATGTCTTACCAACATCTCCATATGTATACTCCATAATGACATATCTTCCAACATCGATAAGTATCCCATAAGCACCATAATGGTGTACTCATTCCACCATTAGGTCTCTCATATAATCACCTCAATAGGTGGGATGAATCCCTCACATCTCTACGAGATTTACATTGAGGATTCCATGACTAAAACACTTAGCCTAGACCTCCTTATATAGGAGTCACAAACTTGGTTCCCAAGTCTTGGCCTCCTTGGATTAGGAAACCGACTCATACTAGGAAACCATGGTCAATTTAGGTATCCCATATTACTATGGAAGTTGACCCTAATTAGGATACCCACCGTTTCCCTACAATTCTCCACCTCGGATCATGCATTCATGATCAAACCATCTTCTGAACATCGATTGCACCATCACTGGTTGCCTACATATCCTCAATAGGAATCAAACCGAAATGTGGTTCATCCAAAATTGTTCCGTAAAACCTCCACCAGAAGAGAGCAAACCAAACTTGAACGTCACCAACTCAGACTTAACAATCCAATCTACCGGTGATTGTACAAATCTCCAACATGGTGAAAAATCTGACCATCTTAACAAATCAACATCATATGATCATTCGTTATGCAACATCTTGAGAAAATGCACCTTACTCCTTTATGTTAACAACTCCACATTTATTGGCATCATTCTAGGTGTATTGCATTCCAACTAATCAGACCATATAACATTATTATCCATATGCTTCCATCGAAGTTAGTTACAGTCATTATGCGCCCTTGAACCTTCGCCACCTCTGAACTTGCTCCATACTACGAACAAAGCTCCGTCTTGGATTTCCTTGCTCCACCTGAGTCAATGTTCCGCTCTTCTAAGCCACTAACTCCAAGTTACGCACCATATCCGTTAGGGTTGATATCCATAACTACTCGATAAGCAAATGAAACTACCACAGTAGCCTCCATGAGTCTGCCTAAGTATTACCTTAGCAGAACCATATTCTTCATCTTCGTCTCTGAATTCCAGCCGATTCAATTGCTTACTTAAACAATTGATCACATACTTGCTCTTTTCCATGAGCATGTCCTCCAAAGCGAGTTAACGAGAAACCTTGCGTTAGTTTGTCATAAACCAACATTCATGTTAGCTTCCAAGAAACTAACCATCTTGTATGTACCAAAGCATATTGAGCATGACTCTAACTGCGCACCAAATACAACCAATCGATGGATCATTGCCACTGCGTACCAATCTCGAGTTCATCTCTTATGAATCTTGTTTTACGAGACTATCTCCGATTGGATCATGATTTTACAACCATATTTCCCCAATTGAGTTTACTCATTCAAAAAAGCTCATCATATCTTCAACTAATGCATACATACCATACCAAATATGTCCAGCTTCACAGAGTCTTCAACAGCTGACACACCAATCATCTTCACCACTTCAGCAACCTCTACGGTCTTTGACAACAATTTTCTTTTACGGGATTTAACATAATTGTCAAGATAGTATTTTATCAATTTCTTAGCAAGCATGTAGTTTCGACTTCGCGACAGTCAAACCAAAACATAGTCGGACTCGGATATAACTGTGACCATCGTCGAAGAGTTCACTGCTACCCTCGTAACAATGCATAATGTCACATTCTCTCTTGTACATATCCCTTTTCCAATCTTGCTCCACACGTACACCAACGTTCGAAATATGATAATCCGTCCTCCAAAGAAAGACCCAATCACACCCAGCCATAATCTGAAACATTTGGTAACTTCCTCAAGCTCCAAGCAATTCAAGACGCTGTTGTGTTTATCTTCTCGAAGTATGTAGACAAAAGAACTTGACGGAAACTATATCGTTGCTGAACCAAATTTCTCAAAAGAAATCTTCACCTTCATCTCTACAGGCTCTGTCACTATTCATATTAATTTCAATAACTGTAGAAGACAAGCAAACCCCCAAATATTATCATTGCTATAATGTATCTCTCTCCAGCAGAAAGCATCATACTGATCATCAGGAAATCAAATAGACAATGGATAATAAAAGGTTGTCGGAAAAACACGCCGAATCATTGCCCTTCTCAAATTCATGCACCGTGTTTTCTCCAAATAGTATGCGCTAGATCGTAGCCACACCACCATACACATTGTAGTATTGTATCTTTATTCTTTAAACTCTTGAAGTGTCCAAGTAATACCTTTTTAATTCCTCACAACGGGTCTTTACCAAAGTAGGATCGTATCCGCAAAACAAATAGACCAACCTGTTTCTTCCAATGGTCTTGCACTTCAACCAGCTCCGATCGACTTCAAATGGTGTACAACCAAACAACTCTTCGATTGAACGTCATCTACAAGAATCAAAAGATCACAAACTATATAGCTTCTCCATCGGAAACAGTACGAGATAAACTCCAGAAAACATTGTTCTACCCGACACAATGCCATACTCAACACAGACAAACAAACCATACAAATTGTGTCGACAAACTGAATCTTATATAATAATAAGAAACCATATCTCCACCACAACCAATATCACATCTCATCCAACGATCAATGTCTTGCAACTATTTGTAGCCACGTGATTCAAATACTAAGACTGAATATCAAACTCTTCACTTATGGAACATATCAAATCCTGGTCAACAGTCAATACCTCCAAAACGAAACCTACTACGAGATTTCCGAAATCCTTATTGTAACTAACAACTAAGGCAGAACGAGTATGAATTCATCTTCACATTCTTCAACTTCGGGTTAAAGATAACTCAACAACATAACGAATGACGATTGATAACCAAATTATTGTTTCCCTTGGTATGGAACAATAATGAGAATTTGACATGATAATATTCCATATTTACTTCCACTAATATACAAACTAATATTTGTATTCCAACTACGATATTCATGCCTTCTTGTGTCTTTCCAACCAAACACCGATTAATTGAAAAACAATCTACGAAGGTCTTTCAAACATTTCACAAGAATATGGTACGAAGTATAGAGAATAAATAAACTTACTTGAATCCATGCATAGGGTTTATGCTCCAATAAGTGTCCATATCAAATCTCCAATGTAGAGCACCAAAACATCAAGATCATACATCTTGACCACATCGAATGAAAATCACCTGATATAATCCCATTCCTTTAGAAGTACGCTTTACTTTGCTTTGTTCCCGATACCGTTGAAACCAAATCTCATATTTATTTGAAAACATCAAACTCTGCATCTTCGGAAGCTGTAACATCAAATCCTCACATACTTGATGAAACCAAATCCTTCATCTTCAAAAAATTTCTGCCGATCCAGAAAACTCAAAACTTCTCTCTTCAAATCTTCTACCCAGCCTAAATCTCTGATACCAATTGTTGGGGTTCAGGGCCATCTACATGCTAATACTGCGGAAACAAAATAGCTAACAAGAAACACTTGATCTCTCGGATTGCTCCATAAACCTCACTACGATCTATTATAAGAAGAAGAGAAAGAGAACCACATAGATGCAAGCCATAAACAAAGAAACAAGAAGTAAAGTATTCACAGATTTAACGTGGTTCAACAATATACACAATGTGTGAATATTGTCTACTTCCACCAAACGGCTACGACCTCTTTATTCATTATAGAATCACCACTGAGAATTACACAACTGATTGACTAATCAACCCATCGACTCACCATAACGTGACCGAACACAAGAACTCTCACAAGCACTCTATAAGATCCAAAGTAGCGTCTTCACCCATACGAGATAACATTTACCACATTATCTACCACAACGAGATGATCTTCTCTGCACATCCTGATATAGATTACCATGGACGCCTTTAGCTCAACACCAATAATCTAATCCAGCACCGCCAAGATGATCTTCTCCTCAACAAGATGTCTTGACAACATCTCCATATGTATACTCCATAACGACATATCTTCCAACATCGATAAGTATCCCATAAGCACCATAGTGGTGTACTCCTTCCACCATTAGGTCTCTCTATAACCACCTCAATAGATGGGATGAATCCCTCACATATCTACGAGATTTACATTGAGGATTCCATGACTAAAACACTTATCCTATACCTCCTTATATAGGAGTCACAAACTTGGTTCCCAAGTCTTGGCCTCCTTGGATTAGGAAACCGATTCATACTAGGAAACTATGGTAAATTTAGGTATCCCATATTACTATGGAAGTTGACCCTAATTAGGAAACCCACTGTTTCCCTACAAATTGGTCAGCTTTCTACACAAGATTCTCTTCTTCTTTTTCTAAACTAAACACAAAACAATCCGAATATACTCCAATTCTTATAATTACTCTGTGATTTGTTGTACTTTACGTAATCAGTTTGAAGTATGGTAATCTAGAGATGACATCAAGAATTTTTGGTGTAATTCATTTTATTGGTTGATAACCCGTTTGTTTTTTCCTGACTCACGCTCACCGTCTGGACTCCTGACTCGTCACGATCACATGCCAGACCGTATTTCTTTTCTTTTTTTGATTTTACCACAATCTGACTCGCCACAATCCCTGACTCGACCCCTGGAGTCCGGTACCAAAATACCCCTCTGACTCGTGGGGCTTGACATAAGGATCAAAATGTCCTCGATCTTTTAAAACCAAAGTTTCATTTTCTTTTTCATTTCTCTTCTTTCTTCAACAGGGTAAGAAAATGGAAGAATTAAAAAACCCTAGAGGCTAGATCCCAATCTCTCTCAGGCGATCTCCTTCCAAGAAGATTATAGTTGTGAATTGAGATCTCCTTGGGAACATGGGTTTTCTGCTTTTGATGTTGTTGTTACATGGCTATTATTTCATCTTCTAATTTGAGTTCTTACATGGCTTTCAATGGAGAAGGGTTTTCTGCTGTGTGAAGGTATAACTGTATTCCATGTACATTTTGTTAAGAAATTGGGTTTTTTAGACCAATGGTAATTAGGTGTTTGTGTTCATTGGGAACCCTAATGAACATTATGAAAGAAAGGGGCAATAATTTTCTGGAATCCTTGAATGTAGTCAACACCTGCATTATCTGTTTCAATTTATGCATCTGTCCAGTTATTGCTTTTAACCCATCTCATTGCTTCCAACATTGCCCAAGCTTCAGCTTGATGTGCATTTTGTGTACTTGTTAATTGTATTTTGTGTACCTGTAAGAGTTCCTTCACTGCCACGTATAATCCTGCATCATTTTTGGTTAGTGAAGCAAGTCCTGATAAGTATAGACTCTAGACCTGTATTGTTGTTTATCCGCTTTGAAAGTTCATATTTCCATTCTAGTAATATATGAACTGTATGCGAAACTTGTTGTCTGCCATGTTTCAATTTTTCCTCGTCTTGCATCTGTTTTACTTTATATTAGTTCTCTATGGAGAAGGAGAAGAAAAAGGATGAGGCACGTAAGATTAATTTTAGGACTACCCCAGATTTTAGAAAGTCATTTATTGAACAATGTTTGGCGCAAATGAATGAGTATGGGTATGCAGGAACTTTGTGGAAAACATACTTAATTGGATAACTTGTGCGAACAATAGATTGGATGAGAAATGTAAAGACTGTTAAATTTCCAATGGATTGGATGAGAAACATAACAAGAAATGTGCAGATAGTATAGCAAAGTGGATAAGAGTGGAGTGTGTACAAGTTTTTGGGTTCGGGGACCACTCTATTAGTGTTGAACAGCCAGTCATGTGTGTGCACAAGTAGATTTGAACAGTGGTGATTGGGAACATCCAATGTAGTTTATGTATTTATGCTTCCCATATATATAAAAGAAGAACTGATGAATGATATTCCCATGTTTTTATAATTTTATTAGCATTTGTATTTTACGGTCATTGACCAGAGTATTTGAGAAAGTAACCAACTTGTGAAATCTAACAGTAGATCCAGAAGAGAAAGTTATGGTGATTTCTGTTGATGAGAACCCTTCAATTGTAGTGTAGGAAGCTGCATCAGTTATTTCATCTCAAATAAATGTTCCAATTGAAGAAGTAAGTAACAAATATTATGAATATCATTTTAACTTCAGATAATTTCTAGTCATGCATGTTTATGGAATCTGGGTTTGTTGCTTTTCATTCAATCACAAATAAGAATATTGTTTTTATGTATCAAATCAAAGAATAACCAATTATAACCACTATCTTATGTAGAATATAATATAAAGTTCCTAGTATTTAGAATTCTAGTGGTGATCATGAAGCCGAACTGTTCTCTTTAGGTTTCAAACTCGTTGGAAATTTGTAATTTAGCAGGAAAGTTAGGACCTGCACTGTTCTACAGATTGGATTTGGGTTTGATGAATAAAAAATCCAAATCCTTGGTAAGGTTTGTGTGGCTGATCTTTGATCTAATGGAATGCAGTGATTCGGAATATTGACCAGGACACATCCTCCAATAGATTGGATGAGAAATGTAAAGACAACAATATTTCCAATGTACATGCTCAAATCAAATGATTTGAGAATTTTTTTTAGCCCCCCTTGTTTGAATTGCTGGTTTCACCACTGGCTAGCTTTATTCTTTTGTGAGTGGCAAATGTTCTCGACAGAAACATTTACTTGGATGGAGAATCATGTGGTTGTTTTTGCGTATTATTACTTTTCTTATGTTTATGTCTAACGACTCTAATATTGCAGGATGCAGGATCATCTGGTACAAAGCCAATCGACAATTTGGAGCGGCTAGGTGCTGGACAGCTTATGCAGACTCAATAATCGATGCTGAGGCACAAGCTTTGTCCTCTGCAATTCTCTGGTCTTCACAAAGCTGCAAAAGGTTATATATGTGTCTGACAATCTATCCCTAGTCAATTGAATCAATGGAGCAACTTCGTCACTGCACTGGACGAAATTCTCTCTTGTTCATAACTGTAAAGTAGGCCTAGCTTCCCTTGTAGCATCTTGTTGTGTGTTTGTAAATAGTAAATGCCTTAGCGAAACTAGCACGGAAAAATCATGTAACTAAGGAATGGTGTGTGTTTCCTTCTGAAGTAATTTCTGCAGAAACTCCTTTTGGTGTGTAATTTTCCCTTTTTAATAAATAACATTTGCTTTCAAAAAAGGGTGCGGATCAATTAACGAAGGATTTTGACAAAGCCTTTGTGATCTGAGTCAGATACAGATGATTCTGGTGATCTGAGTCAGATCCAGACGACTCAAATCTGGGAAAACACAAACAAACCCAGTTAGAAGGCAATAGTTTTAGTAAACCACAAATTTACCGTGGCTTAAAGTATTTTTGCTTTTCTTTTTGAAGCTCCAAGTTACAAGTACAACAGCCGAATATATCGTACTACGACTACATCATTTTAGGTGGAGTGGAGGAACTGCGGGGGTGTCCCTTCTTCAAACAGCAAAGTGTTGTTAATAGTAACGGGAGGATTACTCGAATAACAAATTTAGGTCCATTTTGCTTGTGATGGGGTTCCTAATGCGCGTGCATGAGATGGGTTACTTGACAATGGATTTACTTGTGATCGTATAAATGGTAGTACTAAAGCTGGTGGTTCAATCTTTGACCGTGATGTTTAGAAGCAAAGGTACGCAACTACGCATGGATTTTACCAAATGTATTGAAAATTTCATGCCCCTTGGACTTCGACTGTTGGCATTAACTGAGCTGACTCCGTAAAAACGTCCGAGTCCATCTCAAACCGATCAACCCAGTTTTTAAGCTAGGAGAACAATATGAGAGCATGATTATTTTGGGTTAATGTTGACAGTAAAAGAAAAGTGTTATTCGCCGACCGATGTGTCAGGCGTAAAACGCAGGGCCTACTTGAACATCATAATCTCAGCACATTGGGAAATCATCATGCATTATATGTAAAACTGATTTCGATGGCACATATAAAATCCAGAATTTGCAGCTCTTCTTATTGCTCGGTAGCATTTATAAGGCACGGATAGCTTTTCTGAACTTCAGCAAAACTATGTATACCAAGGTTTACAAAGCTTTTCTGATTCTTCTAATTCTAGCTGCTCTCCTCCAATATCCTGCCCATAATGTTTGGGTCCTGTAAACTTCACGAAATAATGAGAAAGAAGACCTGAAGAAGGGAGTTCAGCTAAAGAATCAACTTTTATTTTATCTTTAACAAGAGTTGACAGTCGGCAAAAGTTCTTTAACATGAGAATGACTCACATGAAAAGAAAACAAAATGTAGTACTCAAAAGCACTTGGTAAACTCTCTCAAACCACCACATAGGTTTATTTACTCTGAATCCTTGGCATCATCACCATTTTTATCCTCAGACTTCTTCTTCTTCTTCTTCAGTGGTGACTCTTCTCGGGAGTTTCTGTTGGCTTCCTGCTTAGCCTTAAACTCTTTCCCACAGCGATCAACTAATTCCGCATACCCCAAAATAGAACTTTACAAGGACAAGAATGAAAAGTACTAATATTACAGAATTATCAAAGAAATTTCACAAAATTAGTGCCATCTGATTAAATAAACTAATAACAAATACCATATCAAGACTTATGAACCCACATGGAAAACTTTAAATCCCCAGAATTATCAAAGAAATTTCAGTCCATCAAACTGGGCACACCGACCATGATATGTAAATGACAATGTGCAAAATAGAAGTAATCCTTTCAGAATCACTTGAGAAACAAAGAAAGCATAAAATTTCCTTTGTGAAACGGCAATGAGACCCTAACAATCACCAAATTCAAGAAAGGTGTCTAACTGACAGCAAAAATTTATAAAGGGATCAATCAAGATATCTGATCTTGTTTTAGGTATAGGCCCATCATATACCCAGGTAAACATTCATGTCCAAGTAATTCTGGAAACAGATTTCTTAAGAGTGCTGTTTTTGGAAGATTACAAGCATAGGGTAGATTATTTTCTTAGAATGACTAGTAAGTAGTAATCCTAATTGTTAGCACTATTATTTTTTTCGTTTAGCTATTGTCATTGGGGTCTAAGATTGATACCAATTCTATTGACCTTAACAGATCAAACTCAGCTAAGGCCACGATAGAAAAGAAGACAGAAGTTAGGCCTGGCTACAATAATATTAGCATACACTACAAACCATCAACTAGCTTCATCCACCCTCCTCTCAGAAACAACTTCCATAACAATTCATTCAAATGAAAGAAGAAAAGAAACTTCAATTGAAGGCAAGTGTGCATACCAGTCTCTTTGCTTCTATCAACTTTATCCTTATCCACTATCAAGTATCAAGCCATAGTTTTCGTCAATCACCTTAGCTTTGGTTTCAACATTCTCCTTACTATTATCCTCCTCTACAATCTTCACTAGTTCCTCCTTCAGGGATTTCCTGTTGGCCTCATCCCCATGTCTAACACTCGAATAATGCGAGCGTACAATGCTGGTTTTATCATCACAAAGAAACAAATTTAGCATGAGAAGAAAACTGAATATAGGCGAGCTGAACCACGAACGAGTAAACAAAAAAAAAATGACGATATGTTGAATTAACAATTTAAATTTAAATTAAATATGGAAAACTTAAAATTCCCAGAATTAACAGACAGTGGTCCATTCATAATGACGATGTGTTGAACAGAGATGTAATATTTTGTGAATGATGATCCTAATATCATGGCCAAACAATAAAACCGTCTCAACAATTGTAGGGTTGTAATTGCCCATACGGGGATCCGCGGGTTATGCAAGAATCACGCATGATTACAATCCACGCTAAGCAAATAATATGAAACTGTAATAGGTTTTCTTTTTACAGGACAACCCAATTGGTAATAGTGGTGTTTAAGTTGAAGGTGGTGATAGGGATTGTAGCCTCAGATATTTAATATATTATATTTACAGAACCCAAGAGTACGATATAAAGTGAATATGAGCAGCTAACCAGGTGATGATGATATGTTACTACTTGATAAACAAAGAAAGCATAATAATACCCAAATTGGAAGCCATAACAATCACCAAATTCAAGAAAGGCATCTAAGGGGGAGCCAAAATTTAGGCCTGGCTACAAGCCTAACACTGGGTACACAGTACAATTTGGCATACGTAGTAAACAAAAAAGAATGGATGCTAATGCAAACCAAACACTCCTACAACAATTCATTCAAACTAAAAAAACACAGTAGAAAGCAAGAAGCCAAGCACACTTACCAGTATGTTCGGTACTACCAAACTTAGCCTCCTCCACTATAAGACCATCGTCTTTATCAATCACCTTCGGTTCGGCCTCATCGTTCTGCTCATTAATTTCCTCCACGAAAATCTTTGGTAGTTCCTCTTTTAGGAGTTTTCTGCTGGCCTAGTTTCCAGCATCTAACGCAAAAATAACATGAGCATATAATGAGTTGGATAAAATAAATAAAAGTGCGTTCATTCATCATGTCTAACGTGTGCCCGAGAAAGAAATTCATCTGATGGTTTATGAATCAACATGCAAAACTTGAATCTTCAGGATTAGCCGAAATGTTCAGTTCATAATTCGATATAATTAACACAACATATGTCAACGGCAATGTGTAGAATAGATGTAATATTTTCTGAAACATTTAGAAACAAAAGAAAGAGCATAAATTTCTATAGTGATGTAACCATCTGCAAGGGCAAAATCAAAGCCAGGTGGGCATGGCTATTAATACCAAAAAACAAAATAAAATAATAAAAATTAAGTAATTAAAAAATTCGGTGTTGTTTTTATGTAATTTTAGTTAAGTTCCTTGGTTTTCATACATGAACTATTCACTGCTCAAACTGCAGAACAGATTCTGAACATCTATGTGCCATTAAGAAGTCCAACATGATAAGCTGATATGGACTAAGCACCCTAATGCAAAAAATTTCCAGAAAATGCTAAGGACTGAACATTCCACTTCCACAAATTCTCAAAATGAGGAGATCAACTGGACAAGATTTTGGAGTATCAAAGACATCCCTCCTAAAATCCAAATCTTATGTGGAGAGTAATCCAAAAAGGGTCTGCTTATTGCTACAAACATTCCCAGGTTTCAATCAAGACTGCAGGTTGTGCAACAATGCCTTAGAAAACTTGGAGCACCGGTTCAGTTATTGTCCTCTGGCAAAGACTATTCTGTTTGCTTCTCCCATGAACTACAGGTCTTTTCTTAACCCAAATTTCTCTATTAAAAGATGCGTTGCTGATTGGTTGGAGGAAGGGAATGTGTTTAATACTTTCAACTAGGCGGGTAGCTTATTCTGAGCCATCTGAAGTGCAAACAAACGATGCTAATTTCAATAACGTGAAGCCTGATGTGAGGAAAATTATTAGTAATACTGATTATTGGCATCAAAAGTTGAAGATTGTTTGAATTCTGAAGAATCTATTGCTAATTTGCTATAGTTGAAAACAGTCTTTATACCAAGTTCTGTCAGTAAGTGGTGCTCTCTAGAAGAAGATGAAATAAAAATCAATGTTGATGGGGCTTTTGTTTTGGGCTACACAGGTGATTGCATCACAACTCGAAGACAACATTAACTCCACAGAACATTAAAATTGTGGCAGGAATATGTGGCTCATTTGGATCTTTCTAATGGGTCAGTGAAACAAAATGGTGACCACTCAAAGCCATGAATATATTTTCAAATTTGCGCAACCCACGACAGTTAAACCTTGATTACTAGTTTCTTCCCAGAAATTGGAAGATGCATAGTAAATATTTAAATAGCATAAAAACTACTAGCTAAGACAGATTGAAGATACAGTAAATGAAAAAATTATCAAGTTATACAGACAAACCTTCATTTTCCGGATCATCTCTACTTACCAGACCCATGTATGTCAAACCCATTCATTCCACATTGACCAATGAATATCTCACATCAATTCCTATTTCATGGGGAAATATCTCACATCAATGTTCAAAACCTTCCCGTAACTCGTATGTAAAGCTTCTCTATCTTCTAGACTTTCATCTATATACAATTTATGGGTATTTATCTTAATAACCAAGAACGAGAGCGGGATCGGAAGCGGGAGCGAGATCGGAAGCGAGATTCGTAAAATTTTCAAAAAATAAGATACGAGGAGCGTGTCGGGAACCTAAATTAGGTTTCATAGGAATAGTAGTAACTACTAATTTTGTTGCAGTATCTCATTTGTTCAAGTTCTTTTTCTTTTTCCGTCTTTTGGGAGCATTTTAAAGCTAATTTTATGCTTTTGTGCAAGGGAAGATGTTGGGCTTGGGCTCGGGGTCAAACTTAGCGAGTACGCACAAGATGTTTTTAATGAACGATCTTTTAGGGATTATGGTTTTTTTTTAGGGGACCATGATTTTATTAGACCACCTTCCCTATAGTTATAAGAGGTGTCCTAAAGCGTTGAAATGACTAACCTACCCTTGACCTAATTTAATTTAAAATCAACCTAATAACCACCTATATATATATATATATAACCACCACCTCCGCCCATCATCGCCGATTACCACCACCAACACCTCCGATTATCACCACCACCAACCACCGATTACCACCACCACCAACCACCACCACCTCTATATGTATAGCTTAATTTAAATCATTAACAAAGATATTCTCACAAACCCATTACTTGTAATTTGTTTTTGGTTGAAAAAATGAAAAGTAATCATCAAAATGAGTTGAAAATGGAAGTTGCAGAGAGGTTTAATTGAGGGTTTTTTTTCAGGAGAAAGGTTCGGTTACGTCGCAAAAAACAAGTCTCAGCCGAACTTTTAGTTCGGTTACGTCGCAAAACGTTTGGTTTCGTCGCAAAAAGTTGGGTTATCACGAATTAATTTTTTCTTAACCGAACTCACGGTTCGGTTGATTCGAAAAAAAATACGTTTAATCGAACTCCTTGTATTAGAACAACACAAGTCCATAAGTTCGGTTCCTTCGCAAAATAAGGATGTCACCGAACTTTAGTTTACGAAAATAATGAAAAGTCCAAAAGTTCGGTTCGTTCGTAAAAATGTTAAGTTTTCTTTGTAACCGAACTATGGGCTAATTCTATATAGGCATTTGCAAGTTCAATTCGGCGCAAAAATTGTAAAGTTTTTACTTTAACCGAACTTTACTCTGATATTGAGTTCGGTTAGATATGTTGTTGGGTAAAAGTTTGCGAACCAACCGAACTTCTTACACTTGGTAAAATCTTATGTTCACATAAAGTTCGGTTAGATATTGTTTGCGAACCAACCGAACTTCTAGACCCTAAAGTTCGGTAACATTGCGGGCAAACCGAACATTACTCTGTAAATCCTATAAACAAAGTTCGGTAACATGTCTGTTAATCGAACGACTAAAAACCTCCATTAACGAGCGAGTTCGGTAACCTGCATGTTTGGAAAAAGTAACCGAACTACACTTTCAGATGTGTTCGGTTACATGTTCTTCACATAAGGTAATTGAACGAGGGCAAATCTACTTCAAAAAATTTACATGTTTTCGAAAATTTGGAGGAATTCAAACAACATTATCTAAGTTTGAAGCATACCTGGGTACCCAAATACTCTTCCTCCGGTTTTGTTCGGTTACATGATTCAGATGAGCCATCACTTGAATATTCAAGCTTAGTGAACTCAATTTTTTTTTATTTTATTTTCCATGTTTTTCTTCTTCATCTTCTCTAACTTTACTCAATAATTCTACTTCTTTTTTAGAAAATCCATCTGATTTTTTAATCTCACTAATTATCTTTAACTTAATCATTTCACTAATCATTACACTAACTAATATTAACACTAACTAATCATTACCCAAAATTAATCAGGAGGGTAGTTTAGGTATTAATATAAATATCTAGATAAGGGGTGACATAAATTTACTTCTAAATGTCTTACTAAAAATAGAACCATGGTCCCCCAAAAAATCGTTCTTTTTCATTGAAAACCAAATGACCCTAGGGTTTAGAACAACCGTCCTTTTCTTATCCAAGTACTACACTAGTGGAGAATATATTTTTAACCACTTCCTGGGCTTCACTAAAACGACTGCTACTGTGCTGTAATAAACATTGGTGTTGTGGCCCACAGTAGTTTTATGTAAACTTGTTTCTCTCACAGTCGTTTTAGAGATGGGTATTTTTTTAAAAACGAGGAGCTCCCTAATAGGTTTTGGTAGAGTTGTAAAACCACTGTGAGAGAAAATACTTTCTATGGCAAACCTTTTTATAATTTTATCTGTCTGGTTCTTCTTTCTTCTTATCGTTCTAACATGTGCAATTGCTAGATGCGCCTCTCTCTTCTCCATTTTTCATATCCTCCTTGAATCCAGAAACTAAAAAAATCAGAAGTAATCACTTCAATATTTGTGCCTAAACCCAAACCCGTTTCTCATCTTCTTCATCTTCTCCAAAAAGACCAAATTTAATCCGAAAAATTACGGCAATAGTTTGTTTCTAACTAAACAAACCCGTTACATCAGCGTATGATTCTCATTCTTCTTCAACTTATTCTTCTTTCTCTTGTTTAATTTGGATTTGGTTAGATCTAACTTTCTTGTAAGATTCTAGGATTTTCACCAAAAAAAAAAATCCGTTTTGAAGACGATTATTTTAAAGACTTTAGGGTTTTATCTGAAATTAGGGATTGTTCTTTGAATTTGGAATTTTTTAGGGATTTTGATATGTACATGTTTGTTAATTATGATATTATACCTGTTTTATTCGGGATTGTTATTTGAATATGGAATTTGTTGGGGATATTGATTTGCTCATGTTTGTTAATGCAGATTTTATACCAAGAAATAAAACTGGTCGATCTGAATCGATTCAGTATGTTGAGGGTCTTACCAAGGTAAAATCAATTTCTGGTTTCTGTTTGATTTACATATATCTTCGTAAAGTTTGAAAACTTTAAGAATAACTGCTCTTCATTTTTTTTATCTGGTCAATTAGGTTGATAGAAAATCTGATCACATGGGTCAACTTTCAAAGAAGAAACAGAAGGGGTATGAGTGTTCCTGTGTCCATTTTATTAAGTGTATAATATGTTGGCTAATAGATTTTGTTTTTGATTGTAGGTTCTGGAATATATGGATGATATTCAATTGGAACGACCTAAAGTCTGCAGGGGTGAAGCAAAAGTTGGAATGGCTAAAGAGAGAAAAATATCCATGTGAACAATTAAAACTGGGTTCGTCACTTAGCATTTGTAGAATCTGAACTTAGTGCTTTGTTGTTCAGAGCGAAGTTCATGTTGTTTCTGTTGTGTAGATACTTAATGATGAAATACTTTTACTATGTATGAGAGGAAGCTAGCTGACATTTTAGAATCCTAGTGGAGCAAGGAAGATCTTACATAATTTTATGAAGAGTATGGGAAAGATTGAAAAAAAAAATATTGTATCCTAAATACAAGACCTTTCTTTTCTTTCTAATCATGATTGACATAGAAACTCAAGAAAGGTCTATTATTAACTCGATTTAGTGTCCGAATATGAACCCGCTTTACATTTTTGGGTATGTTTTTATTTATATATAGCATTCCTCTTAGATAACTTAATGTTTTTGTCTTTCAGGAATAATTCTCTCTTCCAGAGGGGATGGCATCAGTAGATGGGTTAACAACAACGATCACGGACAACTACAGTATTCTGGTGAGACAGAAATTGGTTCTTGGTGTGGAAATGACAGACCATTTCTCTTTTTGTGTCAGACGATCTTTCTTCAGTGATGTTAGTGCTGCTTCTGGTAATATAAGTTGGACTACTTTAGGTTATGAAAATGACTGCAATACTATCTCTAAATTTTTAGTTTAATCGGCATATAAGTATGTTTATAGGTCTATAAATAGTATTGCAGATGGCTTAGACAAACTTGCTAAAAACCACAAGGTTTTTAACTGTTGGTTGAATATCCTCCTGCTTCTACAACAGATACATTGTTCTCATTTTGTAACTTATCGGTCGTTGCTCATAATATTGAACATATTTTCAATTTATTTAAGCATAAGACCAAAAATTAAGAAAGACTCATCAGAGTAGGGGGTGAAAACCAGATAGTTAACTTGCTTTTCGTAATAATGGATATTTAACTTTGTTAATGGATTTTCAGTGTATACCGTCTGCTTAAAATTGCAAGGAGAGATACTAAAACAGATTAACTTAAAGTGGAAGTTGTTGGTGGAAATTTAGTGGGTACATTAACCCTTGAATGCACTCTTGCTATATGGATGTGGGTGAGACAAAGAGAACTACCCTCTGACTGTGGTGTCTCTGAAACATACAAAAGAGAAGATAACAAGATTCTCTAAACTTATTAGGGTAATAAAACTTTTCAGTTTCTCAACATTTTTTTTTAGTTGCATGGTGTTGTTTAATTACTTTCCATTGTTTGTTATGACTAAAGTTTTTGTTGTAGGATTATTACATATTATTATAAGTACTCGGTGATGCAAAGGCCGAAAAGCCAATCAGACTCAAGTGAGTCTAGCATATATGAAACTGGAGAAGTACTATAGATCATTTGATACCCACGTGGATGCTTTACTGAATTCATCCAAAGGCCGCAACATTGACGACTCGACATTCATTTGCAACTTCTTTAATAAATTTTTCGGTCAATGCCAATTTACAAGTATGTAATTTCTTTTAACTTAATCTCAATATCAGTAGTTAGATACATTTTTGTTCCTTAATTTTGCTTATATGAGAACGTATGATTTGTAGTATAACTGTTTTTGTTGGCGTTTATCTGCACGAAAAATATTCTAAGTTGTTCCTGTGGTGGTGGTTCTTGTTAGGTTGGTTGTGGGTTTAAGAACTAGGACATCGTTTAAGCTATAAAATATTCTAAACTGTTGCAACAACGGTCCAAAATAAGATAACATGATCTTTTAAAGCCTCACCCTCTATCATAGTATTATCTGAAACTATTTTGATATTAGTCTTGGTCAAAACTTAAGTTTACAACTATATGAAATTTACTGACACACTGATTGATTATTGTAATGTACTATAGTTCTCAAGGCTGTTAGCGTTAACAAAAAGTAATGATGATGCATACTCTAATCCTCATCTACATTATGACGTGGGATGAAAATGTTGGATCAGTAACCTAAATTGTGATTAACTTATGGATTTACGTAGGCAGTGTCAGGGGAGGACATTGGCCCCGGCATTGTAGTTCAATTCAGTTTTAAACTCAATTCATAGAATGAAATTGTGAGATGAATTAGATTGTTGTAGCTCTGGGATCAGGTTATGAAATAAAAAAATCATGTCACTGTTGGGGGGAATCTTCCTTAGGGTTGTAGTTTAGTTTTTAGCCTACTTTTTAGCATCAACTGTGAAATATTGACGATCAATTATTCTACTTTTGTATTTAGCCACTCACGTCTGAATTTGTGAATAACCATGTCCTTTTCCAGCGCAGACGCAGTATTGTATCATGTTTTCCTCCAGCTGTTTATTACTGAACTTGATTTCTTTTTTCTTCATGTCAATTGTCTGAATTCCATGTATTGAACTGATGCGCTGCTTAATGTTACTTTCTTAAGAGATCTTTTAAATGCTCTATTGTGTTTGTAGGAGAAGATGTTTCTCCTGGATTAAGAAAAGGTATGTCTTAAACATACTGTCATGTTCCATTATTTATTCGTGTGTGCAGAAAAATTATCTCTTTTATTCATTTGTGATATTCTAATATTGCAAATCATATATTTCATTTTTGGTATCATGTTGTTTGATGCTACGCCTGTATGTATGTCGTTTTAAGTTTGCATCTCACATATGAATGACTTCAGAAAATGTTTAGGTCAAGAAAGTTGATGGTTTTGTAATACTCTAGAAAATGTTTTAGCTAATACAATTTCCGACCTTTTAGGACATTCTTAGTATGAAACCATTTTACCTACTTTATAAAAGTTCACATCACAAAATTTACTTGACACAAGACCGTTCTAGAACACTTACTGCCTAGAGAAATCTAGACTACTATAGTCTCTTCATATTAATCGTTAGTTTTTCGTTTCCTTTTGTTAGCCTCAAATGTTAGTATTTTGGGATTTTTTTTCCACAAAATCACGTGGTTATTGATCTTGGCATTGAAGTGGCATTTTTATCTTCATATTTGTTTTTGTCGATTTACTTAGATACTTATCACGACTATGCAAATTCGCAGCAATGATTCATTTTGTTCTTTAATTTTTAACATTCAATGTATTTTCCCTTAAAATTGAATAGGAAGAGAACATATTTTGTCAATTTTTCGAAAAGTCCTCACATTTTCTTCACAGTTTGAATTGTTTTGAACTCATTTTGTTTGGATTTTTTGCAGGTGGAATTAAACTTTGATCATGTAAATGGTAATGGATGCAGCTATGAACCTCTCTACGTGTGTCAACAGGCAAGTTTGCTGGGTAATTAGGATCTCAATTGGTGAAGTTAGTGGATTTTCTCCTAAGACTTCTATCAATTCGCTGTGTATGTTTTGGGATGCATGAGTTATGGACTGGATATTTTACATATGGAAAATAGTTGCAGTTCATATGTTTTCTTTAATTTATGAGTGGATAGTTGTAGGTGTTGCTGGTATCGAGCAGATTTGTTTCTCTTTTCCTCTTTTTTTACTGTTGTTAATTGTTAGTCTTTTTTTTTTTTTTTTTTTTTTTTTTTTTTTTTTTTTTTTTTTTTTTTTGCAGCTGAGGGCTGGAGTAACGGACCTGAGCTAGTTTTTCAGAAGATGAAGACATAAATGGTGAAGTCTTTACCTTCATGTTTTGAAACTTTATGGTTGTAAAGGTTGTAATAGGAACATGGGTTAAGGTTTTCCAACTTAGTGTTAGATATTTTTTTCAGACTTGGAACTCGTAGTATTTAGTTGAAATTGTAAGCTGAATTCACTTTCAATACCAATTGAGTTTTAAAGTCCTATCAATTTAATTTTGTGAAATTCGGTTTTGAAGTCATTATTATTAACCGTGATTCAGCTTTTAGTTTTTGATACAGTCGAATCAGCTTTGGATTCAGCGGAATCAATTATTTTATTTTTATGAAATATGATCAATAAAAACTACTGTGTCTGTCAGTACGTTTACAGTAACTGTGAAAAAAAGTGGTTGTTTTAAAGAAATCAACCTTTGCCAGAAACAGTCGTTCTGGAAAAAACCACTTCTAGATTCCAACTGATGGACACAGTCGTTTTAAGTGATATTACTTCTTGTTCTGGCAGTGGTTTTACTTCCATTTTCCACTAGTGCTAGCAGCCGTCTTCTTTCCTTTATTCTTCCTTTTTCTTTATTGCGTTCTTTTCCTCTTTCTTTTTCTCTATTTTCTTTTCCCCCTTATTCTTCTCCTTGTGTGATTTTTTGTAATGGAACGTTTCTGCTAAGACAGGATCGCGTTTCTCCCGTGATAGGAGCGTGCTCTCATCGCGTAAATCATGTTTCTCAGGGAGATACGTGATGTGTTTGAGCGTTCCTGGCTACTAAGGTATTTCTAGGAAGATCCCCCCTCCTGTCCGTAGTATTTGCAATGGTCAAACCTTCCCGTAACTCGTATGTAAAGCTTCTTTATCATCTAGACTTTCATCTATATACAATTTGTGGGTATTTCTCGGAAGATAACGACTAACACTAGTCGGCTAGGTCGACAAAAGAATACCCTGCCTACTATTACAAGTCGTCCAGGTTGATAAAAAGATACCATGCCGGCTGTTGATAAAAATGTGGAATCATACAGGATCAAGTATGTCTCAAAACTCGTATGATCCAATTTTCAGTTTCTTCTCGATTTCTTTTTGATTTTTTTCCTTTTTCTGTCGGGAAGGTCGACAAAAAAATGCCCTACCGACTATTACAAGTCGTCCAGGTTGATAAAAACATACCATACCGACTGTTGATAAAAATGTGGAATCATACAGAACTTAAGGTTGGGTATGATTTTGTACCCAATCTCAAATCGAGTATGTCTCAAAACCCGTATGATCCAATTTTCAGTTTCTTCTCGATTTTTTTTTCATAGTTAGAGTTTCGGAAAAAGATCTTGAAATTTTTTTGGATGGATTTTAGTCGGCATGGTATTTTTGGGAAAATTTGGTCTTTTAACATCTTTAGACACCCCTTGACACAATAGGTATGGATTTAAATTTGGCATACCCCAATTAATTTGGATATACCCCAATTTGGTCAGAATTATTAAAACACCGATTTGATTTCTTTTCTCAGATTCCAATCTGGTTCCATAAAATTAATACATTCTTTGATACAATTTTGTTCCATCAAATGATTCGGACTTGTTCCATACTGTATTGGACAACTACATAAATGGTGTTTTTAGGGTGTAAATGGTGTTCTTTATAGAGAAGCTGCACTACAAAAAATAGTTTTAGTAAACCACAAAATTACCGTGCGTTAAAATGTTTTTACTTTTGTTTTTACAGTTCCGAATTCCAAAGGTGCCGAGTATACACTACTAAGATGATGATAGTAGGTGGAGGAACTGCGGGGTGTCCATTTGCTGCTATAGTCTCTCTTTAAGCAACAAAGTCTTGTTGATAGAAACGGGAGGATTACTCGTTCAATTCATTTGGCAGTGCTTTACCAAACTGTTCTCCGAGTTCACCTTCGCAACGTTTTATATCGGAAGATGGGGTGATTTATTAATGCGCGTGCATGATATGTCGACAATGGATTCATTTGAGATCCCTCAACGTTTACAGTTGTGGTTGATTAACCACTTGTTGAGGTTTCAATTGGTATTGCTCCATTTGGAAGTTACACTGGGATTCATAAAAAGTCTCTATTTTCTACTATCTTCGTTTTAAAAAGATACGTTGGTTTGTGTGTAAATTTTTTACACAAACCGGCCTATTTTTTTAAAACGGAGAGAATATTATTTTTCTACGTAAGTCAAATATGCAGTTTCGGTGTATTGTTTCGGTGAATGGGATTTATTTAACTTATCCCGATCAACAAAAATACAACTATAAAGGAATGACAATTTTAAGAGGATTATTTATCTGAATTCTGATAACACTTTCCAGAATTTCAACCACGAAGATTCATTGATTGGTGGTAAATTCCTAAAATATTCTTGCTTAAAAATTAATTAGCAAAATATCAGTTAATTTAAAATGATAAAGAATGATAAATGGTGGTTTTCAATTAATTCCCGCGGTGCCATACAAAATCACCCCATCAAAAATTCTCTCCCTTTTAACTTTATTAACTTCAAATAGAAAAACAAACAAAAAAAAATCCTGGTGAAAAACCTATGCATCAATAAATAAGTGTTCTGATAACTTCTCTCCAGACAAAATACATAACAATAACCAATGATATGAGACCGATACATGCTCCTATTCCTGCAAAAATATTCGCACGCCTGGACCAAGATGATTTTTTACCGTGGAACTCGATCCCAAGTGTACACAAATCTTTCAAAGAAGAACCATTCTTTTGAAATGCAGTCACAAGCTTGTAATATATGCTCTCCATTGAATCGAATTTTTCTTGCCACAGTTTTGGAATATCCGTATCAGCCCTCTTTACTCTCCCACCAATATATGCCTTGCATGTGGTTAAAACCGTTTCAGCTTGATCATGAAAATGCTCAACCACAAATTCCTCAAAGCACTTTGGAGGCTTGTTAAGCACGGAAACCATCGTATTCCAATTGTTAGCGAAGACTTCTTCCTTATACATCAGAGTTTCTTCTTCAGCATTATACCAATCGCAAAAAAGAAGAGTATTTGCAGTGTAGACTTGGGATTTATGAATCGTAAGCAAAAGTATTATAAGAGTATCTTTTCCTTTTAAGAATAACTCCTTCACGAAATCTGATTGAATATAGCGATTCATGGACACAACATCATAACAGCAGTAATGAATTTTAGGGGGTACATCAGGATACTTTGAAGGGAATTGGATATCGAAGAAAAAGAGACCGTCATGGTAAGGACTACCTTAAGGTCCGATGATTACAGCTCGCAAGAGATCAGGCCTTTCCCTGCTAGCCCTGACGAAGATCGAATCTGGGAGCCGATTCTTTAAGATGTCCCATTCTTGAGATATGGTATTTCTCTATTGGTCACTGTATTTTTTCGGGCGACAATTATAATAGTGATGATCACTAAAAGATGCTGCTTCTTCCATGATGTCAAATTGCTTAAATTTGCCTCCATGTATCCTGATCTGGATTGTCTCTTCTGCATCTTTCGTCTTTTCCATTGTGAACACGAACACCAAGTTGGTGTTGTTTTTCGAAAAAGAATACCTAACCTTCAAAGTTGAGTTCCTTAGATTTGTTGTTTAAAATTCATGAGCAAAGTACTTTATAAATAAATATCCACTTCCCCGAATCATATATGAGGACTGATTTTGGGTAGAGTTTTTGTGGGATTCGGTATTTTGGTACGAAAGCACTTCTTCTACTGAGAAGATATCACACTCGTACATATCTCAGAGTTTGTTATGCAGGAGGTAGGACGACGAGACGAGTATTAACTGGACTCACTTTTTGACTTTATTTTAATGACTGATATTACAAGCTTACCCCCTCCGCATTACGTTTCTGTCCAGTTTTGTTTGCGCTCTCGCGCTCTCACGCTCGACATTCTTTGGCAGAACATTCCAGATCTATGTACGTGTACGTATACATTTTGCGTGGAGAAATTTTATCTTCTAAGATATACCAAAATTACCCCGCTACACATCTTATCAGATATAGGAAAGCAGTAGAACTTCCACTAATTTATTCAACCCTCCTAAAAATGTAAACTAATGTTGTTTGATTTTGATAGAAGGTAATTATTGGTATTACGCACAAATATTAAATAGCTATGCGAATAATTTTTTTTTGATTTTTTTTTTTATAGAAGGTTGTAATTTGTACATTATTTTTATTAAGGAGGAATAACTGATACGAGGAGTGGAAATTTGAGGGTGGAAATAGAACAAATTATTTGAAACTTTGTTACTTGGACAATTTAACATTTTCTAACGTAAAATCTACTAATTTTTAAAATTCTACAGAGTCAAATTGTAGACCGCAAATTTAATTTAATTAATAGTCTTAGAATCTGTAACTCACCTGGAATTCATGTTTCATGACTTAAACTTCATACTTAAAATCTAGTATTTGTGCAGCTCGGTCATCTAGTGATCTACTGGCCACAGTCACCAAATTAGCATTGAGACAACATTTGCCAAGTAACCTAAAATCTGAAATGCCGACCTTGAACATGTTTGCATGCCCATAATTCATTTCATCAATAAAAAATTGTAGTATGACCCATAAATTAATTTGTGACCAAATAATTATCCTATTGATCTATTTGTGCCATGGAATGAAAAATCTGCATAAAAATCCAACAACATATGCTAAATTACTAGCCAATAATGTTTGGATGCGGTCAAACTGTGCAATTAGTTCTGGGCCTCATTACTTACTCCGACCAGAGTGGCCAAATGAAACGGCTATCTGTTGATACATGAAAATGATTAATCATACAAATAGTCTCTTCTTAACCTACCAAGGTTCTCCTTTTTAGAAATAAAAGGGACTTGGGACTAGGCCTAACCCATTAAGATGGGAAGTCCTAGTCCAAATAAGAACGTACTAAGAAAATTGGGCTTTGGCCTAAAGAGGAATCCCTTTAAGGTTTGATATTAACTTAAGGAGCGGGAAATTGTAGTTTAGTAATATGTTAGTCTTATGGGTGTTTATCCATAAGAGAGATATTATAAAAGGGAAAGAAGGTACACTTCTTAGGGGCATCATTAATTCCCCATTATTTCCATAAACTTATTCTCTCATTGGGAGTACTTTCTGTGATTAGGGCTAGTTTCTCCTTCTTACATTTTACCCCTCAACATTGCGATCACAGTGGGAGGTTCTTAGCCTCTAGTCCAGCATGATACTCCCAGGTGCGAGCCAGGAGATACCAGCGGGTGGAACACTTCCTAAACCGGACCTTGTTACTATGGAAGATCTACAAGGAGAAAGCGATGAAGAGATACATGTCCGAGCGGTAGTTGCTAAGCCTATCGTACAAGGAGCAGGAGCATCTCAAAGGAAAGAAGAAGCGCTTAAAGAGAAAGTCGCGGCTGAGATAGACGAACACGAAATTTCTGCAATACAAGAAGAGCTAGATGCTTCCATCAAGAAGCAGCAGGAGCTACGCAGACGCCTCAAGCGATCAAGGGGACAGAACATGGTAACCACGAAAGTAGCTAATGCAAAAGGTACCGTCCCGGGCATGACGGAAGACGCGATTGCAAAATACTTGGAGGCCAACTATCGAGTAACAAAACATGATGCTTATGATTCATTGGAACCCCCGTATTCTGTAGAGGTCGCTAACTACTCATACCCTGAAGATTATACATCACCAAAGTTTAAAACATATGGAGGAAAAGGAAACGCGCGGGAGCATGTCAGTCGTTTTATTTCTGCAATGAAAGCGTACGCTCAGGATGAAAGCCTTTGTATGCGCGAATTCCCGAAATCACTTACGGATAATGCTTTTACCTGGTATGATAAGTTGAAGCCCGGTAGTATTAGTTCATGGACTGCTATGGTGCAACTTTTTTTGCAAAATTCTATTCCGCGCAATGAAGAGTTACGACGATAGATTTGGGAAGATGTACCCAACGAGTGGGAGAAGAGATTGGGAAGTTTATCACCCTCTTCCGAGACTTCACACTAGAATGTCATGAGGACATCCCAGAAGAGCGATTAGTCGAAATTTGCATCCGAGGAATGGACACTATCTTCTGGTTAAATTTAAAAAATTCCAAATTCCAAACTTTTGTTGTAGTCGAGGAGGCTGCAGCCCGGATTTCAGATTGTGCGGATGCTGTGCATACTGGAGCAAGTGGTCATCCTTGGCAATTGCATTTTGTCAATGTTGCTTCCGCGTCAACTTTCAACGATCAAGGGAACGATGAAGGAAAGGGAGGAGCTGCCTCCAATTCTTACCGCGGAGGACAATTTGGAAGAAAAGGAGGAAGAACGGACGGAGGAAGGTCCAATCCGCCACCCCGTTACCCTGCAGCAAGGAACAAATAGTGGGACTTCTCGAGCAATGGGTGGAAAATAAAGAAGAAACTTTACCTCCAGTACACACAGAGCCTACGGTGGCGGATAAGACGCATGAGCAATACTGCCATTACCATAGAAGAATCCATCACCCGACCACAGAGTGTTTTTCCTTACGATATATCGTACAAAGAAAGCGTGCTAGAGGAGAATTGGAGATAAGATAGCAAAGCATTAAGAACGATCCACTTCCCCAGCATCAAGTTATGATGATTTCACACGAGCTTACAAACGAATGAGTCTGGAGACCTTGGGAAGATCTGGAGGAAGAATAAGCATGTGAAACTTCTGAAGCGGTCGTTTTTTCGGACACTAATGGAGTAACTAGTAAATTTTCTCGGACTGTATTATCCCAGCAATTATTTGACTCCCTGGGTTTCAGCGAGGATCAGATTCGTGAAGCATCTAAAGCTATCACTGCAATAGCATCCGAAAAGGCATATAATTTGTTACCGAAGGAAGCTATCACCTTTACGGACGAAGATATGTTATCCAGGAGAGCACCTCCAACCCCTATACTTAACTGCTTTTATGAACAAGCAACCTCTTAAGCGAGCCTTCATCAATGGAGGAGCTTATCTAAATCTAATCTCATTGCACGCATTGGAATCTTTGGAAGTGTCAAGAGCAGCAATCAAGATGCGATCAACAACTGTGAGAGTATTTGGAGGACAGACGCAAACAGCGATCGGGATAGTACACCTAATGATGAAGATCAGATCGATCAGAGCTATCACTCCTTTTTACGTATTAGAAGATGACACAACTTTCCACATACTGCTAGGACGAGGATGGTTATTGAATCATAAGGTAGTTGCATCGACTTACCACCAATGTGTCAAAATTAACATTGGGGGGAAGCAATTTCGGATTCCGGCTACAGGAAACCCGTTCGCACCAGAGGAAGCTTACATGGAGGACGCTGTCTTTTACACGCAGCCAGTTCAGGATCAGGAAGAACATCCAGAGCATCTGACACCGTTGCCAAAATAGGAGGAATTTCAACCGGAATCACAAGCAAAAGGGAAAGGTAAATCGGTATTTATCCCTTCACGGATGGGACTTTCCGTAGGGAATAAGAGGAATATGGTTGAGACAAAAAATATGCAATTCAAGCGTTTCTCACGACCTGAGGGCGGGCATGTCTATCGCTTATAGCAATTAGCCGGGGAAGCTTCTAGTTCTAAACATGATTGTGTTATGTCATCAATAGATGAAGAAATGATGTAATCGACCCCAATACTTGAAGAATCACCAAGCAAAGGGAAATCTCTCGCCTCGGAAGAAGAAATAATCAATAGTCTTCCCAAAGAAAAGGAGAAGGTTGACCCGACACTTGATACACTAGAAAAAGTGAACCTAGGCTCGGAGGACGAACCTCGTTGCGTACGCATTAACAAACACCTTGAAAAGGAAGAGAAGTCACGAATGATCAAATTACTTCGAGAATATCGAGATGTATTTGCCTTCACATACGACAAGATGCCTGGACTCGACAGCAGCTTGATAGCATATAATCTTAAGGGGTATTTTGTGTTTGCTTCCCTCCCAAGATAGCTAATTAGCGTTTCCTCCCCATAAAAATTGAAATTAGTGAATCCTCTCATCGTTAGTTTTTCCATCCACAGATCGGTTAGATGAGTCAGCGTGAACATATGCGTCGCAAATAAATACACGTGTCATACAAAGTTACCGAAATACCCTCATCCGCTTCATTAGATTGGTATGAGTTTCAGATCTGTTCGTGGAGTATTCAAAAGAAAAAAACACAAACCCGTCACCTGTATTAATGATTAGAGTTATGATTGCCGAATTATCTGTTTTCATTGAGAGAGAGGAGACCACCATGGCGAACGGAGCATTTCAAGAAGCTGCTGTTCGAACTTCTGTTGGGTTTCATTGAACGTTCTTAAGGAAGAAGAATGAGCAGCAAGGGAAGGAAGGTGGCTGAGTTAAACGATGCATTTAGATCGAATTTCGTGGTCGATTCGTGGATTAAATTCAATCAAGAAAATAGATCAGGGAAGAACTGATCTTGATGTTATCATAAATCAGTAAGCAGTGGTGGTTTCTACAATGGGTTTCAACCTAATTTTGGTTTTGGCTAATGGTGGATGTTGGAGCAATTCTGTAGATGTAATTGGGGATGAATTTAGAGATTTGCTGGAGGATATGGTCTGAAATTTTGGGGTTTTGAAATTGACAGGAAGAACAGTTACAGAAAGGGGATCTAATTGGCATGTATGTTGAATTTTTCAGCTTGGATGTGTGGGTTTCTTGTACGAGGCTAAGTTGGGTTTGAATGACATCTTTCAACTGAGAAATGATTAACAAAAACTGAATTTGGGGGCTTATGCCATGGATTCGAGTGAATGTTTGGGTTCAAGAATGAAATTTGTAGATGGGGTGTTTAGTGATTTTAAGAGCTGGTTCTTCTAGTGAGTTTTGGTCTCGTAACTGATTGGTGTTCGTATTGCAGTATCGTTTGCAGCAGCAGCAACATGGAGGTGAAGATGGGTTGTGATAGATGCTAGGGTGATGGTTGAATGGTAGTTCGGTGGTGTTGTTGGCTTACGTTTCATACAGGGTTGATACAATTTGAGACATCACGGGAAAAATGGTTTGATGGAGACTTCTTCCAACAACAGCGTGTATGGTGTTTGGGGATGTTGGCTCAGTGAAGTGAGTCTGATGTCGAGGAATTGTTGCAACGGATCTTGTGGATTTAAACGATGAGGGTATTTTGGGTAGTTGAGGAGACACGTGTAAATTTTATCCATGTGTTCATTCTTGCTGACGCATCTAACTGAGATTTGGATGGAAAAACTAACGATGGGAGGATTCACTAATTTCAATCTTTTTAGGGAGGAAACGCTAATTAGCTATCTTGGGAGGGGAGGAAATGCAAAATATCCCTAATCTTAATGTGTTGCCCGAGTATAAGCCAATCAAGCAACGAAGCCGCAATTTTCCGAAGAAGATAGAACTGGCGATCAAAGAAGAAGTGGAGAAACTGCTAAAAGCGGAGTTCATCAAACCGATCCAACATCCGGAATGGTTAGATAATATCGTGCCTGTGGAAAAGAAGAATGGGAAAGTTCGTTATTGTGTCGGCTATCGAGACTTGAATCGAGCATGCCCTAAGGATGATTTCCCAGTACCAAATATATATGTAATGGTGAATAACACATGCGGGTATGGTATGTTCTCTTTCATGGACGGATTCAGCGGATACAACCAACTAAAGATGTCTGCAGAAGACGCGCACAAAACGGCGTTCCAAACTCCGTATGGAAATTTCTATTATGCAGTAATGCCATTTGGTCTAAAGAATGCAGGGGCCACTTACCAACGGGCAATGGTGGCAATTTTTCATGACATGATGCATCAGATCATGGAAGTTTACATAGATGATGTGGTGGTCAAGTCTCGAGCTAGAGAAGACCATCTTGGCCACTTGAGACGCGTCTTCAATAGATGTAGGAAGTACCTTTTAAAGATGAACCCTCTCAGATGCGCTTTCGGAGTTACCTCCGGGAAATTCTTGGGATTTGTTGTTACAAATAAAGGAATACAGATCGATCCGGATAAAGTCGAAGCAATAACTACTATGAGGGCACCCGTGAACGTAAAAGAGTTGCAAACTTTCATAGGGAGATTTTCTTATGTCCGAAGATTCATCCCTGGGTTAGCACAGTTGTTGTCAGCATTTACACCACTATTAAAGAAGAATAAACAGTTTGAATGGGGAGAAGATCAAGAGCGGGCCTTTCAGAAATTAAAAGGTTAGCACGAAGGTCCTACGACCTCCCGTCAAGGGTGAACCCCTATATTTATACACATTGTTCACCAACGTGGCGATTGGGGCACTTTTGGCTCAGGATCTCGACAATGATCATTTTTGTCCGATTCACTATATCAGCAGTGGCTTTAGGGATGCGTAGTTCAGGTACACGAGAACGAAACATGCGTGTTTGGTGCTCGTATACGCCACACAGAAATTAAGATCCTACCTGCTCACCCACGAAACCATAGTAATAGCAACCGCCAATCCAATCGCTTACCTAGCCACAAAGTATGTATTGTCCGAAAGAACAGCTCGTTGGTTACTTCAACTATCTGAGTTCGAATTGAAATACCAACGATCTAAAGAAGTGCGCGGGAAAGCATTTGCGGATCTGCTGGCTGCATTCACATGAATGGGATATGACAGAGATAAGTGATGAAATACCGTGGGAAGTCGCGGAAGTTGAAGAGGAAGAACGATGGACGATGTTTTTTGATGGATCGTCATATGGCTCCTACAGAGGAGCAGGGATAATTTTTGAAACACCAAAGAAAGAACTAATGTCGTTTGCTTTCAAGCTAGACTTCGAATGCAGCAATAATGTTGCGGAATATGAAGCGTTAATTCTTGGATTACAGATGGCAGAAGAGCTCAACCTAGGGGCTATCAATATCAAAGGGGATTCCAAGCTGGTCACAAATCAGATATCCGACGACTTTCAGGTAAAAGAAGCACATCTAGCACCCTATCGAGCGGAAGCTCAAGAACTAATAGCAAGAAGAGGGAGCACTGTGGTCGAGCATACTGGAAGGTCGACCAATAGGCATGTGGATGCCCTAGCCACCTTGGCAACAAAGCTACCTTTGAATGAAGCCGATGAAGGAACCATAGTGGTGAAAAGAAGAGTGTTGTCTAGTACATGGAAAGAGGATGCAGCGTTTGAACTGAAGGATGATTGGAGGTAAACATACCCCGAAGACTTGACTAAAACAGCGGATGAGCAGTCACTTCCTACCAAAGTGCTAAAATAATTCGTCATGGTCCGAGGGGCATTATACTTCTGGATATCCGGAGGAGCATTGTCACGATGTGTAGGAAAAACAGAAGCACAAAAACTATTAAATTGCGTCCACGAAGAGTCATGCGGACAAACATGAGGAATTCCGTTATATCGTAGATTGCAAAGGATGGGTGTGTACTGGCCAAATATGGCAGTCCAAGCCCGAATAATCCAAGATAAATGTGAAGACTGCCAGGCGCCTCCACAACAAACGGAAGTATGCAGTGCGGAGATAGAGGACTTGATACAACCATACATTGATTATCTCCATCACGAGCGATTGCCGCTTAACAGACAAGATGCACTGAAGATCCAAAAGAAATCCGGGTGATTCTTCCTGAGCGAAGGCATATGAAAAAACGGGGGTCTAACAACACCACCCAATATTTCGCTTAGCAATCTGTATGGACTAACTCCGAAATACTTTGCTAGAGAATCAACTAGACAGACAGACTCAATCTAGATAAAATTATCTCAAGGAAATATCTCTCTCTTGATTTGATTTTTACTCAAGCTAAAAACAATAGCGAGTCTTTATCAAATACAAGGAATATTTGGACGGTACCAAAGACCAATGTCCAAGGATTAATCAATATCAATCAAAAACCAAAGGTTGGATTTCCAATTAATGATCACGAACGCACAACCTGTATTATTTCAATTATATAAAATATAATGCGGAAAATAAGTAACACAGATACCAGAAATTTTGTTAACGAGGAAACCACAAATGCAGAAAAACCCCGGGACCTAGTCCAGATTGAATACACACTGTATTAAGCCGCTATTGACACTAGCCTACTGCAAACTAACTTCGGACTGGACTATAATTGAACCCCAATCAGTCTCCCACCGATCCAAGGTACAGTTGTACTCCTACGCCTCTGATCCCAGCAGGATACTGCGCATTTGATTCTCTTAGCTGATCTCACCCACAACCAAGAGTTGATGCAACCCAAAATCGCAGACTTGATAATAAACAAATCTGTCTCACACAGAAAAGTCTATAAAAGGATAAATCTGTCTCCCACAGATAAACCCTAGGTTTTGTTCCGTCTTTTGATATAACATCAAGGTGAACAGGAACCAATTAATAATCCGGTCTTATATTCCCGAAGAACATCCTATATTAATCAATCACCTCTCTACAATCCTACCTGAATACACAAGAAGATAGTCGAGGAATCACAAACAGTGAGACGAAGATGTTTGTGACTTCTTTATCTTGCCTATCGGAGAACTCTCACGATCTCAAGCCAATCAATCGATTGTACTCGTACGACAGAAGATGCAAGATCAGATCACACAACTACGATAAAGTAGTATCGGTCTGGCTTCACAATCCCAATGAAGTCTTTAAGTCGTTAACCTGATTTTAGAGAAGAAAATCAAAGGTTAATGGAGATCGACTCTAGCGGGCGCACTAGTGGCACACAGACGTGTGTGGATTAGTTTTGCACAATGCTAGATGTCTCCTTTATATAGCCTTCAAATCAGGGTTTTTCCTTAGTTACAAAGCAATCCTTATTCACCGTTAGATGAAAACCTGATTTAGATTCAAGCTAATATTTCTCAACTGTTAGATCGAAAACTTAGCTTGTCACACACACTTGGGTAGACGTTTACTGGGTTCGTGAAAACCATGCCCAAACGTGTACGTGTATGTTAGTTCAACATAGTAACCCAAAAGGTTAACCATATGAGCATTTCATATTAACCTTGTTCTTCTTCACCATAACTAGTTCAATTGACTCAAATGAACTAGTTAAAGAGTTGTTCAATTGCTATGAGATCTTATGTAACTACACAAAACACAATTGAAACAAAGATGATTCGATTCGATTGAATCGGCTCATGAACATTATAGCCACGGTTTGCATAAAGCATTCCTTAGTAATTTAATGTTTCATGTTCAGAGCACATCTTTAGATCATAACCTCTTAAGTTCACAAACAAGTTCGCGGACTTAAGTTAATCGGTTTAGTTTTCCAAACTCAGACGAAATTCTTGGAAAGAGAACTTCCGCTAGTTCGCGGACTGGGTTCGTGGACTGAGCACACAAACGAGTTTTGGAAAATCCAGCAGAAATTCTCGGTCGAGAACTTCCGACAGTTCGCGGACTTGGCAAGCCAATTCCACAAACCTCCCGATTTATCTTGATCAACAAAGTTCGAAAACTTCGGTTCAAGGATTACATGGTTATGTTATCTAAACTCTCATTTCAATCATTGAGACATTCTCAGAGGACGCTATGTAGCCGTTATTCACAGAACGATTCACGTCAGAGAAATTCTCAAAGTGATTTAAACTTTTCATGACTTTCGTCACTAGGTGAAGATAAACTTGATCAAAGCGAAACGCTTTACCAACACACGATTTCGAGATAAAGATAAGCAATGAATGCTCAGCTCGAAATGTCAAATGTGTATGATCTAGTCTATATAACATACGACTTTTGTCTCATAAGAAGTAGGAGATAGAAGAGATAGACTTTTGAGTGATAGATAAGTTCAAGTCTCCACATACCTTTTTGTTGATGAAGTTCCACGGTTCCTTATATAGATCTTCGTCGTTGTATGCACTGCACCAAAATCAGGATTTTGTAACAGTGCAACCTGTCACCGTTTATTTTTCAGTCACAAATACACCTGTGATAAGTCCTCCAACAGTTATAACTGTTATTAAATTTTGTATTCGTGATAATAATTAGGAATATTAAATTCTTTTATTAGTCATAATAATATTTGTTGACAATTTTACAGACAATCACAATTATAATTCAAAGTGATGATTCCACCCAAATATTTCACCACATCTAAAACAACCCAAAAATTATAAAACTTTGAATTTTACTTGTCACTAATTTTTCCACATTTGTACAAACTAGCAATTATATTTCATTTCTATAAATCAAAATACATTTTTGTTTTTCTTTTTAATTTTCTTAATATTAGAAAATAGGATCAAGACCAAGTCAACAAGTCATGACTTTATAGAAATTTGACATATCTGTTTCTTCCGAAGACGGTGAAAATTACCAGACTACCCTTATCGGAATAAGGGCAATAAAAATTTTGAAGATTGTGAAAATGACCAGACTACCCTTATCAGAAATAAGTAAAGTAAATATTACAAACTGTTAAAATGACCATATTACCCTTAATGGAAAAAAGTGCAGCAAAATATGCAGAATGTGAAAATTACCAGACTACCCTTATCAGAAATAAATGAAGTACATATTACAGAATGTGAAAATAACCATATTACCCTTAATGGAAACTAGTGCAATAAATATTATGGAAAGTGTGAAAATGACCAGACTACCCTTATCGGAAATAAGTAAAGTAAATATTACAGATTGTGAAAATAACCATACAACCCTTATAAGAAATAAGTAAAGAAAATGTTACAGACTGTGAAAATGACCATTTTACCCTTACTGGAAATAACTGCAATAAATATTATGGAGACTGTAAAAATGACCAGACTACCCTTATCGAAAATAAGTAAAGGAAATATTACACATTTTGAAAACGACCATATTACCCTTACTGTGAAAATGACCATATTACCCTTACTAAAATAAGTGCAGTAAATATCATGGAGACTATGAAAATGACTATATTACCCTTACTAGAAATAAGTGCAATAAATATCATAGAGATTATGAAAATGACCAAACTACCCTTATTAGAAATAAGTTAAGTAAATATTACATAATATGAAAATGACTATTTTACCCTTACTGGAAATAAGTGTAAAAAATATTCTGGAGACTATGAAAATGACCAGACTACCCTTATCAGAAATAAGTAAAGTAAATATTACAGACTGTGAAAATGACTATATTACCCTTACTGGAAATAAGTGCAATAAATATCATGGAGATTATGAAAATGACCAAACTACCCTTATTAGAAATAAGTTAAGTAAATATTACATAATATGAAAATGACTATTTTACCCTTACTGGAAATAAGTGTAATAAATATCATAGAGACTATGAAAATGACCAGACTACCCTTATCAGAAATAAGTAAAGTAAATATTACAGACTATGAAAATGACCATATTACTCTTAGTGGAAATAAGTGCTATGAATGTGATGGAGACTATGAAAATGACTAGACCACCCTTATCAAAAATAAGTAAAGTAAATATTACAGACTGTGAAAATGACCATATTACGCTTACTAGAAATTAGTGCAATAAATATTGTGGAGACTGTGAAAATGACTAGACTATCCTTATCATAAATAAGTAAAGTAAATATTACAGACTATGAAACAGACCATATTACCCTTAGTGGAAATAAGTGCTATGAATGTTATGGAGACTATGAAAATGACTAGACCACCCTTATCGGAAATAAGTAAAGTAAATATTACAAACTGTGAAAATGACCATATTACGCTTAATGGAAATTAGTGCAATAAATATTGTGGAGACTGTGAAAATGACTAGACTATCATTATCGTAAATAAGTAAAGTAAATATTACAGATTGTGAACTGACCATATTACCTTTATGGGAAATAAGTGCAGTAAATATTATGGAGACTGTGAAAATGACCATTTAACCCTTACTGTCGTTTTCATAGTCTATAATATTTACTTAACTTATTTCCGATAAGGGTAATATGGTCATTTCACAGTCTATAAGGGTAAAATGGTCATTTTCACAGTCTATAATATTTACTTAACTTATTTCCGATAATGGTAGTCTGGTCATTTTCTTTGTCACCATGATATTTATTGCACTAATTTCTAGTAAGGGTAATTTGGTCATTATCATTGTCAATGATATTTACTTTACTTATTTCCGATAAGTGTAGTCTGGTCATTTTCATATTCTCCATAACATTTATTGCACTTATTTCCACTAAGGGTAAAATGGTCATTTTCACAGACTGTAATATTTACGTTACTCATATCCGAAAAGGGTGGTTCGGTCATTTTCACAGTTTCCATAATATTTATTGCACTTATTTCCAGTAAGGGTAGTATGGTCATTTTCACTGTCTATAATATTCACTTTACTTATTTCCGATAAGGATAGTCTGGTCATTTTGACAGTCTTCATAATATTTATTGCACTTATTTCCAGTAAGGGTAAAATAGTCATTTTCACAGTCTGTAATATTTATTTTACTTATTTTTGATAAGGGTAGTCTGGTCATTTTCACAGTCTCCATAATATTTATTTCACTAATTTCCAATAAGGGTAGTATGGTCATTTTCACAGTCTATGTGATATTTATTGCACTTATTTCCAATAAGGGTAGTTTGGTCATTTTTTCAGTCTCCATAACATTTATTGCACTTATTTCCCCTAAGGGTAAAATCGTCATTTTAGCAGAATATAATATTTACTTTACTCATATCCGATAAGGGTGGTCTGGTCATTTTCACAGTCTCTATAATATTTATTGCACTTATTTCCAGTAAGGGTAGTAATAGTATGGTCATTTTCACTGTCTGTAATATTCACTTTACTTATTTCGGATAAGGATAGTCTGGTCATTTTGACAGTCTCTATAATATTTATTGCAGTTATTTCCAGTAAGGGTAAAATAATCATTTTCACAGTCTGTAATATTTACTTTACTTATTTTTGTTAAGGGTAGTCTGGTCATTTTCATAGTCTCCATAATATTTATTTCACTAATTTCCAGTAAGGGTAGTATAGTCATTTTCTCAGTCTGTGTGATATTTATTGCACTTATTTCCAATAAGGGTAGTTTGGTCATTTTGACAGTCTCCATAATATTTATTGCACTTTACTTATTTTTGATAAGGGTAGTTTGGTCATTTTCTCTGTCTCTGTGATATTTATTGACTTATTTCTAGTAAGGGTAATATGGTCATTTTCACAATCTATACTTCTGATAAGTGTAGTATGGTCATTTTAACTGTCTCCATGATATTTATTGCACTAATTCCTAGTAAGGGTAATATGGTTATTTTGACTGTCTGTGTGATATTTATTACACTTATTTCTAGTAAGGGTAATATGGTCATTTTCAAAATTCTAATATTTATTTCACTTATTTACGATAAGGGTAGTATGGTCATTTTCACTATCTCCATGATATTTATTGTACTAATTTCTAGTAAGGGTAATATGGTTATTTTCACTGTTCGTACTATTTACATGACTTATTTTCGATAAGGGTAATATGGTCATTTCGTCTAATATATTTCGTCTTCAGTTCATCCGAACGTGAAACTCAGGTCTAACTCTAGTAATCTGATATATTTCGTCTTCAACATCCGAACGGAAAACTCAGGTCTAACTCTAGTAATCTTTGAACCTGTGATGTTCGAATCTGATATATTTCGTCTTCAGTTCATCCGAACGGAAAACTCAGGTCTAACTCTAGTAATCTTTGAACCTGTGATGTTCCAATCTGATATATTTCGTCTTCAGTTCATCCGAACGAGAAACTCAGGTCTAACTCTAGCAATCTTTGAACCTGTGATGTTCGAATCTGATATATTTCATCTTCAGTTCATCCGAACGAGAAACTCAGGTCTAACTCTAGCAACTTTGAACCTGTGATGTTCAAATCTGATATATTTCGTCTTCAGTTCATCCAAACGAGAAACTCAGGTCTAACTCTAGCAATCTTTGAACCTGTGTTGTTCGAATCTGATATATTTCGTCTTCAGTTTATCCGAACGAGAAACTCAGGTCAAACTCTAGCAATCTTTAAACATGTGTTGTTCGAATCTGATATATTTCGTCTTCAGTTCATCCGAACGAGAAACTCAGGTCAAACTATAGCAGTCTTTGAACCTGTGTTGTCGAATCTGATATATTTCGTCTTCAGTTCATCCGAACAAGAAACTCAGGTCCAACTCTAGCAATCTTTGAACCTGTGATGTTCGAATCTGATATATTTCGTCTTCAGTTCATCTGAACGAGAAACTTAGGTCTAACTCTAGTAATCTTTGAACCTGTGATGTTCGAATCTGATGTTTTTCGTCTTCAGTTCATCCGAACGAGAAACTCAGGTCTAACTCTAGTAATCTTTGAACCTGTGATGTTCGAATCAGACATATTTCTTCATCAGTTAATCCGAACGAGAAACTCAGGTCTAACTTTAGCAATCTTCGAACCTGTGATGTTTGAATCTGATATATTTCGTCTTCAATTCATCCGAACGGGAAACTCAGGTCTAACTCTAACAATCTTTGAACCTGTGATGTTCGAATCTGATATATTTCGTTTTAAGTTCATCCGAACAAGAAACTCAGGTCTAACTCTAGCAATCTTTGAACCTGTGATGTTCGAATCTGATATATTTCATCTTCAGTTCATCCGAACGAGAAACTCAGGTCTAACTCTAGCAATCTTTGAACCTGTGATGTTCGAATCTGATATATTTCGTCTTCAGTTCATCCGACCGAGAAACTCAGGTCTAACTCTTGTAATCTTTGAATCTGTGATGTTCGAGTCTGATATATTTCGTCTTCAGTTCATCCGAACGAGAAACTCAGGTCTAACTCTAGCATTCTTTGAACCTGTGATGTTCAATTCTGATATATTTCGTCTTCGGTTCATCCGAACGAGAAACTCAGGTCTAACTCTAGCGATCTTTGAACCTGTGATGTTCAATTCTGATATATTTCGTCTTCGGTTCATCCGAACGAGAAACTCAGGTCTAACTCTAGTAATCTTTGAACCTGTGATGTTCGAATCAGACATATTTCTTCATCAGTTAATCCGAACGAGAAACTCAGATCTAACTCTAGCAATCTTCGAACCTGTGATGTTTGAATCTGATATATTTCGTCTTCAATTCATCCGAACGGGAAACTAAGGTCTAACTCTAACAATCTTTGAACCTATGATGTTCGAATCTGATATATTTAATCTTCAATTGATCCGAACGAGAAACTCATGTCTAACTCTAGTAATCTTTGAACCTGTGATGTTCAAATCTGATATATTTCGTCTTTAGTTCATCCGAACGAGAAACTCAGGTCTAATTCTAGTAATCATTGAACCTGTGATGTTCGAATCTGATATATTTCGTCTTCAGTTCATCCGAACAAGAAACTCAGGTCTAACTCTAGCAATCTATGAACCTGTGATGTTCGAATCTGATATATTTCTCCTTCAGTTCATCCGAACGAGAAACTCAGGTCTAACTCTAGCAATCTTTTAACCTGTGATGTTCGAATCTGATATATTTCGTCTCCAGTTCATCCGAACGAGAAACTCAGGTCTAACTCTAGTAATCTTTGAACCTATGATGTTCAATTCTGATATATTTCGTCTCTAGTTCATCCGAACGAGAAACTCAGGTCTAACTCTAGTAATCTTTGAACCTGTGATGTTCAATTCTAATAGATTTCGTCTCCAATTTATCCCAACGAGAAACTCAGGTCTAACTTTAGTAATCGTTGAATCTGTAATGTTCAATTCTGATATATTTTGTCTCCAGTTCATCCGAACAAGAAACTCAGGTCTATCTCTAGTAATCTTTGAACCTGCGATGTTCAAATTCTGATATATTTCGTCTCCAGTTCATCAGAACGAGAAACTTAAGTCTAACTCTAGTAATCTTTGAACCTGTGATGTTTAATTCTGATATATTTTATCTTCAGTTCATCCGAACGAGAAACTCAGGTCTAACTCTATTAATCTTTGAACCTGTGATGTTCAATTCTGATATATTTCGGCTCCAGTTAATCCATTTCATTTTTCCTTTCCTCTAGAGCAATATATTCTTCTTGTAGTTCTCGCAATTCAGTCATTGTGATCGTATTCTTGGCTCTGAAAATTTGGATATACAATAGGTTGGTTGCAAACATAGCATTGATAAATGATAAGATAAGATATCTCTCATCCACACGGCCAGCCATTTCGCTACACATGGTCCCCTATCTTTTAGTTAGGTGCTTTAAACTTTCGCCAATTCTTTGTTTTAATCCAAACACATCTTCAATACCAGGTCGCGAATAATTATTACTTATATATGCTCCCAGGAATGTAGTCTGCAAATGATTAAAGGATGTTATTGTATTCTTTGGTAGACCTTCGAACCATTTTAACGCCTCCCTTGTTAGGCTGGATGCAAAATACTTGCATAATACGACATCATGATTTTCCCATTGCAACATACACCTCACATAGGCTTTAATGTGTTGAATTGCACAAGTTGTTCCATCAAAATGCTGGTTAATGCGGGCAAATTGCATTTCGGAGGTATTCCTCCTATTTGTACATCCCTTGTAAATGGAGTTTTCGCAGCTTCTTCTATAGCTTCATCCAATTGTCTTCTGCCTACTTATCCTCTATTATTTAGCATTCCTCTCATTTCTTTTAATTCTTTCAAGATTTGTTTATTTACACCTGAATTTTGATCCATTGGTCTTTTTAATTTCGCCTCCCTTCTTCTACGTTCATGTCTTTCTTCTCTCGCAAAATTTTGCATTTCTTCTTCATTATCCTCATCTTGTCTTCTTCTGCGAGTCTCTTCTTCATCTCTATCTTGAATTCGCATATGATGATGTCTCTCATTTTCCCCTTCATGATTTTGTTCATTTCTTATTAATTCTATTCGCTGTCTTTCAGCCATCCTCTGTACTCTATTGTAATCTTCATTGATATTACCGTTATTCCGGTTTTGTGTACGCCTTCTTTCTCGATTGTCGTGATTGTTCTGGAGAATTGTCTCCTGAAGCTCTTGTTCTTCCATTTCCGCTCTCAATCTTTCACGTTCGCAAATTAAACGTGCTTGTTCAGCATAATGTCTTTCAATTTCTTCTTCAATTGTTTGTTGATTTCTTTGAGTTTCTCTCTCATGTAAAATTCTCCTTCCTTCCTCTCGATTCCCTTCGCCATCTTGATCATTTCGTTCCTGACGTTGTCCATTCTCTTGATTTCTACCATTTTGCCTATCATCAAAAGTTTCATTTTGTGGAACGTAACGATCATCATTTCTTTCTCTATTTTCGCGATATTCTTCATTAGGATTTGATATTTCTTCTTGAATATTTTTTCCAGCATTAGTTGTGGGTGAGTTTCGCCTCATCTCTCTTCTAGTCGATCTTGAATATGATTTTGTAATACTTCTCGATCTTCTACTCTGTAGTGTCATGTTTTCCATCCTCAATTCGTGATTTTGCCTTGCACGTTCTTCTGCCTCAACTCTTCTTTCTTCATGTATTCTTCGTCTCAACGTTTCTAACGCTCCAATTTCCTCATCTCCATGAATTATTCCTTCATCTGCCTCTTGATTTCTCTATACCTGTCTATGGTTTCTAGTTTGTTGTTCTTCTTCTACTTCTTCTGCGGAATTTGATTGCCAATTGTGTATACTCACCCTATCATAATCCATATTCCTTCCTTGTACTAGTGTTTGTTGAACTGGTGGTTGAATTTGATTTTCTCCGTTATTTTTCATTCTAGTAGATTCTCCCATTTGACTTCTTTCTCTTCCTGCAATTCTCCTGCTTTGTCTAACAGTAGTTGGTTGTTCTGATGTATTTTTTCTCCTAGCCATTTCTTCAATGTTAACGAATTGCAAGAAATTATGTAAAATTCTTAATCAATCACTCCAAATCTTCACAAATCTCAATATTAATCTTCAATTTATTCTAGAATAATCTTCAATGTTCCCTGTTTCTAGTGCCATTATGTAGTTGCATGAAATCCTACACTACACCCCTCACAAGATTTCATTAATATTCAACTCATTTTAGATTAACAATCTTAATTTTATTGATCAATCTTTGAACAATCTTACAAGAGAAGATAAAGGAATCAAGAATAACCACTGCTCTAGATTTTCTCTCTCCTATTTACTTGCTTCTCACTCCGAAAAAAATCTATTTTCTTTCCTTTACAACTGAACGACTATTTATAGGGAAGTACATAGTGGATGACAGCTAATCTGTCCTTTATTTTCGGATATGGCTTGCGATATTCTCGCAACCTTACAAATGTTAATCTCGCAAACTCTCTAATTTTCGCAGGACCATCACATTTTTCTCATGATTTTAGCTGACCTCGTTTATTATGTCATTTCTGAAATTTTTCTGGGACACTGTTGTGTTGTGTTGTCGATAATTTCGCTGAAACATTATTGCTACGAGATTCTGATACTACATACACTGCTGTTGTACATAATCTAGGGTAGTATTGTACGATTCTGCTTATGAATCTCTACAAGACGATAACCAAAGAAAGGCAAATGGCCTTGCTGTATGATTCACTGCACCTATGCATATGTTTCAGCTTCTCAAGATCCTAACATGTATTCTAACCAAGGCTATGGGGTATTCGATATGGTAACTATCAATAGAACCAACATCAGGTATGATCTCGTTCTTTCCCTCATTTTCGGATTTGAAGTTTCATTATATCATGTAAATTATAGCTAGGTTAATATCGAACTTAATTTTGGTTTTGCTTTATCCTGTGATTTGGTCAGATACCCAGAGTCAGTGTGGTGGGCAGATGAAAGCTATATTTTTCAAGTAAATAAGAGGTCAGGTATCAGTAGTCTAAGACTCTAATGGTTTAGATATATCCTAGTTAGATCTCCTATTTTCCCATTTCCTGTTGCACGATATATTGGACTGCTAACTTAGGGTAGTAAACATGAAGAGATTGTTATTTTCCGTTGTTTTTTTTTCCTTTATGGTTTTATGTCTGTGTATGACTTTATTTTCTTGTGATGATGTGTATGAGCTTTGGGTGATGACAATACTACGCGACATCATGTGGCAAAGTCATTACTAAGAAATTCATTCTTACACCGCTGTATGCTTCTGTTGAATGCTCTCACTAGGCTTCTACATCTGATTATTCTGTACCTTATTTTTTTATATATGTTTGATGGAGCCTTGAATTTTTTTATTGTTTTACCTCATAGTCATTTGTTTAGCGTAGTCGTGTCACTTGTGCCTGTACTTTCTTAACATGACGTCTGTTGGTGCATTAGTATAAGGTTACTCATTTCTACCCTAGGTAGCGAGTCTTTTGAACCTTCCGTTATACATTTTTACTCATTCCTGACTTAAACATCTTGTTTTTGTAGGTTGGTGTGTGATAACATAAGTGGTAAAGGTAAGCTATTCCATTTCCTGCCTCAAATCTAGTTGATGTTCATCCAATTTCAGTCTCAGACAAGTTCAAAGTCTAATGTTTGCTCTTCATTGTATTTATCTTGAATTGAAGCTATAGATTTTCTAATAAATTATCTGTCTAAATTTTTGATAATCAATTTTCATTTTCTCATATTCTTGCAGCCTTTACATGCACATAAAACTTCCACCCGTTGCGTCGTTGCTTCACAACCACCTGCCTTCCGCCTTAGAGTGAGAGGAAGATGTGGACAGGATACTGATCCCCATAGTATTGTCGAGCGAGTAAGACTGGATTTTATATTAAAATAAGCATATTCAATTAATAAACTCTAATTTCTATTTTCTATTTTAACACACTCCCTTGTGAGTTGTATGACTTGTAGAATTGGCTGAATGAAGTATACTCTAGTAACTTATTTCAGTTATTTTGTTCTACTGTGTATTAAGAACTGAACGAAGTCATTGTACTGATGTTGATTTGCTTTGAAGGAACGACGTTCTTTGTCGTATGTGAACCAGAGACACAAAACATGGATGCTGTACTTGACAATTCACACACACAGATATCCACGTTTGGAAATCTGAGTTAGCTCTTTCAAGATTTAGCAGCGTAATTAAACATGTGAGTTAGCCCCTATCACATGTTGAACCATGTCTATTATCAACTTTGCATATGCAATTATAACTCTTGTCTGAGACTAATGAATAAGATTGAATTGTTTTTGGATAAATTACTTCCTTTGATCTTCTATATTGAATGTATTGACTTCCTTTATGCAGTTTGTGAATGTATGAATTGCAATTACAAAAAGAATGAATGGTCTGCAATTGGGTTTCAGATTTAATTGTATTGTAGGCTTGTACACTGGAAGTCCCAGTCCAGGATGAGGGCCAGTATTATAGGCCCGTAAACTGGAAGCCCAGGTCTATGATCATGACTTGGGCTGTACATTTTTTTTAATTATGATTAAAGAATTGTCACGGTAAAAACCGTAACAAAAATTGTCAGTAAAATAAACACGTGTCTTTCAGGTGTCTTCTAAGTAATAGTTGCAAAATAATAGTAACACTTATATCTGTTACTGCAGTCATAACAAGAAGATGACACGTGTCCCTTGGTGAATTTTTATAGTTATAGTGTAACAATTAAAATCGTTGGATTATATGTGGCAACTAAAACACGTGTCGCTATTGTAGTTGCAGGAAATCCTACACTACACCCCTCATATGATTTCATTATTACTCAACTTATATTTAGATTTACACTCTTAATTTTATTGATCAATCTTTGAATATTATTACAAGAAAAGATAAAGGAATCAAGAATGACCTCTGCTCTAGACTTTCTCTCTCCTATTTACTTGTTTCTTACTCAAAAAAGATCTCTCCCTTTCCTTTACAACTGAACGACTATTTATAGGGAAATACATAGTGGATGACAGCTAATCTGTCCTTTATTTTCGAATATGACTTGCGACATTCTCGCAACCTTACAAATCTTAATCTCGCAAACTCTTTAATTTTTCGCAGGACCATCATATCTTTCTCATGATTTTAGCTGACGTCGTTTATTATATCATTTCTGAAATTGTTCTGCGATGCTGTTGTGTTGCGAGATTCTGGTCCTACAACTATCATAAAATTGTCAATTGTGACTATCAATTGTGACTAAGAATTGATGCAAAGTTAGAATAACAATTAAATCTGTTATAATTGTTGTGACAAATGAGCCATGTGTCGTTATCCTAAAATTAGCTTAACTGTTACTATTAACTATTGTAACAGTTTATAAATGTGACTGTAATCCAATTTTGTCGCATCTTTTTAAGTTCTTCTTCATCTTCATACTATTTCTTCTGCAGATCTTCATCATTTGTAATTCTCTTCGAAATAATCATTCTGCTGGTGTTTTCCATGGATTCATCAAGGTTAGTTTTCTTTTTTCTTCTTTATGGGTTTTGCTGAAATTGATATTGTTTACTGCCTTATTTGATGTTGTTTATGTGATTTCCATACTCTTGTTATTTCAGCAAAAGCGCCTCCAACACTAAATTTACAGTTCAGAACCCTAACATTCCCAAACCGCAGCATAAGGTTGTTGTGCATAAAAGAGAGTCTGCGAATGAGAAGGTAGTAAGAAACCTTATCCTTTTCTAATAACAATATTGTTACCTCTGTTTCTTATCTGGATTGTAATTCGCAGGGTGATAATGATGTCAATAAACCTCTCAAGAAATCTCGCCACCTTAAAACTGTTCAAACTTCTGTTCCATTCCACTTACTTATCTCTTCCAAATCTCCTGCGACATCTTCGCAAGATAAACCATTATCTCCAATTCGCGAAAAAGCTGCCCCAGACTTCATTTCTTCAGCTGACCTTTCAATGATTGAAACCCCCCTTGTTGATCCTTCTGTGAATGAAACTTCTTCTCTTCCTATTGAGAATGTTTCTCAACCTTCTATCACTGCCAGTTCTCTACCTGAGTCTCTTCCTCTTTCGAAAGAAACCGTGGAAGGAATAGATATTGCTTTAAAGTTTTGTCTGAACTCCTGGATGATGGCAAGAAGTCCTCCATTGATCCTGTCAAGTATAATGTTTGCGAAATTCGGAGTAAGCATTTAGGTTCTGACAGAGCTTCTTCGCAGACAGCTTTGGAAAAAGAATGTAATGCTATTCGTCTCGAAAATAAAAAGCTTCAAAATGTTTTATTGGATCGTGACAATCTTCGCAAGAAGAATGATGAATTGAGAGGTATGATTTTCATATCTGTGTCTTCAATTTGCCTTTTTAATGGTTTTATCCTTCCTATATTTAATTATCCTTGAAATCCCTCTTTCGCATGTTAAGCCTTAAACCAGAAACGAATAATGGAGAGATATCAATCTGAATCTGCTGTTGAAGAAGCCCGTGTTGATAAAGAAATTGTGATGGATCAATATAACCAATTAGATAATCTCTATTCATATTCTATTGATCATATAAATAATCTTTCCAATGAAAATACCCAATTAGTTTAGAGACAAGATTTATTAAGTAATGAAGTATCTCGCCTTTCTTATTCTTTAACTAAAGCTAATTTAGGGATGAAAACTTTATCAGATGAGAATAAAACCTTATCTCAAGAGAAGCGAACTTGTTTTAAAAAGATGGCGATATCTTCGCAACAACTTAGCATTCTTCAGAAAGTATATGATGACCAAGAGCAATCTCTTCGCTCTTTGAGAAATGAACTTAAAGAAGTAACAGAGTCATCTATCGCTGAAAGAGATACACTCATTCAAGGTAGAATAGATTTAAGTGTAAAGGAGAATCAACTTAAAGAACAATATTCCAAATTAGAAGAATCTTATTCTTCTCTTGCGAAAAAAAATGCCTTTTTTATTTCTAAAGAGAAAAATCTTCAGTCTCGACTTAAAGGTTTAGTTGGAGATAAATTTGATGACGCAATGGACCGTTGGGAGAATAGTTGTCTGTCCTTGATTCAACACCTTATTTCGCAAAAGGAAGGTAGTCATAATAGTTTGACTGCCTTAACTATCTTTTCTTTGTCATATCTTTCTGAGTTCTTCATCTTATTGAAATTTTGTATTCTACCTTTCGCAGAGTCTGAGAAGAATCTTCATTCCTCCATTTCTGTTTTGGAGGCTAAATATGCCAAAATTCGCAAAGAAAATGCATTCGTCTCTCCTTACTGGTTCTCGCGACCGAGCAGAAAGAAGACTTGATTATCTTGCTTATTTTAAGGATATTCAAGATAGGAATCATCAGAGAGCACTTCTTCGTCAAGTTCATCTCCGGGCTGAAGTCCTTGTAAATGATATTTTATTGTCCAAATCTCTTCCTCCTACATCAATTGAACCTTTGGAAGTAGATGATGATGAAGTTCCTCGTCCTGCTGATAGTGATTATGATTATGAAAGTGGTGCAGAGGATAATCTTGGAAGTGAAGAAGAAATTCCTTCTAAGGAAGCATCTGGTATTAATCAAATGAGAAAGAAATCTCTTGAAGAAGTAATTGCTGGCGATAATCAAGGTGCTAGTCAAGGCGAAGATCAGAACCGAAATGAAGGAGAGGCTTGCGATAATGAGAACATTGGCGAAGAACGTCTGTTATCTCCTGCTACTGGAATTAATATGAAGCTTGAGCTTCTTATCTAGTTTTATCTTCTTGAATTGTCTTATTTTATCACTTTTGCGAATAATATTTTCAACCAACTTTGGAATCAATTTTCCTTTTAGTATTTTGCTGATGAGAAAGATAATGCTTCTTGTTTATTGATTCCCATACTTGCCTCTCATTATCTTTCTTGCAAAAATAATCTGTTACGAATACTTATAAATATTTTTTTTATCATGTGGTCTTATTTTCCTTCCTAATTAAAGGTCTTATTATGCCACCTCTTGTCATTGCGACAAAATCGCAGGACGTCCTTGCACTTTCATGCAAAAACCCATTGATCTTGCCTTAACTTTTTCTTTTGTATTATGGCCTCTTCAGGAATGTTGCGACAATATGACAGGCCTAAATATTCTTGCGAAAATAAAGCCCCATGACATTGCCGTCTTGCGACGAAATCGCAGGACGTCTTCGCACTTTCATGCGAAAACCCATTGATCTCGTCTTATCTTTTCTTTTGTATTATTGCCTCTTCAGGATTGTTGCACAAATATGACAAGCCTTAATACCTTGCGAATAAAAGCCTCATGACATTTGCGTCTTAAGACACTTATCAGCTCCCTAATGGAGGGTGCCCCCTTATCTCCCCCTGGTTGCCCCTTCAAGGAGGCGTACTTCTACCATACAAGGTTAGCTCCTCCCATCCAGTCTTAACAACAACCAGTTGTTTTCGCAGCCTCTTATCCCTTTTACCTATAGGGCTTATGGTTACGAGACTGCACCCTAAGTGGGGTTTTCTTCAGGCCGAGTGCAGTATAAGCCAAGACTTGTCAAGAATGGCAAGGTACGCTTCAAACGTCCCTGGCACTCTTGACTCAACCGTGTACCTCGGCGCCTTGATCAGATCTGCACTCCTTGGGAGAGTCCTTATTACCTTAGTCGCCCAACCCAAGTCATATGCTTAAGCTGAGAATCCAAGGTGCCTCTCCCGGATGGGCTTTATTGACCCCAAATCTCCATGACTCAGGTTCCGGTGGCGGTGTAGCCTTTCCCTGAGCCATGCAACAGGTACCCCCTATATGACGTACTTTAGGTCTTACATTTGCCTCTTGCGAAATTTTATTCGCGAACTAGGGTGTACGCCATAAAGGTTCGCCCCTTTCTTTTATGTCATTGTTCTGTGATTATCTCTGCGAAAATTTCGCACATCATGATCTTGTTTTGATATGAATAATCTTGCAATTATTTTTCAGAATCCATAACTTCTCAAAGCTTCTTACGGATAATATCTTTTTAAGTACAACCTGTTCCATGGTCTGTCAAGTCTATGACCAACATCTCTCCTTCTGGATCCATTAATCTATAAGCTCCTGTTCCAACTATCTCCTTAATGATGTAAGGTCCATCCCATTTTTTCGCTAATTTTCCACCATTTTCTCGCTGATATATTGGTGTCTCTCGCAGAACTAAATCTCCTGGTTGGAATTCGCGTACTTTGACACGTTTATTATATTCTCGGGCTAATCTTCGCTGATAATTCTCCATATGTTGTAAAGCTTTTTCTCTTTCTTTCTTCTAATTCATCAAGTTTATTTAAGATCAAACCCGCACTAAGATTTTTCTCCCAAGCTTCTCTTTTTGTTGTCGGAATAACAACTTCTGTTGGTAACACCGCTTCAACGTATGTATGTTAAACAAAAAGGTGACATTCCAGTAGCTTCTCTTCTAGTTGTATTATAAGCCCATACTGCATTATGTACTTGTTCGCACCATGCTCTGTGATGTCCTTCCAATTTCTTCTTTAATATATCTGCAATTGTTTTGTTTTTGTCTTCTACCTGCCCATTAGCTTGTGGATACAAAGGAGTAGACTTTCCACATTTTATCTTGAATGCATTAAGTAGCATTTCTATATTCTGTCCTTCAAATTGTTTCCCATTATCAGATACCAACTGCAGGAATTCCAATCTGCAAATGATATTTTCGAATATGAATGTAAAGATATCTTTGTCGCGAATATGCTGTACTGCCTTCACTTCTGTCCATTTTGAAATAATCTGTTGCGACTATTAAATATCTTCTTTGTCCAGAACCTGGTAAAAATGGCCCACAATATCTAAGCCCCACTTTCCAAAAGGCCACACACTGGTTGAAGATGATAGTGCTCCAGGTGCATGTATTTTCTTTCCATGCCGCTGACAATCTTCGCAACGCTTGATATTTGTTTTGCATCTTCGTGCATGTATGGCCAGTAATAGCCTTGCATTTTTGCTCTATGTGCCAAAGATCTTCCCCCGCATGATTGCCAGCATCCCCACTATGTAACATTTTTAGCACTTTTTCTCCTTCCTCTCGTGTCAAACATCTGAGTGATGGTCCATTAAAGGATTTTCGGTATAGCAACCCATCTCTTAATTCATAATTCGTTGCGCGGCTTTTTAACTTGTGTGTTTCCAATCTATTTCTTGGTGTTTCTCCTTTCGCCAAATATGCATGAAGTTCCATTCTCCAGTCTGCGATATTGTTCGTTTGTTCTTCTTCTTCATTGTCTATTATCATCACATCCACTTCTTCTTCTTCTTTATTGATTGATGGTGACAGAAGTGTTTGTATTTTTATGCATCTCGCAGTTGGATCTGTCATCATGCTTGAGATGAAAGCAAAAGCGTCTGCGAGTCTGTTATCCTTTCTTGAAATGTGCCTCCATTTTATTTTTGGGATTTTCGCTGACAATTCTTCAACGAGCTTCTTGTATTTCTTCAAGGATGGTTCATTTGTAGTATACTCTCCCTTTATTTGGCGAATAACTAGCTGCGAATCACTAGTGATCCTGGCATTTTCTAGTTTCATTTCTATTGCGAATTTTAAGGCATGTATCACAGCTTCATATTCCGTTTCATTATTAGTGGATGCGAATTCCAATCTGAATGAAAAAGCCATCTTTATTCCTTCTGGCGAAATTAAAACAATTCCAACTCCATTTCCTTCTCCATTTGATGATCCATCTACCAATATCTCCCATCTATTTGGTTCTGTTAATAAATCTTTTGGATCTCCGTGTTCTTCTTCTATATCCATCATTTCTTCTTCTACCTTCATCTTCTTCTAAAGGAAATTCTGCCAAGAAATCTGCAACAACTTGTGATTTTGGTGAAGACAAAATTTCATATTTAATATCAAAGTGGCCTACTTGTGCATTCCATCTCTCCACTCTTCCTGATCTTTTAGAATTCTTCATCACTGATTCAATTGGTACTTTTGTTAATACCTTTATCTTGTGCCTGAAAATATATGCGGAGCTTAAATGATGCATAAACTAATGCTAAGATTAACTTCTCAATCTTTGAGTAATTCTTCTCGGCAGTATTAAAAGTTTTGCTAATGTAATAAATGGGTTTCTCCACTCCTGCGTCTACTCGCAATAACACAACACTTAATGCATGCGACGTCGTCGCAAGATAGATCAATAATTCTTCTCCTGATTCTGCTTTTTGTAAAATAGTTGTATTCATAAGATGTTCTTTGATCCCTTGAAAAGCTTTTTCACATTCATCAGTCCATTTAAATTTCGCACCCTTCTTGAGTATATCGAAAAAATATTTGCATTTGTCTGATGATCGCGAAATGAATCTCCCCAGCGAAGCTAGAAGCCCATTCAACTTCTGTACATCTTTTATTGTTGCTGGTGTTGGCATGTCACGAACTGCTTGCACTTTTTCTGGATCAACCTGTATTCCTTCCTTTGATACAATGTAGCCTAAAAATTTTCCCGATGCAACTCCAATAGTACACTTCTCAGGATTCAATTTAATGTTATACTGCCGCATTTGTTCAAAAATCTCCCTCAGGTCTTGTACATGGTCTTTAGCTTCTTTACTCTTTACTAACATGTCATCCACGTATACTTCTAATGTTTTGTGTATCCATTTTGCGAACACCTTCTCTACCATTCTTTGGTATGTCGCTCCCGCATTTCGCAAACCAAATGGCATTTTCGTGTAACAATATAAACCTCTAGGGGCGAAGAAAGCAGTATGTCTTGATCTTCTTCAGCGAGAGGGATTTGGTTATACCCTTTGTACCCATCTAAAGACGATACTATATCATTTCCCGCTGCGGATTCCACCATTTGAGGAATATCTGGTAATGGAAAACTATCTTTGGGGCAAGCTTTGTTTAAATCAGTGAAATTTATGCAAATCCTAATTCCTTTGTTTTTCTTTGGGACAATGACCATATTCGCTATCCATTCTAGGTATTTAGATTCTCTTATGATTCCCGCATCAAGCATTTTCTGTAGTTCTTCTTCTATTTGGGAATGGTAAGTTGTTGCAATTTTTCTTATTCTCTGTTTAAATGGTCTCACATTTTTGTTAATCTCCAACTTGTGGCATGCAATTGATGGATCTATTCCCGGTATCTCATCCATGCTTCCTGCGAGAACATCTTTGTATTCTCGCAAAAGGTTAACAATTCTTTCTTCTTCTTCCACATCCATTTTGGTTCCAATTCTCAATATTAGAGGTTCTTCTATAGTCCCAATGTTTATTTCTTTTGTTGGTTCTGCGGCAATGTAACTGGGTTTAGGTTATCCCATTGGTGTTGGTTCTTTTATTGTTTTCACAGGTCATTCTCCTTCTTCCGAAATTTCGCTGGGTATTCCTTTGCCTTCCTTTGCCCTTATCATATATACTCTAAATTATTCTTCTTTATTTTCTTCCTTTGCCAACTTTCTGCGAAATTGTTTCTTTTTTGCTTGTCCTTCATAATGCTCTACTTCAATTTGATGACATAATTTCGCACTGTCAACATCTCCTCTGATTTCACCTATTCCATTTGGTGTGGGGAACTTAATACATTGATGCAACGTTGATACTACAACTTTTATCGCATGTATCCATGGTCTTCCTAACAACATATTATATGGCGATTCCATATCCACCACGCATAGTGTTACGTGTTTTTCAATCTCTCCAAATGGAATTCGTACCACTATTTCTCCTTTAGGTTTTGTTGTGGATTTTCCAAAGTCGTGAACAAAATATGTTGAACTGGACATTTCTTCATCTTTAAATCCCATTCCCCTGAATGCATGATAAAATATTATATCCACTGAACTTCCTGTATCGATTAAAGTTTTGTTCAATATTTATTCTCCCGTGGATTTTGTTGTTGTGTCCTTCTCTTTTCGCGTAATAGGCACTGTAATAACCAATGGAGATGTGTGGTTCAAATTTTATTTTGGTATTTCTGCCGCCATGAATGTAATTTTTTTACTTTTCCCAATCTTTCAAGGGTGACATCTTTTCTACCGCCATAACCTTCCTTCCTTCAAAATTTCTTTTGTGTATTCTTCCTTTGATGTTTTCATGGAATTCATTAACCATCGTTTTTGTTATCATATTACACTCCAATCTTTTGTCATCTTCATTAATTCTAATCATTTTTGTTTTAACTGGTTCACTGATTTATTTAATCACTTTCTTGATTTGAACAATCTCAACAACAATCTTCAACTTTCAATCTTCAATTCCCTGTTTCTAGCGCCATTATGTAGTTGCAGGAAATCCTACACTACACCCCTCATATGATTTCATTATTACTCAACTTATTTTTAGACTTACACTCTTAATTTTATTGATCAATATTTGAATATTCTTACAAGAAAAGATAAAGGAATCAAGAATGACCTCTGCTCTAGACTTTCTCTCTCCTATTTACTTGTTTCTTACTCAAAAAAGATCTCTCCCTTTCCTTTACAACTGAACGACTATTTATAGGGAAATACATAGTGGATGACAACTAATCTGTCCTTTATTTTCGAATATGACTTGCGACATTCTCGCAACCTTACAAATCTTAATCTCGCAAACTCTCTAATTTTTCGCAGGACCATCATATCTTTCTCATGATTTTAGCTGACGTCGTTTATTTTATCATTTCTGAAATTGTTCTGCGACGTTGTTGTGTTGCGAGATTTTGGTCCTACAGCTATCATAAAATTGTCAATTGTGACTAAGAATTGTTGCAAAGTTAGAATAACAATTAAATCTGTCATAATTGTTGTGACAAATGATCCACGTGTCATTATCCTAAAATTAGCTTAACTGTTACTATTAACTATTGTAACAGTTTATAAATGTGACTGAAATCCAATTTTGTCGCATTGAAAATTGTTACAAAAAACGATAACAATTAATATCACAACGTTTCTCTAACGGTTTATATGTGTTACAAATTTAATCAGTAACAGATATGCCCTGTGACAAAATCCTGGTTGTGGTGATGATGAATCGCCATGAAGTCCTTGAGCTCAACTACACTTTTCTATCCTAGTCCGAGACTTAGCTATGTAGGCTAGAAATCAAGACTTATAGTTTTGATCACTAACATTGACAAACATGCTTGAGATAGCAACGCATGCGAGGTTGACCGAGCTATGCTCTAACAATCTCCCCCTTTGTAAATTTTAGTGACAAAACTATTAATACATATGGAATACAAAAAAGATAAACTTTAGTGGCTCCTATCCATAATCTAATCTTCAACGTTCCTTGAAATCTTCGTCCTTCCAAGTACTCCAATGATCCCAAAGGTTGTAAGTTTAGCACCATCGTTGTTGAAGATCTGTAGCTATAACAATGAGAGAAATCTAGATTCTCGATCATTATTATACAATGTCATAGTATTATTATATAACATCAAAGTCCAATTGTATCACGACTTTAACAATAATACTACGATGATATGTATCACTCCCCCTTAGTCAATACTCCATCTCGATCATGGAAACCACTCCCCCTTACACAATGATCCGAAAATAATATGTATTTGTAGTGTGAACTACAATTTCCCCCCCCCTTTTTTTCAATAAAATTGGCAAAGATACAAGAATGGGATCATAATGAAATTTCCACAAGAGACATTTCATGACCAAAAGAAAAATACATACCAACTTAATTTAGATGCAATCTAATAGCCGAAGCTAACATCATTCATCAAGGAGTTTTAAGATACAAGATAACCCCTATAAAATTCCACAGCTGCACTCCCCGCAAGATATTACCATTAAGCACAAGTTCAAAAGAACTCTCCCCCATTTGATGTCATTCCCGAGAGAACATCAAGAGCGACCTTAATTTCGAAAGAAAAGAAGGATTTTTTATTGGACACCAAAAACCATAGGAATAATTTTCTATATCCAAAGCTCAACCAAATTAACCACAACTAAACCCATGATTAATTTAATTGGAATGCGCAACTAAATCAAACCACAAAAGTGATCAATTTAATTGAAAGTGCTCAACATAGGTAAACTCACGGAGCTACGACTAAGTCAATCACACGGAGATGACTAGCTTAACCGTTCAAATACTCAACATAAGGAAAACCTTACGGAATATATGACTACATTAACCAAAGGACATGATAGTGTAGCCTTTCATATACTTAACACAAGAACTTGTGGAATATATGAAAATTCAACTAGATTAATTACAAGAGAACCTATAATTAATCTAATTGGAATACAAATAACCAAACTAATCACCGAAGTAATCAATTTAATTATTTTGGGCTCAACATAAGAGAACTTATGGAACCCCGACTAAGTTCATCATAGAATAGGACAACCTTAACCGTACATGTACTCAACATAAGAAAGAAAACTTATGGAAAACTAACTAAATAACCAAACTAGTTGATTAATTTATTTTTTAGTGCTCGACATATAGCATCTTATGGAACAACCAACAAAGCCAAGGTAAATCGACTTATTTGTAAGGTGATCAACATAAGATATACAATAGAGCCTTCATGGTAAAACATAATAAAATAGATCAATGAAGATCAATACCGTGGATAACATATAAGGATCTATTCTATTTTCCATCATAACGACATAATAGACTTTATCCTTGTTCAACAGAAGCTTTTATCCTATTTTCCATCAAATACATGACTGCATATGCATAACTTTTGTATATGTCAAAAGTCCATTCGTCCTTTCATCAATACGAATACCGATTCATGAACGACTTTACTTTTGACCGCAATATGGGACCTTCAAGTTCACGGACGTAAACAATACATATCCCATAAAAATATTACAATAAACATCATCCTCCAAATATTTTTAGAATTTAAAACCAATAAACCTAAAAAAATAACATAAGAAAATGAAAACAAAAATAGCTATGTGTAGTGACAATCATCGCTATTCAAAGCACTAGTTATTCTTCCAGCAAATCCAAAAGGGAGACATCCTAGGGATTCATGAACTTTTCAAAAGTTTAGAGAACTCCTTCTCATTATTGAAGAGTTCATTAAAAAAGGGATCATTCAAGTCCTCCAAGTCTTTTGAAAACACAGTCAACTTACTGAGTTCTTTTTCTAGTTTTCGTACAGTGTTTGTAGATTGAGACAACATTCGTTCATAGTGAACAATATCTTCTAGGGATGCAGAAATCCGAGATTTTAAGTTGTTTCTTTTGTTGATGAAATCTTTTACCAGGTTCCTGAAATTTTCATCACTTTGATATGACGACAAGAACCAGTTTAAGGAAGGATTTTTACCATTAATTGTAGCCTTCACTTTCTTCAAACTTGTGGAGGGGATTCCAGTACACCGACGTACGTTAGCTTCCAAGGTTGCATTCTTGCTTGTGTTGCATCTAGTAACGGGTGCCATGGAACATAAGCTTTTGAGATACACCGTCCGTGAACAAATGACACCCTGGACAAACAAAAGCTTTTGTATTTTTAGAGATTTATATAGGTAAAAACAAAAATAACCAAAAATACACTTCTTGAACCAAAAGACGCAATTCCCCATTTTCTCAAGACAAACATGGGGATGTGAACGTCTAGGGTTAGGAAGACATGATGGGATCAAAAAGGTACCCTTGTTTATCCCATAGTGACTTTCTAAGGTAAGGCACATGTGCAGAGATTCTTCTTATTTTGTTCCCTGAAGCACTTGTCACGTAGGACCTGCGACAATGAGTAGGCCAAAAAGCTAAAAGACATTCCATAGGAACAATCGTTTCCTTAGGTTCAAATTCTTCAACATGAGTGTCCTTGAGACATGAGCCTGAGATTATTTGTGAAGGTGTTTAAACAATCTCCCTCATTCCTGGATACCTATTTAGACCCTTTATTATAGACATTGGACTTGCATAATACAAGGTTCCACACGACTTGTCTATGGGGTTGATCTAACTCATTATTCATTTATTTTTTCCAAGAGAAGTTACTCAGAGTTACATAAATGTTTCCTGGTTCTAAATGAGATGAAAAGCAACCAGTTGAAAGAAGTCCTTCTGTGTTGGTTGTAGAGTCTTTTTCACGTTTGGAAACGATGGAAGATACACATACGGAGGAATCGCCTAACACATGTAGAAAAAGCCCACAACGACTGTCACTACACCATCGAAGAGAGGAAGTAGGGAAAGAAGTAAGACTGCCTATACCAACGGTACTTTTCTGTACAGAATTCCTTGATAGTATTGTACGTCCCTTTTGAGTAACATAAGGTTGCACAGTATTCTTACAAGGATTACTTGCAGCCTTCAGACTCTTTAAGGACGACGTACAACGCTGTCGAGGATGATCGGATGAGCATCCATAAAAGCCAGACCCTTGGAATTTTCCTTAATGGTTCCTAGTCACATCAGTTTTCTTAACAAATGATCGTTGAGCATTATCCGAAAGATGACAATTCTTTAGAAAATAACAACTGGATTCTCTCAGATTCAACGGGAGATTTTTACTGGATATCAAATCCTTAAGAGTTGCAATCTTCAACAAGGCCAGAATAGATCCAGATTTATTCTTCCAATCTCTTTTGAAGATTAACCAGTTTATCAGACCTTTTCCTACGGTTATTTTTTAAACCTGGTGAGCGTCAATTGAGACTTTACAATCCATATAGTCAGATCGTCACAAACACATACTTTTCAGGTCTTTAACGTGTTTGCCTGCTCTGATACCAATTGAAAAAACGGGGGTCTAACAACACCACCCAATATTTCACTTAGCAATCTGTATGGACTAACTCCAAAATACTTTTCTAGAGAATCAACTAGACAGTCAGACTCAATCTAGATAAAAGTATCTCAAGGAGTTAATATCTCTCTCTTGATTTGATTTTTACTCAAGCTAAAAACAATAGCGAATCTTTATCAAATACAAGGAATACTTGGACGGTACCAAAGACCAATGTCCAAGGATCAATCAATATCAATCAACAATCAAAGGTTGGATTTCCAATTGATGATCACGAACGCACAACCTGTATTATTTCAATTATATAAAATATAACGCGGAAAAGAAATAACACAGACACCAGAAATTTTGTTAACGAAGAAAATGCAAATGCAGAAAAACCCCGGGACCTAGTCCAGATTGAATACACACTGTATTAAGCCTCTGCAGACACTAGCCTACTGCAAACTAACTTCGGACTGGACTATAGTTGAACCCCAATCAGTCTACCACAGACCAAAGGTACAGTTGTACTCCTATGCCTCTGATCCCAGCAGGATACTGCGAACTTGATTCCCTTAGCTGATCTCACCCACAACCAAGAGTTGTTGCAACCCAAAATCGCAGACTTGATAATAAACAAATCTATCTCACACATAAAAGTCTATAAAAGGATAAATCTGCCTCCCATAGATAAACCCTAGGTTTTTTTCCGTCTTTTGATATAAAATCAAGGTGAACAGGAACCAATTGATAATCCGGTCTTATATTCCCGAAGAACAGCCTAGATTAATCAATCACCTCTTTATAATCATTCCTGAATACACAAGCGTATTGTCGAGGAATCACCAACACTGAGACGAAGATGTTTGTGACTTCTTTATCTTTCCTATCAAAGAACTCTCACGATCTCAAGCCAATCAATCGATTGTACTCGTACGATAGAAGATGCAAGATCAGATCACACAACTACGATAAAGTAATATCGGTCTGGCTTCACAATCCCAATGAAGTCTTTAAGTCGTTAACCTGATTTTAGAGAAGAAAATCAAAGGTTAATGGAGATCGACTCTAGCGGGCGCACTAGTGGCACACAGACGTGTGGGGATTAGTTTTGCACAATGCTAGATGTCTACTTTATATAGCCTTCAAATCAGGGTTTTTCCTTAGTTACAAAGCAATCCTTATTCACCGTTAGATGAAAACCTGATTTAGATTCAAGCTAATATTTCTCAACCGTTAGATCGGAAACTTAGCTTGTCACACACTTGGGTAGACGTTTACTGGGTTTGTGAAAACCATGCCCAAACGTGTACGTGTATGTTGGTTCAACATAGTAACCCTAAAGGTTAACCATATGAGCATTTCATATTAACCTTGTTCTTCTTCACCATAACTAGTTCAATTGACTTAAATAAACTAGTTAAAGAGTTGTTCAATTGCTATGAGATCTTATGTAACTACACAAGACACAATTGAAACAAAGATGATTCGATTCGATTGAATCGTCTCATGAATATTATAGCCACGGTTTGCATAAAGCATTCCTTAGAAATTTAATGTTTCATGTTCAGAGCACATCTTTAGATCATAACCTCTTAAGTTCACAAACAAGTTCGCGGACTTAAGTTAATCGGTTGAGTTTTCCAAACTCAGCAGAAATTCTCGGAAAGAGAAATTCCGCCAGTTCGCGGACTGGGTTCGCGGACTGAGCACATAAACGAGTTTTGGAAAATCCAGCAGAAATTCTCGGTCGAGAACTTCCGACAGTTCGCGGACTTGGCAAGCCAATTCCACAAACCTCCCGATTTCTCTTGGTCAACAAAGTTCGAAAACTTCGGTTCAAGGAATACATGGTTATGTAATATAAACTCTCATTTCAATCACTGAGACATTCTCAGAGGACGCTATGTAGTCGTTATTCACAGACCGATTCACGTCAGAGCAATTATCAAAGTGATTGAAACTTTTCATGACTTTCGTCACTAGGTGAAGATAAACTTGATCAAAGCGAAACGCTTAACCAACACACGATTTCGAGATAAAAGATAAGCAATGAATGCTTAGCTCGAAATTTCAAATATGTATGATCTAGTCTATTTAGCATACGACTTTTGTATCATAAGAAGTAGGAGATAGAAGAGATAGACTTTTGAGTGATAGATAAGTTTAAGTCTCCACATACCTTTTTGTTGATGAAGTTCCACGGTTCCTTGTATAGATCTTCGTCGTTGTATGGTGAATCTCCATGAAGTCCTTGAGATCAACTACACTTTTCTATCCTAGTCCTAGACTTAGCTATGTAGGCTAGAAATCAAGACTTATAGTTTTGATCACTAACATTGACAAACATGCTTGAGATAGCAACGCATTCGAGGTTGACCGAGCTATGCTCTAACAACATACTTTATAGGAAGATCTTCGGAGATAGAATATTACGTTTCTTATCACAAGAAGAAGCAGAAGTGGTCATGGCCACGACTCACAACGTTGAACATCAAAGCATGAGAAAACTCTTCCTACAATTACATGAAGGAGGGTATTACTGGCCTACGATAGAATTCGACACCGCCGAACACGTAACGAAGTGTCAACAATGCCAAAGCCATGGATCGTTGATCCATTCCCCGCATACTTGGCTACACAGTGTCGTCACCCATAGACTTTCCATAGTTGGGGACTTGATATTATTGAACCAATAAACCCGATTTCATCCGGACGCCACAAGTATATCATCACCGCAACTGAATACTCTACCAAGTGGGTTGAGGCTATTCCGCTCCGAGATTACTCAGGCGCTACAATCACCGCGTTCATCAAAGAATACATCATTTGTAGATTTGTGGCACCTATGATCATATGCTCGGACAACGGTACCTCCTTTGTTAATCAAACTGTCATAGATTTGTTGGACCAGCACGGAATCAAGTTCCACACCTCAACTGTCTATTACCCTCATGGGAACGGACATATTGAGGCAACCAACAAGACACTATTAAAGATACTTAGTTATCATGTATATGACCATCACAGAAGCTGGCACGAGAAACTACCCCTTGCTCTTTGGGAATATCACATTTCCAAGAGAAGCTCCACTGGAGCATCCCCCTATTCCCTGGTGTACGGGGAGGACGCGATATTACCAGCAGAAATCGCTATACCATCCGCACGTGTGTATATGGCTAGACTTACTACCCCGGATGAAGTCAGTCGATTCGCTCACTTAGATACCTTGGAAGAACGGCGAGCTAAAGCTGAACGTTTTGCGGATAAGTATATGCAACGAACAACAAGATATTATAATCAAAAGGTGAAAGAGCGAGTCTTTAGTGTAAATGAGGTGGTAATGAAAATCGCGCCACATGTCCAGCGTAATGAGAAAGCAGGTAAGTTTGCAGCCAACTGTCAAGGTCCTTATATGATCAGCGAGGCAGCAGAAAGCGGATATTATTATCTGAAGCGGATGAATGGCTCCCGCATTAATACTCCTATCAATGGTAAATGGCTTAAAACTTATTATGCTTAAGTAAGCTAATGTATTCCGGACGGCTAAAGAAAAATAATAATAAATAATACCTACTTTATAATTATCTTTCGAGTCATGATAAACCCTTGCGTACGACCTAATAAGGCGCGCTAATAGCCCAAGAAAGGGCTAAGCTCCGTGTATGTCTTAGATGAAGTACACTCATAGTCCAAGAAAGGACTAAGCTCCGTGCATGGCTTAGATGAAGTGCACCAATAGCCCAAAAAAGGGCTAAGCTCCGTTTATGACTTAGATGAAGTACACTAATAGTCCAAGAAAGGACTAGGCTCCATCCATGGCTTAGATGAAGTGCACCAATAGTCCAAGAAAGGACTAGGCTTCATAGTCCAAGAAAGGACTAAGCTCAGTGCATGGCTTAGATGAAGTGCACTAATAGTCCAAGAAAGGACTAGGCTCAGGGCATGGCTTAGATGAAGTGCACTAATAGTCCAAGAAAGGACTAGGCTCCGTGCATGGATTAGATGAAGTGCATTAATAGTCCAAGAAAGGACTAGGCTCCGTGCATGGCTTAGATGAAGTGGACTAATAATCCAAGAAAGGGTTAAGCTTCGTGCATGGCTCAATGAGTGCACCCACGGTCCAAGAGAGGACTAGCACACGATCAAGCACACCAATGTACCAAGAAAGGGCTAAACCTCATGCTGGGTCCGGCGAATCATGCTAATAAACTCTAGAGAATGATTGCCTCCGTGTAAAGACTACTCTAAAGCGGATTCTGAATGATTCAGAGAACAAGATAATCTAAAGGGAACACGCATATAACACATGGAAAGCAACACAAATCACATATCTATAGACATTCGACACAACAGGAAGAACAAGCAAACCAATACATTATGTGGTAGATTCCACTAGACCAAAATAAAGGATGACAAAACCAAGCTAGTGCGCCTCAATCGGCCGCGGATGACAAAGCTGGCTAGCACTCATGCGATCCGCATAAAGATCCATAGGATGGAAATATTGTACTTAACTAACTGCAAATAATTCCTCGCATTCACGAACAAGCCGGGCATTCCCAGTTACAATAGCTTGTAACAATCCAATCTTTTGCTCTCTTACAGGCAAGCATAAAACACTGATTGACTCTTCCATTAAATAACACAGTAGTAGGATACTTAAACCATATATATATACAAATAGGGGGAGCACTCTTGGCTAAAAAAATAAATAAAATAAAATAAAATAAATTTAAGTCGATTCAGCGACAATTAGCATGCGACAATGAGCGATTTCTTGGTCCACATCTTGTATCATCACAAGCGCCTCTTCACTATGGGTAGTAGCTGCAGCCAAAGCTACCCGTAAATCTCTCAGCATTTGATCTACCTCATACAGAATCTTTTCGGATGTAGTACCCTGATGAGCCTTGGTAGAAATCTCCTCTTGATCCCCCAATGCTTTGCGTGCATGTCCTTGCACAACTAACCTATGGGTACGTAAAGCTCTCAACTCACCCTTTAACACCAACAACCGTGCCAATTCAACTGGCTTAAGTGCGGAATGCATCGGGGCACGTATCATACATAAGGATAAGGCATAACCATGCATACGGAGACTAGGTAGATGAGAAGTGGACACGCCATAATCCGAAATGACTTGATCAATGTCCAAAATATTAAGATTTATCTCTCGCAATAATTCATCAGCCGCGTGACGAGCGGAGACAACATCATCTAAAGCACTCTGGATTTCAAAAGAGACTGGTCCGGACGAACGAGTCTCCCGAGCTCCTAGAAATATCTCATACTGCTTATCAAACCGAGCGCGTGCTTCTGCACGACCCGCCAGCCTCCCCTCCCTAATCAGTTCTGCCTCAGCTCTCACCAGACGTAAGTGATCTAGTTCAGATCCCCGCTTAAAAGAAGATACTAACGCTGGCATGGAAACCAAAGCTAGCACATAACCATGTAAGCGTTTATCCATATAGAATTTGATAAGCACACACAATGAGAAAAATAGAGAATGAAACATCATACCATCACTAAGAGCTTATTAATAGTAAATATATTCACTAATGCATTTATTACCACTTCATAACTACCGTCATAATTACAAAAAAAAATAAAAATAAATCACAGTATCACATTCAATGCCAGTCGGACTTCAGCTAGAGCTGCCTCAATAGACCTAATACTGTGATCCGCCTCAATACAACGAAAGTACATACTCATGCGTTGTTCCCGATAATAACCACGATGCTCAAGAAGAGTTAAATCAGGGAGACGACCTTCACTTCGAATCCTCTTAACAAGATGATCCGCAATAGATAGTTGCTCATGCCAACCTGCATTGTCGACCTCAAAATTATCTCGAGCAAGACACATGACGCGGAGAAGACGACTCAGATACTCCATCTCAAGAACCAATCTAACGCGACCAGCCATAGACCAAATGAATGAAAAGAGAAATAAACTTAAACAATGCCTGGATGATTAACCAAAACAAAATTCTCACACACACACACACACACACACACATATATATATATATATATATATATAACACGATAATCAAGGTAGCATTTAAAAAAAAGGGGATTCCTTAAGATAATGAAGGGAGGACAACTACAAGAGAACGACAAAAGGAAATGTCCTCATCCACATCTTGCATCATTAATTGTACTTCCCCATACTGGGTAGTAGAGTCAGTAAAAGGGCTACGCACCTCCTCTAACACTTGATGACCCTTATGCATAACCTCATTAGAAGCACAGGCTTTTAGAGCCATGCCTAATGTCTCCGTATGTTCATCATAAGCCTTCCGGGTCTTATCCAAAGCAATTAGGCGATGAGTCTGCAGCATACCAACTTCATCCTTCGAAATTAGTAAACGTGCTAACTCAGCCCTCATATCAGTAGGATGGATAAGAGAAGATACAACACACAAAATTATAGTACATCTAAGAAGGTTCGGTCCCGCCTGCGGAGAAACAAAAGCATGGAAATCGGCTATTGCTTTCTCAATATCCGTCGTCATGATCAACGCTTCTTGGTATAAGCGCTCAGCTTTATTTCGAGCGTCTATGGTATTATCCAAGGCACGCTGAATGGATGTAGTGACACACCCGGACATTTGTGCATCTCGAGCCATTGAATAAGTCTCATGCTGCTCATCAAAGCGCGCACGCGTAGCCGTTCTGTTTACCATCCTAATTTCCCTAAGTATCTCCACTTCATCTTTAACCAATAACAAGCGAGTTAGGTCATGATCCTTTTCATAAGGAACAACTAGCGTTGGCACCGGAGCTAAGGCCAAAGTATACCCATGAAGACGACGAGCCATCAGCTACAGAAATATAGCTAGCAACCAAAGAATGAACAAACTATAGAAAGAAACATGAAGGACATCAGACGTATTCACCTCCACTTATAAGAAAACATAAGGGATACCATATTTAATATTACGCAACCATAATAATAACTAAACCAAGCAAACAACAATACATGTCCCATGAAAGAAAAGAAAATCATAAAATCCTCAACCTCACCAACAAAAAAAAGAGAAAAAAATGGTTTCGAGAGTCATCATTAAAAAATATCTAGAGCCACCAACTCAGCCTTCTTCCTGGTCAAACGCCTATTGACTTCCTCAGCAGCATCACGAGCGTTTTTCAACTCCTGGGTAGTACGACCCACATCCATCATAAGATGATCATAAGCCTTCTTCTTTGCGTTTGCGACGTCGAGAAACTGTTGGTACTCCCGTTCTAACTCTTCAATCTCACGAGGCAGAGTGATCCGCGCACTATGGCCGGCCTTTGCTGAGTCCAACAATTCCTTGAGCCATTTGATGGGGAAGCGAAGAGCCATCAGGGTCTAAATTTTAGCGTCCCACTTCCTCAAAACAGCAGGATTAATTGGAGTTTCCTCCACCAAAGAAATCCCTTTCGCTATGTCGAGCAAGTCCTCGGTGGCCACGATCAAGGAATTGACAGACATTTCTTCATGAATGCACATATGACCAAACTTCTCCACTATGCGACGATAGGTGGTTTCTTTAGCAGAAGGAACCCAAAAGTCGTGTACTAGAACGTAACGGTTATCCATACCAGCCTCTGCCAAATACACGATACGCGGGTATTGAAATTTGGGATCCTCCGGAACATCCATCAGTTCACCATCCGCGTTCATGCCCTGAGAAACTTTGGAACTTGATTTCTGACGCTTGCCATTAGCGCTGCCAGATTCATTTCCTTTAACAGGCTGATTCGAACCGCTTCCCTTCCCTTGGGCGCCGTCGCGTTTTCCCATATTCTAAAAGGAGAAAGAAGACATATATTAAAGAAAAAAATTATAGGCAAGATACCTTGGCACAATAAGAGAAGTTCAAAATAGACGCATACCAGATCAGAAGGAAGAGGGGAATTAACAGAAGAATGAACTGATTGACGAGAAGAAGAAGATGAACTCGACACATCCGGTTCTGAATGACCTAAAGGGCAAGAGAAATCGAAAGCATAGAGAAATATAAAATAGTAATTCAAAATGAGGGAAGTGGAGGTACATATATAGGTTTCCAAATGTATTAAATAAGTTGCAACGAAAATATTTTGACCGACACGTGTCAGCATGACAAAGTTAAATAATCATGAACACAGTACACTCACGGGATTTAAGAGGGGACGAACTCTGACCCTGGGAACCGCTTTTAAGACCACTACCCTCGTGAGAATAATCATTGATAGAACGATCCGATTCTGATTCATCTCCATCACCTAACATGTCGGAAGGAGTGTGAAAACGGTGATTGGGATCTTTAATCGTCCAAAAAATTGAAGGACGAGTAGAGTGAAGAGTCATACATGGAGAAAGTACTTCAGGACCGCTCTGGCTAACGGCTCGACCAAGTTGACGCTCCACACGTTCAATAAAAGTACTGGCGGATGACGACCCCACTTTTGGATCCTGCGGATAAAATGAAGGAGAAACGTTAGCGGTCCGGAAAGAAGGCAATCGCGGATTGGGTAATATACCAGCATCCCGTTTCATTTTCTTAGAGATTCGATCGTCCCTCCACTCCTTAATAGGCAGGTTAATATATTCTTCAAACATGAGGCCTCTAGGTTTGCAGCCGATAGACAGAGAATTCTAGAAATGTGGGCCGAACCAAAATAACTAAGCAAGAGACTTGATAAAAAAATAACACAAAGAGAGTAAGGGAATACCTTAGCAGGAGGAGGAGACGTAGTCGAAAGAATTTGCAAAGACTTCGTAGAAGGAACACGCCTCCTTTTCTTGGAATTGGACAGAGGAAAAGCACTACCTTTCCCATCCCCTTGAGAAAGCTCGTCACCTGGAGGGGGGTCCCAGCTGTTAGAACAAGAGAGGCGACCCTTATTGCTGGAAGACAACTTATACTTCTTAGCAACCTCAATATTCAATTTCACACGACCTGAGGCATGCATCTCCCTGAAATCTTTCTCGGTCAAAGGGCGGGGAGAATAGGGCTCCCTAATCAAAGCCTAGCTGCCGCGCAACACGTACAATGTTGTACGACTCGGAAGATAATTTCCCACCATAAAAGCCAGGAAGACGCCCAGGTAAAACAGAGACGAGCATATCAAATTCGACCGCCGAAGGCATCTCCGCTGAAAAAATCCTTCGCGGGGTTTGGCTAACAAAATTGTAATGAAGAGAACCAGTACGACCATCCTGATATGTGAGGGGATTGAACTCCGCACCTTTATCCATAAAGTCCTTAAGATTCTCCTTAGGGTGATGACCTTTCTTGTGATAAAGAGTCATCTGGGGATGACACTCTGGATTTGTCACCAAACGCTTGGAACAGTCCTTTCGAACGACTTCCTATTGCCGAGAGAAAGACAAGGGATTCAAATGAGAAGGCCTATACTTAGGGAAGCGCTCCCAAGTCCATGCCTAAATGAAGTTGGCAGGAAGGAAAGTTTCAACCGTGTGTGATCCATTCACGCGACGAATATCGTGAACCAGCAAGTCTAGATTATGATACAAACCACCCAGAAACATAGGGGCAAGTGGGAAAGATACACCACGAGACATCAATACCGCCATAGGGATCAACTCGTTTTTGATAGTATCCCGGGGACTATACTCAAATACAACATGACAAAGACAAAAGAGTTGAAATGCATCCAATTCGGCCCTGTCCGTCTCCCCCTCTCGAGGAGGAACACACTTGCCAGGACCAGATTGTAAAGGAGCCCAGTACTTGAACCAACATGAAAAAAAAGCTCGACGCTGTCCAGACTTTTGCTTTTGACCGCCTTTCACCTCCGTTACATCATCAGTCCCTTCAGCAGGAGGAGGCTTTTTCCGAGCTGCTTTCATGGAAGATGCCATGAGTTTCGAGGAAGATGAAACTTGTGCAGGGGAATCATGAGGGTTTGACGCGGTAATTTTATTTTTATTCGCTGGAGTGCCTACTCCATCCGGGGTTTCAACTTTGAGCTCGTCAGGTAATTGAAAAGACATGGACTTCGTCTTAGCCTTGAGTAAGCGGTCTTGAAGATTCATGTCCTCGTCATCCAGAGATTTATAAAGACATCAGCTGTCATAAAATACGGAACCATGAACAGGAAAACCAGTAAGTGCCACTACATCCTCTAAAATCGAGGTCGCTTCACCCCAGGAAAACGAAAATGTATGAGGATCGATTCCCCAGCGCGCGCGCACAACTTATTTATGCTGTCATAATCCCGCGGGACATCCCTAAAATTGGAAGACTCCAAAGCCGCCTCTATACTCAGAGAACGAATGGTATCCACGTTATCTGGATTCGAGCGGATGTAGTCAATCCATGGCTCCCAGGAGTCATGCGATTCAACGGACGAACGATGATCGATTGTAGGAAAGGTGTAGTCTCCCCTATGGACTTGCAAGCGAGGGGAGTCTTCGAAAGAAGGCACGGTGGGTGAGTCGTCCTGAGGACGAATAAGCCATTCCACATACCCAGACGGAAATAATGGATGGGGATTAAGCATGCGCGTGACCCAAACATCGTCCGCGGGGAAAAGAGTAGTGCCATCATCCCCAGCGGGGGGTCGATTTTATCTTTGAGACTGGGATTGTGTACAAATTCTTCTAACGTGTATAACTCAAGCCTAGGAAGAGAGTCACGGGCGGGTGATCCGTCGGACATGATGAAAGGAAGGAACAAGAGAGAGAAAGAGAGATGGTAAAAGATGAAGATTCCGAGGCGAGGTTTCCTCTATTTATAGGAGGGTAAAAGGAGGAGCAGTTACTGAATAGATCAGTAACTGACGTCTCTCAAGAGTCATGAACTTAAACCGCCCAATAACTTCCCTTTGCCATCGTGACACACACTTGTGACTGTTGACATGATCTTTGACCAGTCAAACAGTCAGGGGACTAATGTTGATACATGAAAATGATTAATCATACAAATAGCCTCCCCTTAACCTACCAAGGCTCCCCTTTTTAGGAATAAAAGGGACTTGGGGACTAGGCCTAACCCATTATGATGGGAAGTCCTAGTCCACATAAGAACATACTATGGAAATTGAGCTTTGGCCTAAAGAGGAAGCCCTTTAGGGTTTGATATTAACTTAAAGAGAGGGAAATGGTAGTTTAGTAATATGTTAATCTTATGGGTGTTTATTTATAAGAGAAATATTATAAAAGGGAAAGAAGGTACACTTCTTGAGGGCATCATTAATTCCCCATTATTTCCATAAACATATTCTCTCTTTGGAAGTACTTTCTGTGATTAAGGCTAGTTCCTCCTTCCTACATTTTACCCCTCAACACTGTCCATTTTCGTTGAGTGAACTTTTGTTGGGAGTCTAACATGTTTGAGTTGTCGTTTTGTGGTAAAGGTTGGCTGTGATTTCGGAAAAAAATTGGTAACAAAATAATTAAGCGAAAGAAACACTAGCTAAGCAAATTTCTATCGAACACGGTGATGACATAAATAAGTAGCTTCTCTTCCAGAATATTTTCTTTTCCAAGATAAATTGGCTATTATAGACTAAACTATTGTTGAAATATAAAAATAAACATACCCATTATCCAAACAATACAAAAAAACGAAAGGTTGAGCCGTGGTCTTAGAGCCGGCGCTACCTAGTGCGCTTTTATATACTCTGCTAGCTACGCCACAAGATTCGGCATCTTAAATCTAGTTTTCGATTTTTTTTCAATATGTTTTGATTGCGTAGCAATCAAGAGCAACCGATCTAATCCATGTTGGATTGGATCTGAGCATATTTCTTCACTATTTTTTGTTTTCTAGGTTAGTTAGTAGCTATAACTTAATTTTTATTATGTTTTCTTCTTATCTACATCATTATAGTGGTTTTATCTACTCTTTTGAAGTTTATCTTCGCTTTAATGGCGATTCTTGGTTATTGGGTTGGGTTTCAAGATCGATAGCGATGCTCTCCAACGACGAAATCCTCATCTTCATCGGTGATTTCTTTGACGACGGAAGTTCCATCACTAGTTTCAAGAGATTTGAGCAAATCTCTCCTATTTTGGGAGCATATCTTTCTAAAGAAGAAAAACAAACTAAATGGTTGGATTCTAATTCCGCGAAAAACCATTCTTCCTCCGATTTAATCAGATCTTATTCAAAATTATATTTGTCTTACTCCGGTAATCATTCTCTTTCTCTTGTCGGATTTCTCGGTATCGTACTTGTACGATATGTTCTTGTTACTTTGTATTCTCTTATTTTCGATCTTAAATTCATTGTAACCTTGAATTTCCATTAATGAAAAGGTTTATTGTTTATAAAAAAAAAAGTTGTGTATCAATCATTTATACGGTGGAATTTAGTGCCAAATGTCTAGGGATTCTAGAATCACCTTTCGGATTTGATGAAAGAGAGTGGTCCCCTGACGCATCAGAAGAATCACTGAAACGAATAGAATCGAATGATAAAACGACTTCACTTCCTGCACCCTATGCAAACAGAATTATAAGTGTACGTCATTTATTCGTGACAAAACATCCAAAACCTGAATTAAAGGAGAACGCCACTAAAGTTATGCGTAGTTTTCCACGTGGGTTTGTGGAAAAACGTGGGTGAACATTGTTGCGCCAAAGCCCGCAGAAGCGTTAGGTTTCACTGTTACAACGGTATCTCGGTATTGCCAAGAACACAATCACACACACAAGAAAAAAAGTATTTGACGAGGTTAAATCCTCGGGAAGGAATAAACAATTTTATATATCACCATATACAAAGCTCAAGCCGAGAAGAAGAGAACTCTTCCTAGTTCTGGTGTGTTTCTCTCTAGTTCTCTCTATGGCTATTTATACACATCAATAGGAGTGGACACATTCCTTAACAAGGATTACTTTCCTACAAGTACAGGGTTTCCTAACTTAGCTGTAAGAGACAAACCTCTTAAGCTGCTATACTTAGGACACAAATACTTAATTTCCTTAACCAATTAGATTTCCTAATCTAGACCTTGACCGTCCTACTAACAAACATCTGGATCAATGTTCTCAAAATCGGACTGGACGAGCGGACCAGTGAAACGATAATCCAATTATGATTCTAGGTTGGTTGATTACTGACCCAAGAGTTTGTCAAAAAACATTCCCTATAGTGAAAATTGGGTGACCTTATCGGGCTGATCAGTGAACTAGTTCTCTATACGGTCCAAACTGATTCGATCCAGTAAAGTCTAACACCTCCAAACAATAAAAAATCTTCTCACTTTTATCCAAGCCAACGGGAAGAGGTGTATTTCCTTCCATACGGACATGTCTCACTTGTTTAATGGTCATTGAAACCATCATATTTTAATCTTCTATCATGTCAGATCCATAACCATGCGTCATACGGACATGTCTCACTTGTTTAATGGTCATTGAAACCATCATATTTTAATCTTCTATCATGTCAGATCCATAACCATGCGTCAAATCTAATCATTCATCCGTTAAATAAATCAGTACAACTGTGGGCAAAGTGTGAGGACCGACTGAAGAGAATCTGAAGATGGAGTTTGTCTCTGATTATTTTCGTCATGTTTAAGAAAAGAGTTATATTTTCGTTTTGTTTCAGAAAAAATGATATTTTCGCTCAGTTTCAAAAAAAATGATGCTTTCGCACCGTTTTAAAAAAATGATGATTTTGCTCCGTTTCATAAAAAGTGATACTTTCATTAAAGTTATGCGTCGTGTGCCACGTGGCTCTGTGGAAAAACGTGGATGAACATCTGGACCAATGTTCTCAAAACTGGACTAGACAGGGTAGTCAGGACCAGTAAACCGATGAAATTATGTTTTTAGATAGATCGGCTCGTTACTGATCCAACAGTGTGTCAAAAACTGTTCCCTATATAGTAGAGTTTCCATAAATTAATCTCCGTAAATTAATTACTTGAAATTCTCTGGTCTTGACGAGGTTTATATAGGCTAAATTTTAACTCGATAAATTAATAACTTCGCTGAAATAATAAATTTTTTTTGTCCCAACTTTTTTAATTTATCGAAGTTTTGTTGTAGTGAAAATTGTGTGACCTTACCATTCTGACAACTGAACCAGTACTCAATATGGTCCAAACTGATTCGACCCAGTAAACCCCAAAACAATAAAAATATCTTCTGAATCTTATCTATAAGCCGACGATATATAGGCCGGCCTCACTTGTTCAATGGTAATTGAAGTCACCAGGTCTTAATCTTCATCTACCGGTCAGATCCATATGTCATAGCCTTGTATGACTTAGCTACTTAGGGGTGCCCTTATCATTTATTTTGAGTGTCTTTAGTTATTGTCTGTGAAGTGTTTGTTAGGCTCGTGTGACCCAAAACACTTTTCTCTTTTATTCATATATGTAAACCTAATGGAGAGAGAAGAAAATTTTGTTAAGAAAGTTATTTTGCCTCTTTGAGGTTTATTTCCAATCTCAAAGTGCAGATCCTGTAGATTGAACCCTAATTCTAGCTGTTTGTAGTGTAGAACACTACAAGTGGTATCAGATTAGGTCTATCCTTGGCAGCTATCATGGCAGAGGGTACTCGGTTGCAGAAATTGGATGAATCCAACAAGAATATGGGTCGGGAAGTGAAAGAATTACGTGAAGAGATGCAGTCGTTCCGATCTGTTAAAACCGATGTATAGACAATGAAAACCACTATCGATAATCAATTTGAACTTCTTCATTCTTTAGAGAAGAAGTTTCAATTGCTTCTCGATCGTTAGGGTTTCTCTAAAGGGAATTTTCAGGATGATAATACGACTCCTCTTTGGGAAGATGATGATCCGTCTACTCGCAACACCTTCCAAGGTTATCAATCGATTCCTCAGCCGAGTCTACTTCAAACTCATCAGTCGAGTGAAGGTCAATTTTCCAGTTACAGACCTAAAATTGATTTTCCACGTTTTGATGGCACTAACCCTAGAGCTTGGGTCCGTAAATGCAAGAAATACTTCTTCCTACATCAAATGAATGATGAACAGAAGGTGAATCTAGCTACCTTGTACTTGGAGGGCAAAGCAGATGTTTGGTTCCAAGACTACCAAATTGGTAAGGGTATTTTATATTGGGAAGATTTTATTATTGATGTTTGCACTAGGTTTCAAGAACTAGGCCATGATAATGTTATAGGTGAGTTCAATAAATTAGATCAAACTCATTCAGTTTTAGACTACCAGGAGAAATTTGAAGAACTGAAAGCCTTAATGTTAGCAAATAACCCTTCATTAACTGAAGATTACTTCATTCATAGTTTTATTAGCGGGCTAAAGGAAGATATCAGATTAGTAGTAGAAATGTTCACCCCTACTACCTTGCAACAAATTATCTTTTTAGCAAGAAGGCAAGAGTGCATCATAGAGAAAACAACTAAAGCTCCACCAAAATATTTATGCAAGTTTTCTTATGGAGGCAAGCCATTAACTACCTCCAACAAACCTCCTAATATCACTCCATTAGTCACTACACCTATTGTTACCAGTCCAACAACAAGTCCTAAATTACACTCTGTGAAGAAACTCACTTATGCTGAAATGCGTGCTAAGAGGGAGAAAGGCCTTTGTTATGACTGTGTTGAAGCTTACACTAGAGGACATAAATGCAACAAACAACAGTTGTATATGATTGTAGCTGATGATGAAGATGTCTCACAACCTGTAGAGACAAGTGAAGGGTCAACTCCATCTATTCTAGAATTGCAGGAAGACATGGAGATATCTGTACATGCCCTGGATGGACCCATTTCACATACAACCATTAAAATCAAGGGATTGGTCAAGCAACATGAACTCACCATCTTAATCGATAGTGGCAGCACTCACAACTTCTTAGATCCCAAAGCTGCAAGTAAAAGTGGAAGTTTGATCAGTTCAACACATCCCTTGCAAGTGGCAGTAGCCGATGGCAACAAATTATTGAGTCAAGCAAAATGTTCTGCATTCACTTGGACTATGCAAGGTCATCAATTCTCTCATGACTTGCACATTCTAGATTTGGGGGGTTATGATATGGTACTTGGTGTGGACTGGATGCGAGAACTCAGTCCTATGGTCTTCGACTTCAAGAAACTCCTTATTAAATTTCAGCACAAGTAAGGAAATTGAATTGAGAGGACAACCAGAAGCAGCAACTTTATCTCAAATGTCAGGCTCCATGCTGAAACGACTACTTCAAAAAGGAACTCAGGGTCTAATTGGAAAATTCTTTTCTCTCCAAGCCAACACTACTCCTGAGGTCATAGAAGCGCCAATTGCTGCAGTTCTAGAGCAGTTCACTGACGTTCTTCAGACACCTACCACACTGCCACCAGAGAGAGCTCATGATCACCACATCAATTTACTTCCAAATGCTACTCCACCAAATATGCAGCCTTATAGAGTACCGTATCCGTAGAAGGAGGTGATTGAGAACCTGGTCCAAGAAATGCTACAAGCAGATCTCATACAGCCTAGCCGTAGTCCTTTTGCATCACCAGTCATCTTGGTCAAGAAGAAATACGGAGGGTGGCGATTATGTGTCGACCATCATAAGCTTAATGCAATCACAATTAAAGATAAGTAACCTATACCAGTTATTGATGAACTGCTTGATGAATTGTCTGGTGCTACTATATTTATCAAACTAGATCTTCTTGCTGGGTATCACCAGATTATGGTATACTTAGATGATATTGCGAAGACTGCATTTCGTACACACCACGGGCTTTATGAGTTTAGAGTGATGCCTTTTGGGCTCACTAATGCCCCGACAACTTTTCAATCACTCATGAATGACATCTTTCGCCCATACCTTCAAAAATTTATCCTCTTCTTCTTCGATGACATACTTATCTATAGTAAAGACATGGCTTCACATTGTCAGCATCTACATATTATCCTTTCTATCCTAAAGAGTCATTCTCTGTTTGTTAAACGTAGTAAATGTTCTTTTGGTCAATCACAAATAGAGTATCTAGGTCATGTAATCAGCATCCAGGGTGTCTCAGCTGACCCAACCAAGATTGAATGTATGGTGAACTGGCCTAGACCAACTACCACTAAGGGTCTTCGTGGATTTCTAGGGATGACAGGTTATTACCGTAAATTTGTCAAAGACTATGGACTTATTTGTCAACCACTTACAGTGTTGCTTAAGAAGGGTAATTTCTCTTGGAATTCGGCTGCAGAAGCAGCTTTTGAGCTACTCACAAAAGTTGTTACATCTACACCAGTACTGTATTACCCGATTTTAGTAAAGAGTTTTTAGTTGAAACAGATGCTAGTGATACATGTGTTGGGGCAGTGTTAATGCAAGCTGGTAGGAATGTTGCTTTCCACAGCAAGGGATTGGGTATCATATACACAACACTTTCAACTTACGAGAAAGAGCTATTGGACATCGTCCTTGCTGTCACCAAATGGAGAACCTACTTATTGGGTTCCCATTTCAGGATTTTTACGGATCGTCAAAGCCTCAGATTTTTCATGGAGCAGCATTTACATACATTACTCCGACAGAAGTGGCTCACTAGGCTTTTGGGGTATAACTTCACCTTGTGCTACAAAAAAGGCTCCGAGAATCGTGTAACTGATGCTCTATCTCGTGCTAGTTGTTCTTCCTTATCTGCGGCTCAACCAAAATGGCTTGAAGAAGTGATCACCAGCTATGTGAATGACCCACTTGCCTCAGCTTGGATTCCACAACTCATTGTTTCTCCACAAACTAATGAGGGTTTTACTTATACTAATGGTATTTTGAGGTTGCAGGGCATGATATATATTGGCAGCAGTGATGCAGTTCGACACAAGATTCTTGCAGATGTTCATTCATCAGCCATTGGAGGACATTCCGGCATGCAAGCCAGTTATCAGAGAGCTAAATCATTCTTCCATTGGCCTGGCTTGAAGAAAGACTTGGTTGAATTCATTCGCAACTGCGACATATGCCAACAACATAAAGTAGAGCACCAGCTATATGCCGGTTTACTACAACCCTTGCCTGTACCTGATCAAGCATGGAAGCACCTTAGCATGGACTTCATATCTGGTTTGCCAAAGTCTGAGGGCAGAGACGTATTTCTGGTAATTGTTGATCGTTTCACAAAATACTCTCACTTTATAGCATTAAGTCACCCTTACACAGCTCAAACAGTAGCCAAGGTTTTTATCGAAATCATCCTTAAACTACATGGTATCCCTGAAACCATTGTGTCCGATAGAGATGCAGTTTTTTTGAGTAGATTTTGGCAGGCATTGTTCCAGGCAGTGGGTACTTCTCTACATTTGAGCACGGCTTACCACCCGCAGACGGATGGACAAACGGAACGTGTTAATGCTTATTTTGGAATCCTATTTACGATGCATGTGTAGTTACAGGCTTGTCAAAGGGGTATCATGGCTTTCTCTTGCAGAGTGGTGGTTTAATACCTCTTACCACACCAGCCTCAAGCTCACACCTTTTCAAGCTCTTTACGACTATCCTCCTCCACAATTTGGACTACACACTGCTGGAACCATTCACCACTCTTTAGTAAAGGATTATTTATACAAGAGGGCTATTATGACAGATGTATTGCACCAGAATCTTCTTACTGCTCAACATCGAATGAAGCAACAAGCTGACAAGGGCAGAGTTGAGAGATCATTTACAGTAGGCGATTGGGTATATTTACGTCTTCAGCCATATAGGCAGACCTTAGTTCAGTTGCGCAAGAATCTCAAACTAGCATCCAAGTTCTTTGTTCCTTACAAGGTACTAACAAGAGTTGGTGTTGTTGCTTATCAACTGGAGTTACCTGTCTCTTCTCAGAGTTACCCTGTTTTCCACGTCTCGCAATTAAAGAAGAAAATTGGTCAAGGACTTCTTCCACAGACAGTGCTTCCCACATTAGACAAAGATGGATTATTTAAGGTCAAGCCTGTTAAAGTTTTGAGTACTCGTATTATCATCAAGGGACGCCAACATGTTCCAAAAGTGCAGGTCCAATGGTCTCACACTGCTGAAGGGGATGCTACTTGGTAAGACACATCCTTCATCAGATCTTCTTTCCCTAAGTTCATCCTTGAGGACAAGGATAAGCTATAGAGGTGGGCATTTTCATAGCCTTGTATGACTTAGCTACTTAGGGGTGCCCTTATCATTTATTTTGAGTATCTTTAGTGATTGTCTGTGAAGTGTGTGTTTGGCTCGTGTGACCCAAAACACTTTTCTCTTTTATTCATCTCTGTAAACTTAATGGAGAGAGAAGAAAAATTTTGTTAAGAAAGTTATTTTTCCTCTTTGAGATTTATTTCCAATCTCACAGTGTAGATCCTGTAGATTGAACCCTAATTCTAGTTGTTTGTAGTGTAAAACACTACACCATAACCATCTATTAATCATTCATTCGTGAAATTAACTGGAATTAAAAAGGGTTTATCGTAGTAATTAAAAAAACTCATTCATTAAAGCTCAACCTTAAAGACAATCAATACAAAGACACTAAATAAATAAATAAAGGGAAGGAGATAAGGTGTGCGTTCAGGCGATTACTCTTGTAGTGGTACGTGTGACGACCGACCGAAGGAAGGTAGGGAGCCCTTCTATGGCTATTTTTTTTTTATAAAATGAAGCTTAACGCAAATGTGTAATTACTCATCATTGAAGCAACAACATCACCAAATGTATAGTACTATGACTACATCCTAGGTGGGTGGAGGAACTGCGGGGTGTACATTATTAGCTGTTGTTGGGACAATTGGTATCTAACCTAATGCTATGATACCAATTGTTGGGACAGTTGGATCGCTCTAATACCAATTGTTGGGGTTCAGAGCCATCTATGTGCTAATCTTGCGGAAAAATATTAGCTAACAAGAAACACTTGATCTCTCGGATTGCTCCATGAACCTTACTATGATCTAGGATAAGAAGAACAGAAAGAGAACCACATATATGAAATCCATAAACAAAGCAACAAGAAGTAAAGTACTCACGGATTTAACGTGGTTCAACAATATACACAATTGTGAATATTGTCAACATCCTTCAAACGGCTACAACCTCTTTATTCATTATAGAATCACCATTGAGAATTATTCAACTGACTGACTATATCAATCCATCGACTCACCACAACGTGACCGAACACAAGAACTCTCACAAGCACCCTATAAGATCCAAAGTAGTGTCTTCACCCATACGAGATAATGTTTACAATATTATCTACCACCACAAGTTGATCTTCTCTGCACACCCTGATATAGATTACCATGGACGCCTTTAGCTCAACACCAATAATCTAATCCAGCACCACCAAGATGATCTTCTCCTCAAAAAGATGTCTTACCAACATCTCCATATGAATACTCCATAACGACATATCTTCCAACATCGATAAGTATCCATAAGCACCATAATGGTGTACTCCTTCCACCATTAGGTCTCTCACATAACACCCCAGAGGTGGGATGAATTCCTCACATCTCTACGAGATTTATATTGAGGATTCCATGACTAAAACACTTAGCCTAGACCTCCTTATATAGGAATCACAAACTTGGTTCCCAAGTATTAGCCTCCTTGGTTTAGGAAACCATCTCCAACTAGGAAACCATGGTCAATTTCGGTATCCTATCTTAATATGGTAATTAACTCAAACTAATAATTTAACCTAAACTAGGAAACCACTGATTCCCTACAATTATCCACCTCGGATCATGCATTCATGCATGAGATGATCAACTTGTTATCCCTTCATCTTCTGAACATCGATTGCACCATCAATGGTTGCCTACATATCCTCAATAGAAATCAAACCGAAATGTAGTTCATTCAAATTGTTTCATAGAACCTCCACCATAAGAGAGAAAACCAAACTTGAACGTCACCAACTCAGACTTAACAATACGACCTACTGGTGATTGTACAAATCTCCACCATGATGAAAAATCTGACCATCTCAACAAATCAACATCATATGATCATCCGTTATGCAACATCTTGAAAAAATACACCTTACTCCTTTATGTTTACAACTCCACATTCATTGGCATCATTATAGGTGTATTTCATGCCAACTCAATCATACCATATAACATTATTATCCATATGCTTCCATCGAACTTAGTTACGGTCATTATGCGCCCTTGAGCCTTCGCCACCTTCGAACTTGCTCCATACTATGAACACAGCTCCGTCTTGTCTGGCCTTGCTCCACCTGAGTTAATGTTCCGCTCTTCTAAGCCACTAACTCCAAGTTACGCACCACATCCTTTAGGGTTGACATTAACTACTCGATAAGCAAATGAAACTATCACAGTAGCCTCCATGCATCTGCCTAAGTATTACCTTAGCAGAACCATAGTCTTTATCTTTGTCTCTAAACTCTAGCCGAGTTAATTGCTTCTTCAAACAACTAATCATACACTTGCTCTTTTCCATGAGCATGTCCTCCAAAGCGAGTTAACGAGAAACCTTGCGTTAGTTTGTCATACACCAACCTTCATGTTAGCTTCCAATAAACTAACCATCTTGTTTGTACGAAAGTATATTGAGCATGACTCTAATTACGTACCAAATAGAACCAATCCACGGATCATTGCCACTGCGTGCCAATTTCGAGCTCATCTCTATGAATCTTGCTTTACGAGCCTATCTCTGATTGGATCATGATTTTACGACCATCCCCAATTGAGTTTTACTCATTTAAAAATCTCATCATATCTTTAACCATTGCATACATACCAAACACACGTGTCCAGCTTCACAGAGACTTTGACAGCTGACACATTAAACTTCTCACCGTTTCAGCAACCTCAGCGGGCTTTGACAACAATGTCCCTTTTACAGGCATAGTTGTCAAGATAAGATCTTTTATCAATTTCTTAAGCAAGCATGTAGTTTCGACTTCGCGATAATCAAACCACAACACACTTCGGACTCGGATAATACTGTGACTAATGTCGAAGAATTCATTGTTACTGTCGTAACAATACATAAAGTCACACATTCTTCCTTGTGCATATCCCTTTCCCAATCTTGCTCCAAGCGTACACCAACGTTCGAAATTTGATAATCCGTCCTCCAAACAAAGACCCAATCACACCCAGCTATAATATGAAACCTTTGGTAACTTCATCAAGCTCCAAGCAATTCAAGACGCTGCTGTGTTTATTTTCTCAAACTATGTAGAGAAAAATAACTTAACGGAAACTATAACGTTGTTGAACCAAATTTCTCAATAGAAATTTCTACCTTCAACTCTACAGGCTCTGTCACTATTGAAATCAACTTCAATAACTCTAGCAGACGAGAAAACCACCAAATATTATCATTGCTAATGTAGATCTCTCCAACAGAAAGTCTCAAACTGATCTTCAAGAAATCAAATAGCCAATGGATAATAAAGGTTGTCGGAAAAACACGCCGAAAATTGTAGACCTTCTCAAATTCATGCACCGTGTTTTCTCCAAGTAGTATGTGCTAGCTTCCTTAGCCACACTGGTAGGCTTTTAAAAGGTCCTAAAAATTATCCCCGGCAGCGGCGCCAAAAACTTGGTGGGCCCGGAGATATGTATAAAATTAAGCGCAATGAAAACGGGGGCCTACAGTAATACCGCAAGTGCACGGTCGTCGGTTGTAGCTCGTGCAAGTACGGGTCGATCCACAGAGATTGGGAGTGTTTTGGAGTTTCTAGCTATTTTGGGTTCCTAGTTGCTATTGGGCTTCTAATTGTGCTTTGGGCTTAGTGGGTTTGTTTGGATTAAATGTGAACTTATGGGCTTTTGGTCTTTAGAGTTGCACTGGGCTTTGGCCTTACAGGGAACTGAACTTGGGCTCAACAGTTCACTTGTGAATTGGGCTCAGTGTCTTTTGATGTGAACTGGGCTTTGGATTCAGTTGGCTTGGTTTAGCTAGGCCTTTGGGCTTAGTGAACTGTGGCTGGACTTAGTGAACTGTGGGCTTGGGGAGGAAGCAGCAGCAGCAGAACAAAGAAAGCAATGCATCAGTGGTGCAGCAGCAGACAACAGTAGCAGCAGAAGGGCAGCAGCAGTAGCAAGACTGCACAGCAGCTGCACAAGCAGTGCAAGTAGCAGCAGCAGCATAAGCAATGAATGCAGCAACAGCAGGGGAAGCAACAGCAGGGCAAAACAAGTCAAGAGGAAGAAAATAGAGAAGCAACAGAGTTGCATGGCAGTGAACTAAAGATGAACAAAGCAACAGAAAACATGCAGATGAACCAAGGCCCTAAGCCAAGGGCAGGATGATATGAAACTACAGTGATAACAATGCAAGTATAGCAGTGGCTCTAGCATACCAATGGAATGGGAGGAGAATTAGCTTGCTATGAGCACTAATTCCTCCCATTGCTCATCACAACAATGCAATAGAGTTAAGCATACAAAAGGAATGGCAAGATAATCAGCTTGCTATGAGCACTGATTTCTTCCATTACTCAATCAAAACATGTACTGAAAGCTCTAACCTAGCATACCATCACTTCACATGTATCACAAACTTAACACTAAACATTACATGGCACTAACTGACAAAACTATAAACAACACACATTGACAGGAACAACAATTTTAACAGAGCACATGATTAACTAACACTAACAGGGAACAACAGGATTAACATTAACATTAACAGAACATAGTAACAATTAACAATGGATAACAGTTAACAGAACAAACATCAACAGGATATGAAAACAAGAAATTAAACATACACATTTAACATATGCAGTGAAAATGAACAGAACACAATGAAGAGGAAAACATTAACATTACATGAGAGTCCTGGATGCAGGCTAATCCAAGCATAGTCTTTACATCACACCCACAAGGCTATTTATAGTCCACAACACAATTAGGGTTCTACCAAAAAAAATTCCCAAATTAACAGTAGACTAGGGTTTTTTTCTTTACCTAATTTGATGTAGCAACATCAAATTAAACTCGACCCATGCTTCTATTTGTCCTCCTCTACCTCTCCATGTCTTCAATTGCTTCTCACTTTCGACCTAATTTACCAATTTTGCACGCTAGGGTTTCTGATAGAGAACGTGCAGAAATTGAGAAAATAGGTGGATAAGGAGAAGGGAAACTGATGTATTAGGTTACTTTGATGGACGTGGTGACAGGGAGTTGGTGGCGGAGCAGGTGGTGACAGAGGTGGAGAAGGTGGTGGTGTACGGTGGTTTCTGCAGAGGAGTGGGGGAGAAGAAGAAAGAAAGAGGAGAAGAATGGGTCGATAGTTTAGGGTATGGGGGTGTTTGGTTAGGTGGTAGGGCTCGGGTGATAGGGTGTTAGGCGAATCCATCGAGTCTTGATGTTCTGTGAGATGGGCCGTGGGATGTGAAGCTGGTAGGTGGATCGGATGGTGAGATGAAGTGAAGCTTGTAGCGACCGTTGGATTATATAATACAACAAAATCAACGCCGCCAGATGGAGTTAGGTGTTGTAGTGTAAGGCGGAGATATCAAACGTTGATGAACAGCAAGGGAGCGACCGTTGGATTCAACTACCATCTAATCTGAAGGCTTGGAATTTCAGCGCTGTGGTGCTCGACATAGACTTCAGATTTTGATGCTCTATGAAGGAGCGACCGTCGGATGCTTCTGAGAAATGATCTGATGGCTGAGAACGGAGGCGCTTTTGTGTGTAGAAAATGAGGTTGTGCGCACCATTCTTCGCGGCTTCCTTGCGTAATTTCTCCCCTTTTCACTACTTTTCTGCTCTTTTTCGCTCCGCGACTCATCTGAACTTTATTTATTACCTAAAAATGCAAAATTAATTAATAAAAATATTTATTCTTGAAAACACTGAAAATACAGAATATGGGATAAAATGTAGAATTAATGCATAAAAGATGAGTTAAATTGCCAACAAAAAGGGATAAATATATACAATATTTGGCACTCATCAAATACCCCCAAACCTGAATTTTACTTGTCCTCAAGTAAAACAAAACCAAGGAAATCCTAACTATACCACTGTCGCTGGTCTCTCGAATGCATTTAGCGTATGCACTAAGCCTTTTAAACCACTAAGTGTCCCTAGTGGACGAGTTGAATTCTCGTGAAGGTTTGCTTAGAACGTACCTACAAAGTTCTAGGTCAAAATATAAGCTCATATTCCATCAAACGTGACATGTGCAAAACAGTTTAAGCTCACAGCAAAAATGGATATGTCAATCTAGCTATCGAAGGCACAATCCTAGCACTGATAACAAAAAAAGACATGTGATAAGAGTGTAAAGTGTATCTACACATGTGTAAAGAAAGATCTGAAGTCAAGACTACTAATCACCAAGAGATAGTTTCTCAGGCTAAGAACTGAGGTCGAAATCTAGCTAGCTGTCCGGACTTTACGAGAATTGTGAATGAGTTGGAGGTATTTCACAATTTCTCGCGTTGTACATCAATGGCATACACCCTCCTTGCTTATTACAATGAAACAACAAAAAGACTATTTACATGACTCTTATTTACATTGACTACTCTCTTTTATTTTTGGAACAAGAGAGGATGGAATTGATAAATACTTGATTTTTTTGGTATTTTTCTGATATTTTTTTCTCTCTTTTTTTTTTTTTTTTTTTTTTTTTTCTGAATATATACATCGTTTTTTTTTTTTTTTTTTTTTTTTTTTTAACAAAGAACACTTTGATACATAACAAAAAGAAACAAAAGATTACATGACACTTTGCAAGAGGTAGCCCTTTTTGATGCACCCAGTTAAATTCGATGGTTTGTCTTTCTTAATGTAACCTCCACCTTCTATCCCAACCAACCAAAGAACAAGCTAGTCAAGTTTCGTTCAGTATTCTAAAGTGATTGGCAATCGTAACTTCCTATCAAACACCTTGAAGATCGAGGCCATACATGTATTGGTAGATCGTGCGCGTGCAAATTTCTTATCACTATGTGAATTGTGCTAGAATCAGGGTGCCTAAATATCTAGACTAAGACTCCTAATAAAAATACATATTTGCACAAGAGTCAACATTTCAAGGTAAATGAGCTCCATTTTTATGTTTTTTTCATTTTTTTAATTTTTTTTTTTTTTTTTTTTTTTTGGAATTTTGATTTTTCAATTTTTTTGGAATTTTTCAATTTTTTTCAAAAAGAAGAAGGAGTTCGTTTTCAATTATAGCAAATTATCGTGGTATCTACTCTATACCCCCAAACCTAAACTAAACATTGTCCTCAATGTTTCAAAATATGGAAAGAATTAAAATGCATCATATGGAAAGGGACATGCTGAGTAGAGTAAAAGGAGAGAGAATACCCAATTTCGGCGAAAGCAGAATTAAAACTCCGTTATTCAAGGCAAACAATCCAACATATTTTAGCCGAGATCATATTGGATTAGCAAAATATATACGAAAGGAACAAAAGGTTTTTTTTTTTTTTTTTTTTTTTTTTTTTTTTTTTTTTTTTTTTTTTTTAAGAAATTTTAGCTACTGGATTATATACAAAAATATTCACCATACACTAAAAGTCTAAAGAGTTGAGGATCAACCCAGAAGAAAAAGTGTAAAGACATAGAAAGTTTCAAAACACTAAAATTGGACTGAAATGAGAGAAAAATAATTTTTTTTTTTTTTTTTTTTTAACAAAGAAATAAAATTTGGTTTTTGAATGGGAGCAGAAGAAATTTTGGTTTTTTTTTTTTTTTTTTTTTTTGGTTTTTTTTTTTTTTTTTTTTTAGAAAAAGAAAATAAAATTTGGTTTTTGAATTGGGAGCACGCCCACTGTTGTCCTCTAATGGAATGGAAGGAAGGCTGCAGCCCACGAAACACTAAGTTTTAATTTTGAAAGTTTAATTTGGCCCAGTTGGTTAAGGCCCGACGTTTGTTTTAAAACTTTGGTTTCGAGGTCCACTCTTGAGTGGAAGCAAGCCCACAATCAGTTACAAGCTCAGCTGGGTTTAAACCCAGAGTCCAAAATACAAGTCCAATGAAAGAATTTAAACAAGCCCACAAATTAAACAAACAAGCCCACAAATAAATTATTACAAACCCAACAGAAAATAAGAGAAGCCCAAAAATTGGCTTTAATATTACAAGCCCACAATTAAAAATTGGAAGCCCACAATTCGGGTTCTCTTAAATGGGTTACCTTTTAAGCACAGCCCAGCTGCTCTGATATTGTTGCAAAAACCCAGTTGGGTTTTGGTTCTTTTCCTTGATGGCGTCCCAGCAGAGGAAAAACAGGTTCAGAACAGCAGGTCCAACAGCAAATGAAGTGAAGCAGATGCAGATGCAAATGCTATGAAATGAAATACAAAATAGCTAAAAAAAAACACACGAAAAACACAGCACCAATCCCCGGCAGCGGCGCCAAAAACTTGGTAGGCTTTTAAAAGGTCCTAAAAATTATCCCCGGCAGCGGCGCCAAAAACTTGGTGGGCCCGGAGATATGTATAAAATTAAGCGCAATGAAAACGGGGGCCTACAGTAATACCGCAAGTGCACGGTCGTCGGTTGTAGCTCGTGCAAGTACGGGTCGATCCACAGAGATTGGGAGTGTTTTGGAGTTTCTAGCTATTTTGGGTTCCTAGTTGCTATTGGGCTTCTAATTGTGCTTTGGGCTTAGTGGGTTTGTTTGGATTAAATGTGAACTTATGGGCTTTTGGTCTTTAGAGTTTCACTGGGCTTTGGCCTTACAGGGAACTGAACTTGGGCTCAACAGTTCACTTGTGAATTGGGCTCAGTGTCTTTTGATGTGAACTGGGCTTTGGATTCAGTTGGCTTGGTTTAGCTAGGCCTTTGGGCTTAGTGAACTGTGGCTGGACTTAGTGAACTGTGGGCTTGGGGAGGAAGCAGCAGCAGCAGAGCAAAGAAAGCAATGCAGCAGTGGTGCAGCAGCAGACAACAGCAACAGCAGCAGCAGAAGGGCAGCAGCAGTAGCAAGACTGCACAGCAGCTGCACAAGCAGTGCAAGTAGCAGCAGCAGCATAAGCAATGAATGCAGCAACAGCAGGGGAAGCAACAGCAGGGCAAAACAAGGCAAGAGGAAGAAAATAGAGAAGCAACAGAGTTGCAGGGCAGTGAACTAAAGATGAACAAAAGCAACAGAAAACAGTGCAAGATGAACCAAGGCCTAAGCCAAGGGCAGGGATGATAGTGAAACTAACAGTGATAACAATGCAAGTAGTAGCAGTGGCTCTAGGCATACCAATGGAATGGGAGGAGAATTAGCTTGCTATGAGCACTAATTCCTCCCATTGCTCAATCACAACAATGCAATAGAGTTAAGCATACAAAAGGAATGGCAAGATAATCAGCTTGCTATGAGCACTGATTTCTTCCATTACTCAATCAAAACAGTGTACTGAAAGCTCTAACCTAGCATACCATCACTTCACATGTATCACAAACTTAACACTAAACATTACATGGCACTAATAGTGACAAAACATATAAACAACACACATTGACAGGAACAACAATTTTAACAGAGCACATGATTAACTAACACTAACAGGGAACAACAGGATTAACATTAACATTAACAGAACATAGTAACAATTAAAAATGGATAACAGTTAACAGAACAAACATCAACAGGATATGAAAACAAGAAATTAAAACATACACATTTAACATATGCAGTGAAAATGAACAGAACACAATGAAGAGGAAAACATTAACATTAACAGGACATGAGAGTCCTGGATGCAGGCTAATCCAAGCATAGTCTTTACATCACACCCACAAGGCTATTTATAGTCCACAACACAATTAGGGTTCTACCAAAAAAAATTCCCAAATTAACAGTAGACTAGGGTTTGATTTCTTTACCTAATTTGATGTAGCAACATCAAATTAAACTCGACCCATGCTTCTATTTGTCCTCCTCTACCTCTCCATGTCTTCAATTGCTTCTCACTTTCGACCTAATTTACCAATTTTGCACGCTAGGGTTTCTGATAGAGAACGTGCAGAAATTGAGAAAATAGGTGGCTAAGGAGAAGGGAAACTGATGGTATTAGGTTACTTTGATGGACGTGGTGACAGGGAGTTGGTGGCGGAGCAGGTGGTGACAGAGGTGGAGAAGGTGGTGGTGTACGGTGGTTTCTGCAGAGGAGTGGGGGAGAAGAAGAAAGAAAGAGGAGAAGAATGGGTCGATAGTTTAGGGTATGGGGGTGTTTGGTTAGGTGGTAGGGCTCGGGTGATAGGGTGTTAGGCGAATCCATCGAGTCTTGATGTTCTGTGAGATGGGCCGTGGGATGTGAAGCTGGTAGGTGGATCGGATGGTGAGATGAAGTGAAGCTTGTAGCGACCGTTGGATTATATAATACAACAAAATCAACGACGCCAGATGGAGTTAGGTGTTGTAGTGTAAGGCGGAGATATCAAACGTTGATGAACAGCAAGGGAGCGACCGTTGGATTCAACTACCATCTAATCTGAAGGCTTGGAATTTCAGCGCTGTGGTGCTCGACATAGACTTCAGATTTTGATGCTCTATGAAGGAGCGACCGTCGGATGCTTCTGAGAAATGATCTGATGGCTGAGAACGGAGGCGCTTTTGTGTGTAGAAAATGAGGTTGTGCGCACCATTCTTCGCGGCTTCCTTGCGTAATTTCTCCCGGATTTTCACTACTTTTCTGCTCTTTTCGCTCCGCGACTCATCTGAACTTTATTTATTACCTAAAAATGCAAAATTAATTGATAAAAATATTTATTCTTGAAAACACTGAAAATACAGAATATGGGATAAAATGTAGAATTAATGCATAAAAGATGAGTTAAATTGCCAACAAAAAGGGATAAATATATACAATATTTGGCACTCATCACACACCACCACACATATTGTAGTAATGTATCTTCATTCTTTAAGCTCTTGAAGCGTCCAAGCGATACCTTTCTAATTCCTCACAACGGGTCTTTACCAAAATAGGAATGTATCCGCAACACAAATAGACCAACCTGTTTCTTCCAAATGGTCTTGCAATTCAACCATCTCCGACCGACTTCAAATGGTGTACAACCAAACAACTCTTCGATTGAACTTCATCAGAAAGAATCAAAAAGATCACAAACTATCTAGCTTCTCCATTGGAAACAGTACGAGAGAAACTCCAGAAGACATTGTTTTACCCGACACAATGCCATACTCAAAACAAACAAACAAACCCTACAAACTGTGTCGACAAATTGAATCTTATACAATAATAAGAAACCATAGCTCCAGCACAACCAATATCACATCGCATCCAATTGTCCATGTCCTGCAACTTAGTTGTAGCTTCGTGCTTCAAATACTAAGACTGATTATCAAACTCTTCACTTCTGGAAAATATCAAACCCTGGCCAACAGACAATACTTCCAAAACGAAACCTACTAAGAGATTTCCCAAATCCTTATTGTAACAGACAGTTAAGGCAGAACGAGTAAGAATTCATTTTCACATTCTTCAACTTCAGGTTAAAGACAAGCAACAACATAATCCAATTGATGACGATTGATAACCAAATTATTGTTTCCCTTGGTATGGAACAATAATGAGACTTTGACATGCTTATATTCTATCTCTACTTCCATAACATACAAACCAATATTTGTATCTCAACTACGATACTCTTTCCTTCTTGTGTCTTGCCAAGCAAACACTGATTAATTGAAAACCAATCCATGCAGGTCTTTCAAGAATAATATACGAAGTATAGAGAATAAATAAACATACTTGAAGCCATGCATAGGGTTTATGTTCCAATAAGTATCAATGCAAAATCTCCAATGTAGAGCACCATAAACATCAAGGCCATACATCTTGACCACATCGAATGCGGATCACCTGATATAATCCCATTCCTTCAAAAGTACGCTTCACTTTGCTTTGTTCTCAAAACTGATGAAATCAAATCCTACACACACTTGATAACATCAAACTCTGCATCTTCGGAAGTTGTAACATCAAATCCTCACATACTTGATGAAACCAAATCCCCTGTCTTCAAAATTTTCCGCCAACCAAAAAATCCAAGAACTTCTCTCTCCAGAATCTTCTATCCAGCCTAAAGCTTTGATACCAATTGTTGGGACAATTGGTATCTAACATAATGCTCTGATACCAATTGTTGGGACAATTGGATCGCTCTGAAACATATTATCTAACAAGAAACACTTGATCTCTCGGATTGCTCCATGAATCTTACTACGATCTAGGATAAGAAGAAGATAAATAGAACCACATAGATGCAAGCCATAAACAAAGTAACAAGAAGTAAAGTACTCACGGATTTAACGTGGTTCAACAATATACACAATTGTGAATATTGTCTACATCCACCAAATGGCTACGACCTCTTTATTCATTATAGAATCGCCACTAAGAATTGCACAACTGAATGACCATATCAATCCATCGACTCTCCACAACGTGACCGAACACAATAACTCTCACAAGCACCCTATAAGATCGAAAGTAGTGTCTTCACCCATACGAGATAATGTTTACCACATTATCTACCACCACAAGATGATCTTCTCTGCACACCCTGATATAGATTACCATGGACGCCTTTATCTCAACACCAACAATCTAATCCAGCACCACCAAGATGATATTCTCCTCAAAAAGATGTCTTACCAACATTTGCATATGAATACTCCATAATGATATATCTTCCAACATCTATAAGTATTCCATAAGCACCATAATGGTGTACTCCTTCCACCATTAGGTCTCTCATGTAACACCCCAAGAAGTGGGATGAATTCCTCACATCTCTACGAGATTTACATTGAAGATTCCATGACTAAAACACTTAGCCTAAACCTCCTTATATAGGAGTCACAAACTTGGTTCCCAAGTATTAGACTCCTTGGTTTAGGAAACCATGGTCAATTTAGGTATCCTATATTAATATGGTGATTAACTCAAACTAAGAATTTAACCTAAACTAGGAAATCAATGTTTCCCTACAGCTTCTACATTCTCTATAAACTTCAAAGTCTTGTTAATAGAGGGGTGGATTACCATATGAATACTTGAACATAACAAATTTAGTGTACCATGGCGTTGTTTTAAATCAGAAGACGGGGTAACTAACGCGTGTAGAAGAGTTTTAGGTGGTGGAAGTTGTTTGTATCCGGGGTTATACACACCATGCTGAAACTAATTTTGTTAAGACTGCTTGTTGGAATGGAAGACTGGTTAGTGAATCATATTAATGGGACGAACAGAGAGTGGCACTGAACCACCGATGTCAGAATGGTGAACAAATGTTAGAGATTGGTAACTTGAAGCTGGTATTTTGCCTAATAATGGATTCACTTATGATAACACAGATGGTACTATGCAATTCATGATTTAGGCGTGGATAGAGCTCCGGGTCCGGACGGATTTCTTATGAAATTCTATATTATTTGTTGGGAGTTCTTAAAAGAAGATTTAATGAAGGTTTTCAAATAATTTCATGATCATAATATCCTTGATATATCTTTATAAAACAGTTTTATAGCTCTCATTCCTAAAAAGATCGGTGTCGAGGAGGTCAAGGATTTTCGACCTATTAGCCTCATAGGAAGTGTTTATAAGATCATCTCCAAAGTTCTAGCAGGAGCGGCTTAAGGTATATCTTACTATCTTGATTTCTCCCTATCAATCTAGCTTTATTAAGGGTCATCAAATTAGATGGAGTCTTGATAGCAAATGAGTGTGTGGATTCTAGACTTCGTCAAAAAGAACCAGGGTTAGTTTGCAAGTTAGACTTTGAAAAGGCATTTGATAATGTGAATTGGAACTTCTTAAATGAAGTTTTATATAAAATGGGGTTCAGAGGTGTTTGGCGTGCTTGGATAAGAAATTGTTTATCTTTCTCAAAATTCTCGGTTCTTGTGAATGGTTCGGCTCATGGGTTTTTTAGTAGTAGCAAGGGACTTCGTCAAGGTGATCCTCTTTAACCATTCCTTTTTACCATCGTCGGAGAAGTATTGAGTCATATGTTGAGTAAGGCGCAAGAAGTTGGTAAAACATCGAGGTTTTCGGTGAAAAATGGGGGAATAAAAGTTGATCATCTACAATTTGCCGACGATACCATTGTTTTTCTTTATGCGAAGCATGAGCAAGTGGATGCTCTCCGATATTTACTACTTTGTTTTGAGTTAACCTCGGGGTTGAAGCTAGATTAATTTCTTAAAGTTGTTTATTCGGTGTCGCGCTTAATGAAGATATTGATGGGTTTGCGAATATGCTAGGGTGTAGAAGATCTAATTTGCTAAGTATATACCTCGGTCTACATTTGGGTTATAAGGCTAGTGGATCCCTAAAGTGGGAGAAAATTTTGGAATCTTGTGCTTCTATACTTTCTTCGTGGAAAGGGCGGGGGATATCAAGAGGAGGTAAGTTGACTCTTATAAGAAGTTTTTTGGCTAGTTTGCCCATATATTATCTACCAATATTTCTTGCTCCATGTTCCATAACTTACAAACTTGATAGAATAGTAAGAAATTTTTTATGGGATGACGACTCAAACAAGAAAAGAATTCATAATATTGGTTCTCCCACGGTTGTGAAGTTAAAAAAAAATGGAGGTCTTGGGATCTGAGTATCTAAACATGTAAATTCGGCTCTTCTCAAAAAATGGTGGTGGAGATTCGGGGCGGAAAAAATGCTTTTTGGAGAAAAATAATTATGGAGAAATTTGATGAAATTTCGACGGAATGGGAAACTCTTAAACTAAAAGGGCTAAAGGGGTGTAGTTTGTGGCATAATATATATAATGAGCTTGAAGACTTCAATAAACATGTAAGATTCAAGATTGTGGCAGGTAACAAAACTAGATTTTGGGAAGACCTTTGGATCGGAGATGTTGTCTTATGCAATAAATTTCTGTTAGCTTTTGAAGCTTCAAGAACTAAACGGTGTGTAGTGGCTCGGTTGTATGAGATATCAAGTTACAGCATCAAATGAAAGTTTATGTCCCATGAAAGATATTCACAAGCTATAATGAGGGAGGTCGATTCTATAAAATCTTCATTAGAAGTGGAAAATATCCAAGAAGAAGTTGTAGATTCTAGATTATGGATGGTTTGGGATAATGGCAAGTTGGAGCCATATACGATAAAGATTGGTGTTATCTCTCTAAGTGAGACGGGTGATATAAATTTGCCAAACGAGATTATATGGAGTCAGTTATATCCTTATAAAGTCAATTTCTTTTTATGGCTTCTCTCCCAAAATAAGTTGATGACGACCGATAATCTTTTTAGAAGAGGTATGGATGTGGTTAGGTCTTGTCGATTTCGTGAAGAAGAAGATGAAACAAGTTATCATTTGTTTTATGATTGTTGGAGAATTAAAAGAATTTGGACTTACTTTGTTGAAGGATGTAGTTTCCATTGGACCTATAACACTTGTATTGCCACAACTATTCAAACTTGGAGTTATGATTGGGGTGACAAGTGGCTCAACCGTATTTGGAACAATCTTCCGGTTGCGATATGGTGGTGCATTTGGAAGCAACGGAATGCAAGAATTTTCAACAGCAAAAAGAGAAATTTAGCAAGCATATTTAGAGAAATCAAGATTCAAGCTTATTTTTGGGCCGAATCAAACATGAAGATGATAGATTTAACGGCTAATATGGTAGTTAGTTTATGGGATTCAAATTTCTATCGTCCTATTTGAGAGGGCATGGAATAGCAAGAGTATGTGTCTAATCTTACATGGGTGTATTGGATCAAGATTTATATGGATAAAATTAGATACTAATTTACCTGAATTTAATGGATTTATAATGTTTCTTAGAAGAATCTGAAATATTCTTAAGGATATATAATTTGGATTGTAATGAATTGAATTAGGATTATTTCAGATTAATAAAAATTAAACTGGACTACCAAATCGTAATATAATTGAAAAAAATTTATTATCATGCTTCCTTTTAAAAAAAAGACCATCAATAAGTGTTGGTGTTGTTGGTGCTTGGTGGTTGGTGTATGTGGCGGCGGTGGTGTTGGTGGTGGTGGTGGGTGGAGGTGGTGATTATTGGTGGTTATTGTTGGAGGTGGTGCTGGTTGGTGGTGGTTGTGTTGTGGTGGGTGCTCGCGGTCAGTGGTAGTTTTTGTTGGGGATGATGGTTGTTGGTGGTGGCGATGGTGGCTATTGGTGGGGGTGATGATAGCTATTGGTGGTCGGTGTTGGTGGTCAATGGTGGTTGTTGGTGGTGGTGATGGTGTTGGTTGTAGGGTTTGGTGGTGGTATTGTCTAATCTTACAGGGGGTAGTGGATCAAGATTTATATGGATAAAATTAGATACTAATTTACCTGAATTTAGTGGATTTATAATGTTTCTTAAAAAAATCTGAAAGATTCTTAAGGATATATAATTTGGATTATAATGGATTGAATTATGATTATTTCAGATTAATAAAAATTAAACTGAACTACCAAATCGTAATATAATTGGAAAAAAAAAATTATCATGCTTCCTTTTCAAAAAAAAAGACCATCAATAAGTGTTGGTGGTGCTTGGTGTATGTGGCAGCGGCGGTGGTGTTGGTGGGGTGGAGGTGGTGATTGTTGGTGGTTATTATTGGAGGTGGTGGTGGTTGTGTTGTGGTGGGTGCTCGCGGTCAGTGGTGGTTTTTGTTGGGGATGATGGTTGTTGGTGGTGGCGATGGTGGCTATTGGTGGGGGTGATGGTGGTTGGTGGTGGACGATGGTGGCTATTGGTGGTCGGTGTTGGTGGTCAATGGTGGTTGTTGGTGGTGGTGATGGTGTTGGTTGTAAGGTTTGGTGGTGGTAGTGGTTGGTAGCGGTGGTGATGGGTGGCGGTGGTGGAAAAACATAACATGTTGTGAAAAATAAAATAAAACCAAAAAGATAATAAATTGTTCATAAGAATCCATGGAACACATGTGATTTGAGTTGAGATTGATATGTGATAATAAAACACATATTTTGACTACAAATGTCCATATGAATCTATATAAATTTTGGGGCTTAACTATCATAAGAAATTAAATGAATTGAACATTTAGGATATATACGAAATCTAAATAAATCCTATTTGATTACCATGGATATTTTATGATTCTTTACATATCCTAATTGAATACCTAAGAGTTTTTAGGATTGTTAAATATCTATATAAATCCTAATCGAATACAATCCTGTTACTCTTGTAATTTTTTCGTTCTTTTTGGTGATCGATTCCCATGTAGGTTTCCATTTTTTGTTTCGGTTGTATTTATTGGGTTAAGGTACCCCTAAGTACCTTATTTTCAATGAATTCTCCTTTTTACCAATAAAAAAAAAAACATAGATGGTACTAAAATTGGTGGTTCCTGCGGCTGATGATTTACTTCATTTACTTGAGTATGCTAACCTCAAAGTACTTACGGTTCAAAAGATCATGTTTAAGACCTAAAGTACGTGTGGTTTTACCACCAAGATTTACTTAAAGCGTGTATTGAAAATTTATGTCATTAGGATTTTGACTGTGGCCACTGGCTGAATCAACTCGGCCCAGAAAGGCCCGAGTCATTCTCAAACCGATCCACTCATTTGCTGTTGATGCGGAGTGGTATTGGACCAGCTAATCATTTGAGATCCCTCGAGAATTTTGCTTCTCAGGCCCTAGTTAGAGAATGATGTACACCAAGTAGAGACGGATCCAGGATTTTGTCTTGGGAAGGGCTAGAATGCCTCAATTCATTCCACTAAATTAGTGTCATCTGATTAAATATACCTTTTTTTTTTGGATTTTTTTTGGTAGATGAAGGATTAACCAACAAGAACAAACAAAGAAAACAATCAGACTGCCAAGTACTAGGACTAGAGTCTCAGTAGGACAAGAAGAAAACGAGATGGGGATTTGACAAGAAGTCCAACTACCCTGGACTTTTTGCTCCACAACATAGGAACTAGGAAGCCTGGTTATGAGCCATGAAATGGCTCTTCTCTTCACAAATAGAAATTGCTTGAGTTGAAAGAGTGAGCAACACTCTTGATATCATCCACCAACCTTAAAATTTTCCAAGGAACTGAATGTTCATCACCATTCAGAACCTTAACCACCCTCTATGACGATATTCTGGAAATGCATTTTGGTTGCAAGATTTTGCTTGTGTAGATTTCTAATCCAAAGTCCACCTTGGTCCTTATTGGAATAATCTGGCTTATGCTTATGGGTGTTTTATGATCCTCTGATGTTGGGTTCTCTTATCGTTTTTAAACTAGGACTTGAGTAGAATCTATATACAAACTATAAAAACACGAACTCAATGCTAAATTCATGGTGCATGGGATCATTATTTTTTTAACGATCTCATGGGACCATTTTGGAGAAAATGAAAAAAAAGTTATAGCATGATAGGAGTTTATTAGGGAGATGTTCATTGTCAAGCTTGGTACCTTAAAACTTCAGGCCCGATCTCTTGAGACTACTAGATTACCTTTTCGAATAAGTCATAAATGAATGATTCCAAATGGATGCTGGTTCGCGCGAGCCTTTTCAATACGAAGCAAGTCTTCAATGCATAAAAGATTTAGATTCTTTAGCAACCCTGTCTACAAAAAATAATAACAATACGAAAAATTAGGATAGCGTCAAACAACGACCAAGGGTAACCTTAGCTCCCCAAGGAGTCGAAGAAAATGAAGTTGTTCTTCGGTTTATGGTTGATACCAAATTTTTGCAATCACTAACTGCGAGCAAAAAGGAGATATTTCTTTCTTTAGTTAACAAGAGTGCTACTTGAAGAGCTTTGGCCATCAGATTTAGTGGGCATGATGCCCATCTTGAACCTCTTCTGACATCTCTTCTTGCACCTGTATTGTCAAAGTGGGTTCCGAGCTGAGAATTGGATTTTCTAACGGGTTAGATAAATAAATGTATGTAAACATATTTAGTTGTAAATATTAATGATTTGAAAATTCAAGTTGCCAGGGTCGTCAATGAACTGTTTAGCAGTTTTAGGCAAATCATTGTCTACGGATAGGAGTAAGAAAGTTCGACTAGTTGGAAGCCAGAAATCAGTCCAATTCCTTTGGTTCACTTTCTAGATATGGATTTGCTCACGTTCCTCCTGTCCAATAAAAATTGAGTCTTTCGGTTTGCTAATTTTACCTATTTTTGTGCGAAACAAAAATAAAAATGCAAATTGGGTCGTTTCAGTATGTGACCGTGATGGTCATGGACCCACCGCGCAGCTGATCATTTGCTTGGATATCAAACCCCAGAGGATTCACAAGATCATGAATGTATTGTGCCAACAAGATTTACTAAAGCAAGTAGTATTGAAAATAATTTCATGCCACTTGGACTTTGACCGTTGCCATTAGCTGAGCTGACTCGGTAGAAACGTCCGAGTCAATCTCAAACCAATCTACTCAGTTTTTAAGCTGGGAAAACAGTTTGAGAACATAATTATTTTGGCTTAATGTTGACAATGCAGGAAAAGTAAGACCAGTAGCCAACAGATTATTATTCACCGACGCCTCCTACTTGAACAGATCATCACTGAATGAGATCATAGTCTCCGCAGGTGCACTGTGAAGTCCTCAATTGTTAATGCTGAGTGGTGTTGGACCAGCTGATCATTTGAGATCCCTCAACATTGCAGTTCTGGTTGATCGAACTCTTGTTGGCCAAGGGATGTCTGACAATCCTATGAATACCATCTATATTCCTTCCCCTGAACCAGTTGAGGTTTCACTTATACAAGTTGCGGATATCACTCCTTGTGGAAGTTGCATTGAAGCCGCCAGCAGTGAGAATTTTGCTTTTCTATACCCGATAGGGGGGATTTGACAAAGTTGAGTATTTGTTTTTCCGGTACCTTGTCGAAGTTTAACCAGACAATCACCAAATTCGAGAAAAGGAGTTTAACCGAGGGGCAAAATTCTGTAGAGCCAAAGTTTGATACTAAACAATCAAACTCAGCAAAAGCAACTACAGAAAAGAACGGATGGTGCTAACTGATGGCCCCTAGTTAGCAATTCGGGATACGGATAGTAGTTCGGGACGGTATACGTACGCGAATTATACGGATTTGGATAAGTCGGATTTGGTCAAAAATACGGTCAACGGCTCGTTGTTTGGAGATTATTTCGGAACGGCATACATACGTGCATATTCGTATTATAATTGTGAGTTCGTCACTTAAAATTTGGCTTACATATATGATAAATTGATAAGTGTTATGACCTTATTACGAGATTAATTTTATTTGTAAATGATTTATAAGATGGAAAAAAACATTTTAACGTCATTATTTAACATGAAGTAAACGATTTAATCGCATAAATGAATTGTAAAACGAGTTTATAGACTTTTAAACAAAAATTAACACATAAAACACTGGTTAAACAACTACCAATAGAAAATTTTAACTGAATAATTGTATTTAAATATAAAGTATATACCAAATCAAACAAAAACCAATCAACAAGACTCTGGTCAGAGAATTACTTATGGGAGAGCGAGGTTGGGCGCGAACTAAGTTCGAAGTTCTAGTTCGGAAATATCATTCGGATTCGGTTAGTTCGGATTCGTTCGCGAATCATTCATGAGGTCCATATAATCCGGGAACCAGGTTCGGAGTTTAACTTCAAATAACTCGGAAGTATCATTCGGAGTCGGTCAGTTCGGATACGTTCGCAAATCGTTAGGAAATGATTCGGAGAATTACTAACTAGGTGCTGACCATCAACTAGATTTGTCCACCTAGCTAGCTGAAGGCGATGGACGAATGATTTTTTTTTTGGTTCTACCAAAAATGTGTCGGGCAACAATAATATCTTTAGGAGTGATTCTACACGTACCGGACACAAAAACGATGTAAAAACTGTCCTCTCACATGAGAGCGGGTCTCATGCCCCTGGGGAACTGCAGGGAGTCCCGTTATTGGGTCCCACCATATTAAGTTTGTGAGAGAGCCCGATTTTGGCTTTGTTTTTCAGGCGGTACATTAAGATTTTTTGTATCTTTAGTGCCCACACTACCATTTAAGCCCAGGTCTTTGAAAGTCAAAATCACAATTCGTCGGTTTAGATATATTTTCCAAAGGGGCTTCTGAACACGGCGCTAAATTTTTTTACACCAGAGGCGTCGGCCAAGTAACACACCGTGGGTTACTGGTTTTACTTTTTCTCCATTAACTCAAAGCATGCAGACACTTATTTTATCATCTTCCTCCTTAAAAACCTTGACAAATAAAGCTCTCACGTTAAACGGTGATGAAATCCCCGCTTCCTATTGGTCTAGAAAGGCCTTTTCTAATGAAGAAGCTATGATGAGGACACTTGGCATAACTCTATTGGTTGAAATAATTAATATTTTGTTACACTTTGTTTACATAAGCTACTTAACTATTCGTTAGTAACGGTGTTGACAAAAAAATAGGTATACAATACTTATGTTAGAATTTAAATTTAAATTATTTAATTACACCGTGTTTACACCTATACTTAATTGTACTTTAATAAGGATGGACAAAACTTACGTCCAAATCGTTATATAAGAAAAAAGAAAAAAAAATGCTGAAAAACAAATCGTGAAACTCTGTTTTCACACTTAATACAGGAGTTCCTGTTAAAAAGGAAATCGGTGGATTCATCTTAGAAAGGAAATCTGTAATTTCGTTCAATTAAGAAAATCCTATTAACGTTTCCCACTTATTATAGGAGTCCATGTTAAGAAGAAAATCGGTGATTCACCTTAATTAATTAGCCTTTCTTTAGAAAGAAGGAAATCGATGATTCTATGCACAATGATTTTGCCTAAACAAAATCACGTCAAAAAAAAAATCATTTTTCTCATATTGTTTCGTTGAAAGGAACCCAAATTATTATGGAAATCGTGAAATCGTTTGTTTCCAGCTTATTATGTGTTAACCCTAATTAAACATAATCATCACAAACCCTAATCATGTCGTACCTCAAATACCTCTATCTTTTTTCTTCCGCGGGTCTATCAAAGAAATTTTCTTCCTCCTCCTTCAACACTGCATCATTCATCCAACTTCACCACGTTCCTAGATACATGTTTATGGCTTGTTTTTGTAGTCAGTGTAGGACATTGTAGAGTGTTTAGAGTATTAAGACCCAATAAAAGAAATGTCACTCTACACTCTACAAAGGCTTAATTAAACGTCAAGACTCAATATTTAGTGTTAGGAGTATCAACTATGAAGCTTAATATTTGATACAGTTTAGGACAGTGTAGAGTTTCCTTAGTATCCACAAAACTGGAGTTCTCAAAAGCTATCTATTTCGTGGAGTATTTATGTAGGTTAACTATTGAGTTGGTTAGGAGATGTATTTTTTCTGAGAAAGACTTCATATTTCCGGATTGCCAATCTTACCAACAGATTAATGCTTTTGTCAAGATTGGCAAAGTGTTTACTTGGTTGGAGAGGCATCAAAAATTTTCCCTTTAAGTACAAATTTAATGTTTAGACCTTTTCAGGTTGTTGGTGTAAGCTAGGGTTTTAAGAGTCACAAGTAGGATCTGTCAGTGCATCTGTTTGGAACTTCCTTCTGTGAGTTTGAATCCTTTAGCCCATAGCTATCTTAAACAGCTTCAACTTCCGCTGGAATATATTCTTCCTCCGTTTACAAACTAACATTTTCATGAGCACAACACAGGATACCGCTAAGACTTATAACATAAGGATTAGTATAATAACTTAATTAGGGGCAAGAATGGCAATATTAATAGTACTAGTAATGTTGTTTGGAATAGTGAAATTAGCGGCATTACAAGAATTACTGTATTAGCTGGAGTACTATCACCTTGTTGCAGTACTAGTAGTGGTGTTTGAAACAAGTAATAAAGCACATCGCATGCATAAAAAAAATTCGCGACGCAAAGCTGAAATGGTGTGTAATTATGTATCTATGCTATTAACTTCAAAACATTTTTTTAAATAAAACATTGCTACATCTGTGCAAATTTTTAAACAAGAATTCTTAACTCGCTGTTTTTTTTTTATTTGCAGCGAATCTACCACTGCCAGTATTGTTGTGGATTAGGTTTGTTTGCATCTTGGGAAGTATGTTTCGTCATTGGAGTTAGAAAAACACACATATATCAAATTTTGTTCCACCTTACAGGCTAGAGGTGCAGCAAGCGAGTGAAAAACAAAGGCAGGAGCAGGTGGAATTGTTGATTTTCCTTTGGTTGTCATCTTTATAAGAGTCTCTCTTTTGTTGACACATATATCAAATTGTTCAAGGCTCTCTTGTTGTTCCTGTTGGAAATATAATCTCTTGTCTTTATTGGGTACTGGAAGCCTAAACTTGAGAAAGTCTTCTGTTGTCAACATTATAGTAAAATATTTTTGAGAATGTCTTTTGCTAGTCCCAGAGCTGGCCAAATGGAACCTTTTTCTTTCATGGAACTATGATAGTAAGCTGGAGCAAGCTTTTTATTTGCAACACTATGCATGGTATGTTTCTGTGGATCAAAGTGAGTTAGGAATGGTGGTGGTGTTGATGTCCGTTTCAATGGGTTATGCATTTAAAAGAAAATGGAGATAAAAGGATGCTGCAGTGGCAAGGCAAAGGAGATGGAAGTGCAAATGGGTTTGGTGTACGTGTGACGTGCATTTAAAAGAAAATGGAGGTGTGAATAGTGATGCATAATAGGTTACGCATCTACAAAATTTGTTGCATAACTTGGTATGCATTCTCGAAATTGGTTGCACAACACGTTCTGCAGCTTTTTTTTTCTTGCATAACCTGTCATGCAGTCCAGAAGACGGTTGCATAACACGTTATGCAGCTACTTTTTTCTTAGTATTGAAACCAACAAAAAATAAGGATGCATAACTTGTCATGCACCTACAGTAATATCTACATAACATGTTATGCAGTCGTGAAAATGGATGCATAACATGCTATGCATCCGATAATATGACTGCATAATGCATTATGCATCTAGAAATTGTTGCACAAACTTTTATGCATCTAGAAAATGGATGCATAACCTGATATGTATCCATAAATATGGATGCATACTGCATTATGCTTCAATTTTTTTATGTACGCACTAAAATGAACCAAAACAATGGTTACATAACTTGTTATAGATGCATAACTTTGTTATCCAAATGCATAATTTGTTATGCAGTGGAGAAAATTGTTGCATAATTCGTTATGCGTCTGCAGAATGTGTTATGCATCTTTTTTGGTGGCTGCATAATGGTTATGTATCAAGTTTTCGAAAATTTTGCCTAAATTGATGACCACCTCCGATTTTTACATGAAAAACAAAAATTTTATATTCTTGTTTGTACTCGTAGCGTAGCTCTCTTAAAAAGATTTCCAACGATATAAAATTTGTAAAATTCCAAGGCGCGGATTTTTAGATATGTTATATCCAAGTTGCGTTGCCAATTATACCTCTGATGCATAATCCATCATGCGGATGCATAATCCGTCATGCAGACATTTTTAATAATTTCATATAATTATGGGTGTCACGGTACCTAAAACTAATTGTGGGCCTGACAATGAGAATATTATTTTTTTTGGCTTGCGCCTAATTTTCCCTAAGACAATAACGTTGCAGAAATTTGGCCCATTAGGGTGGGCTTACCTTTGGCGCTTCAACTCGGATTGTTTGTTTTTTTCCCAACCTGCGGCAAGAAAAATTGGATTCAATTCGATTTCGATTCTTCGAGGGGTATTTACGTTGAGAACACCGCAAATCTGACATGTATTTCCGATACCGATTCTAGCACGGAAGATTTGACAACCTTTCCGATTAGGGTCGACTGGTGGTGGTAGTGGCAAAGTGTGGTAAATCCTAACTCTTTAACTATTTTATTCCAGAGGCCGCCTGTGACAATTTTATGAAAACCCTTTAGACAAAAATCGTGTGGTTTATAGGAAAATTTCTGTTTTCTATTTTTCCACGTCTTTTAGGAATGCCTACAATGTAGTATTTTGCTTAGATTTCTCCATTAATTTTCTGGTATATATAGCCTGGTTTAAATTCAAAAACTAATATTTACGCCTTATAAATGCCATGTCGAGCAATAAGAAGAGTGGCAACTTTGCACCCTATGGCTATATGTTGTCACGAGTTTTTTATAACAACTGAACTGCACTAAAAAGTTTACTCTAGCAAGTGGTTAATTTTTTATTTTCTTTCTGATTAATGGAACAAGCAAAGCATGCAATTACTTAATCATGTTCTCAAACTGCTTAGAAACTGAGTGGTTTGGCTTGAAATTACTACGACGTTTTTGACCGAGTCTCGGCTCAGTTAATGTTCACAGAGTCATAGTTAAAGTCCTAATGACATGAAATTTCTAATAAGTACTTTAGTAAATCTCGCTGGTAAATAGCTTTGGTCCCAAACATGATCTTATAAACTGTAGCATGTAATAAAACAGTAATTAAGACCCCAGGGGGTTGGCATATTCAAGCAAACGCTGCAAACCAGCTAGCTGCAGTATGTTGATAACCGTCACAGTCGAAGATGCATTTAATCACCAACTTTAGTACCATTTATGTGATCATAAGTAAATCAACTACGTACCAGCTTCAAGTGACCCACCTCAAACAGCCGTTTGCCATTCTAACATCGGCAGTTCGAAACCCACTCTGTGTTCGACCCATTGATACGATTCATTAACAAGTCGATCTTCCGTCCCAACCAGCATCCATACATTATTAGTTCCAGCACGTGTATAGAACTCTATATTTAAACAACTTTAAACTCGTTCATGCGCGTTGATTACCTCCTTTTCTGATATAAAGTGTTGCGAAGCTGAACTTGGACTACTAAAGCACTGCCAAATGAACCTAAATTTGTAATGTTTGTGAAGTTTGTTAATAATCTCCAGTACAAGAACGTGGTCTGCAAGATAACCAAAACTTGGCAGTCAAGTATTTCTTAAGTTAGGAAACAGGTAGGAGTCTAGACTTAGGAAATTAATAGAACTTAGTCGGTAAGTATTATTCTTGGCTTGCAAGTTCTGTCAAGTATAAATAGGTTGGTTTCTGTAGAGGTAAAACATAGTTGAGAGAGTCTTTCTTTAGTCGGAAGTTTACACAATATTGAGAGTTTTTACTCTTGCAAGGGTTGTGAGACTAGAGAAACAGAAAGGGGCTAAGGGTTCTTGTAATTGTTCTTCAGCTCTTATAATAAGAGGTATCATCATTCTACAGTGGACGTAGGTACGCCGAACCACTATATATCATGTGTTTTGTTTTGCTTTCGTTATTCTTTGTTTTGATTTCTTGCCTGTTAGTTATCTGTGTGTGTGATTATTGATCCTTTGTGTGAAAGAACCTAGTAAGACCACAACAAGTGGCATCAGAACCAGCTTATCTGGTTCTATTTACTCAAGGATCAAGGAAGTTTTAGTCGTGGTTAGAGATGACGGGACCATTAGGAGAATCAGGATCAGTACCAACAACAGCAAAAACTCAAACATCAAAGTATGCGACCATGAGGATCGATGTGGAGAAGTTTAACAGAAGGACAGATTTTGGACTTTGGCAAGTTCAAATTAAGGATGCGCTGATTCAACAAGGTTTGCATAAAAGCCTTGAAGGAAAATAGGCCGGCAGATATGACAGATGATGATGAATGGGAAGAATATGATTTGCGGGCTTGTGCTGCAATTCGTTCGTGTTTAGCCAAGGAGGTTATGTATAATGTTATGTCTGAAAAGTTTGCAAAATCTTTGTGGATAAAATTGGAGGGTTTGTACATGACAAAGTCTCTCACAAGTATATTTTTCGCAAGAAACAAATGTATCGATTCCGATTCAAAGAAGGTACTTCTGTTAACGAGCATATTAATAGTTTCAATAAGTTGTTGACTGAATTGACTAATGTTTGAGAAGTTTTTAAAGACGAAGATAAAGTTATGCTACTACTATGTTCTTTTCCAGATACATATGATACATTGATACAAAGTACACTGGCATCAAAGGATACTATCAAACTAGATGATGTAATTGCTGCTTTATTAAGTGATGAGTTCCGTAAGAAGGATGCAATGGAAAGTGATCAAGCTATAGGGTTATATGTAAACAATGGAAAGAATGGGCCAAAACCTGGAAAGAACAAATCCAAGTTTAATGGAAAACCCAAAGGGAAGTCTGAATGTTATTGGTGTCATGAAATAGGCACTGGAAGAGAGATTGTCTTAAGCTCAAAGCTTAGGAGAATCGTGAGTTAAATTCACAAGCAACAATAGTTGAAGAAGGTTCTGAAACAGGAGAAGTGCTGACGGTTACATGTGGTGATCATCATGAAGTATGGATTTTTGATTCTGCTTGTTCTTATCTTATGAGTCCAAATAAGGACTGGTTTACTTCTTATGAATCTGTAGGAGGTGGTACTATACTACTTGGTAATAATTATGCTTGTGGTGTAGTTGGGATTGGAACAATTAAGATCGAAAATCATGAAGGTAAAGTACATACTTTATCTAGGGTAAGGCATATTCCTGAGTTGAAGAAAAATTTGATATCACTTGGTACTTTAGAGTCCAAGGGTTATCGTATTATAATGGAAGATGGATTTACAAAGGTTTTAAATTCAGATTCTAAAGTGGTGATTTAAGCTAAGAGAGAAAGAAATTTATATTTCTTACAAGGAGGAACTGTGATAGATGGAGTTTATGTTGGGTCGAAAATAATGAAGATTCTAGTATTTCGAAACTTTGGCATATGCGGCTGGGGCATATAAGTGAGAAAGGACTAAAAATTTTGTGCAAGCAAGGTTTGCTTGACAAACTAAAGAAATACAAACTAGATTTCTGTGTACACTGTTTTTATGGAAAACAACATAGGGTGAAGTTTGGTAAAGCAATTCATCGTACTAAGAGTATTATGGATTACATACATACTGATGTATGGGGTCCTTCTAAGGAAGTATCCAAAGGAGGAAGGATGTACTTTGTCACTTTTATCGATGATTTCTCAAGGAGAGTGTGGTTGTATGCTATGAAGACAAAGGATGAAGTTGTCGAAATTTTTAAGATATGGAAGACTATGATAGAAACCCAGACAGACAAGAAGGTGAAGAGACTACGGTCTGATAATGGTGGGAAATACAAGAATGACCCACTAAAGGAGTATTGCCAAAGTGCAGGCATAGTTAGACATTGGACAGTGAGAAAGACACCTCAACAAAACGGGGTTGCGAAACGGATGAATCGTACCCTTATGGAGAGAGAGCGGTGCATGTTATCCAACGCTGGTTTGGGTAAAGAATTTTGGACTGAGGCAGTAAATATGGCGTGGTATCTCATTAATAGATCACCATCTGTTGCTATTGGGTTGAAGAAACCTACGGAGGTATGGTCAGGTACACTTGCTAATTATGATTCCATTAGAGTTTTTAGATGTCCGACTTATTATCATGTTAGAGAGAGTAAGTTAGATCCTAGAGCAAAGAAGGAAATATACATTGGAGTTGAAGATGGAGTCAAGGGTTACAAGTTGTGGTGTGAAGAAAGTCACAAGGTTGTTATTAGCAGGGATGTTACTTTTGATGAAAAATCTTTGTTACACCCTAGCAAAGAAACTATAAATCAGGTGGAGGTAGATACTCAGGTGGGGTTACATAATGGTGAGTTTGGGGAGGAAAAAGAAATTCCTGAAAATTGATTCTACATCTCAAGAAGATGCAGTTGAGGAGGAGGTTCAAGGTGAAGAATCTCAGGAACAACAAGATGATATTTCTTTAGCAAACATCAAAGAACCACGCAACAAGAAGCCACCAGCATAGATGGAGGATTATGTAGCATTTGCTTTCATTGCTTATGGTGATGAGCCATGCACTTTTCAAGAAGTGATGAAAGATTCCAACATTGAAAAATGGCAAGAAGTTATGGATGAAGAAATTAATTCTCTACATAAGAATGAAACTTGGGAACTAGTAAAGTTACCTAAGGGTAGTAAAGCAATTGGTTGCAAGTGGGTGTTTGTGAAGAAAGAAGCAATTCCAGGTACAAATAACATACGGTATAAGGCGCGTTTGGTAGCTAAAGGTTATGCACAAAAGGAAGGTGTAATTATAATGAAATATACTCTCTAGTTGTAAGACATACTTCAATCCGTACCTTGTTATCTATAGTGGGATCCTATGACTTGGAGTTAGAGCAACTCGATGTCAAAACAACATTCTTACATGGTACATTGGAAGAGGACATTTATATGTCACAACCCGAAGGATATGTTGTTGAAGGTAAAGAAGAGTATGTATGCAAATTTAAGAAATCATTGTATGGGCTTAAGCAATCGCCTAGACAATGGTATAAGAGATTTGATACATTTATGAAGGAACAAGGATTCACACATAGTCTTTATGACAGTTGTGTGTATACAAAGAAGTTACAAGATGGTTCTTTAATTTTTCTACTCCTTTATGTGGATGATATGCTCATTGCTGCAAAGAGCATAGTGGATATTGAGAGGTTAAAATCTCAATTAAGTAAGGAGTTTGAAGTGAAGGATTTGGGGGCTTCTAAGAAGATACTTGGAATGGAAATTCAAAGAGACAGGAAAAATGGCAGATTGAGTCTTACACAAAAACAATATCTAGAAAAGGTTCTAGAGAGGTTTGGTGTACAAGATTCAAAGCCAATGAGTCTACCTTTAGGTGGACATTTGAAGTTGTTCGTGAAGATGAAACCAAGTACTGCAGCTGATGAAGAGTACATCTATCGTGTTCCATATGCAAGTGTAGTCGGCAGTTTAATGTATGCAATGGTTTGTACTCGACCAGACATTGCACAGGCAGTTGGTGTTGTGAGTAGATTTATGGAAAATCCAGGGAAGCAACATTGGCAAGATGTGAAGGGTATACTGAGGTACCTAAAAGGAATAGTAGATGTTGGTTTGGTTTACCAACAAGTTACTAATGAAGAACCTAAAGTCTGTGGGTATGTAGATGTTGATTATGGTGGATATGCTGATCGTTACAGGTCAACAACTGGATATGTTTTTACTTTGGATGGCAGTCCTATAAGCTGGAGGTCTTGTTTACAATCAGTAGTATCTCAATCAACAACATAGGCTGAACTGATAGCTACAAATGAGGCCATAAAGGAAGCAATTTGGCTTAAAGGATTGGTTAAATTTTTTGGAGTCGAACAAGAATGCATAAGCGTGCATTGTGAAAGTCAGAGTGCTATAGCATTACTGAAGCATGAAGATTTTCACGGAAGGGAAAAGCATATCAATATTCGGTATCATTCTGCGCGAGAAAATACAGAAGGTGGAGAATTTTCAGTACCAAAAATTTACACGAAGGACAATCCTGCAGGCATGCTGACAAAGGTGGTACCATTGAGTAAGTTCAAACATTGTTTGAACTTAATCAATACTTTATCAGTGTAGGCACCGTAAGGTGCAATATGGTGGAATGATGTACGTGAAGTGAAGAACAAAGAAGTTAGCTGGAAATTATCAACAAAGGTGGAGATTTGTGAAGTTTGTTAATAACCTCCAGTATAAGAACGTGATCTGCAAGATAACCAAAACTGCGCAGTCAAGTAATTCTTAAGTTAGAAAACATGTAGGAGTCTAGACTTAGGAAATTTATAGAACTTAGTCGGTAAGTATTATTCTTGGCCTGCAAGTTCTGTCAAGTATAAATAGGTTGGTTTCTGTAGAGGTAAATAATAGTTGAGAGAGTTTTTCTGGGTTCTTGTAATTGTTCTTCAGCTCTTATAATTAGAGGTATCATCATTCTACCGCGGACGTAGGTACACCGAACCACTATAAATCCTGTGTTCTGTTTTGCTTTCGTTATTCTTTGTTTTGATTGCTTGCCTGTTAGTTATCTGTGTGTGTGCTTATTGATCCTGTGTGTGAAAGAACCTAGTAAGAACACAACAATGTTCAAGTTTCCATATGGTACTCTTCCCCTTTTTAGTAACAAGACTTTTTAGTTAAAAGAGAAAGTGTACGCCCCGCAGTTCCTCCTACGACTACGCCCTGCAGTTCCTCCTACGATGACAATGGTTACTCGGTGCCATTGTTGCTTCACAAACAAATGAATGGAAAATAAGTAACAGAAAATAACCATCCCTGCTTTGCTATTAGATGTTCTGTAAGAATCGCATACGTATGCTCGAATCTTAGCTGCCTTGGAGGATTCACTCACAGCCAGATTCTGTTATTTGTTTTTCAGTTCCATTAAAGTATTAATAAAAAGAAGTCTTTTTGGTCTTGGTCTCCTTCGTCTTCTAAATCTCTTTGCTGGAAAAGTATCTTACAGGGCAGAGACGTCATTAAGGATTCCTCTCGTGTTCAGATAGTTCTATGATTAATCACCCTCTAACGGTTAAAGATGTTAAATATAAGGATGGGCGCGTCTGTCTCTTTGACCTGATGATCTCTCCCCTTGTGTGCGTTGCAGAAAATCCAATCTATCGCAATCTATATTTCAGCTTTTATCCTAGATACTTCAATGTAGCAACCTAGTAAGTTTGGTGACACCGGCTTGTAAGGCCTGGAAGACCATTTGGCGACTGAAATATCCCCAGAAAGTCAGATCTTTAATGGTGTAGTTTCTTGCCCATAATGAGGTTCAAGTTGTAACTCGGTATTTATGTGTCCACTTTGTCAGCCTTTTTAAGGCTGAACTCCATCTTTTTTTTTCCCGGGCTATATGGGATAGCTAGTCTTGCTTCTCTGTGGAATAATAGGTTCCAACTGGCTATATGGGATAGCTAGTCTTGTTTAAGTTGTATCTGAAACACTTGGTAGATGATATCCATTTTCTTGTAAATTGTTTTGGAAGTTTTGTTCAATCAAATGCTATAAAGAAGCGTTATATCCATGAGACCTGGATTGATGTACTCCTCCATATATCATCACTACCAACTTCTTGGTGATACATAAGGGGGAGCCACCAAATCCCGAGAAAAAAAAAACATTTCGACAGTGCCCCTAATTTTAACCCTTTTTGCATACAGATTTCTCAAAACCATACATTACTGCTGATTATCGATAAACAAATGTGACCTATATCAAACACGCTTTTACATGTCTTTGGCCGATAGACTGATATAAAAAGATAACTTTATTAACTCCAAATATAATGGGAAAAAAAAAAAAACCTGGTGAAAAACCTAGACATCAAGAATTTGACACTGGCAGTGCCCATATTCTAAAGAAGAACGATGTTTATGATAGCGAGACATAAACATGGCGTGTCTAGCCACAATACCAAAGAAGAACGATGCTTATGATAATGAGACATGTTGCTATCCCTGCAGCAATAGTCGTACGCCTGGAGCAAGCTGGTTCACCGTGAAAGTCTATCCGAAGTTTATATAAATTTTCCAGAGAAGATCCATTCTTTTCAAACGCAGTTACAAGCTTGTAATAAATGCTCTCCAATTCAGCAAAAGTTTCTTGTGATGGAACCGAAAGATCAACCGCGTCTACTCTCCAACTAATATACGCCGTACAGGTAGTTAAAATTGCTTCTGCGCGATTATGAAAATGCTGAGCAACATATTCTTCAAAGCACTTTGGAGGCTTATTAAGCACAAAAACCATTGTTTTCCAGTTGGATTTGTAGATTTGTTCATCAAAAAAAGCTTCTGGTTCACAAGTAATTGCAGTGTGGTAAAGGATTCTGTGATACAAAAGTAAAAGTTCTAGAACTGTTGATGTAGAAGAACTCCAAGGAATTTTTTTCCTTGCTAAGGGCTCCAAGGAAATTGCATATGATATATGCCTATTCATGGATATAACATCAAAACAGCAGTAATGAATCTTTGGAGGTATATTAGGATACTTTGAAGGGAATTGAATGTCGAAAAAAAAGAGACCATCATGGTAAGCACTACCTTGTGATCCAAGTGATCCAATAATTACAGCTCGCAATAAATCAGGTCTTTCCCTGTTAGCCCTGACCAAGATTGAATTAGGGAGTCGTTTCTTGAAGATGTCCCATTCTTCTGATATTTTATTTCTCAATTTGTCACTGTACTTCTTCGAGGTATGATTATAATAGTGATGATCACTGAAGGATGATGCTTCTTCAATGATATTGTGAACACACAAATCACGAAGGGATCCGAATGTTCACAATCAATCATCATCATCTAAGGAGATTTGTGATGATGATATCCAAGTGTTGATTCATTGGCTCAAAACCTTCGGGTTTATCATAGCCTCATCTAACAACTTCATGCGAGGCGTTTGTGCACGGGATATAAGTACAAGCAAAGAAAACAAAACGTATAAGTAAAGATCCATGGGGTTAGATAAATATAAAGTGCTGAAATGTAAATAAGACCATGGTTTACGTGGTTCAGCACTAAGGCCTACCTCCACGGGGTTTGTTGTTTTACTATATTCTTCACGGTTACACGAATAGTCGAATGACTTTTGGGTTTACATGTTTCTCTCTTCTAAATGATTAACTTACACTTGCAACTCCTCTCTCTCTTCCTCCCTTCCTGATTCTTCCGATCCCCTTCCTCTTGGTGGAGACGGGGTATTTATAAGGTTAGAATGGGACCCATCTCTGATGACCGTTGGAACCTTATCTTCTTGTGTCCTTGCGTCTATCACGCAGAGGTCTGCGTTTGCCCCTTGATCCCGCAGAGGCATCCTCGCTCGTTCCACAGGTTGATCGACACGTACACTGCTCAGAGTGTTTAATGTGGGTAGTTGAGGGTCTGCTCGTGTCAGACAAGTGTCTTCTGCCCCTGTCACGTCCGTGTCAGCTAACTTTCTCTCCACCGTTGATCTAGCTTCTCTTTTGGGGATGCGATAAAGTAACTCCTCGGGGTTTATTTGGTGTTTCGTAGCGCATCATGTTTTGATGTTTTGGCCTGCATGCTTTCCACGTATCTTTTTATATACACGTGTCTGATAGTGAGATATATGTGTACACAATTTGCCCCTTTTCTTCGGGCTTGAATGTCTAATGGGTGCCTTGAAGAAAAACTATCGTCGCATATTCTTCTCACTCCTAATAACTTCTCCTAGATACTTGGGCACGTCTTTTATTCGTGCATTAACTGCTATGTAACGGGCACGTTTCCCATTCCTCCATTAATTTCCTTCTCTTTCTTTCGGGTATATTAAGGAGAGAAAGAAAATTAATTTCATTCTTCCTAAACATTCTCTCAGTTTCATTTTTTTTTTTTCAGCCCTTAAATTCTCTGCTGTCTTCATTGAACCTGTGATCTTAAATTCTCTGTCAGTCTTCATTGAACCTGTGATCTTAAATTCTCTGCACCTTAGCATTAATCACGCCCGCTTCCACTGTTTGTTTCTTCTGCTGCTGTTTTTGCCGGTAAGTTTTTCTTTTCTTTGTTTCCACTGTTTTACGCTGTGTTGATTTGTAAATTCTCTGCTACTGTTGTTCCTTGTTTGTGATGAAGAACTTCTTTGATGCTTGCATACTAGTTTGCCCCTGTTCTTCATCTTAAATCAAGGAAGCCTGTTGCTTGTATTTGAGTTTTTGAGGGTGTGAATTTTATGAATTTTGAGCATGTATACTAATTTTAGGGTTTCTGCGTTATCGTGTGTGTATTGCTATTGATGTGGTTTTTTGATCTTTGGTAATGTTTTTGAATTGTGTGTAACTTGTTCTTGATTTTAATCTTTTCGCAGCCATGTCTGACCGTCCGCGGCTTACTTATCAGACTCCTGGTTCTGGTCTATCGAGATCTCCTCCGCGTAGAGAGTCTCAAGATGATGTTCGTCGGAGTCGAGTTTCTTCTGGAGCGAAGGCCTCGTCTTCTAGTGAATAGATTCCTCCGACAAATCCTTCTGGTTCCCGAAGAGTCTTTGATCGCGTAGCGTCTCGTCCTCGGGATGATACTAGGAGTACGCAGGCTCCGCCTCGTGCTGTTGCTTTTGATGTTCCTCCTCTACGTTTGTTAGTGCCCGAGCATCATCTGCGGTCCCCTCCAACTTTTAAAGGGAAGAATACGAAGGGTGTAGTTCCGAGGGCTGAATCTTCAAAGAATCCTCCGGTGAATAGAAAAGCTTCCGAAGCGTTCATTAGTTCATCCGGCCCCGCCGAGGAGGATGAGGCTGCCCCCTTGATACGCAGTGTCTCGGTTAGTAAGAAAAAAGTAACCTTCAAGCATATTGATCTCGAAATATTCAAGGAAAAGCATGAGCTTCAAGCCTTCGGGGTTCGTTTCTATGCCCCTGAGGATGATATTACTTATGAGCTTATCTCAAAGTATGAGTTCGATGAATTTCATTTGTTAACGACGGTTGGAGCGTTCGAAGCTGGTCTTATGCTGCCGTTGTACAAATCAGGTGATTCCTTCTACTATGACGTGCTCGCTAGTCGTGAAGGCTCTTCCACCAATACTCACAGCCGTTCCGTATCCCAACTATCGGGGAATTATCTCCGCGCCCTGAAGGAGTGCTATCTGCGGAGTAAGGGGGAGACGTCGATGACTTGCTACGTCCCCAATCCCGCGGAGAAGGAATGGTATACTCCTGAGAATTTCAATAACTCCTTCGGTGATTACGTCAATAGTAGGAACCGCAAGCCGTGGAGTGTCAGCCTTCGGAATCTCGCTGCTCCTCGGGGCGAGATTCGTCTGTTAAATGAGGTCAGCGATGCCAAGCTGAAGTATGTTCCTGGCACGGAGGGGTCTAGTCATCGGAAACTCTTCCCAGCGCGAGAGGATCAAGCGCGATCATGACTACGAGTGGCACGCCACCGTTATCGAAATAGTTGGTCCGTGGGCTTACGGTTGGATTCCTGGTCCCCGCGGTTGGCGGCCTACCGAGAGTAGTAAGCCACGCGAGTTCTCCTCTCGTTATGGAGATTTCTGTCCCTGGCGTTTGAACTTTGCGGGTATGAATTTTCCTTATGCCCTTGACGTCGTAGAGGGAGACGAGGAGGAAGGTTCTGGTGCTATACTTCCACCGAAGAATACCTCAACTGCTCAGGTACGCGGATTCTAGCTGCGCTTCTCTTTTAGAAATTCATCTGACGGGAAAAATAATTCTTTTTGTGGTGTTGGTTTTCAGGTGTTGAAGAAGAAAAAGATTAAGCCGAAGCAGTCTTCTACTATTGTGATGGGCGAGGCTGAGGCCCAAGAAGAAGTTACTAGTCCAGTGAACGAAGAGTTTGCTGAGGATGAGGAGATTACAGATGGGGAGGAACGTACTGGTACTTCCCCTATCAATGTCGAAGAAGAGGTCTTCGTTGGTCATGTTGGTGATGAAGGAAGGAACAAAGCCGTGGTGGCTGATGCGTTGTTATTGGGGACATTTCTGTCCCTGCTGGTGATGTCGCGGATACCCTTCCCGCCTCTCAAGAATTTTCTTTTGATCGGATGTACTCCACGGGGGAGTTCTTTGACGATGCCCTCGATTTTCCCGAGGACTTCTCTTTACTTTCCCCCAATGATAATTGGGATGTTCTTGGTGGTGATGGTAATGGAGACGCTACTGTTGAAGATGGTGGCGCGGAGGAGCAGCTGCGCATGTAGGCGCGGAGGAGCATGCCGATTTGTGCTGAGGGGGCCGTGTCAGAGAAGGGAAATCGGTCATTGATGCGCCTGCTGATAATCTTCCACAGTCGCCGACGTCTGAGGGTGAGGACGCCATCATGGATTGGTTCAAGGAAAAGAATCTTCTATTTGTCCTCATCCCGCCCCTGTTGTTGCTGGGGAAAAGGAATCTACTGCGTATACCCGTCGCATGATGGAGATGTCTTCTAAGGCGCGGGTGTCTGAAGCCTGGGGAAAAAATTTGAGTGTTCCCGAAGCTACCCTTGTGCCGGAGCCTCCTACTTCCGTTGCAGATATGATGGCCATCGCCGACGGGTATCAATATGGCTTTCCGCAGCAGCGTGTCTTGGAGGTAAATTTTCGTACATACTTTTTCGTGACGATCGAATGCTTCGGTGAAATAATGTTTGTCATCTTGATGTGTAGATGATGAGGAGTGAGCATTGTAACCACGTGCTGTATCAGTTCTTCAAAGCGAAATCTCTGAAGCTCGAGGCTAAGCTTCGTCACAGAGAAAAGGAATTATCTGCGGCTGAGGTGGAAATAGAAGAACTGAAAAAGCCTCAAGGAGAAAGAGAAGCTGGGTGAAGCAGAGGCCGGTCTTCGTTCCGAGCTTGTTGTGTTCGCGCTGAGTTAGAGCAAACTCGCAGCCAAGTTTCAACTTTCACAGGTTTGGTTCTTTTTCCCTCGCAGTATGTCGTCATTCCTCTATTTCTTAGTTGTTCTGTCTGAGTCTCCCCACCCTATCTCCAGTGGGTGGCGTCCCCGAGCTGATATGGCTTCGAAACGAAAGAGCTCGGCAAAAATCTCGTATTAGAGATCTGGTTGAGAAAATTAAGAATGAAGCCAAGAAATGGGATGCTCGGGCTGAGGTATGGCGCGCGAGGCATGTTCAGATGGTCGACATGCAAAATCTGTACAACCATGATCGTGCTTTATTTAATGGCACACTGCTGTGGACACGTGATAGTCTGCGGGAAGCCCGTGAGCGTACTTCCTTGCTGGAGTCTAGGATTCAGCTGCTGGAAGAAGAATTACAGAAGGCTCGATCCATTCCTCTTTCAGGGGTTAAGGATAATATGCTCTGTCTTGTCAGAGAAAGAGATGATGCCCGTGCCGAAGCCTCTCAGCAATGCTTTGCCGCGTCCCGGTGCCGAGTAGCTCGTCAGGCTGAGTCTGAGAGGAATCTTGAAGTGTGTATGTACAGACTTAGCAAAGGGGTCTCAGAGATAAATAAAGAGGTCGACCATCTTCGTCACACGGACTCGATGAAGCAGGTAGAATTAGATGCCTGTTAATTTACTCTCACCAACCTTCAACTAGACTATAAGAAATTATCCGCGGAATATGACCATCTTGATGAAGCGCGAGATGCGGTTTTTAATGAGTATGAAGAGGCTTCGGCTTGTGTCGAAGGTATAATCCTATTTCATCGAGTGTGACCGTGTTTTTTTCTGCGCTAACTCCGTGGTGTTGTCTTTTTCAGAGCTCGAGGGACACCTTCGCGTCACAAATGAAAAACTTGAAAAGGCTCAATCTTCCTTAGCGCAGCAGGAAGAACAGACCAAGCATTTCAAGAATTTAGCGGCAACCCGCGAGGAGGCCGTTGGTGCTGCTTCTAGAGAAGTGAATCGGCTATCTTCATTATTATCCCAAGCCCAACAGCGGACAACAGTTATTAAGCACAAGGCTCGTTGTCAATTGGCTGAGGAGACGAACAAGATGCTGGAGAGGATAGAACTTGGCCTAAAGAACGAGCATGGTCTCGTGAAGAACTATCCTCGTCGTCCAGTTACCTCTGCCTTGCCTGACTCCTCGGGACCCTCTTCTGGTGGGAGCGTCCCTTCAAGTCTTCGGAATAATCCTGCCGATGGGCAGCAATCTAGGCAGAGACCGCAGTATTTTGTAGGGGCCGCGGCATCATTATCTTTCCCCTTTTGTAATCATGTAACAAGAATATTTTTTGTTGATATCCTGTAAAAGGAATATTTTTTGATGTGTATCCTTGAATTGACCTTTCACTTTTTGTAATCATCCTTTATGAAATGGATCCTTTTCTTGATATACCTGCAATGTTTGTTTGTTTTTATTTTAAGCATTTGTGAAAAAACAAAACAAAAGTTTTTAAGTGTTTGAGTGCGATACTGAAGGAAAGTACCTTCGTGATCGTCTTGAGACCTGTCACCCCGCTGGCGAATCCTGGGCCAGAGGATTCCCAGACGGTGGGGGCCGGGGCAACGTTCTAGGATATGGGATTAAAATATTTACACACCCATTCTGTCGACCCGTTGACTTAAGATTGGTTGGGTATCTCTTTCTGCTGGGTGTCTTCCCCCTGGTCATACACTTATGGACACTGATGGGGGAGCCCTGAGAGATTGCAGATTAACTACTTTCCCCAATATTGTCGATAGATTCCGCTGACTTGATAATTTGAAAGCTTGTTTGATTGATAAGTTGAGGCCTGCAATTCCTCTTCCAGATATAGAAACATGTGGAGCGGTCAGGCTCCCTTCTTCTTCTGATACACTCCAAGCAGATTCAAGTCTGCGTTGCTCCTATGGGAAGTATGGTTTGAGCCACTTAGCATTCCAAGGATGCCGGAGGACCTCGCCTTTTAGATTACGAAGGTAGTAGGAACCGTTACCCGCAACGTCGTGTATTACAAAAGGTCCTCCCCACGTGGGTGCCAATTTTCCCCATTTCTTTTCTTGCTGATACCGTGGGATTGTTCTCAACACATACTTCCCCTCTACAAAATTCCGCAGCTTTACCTTTTTGTTGTACTCCCTTGCTAGTCTTCGTTGATAATTTTCCATCTTTTGTAAAGCGACTTCCCTTCTTCCTTCCAAGTCGTCCAACCTTTCTAACATCATATCTGTTGTGAGGTTTTTCTCCCAAGCTTCGGTCTTCGTGGTTGGCACGAGGATTTCCGTAGGTATGACTGCTTCAGCTCATAACACATTGTGCAGTTGTTCGCACCATCTTCCTTTATGCTCGTCTAATTGTTTTTTGAGTATAAGGGCGAGGGTCTTGTTGGTAGCTTCCGCTTGTCCGTTGCTTTGAGGGTATATGGGGGTGGACTTGTTCTTTCTTATTTTGAAAGTATCGAAGAGCATGTCTATATTTTTTCTCTGTAATTGCTTGCCATTATCAGATACGATTTCAGCGGGTATACCAAATCTGCAAATGATGTTCTGGAATATGAAAGTAAACACATCCACGTCTCTGATCCTGGCCAAGGCCTTAGCCTCCACCCATTTACTGAAGTAGTCCGTGGCTACTATCAAAAATCGTCTTTTCCCTGATCCTTCGATAAAAGGCCCGACGATGTCTACGCCCCATTTTGCAAATGGCCACGGGCTATCGACGGAGTTTAACATTTTCGCCGGCGCGTGGATCTTTTTTGCGAAGCGCTGACATTCTTCACATCGTCAGGACATCCTCGCGGCATCCTGTATCATTGTCGGCCAGTAATATCCTTGCGTTTTTGCTTTGTCAGCTAGTGATCTCATGCCGCTATGATTCCCCGCGTCACCATAATGGATATCATTTAAAATTCGATGCCCCTCTTTCCGGGACAAGCAACGTAGTAATGGTCCAAGGAAGGATTTCTTATACAGTACCCCATCCCGAAGATCATATCTTCCCACTTTGGAGAGTATCTTCCTAGCTTTTTTCTGATCCGCAGGTAAGCTTCCTTTTTCGAGAAAGGCCTGGATTGTCACTCTCCAGTCATCTTCGTTGCTGAAGTCTTCGTCTTGATTTGCTCTTGACAGGATATCCTCTTCGTCAAAGTCATAATGGATGTCTTCTCCTACCTGGTCTTCGATATTTTCTTCCACTGTATCTTGATTGGTAGCGAAGGATAATTGAGATGCAATCGAAGGCTCGTATACCCTTGCTATTTTAATAACTTTGACATTTTTATCCCTCAGCATGGAAGATATATATGCTAGGGCATCCGCGTGCCTGAGGTCCTTTCTGCATAAGTGCCGGAACTTAATGTTCGGGATTTGTGATGCCAATGTTTGGACCAAGACCATGTAAGCTGAGATGGTGTCATCGTACACATTATACTCGAGCCCTATTTGCCGTATGACAAGCTGCGAATCACTTGTCAGCCTTACATCAGTTACCCCCATCTCTATTATTATACGGAGGGCGTGTACGACAGCTTCGTATTCAACAATGTTGTTGGTATGCTCTTTGAATTCCAATCTAAGTGCCTGTATAATCCTTTCTCCAGTTGGGGTGATAATGACAATGCCTATTCCTGCTCCTTCCCTATTTTTGGATCCGTCGACGAAGACTTCCCATTGTCTTTGACTCGCAGGTTCGAGGATATCCATTGGATCCTTGTTTTCTTCCTCGGCTTCTGGTATTCCCTTAATCTCTTCGTCGTTGTCAAGGGGGAGGTCTGCTAAGAAATCCGCCAGAACTTGGGACTTCCGAGAATGTTGAATTTCATGAATGATGTTTAATTGATCCAGATGGGCGTTCCATTTGGCTATTCGGCCCACTTTTCCCGTGCTTTTGAGGACTGCTTCCAATGGTGCTTTGCATGGGACCCTGAAGAGGTGAGTTAGGAAGTAGGTTCTCAGTTTTTGGGTAGCCCATACCAGTGCGAGGATGAGTTGTTCAATCTTAGTATAATTTCTTTCCGCAGAATTGAGGGTCTTGCTGACGTAATAGATAGGTTGTTCTATCTTTGTATTGGTTTTGACTAATACCGCGCTGACTGCGTCCTCTGTTGCTGCTATGTATAGTGCCAAAACCTCGTCAGGGTCTGACTTCTGCAGGATCGGGATTGAGGCTAGGTGTTCTTTGATTTTTTGGAATGCTTCCTCGCATTCAGCGGTCCATTCGAACCTGATCCCTTTTTTGAGAATATTGAAGAAATGTTTGCATTTGTCTGAAGACCGTGCAATAAATCTGCCCAACGCTGCTATAGATCCATTGAGCTTCTGCACTTCCTTTAAATTCTTTGGGGACGGCATCTCTAATATGGATTGAATCTTTGCTGGGTCTACCTCGATGCCCCTTTTTGTTACCAGATACCCGAGGAACTTCCCCGAGGTGACACCGAAAGTACATTTCTCCGGGTTCACTTTCATGTGATGCTGTCTCATTGCTTCGAAGATATTCCTCAGGTCCTGGTGGTGATCTTTACGCAGCTTGCTTTTGACGAGCATGTCGTCAACGTAGACTTCTAGGGTTCCTCCAATCCATGGCTTGAAGATAGCATCGACCATCCTTTGGTATGTTGCCCCTGCGTTCCGAAGTCCGAAAGGCATTCTAGTATAACAATAAAGGCCATGTGGGGTGTAGAACGCTGTGTGTGGCTGATCTTCTTCTTCCAGGGCTACTTGGTTGTAACCAGAATATCCGTCCATGAACGACATCTCTTCGTACCCTTCAACTGCTTCAACCAGTTGATCTATGCTCGGCAGGGGATAGCTATCCTTTGGACATGCCTTGTTTAGATTAGTAAAGTCGATGCATATTCTAACCCCTCCATTTTTATTAGGAACAATGACCATGTTGGAGATCCAGGTAGGATACTTGACTTCCTTGATAAATCCTGCGTCTAGTAGCTTCCGAAGTTCTGTTTCTACTGCCTTATGATACTCTGGAGCTACTTTTCGTATTTTCTGCCTGAATGGGGGCGTGCCCGGTTTGATGCGTAGTTCATGTTGGATTACTTTTGGGTCAATCCCCGGCATATCTCCTAGATTCCAGGCGAACACATCCGCGTATTCCTTAAGTAATTTGGTTAAGGAATGTTCCCTTCCTTCGTCCATTATGGTCCCGATTTTGATCATCTTCGGGTTTTCTTCCGTTCCTATGTTGATTTCCTTTACGGGCTCCACTGGTGTGAACACAGGCTTCGGGTTTCCGAGGACTGGAACGTTCTTTAATTGCTATTTAGCGTGTTTCTGTTCTTCGTTGGTTGTTGAAGTACTTGTTTCTGTGCTTAGGACATTATCATCTTTCGTCAAGCCCCTCCCTGTAGTTTCTTTGAGGAACGGGTCTATGGCCTTCTCTTTCGCGGTTTCTTGATTTTTTACTCTTCGGATTTTTCGCTGCTCTTCTTGCTCGTTGTTGATATGATCCTGAGTGGCCAGGCACTCTCGCGCAGTGATCCGATCTCCCTTGATTTCCATTACTCCCTCAGGTGTTGGAAATCTGAGATATTGGTGGTACGTTGCCGCAACTCCTTTGTGCTTATGTATCCATTTTCGTCCAATAATAGCGTTGTAGGGGGAAGGGGTGTCCACCACACTGAATCGGGTTTCCACTTTCATGGGCCCTGCGTTAACTGATAGACGCATTTATGTGTCTAATATAGCTCATTTGTATATATTGTTAGTACTCGATATTGTACTTATTTGGTTATTTTATGTATTTGTAGGTGTTTTTGGAAAATAATCTCTTGCGGCGAATTTGGCTAAAAATGTGGCATTTGGACCTCCGTTGATAACGTACCGGAAGCGCCTCAGAAGTGTACCGGAAGTATCCCAGAAATACTCCGGAGGAACCCCGAAAAAAATGCGGAAAATGCCCCAGAGGACACTTGCTATACGGACCCTTGATTTTGGATAAGGGGTAACCTAATTACTAAGGGGTGACCCATTTCCAGGCATCTGCTAAAGGGAGACCAGCCACAGATAAGGGGAGGTCAACTTCTCAAATTCAAAAGAAAATTTTGGCGGGAAAAAAGGCAGCAGCGTCAACAGTTTTGGATCAAGGATTTGAGCGACCTAGCAGGCGATTCAATGAGCAAATTTGGTACCCAAGGACTCTGCAAGACATAAGGGACCTGTTAGAAGCGATTAGACCCATCTAATTGGGCTGGATAAGTCAGAAAATCCACACAAAGTCAAGACAGTGCACACGGTTTCTGTTTAGGGTTTGAGATTAGTTTGAGAGATTTATGGGATATCTTGCGTGGGATATACATCAAAACAGTTGGGTAAAAGTCCTAGAAGATATTTGAGACGAGAGAATAGCTAGAAACAGCCTGTAACGCAACAAGAAGAAGATTATTCTTCAAACAACCCGTAAAGAATAATGGAGATTTCCAAGGGGTTTGATCGAGTTTCAAGGGGATTTAAAGCCTATAAATAGTTGGTTTTATGTCAGAGAAGGGGGATGAAGAGTTTGGGGTCGAGCCAGAGCCAGGAGGAGCGAAGAAGAAGGAAAAACAGCAATGTTCACCTGCTGCTGCTGCTGCCATTAAAAAGCTTCAAGAACACGAACAGACTCTCCAGGGCATACTTATTTTCAGCAGCGTCAACAGCATCACAGAAGTGTCGCAGTTAGCTGCAGTTATATTCAATCATCTCTGTTGGACGCGTTTTGTGAGTCTCAGAACCACTATTTTATAACTTTTGACTCTTTTAATCACACTTTGAACTTTGAATTAATATTTTGAGTGTGTGATTGATATGAATAGCTAAACCCCAATACTGGGATGATGGAGGAAGCCATATTTTACACATATAAAAATTATATTTAATTCTTTTATGACTTCTTGCATTTTTATTAAATGTTTTATGATTTTTTCTTAATTGATTGTCATTTCTTTTGATGGTTTATGCTTGGTCTTAGTACTTTTGATATGCCATGCTTTCGATTTACAGTTAATCTTCTAAAAATCTACCTTGGCAAGAATTAGAGTCCCTATTTTTATGTGAGCTATAATTGTTTTGGAAATAAATATATACTTATATGAATGATTATGGTGGAATCCTGAGTCCTAGTGTCTCTTGATCCTGTGACAATTTTATATATTTTTGTTTTTAAATCTATTCAAGTCCGAGCATCGAATCCGTATTTATCGCAATCGAAGTACTACAACAAAATGGCGCCGCCGACGCGGACTTGTATATAGATTTGTTTTTAGGTTTATTATTTTATTTTATTTTTTTTACTATTATTTGTTCCTTTTTACGTTTCTTTTTGTGTCTTTGATTTACAGGTTCGAAGTGGAATACTAAGGACTTGGGAACAAAAAGCTTAAAGATAAAAGTTAAAAGCTAAAAGAGAAGAAGAAAAAGACATAATTTTTTTTTAGGATTTAATTTTTATTATTATTATTTTTTTTTTGTATATAGCTTTTATTTATTTATTTTTAGAATTTGTAAATAGGCTTTATTTTTCAAATTTTTGTAATTTTGGACTTTTTATTTGGACTTTATTCTGGACTTTGGACATTATTTTTAAAACCCTACGGAAGGGTTATAAATTAAAAAAAAATTAAATACAAACTGTTTGCAGGGAAGGACGACGATTACTATATCGTCTCGGCCCCTCGGGTTCGCACACGTCATAGGAGTCGTGGCCCGAGTCGACGACAACGGTTCATCGCCCGTCTGGTACGGGAGGTAAGTCCAATCGAAACACCCGCGAATCTCCTGCAAGCGGGTTACTGTCTGCCTTAAGGTGATAATTGTTTGAGGAAGAACCGGACTGTCTTTATTTTCCTAGTAAAGGGCAAGGCCTGGCCTAAACAAGATAAGGACTCGGATTTCATCACCGTTTCCTTCTTGCCCGCCTTAGGAAAACGAAACCAAACGCGAACCTAAGCCTAAAATTTTGAATAGAACGAGACCAATAGGGTAACGAGCTTAATAGGAAACTCGTTCGAAAAATATTGGTTGCTCTTTAAGCACATTTCAAAGTTCATGATGGTTTCTGTGAGTTGAATGCGTGACTGCGCCGCATTGGATCGGTGAGGTTTTGGGTATCAAAGCTCCACTGAGCTTCCCTCGCCTCGATTCAACTTACATTAGCTCGGATTGATTCCAGAGGGGTGTGCTCAAATTGTAACGAATTCCTTTTCGAAGGAATAGAAGCTGGTCTAGAAAACAATCTAAGTGGAGCCATCATGCTTTTTGCTTGCTAGATTCTATAGGTTTGATTTGGTCGAGTCGGACTTGTTTGTGATTGCGTAGAATTCCCCTGCAATTAAGAATGTCGAACTGGTATGATAGAAGCCAATACAATGAATATCGACCTGAATTTGAATATGGACATCATCAGTATTATGACCATAGTGAGAATAGTGACTGGGGACGCCAACCTTTTCAAGGTTATGGTTCATACCATGGTGAGCCCAATTACTATCCGCACGCGCATCAGTCACACGAGCAAGAAGATTATAATACTAGTTCTTCGTCTTTAGAGGATACAATCAAACTTTTGAAAAGTAGTCCTTATTATGATCCTTCAGTTCCTATTCCTTCTCTAGAAGAGACTCTCAGGAATTTAGCTAAGTCATCACGTCAGTTAGCTGAATCGACGTATAAATTAGATGAGGTGAATAATGTAGTTATGGACGAAAGAACTGCAACAACAACTGAATCTGTAGAAGATATCCTCAATAGATTAACTCAAAACTTAGATCCTACACTAAGGGAACTTTCTTTGGAAGAGACCCTTGAGAGGATAGCTGAGTCGACACGTAGACTTGAGTTAGAGACGAATGAAAGTATTGCTCGAAATAACTTGAATTGCCAATATAGTGTATCCAATAATACCCTTGAGAATGAAGATACTTTTTCACATAATCAAGATAACGAGGTTATAATTGGTAACACTACTTATTTAGATAAGGTTCAATCATCTTCGTACTATTATGATGATGAGGATAGTAGTGATGAAGAATCTGAAACATGTAGGCATAGTAATCAGGAATCTAGTAATCCAATTGAGCTTTATAGTGATTATATTATTTCTACTTCAAATCCAAATAATTTTTATGATTATTCACCTATTCAAAAGGACGAGGATTTGATTAGGGATACCACCGTTTTAGACGATGTAGTTTTTCCTTTTGATTACGAAGCCGATAGTGGTTTAGAGGAACGGGTTCATTTCGAAAATATGTTTTAGAGTTAGCGACTTAGAAACAATAGTCTTGGAGAAGAGATAGACCCGTAGAGATGAGTAAAGATGCACTACCTGATAATACTTAGAAGAATCTCTTGAATATTTTAAGGACTCTGAAGATACGGAAATTCAAGAAAAAATTAGAGGTCTATCTAGAGAAACTGAAAACTTTAAGTTTGGGGGTGATTATCACTTCCCTAGTGCCTTACCTTTAACTCTCAGAAAGTCCCCACACTTAGGACTTGACATCAATGCCTCAACCATTTTACAAGATTACTTTCATACTCGTTTTCCTGAACCTAGTGATGTCCATAAGGAAGTTCAGTTGTTAGAAACCCATCCTCTGGTTGATGAGGTTAGACCAGGCTATGATACTACGATCGACTTTGTTTTCCCACCAAATATTTTTCAAACAATTGTGGGAACGTATAAATTTCAAATGTGTCAATTATTAAGTTCTGAGACTAAACCTAATTACTTTAGGATATTAGAATCGACACATTTTCTTAAGAATGACCACTACTCTCACTGTGGTCAATTATGTAAGTCAAACCTGATTGACTTAGAGGATCCTCAATTATTTAGGTTATTATTTTGTGCTTCTAAGTTCTTATTTAAGTACTTACAGACTCTAGGACCTAATAATTCGGATCTCAATTTTGAGGAGTTGCAGCCTAAAGAAATATATTTAGACCCTTTTATAGAACCTGAACCTGAACCACAATTAGATATAGATATCTTAATCAGGAAACTAGGTAATGGCATGCTAGTCTTGTATATTTTCTTGGTTCACTGCAGTTTCCTTTTGTCAGCTCTTTTTGGTGTTAAAGACCCACAGTTATTCCGGCTACTGTTATACGGTTCGAGTTGACTAATACTTTTCTTAGTCTGGCTGAAGACTTTAAACTTAGCACTTCTTGGGAGGTAACCCAATCTCATGCAACCAGGTAATATCCTTCCGTAACTCTTTCATTTCAAATGGTAACAGTTTCTCCTTGTTCATGCTTTTAATTTCATCTTTAGAACATTGAGGACAATGTTAGGTTTAAGTTTGGGGGTATGGGAGAAACTTTTTAGTATGAATAAATAAACTCCAGAGCTTAGAAATTTATGCCTATTGAGGATTGCACTAACTAATCTAAGTGGATGGAAGCATTTTGATTGTAGGAGTTTGAGGAACCAATCTGATTAGATGGAAACATCTAAAGAGTCTATTCATAAAAGCACAGAGCTCAGGTGTTAGAAATAACATGATAGTTTCACCATATCTCGTTGAGTCCTTTTCACTTCTATTTTATTTTATTTTGTTTTTAAACTATGTTTCTCTAAGTGATAGGTGGGGCCCACGATTCAAGTTGTTACCAATGCTAGGGTGAATTAGAGTGATTGAGATACTAAAAAAAAAAAAAAAATTGAGACCAGACCATTTGACCAAAAGGAATAAATTCAATAAAGTCGACCACTGGTACCCTTGTATATGCCAGTTGTGTTGACCTAGAGTTAGGTTATCGACCACTGGTACCCTTGTATATGCCAGTGTGTTGATATTAGTCAGACTAGTATCTCAATCCATTAGGATAGGTTCATTTTGGCGGAGGCCTTCAGACAGATATGGGAAACGTCGTTCACTTAGTAAACATCAAAACCATCTATGTTTTCTATATCCATCTTCTTGATCTTTCCATGTGATTAGTTTGACTCCGAATATGATGTCCATAGTGCAACTATCTGAGTAGAGCTCTGTCACTTTATATGAATTTTAGTATGCTTGAGTGCAAACTCGTGTACAGCAATTGGAATTTCGCATCAGGGTACTTCTTCCTGTAGTCAATAAGTATGCCAACCAAGGAGATTCTTTAGTGCCTTCCAAGGTTCTGCGTAGATAGCTAAGGTCTGGAGTACAGGTTTTGTGGGTATATCTCTGGTAAGCCCTCCCGAGACTATAACTCGGCCACTAGGGCCACCTAGGGGTTTAAAGGCTTATTGCATACGCTAAATGCAATCGACGATGCCTGCGACAGTGAGTTAGAATTTTATTTTGTAGTTTTGATTTGCTCGGGACTAGCAAATAATAAGTTTGGGGGTATTTGATAGACGCATTTATGTGTCTAATATAGCTCATTTGTATATATTGTTAGTACTCGATATTGTACTTATTTGGTTATTTTATGTATTTGTAGGTGTTTTTGGAAAATAATCTCTTGCGGCGAATTTGGCTAAAAATGTGGCATTTGGACCTCCGTTGATAACGTACCGGAAGCGCCTCAGAAGTGTACCGGAAGTATCCCAGAAATACTCCGGAGGAACCCCGAAAAAAATGCGGAAAATGCCCCAGAGGACACTTGCTATACGGACCCTTGATTTTGGATAAGGGGTAACCTAATTACTAAGGGGTGACCCATTTCCAGGCATCTGCTAAAGGGAGACCAGCCACAGATAAGGGGAGGTCAACTTCTCAAATTCAAAAGAAAATTTTGGCGGGAAAAAAGGCAGCAGCGTCAACAGTTTTGGATCAAGGATTTGAGCGACCTAGCAGGCGATTTCAATGAGCAAATTTGGTACCCAAGGACTCTGCAAGACATAAGGGACCTGTTAGAAGCGATTAGACCCATCTAATTGGGCTGGATAAGTCAGAAAAATCCACACAAAGTCAAGACAGTGCACAGGTTTCTGTTTAGGGTTTGAGATTTTGAGAGATTTATGGGATATCTTGCGTGGGATATACATCAAAACAGTTGGGTAAAAGTCCTAGAAGATATTTGAGACGAGAGAATAGCTAGAAACAGCCTGTAACGCAACAAGAAGAAGATTATTCTTCAAACAACCCGTAAAGAATAATGGAGATTTCCAAGGGGTTTGATCGAGTTTCAAGGGGATTTAAAGCCTATAAATAGTTGGTTTTATGTCAGAGAAGGGGGATGAAGAGTTTGGGGTCGAGCCAGAGCCAGGAGGAGCGAAGAAGAAGGAAAAACAGCAATGTTCACCTGCTGCTGCTGCTGCCATTAAAAAGCTTCAAGAACACGAATAACAGACTCTCCAGGGCATACTTATTTTCAGCAGCGTCAACAGCATCACAGAAGTGTCGCAGTTAGCTGCAGTTATATTCTATCGTTTCTGTTGGACGCGTTTTGTGAGTCTCAGAACCACTATTTTATAACTTTTGACTCTTTTAATCACACTTTGAACTTTGAATTAATATTTTGAGTGTGTGATTGATATGAATAGCTAAACCCCAATACTGGGATGATGGAGGAAGCCATATTTTACACATATAAAAATTATATTTAATTCTTTTATGACTTCTTGCATTTTTATTAAATGTTTTATGATTTTTTCTTAATTGATTGTCATTTCTTTTGATGGTTTATGCTTGGTCTTAGTACTTTTGATATGCCATGCTTTCGATTTACAGTTAATCTTCTAAAAATCTACCTTGGCAAGAATTAGAGTCCCTATTTTTATGTGAGCTATAATTGTTTTGGAAATAAATATATTACTTATATGAATGATTATGGTGGAATCCTGAGTCCTAGTGTCTCTTGATCCTGTGACAATTTTGTATATATTTTTGTTTTTAAATCTATTCAAGTCCGAGCATCGAATCCGTATTTATCGCAATCGAAGTACTACAACATTAACCTGCAACACGATGTCTCCCAAGGGCTTCGTGGATGCTCCATTGAATCCGTAGATGGTGTGATAAGAGGTCATTAACTGTTCATCATGGAGCTTCATCCGTTTGAATGCATCATAAAATAGGACGTTTACGGAGCTTCCCCCGTCTATGAGGATCTTCTTGAGGTTACATCCAGCTACTGGTAGTGTTAGGACCAAGGGATCGTTATGGTCTTCCATATCTTCTTCGATATCCTCGGCGTCGAAGATGATAGGAGATTCCATCCATTCTTCGTGTTCGTCCACCACTATCCCATCGACCTTATATAATTCGCAGCGGTCTTCGAATTGCTTCCTTAACCTCTTTCCTATCTGCACTGTAAGTGAGGGTCTTGTGGCTTCAGAACACAAGATGGTGTTGATTGTTCGGTTTCCTTCCGGAAGTTGGACTGGTTTGGTTCGCTTAGATCTGTCCTCGGTAACATCCTTTCGTACGTAATGTTTTAGCTCTCCCGCATCAATTAATTTTTGGATCATTATTTTAAGGTTCTTGCACTTTTCGGTCTGGTGTCCGTTGAAACAGTGATATTCACAGTAATCTTTAGACTTCTCGGATCTCGGGGGCTGCTTTCCCTTAGACCATGGCCACTCCAAGTTTTCCCTCCCTTTGATCTCTCGTAGGATACGAGCATAGCTAGCGTTGAGTTTTGTGTAAACTTGATCTTCGAATTTTCGGTCACCTGCTCTTCGTTCATCCCTTCGTTCCTTCCTATCTTCGTGAGGTCTCTCCCCTGAGCAACTCCTTTTGGCCCCATTGGTTTGTTCCGCTGAATTGGTGCGGTGAGACCTCTGCGGATATGCCCTCGGGTTTTCCCGTTGAATTTCTTCAAGTCGAGCATGCTTTTCAATAATTATTCGAAGATCTCCCTCTGTCTTAGGCACGCTCCCATGAATTTCAACAAATAGGGGACTCATTCGGTCTAAGCCCCATTTGTAGCAATTGATGCTTACCACTGGGTCCACGCTACCTATGGCTTGGAAGATCTTGTTCCATCTGTTAGTGTACTCCCTCGTGGTTTCCTTGTAGCCAATCGCTAGTGAAAAGAGCTTATCCATTCCGGTGTTTACAGTCTTGTTGTACATATACGTTCTTAAGAATTTCTCTGCGATTTGGTCGTATGAGTGGATAGAATTTGGTGGCAGATTATCGAACCATGATAACGCCGATCCCTTCAGGCTTGACGGGAAGTATCTGCAGAGTACGGCGTCGTTCTGACCCCATCTAGCTAAGACACGGTTGTAGTACCGAATATGTGCAGAAGGGTTGCTGGATCCATCATAGCATTCGAACGTTGGGACAGGGCATTTCAGTGGAATAGGGGTGTTGGCCAAGCGATGAGTTAAGGGCGTGGAGTTAGCTTCTCTCATGACTTCTTCTAACCTCCCCCTGCCTTGTTTATTTTTTAATTTCCTGATCTCGGCCATCATCTCATCTCGTAGTTCTTCCATTGCGCGGTGGTGCCCTAAATTCTTCTGTTCGTTACCGTCTGACTCTCCATCATCATAATCCGGGTCAGATACGCTACTTCCCCTTGTCGCGTCTTCATTAGCCGCTATGACGACTCTATAGTCTCGGTTTGGCTCTGGTGATTTGGAGTTTGCTTCATCAAGTTGTTGGCTGGTCTTCGTGCTTAGAGCAATCCGCTCCTTTAAATCTTGATTTTCTCTGGCCAACAGGGCTACAACATCTGCGTAAACCTGCTGGCTCTTCTTCAGTTCCTCAAGCTCAGCCATCAGTCGGTGTGATTGGTTGGACCCCTGATTGGGGGTCCCAGCGCGTGATACTACAGCCATGGTGTCGCCCTCCTCTATGGTCTGCACTAAAGGTGGAAGGGGTTCAGCTTCGGTCGCTGGCATTTGCAAATTGGGGTGAGTGCCCCTCTGCGGTTCTAGAGCCGCCGGTATGGTTTGATTTTGATCATTTGTTGGTGGCATTCCAAAAGTTAGTAGGTGCACGGATTGAAATGTTCTGGATTCATCCACCCTTTCTCTTGGTTGGTTAAGTTGAGTCATGGGGCAAGTATTGCTAGCCTCTGCAGCCTTCGGGATTACCGCAGTCGCACCGTACTTTGTCGCTGCTGCTCTGAGAGCCGCCGCTGCAACTAAATTAGCGTTCATAGGTGAAGTGATTTCCGCTGTATCTTGCCTTTGACTGGTCATTTTAGCTTTATCTCCCTTCTGCTTGCTTCGGGTGATGACCGGGGTTGTCCTGGGTGTTTCTTTTGACAAAGCTTTGGATTTTCCTGCTTCCTGCGTCTTTTCCATCACGTGTCCTTTTGTTGATAATGAAATCTCGCCGAAACTCGCCTTCTTTACTCACAATAAGTCCTTTCTGCATAAGGCATTTCAAACGAAAAACGGGAATATCCGCGTGAAGCGGGTTAGTTGACGAAATACATTCTTCCTGGAGAGGATTAATACACGCAAGTTATAATATACGGGTTAAAGTTTTACTAAAGGAGATCCTTAGTATAAAAACTACGAAAAACCCCCCAGAGAGACGGGTTCGCATGAGATTTAAAGAAAATCGTAAATCCGCGGATTAGAACAATAAATCTTATCGAACATAAAAGGTGTGTTTTTAACACAATACAGTTAACAAATGATCTATACAGTCCGGGCTGATAAATCAGAGCAATCATATGCCAATTTAAAATGAAATCACAGGATAAGATAAATCTTTTACCGGGACGAAGTCCCTGTTTCTAGCGCCAAATTGTGAACACACAAATCACGAAGGGATACGAATGCTCACAATCAATCATCATCATCTAAGGAGATTTGTGATGATGATATCCAAGTGCTGATTCATTGGCTCAAAACCTTCGGGTTTATCATAGCCTCATATAACAACTCCATGCGAGGCGTTTGCGCACGGGATATAAGTACAAGCAAAGAAAACAAAACGTATAAGTAAAGATCCATGGGGCTAGATAAATATAAAGTGCTGAAATGTAAATAAGACCATGGTTTACGTGGTTCAGCACTAAGGCCTACGTCCACGGGGTTTGTTGTTTTACTATATTCTTCATGGTTACACGAATAGTCGAATGACTTTTGGGTTTACATGTTTCTCTCTTCTAAATGATTAACTTACACTTGCAACTCTCTCTCTCTCCTTCCCTTCCTGATTCTTGCGATCCCCCTTACTCTTGGTGGAGACGGGGTATTTATAAGGTTAGAGTGTGGGACCCATCTCTGATGACCGTTGGAACCTTATCTTCTTGTGTCCTTGCGTCTATCACGCAGAGGTCTGCGTTTGCCCCTTGATCCCGCAGAGGCATCCACGCTCGTTCCACAGGTTGATCGACACGTACACTGCTCAGAGTGTTTAATGCGGGTAGTTGAGGAGTCTGCTCGTGTCAGACAAGTGTCTTCTGCCCCTGTCACGTCCGTGTCAGCTAACTTTCTCTCCACCGTTGATCCTAGCTTCTCTTTTGGGGATGCGATAAAGTAACTCCTCGGGGTTTATTTGGTGTTTCGTAGCGCATCATGTTTTGATGTTTTGGCCTGCATGCTTTCCACGTATCTTTTTATATACACGTGTCTGATAGTGAGATATATGTGTACACAGATATCAAATTGCTTGAATTTGGCTCCTTCAATCCTTATCTCGATTGTCTCTTCATCTTTTATCTTTTCATTTGAATCCATTGTTGTTTTCCGGAAAAAGGGTCGTGAATACCTAACCTAGTTGAGTTTCGACGCTGAATACCTAACTAACAAAGTATTTATATGTGGATATCCAGTTCTCCGAACCTTAAACGAAAACCGATTTTTGTTAAGAGTTTTTGTAGAATTCAGGATTAGGGTCAGCGTGAGCGGAGCTGGTGGTAGCGGCGTGGAACTGTGGTAAATCCGAACTCCTAAAGTACTTTTTATTCTGAATACCACCTCTCACAACCTTAAGAAAAAAAATCCTCGACAGAAATCGTGTGATTTATAGGATATTCGTGTTTTCTATTTTTCCTGTACCTCGAAGCACAAAATTGGAAATAAAGTGACACTCGAAAGGAATAGGATATACACGCTATTAATCTTCTTGAGTTTTCTCTTGATGTTATTTTTTTAGAGCTTTTTAAGTTATCTTTACAGTTTTTCTAACCTTTTAGTTTATGGGGGTGGGGGGCCTTAAGCCCCCTCGTAATTCTTGTAATTACGTTTTTTTTTTGCTTTAGTAAACTATTGAACTTGACAAAAAAAAGAAAAAACATAAATTACTTTTTGCGGAATGACCCTTGGGTTAAAAATATACCTCTTTTGTTCGGATACTTTAGCAAATTTGGCCAGCTCATTATAGGCTAATATTCAACTCTTTTTTTTTTTTTTTTTGATCGATCAAAAGGAAATATATTAAAAAGCGTACAAACCGTGTAAGGGAAATTACAACTTAAAAAGAGCAACAAAGCCCTAGAACAAAGACGAGCAGAAAAAGAAAACTACAGGAGAAGAAGCTCAGAGTAGACAAGAAGAAAAATCATCTTTGAATACCTAGAATTAATAACCAAAATTTGTAACCAGGAAGCTTACAATCAGGTAGCACTCTCATCAATATCCTCTAAAGTTAGATCCTTATGATTTTTCTTAAGGTCACTAAACATTTCTTTTTGACCATTCTTTGAAGAGGGGAAACTTAAATCCCATAAAGAACCTGCATCCAAGAGTTTAACAGCTGATATTTATTAGGGTCGTCGAGAGATTTAGATGTACCTTTCTTTTTGGAACTTAATGTACCATTTGGGAAGAGGCCCGCTGCTTTAGACTTTAGGCCCGAGTTTGTGATGCATCCTAAGATCGGTGTAGTCGAGTTCTGCTTTGAGATGCTAATATTTGAATCTTCCTTTACTAAGGGAGCTGAAACAACCTCATTCTCGTCATCATTCTCATGGAATCTGTTATACGTCTCAAAGACGGGGGGAATGGACGGGCCTGTAGATGAGTTACGTGCTTCAAGCAACGGCCAGACTCTTGATTCACAACCCATCATACTACCCTCCTTAATCTCTTCAAGCAATAAGGACTCTTTGTGATCCATAGATCTTTTTATCTTTTTCTTAGTGATCTTTTTACAACAACAATATCCTTATGAACAGTACCAGTAGCCCCTTTAACAGCATCGTCAAAAGAAGTGCTTGAGACAATTTCAAGAGACTTACTTGAGTCTATAGGAAATTCATTAATGGAACTATCATCCTCCATGTCCTTAAGAGCATGGAAATATTTAGATAACTTGATTCCAACTTCCGCGGTAGCAACAGGAACTCCAGCATCCACCATATGAATGTTATCAATAGTCGCATCATCTTTAGGATCGGAAATACCAATATATTTCTCCTCATTATCTGAATTTTTGCTTTTTTTTTCTATATTTGTTTCCTTCATCTACTATTTCCCCTTCCTCTGGCTTATTCATATCTTTCCAACTAACCCTGCATTCAGATACAATGTGTCCTACAATCTTACAATGTCCACAAAATTTTGGAATCTTAGGGATTTTAATGCCTTGATAGAATCCCCCATACTTTGTGCCAATCCAAATTCTATCAGGGATTTCTTTAGCTAAATCGACTTCAACCATCACACTTGCATTAATAACCAATTTCACGCTTTAGAGTTGTCTCATCAACTTGAATTGGTCTACCAATTATTTTAGCAATGGATAGAATGATTTCCTCATTCCAGTATTCAATACATAAACCTGGAAAATGAGCCCAAACGAAAGCAGTGGAAGACTTTTGATTTTCAGGCTTGATGTTTGGTTCCCATTCCCTAATCTTCAGAATCTGATTCTCCACCTACCATAAACCACCACTCCAATTTCTTTTCTGATCATCCTCACTTGTTCTAGCCCATAGACAGTGCAAGTCCCTAGAAAAGGAAAACTCTGTCTTAATGAAAAGTTCTTCTACACAAACTAATTCTCATGAGTTACTGTACAGAATGAAATTTTCTCCATATGAAGATTGTGTTAAGAAAAGTTTTCATAACTTACAATCTTCTCCGGTGGCTATGAAATTTAAACAAGTACCTGTTGTTACTTCTCCTCCACGAATATGTACCTTCTATGGAAAAGGAAATCACTATGCTATCCATTGTTTTGCTAGAAAGAAACGTGTTTCTGAACTTCACAAATTGCTTATTTGTACTTTCAATGGAGTAAATAGTCGGACGACTATTACAGTGAAGGTCCCTTTCATAGGAAACCAAGCATCTTATAAAAATGATCTCTCTTCTAGAAATCATCACAGGACATTTGTAAATTCTCGTGCTACCAATGAAAGTATGGCTTGTGCTTATAAGAACGAATCTGATAAATCTAAGTCTAGTGTGTGCAAAACAAATTTTGGAAAATCCCCTAGAACCTATTTCTAGAGGTCCTAGACTTTGTTATCAGAAAGGTGTCTCTCCTGTGATTCCCAGAAGGACTGCGAGACACACCTTTTTTCCTGGAAGATGCGGTGAAAGGACAAGAAGTGTTGAGAAAAGACATCCTAGAGGAAATTACAGCTACTCTTTCAGAACCTATGGTGAGACTATGTCTCCCTCTGCTACCTAGCAGCAGAATGGTCTATCCTTGTGTCTAACTTGAGAGATACAAGGATGAGGATTTGAGAGATGCTCAAGTATTATTCTATATTTTCTCTAGGTTGTATATCCCTTGTTGTAATGATCTTCTCTAGTCTCATTTTCCTTTTGTCACTTTGATATGGTGGACGTTTTGGATACTGCACAATATCTCTCTTTAGGGCCATTTGTTTTGTTAGCCCATGAACGCCCGTATCTCCTCAAGTATATTTAGGGTTTCTAGCCAGGATATTCACGAACATATATAAATCTTATATGCGGTTCATTTTTCTTCAGAAATGAGCTCTATGGAAACTGTTCCCAAAGAAGAAGTTAACCCTATGGTTGAGGATGATCTCAAAGAATGTGATTCTGGTCAAGAGTTTATACGAAAGAAGATGCTTGAAATAAAAGAGTATAACACTTGGATTGGTGAATCTGTCAAGGATCTGATTCGTGTTCAGAATGAAGTTAAGAACGAACTGGCTAACCTCCAATTGCAGATAAACCATCTTATTGATGGACAGGCAAAAATCCTTGGTACTCAGAATATCTTGATCAGAAATCAGAAGAAAGTTATCCTTGATTGTGCAAAGGCTCGCCATTATGCTCGCACTATTGATCGAAAAGTCAACGTTCAAACTTTTGAACATGGTGTCTCTACGGTCAACAGGGTCAAGGATATCAGTGACTCCTACTTTGGTGGACCATTTCAGAGGTATGAAATCATCAAGGAAAACTAAGTTTTGTTGCCTAGTATGTCTTCTTTTTGGATTAGTTGGAAGAATAACTAGTGCTTTGAATAACGATGATTGTGACTACACATAGCTATTTTTGTTTTCATTTTCTTATGTTATTTTTTAGGTTTATTGGTTTTAAATTCTAAAAATATTTAGATGATGATGTTATTGCAGTATTGATCTCTTGGTTTTGTGATATTGTAATATTTTTATGGGATATGTATTGTTTGCGTTCATGAACTTGAAGGTCCCATATTGCAGTCAAAAGTAAAGTCGTTCATGAATTAGTATTCGTATTGATGAAAGGACGAATGGACTTTTGACAATTACAAAAGTTATGCCTATGCAGTCATGTATTTGATGGAAAATAGGATAAAATCTTTTGTTTGATTATTGCTTTAAAGGTCCCATATTGCTTTAAATTCTAAAAATATTTGGAGGATGATGATTATTGCAGTATTTTCTTGGTTTGTTATATTGCAATATTTTTATGGGATATGTATTGTTTGCGTCCGTGAACTTGAAAGTCCCATATTTTGTCAAATGTAAAGTCGTTCATGAATTGGTATTCGTATTAATGAAAGGACGAATGAACTTTTGACATATACAAAATTTATGCCTATGCAATCATGAATTTGATGGAAAATATGATTAAATCTTTTGTGTGACAAGGATAAAGTCTATTATGTTGTTATGCATATCATGATGCAAAAATAGAATAGATCCTTGTATGTTAAGCACGGTATTGATCTTCATTTATTCATCTTGTTATGTTTTACCGTGAAGGCTCCATTGTGTGTCTTATGTTGAGCACCTTACAACTAAGTCGATTAACATTGGCTTTGTTGGTTGTTCCATAAGATGTTATATGTTGAGCATTATGAACTAAATTAATCATACTTGGTTATTTAGTTCATACTCCATAAGTTTCTTTCTTATGTTGAGTACATGTGCGGTTAAGATGGTCATGTTCCATGATAATCTTAGTCGGGTTTCCATAATCTCTTATGTTGAGCCCAAAATAATTAAATTGATTACTTCGGTGATTAGTTTGGTTGTTTGCTTTTCGATTAGATTAATTATAATCTCTCTTGTAATTAATCTAGTTGAGTTTTCATATGTTCCACAAGCTCTTGTGTTGAGTATATGAACGGCTACACTATCATGTTCCATTGGTTAATGTAGTCACGTATTCCGTAAGGTTTTCCTTATGTTTAGTACTTGAACAGTTAAGTTATTCACCTCCATATGATTAACTTAGTCGTAACCTGTTGCTCCGTGAGTTTACTTATGTTGAGCACTTTCAATTAAATTGATCACTTTTATGGTTTTGATTTAATTGCGTATTTCAATTAGAATATTCATGGGTTTACTTGTGAGTATTTTGGTTGAGTTTTGGATTTAAAAAATCATTCTCATGGTTTTTGGTGTCCAAATAAAAATCCTTATTTTCTTTCGAAATTAAGGTCGCTCTTGTTGTTCCTTTGGGATTGACATCAAATGAGGGAGAGTTCTTTTGAACTTGTGATTAAGGTAATACCTTGCGGGGAGTATGGCTGTGGAATTTTATAGGGGTTATCTTGCGTCATAAAACTCCTTGATGAATGTTTTTTTTAGCTTTGCCTATAAGATTGCATCTAAATTAAGATGATATGTTGTCTTTCTTTTGGTCATGAAATGTCTCTTGTGGAAATTTCATTATGAACCCGTTCTTGTACCTTTGCCAATTTTATTGACAAAAAGGGGGAGAAATATTATAGGCCACACTATAAATACATACGATTTTCGGATCATTGTGTAAGGGGGAGTGATTTCCATGATCGAGATGGAGTATTGGAGTGATACATATCACCATAGTATTATTGTTAAAGTCGTGATGCAATTGGACTTTGATGTTCATAGTAATACTATGACACTGTGTAATAATGATCGAGAATCTCGATTTCTCTCATTGTTATAGCTACGGATCTTCAACAACGGTGACACTAAACTTACAACCTTTGGGATCATTGGAGTACTTGGAAGGACGAAGATTTCAAGGAACGTTGAAGATTGGACTATGGAATAAGAGCCACTAAAGTTTATCTTTTTTGTATTCCATATGTATTAATAGTTTTGTCACTAAAATTAACAAAGGGGGAGATTGTTAGATCATAGCTCGGTCAACCTCGCATGCGTTGTTATATCAAGCATGTTTGTCAATGTTAGCGATCAAAACTATAAAATCTTGATTTCTAGCCTATTAGCTAAGTCTCGGACTAGGATAGGAAAAGTGTAGTTGATCTCAAGGATTTCATGTGATTCAACGACAATGACGAAGATCTACACCAAGGAACCGTGGAACTTCATCAACAAAAAGGTATGTGAAGACTTGAACTTATGTATCACTTGAAAGTCTATCTATTCTTTTATTACTTCTTATGAGACAAAAGTCGTATGCTATATAGACTAGATCATATACACTTGATATTTCCAGATGAGTATTTATTGCTTATCTTTTACTCGAAATCATGTGTTGGTAAAGCGATTCGTTGTGATCGGGTTTATCTTCACCTAGTGACGAAAGTCATGAAAGTTTCAGTCACTTTGGAAATTGCTCTGACGAGAAAGGTATGTTGTTTTTCACAACTGAATATCGCCCTCTGAGAATGTTTCAATGATTGAAATGAGAGTTTATATTATATAACCATGTATTCCTTGAACCGAAGTTTTCGAACTTTGTTGATCAAGAGAAATCGGTAGGATTGTGGAATTGGCTTGCCAAGTCCGCGAACTGACGAAAGTTCTCGACCGAGAATTTCTGTTGGGATTTCCAAAACTCGTTTGTGTGCCAAGTCCGCGAACTCAGTCCGTGAACCCAGTCCGCGAACTGGCGGAAGTTCTCGACCCGAGAATTTCTGCTGAGTTTGGAAAACTCAACCGATTAACTTAAGTCCGCGAACTTGTTTATGAACTTAAGAGGTTATGATCTAAAGATGTGCTCTGAACATGAAACATTAATTATTAAGGAATGCTTTATGCAAACCGTGGCTATAATGTTCATGAGCCGATTCTAATCGAATCGAATCATCTTTGTTTCAATTGTGTCTTGTGTAGTTACATAAGATCTCATAGCAATTTAACAACTCTTAACTAGTTCATTTGAGTCAATTGAACTAGTTATGGTGAAGAAGAACATGATTAATATGAGATGCTCATATGGTTGACCTTTTGGGTTATCATGTTGAACCAACATACGTGTACTTGTTTGGGTATGGTTTTCTCAAACCCAGTAAACGTGTAATCAAGTGTGTGTGACAAGATATGTCTTTCGATCTAACGGTTGAGAGATATTGACTTGAATCTAAATCAGGTTTTCATCTAACAGTGGATAGAGTTTTCTTTGTACCTAAGGCAAAACCATGATTTGAAAGGTTATATATAGGAGACATCTATCTAGAGAAAAACTTAATCCCCACACGTCTGTGTGCTACTAGTGCGCTCGCTAGAGTCGATATTCATTAACTCCTGAGTTTCTTCTCTAAACTCGAGTTAACGACTTAAAGACTTCATTAGGATTGTGAAGCCAGGCCGATACTACTTTTACCGTAGTTATGTGATCTGATCTTGCATCTTTTATCGTACGAGTACAATCGATTGATTGACTTGAGATCGTGAGAGTTCTCCGATAAGCAAGATAAATAAGTCACAAACATCTTCGTCTCACTGTTTGTGATTCCTCGACAATCCCCTTGTGTAGTCAGGAAGGAGTGTAGAGAGGCGATTGATTAATCTAGGATGTTCTTCGGGAATATAAGTCTGGATTATCAATTGGTTCCTGTTCCCTTGATTTTATATCTAAAGACGGAACAAAACCTAGGGTTTATCTGTGGGGGACAGATTTATCCTTTCGATAGACTTTTCTGTGTGAGACAGATTCGTTTATTATCAAGTCTGTGATTTTGGGTTGCAACAACTCTTAGTTATGGGTGAGATCAGCTAAGGGAATCAAGTATGCAGTGTTATGCTGGGATCAGAGGCGTAGGAGTACAACTGTACCTTTTATCAGTGGGAGATTGGTAGGGGTTCAACTATAGATCAGTCCGAAGTTAGTTTGCAGTAGGCTAGTGTCTGTAGTGGCTTAATACAGTGTGTATTCAATCTGGACTAGGTCCCGTGGTTTTTCTACATTTGCGGTTTCCTCGTTAACAAAACTTCTAGTGTATGTGTTATTTCTTTTCCGCATTATATTTTATATAATAGAAATAATACAGGTTGTGTGTTCGCGATCATCAATTGGAAATCCAACCTTTGGTTGTTGATTGATATTGATTGATCCTTGGACATTGGTCTTTGGTACCGTCCAAGTTATCTCTCTTTGATAAAGACTCGCAGATTTCTATTTGCTTGAGTAAAGATCAAATCGAGAAATTGAGATAATAACTCCTTGAGATGCCTTTTATCTAGATTGAGTCTGACTGTCTAGTTGATTCTCTAGCAAAGTATTTCGGAGTTAGTCCGTACAGATTTCTAAGAGAAATATTGGGTGGTGTTGTTAGACCCCCGCTTTTTCAGAAACCTAAGGTAAAAGGAGAATCGACTCTAGTTGATGCAACTAGTAACACACATGAGGTGTGGGGATTAAGTTTCCCAGTTGCTAGAGTTCTCCTTTATATAGTTTTCAAATCAGGGTTTGCAATCTAAGTTAACTTGGCAACAAAGCATTCGATATTAACCGTTATATGAAAAACCTGATTTAACCAAGCTAATATATTTCAACCGTTAGATCGAACTTAGCTTGTTACACACACATGAAATGTACCCTCATTTAGTTTTATGTAACCGTACCCAAACGTGTACACCATGTTAGCTCAACAATAGTTAATCAAAGTTAGCCATATGATTACTCTCATATCAACCTTATTCATCTTAACCATAACTAGTTCAAATGACTCAAATGAAACTAGTTAAAGAGTCGTTCAATTGTTATATTTTTCATAGAAGTACACAAGAACACAATTGAAGCAAAAATGGTTTGATTCACTCGAATCAATTCATAAACATTATAGCCACGATTTGCAAAGATTGCATTCCTTATTATGTAAATGTTTAGGTTCATGTACGCAACCGATTTTAGAACCCGTTTGCATACTTGAAATACCCGGACCAAGATTGGTTTGCGAAAGTACGCAAACGGGTACGCGTACTTCGTCGCTGTCGTATGCGTCAAAAATAATATTACTTTCTCACAACTTAAAATATATAATATAGCAAGGGTAAGAAAGGATCGTTCCCACAGAGAGGCATTTGTTATTATAAAATCTCAGTTTCTTAGTAACCAAACGGGGGGGGGGGGATTTTTGTTTTTATCTAAGCAATAAAAGTAATTGAAAGCAATAAAATAATTCGAATAATCAATAGAAGAAGATATTGGTCACGGGATAGTATCATTCACAAAATTGTATTTTCACCAATGACTAAAATTGGTAATTTAATCTCTCATTTATTAAAAGTCTTAGGATATCTTGATCGCAAGTATATCCCGTTAATTCCCTGATTTCATCACAACCACATTAAAAAATGTATATGTGAATTCTTCCTAGAAAGCAACTTAACGTGTAAAAGCACAATCAAGTTTAACTCGCTAAAAGCAATAAGTTATATGGAATAAGATTAATCAATGCAAACGAACGTGTAAAAGCACTAATCCGTTTTAACAAAAGTTATGATTCTCTTGTGACTAGTAGGATATATCACTACAAGCACTACCCACAATTATGCTACTTAGAATCAGGAATAAACAACTTTTTCGTATTGAAAACCCTAATCTAGCAATAAGGATGAAGGCAAACTCAATCGATTCCGGACTCGACCAAACAAGCATTCAAACTATATAACACTATTAATTGTGAACCATAAAGAATAAATTATTGAGACAAAATTAATTCATCGATGCAAATATCATTTGTGAAATCCACTTTATCCCATAACCAATAATATGAGTTTAGCTACTCATAGCTTTTGAGTTCATCATAATCAATAATAAAAATGAAGAAGATGAAAAAAATATATGAAAGAAAACCCTAGTAGAATCACCGCTCTCCAAAGCTCCAAGTAGAAAAAATACGTGGTCCCCAAACCAAGTAGAAACTTTCTCCTTTTGTAGTTTTTCATCTTTGCAAAACTAGGTCTTCAAAGCCCAAAGTCCAGGTGGTCCAACAAGCCCATGTGTGTGATAAACCCATGTAAAAATCTTGCCAAAAATATGTCGCCGGAAAACTGGTGTAGTGCCCGAAGTTTGCCGGAAAGTTGTCGGAAAAGTAGACCCGGTCACCGGTCCAACGAGTCAAATCGGGAAGTCAACTGAGTTAGCTCGGTCAAACTCAGTGAGTCTGGGACGAGTCATGTGTGTCAGCTCTGAGTCAGAGTCTGACTAGACTGATTAGGCTGAGTTGCTAAGGCATGAGCTGTTGCACAAACCAGACTCAATGTTGCACCATCATGGTGCATTACGACTTCATTGCCAGCCATGATGGTGCATGATAGTTATTTCAGAAGCATCACTTCACCAGCTTTGTCCCTTAATCTTTCTTTCAGCACCAACAAACCCCAAAGGAAGTAAACCATGTAACTGCAATTCATCTCACTGCATCAACATCAGTTCATTGCAGTTAATAGCCCAAGTCCTTCTTAGCTTCAATTCCATAATTCTGTCAAAACCTTATCCTACTTCACTTCAGCTGCAAATCACCAGTTTGTATCAACCACTTCTAACACACACCAACATTCCTTCAACCTAAAACATACATCTAATTCAGTTCTTCCATTCAGCTACACTTGCTTCGACTCATTGCAGCATTGCCTCTCTGCAACTTCTGTTCAACCGCCACTCACAACATCACCAGCACCACCTTCTTATCTGCATCTCAGCAATAACTCTCTTAGTCTAGCCCAGCAACGCAACACCACCAGAATCACTTCATTCCCCCCTGCAACATCTGAAGCAAAAACCATTCAGTCACCCTCTCCAGCTGCACTTCTACATTTTCTCAGCTGCAACAGGATTCTCTTCATCTCAGTCATTCATGGTTCGAGCCATAACTATCTAGACATAGCAAACATCTTCAGCCTCAGTTCAACTGTAGTAACACAACTTCCTGTGGCTTTCTCAGTCCACCAAACTCCAACCGCAACACAATCAATACCAACACAGAGCCATTTTAGACCAACAGACACCCATTGCAGTTCATGCCAATTCTTCCACCAGCAGCAACAATTTAATTCCCTCGCAACCTAGGCATACATCTATCGTTTCTGCAACACAACTAATGCACCTGCAAGTCCCCTTGTATCTTTACAGCATCAGCGCCTGATTCACTTCCATATTTTGCTCAGCTGTAATGCATCAGCATCACTGCCTGAACTGTACTTGCACTTTCTTTATCTTCTACATAAGTTTAAGCTCCAGAACTGTCTCTATTGCCATCTGAAACCGCTTCGAACCCATTGTATATATTCCACCAGCCATCTTTCTGCCTCTTGTTCTGCGATTCCTCAACCAACAACCCATCTTATGAGATCAAATCCACAGCAGCATCTCATGTTCCCTTTATCTGTGTTGTTCTCAGTTCAAACAGCTCAAACCCCATCGACCGCTTCTTTGTATCTGCCACCAGTATTTCGACATCCTGTGAATCAATTCATAAAACCAACACTACATGTAGCTTCATTTGCAACCACCCAGCAACAAGTTATTCTTCTCAATCCCTCAGCTCAGCTGCACAAACAACAGTGAAACTCCCATGTACAGCTACAATCATCACCCTGCAACATTCACAAAATAGATCTCAGTATCACTGTCACCTGCAATATACCACCATGAGCAACATCTGTAACACCATATCTCCTTCACCAATTTCATCTGAGTCTTCTCTCAAGCCTAACAACGCCATAAACAGACAACACCCCATTCTTCATCTCTCTGCCAAAATTAAGTGATTCAAACCCTAATTCGACAACCCATTAGCTCCAATTCTTCAGTCAATCCTTCTCTGAAATCTTCACAGCAAACCTCATTCTGCATCTCAAACCCACGAAAATCTTCAGCGTCATTATCTTCTTTCTCCGTTATTCATCACCACTTCAAATCGCATGAACATCTCCTCTATCAATTCCTGACCTAAATCACCCTCAACAACAGAAAACCAGTCTTTATTTCCTGAATTTCTCTCTCCAAACTGATTCCTGCTCGATATGGTTTTCAATCAAACCCTACAGCTACATCAACCTCCATTAATGGCAAAACCACCATCTTCTTCAATCACTCCTCTCAATTTTAGATCCACCACTAACCCTGATTCCAACGTAGTTCCTTCTTCATCTCTGGTTCTCATGTCTGCATTCACCACCTCTCAAATCTCTTAAGTTTAGGTCGAGTGTAATGAAGAGGAGAAACGCATTCTCTTGAATTTAGGGCCAGGTAATGAGTGAATTTGATATATACGCCCAACAATGATACAGGCCACCAACAGTGACAAGCCACTAAGTAAAGATCAGCTGGCTTGGCTCCGCTTCCATCAATCGCCTGTTAAATGATGAGTCTGCCTTTTATGCTCCAAATTGACAATTTCTCCTTCTTTCGCTCCAATGACTCCAAAGTACCTAAAAACTCGAAAGTAAACATAAGATACATAATTTACATGAAAACTCGCAAAGAAAGCATAAATAATAGATAATAATTAAGGTATTTACAACACCTATCAAATTCCCCCACACTTAGACTTTGCTAGTCCTCGAGAAAATCAAACAAAACTTATTCTACAGGATACATACAACTCCATCTCGTTAGGGTTTACTAGAGATATACCCCCAAAACCTACTTTTCCAACTTACTAGTTCTCCGTAATGATAGCATCCAACGCGCTATGAAGACATAGAAATTATGCACACTAGTCATAAGAAGTTAGACACATAAATGAACACAATCTCATCCTTAAAAGTTGAGAGAGAAATAACCATCCCTTCTCGAAAGAAATTCGGGTTCTGAGTGATCGAAAGTCTCCACTCTGCCTCACAAGAAAGGGTTTTATGAAGTTTCTCTCAATAATAAATAGCTTTTTATGGGTCACACATGTGTCCAGGTAGGAGTGAAGAGAGAATCTTGCGACACCTTGAATGGTAGGAAGCCAAAAGACCCTCCGAATTGTTTTGAAAACCCACATCTTTTAATCATTTTGAAAACCCTTTTTTCTGACGATCTCTAAGAAAGGAAATCAAACACTTAACGAAGGTGGGAATATGCTTACTTACCTCATTATCCGTTCGGCGTGCAGTTAGCACCACTCTCACAGCATCCATAGAAACGTCTCCGGTCTTCAATCTTTGTCTTCATCTCCGTCTTCGGTCTTCAACTCTTGATGATAATTCTTGAACTTCGTAGAATCTTGACAATGTGATTCTTTCCTATAATTCCTGGTTGCTTGAAACTTCATTATCGATATTTCTTCTTCCATTGGCTTTATTGAATGAATACAAAACCAAAAACGAACTAAACAAACCAAAATATGATGCAATGATTTTTTTTTTAAATGCAAGATAAATAAAGTAAATACAAAATGAAAATAAACAAAATAGGAAAACTAATGATGAACCTAATAAAAAATTTCTCTTGTCTTTTTTTTTTTGAGACGAGAAAATAAAATAAAAATCAACAAATAAAAATAAAGATAAAATAAAAATGCAACTACAAAGGCCATGTGTAAGTACTTTACCGCTCGATTCTTCACAACTTGTATGTCTCGATATCATAAATTTCTTGAATTCTCATCTTGATAATATTCGCTCTTGTACAATAATCTTCAACTTGTAAAAATTCTGCTCCTTGTCTTGTTGCGATACTTGAATCTGAGTTCTGCTCATTTCTGTACTGTTGCTTGTAAACCTTGAACGTCTTCAACTTTCCTTCGAATTTGTGATGCTCCTCTTGTTGATGATGATAGTGTTTATATGAACCTATTGGTGTAGAGAGAGATAAAGTGGATGGTGCTAACTGCGAACAAGACTACAAGTGGTATGTAAGTTAGCAATTTGATGTCACCATTCATGATTGATAAAATAGCACTCAAGAGATCAAAATAGTGCTTATATTGGTGGGAGGTTGGGTAGCTCACCATTCTACCCGGAGTTTACGTACGTTGACACACACTCTAAAAGCACAAATTTAGACAAGTACGAAGAATTGAAGGTTGGTACCTCTCATGATGTAACATGGGTAGTCTCCACTATAGGGGATCACTACTCTAATATCCAATTCAGTCTGCTCCTCATTTGCCACTGGGATGGTTAAATCCAACTTAACTCTCATACAAGTAAGAAACTCGATCATGTTCTCTGTCATCTCTAAGTTCAGTCACTCTTAGGAGAATCTCGATGTAATCTTAGCGACATGTATACTATGTGACTCTAAACTAACCACAAGTTGGAGTTTTCTTATTCACTATTTTACACAAAAGTTGAAAATTTCATGAAAATTTACAATGCAAATGCTTAACCACTCCCCCGCACTTAAACTTTACATTGTCCTCAATGTAAATTGAATCGTCCAAAGAAAGTCAAGGTGGGAAATCCTATATGATAATGTGACAAGAAATCAGAAAAAGTAAATGAAAGACAAGAAAAAACTAAAAAAAACAAACAAGAATATAAAAATAAGACAAGAAATACTCATCATATGGGTTGCCTCCCATTTAGCGCTTGGTTTAAAGTCGTCAGCCCGACTATCTCCTTGCTTTCTATGACTCATCCAGAGGGAGTGCATCCACAACATTAGCTCCTTCCACCACTTCGGAAGTGAAATTCTCATAATATGGTTTCAACCGGTGCCCATTAACTTTAAGTTCCTTGCATGTAGCTATGCTACGAATTTCTACTGTACCATGAGAAAACACATTAGTAACAATAAAAGGTCTGATCCATCGTGACCTTAATTTATCCGAAAATATATGCAAGCGAGAATTAAACAAAAGCAATTTCTGCCCAATGCAAAATTGTTTTCTAGAAATCATATTATCATGAAAGGCCTTCGTTTTCTCCTTGTAAATGCGCGAGCTTTCAAATGCATCATTGCGAAGCTCCTCTAGCTATTGGAGTTGTAACTTCCTTTTCTTTCCAGCCCCATCCATCTCCATATTGCATTTATTAATAGCCCAAAACGCCTTATACTCAATTTCAACGGGTAAACGACAAGGTTTACCATACAGAAGACTAAAGGGAGACATCCCGATAGGTGCCTTGTATGCGGTTTTATAAGCCCACACAGCATCATTAAGTCGCATGCTCCAATCTTTCCTTGTTGGATTCACCGTCTTCTATAGAATGTATTTCACCTCCCGGTTAGACACCTCGGCTTGTCCATTTGTTTGGGGATGATAAGGTGTTGCAATCTTGTGCGACACATTGCACTTCTTCAACAAGGTTTGTAAGATCCTGTTTTTGAAGTGAGAACCCCCATCGCTAATTATGGCTCTTGGAATTCCAAACCTTGCAAAGATATTAGCTTGCACAAAATCTGAAACCACTTTAGAATCATTAGTTGGGGTGGCCTTAGCTTCCACCTATTTGTATACATAATCAACAACAAGTAAGATATTAAAAACTCATGAGAGTTGACAAAATGACCCATAAAATCAATACCCCATACATCGAAAACTTCAATAAATTGAATAAAAGTTTGTGGCATTTGATTTCGGGCACCTAGATTGCATGTTCTTTGGCACCTATCACAAGTTGTACAAAATATATATGTATCCTTGAACAAGGTTGGCCAATAGAAACCGCTTTCAAGTACCTTGTGAGAGGTTCTCTTACTCCCAAAATGTCCTCCACAAGCATAGGAGTGACAAAAAGACAAGATAGAATTAAATTCAAATTCGGGGACGCACCTTCGTAATACTTGGTCACTACCTTGTTTCCGTAAGTATGGATCATCCCATATGTATTGGTTCCCTAGCCTCTTAAGTTTGTCCCTCTCAGCACGAGACAAGTTCTTTGGGATTTTTTTAGACACCAAGTAATTCACAATGTCAGCATACCATGGTTCTCCGAAGGCAATTGAGAATAGTTGCTCATCCGGGAAACTTTCACGCAATGGGATAGCTTCCTTGTCCACAGCAAGACGGCTCAAATGATCCGCAACGGTGTTCTCAATTCCTTTCTTGTCCTTGATTTCAATATCAAACTCTTGCAAGACCAAAATCCTTCGTATAAGCCTCGGTTTCGCTTCTTTCTTCATTAGCAAGCACCTAACTATTGCATGATCAGAAAAGACAACAACTTTTGTACCAATTAGATAAGAGCGAAACTTCTCCAAAGAAAAAACAATAGCTAACAACTCATTTTCAGTGGTTGTGTAGTTTTGTTGGGCCTCATTTAACGTCCTAGAAGCATAATAAATAACATGAGGTATCTTCCCCACATGTTGCCCAAGCACCGCACCAACCGCATAGTCACTTGCATCACACATGAGATCAAAAGTCTTGCTCCAATCCGGTGGTTTAATGATAGGGGCTAAAATAAAAGGTTCTTTCAAACGATTGAATGTCGCCATACAATTTTCATCAAAGTTAAAAACCACATCTTTTTGCAATAAGTTGTAAAGTGGTGATGTTATCTTGGAAAAATCCTTGATAAATCTACGATAAAAACCTGCATGACCAAGAAAAGAGCGTATCTCCCTCACCGTAGTGGGAGGGGTTAAAGCATGAATAAGGTCTATTTTAGATTTATCGACTTCCAAACGTTTAGAAGATATTATATGGCCTAAAACTATGCCATGAATTACCATGAAATGGCATTTCTCCCAATTTAGCACAAGATTTGTTTCAACACATTGTTCAAGGATTAGTGACAAGTTGTGCAAGCAAAGGTAAAATGAATCACCAAATACACTAAAGTCATCCATAAACACTTCGATTATGTTTTCAACATATTCTGAGAAGATACTTACCATACACCTTTGAAAGGTAGTTGGAGCATTGCACAAGCCAAAAGGCATCCTTCTATAAGCAAAAGTACCGAAAAGAAAAGTGAAAGTGGTTTTCTCTTGATCCTTCAACGCTATCATAATCTGACTGTAACCTGAATAGCCATCAAGGAAGCAATAGTTAGAGTGTCCAGCTAAACGTTCAAGTATTTGATAAATAAAAGGCAATGGAAAATTATCCTTCCTAGTAGTGGCATTCAATTTCCTGTAATCAATACAAACCCTCCAACCGGTTTGCACACGAGTTGGGACAAGTTCGTTCTTATCATTCTCCACCACCGTCACACCTGATTTCTTTGGTACTACTTATACCGGGCTCACCCACTTGCTATCATATATGGGGTAGATAACACCCACGTCCAAAAGTTTTAGTATCTCCTTTTTCACAACTTCCATCATGGGAGGGTTCAAACGACGTTGCACTTCCCTAGTAGGCTTTGCATCATCCTCCAAATGAATTTTTTGCATACACACGGCAGGGATTATACCCTTGATATAAGCAATTGTCCATCCTATGGTCGTCTTGTACTTCCTTAGCACCCTTAGAAGTCTTTGCTCCTGTAATTCACTAAGCTTGTTAGAAAAAATCACAGGTAAGTTTTCCTTATCACCCAAGTACAAATACTTTAGGTGATTAGGAAGAGGTTTCAATTCTAATTTTGGAGATTTCACAATGGAAGGTACGAGCTTTTCATCACTGCATGGTAAAGAAATAAAAGGGATATTATGAGTTTCCGGGAATCCTTGTAGTGAATTAAGATCACCAAGGGCTTCCTTGACTTCATTACCACACTCTACACCATTATCCATGGATGTAGTTCAAACAGTTTCCAAAGCATCATCACCATTCAATTCGAATACTTGTTGTGCCAATGTATCCATAACATTAATGGAGAAACAATAATGAACATCGCTAGGATATCTCATCTTCTCGGAAATGTTGAAACGTATTGTTTCTCCATCAAACTCCATAGTCAGCGTTCCCTTGTCCACATCAATAATGGTTTTCGCCGTTTTCATGAAGGGACGTCCAAGTAGCAATGGAAGAGACGAGTCCGGTGAACCTTCATTCATCTCTAACACACAAAAGTCAGCTGGAAATACTAATTGATTAACCTGCACAAGAACATTCTCAACAATACCCATTGTGTAAACATTAGAGCGATCGGCTAATTGCAATATAATTCCAGCCTTTTTAAGAGAGCATAACTCAAAAGCTATCGGGATCCTTACATTTCAGTGGGAGTTTGTGTTGCAAGATTGCCGAAGCATTCTCCCCCACACTTAGCACTTCATTACCTTTGAGCCTTTGCTCATTGGTACACAAGTCCTTCAAGACCTTCGCATACTTGGGAACTTGCTTGATAGCATCAATGAGTGGTATGTTCACATTGATCTTTTTAAGAACGTCTAAAATCTCATTTTCTAGTTCCGCCTTCTTAGAGTTTGCAGGAAAAGGTATAGGAGGAACATAAGTATAAACCAGATTTTTAGAGTTAAGAATAGGTACCTCGGGTGTTTGGGGAATTTCATCCCTATTTTCCTCCAAAACCGGCTCCTTTGGTGTTTCCACCTTGCCCGAAGCAGTAACCTCGGCTTGTACAAGTTGTGTACCATTTCTCCACGTAATAACATTGACACCCTCTTTTGGGTTAATGGGTTGAGAAGGGAGTTTCCCACTATTTTGTGCCTTCAACTTGTTTATATCAATCTCCATGGAGCCCATTTGTGTCTGCAACTCCTTGATAACACTCTTAGTTTCTTGTTGACTTTCTTTAAACATAGTAGAAATGCCTTGCATCATTGTTTAAAGCTTTGCGTCGATATCGGAACCTTGATTTTGCATTGATTGTTATGGTTGCTGAAATTGTTGTTGTTGTGGTTGAAATCCACCCGAACGGTTGAAATTAGGTTGTTGGACTGCACCTTGCTTGTTGGCATAGCTAAAATTTGGATGTTCTCTCCATCCCGGATTGTAAGTGTTGGAGTAGGGATCATACCGTCTTTACTGATTTGGAAAAACCACACTAGCTTTCTCCAACTCTTCACCATATGAAGGTAAAATAACTGCAGCCATCTTTTCCATCATTTGATCCATATTATCCATTCTCTGATCATGGTGTGATGATGACTCCGTAACTTCATGCACTCGCCTAACCATTGGTTCACCTCTTGTGTAGAATTGTTGCGAGTTTGCAGCCATGCTTTCAATCAACTCAGTAGCTTCGGCCACCGTCTTGTTCACTAGTGCACCACCACCCGCTGCATCAAGAAGATATCTGTCACTTGATTGGATACCTTCCTAGAAGTATTGGATTATCATAGCGTTACTGAATTGGTGGTGTGGACAGCTTGCCACTAATCTCTTGTATCGCTCCCAACATTCATACAAAGATTCTCCCACATTTTACTTTATCCCACATATCTCTTTGCGAATTTGAGTAGCCTTTGACGCAGGAAAATACCTCTCTAGAAAGAGTTTCTTCAACCCGTTCCATGTAGTTACGCTTCCAGATGGCAAAGAGTACAACCAATCCTTAGCGCTGTCCACCATAGAAAATGGAAAAACTTTCAACATTGCGCCATCGACATCAGTCTCCGCTGGAAGCATGGCCTTGTCAATGGTATGGAATTCCATAAGATGCTTGTTTGGGTCTTCATTCACCATGCCATGGAAATTTGGTAACTCTCTAAGCAACCCCGGCTTGATCTCGAAGGTTGAGTTTGTCTCAATACACCACCGTTGTGCATCAAGCCTATGAGAATCCAAGTCCTTGAGTGTACGATTAGCATCACCCATTGCTTCTTCTTCTTCTTCAACTAGTGGTTCTTCTCAAATGGAACCTCTTGTTCTTCTTCTAGTTGTAACTCTTCTTCCACTTCTAACTCTTGTTCTTCCGTCGTATCTTGACTTGGTTGGAGTATTGTGCCTCTTCGAGTAGTTATCCCGCACCTTAGATAATTCCAATCTTTAGAAGCCAGGGATTAGGTACCTGAAAACAATTCTTGCAAACAAGTGAGAAACAAGATAAGAAACAAAAAGCAAATATGAAAGCAGGAATGATGATAAGAAACTAAAAACTTAATAACAAGCAGTATGCCTCCCCGGCAGCGGCGCCAAAATTTGATCGTTGTCGTATGCGTCAAAAATAATATTACTTGCTCACAACTTAAAATATATAATATAGCAAGGGTAAGAAAGGATCGTTCCCACAGAGAGGCTTTTGTTGTTATAAAATCTCAGTTTCTTAGTAACCAAATGGGGGGGGGGGGGGGGGGGGGGGGGGGGATTTTGTTTTTATCTAAGCAATAAAAGTAATTGAAAGAAATAAAATAATTCGAATAATCAATAGAAGAAGATATTGGTCACGAGATAGTATCATTCACAAAATTGTATTTTCATCAATGACTAAAATTGGTAATTTAATCTCTCATTTATTAAAAGTCTTAGGATATCTTGATCGCAAGTATATCCCGTTAATTCCCTGATTTCATCACAACTACATTAAAAGATGTATATGTGAATTCTTCCTAGAAAGCAACTTAACGTGTAAAAGCACAATCAAGTTTAACTCTCTAAAAGCAATAAGTTATATGGAATAAGATTAATCAATGCAAATGAACGTGTAAAAGCACTAATCCGTTTTAACAAAAGTTATGATTCTCTTGTGACTAGTAGGATATATCACTACAAGCACTACCCACAATTATGCTACTTAGAATCAGGAATAAACAACTTTTTCGTATTGAAAACCCTAATCTAGCAATAAGGATGAAGGCAAACTCAATCGATTCCGGACTCGACCAAACAAGCATTCAAACTATATAACACTATTAATTGTGAACCATAAAGAATAAATTATTGAGACAAAATTAATTCATCGATGCAAATATCATTTGTGAAATCCACTTTATCCCATAACCAATAATATGAGTTTAGCTACTCATAGCTTTTGAGTTCATCATAATCAATAATAAAAATGAAGAAGATGAAAAAAATATACAAAAGTAAACCCTAGTAGAATCGCTGCTCTCCAAAGCTCCAAGTAGAAAAAATACGTGATCCCCAGACCAAGTAGAACTTTCTCCTTTTGTAGATTTTCATCTTTCCAAAAGTAGGTCCTCAAAGCCCAAATTCCAGGTGGTCCAACAAGCCCATGTGTGTGAAAAACCCATGTAAAAATCTTGCCAAAAATATGTCTCCAAAAACTGGTGCAGTGCCGGAAGTTGGCCGTAAAGTGGTCGGAAAAGTAGCTCAGGTGACCGGCAAAGTCCACCTGGTCACCGGTCAAACGAGTCAAATCGGGAAGTCAATCGATTTAGCTCGGTCAAACTCAGTGAGTCATGGACGAGTCATGTGTGTCAGCTCTGAGTCAGAGTCTGACTAGACTGATTAGGCTGAGTTGCTAAGGCATGAGCTGTTGCACAAACCAGACTCAATGTTGCACCATCATTGCGCATTACGACTCCATTACCAGTCATGATGGTGCATGACATTTCAGAAGTATCACTTCACCAGCTTTGTCCCTTAATCTTTCTTTCAGCACCAACAAACCCCAAAGGCAGTAAACCATGTGACTGCAATTCAGCTCACTGCATCAACATCAGTTCATTGCAGTTAATATCCCAAGTCCTTCTCAGCTTCAATTCCACAACTCTGTCAAAACCTTATCAGACTTCACTTCAGTTGCAACTCACCAGTTTGTATCAACCACTTCTAACACACACCAGCATGCCTTCAACCTAAAACATACATCTAATTCAGTTCTTCCATTCAGCTGCACTTGCTTCGACTCATTGCAGCACTGCCTCTCTGCAACTTCTGTTCAACCGCCACTCACAACATCACCAGCACCACCTTATCTACAGCTCAACAATAACTCTCTTAGTCTATCCCCACATTCTACAGCAACGAAGCACCACCAGAATAACTTCATTCCCCCCTGCAATCTGACTGCAACATCTGAAGCAACAACCATTTAGTCACCCTCTCCAGCTGCACTTCTCCATTTTCTCAGCTGCATCAGGATTCTCTTCATCTCAGTCATTCATGGTTCGAGCCATAACTATCTAGACACAACAAACATCTTCAGCCTCAGTTCAACTGTAGTAACACAACTTCCTGTGGCTTTCTCAGTCCACCAAACTCCAACCACAAGACAATCAATACCAACACAGAGCCATTTTAGACCAACAAACACCCATTGCAGTTCATGCCAATTCTTCCACCAACAACAACAATTTCATTCCCTCACAACCTAGGCATACATCTATCGTTTCTGCAACACAACCAATGCACCTGCAACTCCCCTTGTATCTTTACAGCATCAGCGCCTAATTCACTTCCATATCCTGCTCAGCTGTAATGCATTAGCATCACTGTCTGAACTGTACTTTCACTTTCTGTAGCTTCTCCATAAGCTTAAGCTCCAAAACTGTCTCCATTGCCATCTGAAACCGCTTCAAACCCATCGTAGATATTCCACCAGCCATCTTCTCGGCCTCTTGTTCTGCGATTCCTCAACCAACAACCCATCTTCTGAGATCAAATCCAAAGCCGCATCTCATGTTCCCTTTATCTGTGTTGTTCTCAGTTCAAACAGCTCAAACCCCATCGACCGCTTCTCTACATCTGCCACCAGTATTTCGACATCCTGTGAATCAATTCATAAAACCAACACTGCATGTAGCTTCATTAGCAACCACCCAGCAACAGGTTATACTTCTTAATCCCTCAGCTCAGCTGCACAAACAACAGTGAAACTCCCGTGTAAAGCTACAATCATCACCCTGCAACATTCACATAATAGATCTCAGTATCACTCACCTACAATATACCACTATGAGCAACATATGTAACACCATATCTCCTTCACCAATTTCATCTGAGTCTTCTCTCAAGCCCTAACAACTCCATAAACAGACAACACCCCATTCTTCATCTCTCTGCCAAAATAAAGTGATTCAAACCCTAATTCGACAACCCATTAGCTCCAATTCTTCAGTCAATCCTTCTCTGAAATCTTCACAGCAAACCTCATTCTGCATCTCAAACCCATATTAATCATCAACGCCATTATCTTCTTTCTCCTGTATTCATCACCACTTCAAATCGCATGAACATCTCCTATATCAATTCTTGACCTAAATCACCCTCAACAACAAAAACCCAGTCTTTATTTCCTGAATTTCTCGCTCCAAACTGATTCCTGCTCGATCTGGTTTTCAATCAAACCCTACAGCTACATCAACCTCCATTAATGGCAAAACCACCATCTTCTTCAATCACTCCTCTCAATTTTAGATCCACCACTAACCCTGATTCCAACCTGGTTCCTTCTTCATCTCTGGTTCTCATGTCTGCATTCACCACCTCTCAAATCTCTTAAGTTTAGATCGAGTGTAATGAAGAGGAGAAACGCATTCTCTTGAATTTAGGGCCAGGTAATGAGTGAATTTGATATATACGCCCAACAAATGCTACGGGCCACCAACAGTGACAAGCCACTAAGTAAATCTCAGCTGGCTTGGCTCCGCTTCCATCACTCGCCTGTGAAATGATGAGTCTGCCTTTTATGCTCCAAATTGACAATTTCTCCTTCTTTCGCTCCTATGACTCCAAAGTACCTAAAAACTCGAAAGTAAACATAAGATGCATAATTTACATGAAAACTCGCAAAAAAAGCATAAATAATAGATAATAATTAAGGTGTTTACAACACCTATAAGGACTTCCAATCCCAACAGAAATTCACGGACATGAACCTCTCGCTAGTACGCGAATGAGTACGCATACTTAGGTTCCCGGAATTTACAAACTAACAGGTACGCATACTATAGTTCCCGGACATGGATTACATATATGCAATAGTACACAACATGTCATATCCAATAACGGTTAGGTGTTCTAAACACTTATTTCAATCATTGAAACTTTCTTAGAGGATGACAATAGCCGTTTCCACACACTATTAGCATCAAAGCAATTTTCAAGTTATTGAAATAGTCATAACGAAACATTCCAAGTCTACACCAAATGATTGTATCACACAAACCATGTAAGATGTTACTCGGAAATTTTCACATCATCATCTTTTAACTTTCGTCAAGAATATAAGATGAACTTGGTCGAAGCGAAATCTTGCCAACACATATTTCGAGAAATATGTAAGAGAGTTATACTTAGCTCGAAATCTCAAATTTGTATAATACAAAACTATATAGTAATACGAATTATGTCTCAATATAGGACATATAGTAGAAATAGAATTTCCAAGTGATAGATGGGTTTCAGTCTCCACATACCTTTTGTTGATGAAGTTCCACAAGATCCCCTTAGTAGTTCTTCGTCTTCAAATGATGAACGCCGTGAAGTCTAATGCGCAACTACACAATCTATGTCCTAGTCCGAGACATCTATAAATAGCTAGAAATCAAGACTTATGTTTTGATCACTAACATTGACAAACATGCTTGAGATAGCAACGTATTCGAGTTCGACCGAGCAGTGCTCTAACATTCTCTATGGAGCATGCCAGCAATAATTCCGGCGTAGAAGGTTAACCACCGATCATGGAGGGAGTAAGCGCCAATAATATATGTCCCTCCCCAACTTGTTAATTATGGGAAATCTAAACAACTATATGAGTAAGGAAGTTGAGTATTATTGGAGAAGAAGAAGAGCTAAAGATGAAATTCAAATCATTCATATCCAGGAGTTCTTGATACCGTGTTAAAGAGCACGAGAATACGAAGTGAACGTAAAAAGAATGAGGTCATTCCTAGCTCAAACAAAGAAGTCACTGGAAAAACAACTAAAGCGAAAAAAAGTGATCTACATCACTAAAATTGGCACAGTTGGTACCATGACGGAAGTTACCCTATTTCAGATAGATTTTTTGTATGTTTTTGTCCTCAAATCGGCACGATACACTTGGAAATCGACCATGTCGGCACAAACAAGTTTTGGGATAGACTTTCCGAGCTATTTTGGTCTCGGCATGGTATTCAAAGTAAAAACAATGTCGGCACAAGAAATCAGAATGGTGCTCATCCAACAAGAATGCCGACACAAGATATCTGCATGGTATTCAAACTAAAAACAACGCTGGCAATTCAATTTAACATATGTTTAAGAACTTATCGGGGTTTGAGTTTGATTTTGATTTCTCTAGACTTAACCTGCACAGAAAAGTGAATATAGATATGGATTTTAGGTTTTAGTTTATGTGTTTTAAAGGGTAGTTTAGTAATTTCTTCTAGGAAAAAAAACTAATGGAAAACTAAAGCCGAGAATAGTAATTTATACTCCCCAATTGCGTGTTCTTTATTAACTCCCAAAAGAAAATCAACAAGAAAAAGGAAAAAAAAAATCAATGGTGAGACATCAAGATTCAGTATTTCCTTGGCTACTCTCCAAAACCCCCTATAAAATAATACATAACAGGAACAACAAATGTGGAACCTATAAACGCTCTTATCCCTGCAATAATCCTGGTACGCCTGGAGCAAGATGGTTTACCGTGAAACTCGATTCCAAGTTTACCCAAATTTTCCTAAGAGGAACTATTCTTTTGAAAAGCAGTCATAAGCTTGTAATATATGCTCACCATTGAATAGAATTTTCTTGCCACTGATTCGGAATATCCTTGTCAGCCATGTTTACTCTCCCACCAATATATGCCTTGCATGTAGTTAAAATTGTTTCAGCTTGATCATGAAAATGCTGAGTAACAATTCCTGAAAGAGCTTTGGAGGCTTGTTATGTACGGAAACCATCTGTATTCCAATTGTTAGTGAAGACATTTTCCTTGTACATCAATGTTTCTTTTTCAGGATTATACCAATCGCAGTAAATAAGAGTATTTTCAATGTAGACTTGGGATCCATAATCATAAGCAAAAGTATTACAAGAGTATCTTTTCCTAGAAGAGAATTCCCCAAGGAATCTGCCTGAATATAGTGATTCACGGACACAACATCATAACGGTAGTAATGAATTTTAGAGGGTACATCGGGATACTTTATAGGAAATTGGATATCAAAAATTAAGAAACCGTCATGGTAATGACTACCTTGAGGTTCGATCAGGGCCGAGCCAAGGGTTGACTAACTCTGACTCTAGCCCTCCCTAAAATCACCAAAACCACAAAAATACTCTTTGATTTTATAATATATTTTACATTTAGCCCACCTGATTTTTATATTTAATCCATTGGTGTGTGTAGAATTATTTTAGTCCCCCTCAATCTCAAAGTCTGGCACTGCCACTGGCCGTACGATACTCGCAAGAGATCGGGCCTTTCCCTGTTAGCCTTAACGAAGATCGAATCTGGGCGATGATTGTAATAGTGATGATCACAGAAAGATGATGCTTCTTTTATGATGTTGAATTCCTTGAATTTTCCTCCTTGAATTCTTATCTTGATTGTCTCTTCTGCATCTCTCGTCTTTTCCATTGTGAACACCTAGTTGTTGTCGTTGTTTTTCAAAAAGGAGATCTTGAATACCTAACCTACCTAGTTGAGTTCCTTAGATTTGTTGTAGAATACTTTTAAATTCATGAGCGAAGTACTAATAAATAGGTATCCCACTTCCCCGAATCATATAAGGGAACTAATTTTTGGTAGAGTTTTCGTGGGATTCCGTAAGAGGAAATTTTGGTACGAAAATACTTCTTCTACTGAGAAAATATATGCATAAATTTTTTATGAGTGATTATAAGCTTTCTAATCGTTTTTTCTAAATAATTATTTGAAACTTATTTTCTTCAATTTTCTTCACCTCCAAACCTTGATTTGCTCGGATATAATTTAGGATATCAGATTTTCCAAATAGATTTGGGTTTGTGTAAATAGTATTTAATGCTTTCAATAAAAAAATCACAATTTTGTGATTTTATGTTTTAGGGTTTTAACTTTCTGATGGGTTTGATGGCGTATCTATGCTAGCAAGATTTTTTATAATAGCCTTAATGGCGTTCTGTCGTTCTCTAGTGGTGATGCTGCATTATAATCAAGTATGTTTTGAAAGATGACGATCTAATTCGGCAAATAAGACTGACTTTGATCGTTTGATATCAATTTGGGCATATTACTTTTTTTTTAATGGAAGCATCTGGCATTTGTCAAATCTTAGTATAATTTTAGTAAAATTTCAGATGTCAATTTCTTTGGCAGAATGTAAAATCTTAGACAATTTTTATTTTAGTTTAAAAATTTGTAAATTTAGTGTTAATTGTTATTTTCTGTTTTCTGAGTCCGAATTTGTGCACACTCCTTAACGATCGTGCACATAACATTTTAATCTTTACCTTTAATTTAATTTAGGGAGTTATTTAAGGAGGGTTGTGATTCTAAACATGGAAGGTCACTATAAGAAACTTAATATACTGCAGCACCCGATGGTTATGGCATAAACCCCTACTAGTGTCTCGATAACCTATGTAGCAAGAAGTCTATTGTTGCACCCAATCTTTATTGCTGCAGCAAGATATTATACTTTTTTGCCACACTCTTTTCATATTTTTGCTACAGTTGTGTGAATATCAATATTCTGCAGGGCACGTGTCACGATCTTAGTGGCCGCATTCAGAAGTTAACTATGTAGCCCCCACTATACAGAAAAGCCTAAGTTACAAACTATACCTTCGTAGATCTACTTTATCTCGTCCCATGGAAGGATGCCTCGACGATTGAGATCAGAAGAGTAAAAGCCTAGTCTACAAGGAGGCAGCTGGCGAAGGGACAAAGGTAGATGGGATAACTAATCAGCATTAAATGCTCAAATCTCTTATCTACACGCATAACCAAAGCACGTGGAGAGAGACTATGTGGTAGAACCCGATTGGTAGAATCTGGCGGTGAACGAAGGTACGACCTATACAAAGGTTGGCAGGTTCCCAAACGAACGTGGGTCAGTTGAGATGGCATAGTTCGACTGGATAAGGCGAGCGATGAACGAAGGTGAAAAAGCGGGGGTCTAACAACACCACCCAATATTTCTCTTAGCAATTTGTATGGACTAACTGCGAAACACTTTGTTAGAGAATCAACTAGACAGTCAGACTCAATCTAGATAAAAGTATCTCAAGGAGTTAATATCTCTCTCTTGTTTTTGATATTACTCAAGCTAATAGAAATCAGCGAGTCCTAATCAAAACACAAGGAATACTTGGATGGTACCAAAGACCAATGTCCAAGGATCAATCAATATCAATCAACAACCAAAGGTTGGATTTCCAATTGATGATAACGAACGCACAACCTGTATTATTTCAATTATATAAAATATAATGTGGAAAAGAAATAACACAGACACCAGAAATTTTGTTAACGAGGAAACCGCAAATGCAGAAAAACCCCGGGACCTAGTCCAGATTGAATACACATTGTATTAAGCCGTTACAGAGACTAGCGTACTCCAAGCTAACTTCGGACTGGACTATAGTTGAACCCCAATCAGGCTCCCACCGATCCAAGGTAGAGTTGTACTCCTACGCCTCTGATCCCAACAAGATACTGCGCACTTGATTCCCTTAGCTGATCTCACCCACAACCAAGAGTTGTTGCAATCCAAAATCACAGACTTGATAATAAACAGATCTGTCTCACACAGAAAAGTCTATCAAAGGATAAATCTGTATCCCACAGATAAACCCTAGGTTTTGTTCCGTCTTAAGATATAAAATCAGGGTGAACATGAACCCATATAATCCGGTCTTATATTCCCTAAGAACATCCTAGATTAATCAATCACCTCTCTACAATCCTACACAGGTGGTTTTTCGAGGAATCACAAACAGTGAGACGAAGATGTTTGTAACTTCTTTATCTTGCCTATCGGAGAACTCTCACGATCTCAAGCCAATCAATCGATTGTACTCGTACGACAGAAGATGCAAGATCATATCACACAACTACGCTAACGTAGTATCGGTCTGGCTTCACAATCCCAATGAAGTCTCTAAGTCGTTAACCTGGTTTTAGAGAGGAAAACCAAAGGTTAAAGTAGAATCGACTCTAGCGAGTGCACTAGTATCACACAGATGTGTGGGGATTAGTTTTGCTCAAAGCTATATGTCTCTTTTATATAGACTTCAAATCAGGGTTTTGCCTTAGTTACAAAGCAATCCTTATTCACCGTTAGATGAAAACCTGATTTAGATTCAAGCTAATATTTATCAACCATTAGATCGAAAACTTAGCTTTTCACACACACTTGGGTAGACGTTTACTGGGTTTGCGAAAACCATGCCCAAATGTGTACGTGTATGTTGGTTTAACATAGTAACCCAAAAGGTTAACCATATGAGCATTTCATATTAACCTTGATCTTCTTCACCATAACTAGTTCAATTGACTCAAATAAACTAGTTAAAGACTTGTTCAATTGTTATGAGATCTTATGTAACTACACAAGACACAATTGAAACAAAGATGATTAGATTCGATTGAATCTGCTCATGAACATTATAGCCACGGTTTGCATAAAGCATTCCTTAATAATTTAATGTTTCATGTTCAGAGCACATCTTTAGATCATAACCTCTTAAGTTCACAAACAAGTTTGCGGACTTAAGTTAATCGGTTGAGTTTTCCAAACTCAGAAAAAATTCTCGGAAAGAGAACTTCCGCCAGTTCGCGCACTGGGTTCGCGGACTAAGCACACAAACAAGTTTTGGAAAATCCAGCAGAAATTCTCGATCGAGAACTTCCGACAGTTCGCGGACTTGGCAAGCCAATTCCACAATACTCCCGATTTCTCTTGATCAACAAAGTTCGAAAACTTCGGTTCAAGGAATACATGGTTATGTAATCTAAACTCTCATTCCAACCATTGAGACATTCTTAGAGGACGCTATGTAGCCGTTATTCACATACCGATTCACGTCAAAGCAATTCTCAAAGTGATTGAAACTTTTCATGACTTTCGTCACTAGGTGAAGATAAACTTGATCAAAGCGAAACGCTTTACCAACACATGATTTGGAGATAAAGATAAGCAATGAATGCTTAGCTCGAAATGTCAAATGTGTATGATCTAGTCTATATAGCATACGACTTTTGTCTCATAAGACGTAGGAGATAGAAGAGACAAACTTTTGAGTGATAGATAAGTTCAAGTCTCCATATACCTTTTCGTTGATGAAGTTCCACGGTTCCTTGTATAGATCTTCTTCGTTTATGATTAATCTTCATGAAGTCCTTTAGCTCAACTACACTTTTCTATCCTAGTCTGAGACTTAAATATGTATGCTAGAAATCAAGACTCATAGTTTTGATCACTAACATTGACAAACATGCTTGAGATAGCAACGCATGCGAGGTTGACCGAGCTATGCTCTAACAATCTATCCCTTTTTCAATTTTATATGGAATACAAAAAAGATAAACTTTATAGGCTCTTATTCCATAGTCTAATCTTCAACGTTCCCTGAAATCTTCGTCCTTCCAAGTACTCCAATGATCCCAAAGGTTGTAAGTTTAGCATCACCGTTGTTGAAGATCCATAGCTATAATAATGAGAGAAATCGAGATTCTCGATCATCATTATACAGTGTCATAGTTATCATGTAACATCAAAGTCCAATTGTATCACGACTTTAACAATAATACTATGGTGATATGTATCACTCCCCCTTAGTCAATACTCCATCTCGATCATGGAAACCACTCCCTCTTACACAATGATCCGAAAACCATATGTATTTGTAGTGTGAACAATAATATTTCTCCCCCTTTTTGTCAATAAAATTGGCAAAGGTACAAGAATGGGATCATAATGAAATTCTACAAGAGACATTTCACAGACTAAAAGAAAAATACATACCAACTTAATTAAGATGCAATAATAAAGCAGAAGCTAAATGCATTCATCAAGGAGTTTTAAGATACAAGATAACCCCTATAAAATTCCACAGCCGCACACCCCGCAAGATATTACCATTAAGCACAAGTTCAAAATAACTCTCCCCCATTTGATGTCATACCCGAAAGAACAACAAGAGCGACCTTAATTTCGAAAGAAAAAAATGATTTTTAAATTGGACACCAAAAACCATATGAATGATTTTCTATATCGAAAGCTCAACCAAATTAATCACAAGTAAACCCATGATTAATTCAATTGGAATACGCAATTTAATAAAACCACAAAAGTGATCAATTTAATTGAAAGTGCTAAACATAAGTAAACTTACGGATCTACGACTAAGGTAATCATACGGAGAAGACTAACTTAATCATTCACATACTCAACATAAGGGAAAACCTTACGGAATATACGACTACATTAACCAATAGAACATGATTAGTATAGCCGTTCATATACTCAACACAAGAATTTGTGGAATATATGAAAACTCAACTAGATTAATTACAAGAGAACCTATAATTAATCTAATTGGAATACAAACAACCAAACTAATCACCGAAGTAATCAATTTAATTATTTTGGGCTCAACATAAGAGAACTTATGGAACCCCGACTAAGTTCATCATAGAATATGACAACCTTAACCGTACAAGTACTCGACATAAGAAAGAAAACTTATGGAGTACAAACTAAATAACCAAACTTGTTGATTAATTTAGTTCATAATGCTCAACACATAGTATCTTACGGAACAACCAACAAAGCCAAGGTAAATCGACTTAGTTGTAAGGTGCTCAACATAAGACACACAATGGAGCCTTCACAGTAAAACATAGCAAGATGGATCAATGAAGATCAATATCGTGGATAACATACAAGGATCTATTCTATTTTCCATCATAACGACATAATAGACTTTATCCTTGTCAAACAAAATATTTTATCCTATTTTCCATCAAATACATGACTGCATAGGCATAACTTTTGTATTTGTCAAAAGTCCATTCGTCCTTTCATCAATACGAATACCAATTCATGAACGACTTTACTTTTGGCAGCAATATGGGACCTTCAAGTTCACGGACGCAAACAATACATATCCCATAAAAATATTGCAATATCACAAAATCATAAAGATCAATGCTGCAATAATATCATCCTATGAATATTTTTAGAATTTAATAACCAATAAACCTAAAAAATAACATAAGAAGATGAAAACAAAAATAGCTATGTGTAGTCACAATCATCGCTATTCAAAGCACTAGTTATTCTTCCAACTAATCCAAAAAGAAGATATCCTAGGCGACAATGCCTTTGAGAAATTCAGCATCATTCCCGAACTCCTTGTTGTCAACAACCATTGGAACATACGGTTCGCGAAGATAGGAGTTTATATCAACGAACTGTCTTGGATGATTATGCCGTACCAGGGCTCTCTGAATTTCTAAGGACTTTGACACAAAAAACTTTATTTCACGAATCTCCTTTCTTACTTCCTTCAACTCATCAAGAACATCGGAAAACTTCTAACAGTTAGAAGGCACAACCTTTGGCTTTCTTGTATTCCTACTTTTTCTTTTCAGGGAAGGAGTTGCAGGAGATTTTTCTTTTTCCTTGATTGAAGATTTATCAATCATGTTGACATCTTTTCTCTCCATAGACACGATGCTTTGAGAACAGTTATAACCAACTGATTATTGTGGATGGAATTCACAAGCTCATTAAACAGTCTTGAGATACAAATAATATCAAGGAGGAAAAAAGAATGTAGGGTTCGAAATCTATAAACAGGTTCGTGGTCGTTCAACTCTAAACCCTATAAAAAGTAGAATTGTCGATAATAACCCTTTCTTTTATTTGATAGACAAAAAAACAACAAACCTAAGAAAACACCCTTTTCTAAAGCCTGTACTTTCATGATCTTGTCTCTTTTGAACATGCACATGAGACAAGATTTGCCAAACAACACAATTAATTTGTGCTGTGGTGAACAACAATTTGTCCACCGTTTTCCTCAAAGAAACCAACTTTTTAGACGAATATAAGATCTTACATACCTCGGCGGTCTTCTAAGCAAGTTTCAGCTTCCTTGCTAATCGATCTGCTCTTCGTTGGAGTTTGTTGGCGTGCCTTATTTGGTGCTTGTATTTGTAACACCTTGATAGTTCGTGTCCTCTCATCGAACAAAACGAGCACGTCAAACTTGGATAGTATTCAGGAATCTGAGATGTGCAAGCAGCTAGACATACAGTAGATCCTGAAACATTACTGACCGGGTTTCCAGTTAGAGAATCTTCCATCTTGATTGGGTTTCCTTCTTCTCCGAACCCATTGAGGTTGATATATGTATTTCTACAAGTATCAAAATCGATGTTTTCACCAAGAAGCCCTACACTTGATTTCCTATCTTCATCGGAATCATAGGTTTCAGACATTTCATCAAGTGTTACAGCTAGACCTTTGTTCCCAGTGTATTTTCTACGATTTGGGAATTCGTTAGCAAAATGGAAAAACCCCTCACACTTAAAGCACTGAGGCATGTCCTCGTCATCAGCCTCGTCAGCATCCCTGTTTTTAGGAGGTACGCGTCCGTGAGGTTTGTCTGATGACCTAGGTTTGTCTCTTGAAAACCGTTTACTTCTCTTCAACAGAAGATCCCTAAACTGTCTTGTGATCAAGGAGACTGACTTGTCAAGGTCTTCATCTGAAAAATCATTCTCAGACTGATCATCCTCAGAGATATGAACACTTTTACCTTTGGCAAGTAATTTAGTGCTCTTCTGTGCTTTAAAGGCAACATCCTTACCGATTTTGGATGTATGCTCATGGTCAAAGATCTTAAGCTTCCCAACCAAGGTGTTTCTGGAAAGATTATTGAGGTTATTCCCCTCAACGATGGAATGCTTCTTAGTCTCGTATCTAGATAGCAGCGATCTGAGAATATTCATCATAATGTCCTTTTCAGGAATAGTCTTACCCAATGCAAAAGATGCATTAACAATTTCAGACACTTTGTGATTAAACTCATCAAATGTTTCTTCATCTTCCATACGAAGGTTCTCCTAATCAGAATTAAGGTTTTAAATCCTAGCTTCCTTTTCACTGGAGTTTCCTTCAAATACGGTTTCTAAGATATCCCAAGCATCTTTAGACCTAGTGCAATTAGACAGATGGTGTAGAAGACTTGGGGCAATTGCATGTATGATAGCATTTAACCCTTCAGAATTATGCTTTGCAGTAAGAATCTAGACAACATTATATTCACCAATATTCTTAGGAACAGTTCCGTCTCCAGCTGCAACAACGGGCGCATCATAACCATTCAGCACATATACCCATGATTGAAAATCACGTGATTGAAGAAAAGCTCGCATAACAATTTTCCACCATAATTAATTGGAGCCATCGAAGACTGGTGGTACGTTATTAGAGATAGCACCTCTGTCCATAGAGTCAGATCGCTACAAACACGGACTTGTTAGGTCTTAAATGTGTTTGCTTGCTCTGATACCAATTGAAAAAGCGGGGGTCTAACAACACCACCCAATATTTCGCTTAGCAATCCGTATGGAATAACTCCGAAATACTTTGATAGAGAATCAACTAGACAGTCAGACTCAATCTAGATAAAAGTATCTCAAGGAGTTAATATCTCTCTATTGTTTTTGATATTACTCAAGCTAATAGAAATCAGCGAGTCCTAATCAAAACACAAGGAATACTTGGAAGACAAAGACCAATGTCCAAGGATCAATCAATATCAATTAGCAACCAAAGGTTGGATTTCCAATTGATGATCATGAACGCACAACCTGTATTATTTCAATTATATAAAATATAATGCGGAAAAGAAATAACACAGACACCAGAAATTTTGTTAACGAGGAAACCGCAAATGCATAAAAACCCCGGGACTTAGTCCAGATTGAATACACACTGTATTAAGCCGCTACAGACACTAGCCTACTCCAAGGTAACTTTGGACTGGACTACAGTTGATCCCCAATCAGTCTCCCACCAATACAAGGTACAGTTGTACTCCTACGCCTATGATCCCAGCAGGATACTGCGCACTTGATTCTCTTAACTGATCTCACCCACAACCAAGAGTTCCTGCAACCCAAAATCAAAGACTTGATAATAAACAGATTTGTCTCACACAGAAAAGTCTATCAAAGGATAAATTTGTCTCCGACAGATAAACCCTAGGTTTTGTTCCGTATTAAGTTATAAAATCAAGGTGAACAGGAACCAATTGATAATCCGGTCTTATATTTCCGAAGAACAGACTAGATTAATCAATCACCTCTCTACAACCCTTCCTGACTACACATGAGGTTTGTCGAGGAATCACAAACAGTGAGACCAAGATGTTTGTGACTTCTTTATCTTGCTTATCGGAGAACTCTCACGATCTAAAGCCAATCAATCGATTGTACTAGTACGATAGAAGATGCAAGATCAGATCACACAACTATGATAAAGTAGTATCGGTCTGGCTTCACAATCCCAATGAAGTCTTTAAGTCGTTAACCTGGTTTTAGAGAAGAAAACCAAAGGTTAAAAGAGAGCCGACTCTAGCGAGCGCACTAGTATCACACAGACGTCTGGGGATTAGTTTTGCTCAAAGCTAGATGTCTCCTTTATATAACCTTAAAATAAGGGTTTTGCCTTAGTTACAAAGCAATCCTTATTCACCGTTAGATGAAAACCTGATTTAGATTCAAGCTAATATTTCTCAACCGTTAGATCGAAAACTTAGCTTGTCACACACACTTGGGTAGACGTTTACTGGGTTTGCGAAAACCATGCCCACACGTGTACATGTATGTTGGTTGAACATAGTAACCCAAAAGGTTAACCATATGAGCATTTCATATTAACCTTGTTCTTTTTCACCAAAAATAGTTCAATTGACTCAAATGAACTAGTTAAAGAGTTGTTCAATTGCTATGAGATCTTATGCAACTACACAAGACACAATTGAAACAAAGATGATTCGATTCGATTGAATCGGCTCATGAACATTATAGCCACGGTTTGCATAAAGCATTCCTTAGTAATTTAATGTTTCATGTTCATAACACATCTTTAGATCATAACTTCTTAAGTTCACAAACAAGTTCTCGGACTTAATTTAATCGGTTGAGTTTTCCAAACTAAGCAGAAATTCTCGGAAAGAGAACTTCCGCCAGTTCGTGGACTGGGTTCGCAGAATGAGTTCGCGGACTAAGCACACAAACGAGTTTTGGAAAATCCAGCAGAAATTTTCGGTCGAGAACTTCCGACAGTTCGCGGACTTGGCAAGCCAATTCCACAATCCTCCCAATTTCTCTTGATCAACAAAGTTCGAAAACTTCGGTTCAAGGAATACATGGTTATGTAATCTAAACTCTCATTCCAATCATTGAGACATTCTCATAGGATGCTATGTAGCCATTATTCACAAACCGATTCACGTCAGAGCAATTCTCAAAGTGATTGAAACTTTTCATGACTTTCGTCACTAGGTGAAGATAATCTTGATCAAAGCGAAACGCTTTACCAACACATGATTTCGTGATAAAGATAAGCAATGAATGCTCAGCTCAAAATGTCAAATATGTATGATCTAGTCTATATAGCATACGACTTTTGTCTCATAAGAAGTAGGAGATAAAAGAGATAGAATTTTGAGTGATAGATAAATTCCAGTCTCCCCACACCTTTTTGTTGATGAAGTTCCACGGTTCCTTGTATTAATCTTCGTCGTTGTATGATGAATCGCCATGAAGTCCTTGAGCTCAATTACACTTTTCTATCCTAGTCCGAGACTTAGCTATGTAGGCTAGAAATCAAGACTCATAGTTTTGATCACTAACATTGACAAACATGCTTGAGATAGCAACGCATGCGAGGTTGACCAAGCTATGCTCTAACAGAAGGTACAATGTGTACGAAAGGTGTATCAGCAGAGGATGGACCCAAAGGCAGCAAAGATATACCTGGAGCAGTAGGGGCTATAAATACCAATCCTCACCAACGAAATAAAGGCATTCAATATCTAGGAGAGAAGATCTAGTCTTAAGATTATACCTCTTTAATGTTTAGAACTTAAGTACTTACTTCAACTTTAGTTCTCTCTATTACTTTGGGAATCATTTAATATCTTTGTAACCACCATACTTAATACAAAACAATCACTCATTACCCCGTGGACGTAGACAAATGTCGAACCACGTAATCTCTTGTGTCTCATGATAGCTTAGAAGCTTTTACATTATATTTGTGTTCTTTGTTATTATTGTGATCTTTAATATCTTTTACTACTTGATGTAGTTTTGAAAGTGGTAGTAAAGTTCGTTCAACTCGGACTCGATAAGATTGGGTTCTAGACTTAAAATAAAAATAGAAAATATATATACAAAAGGTTTGTCACAATGTCGAGAGAGACTGAGACTCAGGATTCCACCAAATTCCGTTCATGTGATTCAAATAATAATTCCAATCAATTATAGATCAAATACTAAAAATATGGACTCTTATTCATTGCCAAAAATTAGATTTTTGATAAGTAATGATTGTAAATCAAAAGCATGATGTATCAAAAATACATAGACCAAGCATACACCATCAAACGAAATCACACCCATTCAATAAAAATCATAAATCGATTAAAAATCAATGCAAATAGTCATAAAAGAATTATTAGAATTACCACATGCGTGAAATAGGGTTTCCTCCGTCATCCCAGTAATGGGGTTTAGCTCCTCATATTAATCACTTGCTCAAAATACATTGTTGTTCCTCAAAAGGTTGATTAAAAGAGTGAAAATAATAAAGTCAGTGATTCTGCGACCCACAGAAGGCGTCCAGAGAAGAACGATAGAAAATAAGTGCGTCTGTTGCTGTTGTTTTAAGACTGACAGGCGTCTGTCCTTGTCACAGTTGAAGAACGACTGTCTGTGGAAGTCTGTTCTTCGTGTTCTTCAGGATCTTCGTGTAGCAGCAACAACAGCAGAGACGGGCCTCCTGTAATCTCTGATTCTCGCCTCCTGAGCTCTCCTCTCGACCCCAAACTCTACGTACTTCTTCTATGGGACCTAAGAATCCTATTTATACGCAAAAGGGTCATTGAATCTTTCCCAAATCGCACCAAAATTCCCTTTTTCCTTTCTTGGCAGTCACGGCAATAATTGCTTCCCAAATTTGTTATACGCGTTTCTGAGCTTTCCCACTTATCTCAAACTCTTCCTTAGATATATATGTATCTTTGGAAAGAGTTTACTTTCCTTTAATCTCCTTGAATAACAGATTTTGAACCCATGAAGCCGTGTTTCCTTATTTGACTTTGATTCCAATTCCCGGCTATTCTAGCCCAAGTTGATCGGTCCAATTGCTTCTAATGAACTTGTTAAGTCATATCAAGTCCATCCCAATCAATTTCCGGTGTTGAATCTCTTTAAAACTGCCCAAAGCTTCACGTCCAAAATCTGCAGACGTGAGGTATCTTTTCCCGCCAATTCTTTTTGATTCAAATCGTGAAGAAGGTGGGTGTCCCCCTATCCTGTGTTGTTCTCCCTTTAGAAGATGCCTGGAAATGGGTCACCCCTTAGTAATTAGGTTACCCCTTATCCAAAGTGAGAGTCCGTATAGTAATTTTCTCCCACGAGCGCAAAAACCACTTTTTTAGCCAATTTCGCCGCAAAAGCTTATTTCTCCAAAAATACCTACAGGGACATAAAAAGTCATAATAAATATAAAATCGAGCACTAATAATATATACAATTGAGATTATATAAGCACAAAAATGTGCCTATCAAATACCCCCAAACTTATTATTTGCTAGTCCTCGAGCAAATCAAATAGAAAATGAAATCCTAACTCACTGACGCAGGCATCGTCGATTGCATTTAGCGTATGCAATAAGCCTTTAAACCCCTAAGTGTCCCTAGTGGCGGAGTGTTGTCTCCGGAGGGCTTACAAGAGATATACCCACAAAACCTTTACTCCGGACCTTAGCTATCTACGCAGAACCTTGGAAGGCACTAAAGAATCTCCTTGGTTGGCATACTTATTGACTACAGGAGGAAGTACCCTGATGCGAAATTCCAATTGCTGTACACGAGTTTGCACTCAAGCATACTAAAATTCATATAAAGTGACAGAGCTCTACTCAGATAGTCGCACTATGGACATCAATATCCGGAGTTAAAACTAATCACATGGATAGATCAAGAAGATGGATATAGAAAAACATAGATGGTTTTGATGTTTACTAAGTGAACGGCGTTTCCCATATCTGTCCGAATGCCTCCGCCAAAATGAACCTATCCTAATGGATTGAGATATTAGTCTGACTAATATCAACACACTGGCATATACAAGGGAACCAGTGGTCGATAACCTAACTCTAGGTCAACACAACTGGCATATACAAGGGTACCAGTGGTCGACTTTATTGAATTTATTCCTTTTGGTCAAATGGTCTGGTCTCAATTTTTTTTTATTTTTTTATTTTTTTTTCAACTTTTTGGTAACTATCATTTTTTTTTCATGGTATCTCAATCACTCTAATTCACCCTAGCATTGGTAACAACTTGAATCGTGAGCACCACCTAATCACTTAGAGTACATAGTTTAAAAACAAAATAAAATAAAAATAGAAGTGAAAAGGACTCAACGAAATATGGTGAAACTATCATGTTATTTCTAACACATGAGCTCTGTGCTTTTATGAATAGACTCTTCTAGATGTTTCCATCTAATCAGATTGGTTCCTCAACTCCTACGATCAAAATGCTTCCATCCACTTAGATTAGTTAGTGCAATCATCAATAGGCATAAATTTCTAGGTTCTGGAGTTTATTTATTCTTACTGCAACTAAAAAGTTTCTCCCATACCCCCAAACTTAAATCTAACATTGTCCTCAATGTTCTAAAGATGAAATTAAAAGCATGAACAAGGAGAAACTGTTACCATTTGAAGAAAAAGAGATAAGGAAAGATATTACCGTGTCGCATGAATGTTGGATTACCTCCCAAGAATTGCTAAGTTTAAAGTCTTCAGCCATACTAAGAAAGGATTAGTCACCTCATAGAATCATAAAGTAATAGCCGAAATTTCTGTGGGTCATCAAAACCAAATAGAGCTATCACAAATAAAAGGAATCTGCAAACTGTCAAGAAAATAAACAAATAAAGCACACCCTTGTCTAGTTTTTTGTTTAAGACAACTACATCTAGCTGTGGTTCAGGTTCAGGTTCTATAACTGGGTCCAAATAAAATATTTTCATGGGTTGGAATTCCTCAAAGCTAAGATCCGGTTCAGGTATTAGAGTCTGAAGAAACTCAAGTAAAAATTTAAAATCACATAATAATAACCTAAATAATTGAGGATCCTTAAAGTCAATCAGTTTTGCCTCACACAATCGACCACGATGAAACTGGTGGTCAATCTTAAGCAAATGTATCGACCCTAATCTCTTAAAGTAATTAGGTTTAGTCTCAAAACTAAATAATTGACACATCTGAAATTTATACGTTCCCACAATTGGTTGAAAAATATTTGGTGGGAAAACAAAGTCGATTTTGGTATCATAGCCTGGTCTAACCTCATCAACCAGAGGATGGGTTTCTAACAACTGAACTTCCTTATGGACATCACTAGGTTCAGGAAAACGTGTGTGAAGATAATCTTGTAAAATGGTTGAGGCACATGGAGAATGATAATCACCCCCAAACTTGGAGTTTTGGGTGTCTCTAGATAGACTAGCTACAATTTCCCTAATTTATAGATCATCAGAATCATGAAAATGGTCAATTTCTTCTTCTAGGTTATACTCAGGTGATGCCTCCTCACACATGTTTAAATGCTCTACGAGTTCATCTTCTTCGTCTAAGACTATTTTTTCTAAATCGCTAGACTCTACAATATTTTTCTCAGAATAAACTCGTTCCTCCAAACCATTATCAGCTTCGTAATCAAAAGAAAATACTACATCGTCTAAAACAGGGGTATCTCTAGTCAAATCCTCGTCCTTTTGAATAGGTGAATTGGATTTGAACTAGAAATAGTAGTATCATTGTAAAGCTCAATTGGAGTAACAGATTCCTGATCACTATGCCTATATGTGTCAAATTCTTCATCAGCACTATCCTCATCATAATCATCATAATAACATGAAAATGGTTGAACCTCATCTAAAAAAGTAGTGTTACCAATTCTAACCTCGGCATCTTGATTATGCAAATAACTATCCACATTTTCAAGGATACTATTGGAAACACTATATTGGAAATTAAGACTATCTTGAGCAATTCTGTTCTGGGCCTCTAATAAAAGCTTTTGAATCGACTCACATGACTTCCTTATGGTATCGTGTATAGAAGGTTCACTCATGGGTGCATTTTTTTTATTCATTTCTAACACAAACCTATTTGTATTCTCAGTTAATTGTTTGAGAGACTCTTCTATAGGAAGAACAGGTTCAGAAGGATCATAATAGGGACTAGTTTTCAACATTTTCATTATATTGTCCAAAGACGAGGAACTAGTACTATAATAATCCTTATTTTCTTGCTCGTATGACCGGTGTGTGTGTGTGTATAGTAATTGGGCTCACCATGGTATGAGCCGTAACCTTGAAAAGGTTGATGTTCTCAATCACTATTCACACTATGGTTAAAATTGTAACGTCCATTTTGAAACTCAGTAGGATATTCGTTGTATTGGCTATTGTGATACCAGTTCGACAATCTTTTGCAGGGGTGTGAGTTATCACAAAATAAAACCCACTGACAGGGGATTCGTGGGTGGATAGAGTCTTACCTCCCGTACCAGACGGGCGATGAACCGTTGAAGTCGACTCAGTCCACCGACTCCGATGTCAGTGTACGAACCCGAGGGGCCGAAACAGTATCGTAACTGTCGTCCTTCCCTGCAAACAGTTGATATTTAATTTTGACCCTTCCTTAGGGTTTAAAAATAATGTCCAAGAATGTCCAAAAAGTCCAAAAATAAAAATGTCCCAAAAAGGAAAAGAAAAATTACAAAAATAATACCCTATTTACAGTTTCTAAAAATAAAACAAAATAACTATATACAAAATCTTCTTCTTCACTCCTTTCGGATTCCTCTTTTCTTTCCTTCTTTGGCGATGCTTTCCTTTTATAGCACTTTTTCTTTCCTTGTAGCTTCGCTCGAAATCTGAAAGGAATCAAAAAATACCAAAGGCGTAAAAGAGAACAAAAATTCTAAAAGAAATAAAATAAATCTAAAACCTAAAACCTAATACAAATCCGCGTCGGCGGCGCAAAAAATTGATGTAGTTTTGAAAGTGGTAGTAAAGTTCGTTCAACTCGGACTCGATAAGATTGGGTTTTAGACTTAAAATAAAAATAGAAAATATATATACAAAAGGTTTGTCACAATGTCGAGAGATACTGAGACTCAGGATTCCACCAAATTCCATTCATGTGATCAAATAATAATTCCAATCAATTATAGATCAAATATTAAAAATATGGACTCTTATTCTTTGCCAAAAAGTATATTTTTGAAAAGTACTGATTGTAAATCAAAAGCATGATGTATCAAAAATACATAGAACAAGCATACACCATCAAACGAAATCACACCCATTCAATAAAAATCATAAATCGATCAAAAATCAATGCAAATAGTCATAAAAGAATTATTAGAATTACCACATGCGTGAAATAGGGTTTCCTCCGTCATCCCAGTAATGGGGTTTAGCTCCTCATATTAATCACTTGCTCAAAATACATGTTTGTTGCTCAAAAAGTTGATTAAAAGAGTGAAAATAATAAAATCAGTGATTCTACGACCCACATAAGGCGTCCAGAGAAGAACGATAGAAAATAAGTGCGTCTGTTGCTATTGTTTTAAGACTGACAGTCGTCTGTCCTTATCACAGTTGAAGAACGACTGTCTGTGGAAGTCTGTTCTTCGTGTTCTTCAGGATCTTCGTGTAGCAGCAGCAGCAGCAGACACGGGCCTCCTGTAATCTCTGATTCTCGCCTCCTGAGCTCTCCTCTCGACCCCAAACTCTCTGTACTTCTTCTAGGGGACCTAAGCATCCTATTTATACACAAAAGGGTCATTGAATCTTTCCCAAATCGCATCAAAATTCCATTTTTCCTTTCTTGGCAGTCACGGCAATAATCGCTTCCCAAATTTGTTATACGCGTTTCTGAGCTTTCCCACTTATCTCAAACTCTTCCTTAGATATATATATGTATCTTTGGAAAGAGTTTACTTGCCTTTAATCTCCTTGAATAACAGATTTTGAACCCATGAAGCCGTGTTTCCTTATTTGACTTTGATTCCAATTCCCGGCTATTCTAGCCCAAGTTGATCAGTCCAATTGCTTCTAATGAACTTGTTAAGTCATATCAAGTCCAGCCCATTCAATTTCCGGTGTTGAATCTCTTTAAAATTTCCCAAAGCTTCACGTCCAAAATCTGCAGACGTGAGGTATCTTTTCCCGTCAATTCTTTTTGATTCAAATCGTGAAGAAGGTGGGTGTCCCCCTATCCTGTGTTGTTCTCCCTTTAGCAGATGCCTGAAAATGGGTCTCCCCTTAGTAATTAGGTTACCCCTTATCCAAAGTGAGAGTCCGTATAGTAATTTTCCCCCACGAGCGCAAAAACCACTTTTTTAGCCAATTTCGCCGCAAAAGCTTATTTCTCCAAAAATACCTACAGGGGCATAAAAAGGCATAATAAATATAAAATCGAGCACTAATAATATATACAATTGAGATTATATAAGACACAAAAATTTGCCTATCACTACTTAGCATTATCAGTTCAACAAAGATATCTTTGCTACTTAGCATCTGATTTTTGAGCTGTATATATTACGTAGACTAAGGGAAAACGAGTAGTCATAGTTTGGCGCCCACCGTGTTTTGCTCACGAGCTTGAGTTTTGACATAGTTTTACCTTTAACTTATGTATCTTCTGAAACGAAGGGATCTGTGTTCCAAAACTATGAATCTCACTCTCTAGTGATTTGTCCATCCGTTGTTTGTGTATATTTTTTGAGTTCATAGCCTCTAAAGACATACCTGGTTACAGATCTACAAAAAATTTCACAAAAACGTACTCACAAAACGTTAAAACCTTTGTTTTAACGTACTAAAACAACCTTTTTTAATAGGGCATATTTTAGATCTGATAACCTTTGACTGACAGAGGAATCTCAACGAGATTTTACGGAAGAAAGATCTTCTAAAGCATTTAATAACCTTGTTTTTCGCGAGATCTGACACCTTATTTTAATTGGTTTTCAACATTTAAGGTTGTTTTTTTCCCAAGGGTGTCATAAGTATTTAATACCTGTCTTTCAAAAACATTATTTCAGTCCTTTTCTGAAAAAGCTGCTCAGCAGTCTTCTGTGTCAGAGCATTAATTACTATTTTTGACGAAGGCACCCAAGTAACAGATTCTGTAAACTTTCTGTAACCGCAGGATAACGAAAGCCGAAGGCATGCAGAAACCAAATGATGTACCAACAAGCTCACGACCAGCACTTACCAGAGGAAGATCTCAAAATCTGTCTCAAGTAAATCAAAAAACCGAAGCAGAGGACGGACAAAGCGAAATAGCAAGAAGAACGATTGCTAACAAATCACCTATTCCTGCCGAAGGGATGGGGCAAACATCGGGAGCTCAACCACTTTACGACATTCCGTTACCGGAGTATCCCACCAATACACATCCAGCATCGGCCAATGCAGGGTTACCCGGAACCTTAGTTCCTACGGGACGAGGGATTGGAAACCTAACTCCAATTCAGATAGATCCAGACGCACCAGTTATAGAAGAAGGAGCAGATAACTTCGAAGATCCGGCCGACATCACTCCTCAGGGAGGTCGATTCCACAACAAAGACCAAATGGCGGCACAAATAGCATCCTTGCTACTCCGTAACAAGGAGAACGAGGATGCAATGCACGAGATGACCCAAGAGAACCAGAACCTCAAAGGTATGCTGGACATACAGATCGAAGGCTCCCAAGCTCACCCTCCACTAAAGAGGCGTGAAAACGGAGCTATCTCAGGAAGACGAAGGGTGGATCTCAACCCACCGAAGACCAATCAACCTAAGGGATCCAGGAGAATGCACCATGATCCAAACGAGACGGACTCGACATACAAGACCTCTCAATCCTACTACGAAGAAGAATTTTCCAAAGATGCTCACAATGTGAACATGGTTATGGAGCAAATGGAGAAAATGCAGAAGGAAATACAAGGCCTAAAAACTGGCCGCACAAGCGCAATACTATAAGAAGTGCTTCAAGAGGAAACCACGTCCCCATTGTCTTTTCGCATTTTGAGGGAGCCCGTCCCTCCGAAATGACCGGTACCTACGTTCCAAGTATACAACGGTACCTCTGATCCCGCAGCCCACCTACGGTATTACACTCGTTTCCTTGCCCATTGGGAAAGAGATGAGGTAGTACTTTGTAGGTACTTTCCTGCAAGCTTGATGGGATCAACATTAGCCTAGTATGAAAATTTACCAGCAAACTCAATTGACTCTTTTGAGCAATTGTCCACGGTGTTCTTGGAGACATACATGTACAACAAATCAACAAAGGCAGGGTTAGATAGGCTATTTGCTTTAGCTATTGGGCCCCGGGAAATATTGATGCAGTACACAGACAGGTGGCAAAAAACCTTCCAAGCAATTGGAAAGGTCAATCCAGAAATTAGCATTAACTGCTATAAGTATGGGCTTGACAGAACGTCGGCCATCTTTGTGGAGCTTCACAACAGAGCCCTCGATTCCGAAGGAGAGCTTAGGGTTTGTCCAAGACCGCTACATCAGACTCGAAAAAATCCAGAAGGACAACCCCAGGGCACAAGCAAAGGTGACAACAACTCCACAACGTACCAACTCTCTGGAACCAATTCTGGAGATTTCTAAGCGACAAAAAGAAGCCTGGGGAAGGACCATCTCTCGAGACAAACGATCCAAATACGAAGACGGAAAAAGAAGCAAAGGAAGAGAAGAATTTGTAGATAAAATCTACACGAAGCTGAATACAACGTTCTCTCAAATTCTCAGCAAAGAGGGAGCAAAGCCGGACTTTCCTTACCCTAATACTAGGGGAAAGAAGCCAGACAAACGAAGCAGGCTAAGGAGTATTGTGCATACCACCAATACTATGGGTATACAACTAATGCGTGTGACTATTTACGGAACGTGATCCAGAGATTCATAGACGAAGGCAAATTCATGGAGTACGTAGAGATACAACCAGCTGAAACCGAGGAGACCTCCAAGAAAAGGGTAGAATTACCCCAAGATGGCAAATATATCAACATGATCACCTTTTACAGCGGAGGTCAAGAAGAACTGCTTGAAGATATCCTTGAGTTGGATCGAAACAGAAACAAGCTAGAAGCCCACGAGGTGTTCAAGCTAAGTGGACCACCTACTAGCACTTGGGAAGAATGGATGGCCACACCATTAACATTCTCAACAAAAGACGTCAACCAGGTCGAAATGCGCAACGATCCATTAGTGATCACTCTTCCAATACACGTATGGAACGTTACGAAGGTCCTCGTTGACGGGGGAAGTTCGTTAAATGTACTATTTTACGAACCCTACCTACGCATGGGTTTGACAGAGGAACAAATGGATTCTTCCACTTTCACCATATACGGTTTCAACGGAGCAGTCTCTAGGACAAAAGGATAAATTGTCTTGCAGGTACGTGCAGGGACCTTAGTAACCAATACACGGTTCTGCGTGGTGGAAGCACCTTCGCCCTGCAATGTAATTATGGGCAGACTATGGGTCCATAGATTACGAGGAACAACTTCAACATATCATCAATACCTACGATTTTCTACATCCATGGGTGAGATGGAAATCAAAGGTGACCAGAAGGATGCAAGGCTATGCAATCTAGCATAGGTCAGACTCAACGAAGAAAGAGATGCTACCCAACAACAACAAAGAAAATGAAGAAAAGAAAACACCATGGAGGTGAGGACGGAGCCTTCTCAGTACCCGAAGCCATCTCAGTTCCAGAGACAAGCACCTCCGCCACTCCAAGGGCGGATGTTTCCGCAAAATGACAATTACAGAAAATCATTCCTCAACGGCCTCAGCAACAAACGTGCTCACCGGTGGAACCAACGAAGAAAATCAACATTGGAATGGAGACAGAACCGAAAATGCTCAACATTGGAACTTTACTTGAAGATGAAGAGGATATGCAACTACAAAGGTTACTCGGGGAATACGCAGACGTCTTCGCATGGTCAATGGAAGACATGCCAGGAATTGACCCGAATTTGGTCTCACACCATCTTCGGCTCAAACCAGAAATGCCACCATTTAAACAATGCATCCGTAAGGTGGCAGATATCTATCATGAGGCGATAGAAAAGTAGTTACAAAATCTACTCGCAGCGGGATTCATACGAGAAGTCAAATATCCTACGTGGATATGTAACATGGTAATCGTACCTAAGAAGAACGGAGGCGTGCGCATTTGCATCGACTTTAACAATCTCAACAAAGCGTGCCCCAAAGATAGCTACCCAGTGCCAAACATTGACTAACTGGTCAACGCAACCGAATGGCACCAGAGACTATCCTTCATGGATGGATACTCAGGCTACAACCAAATAGCCCTTGCAGAAGAAGATCCGGAGCATACTGCGTTCTTTACCCCACGAGGCTTGTATTGTTATACAAGGATGCATTTTGGACTAAAGAACGCGGGGGAAACATACCAACGATTAGTGGACAAAATATTTAAGCCATGGATAGGAAAGATACTGGAGGTCTACGTGGACGATATGCTAGTCAAGAGCAAAGAAGCAAAAAACCACATGTCAGACCTAAGGGAAATATTTGAAGCCATGAGAAACTTCCACATGAAGGTGAACCCGGAGAAATGCACGTTTGGAGTAACCTAAGGAAAATTCTTCGGATACTTGGTAACTAAGAGAGGAATAGAAGTAGATCCTGAAAGGGTCAGAGCAATAATAGAGATGCCATCTCCACAAACTTTAAAATGAGTGCAAAAGCTTAATGGAATCTTGGCTTCCATGGGAAGATTCATAGCAATGTCGTCGGATAAATGCAAAGCATTTTTCGATACGCTAAGGAAAGGAAACAGGTTTACATGGACCGAAGAATGTGAAAGAGCCTTTCACAAGATCAAAGAGTACTTAGCATCAGTACCTATCCTACAAAAACCGGAGCCAGGTGAGATACTCATCTTATACTTAGCAGCAACAAGCTACGCTGTGAGCGCAATATTGGTACGGGACCAGAGGAAAGGAGAAAAGCATGTATGCTACATCAGCAAGACACTCAGTTCAGCGGAGCGTAACTATACCAAAGTGGAACAACTCATATATTCCTTAGTAGTGGCAGCACAGAAACTAAGGATATATTTCGACGCACATACCATCTGAGTCTTCACAAAAGCTCAAATAAGTCAAATCCTGGACAGCACGGATAAAATCGGAAGGGTAGCGAAATGGAGTGCCATGATCAAAAAGTTTCACATAATTTTCGAGACAAGGAAAACTGAGAAATCACAAATCTTAGCGGACCTACCTCTCAACAACGAAGCAGAAATAGACGAAATGAGGATAAGCCGGAACCAGAAGACATCTTGGAACAACAAAATTTACGAAGGTGAGAGATATTCGTAGATGGCTCCTCCTTTGGAGAAGGCGCAGGCATAGGGATTATGATAACAACCCATACTGGAGATCGACTCATCTATGCATTCAGGAGCATGCGTCAAAAATCGACAAAATCACATTCAGACATGTCTGTCGGAAAGACAACATGCACGCAGAGGCCTTAACATTCATATCATCAATGCTGAGGGACAGAAATACCACCTCTGTGCAAATTGGGAGGATATATGAACCTTCGATAGAAGGACTAATCTCAGGAGTTGAAGAAGCCTTGGCCGTCCAAACTCGGGCCATGAGGGAAGCAGAAAAGGAGAAATAAGATGAAAGGGTAGAATAACCAGATAACGAAGCTGACGAGTCTGACAAAGACCAATCCATGTCGGACGAAAGCAACGAAGACGAAGCGGAAAACGATTGGAGAATATCGATTCATCGGTATCTTGACAAAGGTACCTTACCAGCAGATATCAAATCGGAAACTGGAATCAAGTGGGTGGAAGCAAGAGCTTTGGCAAGAATTAGAGACACAGACGTCTTTAAATTTTTGTTTGAATAAATCATATGCAGGTTCGAGATACCATCCGCCATAGTCTCTGACAATGGCAAGAAGTTGGAGGGAAAGAATATAGACATGTTGATCAACACTTTCAACATTCAAAAACAAGTCCACTCCAATATACCCTAAGAGCAATGGACAAGCGGAGGAGACTAACAAGACGATAGCGATCAACTTGAAAAAGAAGCTAGGAGCATACAAGAAAATATGGTGTGAACAACTACACAATGTCATATGGGCCTACCGAACTACAAGAAGAGCAGCTACAGGAGAAACTCTGTTCTTGCTAACCTACGGAGCCGAAGAAGTCATCCCAACGGAGATAATACTGCCAGCAACAAAAACGGAGGCATGGGAGAAGAACCTGACGACGGACCTGATGCTCGAAAAGCTTGATGATCTCGAAGAAAGACGAGAAGTTGCTTTGCAAAAGATGGTAAACTACCAACGAAGGATATCGCGTGAATACAACAAATGGGTTATCCTAAGAAACTTTGTGGTCGAAGAGTACGTGCTACGACATATACCACCGTATCAAAGAAATAAGAAGTAGGGCAAGATAGCTCCGACATGGGACGGACCCTACATCATACACGACATTGCCGGGAAAGGATCATACTACCTAAGGAACCTAAAAGGTGAAGTATTAGAACACCCCTGGAACGCAGTGTACCTAAAAAAGTACTACCCGTAAGTAAATGGTTATTACTCAGGAGAAGAAAGGAAGGGGCAACGGACCACCATGTATAGAACTAGATTCTTGGAAGATTCCCGTACCTTCGATCATGAACCAGACGCAATAGAGTGTGATGGACCAGGGGAATTGGATGGATCTATCCATGATCAAAACTTTACTAATCAATCAAAAAACTTTTTTGCTAAGAGAAAAGTCTGTTTGATTAAACACAAATTGGGTTAGAATAGACACCCTCCGTCAGAATTGACGATGAGACAAGGCAATACAAAACTGCACATGTGTCAATACTCGGATCCTCGGAGTGATAACTCCATTCATGACGCAATAAGAAAAATTAAGACATCCCTTATAGAGATACCTTGTCGAAGTAAATCAGCCATCGCATTGAACGCGTAGGGTTACAGGAAAATTATTACCCACGTAGGAGCCCTTGCCACCACGGTACCTTCTTGCCAAAGGATACTTGGTTATGATAATGAATGTTCCACCAAAGGTCAAAAAGACCTTAGCACCTTGTGATGACTCAAATGTGCGAATAACTAGACACAACACGTCTACATATATATATATTCATGTAATACTAAGGATACCATAATAATATTACCAAAATACGACTAACATGTCTTAAAAGTTGCAGATAACAAAGGTTCACATCGTAACAGAGCATTGTTTCAAGGAAAGGAGATAACAAAGGCCCCTCAGCTGGGGGCATAACGCAGCAAAGAGTACAATTAAAGAGAAACATGACACATCAAGGGTAAGGAAGACGAGGAAAGACAACTTCTTCGGCTTGAAGCTCGGCCTCTGCAAAGGCATTGTTAATATAATCAATGGCCAAATGCTCGAATTGCACCTTCATCTGAGAAGCCTGAGATTCTAAGTCCAAAGCTGACTTCCGATGAAGCTCCATGATCTGAGTGTTGAGCTGATCGTTAACTTGTTGAATTGCCTCAGCCTTAAACTTAGCAGCAGCTTCAAATTGGCGAGAAATCTCCAACGAGGATATCTGGCCTTCAAGACGGGTAATCTTGGCGTTTGCACCCACCAGTTGCTCCTGGAGACCTGCGGAAGCAAAGGGTATCAACAATAAGAAAAAAGCAGTTAAAGACACAAAGTATGCTGCGGAAAATAAGGGTCCTAAGCTACCTCCTGCATGGCTAAGGGATTCTTCTAAACTATGTTGAGAATCATCAAGATCCACCTCAGCGGAGTCGATATCTTCCACAAGGGTATCTCGTTCCTTCCGGAGATCATCAACATCAATCCGGAGCGAAGCATTCTCAGAGGACAAAACTTGGTAAACAGTCCCTAACTCTTCCAACCTTTTTACTAGAGATGCATAAGACATGGAAGAAGAAATGGAGACAGCCTCGAAAAGTTTGTTCTTAGGAGAACAGACCTCAGAAGATAAGATATTTCGTTTTGCAGTAACCTTAGCTAAGGAAGCACAGACATCTTCAAAATCTACATGATACTTCTTGCGGATAACTTCTTGGGCTGAGAGACGTTTCTCGACTAAGGAAATATCCTCCTTTTGATTTAAAATGAGACTCTCCTTCCAATTAAGGGCTTCGTCACACTCCTTACGAAGTAAAGCCATCTGCTTCACTAAATCCGCATTATGAGCAGACTCAAGTGAAAGTTCGGCCTCATTATGAACGGTTACGTTCATCAGTCTATCATATTTCTTTTGATAATACCATACGTCGGAGGTTAACTTGGCTACTTGATCCTGGAGGCATCTAAGTTCACTAGAACTACCAGCTGGCAGGCGAATGACACCTTAGAACTATGAAGCCAAGCAAGAATGAAGAAAAAGATAAGGTAAATAAGAAACGCACCTATGACTTTGGATGATTCAGCAGTTAAGGCAGAGTGGGCAGCTTTACGACTATCCTCAGCGACTTTGGCAGCATTATTGGCTCTTTCAAGAGCCAACAAACAAGCCTCCAGGGATCTCTGAGTCTTTCTCAGATCGTCCTCCAACGAAGATATCTTAGCAGCAGTAGAAGCATTACTAGACGAAGGTTGTTGTGAGACAACAAGGGAATGTTCTTGACGGGTACGTTCCAATAGAGCACTCAAATGAGTACACTTATCTCTATAAACCTTGAATAAGGTATAACCAACATCGATCTTCTTACAAAGCTGCAGAAGAAAGAAGTGTAAGAGCAGATGAAAGACAAAAACGAGAAGCAAAACAGTAAGGCAAGAATTACTTACTGAGAATGCTGAGAGACGAGGGAGGAAATCGACGTAGGTTTCCATGAAAGCCTCCATCTCTTGGATGCTACCCATACGGATCTCACCAAAGCTCTGACTAGAGCGGAGTCAATCCGGGTCAAAGAACAACTCTTTAGCCGCACGATACCGAGCAGATAGCACATCCAGCTGAGAAGCCACCTCAAAAGAACTACCAAGACGATGGTGATCAACTCCAACAGAAAAAGGACCCTTAGAGTCCCGCAAGACGTCTTCGACAATGTCATCATCAGAACTACCAAAGCTCAAGTTCTCAGACAGCTTACCCTGGCTAGGCTCAAAAATAACTCCCTCAATCGCTTGAGAACGAACAGCGGGCACGACTGCTGAGCCCTCACCATGACGAAGAGACGGCATGGTGGATAAGCTAGGAACCAAAGGAAAAGAATGAGCACCGCCTAAGTCCATATCACCAGCAAAAGGAAGATTACCCAGTCTAGTCCAATCTGGTAACGAAGGCGGAGGTCCAACAACTTTGCTAACATGGGAAGTAGAAACAGACTAAGCGCTCCCCGATGAAGTTGGCGTAGCATTGAAGGAGAATCTAGCAAGTGAAATCACAACCTTCTTCTTCGGCTGAGAGTCTGAACTACTAACCCTCACCACGGAGGTAACAACCTTTGCAAATGAACTACTAGACTGAAGCGAAGTAGCAGGAGATGAAGGATGACTCTTGGAAGCTACGACAGCAGCTTCAGCAGTAGCCGAGACAATAGGAAATGCTCCGCTAGGGGCAGAAAACGAAGGCATCTTTGAAGACGAAGTAGGAACAGGAGCTTGAACGCTAACATGGTTAATCAACTGAGCACTACTACCATCAAGGAGATTCTCACCCTCCACCGAACCAGCACGAACATGACTGAGGATATCCTTGGAAAAATCTTCCTCAATATCATCCAAATGAGGGTTAAGGCCAGTATCCTCAATATCCTCCATGACTTCATCCTCCGGCACCTCTTCGACAGCCTTGGGATCCTCATACAAAGCTTCAAGATCAATTACAACCTTCAACTTGCCCTTCCTCTTGGAAGACTATATAAGAACACATGCGACAACTAAGGATCAGGGGAAAGATATTAAGGAACTTACAAGCACAAAGGTATGATAGTAATTCTTACCTCCGCAGGTGTTGGTATAGCTGCGTCAACCGAAGCCTTCCTCTTCCTTGTCCGGGTAGCCACAGAGTTACCAGCATAGCCCGGACCAGTTCCAGCAAACGAAGCAGGGTCAGACTACAAAAGAAGGCCATCAGAAAATCAAGCAAAGTTATTGAATCAAAAACCTTCAAAAGAAAAAATCTTCAATAAAAAACGAAGGGTACCTCGTGAGAAGCAACAGGGTTGAAGACCCAAGGATGATATCCATCATACTTCTCAGGTATAGGAAAAGTTGTGCAGGGAACGATAGGATCAGCAGTAGTAAAACCATAGGCCCAGGGACCCACCATACAAAGAGGGGTATGGGCCCATCGATCATCATGGTCAATACGAATGCGATCAGACTTCGGCAAAGGTAGCTTGGCAGAGTAAGGGATGAAAATCAAACCAGTCTTATCAATCTCCTCCAATAGACGAAGGTTATTGCCTTCCCGGATTTTCCTGGCAGTAACATGGATACGACGAGGGCCAACACTCCAAGGAAGAAGATTACTCTTGTGGATAGCATCAGCATATGTAGCATTGAAGTTGGCGGGGGTATAATCCTCTCGCTTAGATCTCCCCTCAGCAAAGCGATCATAAGACTCCAGAGTTTTTTTACCCTTGCTACGGTACCAGCTTCCACGAAGGGCACGCCAAAAATTTCCAGTATACTGCATAACTCCTCGGACCTGAGTCTTATTTACCGGGTCATACCTGGAAGACAAGACGTCGTAGTAGAAGGGATCCTTTCTACTGAACAAAGGGAGGAGCATACCAACAACCAACTGACCAACACTGATTAGGAGGTTATTTTCATCATAAGGAAAACTCCGGATCAGGGACTCGGTGAGAACATCAGAACCATCGACAAAGGAGATCTCGAACTTATGGAGACGAAAATACTTGGTGATCTCGGTTATGGACAGATGAGCAAAGATATCTTGTCACGCAATTGAAGCCTATGAAGCTCATAATGAGTAAGAGGAGGAGGAATTTCCTCAACATCAACTTCTTCAACCCTAAGATCCTCAGCATCCACAGGAATCAGAGCCACATCCGTACCAGCAGGTATCTCAGTATCCTCAGGAGGCGGAGATGGCGTAACATCAGGATGATCCATCCGCGGAGGCGGATCAGTTGACGAAGAGGTCCTCGGACCCTTACACGTAGGTTTCTTCGGAAGTCTCATATTTCCCAACATCAACGGGGAAAACAGTTCATCATCAATGGCGGATGGAAAATCACAGTCGACTAAAGAGCAAATTGGGGGCAAAAAACAGCGTACTTTGGCATAGGTTTTACTAAACCAACCAAGGGAAGCAAATTTAAACTCGTCATAGGGAAAAATCTAAGATCATTCATCACATAATCAAAGATGCAGACGAAGAACGATCATGGCATAATAATCATCAAAATGCGAAATGGGATGAAACCCAAATTCTCATACAACGTGAAAAGGGGAAAAGGGATTACAATTCTTACATGCAAGCACCACAGCAACATCAAGTCATCAAAAGAGGTGAGACAGAATAGTGCATGAAGAAATATGAAGGCAACAGTGGAAAGAAAGTATCACTTACTTGTATAACCAGAGGTTGAATCCGAGTCTTGAAAAATCTTAGTGAAAGAGATGGAGAGCGACAGTTCGACGAAAAAGAAAAGGAATCAATGAATTCCTTCTCTTTGTTTCCTTATTATAGGCGGCTGAAGAATCCAAAAATTTGGATGTCCCGACATTCAAGGAGAAGTTATTTCATGAAGGGACATGAAGGGACCACCCAATCGTACGTGCAAAATGGCAGCGTAACGGAAATTTTCTTCCGATCCTACCAGACGGTAGAATATGAAAGAAAGGGGGAAAACTGTGAAACCAATATTCTGTAAGGCACATGTCACGATCTTAGTGAACGCATTCATAAGTTAATTGTGTAGCCCCCGCTATACAAAGAAGCCTGAGTTACAAATTGTACCTTCGTAGATCTACTTTATCTCGTCCTAAGGAAGGATTCCTCGACGGTTGATTTCAAAAGAGTAAAATCCTAAAATACAAGGAGGAAGCTGGCGAAGGGACAAAGGTAGATGGGATATCTAATCAGCATTAAATGCTCAAATGTGTTATCTACACGCATAACCAAAGCACTTGGAGAGAGACTATGTGGCAGAACCCGATTGGTAGAAGCTGGCGGTGAACGAAGGTACGACCTATACAAAGGTTGAGAGGTTCCCAAAGGAACGTGGGTCAGCTGAGATGGCAGAGTTCGACTGGATAAGGCGAGCGGTGAATGAAAGTATAATGTGTACGAAAGGTGTATCAGCAGACGATAGACCCAAGGGCAGCAAAGATATACCTGGAGCAGAAGGGGCTATAAATACCAAGCCTCACCAACGAAATAAAGGCATTCAATATCTAGGAGAGAAGATCTAGTCTTAAGCTTATACCTCTTTAATGTTTAGAACTTAAGTATTTACTTCAACTTGAGTTCTCTCTATTACTTTGGGAAGAATTTAAGATCTTTGTAACCACCATCTTAATACAAAACAATACTCATTACCCCGTGGACGTAGACAAATGTCGAACCACGTAATCTCTTGTGTCTCATGATAACTTAGAAGATTTTACATTAAATTTGTGTTCTTTGTTATTATTGTGATCTTTAATATCTTTTACTACTTAGCATTATCAGTTCAACGGAGATATCTATGCTACTTAGCATCTGATTCTTTGAGTTGTATACATTACGTAGACTACGGGAAAACGCGTAGTCACAAGTTATGTGCCAAAAGTTTCATTGCAGTAAATTATAGCTTTTAGCTGCAGCTGAAAAATATTGTGGCTAGAAATTTGCTTTCGCAACACCTATATTGAAGGTGTGGCAATATATGGTGTAGCAATAGATAGACTTTCTTGTAGTGGGTAATGGCGCCATCGTTAAATAATCAACCAATCAGAAAAATATGTGAAATATATACCTGTTAGAGGAGTGTGAACAAATTTGTACACTCCTGTTTTATGGTGTAACTGATCTGGAAAAAAAAAAACTCACATGTGTCATTGGCCAAAGTAGTTCACCTACAATTGCCCGCGTCATAAGCAAGATACCTGCTCGTGGTACAATTTCAATTCAGATTTTGGTTCGAGGGGTATTTATGTCTAAAAGAATGTAAAACTGACGTGAGAAAGAACCCTAAATATGGTTGATTTCTTCTATTAAAACTCCAAGGAAAAGTTCTCTTTTCTTCTTCTCCCACACCCGTACGCCCTTTATACAGCAGAACCAATGGTAAAGAGATGTTAGTTAAAAAATTCCATTCGATTCTAAGATTTACGTGCACAAAATTGAAAGACGATCGCGGTGGTGATTCTTTTCATATGGCATATTCAAGGTAACCTTGCTGCTTGACTGTTATGCGAAATAGATATTAATCATGTGATGAAAATTGTAAGTATAATACACATCTAAAAACATATGACTTGATGTTTCTTTACTCTATGAGTTTTGTATATATATCCTTGTTTCTTCTCTGTCGATCATCACATTAGACCTTGCTATATGATTTATTAATTTTCTTTTTCTAATTGACAATACTTGCTGTGAATGGGCCTAGTCTTAGAAATTTCTGTTTGGGGAAATTAGGGGGAGACCCAAAAAAAATAATATTCTCATTCTCAGGCCCGCAATTAATTTTGTATACCGTGACACCCATAATTATTTCCCTGACACCCAAAATTATTAAGAATTAATACATAACTCGTTACGCATACTATTTTTCAGGCATAACTCGTTATGCAGCCTAATTTTTCAGGGGTATAATTGGCAACGCAACTTGGATATAACATATCTAAAAATACGCGCCTTAGAATTTTACAAATTTTATATTGTTGGAAATCTTTTTAAGAGAGCTACACAACGAGTACAAACAACAATATCAAATTTTTGTTTTTCACAAAAAAATTGGAGGTGATCATCATTTTAGGCTAAATTTTCGAAAACTTGATACATAACCAATATGCAGTCACCAAAAAAGATGCATAACACCTTCTGCAGACGCATAACGAATTATGCAACCATTTTCTCCACTGCATAACAAATTATGCCACTGCATAATTTGCATAACAAAGTTATGCATCTATAACAAGTTATGTAGTCATTGTATTAGTGCGTAACTACATAAAAAATTGATGCATAATGCATTATGCATCTATTTTCTCGATGCATAAAAGATTGTGCAACAATTTTCTCGATGCATAATGCATTATGCAGACATACATTCGGATGCATAACAGGTTATGCATCCATTTTCGCGACTGCATAACATGTTATGCAGATATTATTATAGGTTCATGACAAGTTATGCGGTCTTTGTTTTTGTTATGCAGATATTATTATAGGTGCATAACAAGTTATGCTCTCTTTATTTTTATTGGTTTAAATAGTCACAAAAAAGTTACTACATAACGTGTTATGCAACCATTTTATAAATTGCATAACAAGTTATGCAACAACTTTTGTATATGCATAACAGGTTATGCAACCATTTTCAAATTTGCATAACGAGTAATGCATCAATCAAGTCTTAGCTTCCTTGTTCAGGTCATGGCAGCAGCAACACCTCTGATTCAATCGACTACTCATACAACATGCATCCTCTTCCCTCCACTTCCTTGCTTATTCTCTGACCAGCTAACCAACAACAATATCTCATCTATTCTCGACTAGTGCAGCCAACAAACATCTCCACTTCGAATTCAAATCAGCCAACAAACAGTCCATCTCCGAGTTCAAAGACTATAACACCTTTTTAAATCAACATATGTAAGCCAAGTACGGCGGGGACCACCTCCATCATCACAGCCACTATCATCGTCGTTGTCATTGTCGTCGCCGCCAACATTCACATGTCGTTATGGCTTTATGGCAGAGATTATCTACCAATAGCAGTCGCCACTACTAGAGTAAAAGCCATTGGATTGAATACACCTATAAGGAAGTGGCACAATAAGTGTATCCCGTCACTTTGTGTTGTGTAGTTCTGCATCTAGATCTCATCTTTTTATTGAATGCCCATTCAGTAAGGTCTTTTGGTTTGGTCTAGGTATACCTTGCCCTACCTTTAGAAATAATTCTTTAGGATGAAAATCATGTAGTGACTAAGATGAAATACTTATTGTCTGGGCAATTTGGATGTGTACGAATAAAGTGGTTTTTGAAAATTTGAAACCCAATCCTACAGATGATCAGTGCAGATGGTCTGACTAAAGACGGTCAAATACGGGATTAGTGCTACAGATTTTGGAAGAAACGATTTCGCCTTTAAGTTTTTGACACAGAAAATCCACATATGTGTCCGGTTCACTACCAGATTCTCTTTCTATTCATCACAGCAGTTTCTTGCTTGAAACCCCCATCAACCACTATATTCTTCAATAGCAACAACCCATGGCAGTAACAGCTCCATTAACCTTCTCAGACCCTATAATCAACCAAACCCATTTGTTATTTCATCCCATAACTTTAATTTCTCCTTCTTTGTTCTCTGTTGCAGCTCAACTTCATGTATTCATTGTAAACTCTAACACAACCACTGTAAATCCATTTTTCCATCTACGAATTCAAACCCCCCTTCCTATAATTCAATTTTTATACCTTCAGTAAACCCTAACCTTCTATATAATGACCTAACTAAACCCATCAGAACACACTCCTCAATCGTCAACAACATCAGCGATTCAACTTCCAAATCCCACATCGATTTTCAACAGTAAAACCACTTCAAATAATATTTTTACTGGGAAGAAGAAGGTCCAGAAACAGCATCAACAGATCTAGAAGAAGATAATAATCTTTTTCCTCTTCTACTCAATACAGCGGCAGCCATGGAAAAAAAAGAAATCTCGGGAAAACATGATTTTTATATATTTTGGGCTTGAGAATAATTTTCTTACAGAATTTGGGTGCGCGCCTGTAGTTTTGGGAGCGTGGGTTACACAATAGAAACATCAGGGAGAATGGGTCTCCCTGTAGCTTTCACTTTCTGTTTTGGGATGAATATCATTTAATCATAGATCCTCAATACAAAAATACCCTATTAAGGAATAAACATAATTAGATGGTGATAGTGCTCTTTTTCTTTCTCTACGGTACCATTACATAAAATCATCATCATTCTACTTCCCACTAGAAACAGAGCAAACCGTGAAAGAAATGAAAGGAAACCTTAGTTGTATTTTAATATAGTTTAGAAATATACCTTGCATCCCAATCCACTAGGAGGTCCCATC